>NC_052053.1:38519521-40919521 GCF_903992535.2 Arvicola amphibius
AACTTAATGAATATATATTGCTACTGGCCAAATATGAGAAGCTTGACACTTTTTTCAGCTAAATATGTGTTATCCATATGAACTTGTCCATCGTTATGGAACACATTTTTGGGGATCTTTCTTAATCAGGCTCTAAACTTCTATATTAGAATGTTGCTGGCCTGACATCATAGGATCCAAAACAATAGTATTTTATTGGAAAATTTACCAGTCTTCAAATGACTTTATTCTATTTGAAGATAAATAGGTATAAATATCTCAACTGGTATGTGTGAGTCCTAAAAAATATCAATGCCAAACTAATAATTTTCTTTCCTTTTTTGTTTAATTACTGATTTATTTTATTTCCGTAGAGACAGTCTATCAATATGTAAACCTATTTGGCCTGAAAATCACTTATGTTGTACAGAATGCTCCCAAGCTTGAGGTAATCCTCCCACCTCTGCCTTCAAAATTTGTGGTTAGAGGCATGTGCCATTATACTTGGTGTTTGTTTGATCTTAAATAACTATTTTTGTGATCAAAAATGCACTCATAATATCTTTCTTTCCTTTGTACTTTCTTTTTTTGGTTCTTGAATGCCAAAGTCCATCAAAAATCCTGATATTTTTTGCTAAAGGACCTGCATCAGTATTACTGGTAATTTTTTTTAGTATCAATGGATTCCCCTCCTCTTATTCTAGAATGCAAATATACGAAACTCCTAGCCAAAATACATATGAGTTGGAAAAATATTGGCTTTTCAGCGTTCCCTGGATTCTAATGCTCCATGACTTGTACATTTTGCTGACACACACAATCTTAAGCAATTTCCCAGTGTAAATGGAAAATTTAGATATATGATTAAGAAGATAAATCGAAATACTTCAAAGCTCACACTGGCTAGGGCAATTTTCTGCATTTATTTATCTTCATTCATTTCTATCTAAGCTAATGCTATGTGACCTGGTCTAAAGTCATCCCTCACATGCTAAGAAAACCTTTGCTGTCCAGAAAGTGACTCTTGTTCTTTGCTGGACAAGTTCCTTGCAAGATAAGGATATTCACGCTGAAAGCTTTCCACTTTCATCCTTCATCCAAACCAGAGGATTTTTTTCTTTTTTTTCTTTTTTTTATGGTTTATTTTTTTATATTTAAAAATTTCCATCTCCTCCCCTTCTCCTCCACCTTCCCTCCCCTCCACCCATACCCCCCCTCCCTCTCCAGGCCAAGGAGCCATCGAGGTTCCCTACTCTATGTTAAGACCAAGGTCCTCCCAACACCCCCCAGGGATACAGGAAGGGTGGATATGGGAGCAGGGAAGCATATATCTTAATTTAGGGAGCCATCTGAGGGTTGTCAAGAGACTTGACTCTAGAGGGGTCCCCGGGTTTCCAGGGAGAAGCCCCCAGCTAGTTCCTTGGGCAGCTGAGGAGAGGGAGCCTGAAAAGGCCAAACCAGAGGACTTTGATTGCTTATCTGTCGCTCTCCAGGCTGGACTGTCTTCTGGATTTCCTTGAGGCTTATAGAGGCCTGGAAATTCTGCATCACAAAATTTTTCGCCTATCACCCTAGCAACTCTCAAACATTTGTGTTTCTCTGGGCTTCTTTTGCTTTTCTTTTCTTACATTACCAGAATTCTGAGTCCCCTAGACACTTAGCTGCCACCTACTTGCCCACACCCCTCCCCTGCCTAAGTCCTTGTCTTACCTAGAGCCTCATTCCCACACACTCCACACAGATGGCTCATGGGCTTATCAAGTTCATGTCCAAATATGGACTCATCATATTTTCAACTCAACTGATATTCTCTTGATCTTGTTCAGTGTGTCCACACCTACATAGTAACCATATCAAAGCTCCTGAAGCCATAACTGCATTGCTTCTTTTCCCTTATCTGTAGTAAACTGGTCAAATTCTGTTTTCCCTCTCGTCTAGCTTCAGATTATACTTGTTTTGCCCATCCCATCTACTTCTACCTAAATTTGGCCCATATAAGAAAATAACTTTGTCAGTATTTTTGATCCTGTCCTAAGCACTTTGTAATTTGGTCATGGAATTTATTTATTCTTTCCATGTTTAGTCCTACTGGGCAAACCACAAACTCCTGACATACATACATACATACATACATACATACATACACACATACATACATACATGTGTGTATCCCCCTTTTTCATCTTCATATCTTTGTTTTCATGTCAACTTTGCTTCTGTTAAAAAACAATTCTTGGATCATGTTTCATTGCTCAGTGGTCATTTGGGTTTGGTATATCTGTTTCCAGTACTTATAATGCGTTACAGCGAGGTATTTATTATATTCACCATCAAAATAGATCTTAACATTAGGAAGCTCTATCAAGGCACTTAATGATGCCTGACTGAACTAAATTATGATTTTTCACATTGCTTATTTCTATCTGTCTATAACATTGCATTTATTCACTGAAGAAATATTTATCAAGTTTCTATAATGTGTGTGACTGTATTGAACATATGAGATGCAGAAGTAAAATGTTATAATGTGTAAGTTCAAGAGATCCTCGTTTAAGAAAAAAACGTACATAAAACATTTTTGGGATGGAGAAAGATGGTACAACTGTTAAGACCATATACAGTTCAATTGAAGGACCCAGGTTTGGTTTGCCACACCCACATTTAGTGGCTCAAAGTTCTTGTCAATCTATTACAGAGAATCCAACACTCTCTTCTACCCTTCCTGAACATTGGACTTGTGCGTTCAGAAACTCAGACCCAAGCATGCACATGCACATGCACATACACATATAATTTTAAAAATATAAAAAAATAAAATCTTAGAAAAGTATGTGGTGAGGTTAAGGAGTTTACAATGTTGTGTTTGAGACTGTATGACATGATTTGCAGATCACAGGTGTCTACACAGACACATGCCTCTCTTAGAAATCGAATACAAAAACTTTAAGGTAGGAAAGTCTTAATAGTCTGCTGGAAAACCTTCAAAGCTAAAAATAATTGGTTAAGCGAGGGATAAACTACTGCAGAAAGTCACAGTCAGCTAGGCAGCAGGAATTGAGAGTTATGACGTAAGGCTATGCTGTGCTCACTAGGTCCCTTACAGAGAGCCTCTTTTCCAGTTCCCACCGTTGACCTTCTGAACCAGGGCAGCTCAATGGATGTTACAATCTAGAAACACAGCTTTTAGACTTGCTTACATTTTTTATTCAGTACATGAGACAATAATGCTACCTTGATTAAGTAGTAAGCTAATTAGTGATAATGTGGCTAAAACAGCTTCTGGTGTTGTGGGAAAACAGAGTTCTCATGACGGATAACATACTTAACTTCATGTACAAAAGAAGTTTTCAAACAGTGCTTACTGATCTGCCCCACTGCCTTTATAAATTATCCAGAGGACCATTGTCAATAACAATAATAATAATAATAATAATAAAATAATAATAATGATAATCATAACTTAGTTGTTTGTTTTTCAATATAGTTTGCAGCCATAGCCCCTGTCAGTGCTACAGAAATGAGTGTATTATCAGTCTTGGATTTGGGGTGCTCTTAGATTATTTGGAAGCCCATTGCTCTCATGTCTGTTGTCTTTCTGCCATTTCAGTGATTTCTTACCAGCACAGACATGGCCAAACATCAATCGCACTATGAATTAAAGCCATAAGTAGGATCTGCTGTTCCTTAACAAAGCCAGGCTCTCTTGGCCAGGACGTTTCCAACTGAGCTCTAAAGAGATACCAGCAGTGGAACAGGCTACAGCAAGAACTGTTACATAGGCATCTGGCTTCCCATTTGTTAAAGAGGATTAATAAAGTTGGAGATAAGCTTTTAGGGAGATATGGAAATTGGTAAGGACAGGTAAATTTATCTTTGTTCCTTTCTTTTTCTTAATGGTCTCTTTAAGGTAATTATTCAAATAGGTGGGCATCAGGTACATTCTGTACTGGCTTAAATGGGTCAGTCTTTTAAAAGGGTTGTGACTAGGCAGACATTTGTATAGAACACAGACATTTTTCTCTTCTAAAATAAGAGACAGTTTAGATTTATATTCATAAAAAATGCTTGGTGGTTTTATTTCTGCAGCGTACAGTGCACTGATCATTTGTGACTAGCCATTTTCTGTTTCATTTTAAATGCAAATCTGTACAGACAATTTTAAAGAAAGACAGATTTCAAATTTCTGGCTGACATTATTGAGCACTTTATGTAAAATGGGTGACACATAAGGATTTCTGTAACCTCCGTTCTCTTGGACAAGGGTGCCTGTAAGGACGGGAAGGAACTCCTGTCAAGGAGAATTGATCAGCCCTCATGTATTCCCAAGAGTAGCAATATTCCTCATAGCTGAAATACTGACAGTTTAAAAACATCTGAAGCTAAACTGAGAGACTTGACAGCAACTGATGTTCACTTAAGGAAATATCTAAAGGCTGAACTGTGCAGGCTAGAACAAGGAGCTCAGCTTTCCTGTTATGGAACAGGAACGGTACTGGGAAACCCACAGCAATAGTATTGAAGCACATTCCCATGGTGCATTACTGTCACTGTGAAGGATGCTGAGTACTGGGCCTTTAACTTAATAAATATGCTGTATATGATGAGGAAAATCTATCTTATCTGAAAACTCTTCCTTAAAAAGTCGACTTAATCAATGCACACAATCTCATAATATACTAAATTAGTTCCCCTGAGAGTAATATTTACTTGTGGATATATTTTCTTAAATGTATAAATTAACATTGCTAGTCTATTAATTTGTATTAGTAGTATTGCTTGGAAATCATTAGTATTTAATCTTTTTATATTTTGCATATATATGTATGTATGTATTACTTCTAAATAGAATTCTTGCTCATCAGCAGTGGTGTAAATGTGCAGATATGAATCAATATTACTTCTTACTAAGCACTTTATATGCATGAATTCATTTCCAGGTACAATACTATATACTATTAGAAACTCTTGCTTAGAAGGAGGAACAGACTCTCAAATCAGTGCTCTTCCTCAGTTTTGACTCATTGAATGCCAGAATTTATTACGTGTTAGAGAAGAATTGATAACACTGAATGCAGTGCATGGAAACAGGGATGTGGGATTCTCCTCTGTATGCTGTGAATAATTTGGTTGATAAAGAAGTTGCTTGGGCCCTATGACAAGACAGAAGAGAGCTAGATGGGGAAAACTAAACTGAATGCTGGGCGTTGGAAGGGGCACCCAGCAGCTCAGACCCAAAATAATCACAAACCATATTATTTACAATACTGTTTGGCCAATAGCTTAAGCATATTTCTGGCTAACTCTTTTTTTTTTTTTTTTTTTTTTTTTTTTGGTTTTTCGAGACAGAGTTTCTCTGTGGCTTTGGAGCCTGTTCTGGAACTAGCTCTTGTATACCAGGCTGGCCTCAAACTCACAGAGATCCGTCTGCCTCTGCGTCCCAAGTGCTAGGATTAAAAGCGTGCGCCACCACCGCCCGGCTTCTGGCTAACTCTTATATCTTAATTTGACCCATCAACCAGCAGCTTAGACCCAAAATAATCACACAGCAACTATATTATTTAACACACTGCTTAGCCCATTATCTCTAGCTTCTTAATGGATAACACTTATATATTAATTTAACCCATCTCCATTAATCTGTGTATCGCCACAAGGCTGTGGCTTACCAGGTAAAGTTTCAGTGTCTGTGTCCAGCAGGGCTACATGCCATCTCTCTGACTATGCCTCCTTTCTTCCAGCATTCAGTTAATTTTCTTGCCTACCTAAGTTCTGCCCTGTTAAAGGTCCAAAGCAGTCCTTTTTTAACCAATGATATTCACAGCATTTAGAGGAAAATCCCACATAAGCTGGGAGAAAGAAGACAGAGTCAGAGAGAAGCCATGTAGCTGCCAGAGGAGAAAGATGTGAGCCGCTTATTGGAACCTTACCAGTAGACCACAAGCCTCATGGTAAAATAGAAAATAATAGAAAGTGGTTAATTTAACTCATAAGAGATAGCTAGAAATATAATAAACTATCAGGTCAAGCAGTGATTTAATTAATACAGTTTTTTTTTTGTGTGTGTGTGTATGTGTGTGTGTTTGGTGGGGGGGTCTGGTGGCCAGTATGAATGAGCAGCCTTTGCCAACAAAGTATGAAAAAAGTTGTAAAAATATCACACTCCCTGACTCTCTCTCTCTGTCCTTTTATATCTTTCTCTTGTTCTTCATATTTCCATCCCTCTTTTCTTTATCCTTCTTATGCCTTTTACATTTCTTTTCAGGTAGAATAAATGTAATTGTATAAAGGTACTAAGGGTCACTTGTTTCTACCTACACAGCACTTTAAGAATCTAAATGCAATTGGCATGGCCATAGCAATGGACGCCTAAATATAAAAGTGTTGGATACCATAATCATCCTGCAATGTACAGCACAACATAGACAACACATAACTCTTTGGTACCAAGTCTTAAAACAGCACTTGGGTCATATGCACTTCAGCTACAAAAGCTATGACATTATCATCAGAAAAACAACAGGGTACATTAGTCCATATTGCAACAAGAAATGTAAACAAAGGCATATTTTCACCCAAATGATTCTGTGTGCTTGATATTTTAGAATAATATCAGTAATAATGTTTAAACTAACTGTCTTCTTGTTCAGATATTTTTACAAAAGAATACAATGATTCTCTCTGATCCCTGTAGTGAACACAGTGAGAGTATGAAAATATGTATGCAAAGGAAACTAAGCTTAGAATGGTGAGGGAAAGGCTGGGGAGATGACTCAGAGGTTAAAAGCACTGGCTACTCTACCAGAGGTCCTGAGTTCAATTCACAACAACCACATGGTGGCTCACAACCATGTATAATGAGATCTGGCACCATCTTCTGGTGTGCATGGCAGAACACACACACACACACACACACACACACACACACCCACATATATATATATTTGAAGTCATAGCATAAGCAGCCATATAATCAGGTATCCATTTGCTTTTGTAAAAATAAATTAACATGTGGAAGAGAAAATAATACCCAGTATTTTTCAGGAAGAGTAGCGATGATATGACATTTCTACAACCTCTTTTTTCAAAGAGTCACCCTCTGTTGGACTCATGCGTGCCTGCAAAGGTAGGGTAGTTGCTCACTGCTAAGTACTTTAAGACCATTTGACCTTACCATTTTTACTTAGACTACCATGAATTTTATGAGTTAAATGTCATAGAAAACAATTGAACTAGATGATAGGCATGGATGCCCTGACAGATTATGTTCTTTTTTAAATATAGTGTTCCTTAGAAAAGCACCCCCTATTTTATCTTGGATTATTGAAGATAAATAATGTGCTTCAGACTAATGTGCGCCATTGCACAGTGAGAGTGATGTCAGGAACAGCAACTCCGTTCTTGTTATCTGCCTTTTGTAAAGTGATCCATGGTACATGGTAACCACCTCATGTGTTTGCCCTCATTAAAGAACTTTCATAGAGTGCAAGCAATGTGTGTGTATTAGGACGATTTGACACTTGACTACATTTTAAAATACAAATTACTTTATGTTATGTGACTTGTATTTTTTAGAAGTTCTGTTTTGCATGTTGAATACATAAAGTAAGGAAATATTTCTCATAAAGAGAGGACCATGGGCAATATGGCCACCTGTATTTGAAATTTGAATGGATCTTCAATGAAGTCACCGGAGAGTATCTCAAGGTCAATGACATACCCCAAACAGGTGCTCTGCAAGCTAGGGTTAGTATAACCCAAGATCTTATAGCCTTCCACATGGGGCAGTTTATTTGTCTCTAGGACAATATCTTGATAGCACAATTCATGACCACTTGTGGCAAGAGAACTAAATAAAGGAGCAGGAATGAGATTCAGAGACCCTTCCTTCTGAGAAACATGAAGCAACCTGTTAAAACCTAAAGCCAACATGGCACAATTCAAGGGATTTATAGGCTCATAGCATTTAAAAAAAAAAAACTGTCTCTCCATTGTTATAGGTTTATAGTGAATAAAAGGAAAAAACACAATGCTCCATCAACCCAGAAAGAGGTGTAATTTAGGTGCATAAAGTATATAAATAGAGAGATCAGAGTTTGGGTAATGAATGATTGCGCCGGAAGGGGCAAGTGCTAGTAGAGAGTAAAGCTGAAATAGCAGATATGGATGGGAAATCAAGCTCTTTGAATGCCTCTTAGGTCGTAACCAAACCTCGTTTGCCACATGGGTTTCTGCCAGCTGTCTGGCGCTGCTGCACATGCTTGGATATTGAGGTCTGCTTGTGCGGGCTATCTGATCTTTGCGGTGCCTTGTCTGTGGTTTGAAGGGGAGCAGAGATAAGACCATTTACCACCTCAACAGGCTGCATAGAGGACAACAGATAGCAGCCACTTGCCCGGGCCATTCTGTCAGGCTAAAGGAGAAGCGAGGTCCTGTGAAGAATGGCAGTATTTTCTACAGCCAATTATCACAGTAAGAAGTAACTTTTTTTTTTCTTCTGGAACTGGATGGCTAGGCTGGCTTAAAATCCTACCTTTATCACAGTGGGACCTTATTGAAGCTGTTGAATCCTGCTTGGTCCCTCAGAAAAATGACATTTAAAATGACACATTTGACGGGATCTCTAACTTGCCTTGTGCTCTTCAAACTAGGGATTGGTAAAATTTGACATTGTGTGTCTTAAGCAACATGTAACTACCCATTTGGGTGCAGTGACTATAAGGTAAGCATTTCTGGCGTTTTGTAATGCAACTACCTCTCTCTCTCTCTCTCATCATTCCTGGCTGTCCTCCATGGTAATAAGTCTAGATCTCTGGCCGGGCGGTGGTGGCGCACGCCTTTAATCCCAGCACTCGGGAGGCAGAGGCAGGCGGATCTCTGAGTTCGAGGCCAGCCTGGTCTACAAGGGCTAGCTCCAGGACAGGCTCTAGAAACTGTCTCAAAAAAAAAAAACCAACAAAAAACAAACAAACAAACAAAAAAAACAAAATAAGTCTAGATCTCTGAACTCCTACTGTTTGTCAAAATGTAGATGTATTTCCTGTGTTCTCTACTACCTATCAATACAATGTCTGTGTGTTAAGCATTTTTTTCCTTTGAAACATATCATCCTCGACTTTTTCCACAGAAGTCTCAGCTCCAGTGTCTTTTCACTGTAATAAAATGCCCCGTCAAAAGCAATTCAAGGGAGCACGGGTTAATAATGTCTTGTCTTACTCATCCAGATGGTTAGGACCTTTTTCTGTCATGGCCGGGAACACTTGGCTCCAGAAGGAGAATGTGTGTGGCTGGGGCAAGAAACTGATTGATAGTATTGCAGTTAGGGGGAAGAGAATGAACAGGAAGTGGTGCTGAGAGACCAAACATCATGGCCTTCCCCCAGTAACCCACTTCCTCCAGTGAGGTTCCACTTCCTAAAGGTTCCACCAGCTTGGAACCATTGTGAAAACTCAGGACCCTCTGGAGAACATCTCATGTTCGGACCTCAGCTTTGCATATCCGACTCTCCCAGGTTCTTGACCCAAGCTTTTCATGCAAAATTCATTCAAGTGTAATTAGTTCAACTTTAAACATTTACTATAGTTTTGAGCAGTTCATAGGCTCTTTTGAGAGTCAAGGCAGCTGTTGAGACGAGAGAACATGCTTTTTAATATTAAATGCACTTGGGAGGCAGAGGCAGGTAGATGTTTGTGAGTTTGAGCATGACTTGAACTAGACAGTATAATCTAGGTCAGTCAGGAGAACTTAGTGAGATTTTGTCCCTAGAAAAGACAGGGGGAGACTCAAGATAATATCTTAACTATAGACCTCTACAAAACCAAGAAACATAGTTCAGTATAAAATGAAGTAGGATTTTCATTCTGAATGGGAGGAGTGAGATCATAGCTTAGAAAAATTGAACTAAAGAAGACCAATACCTAGCAGAGCAAACTCCAAATCCTGCATTTCCACACCTGCTATTGGAACTTATAATAGAATCATCTTAGTTCTGAAAGGCTTGGGTAGTGCTGCCCCTCTAAAACTCTGGTCCACACCATGCTTATCCTCTTCCTTAGGCTGGCTCCATGGGGTGCCTCCAGATTTTCTCATGAAATGACTCGTAGTTCTGGTACCTTGAACAGTCTGTGGTCTCCACTGAAAATAGAGAACAAATGGGAAAATGTGGAAAAATGAAAAAACAGCACACACATTATATTGGTATGTAATACTAAATACAAGAAATACATCCACGTATTAACAAGAATGTAAACTCCTCTTACTGCCTTGGAGGACAGTCATTTCTCCACTGAAAATAGAGAAAAATCTTCACAGCTTTTGGAACTGCCCTGTAAGGGACTCTGTAAACAAATTCATCACTAGCATGTGTGGCCTGTCCTCAGAAGTTTTCTGAAACCGTGGAGGAAGACATTATGACTTCCTCTGTCTTGGTTCTTTCATGCCTCGGAAGCCAGTTCCATGTGAGCAATGGTGTTAAATTTTGCTGACATCATAGCACACACCTCGAGTCCCTGGAACTGAAAGTACAAGAACCTTGAGTAATGACTCTCATCATACTCTATCTCCACTCAGGAAGAACAGAATGAACAGGAAGGGGGCATGGGTTACAAAACGTCAAGGGACCCTCTGCTCACATACTACCTTTAGTTTGGTTCTAACTCCTAATGATTCTACAGGCCAAGCGACCAAGTATTGAAATTTGTAATCCCATGAAGAGCATTTCACATTCAAACCACAATAAGATCTAAACAAATGTGATTTAATTAACTGCTAATTCCTCACACCAATTAAGTGTGCCTATATTGTTACCTGAGGTTAGTGTGAACTCTATTTGTTTCTATTGATCTGTTATATACCTTAGTATTGATTTAAGTGAATGTAAGCCTTGTGGTTAATTTAATAGAGGCAAACGTGTAATTATAAATGCAAATTGCTATAGTTTTCAGTTTCATTAATATTGTTTCAATCTAAGAATCTTTAAATTGATTTTAATTATTAATTTGCTTTGTATAGTTGCTGTTTCTAGCTCTAAAGTGGAATTGTAAAAGGTATCTGTATGAATTATTAGAGAAAATTTATTCAACTTTAGAAAAAAGTGAATTTAAAACATTTTTGTGGTTACTTTTGCTAAATCCAGAAAAAAATGAGAAATAACTTAAAAGAGTAAACTGTGGTAAGTTTAAAATACACATTTATTTCATAATATGATCATGTAGACATAATAGTTTATTTTATGGTAAAACAGAGGAGGACTGATGTAAGACAAAATTCACTTTCTAAAAGGTAAAACAACTTAAAAAACCCTAAAATTAAATTGCTGTGCTATGTGGGCTATAATTCAGGTTTAATTTTGTTAACATTGTATTATATAACCATAATATAATTCCTTTCCAAATATGACATTATACTCCTAAAACTCAATTTGAAATATCGAATACTATTAGCACAAATTGAGAACAGATTTGTGAAATTCTATCATTCATTTGAAAACACAGCTCTTCTAAGAGTGGATATTATTGACCCGAGTCTTCGTTTGTGTATCTAAATTCTTAGGTTCCAATTGTTCACAAGCCTAGTTTCTTCTCCTTTTTTTCAATAGCTCTTCCTTAGCTCTATGTAAGCAAATACCTTATATCTATGTATATTACTGACTTTTCATCGTGACCTTTTTCTTCTGGTTCTCTTCCAAAAACAGATTTATCTTTCATATGGGATTCCTGTGTTTATGGATGAATGCTAAGTCCTTATTATATATTAAATATTCACATTTCCCCTACATGTTACAGTTTTTCCCCTTCAGTTGCTGTTCTCCCAAACACAGCAAAAGGAATGGGTATCATGGCATTCTTTATAAAAAAAAAAATCAGATGCTTGTTTGAATAAATATAAGTAACTTTGCATATCCTAACTCTGAACTTGGAGGAAAATAAAATACATTCCTGATTAGAAACTTTCTGCATTAGCTATTTATTAACTTATCAAATCACATATGTATTCTGGATTGCTGCTATACTTCTATATGTATCATTTATATGTGTATATACATACATACATATATATATATGAATGTATATACATACATACCACACAGCAAACAAAGGTAGTGAGATAACAGATACCAAATATTTTCCATGAATTTATAGATAAAGGTGCTTTAGGACTGATTTACAATACATTATTTTGAGCTACTTAAACCATCCACAGTGTTCATAACATGGTGAAATAAAAGGTAGCTAGCTCATTATTGAAAAATCTACATTTAAATGTTAATTTAGAAACATCTTTTCTACACGCTGTGGGAAATAGTTTAATTTAGATGTTTCATTTCTAAAATGGGATACAATCAATGCACCCCTGCCACCCAGAATCCCCATGGTGAAAGAAATTTTATGCATGATGTATTAGGTTAGAAAATGCTCTATAATATGCAAATAATTACTTACTTTTGAAATGTAAACTCATTAAGAACACTTAATGGAAAATTTAAACATAGTCATCCTTTCAGGAACTCTTGGGTCTAGAAGTTTGCATATAAAAGTTTGTTAAGGAGTTGTCTAGGATTTCAAACATGCTTACCATGGCACATAATCTTTTTCCTGATTTTATGCTTGAAATCCTTTGTAACTATCAAAGAAACACACACTGAACAAGGGTACTAGGAGAGAATGCTACTTTTTTTTAATGGCAACTGTTAAAACTGATACAGTCTGGAATATATTGATGCTCTCAGCTATTTTCTGTAGAATGAAAATTTGGAAAGTATCCACGTTATTGACAACAATCCACAATTAGTCTCGGTATATTTAGAAATCTTTGCAAAGCACTATTCAAAGAGGAAGAATGGAAGAGTGATCGTAAGAGTGAAGCTTTAAACCAAGGATGATTCCACAACGCAAGTAAGCAAACCCTTGCCTCCTTTTGCAGTGCTGCTTATTAAGGTCCTAAATCCAAGGACACACAAACTTCCCTTTCAAGTTGCTTCCAGTCATTCAAGCAGTTTATATCCTTTGGAATTCTTTCAAAGTCCTTTCTACTACTTAGGTACGTTCCTTTGCCTGTCACCCCAACTTTTCTTCTAATCTGAATTACAGAATATAAAAAAGCAGATACTTTTCATTGGCTGTCCTGAGTAGAGTGAATGGGGAATATTCATGTATTAATGTTGATAATTTGTCTGAGTTTACATACATCACCGAGCTTTATTGTGTGATCATTTACTTACAGTATGCTTAGCTGGGAAATTTTCAAATAGCTTGAGTGTGCTTTAGGAATAACAGGGTCTTTAGACTCTGAAATGGGAGAAACAGATGCCATTGGTATGCCCAGATCCACCAAGTTCCCCCAAAACCAACAAGGAGACCGAGTCCTGTATGTAAAATCAAAGAGCCTTTATTTTATACAAGTTTGCAAACTTGGTTTCTCCGTCTGTCCAATGTATTGAAATAAATGGAGAGCCTGTAGTTCAGTTAGAGTTGAGTTTTTATAGTAGTAAAGATGGAGATGAGGGATTTCTAAGGCTCAGGAACCCTCAATGGCTGACATTTGAGTGGGGGTTTCCTGGTGAGTGTGCTGGCAGGTAATCCTATCTACAAAGGTTGGAGTTAGGCATTTCCTTTGATAGTCTCTTCTCGGGAGGTGCTCGAGTAATCTCAGTTTGTGGTTCTTCCTGCAACAAGGTATTGCTTCAGGGTAAACTATGGAGACTCTGGCCTCCATTAAACTTATTGATGGCTGAGTCTTACACTGGCAGGTGATAATGGTTGGAAGTAAAGAACTTCCTTTGGGTGGTCTGTTTCTATTTAGCTTATCATGGCTGGCTCATACAACCACTAATTGGATTTAATAGCCACTACACCTAAATACTAATATTATGTGTATTTAGTGACCACTCAGCTTAACCACTAAAGATCATTAAATTCAGGCAGGTGCCAAGATGAGACAGCATTATGAAACACAGGTGATATCCTTCTCCAGAGTAGGATTGTCACTGTGTGAAGACACAAACGTCATGTTCTTCAAAGTGTTCTGCACAGCTCTAGTTCCTAATGTAAACAGTTTGGTAGAAAAGACCAGCGAAGACAAGACTTATTGTCCCTACTCCATTTGTGACACTGAACTGCCCCTCCCAGACGCTAAGTCATTTGAATGTGAAAATCTAATTGAAGATTGGAGCTACACAGTAAAACTAAACTACAAGGAAATTTTTAAAGTAAATTTAGAATTTAATTGAAATAATAAATTGTATGTGCATAATTTACTTGGTAAGTTGTTTTTGAGCTTATTGGTTCCTTCAAAGAGTTTTTAGTGTTAGAAAAGCTTTTTGAGAATCTCATTCATGATAACTGGATCTGTGTTATTTTAGTACACTCCTATCTCCGGTTCCCCTGTGTCTGCCCAACTCCTCAAAATAATCATCTATTATTGTTGCTATTGTTGTTGTAATATATATTTTGCTGAGTCTATTAAGTCCTGCTCACGTGTATGTGTTGAAGACTGGCCTCTTGGGAGAAGGATACCCTATCAGAAGGCTTACCCCTGGGGGATGTTTTATTCCCCCTCTCTCAGGAACCATAAATTTCTCTTCATCTTCGAATTAGGACTTGGGAGATTTTCCCAGTCAGCATTAATATGTCAATTGGTGCTGTCATCTTGTGGCTTTTGTTTAGGGGATTGTATTTTTAAGACTTCTTGGGCGTAGCATTCCCTGATATGTAAAAGAAAATATCTCATATTCAGTTCTTACAATCTTCTTTCTCTTTCAAAATATTTCCTGAGTTTTAGGAGAAAGAATTGCGCTATAAATGTGAAAATCGTCCATTGTCTGATATTGTGATCCTTGTCAACTACCTGAGACTGGTGATATCATAGATCCTAGAATAATTATTACATTCATTTTCTTAAGTTAATTTAATTTCTAATCACATTTAAAATCTTTACCCTTATATCTGCAGATAAGAGTTGCTCTCACCCCTCACCAAAGAAACTTCTTTTTGCAACATATGAGGACCATTTCTGAGACCCTTACTCAGTCTAAAGGCAGAAAATAAAACTCTTAAAAAAATCCAAGCAATATAGAGTTTCTTCAAATTCCTCAAAGTGCATCAGCCAAAAGGAATGGTGCTCATCCATTCAGGAATATCTGTTAATGACAGCTGTGTTCCAGATCAACTTCTCTCTCATCAAGTCCTGGCACAGCTATCCCAGTGTTCTATTTTCAGACTTCTGACTTTCATACTATGTATTATTGTAATAATAAATATATATTGTAATATAAAGTCTATAATAATATACATTGAAATATACTATATATAAAAATTAGTACAGTATTTTTGTTTCTATATGTAGCATAATAGAGCTTATGCATTTTCTTGCATGAAGAGTAATTGCGTTAAAATAATAAGAGCTGTGTCAATCTTACTGAGGTTTTTTTTTAAAAGTAGTCTATGCATGTGTGTACATCAGATCATCACTCTGTACAAGTTACTATACTTTTACTTGTCAAATAAATTTTAAAATGGCTACAAGCAATAATAAGTAATCAAAAAATTATGAAAAGACAAAGAAAACAAACAAAAAATGAAGAGAGAGAGAGGAAAAAAATAACCTTGAGAATCTAATGCATTTGTTATTCGCTCCCGGATTTAGTTCTTTATCAACATCTTTCCAACTCTACCTGCATACCATAGAAATCATACTAGTAATGCAAACTCTAGAAGATTGAATGCTTTCTTTTTATTCTTAGGTAATATTTCATTCAGAGAACCAAGCTGCCAATGTTTTCAACTCATCCCATCCTCTTTGTAGAAGCTATGCTGTAGATACCTATATCCAAGAGAACAAGTCTTTCTCCCTCTCCTCTACCTGGTCTTCACCCACCACATCTATGCCCTTGCAAACAAAAAATAGCAAAAATGGTAAGGGTCTGCCAATCAACCAATCCCAAGTGCCTTCCCAAAGAGTAGATACCACACATGCAGTGTAAAATAAATATCCACACCATTACTTCTGTTGTTCTTTCCACTCAGAGAAGAGATTCTAGACTCCACAACTGAAAAAACATAGCAAAGAGACCCACGCAACCAGGGCTTTGTGCTGAAAAATGACATTCATTATAGAAGATGTTGCAGAGGAACCCAGTAGCTCCAAGATAGGGGAAGAACAAGCCAATAAGTGATGGCATGTGAGGGTCGCTTTTATTACAGCAGGCTGCAGTTATACCCTGGTAACTAGAGCTGGACCCCAAACCATTCCTAAAAGCACACATGCATCTCTCAGCATAGGATAGACTTCTGACTGTCATGAGGGACTTAGTTACAACCTCTGACTGAGCAAGAAACAGTTCCTGGAGTGCCTTCTAGGAAATCAAGATTTTGTCCATTGTAAGGCTTTGGCATACTCAAGACTGTCCTTTTTTTTCTATGAAAGCACAGCTAAGCGAAATGAAAAAGTAAAACTCTAAATCATAATGGAAGGGTTAATGTGTAACCACTGACCAATAAATACATGGTTTGAGTAGACCCAACAGTGACTTTATAGTGGCCTGCCTGACTGGAAGCACAGGGTAAGGAACATTAGGTCAGTACCTAATAGTACTTTGGGAGAATAACTTTGTGGAATTGTTGTAGACAAACCATCAAACAAACGCAAGTTGTCAGAGTTACTACAATATCTCACATATACATAATTTTTATTGTAAAGATAACTCATGAAACAAGCAAAGAAACAGTAAAACATGCTATTTATATACTGGGGGAAAGCACAGGCTTTAAATCCTGCTTTTGAAAACACCCTGATGGCACATTTGGAAACATAGGCTGGAGGGCCTTTGTAAACGTGTTTAAAGATCTGAAGGTAACAATCTTTACAAACCTGTGCATAGCGGCTCACTCTTGCGATCTCAGCAGTTGTGGGTGGAGACACAATAATCTCTTTGACCTGATTATGTAAAAAAATGAACAAAATATAAGCAAAATAAATATGTTTATTTATTCAACATGATAGAACGATCTCTACTGGGAAGTCAGGTTAAATTATTATTTGAAAATTAGTATTAGAGTCAGCCAAATTAAAGGAAAGCCTATAATAACCTCTCTAGACTGAGAAAATCATGTGTTGACAGAACTCAAGATGTTATTTATTTATTTATTTATTTATTTAGTTACTTATTTATTTATTACTTAGCATGGTCACTCAGATACATGCAGATTAAATTTTATCAACCTGATGCTAGAGCAAGTCCATCAGGACTGATTGGAGACTGTGTGCTCCTTTTCTTTGTTCCTCAATGTAGTGTGAGTTTAAGTCCATTATACAACCAAAGATGGAGAGAGTTTTAAGCCATAAGGACAACATTATCCCCTGTCTGCAATTGTATATGAAAATGCTAAGTAACCTGTCAAAATCCTGTTAGAACTTCCAGAAGACTTATAGAAGGCATAAAAAGGACCCCAAATCAGCAAATCGAAGCATTTCCATTTCCATATATTAGGAAGGGATGCCTGGCTGATAAAACTAAGGAAGTAGGCCCATTGAAAATGAGACAACATTTTGTTAAATAAGAAATTTGGAAAACATTGCAGATTTCTACAGTTGAGACTTCAAAGCACTGTTGAAAGAAATTCAAAAGGGGACAAGCAGAAAGGAAATCTCTGGTTCATGGGTTGGAGCACTTATTTTGGTAAATGCCAGTCTACATATACTGGTGCGATTACCACCAAAATTTCAATTGGTTTTATAGAGAAATTGGCAAGTATATTATCAGATCCCTATGGGTTAGCAAGGTGAGATTCTGCTTCACAGATCATTCAGATGTTTAGAGGAAAAATAATGTGGCTTTAGGTTTGAGGTAACAGTTTCTCAGTTGACTGCCACTCTGCATATCTGGCGACCATTTTGGGATAATTAAAAGACTTTTTAGGTTTTCTAGGACTACATTATTCCACCAGAAGCTGTAGGATACTCTCTCTAATTTGAAGTCTGATTACCAGCCTGTTTCCCTGTATAAGCCCTCCTCAGCTGCTCTCTGCATAGTACTTATGACTGAATCAAAGGCAAAGAATTGTCAGAGAATGGCTTTTCATATCCTTTCTGCTATGCTGTGCTTTAACTGATTGAAGTGTACAAGTGTCTGTGTTGCAACATCTTTTAAAATAACTGTGTTACAAAGATTAACTCAAACAATTGAGTAGCTAAACTATTATTATGTGTAAGAATGAAATTTTGGTATATTTTAAGTTTGCTTTTATCCACAGTATAAGTCTAACTTAATATGTAAGGTCCTGTTGAATGTAGATTAACATCCTTCATTTTATGTTTTTCTTTTTTTTTTTTTTTTTTTTTGGCTAGCTTTGATAAGTAATTGCCTGAGAATTTAAAATAGCCCACTGATTACTTTTAAAGTTTAACTGATGCATATGCCTGGCTTTATTTACTTCAATAACAAACAAGGACTGGGCTAGTGCTGTGCATGTGGTCACTGCTCACACCATGCTTATTTGGAGGAAGGAAGCATGTAGTACGCAGGGCTCACATAGATCATTTCCCATCTTTGAACAGTGACCACATTTCTTGTGTATACCTTAGAGGTATACCTACAAGTCCTGTGGCACTTATATTAAAATTATAAAAATATTAAATATGTATAATATACATTCAATTTTTACACAAAAGAAGACAATCTATGAAAAGGGAAGAATCAACTAAATGTGAACAGATGTAAGACTGAAGCAACTGTCTAGATTGACAGATGCTGCTTCCCACTGGCAGCCATTATCCTTGATACCACTGGATCTTTTATCTAAGAAACCTAAAACTCTAAGCAACAAAGATAACCCGGACCCAAATAGAGCATTCTAAAATTGTTATCCTCTAGCAAAAATGCATGACAGGCCTTACGAAGTTAGTTAATTTTTAATTTTTTATTGACCTCATTACATATGTAATCTGTACCTTTAAAAGGTAGATGTTGTGTATTATAAGTGAAACAAAGTGTGGTAATATTTGTCAAGGGAAACTGAAATATTTCAAGGTGTGTTTTTGTCTTACCTTGTCTCAGGAACTAGAAATAATGGGGTAGAGATGATTCAGATTATGGATAGTTCAGAGCTCTGGCTATTTACCAGCAGGGATTAATCAGGGAAGCAATTTTGCCACAATTGTTAAACTCTGTTGGCACTGCAATCAAATCCAAAATTGTAAGAAACATATTGGTTTTTATTTCTGTTATCTTTTTGTTTTTTATTTTTGCCAGACCAATACTAATTAGTTATGTTACTTTTCTAGCATGGCCAGAAATATTGATTTAAGGGCTCAGATGAGTTTATATGGTTTATGCTTTACCACTATTATATACCTTGGTGTTAAAACTATGATAGTGTGGATACATTACAAATATCGCCCAAACTCATGTCGAATACATAATATTTATACTTCTAAGGTAAAAAGTTATGTAATAATATTTTATAAAGTTTTAATGCTCAACTAGGTAACTTTCACTAAGAATGAAGTATTACTATATTAAAATTATATGCAATCATAAAAGTTCTTTCCATTAAACATGAAAATAAAATATTGGAAAAGTTTTATAGAACCCACATTATTTTCTGTATTTTTAGCTCTATTGTATTTTTAACGGTTTAGGGAATCAAACCAAAACCTTAATTCATTAAATGTTTAAGTCAGTATATAAATGGAAGAAGAACTGACTTCTTGATTAACTTTGTAATGGTAGGGTAGATTACTAATGTATGGCCTCCCTGTATTCAAACATCCCTGTTACTTTTGTGCAATGCCCAGGTAGCTATGTTAGTGAATTTTTGTGGGACTAGACTATAAACATACACCCCAGTACACAAACTGAATGTGATACCTTAAAATCTATATTTGGCAAGTAATTTCATGGTTATTTTATTTGAAGAATTAGGAATTCAGTTCTTATTTGTCTGAATTTCATAGTCTACCAGGTCCATCGAACCTCCCTGCAAGGTTATCCCAATGACTAAAGTCACAGGAATGGGTACTGAGTAAGTTATTGAGTCCTTTATATTGTATTTCAATATATTCCTGGTTTGTCTGACCTTTTAAGGAACAGCATAACTTGAAATGAATCACCTTGATAATGAAGTTAGCATAGTATTACCACTGAGGAATAAGTATATGGAAGTTTCCAAACACATCACAGCATATTAAATAATAATATGTAAAATATATGCATCGATTATTTTTAATGTCACTGATTCAGAGAGCATTTGAATCTGTAATGGATAAAGTAAGGAAAATCCAGACACAGTTCACTGTAGTTAAAGGTGTAACGTCTTATGCTTTAAAACTGCTTCAAACATTGGGTGTCATTGAAGTGGTTGTTAAGAACGATAAAATGTAGCGATGGTTAAATGATCAAATGTGGGGTTTACTGCTTATAAATCTTGAAGGTGTCATGAGACACACTGGGCAGCATTTGGCTCCCACGGCTTCCTATAGATGTTATGTTTTTTGATTGAATCACTTCTTTTTATTTTAATAAAAGACAATAAATTAATATCATTGATACTAACGCACAAATGTTTAATGTGAATACAGTCCTATATTGAATGCTTTTTATTTTCTGAAAGACCAATTGCATGCTATAACTAAACTGTTTGTGTCAGTATTTTTTGCAGACAAAAGAGGTAGTTGAAGTCTTAGGATGGGCTTACATCAAATATAATTCAGAGACAGAAAATTAGTGTTATGTTTAAAAATATGGGTTGATACACTTTTTAAATAATACATTTAAAAAACTTGTATCTACTGCAAGCATAATAAATTCCAGGCATCCATCCCTAAACAAGAATGCACTATTTTTCTCTTTGGGTCTAATCTATTTTACCTAGCTACAACCCTTTCTTTTCGTAAGTAGCTGTTTTTATATCCAAGGAACGTTTGGCTGTGGTAAATAAGAAAGGTCAGGAGTTTTCCTTTACTGCCAGAAAGGAACAGGAATGCGTTGTCAGGTGGGGGCAGGAAGGCAGATTTTATTTAACTGGAGAGTTTTCATGTTTCTTTTTTGTGGAACAGGCTATCTAGTCATTCATCCCAGTCCAGTCGGATCAGCCTGCTGTTGTTGATTGCTACCGTTGTCCAAACCTGCTGCCTCCATGGTGGCGGTACACTCTGTAGGAACTCACTGTTTCCACAGAGGGCATTTATACACATCTGTGTTGGGAATGGTTGCTATAAAATCCTCATAATAGCCATGTCTAGCACCTCCACAGAGCACTCTCTCTACAGGTTCACTGGTCTGTTAAGATATGGAGTTACTGAGGGTCATGAGACAGGCATAAGAACCCAAAGTTAGAATGCTGAAAACATCTGTGTTCCTCAGTCCTTCACCACCCTCAGCTTCAGCTTCATTTCCAGTCTCCATATTTGCCATCATGGAGAACAGTCCACTATTCCACAGACAATGCCATTTTACATCAAATCTTTTACATCATGAAGGAAAATAATTATTTTTATGTTTTTAATATTAATTCTATTATTGAAAAATTGGCAGAGTTCTTCTAGTCTAATCTCTTTATATTCACTCCCTGTGGATTTTAAATATAATAGCTGTTTTGATATCATCATCTTACACATCAGGTAAATCATCTTTCTAAGGAATATTATGATGGGAATTGTTATTTCTAGAGCTCTAGGTCAAATTCCATGTAGTCATCAAAATACCCTTTAAAACCTTCTGGATTGTGCACAAAGGAAGAAATACAATTCCACTTATTTGTATCAGGCGAAGGGTGACGCCCACACCAGTCATAAAGAGGGGAGCACTAAAAAGCCGGGCGGTTTTGGCACACGTCTTTAATCTCAGCACTCGGGAGGCAGAGGCAGGTGGATCTCTGAGTTCGAGGCCAGCCTGGTCTACAAGAGCTAGTTCCAGGACAGGCTCTAGAAACTACAGGGAACCCCTGCCTAGAAAAATACAAAAAAGAGGGGAACACCAAGTCCCTCATCCCTCAAGGGAAAGAGAACTGTAGGTTCTGAAGTCACTACCCTGGCTTTTCCAAGGGCTGCGAAAGGGATTGAAAAGCAGAATGTGTAAGAAATCTATTTAGTTCAACAGCAAATAGTTACAACAAAATAATCTGATTCATAATAGACAGAGGATATGCTTATATATAAGTCATATGAGAACGGAGAGAGGCAGTATTAAATCTGTATTTTATATTTTATTTGCTCTGGTGTTTTGCCTGCACGTATGTCTGTGTGAGGGTGTCAGACCTTGGAATGACAGAAGCTGTGAGCTGACATGTGGGTGCTGGGAACTGAACTCTGTTCCTTTGGAAGAACAAGCATTGCTCTTAAGTGCTGAGCCATCTCCCCAGTAAATTTTTAAACTTAGAAGAAATAGAAGATTATGCTGTTATATTTAATTACCTCATGTGTGTTATAATGGCTACTACACAACATGCACATATACATACAGACACACATATGAAAAGAAAGGGAGAAAGAGAGAGAGAAGAGGAGAGGAGAAGAGGGATAGGAGAGAGAGAGAGAGAGGAAGATAAGAGAGAAGAGAAATAGAGAATAGAAGAGAAGAGAATAGAAGAGAAGAGAGAAGAAATGGAGAGGAACTGCTCCTTCTTCTTCTCTTCTCCCTCTCTTCTCTTCTCGTCTTCTTCTCTCCTCTCCTCTCGCTCTCCTCTCCTCTCCTCTCCTCTCCGCCTCTCCTCTCCTCTCCTCGCCTCGACTACCCATTTTGTTTCCACAGGATTTGTGTAATTTAAAATCCTTGTACTTACTGGCAATGGTTAAATGGTTCTACTATTTTGGAAACAAAATGGAAATGTTTCTCTTGAAATAGAGCCACCCTGTAATTTATTCATAATAGTTAAAATAAAAATCTTAAAGCCATATTTATATGCCCATGTTCATTGTAACGTTTTTCATAATAAACAAGAGGTAGAAACACTGTAAATATTCATCAACTATGGAAAGAAATTATAGCCTACACACTTGAGATAATATTAGCCACAGAAATAAGGAAATCCAGCTCTCTGAAACAACCTTCAAGAGTTGCTGTTTAATAAATAAGTCACATTTTACATGGGCAAGTGTTTCCTGGGTCTACTTAGTTTGGGAAGTCAGGGCGGAAGCTGAAGAAGTAGATATCCAGTTTCAGTTACCCTAGGTGAAGCTTTAGACACATGCTAGTAGAGCACTAACTGCATGGGTAATATCAAGGCTCTATACCCTTTAAAATACATGTCTTCTAACACAATAAAACCTCCTCCATCATTCTTAAATGGTAAATGTACATATTTTGACATCTTTAACACATAAGGTATGTTGTATTGATTTAAGATTGCTGATTTTCCCCTTACACAAAAATGTGACTTGGTAAAATTATACGAATTATATTAACTTTGAGAATGAAAACACAGGTGAAACTCTGTCTGAGCCCGAAGTTCAGTGCCATTGTTCACAGAAGGAAATAGAATGATATTAGAACTTTGATACTTACTCCCTGGAGATTTTTCAACCTGCTCCCAAGCGCAAATTTCGTATTTTTCCTCTACCAAAGAAACATAAGTCCAAAAAAAAAAATGTAAGTAGCTTCCTCTTCTTGAGGGATGTAGTTGAGCAGAGGGTCAGAGTTTGGGGTAATTACCCTTTTGTCCTCTACCCCAAAAAGCCCACAGAGTAATATTTGAGAATTGCTGCCGGAGACACAAGCTCAACCGTGCTAAAAAATAATTGCTGTCAAGCACTGAGAATTTACTCTGGGCCAAGATAGGACTAAGCAGTTTTCTTCTCTGGACTAAATTAATCCTCCCTGTGGATTTCTGGGGGAGAGATTATTAATTTTGTCAGAACAAAAATGAAAAACATAATTGATAATTAATTAGCAAAAGGTCACTTATTCTGTGAGTGGCAGCACCCGATGTTGTCATTAAACACCCTCCCTGACTGGAGAAGCTGTGGTTTCTACCGCTCTCCTGACTGCAGAAGGCTCCACCTGGTAAATAAGGCTCCCGAGGCATGTTTTCTGCTGACCAGTGTTTTCATTGAAGTTGTTATCAGAGAGATGGGAAACCTGCTTAGTTTTCTCTGGTCTCATGGGAGCATAAACATTTTGTTTCACAAAATCGTTACTGTTTCTCTCACACCGTAGAGGGCATATTTAAAAGGTAAACATACTTTTTAAAGATTTATTTTTATTTATAGGTAGGTGTGTGTGTTTGAGTGTTTGCCACGTTTGTGTACACCCATGGAGGCCAGAAGCATGTCCGATCCCTGGAAGCTGGGTTGCTGCAAACTAAACTGAGATAATCTCTGAGAGCAACAAGCATTCTTAACTGCTGGGTCTTTGCACACCCCCAGAACTTGTTTGACCTAATTTACATGTCAGTTTCCAAGTATGTTCACATGGCTTCTAACTCTCCTTTCTTTGATCCATATTAAAACCAAACTATGTGAATATAGGATTCTGATTTTTAAGATCTTGGTAGCTTTAGTGTTGAGAAATTTGTGCATTATATCTCTGCCGTTGCGTTCAAATACTCTCATTTATAAAATGACAAAAAGTTGATCAAGTAAATAAAATTTGTCACAGATAATTTTTAAAATTACAAGCATGCAGTTGTGTGTGTTGCTCAGTGATTACATAAAATCTAGCATCTACAGGAGCCTAGGTTCAATTTCTCACACTAAACCAACAAACAAGAACAAGGGTGTAACTGTGTGGTAAGTGCCATTTGCGATTATTTGAACTCTAAATTGTTTCTTTCTAAGAGTAAAGAGTAATTAGCATATAACAAAATGTGTTTTGCCTAAAAATATAATAAAACATAATCCGGAATATTCTGATCAACATCCAATAACTTTTAGGACTATTATAGACAAAGAAAACGCTTTGCCCATCAAGAGCCTCAGCCACATTGGTATACATTCTGTAAAGGTCAGTCGTGCCTCATATTAAAGATATCATCCTATTCTATTGTGGTAATACAGATTGCACAAAAGTCCATTTTTGAGAACTATAGACAATGTGAGAAAAATCAAATTGAAAAAATGTATTGAGGATGAGTGTAGATGTGAGGGTTCAGTCAGCTGAAAAGGTTTCTAGAAACAGAAAATCAAAAAGGTTTGCATTGGTCGCACTCATCAGATTCCCCATGAAATGACCAAATATGTGCATGGATATTGATTTTAAGATGTCCTTAAAGTGATTTATAGCTCATTCACTACAAATTGCAGTGGGGTAAATAACTCAACCTTTTTTAAATTACTCTACTATTAAGGGTATGTTGTACTAGCCATCCTACTCCAGGAAAAACAAGCTCCCCACTGCTGAACTGTTATTCTTCTATTTTATTTTTCTTTGAAATTTTTTATTTTACTTTTTTGTTAATTTTTTTCATTTCATTTACCAGGTACAGTTCCCCCTTCCTCCGTGCCTCTCAATCACCTTATCTCACCTACACCCCACCCCCTTCTAACCATGTATCCATCAATTCCTTCACTGCAGCCAGCTACTTATTCACCAATTCCAAACATAAAACATGGATATCTTGGAGGAGTCGTCATTTTTCTGACCACAGACCATGCCCAGTCTTTGGAAATGTGAAATCTGGGGTCTCCAAGCTGATATTTATTACATGTTTTTCTTATTAATTATTCTCCTTCAAATTGTTAGTTATAGTTTTCTGCTCGTAAACATGTAGGGAAAGTATGAAGTGGCAGAATGAACATGCTCTTGAAATAGTTGCTATCTGATAGAAGTACACCTGAAAAATATGCAAAAATGTGAGATGGATCTGTTTTCTTGGTTATATTTCAAAATATGTTGAATACAGTCCATATTAAATAGTTGCCAAAAGAGAAGAGATGTAGCACTAATATAGGTAAATAAAATTAATTCATCTCCTTTCTATTACATATTGAAGGCTAAAGACCTGGCACAATATTTATTCCCCTATGTAGGAAAACTGACTTTGACTTATCACAGACACTTCTTTGTAAATCAGTTATCTCATGAGGCTCACCTGAAGCAAAGAGAAACTGCAGGCGGGAAATGGCTATCTTGTAGGAACTGTCTTCTTACTGTAGATCCCCCATATGAAAATCAGGTTACCTTAAGGAACTCCTTTAGAGGACTTTAAGGTATAGCATCTCTTTGAAATGAAGAGTTCAAGCTGTCCTGAACTCACATCACATACTGGAACATGAGGACTCTATAAGTATTTAACCCATTATTGAAAGCTGATGCTTTTTCAGTTTCTAAATTAGTAACTGGTGTGGTAAAACTGTCTGGCATTAGTAGGTGTTAGTAGGGTTAGTAGATAAAACTGTCTGGTGTTGGGAGGACTAATTTAAAAGTAATGCAATCGTTTTATTCATATTTCAAAAGAATTGACAGAAGGCAAAGTAGTTTATGGAAAATCATTCTATGTCTATTCTAGTTCAGCCTCAAACTCTCCACAGGAAAAGGTATTTTAAAATTCCTCTGAAAGCTGTCTGCGCACGCTTCTAATGAGTCGATCCATTAACATCCCAGTCCTGTTCCCTCAGCTTTTACTTTTTCCTCTAGACACATTTAGAGTGACGTTTGATCAGCCATGCTTTATACTCCGTTATTTTTCTTGTCTCTGATAGTAATCAATTTTTGGCACTGGAAGTCTGAGAAAGTCCAATGAAAACCGACTGAATTTGTGGGATCAACTCTATTAACCCTACTGAACACACAAGCATGCACACAGGCGCTCACACATTTTCCTTTACATGTATTTTCAAGGTAGGATAAATACATTCAAAAAAAGCTGGCAATCCAGAACTCTTCTATCCACACAAGCTTTACTGGCAAAGCAATTGTTGTCCCACTAACCTTCATATATTTGTTGTGATGCCAGATCTGTTTTAATGGAATGGATATGTAAAGAACAAATTTGCGTATATAAAGGATAGTAAGATGTTCTCTAAGAACTTACACATAAAAAGCCTTTCTACTATGCATATTGTGACCCAAGAAACAAAAATATTTTGCTGGAGATGAGACACACAACCTACTATTATCAGTGCTATTGAATATCTCATTTTATGTAGCTTAAGGCTGAGCCATTTATGTGAGAGAAGCTGTTTCTTTGAGATATCACTCATATGGTCCAGACCCTCACTTAGGCTAGTAAATATAAATCTGGCCTAGGTCAATCTGAGCTCAACTCTCTTACTTCAGACCAGAAATAGGCAGGTAGACCAGATTTTATATAGCTTATATAAAATGCACAGGACAAGGAATACTTTGAATTTTACAAGTTAATCAGATTTTGTTACTTCTGGCAATGCATAATGGTGTGTCTGTCTCGGGATGGGACATGTGTCAAACACTTTTATTATTTATATAAAATGTCGACACATAACCTCATATGATATTTTAGTTCACTTTCATTTTGCCTTGTGGTCCTTTCTAAAGGCCAGATATAGAATTTTCTAATGATGTCATCATGATGGCATTCAAAATACTGTAAATTTTGAAACATTTTTGACTGAGGATACTTTTAACCTGTTCAAGTTCTCCCTGGGATCTAGGCTCATCAAATGATTCCTGTAGCTAAGAGATTAGGGAATTGCTGTCTTTACTTAAAACTTTGTAAAGCAAAAATAAACATCATTTATAAAACATAATCCATAAAGACATAGGGTAAAAGAATTAATTACATGGGATCACAATAGGAAAGCGCCAGACAGCAAATAATCTGAAGATATGGCGACTGGAATGAGAAGTAGAAAAGGTAAGCTTCTAGAATAAACCTTTAGATATATCAGATATGTAGTATCAAAAATAAGCTCTAGTTTGAGAGTTTAAGGACAACTTTCAGTGATGTGTGTGAAAAGTTGCAGAGTTGTACATTTACATAGTATCTGCTACCTCACCGCACATTTCCGAAGGAAGCTCTTCTTGTTTTGATTGTGAATGTGGTCCTAGCTCAAGAACGCTCATGGGGACTGGTTCTAGAAGCACACATGTCCAAGGAACTCTGAAACAGTACTCATCACAGATCTCTGAACCTGAAGGTAGAAACATCAGATATTTAGAAGGATCAGTCGATGATCTTCCAGATGCCAGGACATGGAACCAGTTATGCAGGTCTCATGCTAATCCAAAGCATTGTGTGTGTGTGTGTGTGTGTGCATGTGTATGTGTGTGTGTGTTAGCCTATGTGATTAGGGGAGTAAAAATTATCTATGTGACTGTGACTGGCTGAGAATTTTTCTTGTGATATAGTTTCTATAATAAAGAAGCTTTCTGATGTCTACATTATCGAGTATGTTTGTATAGGAAGAGAATAACTTTAGTGCTTGTTTTTCAATTTCTTAGGTTATTTTATTACATATGTATGAATATGTTGCCTACATGTATGTATGTGTACTTTTGTCTGTTTTTCTGGTGCCTGGTGACATCAGTAGAAGGTTTTGGTCTCCCTGAGATTAGAGTTATGGTTGGTTGTGAGTCACAATGTGGGTTCTGCAAACCTGATTTGAGTCCTCTGAAAGTGTGATAATTGCTCTTAACCTCACCCTCCTGCTTCATTTATACATCATGTTCTTTTCCTTTTATGAGAGTTTTGTTTCATTACTTAAAACTGAGATTATACAAGACAAAGTTAAGACTAAGATGTGTTTTAAGTGTTTTACTGTTTCGTATTAAATGCCTCATGGTTTTCTAATCTATTATAAATAACGAATATTACTGAGAGAATTTTCCAATTTTAACTGTCTATAAACTCTTAGAAGTAAGGTTAATCAATGCAGCAGTACCAACTACAAAAGAGTTTCTATTTATCCCCAAAGAATGAATTTGTAAAGTTTAGCGAAAATGTTTAATCATTAAAGTACTTATGGCAAGCAAGATGACCAAGGTTTAGATTTCCAGAACCCATACAAACATAATTCCAGAATCAGAAGTTAGAGATGGTACTGTCAGAACAAAATGACCAGTGAGACTAGCCATATCTGAAAGCTCCGAAGCTCTGTCCTTGACTGAGAGACCCAGCTTCTGTAAATAAGGGAGAGAACTATCCAGAATGATTCTCCACATCAACCTTTGACGTGTGTGTGTGTGTGTGTGTGTGTGTGTGTGTGTGTGTGTGTGTGGTTTTTCGAGACAGAGTTTCTTTATAGCTTTGGAGCCTGACCTGAAACTAGCTCTTATAGACCAGGGCTAGCCTCGAACTCACAGAGATCTGCCTGCCTCTGCTTCCCAAGTGCTGGGATTAAAGGCATGAACCACCACCTCCTGGCAACCTTTGACTTTTATGTGCACATCTAGACATATATGTATTTCCCAACATGAAAACCATATGCTGGTGCATCCTGACTACACACAGATGTAAAAGAGTAAAGGAAAATAAATTTTCATGGAAAGAATTTAAAGAAAAAATTCTCATCAATATTCAACCTAAACAATACTTGTTTTGAACTTATGAGGAAGAAATGTTTCATGAGTTACTCTTTGAGGAACATTTCTCAAGGAATTCCCTTAGTATGCCCCATGTAACTAAGACATATTTCAGATACAATGGATTCAGATACAAAAGGATTGTCTGAGAAGTTGGAAGGCTAGGCTGGTCTTAAATATCCATAGCAAATTAGATAGTTTATAAAATTTATTTTATACTGATGTATTCAGTAGCCAAGAATTTATAAGCTACTACTAAGAAATGGGAAAAACTTGATCACTGTATCTACCAATGGATACTAAAGAAATATTAATGATAATATGCTGGACATGATTTCACCTAGTTTCTGCTATTATAATGTACTGGAAACTATCTATTAAATTTCAATATACCTATCTGATAAATTATATGTCTGTATACTTTCCATCCCATTTATATATCTATGCAAGCATTTGAGAGTTCATAGGTTAACTGTTACTCTTCAACTGTGTAGTTTCCTATCAGGAAACATATCTAACCTCCCATATTCTGACCATAAACACTGAATATGCATTACACAATATACAATATGGTTGTAAAACAGCTAAATAAACCACCCCACCTCCAAATTAAGCACTTTAACTTCATCTATCATCTTCTGAATATACGATTATTTAATTATACTTAGATAATGCTCCCATTGCCTTAAGAAGTAAATTCAGGTACCCAGATTTTGACTTAATCTCATGCTTATTCCCTTTCAGGGACCAGCATGTGTGATTAGAGATATATAATTACATTTGCATATGGCTGGAATTTAAGGGACATTCTGTAGTGGCATAGGTTTAATACCGAACATGGATTTCTGGATTCTGTACTATTGACTTCATCTAGACAGTGAGAACAATTTTAGTATTTGATTTTGAGCTCTGTTATTTTGGCTTTTATTTCATTTTACTTGTTTTGTTGTTCAGCTTTTACATGAAAATGTCAAAATAAATATTTTTAAAGTAAAAGATTTGAATAACAGCTTTATAGTTTTCTTACTTTGCTGAAAATAATGAAATTAATAAAGTTATTGGGTTGTTTTTCAAAATCAAATGTACAAAATGACTGTTGGACCAAGACTAGAATCTAAACCAGACAATCCTATTTGAGATGGATTAATTTTAAAACATTTTATTCTGGGAAGCATCATTTTAGGTGATTAGTTATAGTCTTATAGCATATATGCCTCAAAATATGATTGTTATATTCTACATACTGACAAAACAGAAAAATAACATTTTTAAAATAATGCTAGCTATCCTTTTTGCTGAAAGAGCTATACAGGGGTTAGAAGGGAAAGCTATGCTCACACTTACTCACTTGAAAAAGAAGAATACTTTGCTGTCTTGATAAAAGCATCATATGACTTGCTATGACTTTGGATGATGGTGAGCAGATAGAATTATGCTCATTTATTCCCTAATTTCCTACCCTGAAAGTTTATTTGATGTAATTCTAAATAATATTTCAAAAAGATAAATGCAAAAAATCAGTATTGTACAATGAAGAAAAGGATGCTAAGAATGATAAATTTATTCTAAAATCAAGGGCTCATATTTTATAGATATAACAATTATTTTCTTCAGACTATAATTATTAGTTTTCCCTAAAATATATTTTTATGTTTGACAAAGTTACAACAAAGTACAAAATGCTGTTTTGAACTTTTAAGTTGATTTTACCTTATTGCTCTTCTCTATTTCTTTCCAACAACAAAATGAAAAGGGAATTTAGCTGAATAATGAGAAAGAATTTTAATAATGTTAGTATGCTGTGGTATACACACACACACACACAGAGAGAGAGAGAGAGAGAGAGAGAGAGAGAGAGAGAGAGGGAGAGAGAGAGAGACAGAGAGAGACAGAGACAGACAGACAGACAGAGAGGAGAGAGAGAGAGAGAGAGAGAGAGAGAGAGAGAGAGAGAGAGAGAGAGAGAGAGAGAGAGAACACGTGGTATTTTAGATCATTTGGAGGTAACTTTGAGTGCAGTTTTAGACTGTCCATTGGTATTTCTTATAGTTTATATAATGTGCTTTATTTAAAAAAAGAAAGAAAGAAAACAAACTATCCTTTTTTCATTATACATTGCAATTGAAGTTCCCACTCTTCCCCTCCTCCCATCCTCCACATATACCCCCACTCCCTCTTCTGAGAGGGCTAGGCACATTGCTTTGGGGAAGATTCAAGGCCCTCCCTACTATATCTAGGCTGAGCAAGGTATCATCCAAAGAGAATTAGTTCCCCAAAAGCCAGTACAAGTAGTAGGAATAAATCCTGGTGCCACTTCCACAGTCTGCCCCAGCCATATAACTGTCAACCACATTCAGAAGGACAAGTTTGGTCCTATGTTTGTTTCTTCCCAGTCCGGCTGGAGTTGGTGAGCTCCCAACATCTCAGACAGACTGCTTCAGTAATACCCATGAGTGTCTTGACCTCTTTGCTCATATTCTCATTCCTCCCACTCCTTAACTGGATTTTGGGAGCTCAGTCCAGTGCTCCGATGCGGGTCTCTGTCTCTGTCTCCATCAGATGCTGAATGAATGTTCTGTGGTGATGTTTAAGATATCCATCAATCTGATTACAGGGCAAGGTCAGTTCAGGCACTCTCTCCTCTATTGTTTAGAGTCTTAGTTGGGGTCATCTTGTGGAGTCCTGTGAATGTCTCTAGTGTCAGGTTTCTTGCTAACCACACAAAAGCTCCCTCAATCAAGATATCTCCTTCTTTGCTCTCATCTCTGTTCTTCCTCTACCTCAACTATTCTGTTTCCTCAAGTTCTGCTGTACCTTCCAAAATGCTAAACCCCCTTTGATTCATGATTCAAGAAAGAAAAACCTGTTTTGTAATTTTTCTTAAATTTTCTTTTGGAAATAACAAATGAAAAGTAATGGGTTTTTCATTTGTTTTCTTCATGGTTTTAATGGTCAAAGAAATATTTGTATTAAAATACATTCTCTAACTTATCAAGGCTGTTTTGCCAAACTGAGATGATAAAAACCAGCCTTCATATTTCCTAGGCTGTATATTAATCCAATCATGCATTTACTTTTCTTAGAAGCATTCGTGTGTACTGACCCTGTACACACCTACCTGGTGCACACCTACATGGTGCACACCTACCTGCAGTCTCAGCTACTGGTGAGACTGGGGCAAAAGGATGCTGAGTTAAAGGCCAAGTCAAAAACAAACAAACAAAGGAAGGAATGAATGACTGCATAGTACTGAACCGAAAGCAGATTCAAACAAGTCTCATTGTAAGCACACTCTGTTTCTGTACATTTCAGTTCCATGTCCATCTATGCAGCATCCTGTCAGATTGTCCGACTTCTTACCACAGCTATTTCCTGAACCTATATTTCAAAGAAGAGAAACACTATATCTATCCTAGAAACATCACAGCAAAGTAAAATGCATAAGAAATGCATAAATTAGAGTCTTCTTAGTACCCTTTGGTCATCTTATTTGCTTACTATTTACTTTCCTTTCTGAAAACTTTATTTTAGAACTGCTATTCTGAACATCAGCTAACTTCTGTAAAATTTCATGAAATGCGCATGGTAATTAAAAAGCAAGGAAAAGACAATTGATTATATGTACATTAACTCCTACCCTGCTCAGTGCATCAAAGAAAATTAAAATGATTGTCGAAATTTCTAATTATGTGCTTAATTCTGAAATCTAGCCTCAAGCCTAAGAATTAAATGCTGTTGATTGCGCTTTAAACACTTAATCACCTCTACCTTCAAGTGAGACACAATTGGATAATTATATTGACAAGCAATTTATTCTTTTATTTTTTTTTCTTTTTCTATCTTTCTTTTATGTGTGCTCATTTTCTCTTTTGTTTTAGTGGTGCTGAAGATGAAAGCTATGGCCATATGGAAAGCAGAATTTGACTTTGCCTCTGAGCTATGTCCCCAGCCAATTTACAATATTTTATCAGTATTATGATTTCATGCTTTACATGCATCTTTTTATCTAAGTTGTTTATCATGCTTTCTGTGCCACACCTACTCTGTACAAATGACCTGCAAGATTTTGGTGATTTAAAAAGAAAGTGTCAAAGTGCAAGGATGCATTTTTGGTCCCTGAAGGGTTATAAGTATAGCTGTGTTCCAAGATGGGAAAGTGAGAGACGAGGAATGAAATCAGAAGTCAGGCAGAATAGACGTGACTGCTACTCAGAGCAATTGACAGAGGTGTTCCATGTCTACATACAGCGAGAGTATTAAACCACAACCAAAGACAACCTCCAAAAATCCCAAATCCACTTCCTCACTATCATAAAACAAGCATTTAAAATTAAATCAGCATTTCTGGCAAATAATATATTATGACTATAAAAGCAGTTAGATTAAGACTGCAACATTTTAAGGTAAACACAAGTATCACACTGAAGAAAATCTTAGTTAATTCTACTAGTGCTTTTGCGTGGTTAAATAATTGTTTTAAGGCAGAGCTAAATATCAACCATTATTTATACATAAGACAGTTCTTTAAAAAAAATTCAAGATGACTTTTGTTCTCATCTCAAAATTCAGCTTAATCTGGTAAAATAACAAGAAATTTTATACTCTTAAAATTCTTAGTATTAGAAAATCTTTTATTAAAACAAATATATGGAATTAAATAATCAAAAATGAGTTATCATATTGTTATATTAATATTAATAATATTAACAATATCAGCATTATTATTAATTTGTGTCCTTGTAAAATTAAAAAATATACTCTTATTAATGATATAAAATATACTATAATATCAATATTATTTTTAAAGATCCCTATCAAATAAATTAAAATAGATGGATGCTAATTTTTTATAACGTATTTTAAGCAAACAAATCTTCTATTAAGAAAATGATGCAATCAGGATCACAGATGTTTATGGTTTAATTAACTTCTCTGGAATTCCATAGTAGATGACTTTTGCATCTTAATTCAGGATTTCCACTGTTGTCCTTAATATTTCCCTTTTTCACTTGGTTCCACAGAACATTGAAGTTCATTAGTGATATGCCTGCTTTCTACATTTTCAGGAAATGCAGACAGTAAACTGTTTCTGACAATATTTTCTTTTCTAAGAAACTCTGAGTTACTACCGCCCAACTAGCTGATAGCTAGCATCTAATTGCTATGATCAGGGAGAGCAGAGGTATCTCATAGAAATTCTTTTGGTCTACCTCAAATCCTGATGAGTAGAAGAGTTTCATCTAAAGAGCTTTAATTTTATGTAATGGAATGAAGATACTCCATCTGGAAATGTCCGCAAACAATCTCTCATAACCAATAATATTAACATGTCTACTGCATCACAAGTTTCTAAGTTTATTAATTATATCTGTAACACCATAAGAAACACACTTTGGTGAAGGAAATAATAAAAGAATAATAAATGTAAATCTTTAGTTTTCCTTATTGTCATTTTAAGACGATCATTTCTGAGGTGTTGTCCCAAGTTTATCATCTCATAGACTTATTAGAAATAACTTGTTGGAGAGTTATGCAGAAGTTTTGAAAACTAATAATTCTAGATTGACTGATACTCTAGTATGTTGTATTTAATTCGTTTCCACATAATTATTTAAGACCCAGAACACCCTTGTACACCATTTGAAATTAACGTTTATTTCCATGTATAAATCGATTCCATTACCCGAATATATGTATAACAACCTACAATAATATCAATACAATTTTAGAGTAGCCTGATGTTTGGAATAAGAAAACAAACGTTTTGGCTCAAAACCAAAATGAAAGCACATAATATATCCTCAATATACAACGACAACCTTATTTAGTTGAGAGCTAGAAAAACAGTTCAGGCATTCTGATTTGATCTTAAGTAGAGGTTTAAAGAATTTTAAACAGATCTATCCAAGTAGCACAACAATTGTCTGTCCTCTGTTATCTTGTCACTCAATACAGACAAAACAGTAGGTGGCTTCCCATGGCTTCTCAAAGACCTAAAGCACAAAATGACGAATGCATGAAAATTGTACATGAGAGACATTGTGCCATTATATGCATACAGTGAAGATGTTTATATCTTTCAAACTTTGAATGAGTCACTAAACATGAAATTATTGTTGAATATTATGCCTATATTCTATGGCCAAGGATATTAGAGAATACTCAGTTGGGAAAATGTAAAACGATAAAATCCCTCACAAAGGAAGAGGAGACTTGTAAATGATCCATCTCCAATCCTGGTAACATATGCTAGTACCAAGTAGTTTTCCTCCCATATATAAAAATGTTACAAAGAAGTTCTTCACGACTTTCAGCACAGACATCTAATGCCAATGGTGGTGCCAAGTTGATTCCGAACTGAACAGCGCATATATCAGAAGCTATGCTTGTCTTTCTTGTCAGAAAATACTGGTGACAATGTGAGAATGATGCCCAATTCTGAGCTGTGGAGCATGAGCTGCTGCTGTCTTTAGGAGAGCCAGTGTAATGGAACACTGGCAGGCAGGCTGGCTGTAGACTCTGACCATCTGCTCAGCAAAGACCTCCAAGAGATTGTTCTGTCCCATGATGGAGAGATGGAACGTTGTCAGTATTCTGACAAACTCAGTAAAGCAAGACAGCTAATGATGTATTTTTAAAAAGCAGTATCTCAACTCTATCACAACACTCTATGTAGAGGGTTTGTTTATTCCGTAATCATATTTCTAGAATAAAAACAATTTTGATGAACATAATTTGTGTAATAATTGTTCTTCTATACAAATAACTATTCATATAACAATACTAAGCAAGTAATTGAAGTGATTCTGAAAGGATAGATAAGAACCCCTCAGTAGAAAATTTAAAGAATAATTATAAACCAGCACCTGCACAATCGTAAGAGGATATATTTTTATTATTATGTTTTCGGTTCTGGGGATGAAACCTTGGGCCTCATGCATGCTAGCTAAAGGTATTATTTTTACCATTTGTGTCTTTGCCAGATAGATTATAAGACTGTCCAAAACATTGTGAATTTTTAATTAACTACCAATTTCCATAACATGACTCAAATAAAGTACTTTTTAACTGAAACAAAATAAGAAAAATTGGAATGTTCCACCAGAAGGGCTGGAAAGGAAAGAAAGCATTCATGTTGATGTAGCCAAGAAGATTTCTCTGATCATGACAGTGAGTCTGCCAGGCTGTGGAACTCATCTTGATACCATTGAGTTAATGGAACTCTCGCATACACAAATACAAGGTGTGGAGCCAGCTAAGAATACCACACACATAGTGAAAGATTTTTTTCTAATCTTGTACATATTGAGGTTTTAATATTGAGACAAATTGATAGTGATTTATAAAACAGAAAATCTTGAGCAATTTATTACAATATAAAAGAAGCTAATACTGTCTATTGATCACTACTTTTCTCTAGTGGAGAAATTAGAGCTAATACCTAGCTTTGATATCTTATTCTGTTAATGGAGACTGCTTGTTCATTCCTTGCTGCCCAGAACCAAAATAATCACACAGAAACTATATCACTTGCAATACTGTTTGGCCAATAGTTTAACCATATTTCTAGCTAGCTCTTACATCCTAAACTAACCCATCTCCATTAATTTGCGGATCACCATGAGGTCATGGCCTACTTGATAAGTTTCCAGCTGGAGGTTTGTGACTTTCTCCTCTGGTAGCTACATGGCTTCTCACTAGCCCCGCCTACTCTCTTTCTCTCTATCTCCTTTCAGCCTGAATTTACTCTGTTAAGCCATTACCCGAAAGTAGCTTCTTTATTAACCAATGGCAATAAAACATATTTACAGCATACATCACCTCCCACATCAGTATGCTTCTAGGGAAAGCCCATCTTTTCATTCTAAAATCATTCATTATGAACAAAGGCTTCATAATTTTCACGGGCACCACTTTTGTTCCACTGTCAGCTTAGTAGTTTAAGTATAGAACATATTTAGAGTGAAAAGCAACACAGATCTTCGTTCTGTCATTAACCCATCTGGCATTTTGAAGCAAGCTGCACCACTTAGTTTTCCTTTCTTTGATTGTAATTTGTAAAAATAACAGTTAATCAGCTGTTGATGTGAATATCTAAACAAGATGATAAAAGCAAAATGCCTTACAGGCTCATATAGAAAGAAGATAGTTAATAAATCATAGATTTATGATGATGTTCTTATTGCGACAAGAGAGAAATTGTCTTCACTCTTGGTGTATAATCCATCGGCAGTCATTAGAACACTGTGGGTCCTGTAATCAAAAAGAACATGTAGTATCCACATCCTTCTACCCGAGTCGTTATCAAAGCACGGATTTCACATTGAAAATGAGAACAAGAATAGTAGCTTTCCCAGAACTGAGTTGGAAATGAAAATAGAAAATATGCTAAGTGCTTTGTCCAGCATCGGGTTAAGTAGTTCTGGCACATATATTTTCTTGCAAACATTTTCAGAACAGGGTCACATTGGTGCTTCTGACTCCTTAGAGAAAAAAATTTAAAGTTTTATTTGTTTCATATGTAATTGTGGGAAAATCTGTAATGAGTCTGTTATAATTGGTAGTAAAACACTGAAAATTTTTGTCTCTATAAAATCAATTTAATTTACTTCTCTTTATCCCTAGAAGACACTTACTCTCTTGAACTTATGCTTTTTATTCAGTTCTCCAACCTTCAATTCTTTCTGAGTGTGTGTATATGTATATATGTATGTAAACATATATATGTATATATATATATTCATTTTCCATGTTTTAATGTCTGTTTATTGATAAACATTGATGATCAACCCTCAGTGTAAGAAAAGGAGATACATGCAGATCTAGTACTTTCTGGCCCGTTATCTCTTGTCTCATATAATTTACAATCCTGTGTCTAGTGAACAGTATCACCAAGTATAGTCTGGATTTTCTAGTTCAGTTTACAATGAAGATAATCCCCCATAGGCTATCCTAATCCAAATAATCTCTCAATTAAGATTGTTTTCTTTAGGATTCCAGGGTGTGGCAAAGTGAAATTTAAGATTATTTGTCACAGTAAACTTGTGACTGCTGTTAACTTTCCTATGGAGCAATGTGGAGGTATAATTACAGTAGTGTGAGTGTCATCGGAAAAGCCGCTTTACTTCAAAGTTCTCCCTGCATCATGGATTCTTAATTTTAGTTAATTCTATACTTCCTATATGTTCAATATTTCTTGAGAGCACTTGCCGTTGACTGAGAGTTAACACTCCTTGTTCTTTGGTGTATCAATATTCTAAAATGTTTCCCATACCAAGAATAGTATTCGTTGCTTCTGTTTTCATTATCTTGGGTTGTTTTAGAATATCTGATTTTTTTTTATCCTTTCCATTATTGTATTTCCTGAAACCTACTGTTGGCTCTGTTTTGTGATTCTTCTCAGAGGGTATCCCCGTAGATACAGTGTTCTTCGCCAGACTATAAGAAGTCAAGGACTTTCTTCTGATGACCCCAGGAGCCCCAGAAAACTTAAGATTATTTATTTAAGTGGGAGTTTTTATGTTTTATCCCTAGGCACATCATATTTATTGATTGCAGATATTATATTTATATTGACATAATTTACTTTCTCATTATAAGAGAATTTAAGGCTCACAACCAGGACTGAGGATTGACACTAAGCATGTAAACACTGTTATCCTAAAATACCAGGAAGAATCAGTTTCTTTCAGTTTTCTAAGTTTTAAGGGTTAAACGTAATTTAAAAAAAAAAAATCTTTTAATTTACAGTTGAAACTTTAAACCTTACATAACTGGAAGGGTTTGCACCTCTAGGACCAATTATCTAGTTTCCAAAATCTCTTTAGCATGTGCTGGCATTGATGTACCACTTAGTATTCAAACCACAAACTTTATAATGACTGTAAGTACCAAAGTTAGATATTTCTAAACCCCGAGAGTGCACCCTTGATGACTGTGCTGCTTGAAACGGAAGTCGTACACTTACCAGGAAGGAATCTTTCAAGATTCAGAATCTGTGCGTGTGTGTGTCTGTGTGTCTTTTATCAGCTACAGCAAAGGATGTAGATTTTTACGATGAATCTGATTTATAGCATTTAGTGTGGGTACAGGTTTAAATTGTAACTGCTTGCCAGTGGCAAATGCATCTAACTTGAAAGTTAGCCTGTTTTCATGATCTCTTAACACCAAAATATTTCTTATTTCATCTGAGGAGTGCTAAAAGTTGACAAACTAAATATACATTTCTAAAATACATTGTATATGGTTTTCTAAATTGGAAATTAATTTTAATTGAAGAATTTTTATATATAAGAAGCTCACGTAAATTTTATGGTGACTTTTAGAAATAATTGAGAGAAATCTAAATTGTACTAAAAAATTTCAAAAATGAACATTTAGTTGGCAAAAATTAAACCTTTTGCTATCCAACTTGGTAGACATAGCAAATTTCCATAGAGAATTTATTTGTAGCATTGGTGAATGCAGTCTTCAACCAAAATTAGATTTTACATATATGGTTTCTACAGAAAGTTCTAGCACTGTACAGAATTTGCTAATTATAGAAATTCATATGATATTCAATATTCAGTTTTCAGTATGGTGATCTAAGTTTAAAAATTAAGCCAACAATAACATTGGCAGAATAAGGTACTTATATTTTTTCTAAATATAGCATTTTGATGATGAACATTTCAGATATAGATTGTATTCTTTTCCTGAAGTTGGGCTATTGATTCGTACCACTAAGAACAAATACAATAGAAAATACAACAGAATGATAATGGATGCTTATTTTTGAGAAATCAAGATTTTAATTATTTGCCAGACAGCATGTTGATAACAAATGTACATTTTGACTTAACATTAATTCTGTATTTAAGGGAATTTTAATAAATGTTATATAACTTTTTTCCTTTCATATATATGCCTTTCCTTTAAACCTTACAGATTCCTCAGTTACACTTGCCATTACTTGTCCATTCAACACTGAGGCAAGTAAATTTTTGTTGTTTTGTCCCTGCCTTTGGCTGAGTAAATCTATCCACTCATAGAGGGAAAGGCAGTAAGATGATTGCTTGATGAGAGAATAATTGTTCTGAAAAATGCTAGGATATAGCGATGTTTATTTCATGAAACGCTTGGAAAGCGCCTGTATTGGAAACATCTGCCTAGGCATAAGTGTCGAATGAGTCCAGGAACTCGCATGGATAAGCTTTAAGCAGGGGAAGCCAAGGAGGTGCTATATTCATCTGGCAAAATAGTAATGGGTAGCTCGCAAGCATTCCCGTGTAACTAGTGTAACAGGCTCATGACTCAGTATTCTGAGCAGCATCGTCTCAGTTACCCTCTTTTCAAAAAAAAAAACTTCAACTAGAGGGATGCTGGCATGTGGTATAGCATGCAGAAACTAATATAGATATTTTCTTTATTCAAAGAATTATTTCATTTCTGTTTTGGGATTATAATGTAATTACATCCTTTCCACAATCTCTTTCTTTACTCTACATCCTCCTGTATCCCTCTCCTTCCTCTCTTTCAAATTTATAACCCAATTTTTATTAATAATACATGGAAAATAAATATGTATTAATGTACACGCACATACATATATGCGTATATTAAATATGTAAGTACATCTTGGTCAGTATGTATGATGCTACTGTATGCATGTTTTCAGGGCTGAGTATTTGGTACTGGATAGCCAACAGGTATACTATTTCTAGGGAGGACTATTTCTCCTAATTCAGCCTTTCAGCTTTCACCTGATGAACACTTCTGTAATATGAACTCCTCTTTCACAGTGGCGGTTGTACAGAGTCCTCATACGGGCTGTCCTAGGTGCTTTAGAGGGATTACAGAAAAGATTAGTTTTCATCTTAGGAAATGAAAAGCTCCCAGCTCCCTCAAACATTATCCCGTGTGTCTTCCGTGTTCCTTGTGACACTGAGAAACAGTGTGCCGCAGCTTATGTAGTATTCACTGGAACAGTTGTGGCACACTCCAGCCCAACACTTTAGCACTGAGCACACATGAAGGGGACCGAACAATACGGATGGGAGGAGCTCCCTCTTTTTAGAACTGTACACCAATTTCACTAAACCTTTTGAAACAGCAGAATTTGTCACTCATCTCATACTGAAACTGTGATTTTGAAAAAGAGCTGCGACCAAGATTAAAGACAGTCTCAAAACGAAATGTCCCTCTGGAGCCATTTCCTGACTAAGTCGCGCTTCACTTGGCTTCCAGTAGATTGGACAACCTTTGGACTCTTCCTAAGAATAACATAATAAAGCTGCATCTATTAGCCTGTCTAATCTCCCATGCCCTTACCCCAGGCATCCTGATTCAATGGGTAGTACCCTGCGTTGTGAAAGGTGATGCTGTCAATGAAGTGGACCAGCAGGGCTTGCCAGGTAAGCAGAATGTTTTGATTATAGCCTGCATTTGCTCACCCACTCAGTGTGTGGCCTGGCATTCAGAACAGTGTACTTCTTCTCAGGACTCACTAAAAATTAGCCCTACCCTTTCAATAGATATATTTTATCTAAAATTGCATGTATAGCAATATGGTTAACAATACATTTCAAGTAAAATAATGAAAGCCCGAGTGTAAAGTACTGTAAAAAAAGAAAATTAATTCATATTTAAACAAAAATAAAAACAAGCAAAACAAAAGCTACCATTAATAACCCAGTATTCTGAAATTCCTTGTATCAGTGGTGTAATCAATAAATTGAGAGGTCATAAATTTTAGGAAACTTCCAGCCATGATTGCCAAATAGCCAGTACCTCCATTATCTTCTGATAGCCTGTATATAAATATACTTACTGAAAGTTCAAGGCTGATGTAATCCCAAATTTAATGCTGGATATCTGTATTTAATTGTAGGTGAATACAAAGGACTATGTAAGAGATGTAATTCATCCCTACAGAGTATGGGTCTAATGGAAACAGAAAATCATTCTAAAAACAGTTGCCAATGTAGTTACAGAATTTAAAGATTTTATTATTGCTTTAGCATTTGTTTTTACCCTATATCTTGAACTGATTTTCATCTGTTTTCTTGCCTCTATTGCCCCAACTGCTTATGTCTGCTTTTCTTATGTTCAAGAGACTCCCAATATTTCTTCATTCATCTAGGTTCCTTTTTCTCCAATTATCTTTTTTTTAAAAAAAAAATATGCTGTTCTTAAGCATTAGGTTGAACTCAGGTAATATTGCTAAATAAATGGAGAAAGAATTGTAGGAGTCAGCAGGGTCTCACACACACACACACACACACATGGAGAGAGAGAGAGAGAGAGAGAGAGGTACCTAACCTGGGCTCATAGGAACTCATGGAGTCTGAACTAATAACCTGGGAGAGTGCATGAGACAGACTTAGCACCTGTATATACATGTGACAGTTATGTAGCTTGGTTGACTTGTAAAAGTACTAGTGATGGAAGCAGAGGCTGTCCCTAAAACATTGGCTGACTTTTGGAAGCATATTTCTCGTACTGGATTATATCGCCCAGTCTTAATACAAGGCGAAGTGCTTAGTCTTACTGCAGTTTGATATGCCATGTTTTGTTGATGTCCATGGGAGGCCGGCCCCTTTCTGAACAGAAACAGAGGAGGAGTGGATATAGTGGGGACAGAGTTGAGGTTAGGAAGGGAATGGGAGGAAAGAAAGGAGGGGAAACTACTGTCTGGGTATAAAATACAAAAATAAATTTAATAAAAAAAATATCATGCTCAAAACAGTCTTGTCAAGATAACAACCCTAATCAACACACTGTTTTACATAAATGGTTCTAAGATTAATTGTAAGTTTGAATGTTGATTTTAAATGACATTACTTGCTTATAAAATTATGTGCTTCTGAGTGTTTGTGTATGTATGCCTTTATTCATGTGTGTGTTTGGATACATGTCAGTGTCCATGTCCATGAGTGTATGGTGGCCAGAGGTCAGTTTCTGGCATCATACTAGGCCACTTTTCACCTTATCTTTTGAGACAGTCAACAACTGGGCCTGGAACTTGTCAAGTCAATAGACTGGCCAGCACCCGTGAGGACCCACTTAATTCTGCCTTCCCAGACTGGGAGTGCAGGTGCACAGTGCTGTATCAGGTTTTTATGTGGTTTCTAGAGGTTCAAACTCTTTCCCAAGTCTTCCTGATTTTTCTTTCTCAAACTGAACAAAACAATGAGAAAGGTGTCAACAACCTGTTCGCTGCTGCACACCTTCATCATATATTGCACGATTGTGCCCAATCCCACAGCACCATCATTTAGCATCTTTGCTTGCATGCCACACAGAAGCTCTGAATCTGAAATTACACGTGTCCTCTCCATGTATCTCTCCATTTCACCATTTTAACTCATTCCATCTTTAATCCAGCATTTGCTTTATATGCATCATAGGTGAGGCATAGCATAATGATTAAGGAGGCCATCATGATCCTAACAGCATATAAATTCCATACCGTGAATTTGTTCTGGCAAAATTCTCATAAGTCCTGCCCTAATTATCATATGTTCTACCATCTAATCGTATGTAAGTTCACAGCATAATTTCTCCGCATGCCCCGGCATCCATTGCATCTCTAAACCATTAGAAGTCTCAAGTCATTTCCTCTTGTTTCTCATTTCAACTAAAGAGAACTGCAGAGCATGTGACTTGTTCTCTCCTAGTCTCATGTAGTTTTGTTTCTGCTGTTTTAGCTGAAGTAATGGTCAGAACATAAAGTAAGCTAGTTAAAGTGACTAATTCAGTAGGATTTATTTTATTCACATTCTGGTCCAGCCATCACCTCTCACTAGTTACAAAACATTTTTCCCTGTTGAAAATTACCTCCAATTCTTCCCCGCTGGCACTGCAAGAACAACACCGTTATCTATTCTGTATCCTTAATATAAATGAACACTGTGTGAACTTTTGCATCTGGCATCTTTCACTTACCACAGGGTTGTCGGACTCATCTATTTTGCATGATGTGCCTGCACTGCACTCCTTTTTTATTGCTGGATAGTAATTTAGTCTATATGGATGCCACAGTTGTTCATAATTCAGCCATTGCTGGCCACTTGAGTAGTTTCTGCCTTTGAGTTGTGGTGAATAGCATGGTTATAAACAGACGCATAATTGTATTTGTTTGAGTACCTATTTCAAACTCTTTGATTTACACACATAGGTGAGGAAATATTGTGTCAAAACATGACTTTATTTAACTCTTTTTAAAGTACCATCAGCTTATCTTCCATGCCAGGTGACCCATTGTATGTTACCAACAAAAGTGTGCAAGAGACTCGAGTTCATTCACATGTTTAGTAACAGATTTTGATTTTTCTTTTACTAGTATGACCTGTACTGTGCACATTACACACTACCCAAACTCCGGTTTTACTTTCATTCTTCCAATTATCAATGTTGACAATGTTTATAAATACTCATTGGCCAATTATAAATCTACATGGAAGATATCTTTATCAGAATTAGTTCCCATTTTCAAGTGTTATATTTGTGAGTAGTTGAATTATAATTTCCTTTCTTCATTTCTTTCATTTTTTTAAAAAAGAAAACAATCTTTTTTTATTTTACATACCAATCCCAGTTCTCACTCCCTCCCCTCCTCCCATTCATTCCACATATCCTTCCAATACACCTCCCATCCACTCCTCAGAGAGGATAAGGAACATTGCTTTGTGGAAGGACCAAGGCCCTCCCTACTATATCTAGGCTGAGCAAGGTATCCATCCAAAGGAAATGGGTTCACAAAAAGTCATTACAAGCAGTAGGGATAAATCCTGGTGCCACTGCCAGTGACTCCTCTATCTGCCCCAGCCATACAACTGTCACCCACATTCAGAGGTTCCAGTTGGGTGTATGCTGGTTTCTTCTCTGTGAGGCTGGAGCTGGTGAGCTTGCATTAGCTCATATAAACTGTTACAGTGGGTGTCCCCATCATGGTCTTGACCTCTTTGCTCCCATGCTCACTCCTCCCACTCTTCAACTGGACTTTGAGGGCTCAGTCCAGTGCTCTGATGCAGATCTCTGCCTCTGTTTCCATCTGTGCTGGATAAAGGTTCTATGGTGATATTTAAGATATTCATCAATCTGACTACAGGGCAAGGCCAGTTCGGGCACCCTCCCTACTATTGCCTAAGGTCTTAGCTGGGGTCATCCTTGTGCATTCCTGGCAATGTCTCTAGTGCCAGGTTTCTCCCCACCTTAGTTTTAGTTTTTCAAAACAGGTTTTCTCTGTAGCTTTGAAGTGTGCCCTAGAGGTCACTCTGTAGACCGGGCTGGCCTTGAATTTACAGGGATTTGCCTGTCTCTACCTCCTGAGTGCCTGGATTAAAGGCGTGCACTTTTCTACTTTCTGCTGCTCAATTCTCTATGTCAATGTCATTGTGCCAATGCCACACTGTAGGCTGGGGCATAAGTAACACAGTTGAATCCGAAAGTCAACTCAGCTTCTTGTTCCTTTTCAAGGCTGGAGTTACTATCCTTCATAATTTTATGAGCATTATGGTATCATCTACTTAGAATCTGTATAAAAATTATTGGAATTTTCAAAGCAATTGTGTAGAAGCTACGAGTTTTCTTGTGTAGTATTGCCATCTTAACACCGTTTAGTCTTTACCTCATGAACTTACATTCTTATATTTACCTCTCTAATTACAATAACAATTTATTTTCAGTAATTCTCTTTTAGCTACTTTATTAAACACATCCATGGCTGTTTTACTCTTCTAGATGTTCTTATAAACACATTTTTTCCAGTCTCTGTATACTAGTCACAAACCCCTGAGGTTTGCTCAGTTTGTTGGTATCTCTGATAATGCTTTAAAGATTGAGAGATTTTATTTTGGCCAATGTCATGTACCCCAGAAATAATTCTTTTTTAATTTAATCTTTTATTTATTTTTGATTGCTCAACTCTTCAACAAGATTTTCTATTACAATCTTAAAAATGAGAAAAGTGAGAGTTTCTATCTTGTTCTGGAAGTTAGTAAAGTTTTGTCCTTGCACATGGAATGTTATCTTTTCTATGAATTCCTCTACAGATTCTTACTCTTATTTTTTTCCATTCCAGTTCTCAGAATTTTTTAAATCTTCAGTGTTGGTTTTTATTATATGTCTGATTTCAGTTAATTGAAATAACCATGTGGGTTTATTCCCTTATATTTTAGCTATCTTGACAGAACACAAGTATATATGTGGACATATACATACACAGATACACAAAAGATATAAGAAAACATGTGGGTTTTATTTCCAAATTTGATTGAAATGGAAGATAAGAAAGGCAACTGATAAGGTTTTGAATGTGTTAGTGTTCATTGGAATGTATATATCCAGAAGAAAATAATATCATCTAACTATTTTGAATACTAAAAATTGTGTGTTCAATTTGGCCACATGTAAAATATTTTATAAATTCTGTTTTAGTTATGTAACATATAATCCTTATAAATATATCATGTATGTTACATACACTTTGCTTCTAAAAACATATTGTAAATAGCTTTTATTATAATATTCTTTGAGGCATAAAAATAATTTGATAATGATGATAATGGGTAAAGAAATCTAACAATAAGAAGAAAAATATGAAAATTTCTGTGAAAAAATAAAACTGAATAAAATTCCTTTTTACCTTAGTGCCTATATGTTCAGGTTTATTTGGGGGTTAAGCCTATTAAAACTCTCATGGTTCACATAAATTTGCTATAACTGGTGAAAATCTGTTTAATAGAGTTTGGGGCAAACAAAATAAATTAACTCAAGCATGTTACCTCAGCATGTTCTTTATTCTTTGGCTTAAGAAGCAGCAAGAAATGAGATCTCTCCCAGGTTTTTTGGTTTTACATATTTAAAAAATTCCATAGGAATAAACAATGATATCAACATAGATTTCATATAACCCCCCAAAAAAATCAAAAAGAAAACAAAAATCAGGTAGAACTTGACAAAACTATGTGCCACCCAAAGGCCACCACCCAAAAAGGGCCAGTACCCAAGGGCTAACATTCCAAACCATCAGATAAAATCACTGAATATCCCTTAAGCCTGGACTCACCTACTCCCCTTGCCCCAATCTCCATTGTGATAACCAGCTTTGGGGACACCCAGACCTGTTTGTCAGTAGGGCACTGCCTTTCTTTTTTGAAATTTGTACACGGTCTATTAGCAAAGGTAATTGTAGGGGATTGACTTTATGTAGGTTTGACTATATGAACATCACTCTAAGGTCACATGGAAGGTCTTCTGTTGCCCATACAGGAGGAGATTACCCTGCTGAGGTGTTTTGGGAAGATATCCCATTTTTAAGAGGCAAAGAGTCATGGCTTCACAAAGGTTTTACAGCATTGGCAGGGACTTATCTGAAAGACACACGTTCCCAAAATTTTGCAATAGGGGCCCCCATAAGTTGTGCACTTGTGGGTCTGTCTAGGAATCTGCCAGCTGTACATTTATTGTATACTTTTGGGTTCTAGCACCTACAAGTTATTATTGTGATGTTTAAAATCATTAGTCTTGAAATTAATAAAATGTGTTATATTAATTACTTCAACAGAGTATTTAGCTTTGTTATTATGCTTACAAAATCTTTTTTCTATGCCTTCTGTTTTTTTTTTTCAATATAAATATCTAGAAATCAGCTAGTTTCTGATTTTTATATAAAATTTCCATACTACTGTGTTTAGAAATTATGAACTCAAAAAAAAGTTGAGTTGGACATTTACTATAGTTTGATGATATTCTTAAAACCCATTTTTATTTTGCAGCATGTTTTGCTTGATTTTGATGAGAGAAACTTTCATACAACGTTTGTTTTGATTTTCGGTTCCTTAGTGACAATACTTGCTATTATTTGTATCTGGGAAGGTGAACTGAAAGCATAATATTGTCTGGACACGTGTTTGTATATGCACTTTCTTAATGTCATCACGTTACTTTGTTACTTGAAAAACAATTTCAATTTGAATTGTTATCATTCATGAAGGAAGGCAACCTGAGGCTGGTCCCAGGAAAGGTACCTGAGGCCTTGGTGGGTCCCCTTGGCAGATGGGAGCCAGCAGGGGATGAGAGACAAAGAGATAAGCCATGGAGAGGGAGCTGGGCTATAGAGTTTATTTAGTGGGTTATGAAGGGGGAGAAGGGAGAAGGGAAGTATAGAAGGGGAGGGGGGAGAAGGGAGAGATGCAGAAGCCGAAGCTGCCTCTTCAGAAGGAGAGAGAGAGGGGGGAGGGAGGGAGAGGGAGAGGGACTGAGGGGGAGTGGGAGAGGGAGGGAGGGGGGTAGGGACAGGGAGAGGGAGAGGGAGGGAGGGGGGAGGGAGAGGGAAAGGGAGAGGGAGAGGGAAAGGGAGGGAGGGGGGAGGGAGAGGGAAAGGGAGAGGTAGGGGGAAGGGAGGGAGGGAGGGAGAGAGAGAGAGAGAGACAGAGAGAGAGAGAGACAGAGAGACAGACAGAGAGACAGACAGAGAGAGAGAGGACCTGGAAAGGAGGCAGGAGATTTGCTTGGTTTGGTAGAAGTGGGAGGTTGGGAGTGGGTGGGACTTGTCTCTTAAAGGGACAGGATACCAAGGTGACAGACCAGGCCAACAAGTTACAACACCAATGAATTAAATTTAATCCACTATGAAAAACATGTAGCTTTCCTTGAACTTTGGAGGGCAAAAAGTAATCTCTCCTCTACATGGCCACATTGTTAATATCACAGCAATTGTCTACTAAGTAATTAATTATACTTTAATGAAACTCATCCAATAAAATTCATCTTTTCTTCTGCAATGGCTTTATAAATAGCCATTTCTGTTTCTCTAGCTAAAGACCTAAAGATCTGAGTGCAGCATTTCCTAAGAAATCCGTAGTAGTATAGACTATCACCAGTTCTGTAGCTTCAGTACAAAAATCAGGAAAACAAATGACATTCAAAGCACCTGTGAGATACCCATTGTGCAGTGGCATTTAAAGTCCTTCCCTCATTTGTAATCAGAGTCTTCTATTATATGTGCAATATTTATCTCTGATATTTTCTATCCTGATGTGATGTATGTCTGGTATGAAAGGTAAAGAACTTCTACATCATTAAGGAACTCTTCCCCGTGGCACCACAAACTTGAGAAATGCAAATCCTCTCTATCCTTACTCTTCTGTAAGTTATCTTTGAGTTTTCCCCCATTTTTTAGAGGTTTTAGTTCATTTTATTTTCCTCACGTAAATATAATGTATTTCCATCCAGACTTCTCCAAAAGCCAATTTTAATTCCTATATCCCAGACATTCTCAGATTAATTCCTACTATGCTCACTATTAAAAAAAAGACTTTGATGAGTAGTTAAAACTGTATAATTTATGTTATGATTAACTGGCTTTCCTCCTTACTTTTACATGCCATTAACTATCATAAAGTAATCATTTTAATTTTAGCTTTATCCAGCTTTAAAAATCTTTTTATTTCAATAGAAGTGCTGATGATCCAGTAGCCAAGTCAAGATTCTATGAAGAGATAAAAGTCTCTATTTAATACCATAGTAAAGTGTAAACATTTAGATTACCACATTGTCCTGATGCTTTTGTGCCAGTGACAGGATGAGATGTCCCCACAGAAGCTATTAAAGCTACATTGTTAGTTTTGTTGAATGATGTTGCATTTTGGCAAGAAAATGTTTGTCTTTGGGAAATAGAGTTTTACATTTTCTAACCATTACATTAATATATTTGATGAAGTTACTAAAGAGTTGATTCTGGAAAATTATTTCAAATGTGTAAACAAAAACAACTCAATGTCAGGAGAAAAAATAGTTTTTTATTCAGCCTAGAAAATTTGCCCATGTCTGTGGGCACTCTTAACATCCCACGCTTCTTTGTCTAGATTAAATTTAAAGGTTTTTTTTTTTTTTTAAGGGGAATTTGATCTGTTTTTTTATACATTGCAAAAGGATCACAACCCAACTGTAGCAATTATAGTCTTAAATTTAAATTTGAATGTGTGTATCAGTTAAATTATTGGAATGATAGAATGAACAATAAAAATAGTTTTTGTGCTGTGACTGAATTTAAGAAACTGAAGCCACACTGTGTCTGACTCTCCAGAGTAGACTGCTGCGGGCTGGTGAATAACTCCACTTTCAGCAGAATAAAACATTACATCAACCCAAGGTGCTGTAATAGAATGCAAAAGACTGGACTAGTTGCCACTGAATTGTCCCCAGCCTTTGAGAGAACACACTTAGCGTATCTGCCTAATGAACTGTATTCTCCCCTACAGTATTAGCAAAGATTCACTCTTCTTAAATCGGTATTTCAATAAAAATAATAATTTGTAAAAACAAATCAGTTACTCTCCATTTCTCATATTCTCAAAAAGCATCAATTTTGTTAGGCTCTTGAAGAATTTTTTTTTTTAAAGATTAAACAAGGTTAAGAACAGAAGAGTTAAATGGAAGAATTTTTGTCATTTTCTTTTTTCAATAAAATATTTGATGAAATTGCAAAGTGGAAACTCACTATCTTATATTAATGGCTGATCTCCAATTAGGTAGTGTCATTTAATACTACTTTAATGTTCAAAGAATATTAAGGACCATGGAAAGAAAATAGATTTCTTAAATGCCTTAAATCGAAGTGTACTCCAGAAGAAATTAAGTAACGTTTATATGGAAGTTCGGTTATTCTGTTTATTCAAATGCATACTTTGTAATAAATATGAGGTTTCAAATCAGGTATAATTTATGCATTGATTTTATTTCTATATCACAGAAGGTTATAAAGCCTTGGCTGATGAATCAGTGTCCCCAGACAAACTGTAGTTCAGACCCTCCTGATAAGGTAGCCATCAAAATGCTCCCTGTCTTCTATCAGTAGACTATAGTGAACCTCCTTGCAGAGGACACACAGGAGGCAATGAAGATTTGTGTCTAGGAACTCATAAATGGAATGGTAAATCCTGACCATGGGGCAAATTTAAGTGACCCTGCTCCTGTGACAATTTGGTTATCCTCATCACACTCATATTATCTACACCAGTGGTCACTTCTTATCTCCTGGGTGGTACTGAAGTTTTAGGGTACAAAGGAAGATTCTTGGTGACTTTAATTCCCCAACAGCCTCCCTAGTGCTTTTACTATTAACTGCAGGCACCAGACTGTGCACTCATACGTGTGACATTGATGCTATTGTAAAAAACGGTGTTATTTATTGTAGACGTAAAATAAGCCTTATGAAGTTATTTACATGATAGACACTTTATTTGATCCCATATTTTCCTACAAGGTATAATATTAAAATGAGCATGGAGATAAATATATATGCCCAAACATTATTTCATGTTCTTGTTTAAATTTTTTGAGACTCCATCATACATTTTACCAATGGTCAAACTAAAGATCTCTTTCTTCTACTCTATAATCAGTTGCTACTATTTGATAACTTTTTGATAAGAGGCATTCTGAAAGTTGTGCGATCCTAACACTTTGGGGTAGAGTTTGTATTTTCCTTGGTAATTAGTAACGTCTTTCTAAATATTGTTCAACGTTTGTGTAATTTCTCTGGAAAAACAGCATTTCGTTCCTTCAGCCACCTTTGGCTTTGGTTATTTGGTTTTCTTGCCATTGATTGGCTTGTGTTCTTTGCATGTTTTAGAGTCTCGCCATATGTATGGCTGTAATTCTTTCCTTTTGTTCCACAGCTTCCCCTTCTCTGACCCCTTTGCTTTGTCTAGTCCCAGTACCTTATAAGAAGGAGGAAACATAGGTTTTGCCATGACTGAGATACTGGTCTATGCTGCTCTAAAATGTGATATTTTCAAGTATAAAACCTTCACAAGATTGTCAATGATCGCATGCTCCTATCCAGCATTGTTATTACAGACCAAATCAGTCATGGTAAACCTTTTACATGGGTTTTGGGGTTCTGACTCTTGTTTGTGGTAAGCACTTTGCTGACAAAGTCATGTCTCCCCAGCTCTGAGTGGACATTATTTTAAGAAAGTAAGAAAAGGATTATAGAAGTTTAAACTTAGTGGGAGTAACAATAAGCGGATCATTATTTATTTAATAACATATTTGTTTTCATTCTTCATATTTTCATACATGTATAATTATATACAAGTGTTGATTATCTCGTAGCATAAATTTGTTTTGGAAGCTAATTCTGGCAAAGGTTCCCAATGCATAGGAAGCTAAGGTCTCAGGCTGGAGGTAACTCTGACTTGGGTTTGAGATGTGAAGTTGAACTTCTTGCGCGTTGACTTACTGGCAAGCTGTTCTGTGCCTAGCTATCAATCCACATTAGTGTTTCTGAGAAGGATTGCTTTTCTACACGAATGACATATTACTAATTGTTGCTTATTGATTGTGTTCACTAAAGTTGCTCAAAATTTTGTCTACAAAAGATAATGACTTTCAGCATTGAGGGTGTTTTTCTTTTCCTGGCTATAACTGAAGATAGATGCTTCCCCCACTTCTGCACGAAGGAGTCTTTATTTATAATTTCTGTCAAATTTGTGTTATAAAATTTTATTTCATTAGACCTTTTATAACATTTATGAAGACTTTTTAAACTCCTTTGGCTGTCATGTGGAATTGCTTCTCTTTTCAGTCCACCGTTACCTAGAAGACGGTCCTCCACTAATGGATACCCTTTCATCTCTAGTGACTTTATAGTCCACTGTCAAAGTTATGCATGGACTCAGCCTTTAAAAGTAGAAGCATTCATTGACACTCCCTGCCCCCACTGTTTAAATATGTATAGGATTTGCAGGAATATTTCCAAATTAGAAATTCCTGATCTGGAAACCCATTTCCCATCAAAACTTGGTACATTTTACAAGTTTTTACAGTAAGTTAAATTAGATACAACACATGAAATAGCCACCACTTAGTATTTACTAGCTTTAAACTGTAGCATACTGGCTTTTATCTCATGTTTTGATTTCCATAGCTTATTGCTGTCAAATTCCTTTCATCTCTGGTTGAACCTCTGTACATCTTGGTGAATGCATTCACTTTCTCATTACCCTTAACTTTCGATTAGTCTTTTATAGGGAGTTATCAGTTCCTTTTCTCATTGGTCTGACAAAATATGTGTCAAAGAAAACATAGGGACGGATTAATTCATTTTGCCTCTCTGCAAGAGAGGATACAGTCCATCACAGACAAGGAGGAATGGTAGATAGCAGAAGGGTGGTGTGAGTAGGCACACTGTTTTCAGAGTCAGAGAGAGAGAGAGAGAGAGAGAGAGAGAGAGAGAGAGAGAGAGAAATGTTGAGGCCAAGATGATGTTTGTTTTTAATTTGCTTTGTTTTCTTGTTTATGTTTTTTTCATTCAGTGACACCAACTTATTATATAATTCTTTATAGAATATTATTTATATTTATTATTTATAGAATATCACTTCCCACATAAAGGATGGGTCTTCATTTTTAAAGATAAATTTAACATTTCTGAGAACATTCTCAAAGATATACCCTGAGGCACGTGTCTTCAGGGGCTTCTAATCTATAAAATCTCATTCAGCTGGAAACTGAAGGTTAGTGATAACAAGCTATGCTTAAAGGTTTCATTTCTTTGTATGTAGGAGATAGATTTATTTTTTTTCCTAAAGAGCTAGTAATCATGTCGTTTTGTTTTGTTTTGTGGGTGCCTAAATTTAACAAGGGCTCTCTGAGTGACCATCGGTCTGGAATCGTTCATTGGAGACTCATAGGCTCATCTTTGATTGTACCAGTGAAGACAAAGATACTTCTTCCCCAGAATCCAGCATTAGTCATTAGTTTGATGAGTAGGAGGGAAGCAATATGAGACTTTCCATAATACATAGTTGACCAATGAGAGGCTCAGTCTTGTGAAAGCCCATTTGGGAACCTCGGCTGTTGTCGGCCCATGTGACGGTTTTGTCAAGCCAGATTACATTCCACAGTTCTTCACCCTGACTTCTGACACAGATTCCTGTTGTTTCCTTTTCTGTGATGTCCCCTAAGCCTCATAGGAGTGATATAAATGACCGATTGAATATTGACCACTTATCTGTCATTTATTCTCATCACCTATAACAGCCATGTGTCTATTCAGTCACCGTGATTTACTGCAAAGAAAGCTTCTGTGGTTAAGGTTGAAAGTGGCATTAGTGCACAGGTATAAGCAAGAATATGTATAAGGCAGGTTGGGACCATGCTAATTTCGATCCACAATAGTGAGTTCTCATTTGGGGATCAAGACCTCCTCAGCAATGTGTTTTTTTGTTTGTTTGGTTTTTGGTTTTTGGGTTTTTTTTTGTTTTGTTTTGTTTGTTTTTTTTCCAGTTTATTTATTTTTTATTAAAAATTGCCATCTCCTCCCCACCTCCTCCCCCTTCCCTCCCCTCCCCTCCACCCACACCCCCACTCCCTCCCTCTTGAGGCCAAACAGCCATCAGGGTTCTCTACACTATGTTGAGTCCAAGGTCCTCCCAACTCCCCCCAGGTCCAGGAAGGTGAGCAACCAAATTGACAAGGCTCACACAGAGCCCATCCATGTCGTAGAGACCAAGCCCATCGCCATTGTCCTTGGCTCCTCGGTCAGCCTCCACCATCAGCCACCCTCAGAGAGTCCGATTTGATCGCATGTTCCATCAGTCCCATTCCAAGTGGACTTGGTGGTCTCCCATTAGTTCTGTCCTGCCGTCTCAGTGGGTGAACGCATCCCTCATGGTTCTGACTTTCTTTCTCATGATCAGCGGTAAAAAACAATGACATCTTGAATTTTGCATGCAAATGGAGGGAAATAGAAAACACCATCCTGAGTGAGGTAACCCAGGCCCAAAAAGAGCAATGTGTTTTTGACTGATATTGCATTACCAGGAATGGATCTCCTCCTGTGGAGTGGAGTGGATCAAATCATATCAAGGTCTAGCTTAATAGTGCCATAGAGGACATATCTTGTCTAGGAGAGTGGCACTACCCTTTGTAAGGTTCAGTGGTGATAACGACTATCAATGCCCTTTCTACCCTAGCAGCTTGCATTACACCTTCCAGCAGTATGACAGATAGGATGAAGCTTTGAAAATAATTCCAACTTAATTCCTTTTTTTTTCAATGAACGTGTGTCAAATCTTCAGCAATGAAGTTTTACCAACTAGTTATGTATTGTGAAGGGCCAAGAAAAATGCTATGAGTCTGTTACTTGTGTGTCATCTGGGACTTACCTAAACAAAAATTCATAAGGAGGCACCGCAAACAAGGCATTGGGACCTATTTTTCATTCTCCTTGCTTTCAGGAATAACATCAATTAGCTATTCAGATTATCTCCCTTCTAACCTTTATACAACAAACATTGCATTGATTAAAAAGTGTTAGGTTTACACATGAATTTTCACCCAATGTGCGCATTTTGGTTAACCCTTTCCACTCTTCCATTATCTCCTCCATCCCATTAACCCGTTAGCACTTACACATTTTAATACCATTGCCCCTTTCTCTGCTTTCATAACTTATTATATTATTCTCTGGTCCATTGGTTTTCTAGGTACTCCACAGCAAGCACATACATAGAATTTGAAACATGAATGCATGTACTAGAGAGAACACAATTTGTTTGTTGTGGCTAGGCAACCTAACAGAGTACATTTATTTTACAAGATTTATATTCATCTGAATTTTTTTCATTACAAGCAAATATTAATCCATTTGTGTTTTTTCTTTTGAGATCTCCCTTTTAAATCTGTTGGCCATTTTTATTAGGTTGCTTATTTTCATGATGGTCCTATTTGTCTTTTCTTATGTATCTGATGATTACTCTTCTGTTAAATCTATACCTGGTGAAGATTTCTCCCATTCTGTAGGCTATCTGCCCTCAATTGACCCCCCTTGCTTTATGTAAACTTTTTATTTTAATTTTCTAGTTGTTATCCTTATTTTCTGACTGACTGTCCCTATACATATTAGTATACTCTGTGACTTGTACCTATTTCAAAATTAGGGACTTTATGGTGGGCTTGGTTTTTCCACTTGGAGGTGTTTTGCTGTAGGATGAGTAATAAGGATCTAGTTTCATTCTTCGCCAGGTATCAACTTTCCAGCATCAGTTGCTGAAGATGCTCTTAGCTTGTGTATATATTTTGTTTTAAAAAAATAAACAAATAAAGAGGGAACTGGCTGTAGTTGTGTACAATTAACTGGGGCCTTTGCATCTATACCTTGGTCTACATGCATGTTTTGTGACAATATTATACTGTTTTATTTATTAGTATATACCTGTATACCACTGAAGATTGGGTATCACAATGTCCCATAATGATTCCTCTTGCTTGGGATTGCCTTGGCTATCAGGGATATTTTGTGCTTCCACATAAATTTTAGGAGTTCTTTTCTATTTAGTGAAGAATGCACTAATTAATTGTGATTATTCTAGATCTAAATTACTTTAGCAGCATTGTCAATATTGTAGCATGAATTCTGCCAATTCATGGCCATGAGAGGTCTTTCTGTTTCTTCGTGTCTTCCCTGAACTATTTATTAAAAGTTTTAATTTTGATATCATAGATATCCTTCATTTTTTGATTAGGTTTATTCCAAAAAGGCTTTTTAAATTAGTGTGTGTATGTGTATGTGTGTGTGTGTGTGTGTGTGTGTGTGTGTGAGAGAGAGAGAGAGAGAGAGAGAGAGAGAGAGAGAGAGACTGAGAGAAAGTGAGAGAGGGAGTGTGTGTGTTTTAAACTATTGTGAATCAGATTGTTTGCCTGATTTTTTCCTCAATGTGTTTGTATCTATTATATAGAAAGAATACTAATTTTCATTTTAATTTTTATATCCTGTCAGTTTATTGAATATGTTGTCAGCTCTAAAAGATTTTTGTTGGGATCTAAGGCCTTTTATATAATAGCATATCATCTGATAACATGATACTCAGACTTTTTTTCATTGAGTCAGTTTTATTTCCTTCTCTATTGCTCTAGTCAAAACATCAAGTAGTATATTGGATATGACATATGAACCATTTTTATGTTATTGGCAACAGATCATTTAAGATAGAGTGTATTCAATTTAGAAATTAGCAGTCTAAATGTATAATTTTTCTTTTTCTTTTCCAGCTTATTTGCTGTGTTGGTATAAATCCATTACAAATATCCCCCAGGGACCCCATAACACTGCTCTGCAATAAGGGAAAGAAAGCAAAACCCTTTCTCTGAAGGAATTTTACTAAGAGCAAGTCCAGATTTGACTTTTCTGCTTCTCTCTCACTGTTTCTTACACTGTCTCCCGTCCATAATCTGTTTTATTTGCAACTTCCTGAATGGTGTCTACTGAATCTGTCTATCCTCCTGTCTGTCTCCCGAAGAGCAAAGAAAAGAGAACATGGAGAAGAAAAGGAGGATACTTTGTAAAAATCTCTAACAGGATTTTATTTATGAAACTTCACTGATTCCAACTAATCCAGATAACAGTAACACAAATATCAGTACAAAAATAATTATCAGTTTATATATAATGCTTTTAATATTAATGGTGGATGTTTGTTTTTATAAGATTGTTTTTAACCTATTTACTGGTTTTAGCACTTTTATTAATATATATATATATATATACATATATATATATATATTTTATTGCATTATACTGGGATGGTTTATAGAAGAGTAGGGATCTTAAGATTATACCTATTCATTAGTTGAGTTCTATAAGATGATTACATGGGAAATCCTTAAGCCGTCTGTTACATTGTTTTTTAAACTCAAGTTAAACAAACAGTCTAAATACACAGTAGGAGAACAGTCTTTACTCTTATATATAATTTTTGTGGGGAGCCATTTTGGGTTTCATGGTCTAAGTTGATGAGGACAACTGAATGTATGTGTGTGTGTACATGTATACATAGATATACATACATATATATGTATTTGTATTAGTTAAAAATAGATTAGTTCAAAGTAACAAATATCTTCCCTACAGTCATTGAAATGATTCTTGTTAATTGGAACAAAATGTATGAAGTTTATTAAAATGCTAAAAATAATCTAAATTTGTTCTAAGGCTAAAGGAAAGAATCAAAATAATAACTGAATTTAGTTTTTAATCTTTAAAAAACTAAATATGTATACAACGTTTATTTTGTTACCATATAATGTCATATTTCCTCTTTAGTGAAGTCAATAGAAGGCATGAGATCTTGGATGCTTTGCTGAAGCTAAATATTGCATATCAAAGGTCATTTGCGAACATATTCACACAATCATCTGAAATAATGAATGAATGCGCAGTATGAGTATGTGTTCTTATATACGCAAGGCATTTTCTTAAAGTAAAGAATATTTGTGTTATAAAATCATGAGAAACACAGTTAACTGAAACCAAATAATTATTTGTGATTGAATACGTGACTTTCGTGTCTGTCTGGTTTCATTATTGTTACTTTCTGGTTTCTGATAACAAGAATCTCAACAGGATGAGCCCTTCCTCTTTCTTTTCCACTGACTTTGTTTCTGACACAAACTGTGAGATGAATGTAATAAAACCAAAGTGAAGTGCATGCCCTCTTTTGTGCTCTGATATTAAAAATTGATAAAATTCTTAGTTGTTCCAGAGTCTATAGTATAGGGAGCATTTGCCCTGGCACTATGTGTATTCAGATAATATCAAAGCATTAATTTATTCAAAATATGAATGGCCAAAATTATTAGATATGCTTTCTACACAGTGACTGGAAACTATCTGAATGAAAGGCATGAATATGCAGAAGATTGCGGTCAATAATATGCCATTTCTCTAAAATCCACATTAATTATAAATTCATTTAAATTCTAAGAGTTTGCATTTTATAATATCGGTTACTAGGAATTACATTTTCTTTTGTTCATTAATTTTGATTCTGGACTGATATTTGAATGCTAATGTCTAATTTATCTTCCATGTTCAAAATAAGTCTATAAAATAAATGTAAATTAGTTGCATTACTGCTATTATGTTGCCACTCATCAATTAAGCATGATTAAAACTTTGACAGTTCTCAGGAATGTTTCACTTGGAAAATAATAAACTGATATGAAGTAAAAAGTCATAATTCTTACAGATAGCAGATGGGAAGACAGAGGCGCAAGGTTGATCTTATTTATCTACTCACTTCATTTAATACATCATGGTACTTTCTCTAAATATATTACCTCTCCAAGAAGACATGTAAATGTAAAGTTAAATTAGCCACACAATATTGATATCTTTTTTTTGTTTTGTTTTGTTTTTTCGAGACAGGGTTTCTCTGTAGCTTTGGAGCCTGTCCTGGAACTAGCTCTTGTAGACCAGGCTGGTTTTGAACTCACACAGATCTGCTTGCCTCTGCCTCCCAAGTGCTGGGATTAAAGGCGTGAGCCACCACTGCCCGGCCAGTATTGATATCTTTAATAATAAATCATATCTTAGTGCAACTCTTGAAAGGCAGAGAACTTCTCAAAAAGTTCAGAACATCCCAGAAGGCATTTCGATAACAAGATGATGAAGAGCATTACAGTTTTACATCTTATGTTACTACTGAAGACAAGCTAAGTAAAGAACTTAAGGCTATACTATTCGTGAGGACCCACCTCTGTCCAAGGCATTAGAAGCAAATGATGGCCTCTAGGGGACAGGGAGCAAATGCTGTGTGGGGATGGTGCCCTTGGTAGGCTTGCAGATGCTGCAGCAGATCATTCCACATCTGTGTCTAGCAGAAGATCTATTTAGACTCATCGATTTATAGTACAAAAGAAAAATGAGGCTGTGATATTGGGTTGAGGAAGTAGCAGTGTGGAAACAATAGGGTAGGAAATTTGGACCAAATATGACCAAAATCTATTTTATACATGTGTGAAATTTTCAGATATGAACAAGAAACAACAGAGTCTTGTGAAATCTGATAATTACAATAATGAATAACATAGCAAAATAGTCCCATTAGTGCAACAATAGCACTACTCATATAAAGGTTTGATCTATAAAAGGAAACACATGCCTGGATCTATAAATTTGGTCAAGAATCTTTTACTTATTTTTTTGTAAGCTCACAGGTCCCAGGAATAATGCTTTTCCAAATGGACATAGTATCAAATTGCCATCTAAATTTTCTATCTTTCTACCCAGAGATTAGTGCAGTTCTCAAGACTCCTTAGCACAGAATTTCACAACTGGTCAGATGCCAGAGAATAAGTGGCCAGCCAAATATAAGACAGCTCTACCCTGTCCCTTCCAAAAGTTCGGTTTTTATTGTGGAAAAGGTGTTGGAAAGATTGAAAAACTTCAGGATCTGGGAGAATTGGAGTAAAATGGTCTCTTCCAGATAGCAAAAGACTTCTGTACTCAGGACACAACAACAGCTGTGTTTGTGTGCCCATCATCTGCACAAGATCAAGCCTGTCAATTATCACAGAAGAGTGTAGGGCTCAGGAATTGGCCTTCAATATACTGAGAGAAAGAAAATCAATTTTAATTGTTAGTTTACTTGTTGATTGATTGGTGTGTGTGTGTGTGTGTGTGTGTGTGTGTGTGTGTGTGTGTGACAGCTTTGCCTGGACGTGTACATATACACAGTGTGTGTGCCTGTTGCCCTCAGAAGAGTGTCACATCCCTAGGAACTGGAGTTACAGTTGTGGGTGCAGGGAGCCAAAACCAAGTCTTCTGCAAGAGCAACAAACGCTCTTAATCGACAAGCCATTTCTGCATGCCAGAGACTCTGTTTTCTTTAACAGTGTGGACTCTGGTGGGTTAATGATGCTCACTGTGTGCTCCACATCCAGAAGCAGAAATTAATGTGCAAAAGTTATTAAATCAAGACAAAAGGGAGACTGGCGGCGGGGAGGTGAAGATAGATCTGACAGGAGATGGGAAGAAGTAGGAGGTGAATGTGTTCAATTACATTGCATGGAATACTCAAAAAATTATAAAATATTAAACTTTTAAAAGAAAATGCTAGAAGGAATGGGGCACATTCAGGGTCAAGGCAGTAAGGCCATAGACTGCAGGATGCATCAGATTTTATAGCTATAGGGAAATTAAATTTTCTAATAAAAAATTGTCAACTACAATTTATTACACAGCATTTCATATTATAATAACAGTACACAATACTTCTGAATTAGAAGACATCTGTTGCTATTACTCTAGTGAAATATATAGCAAACATTACTTTATGGGATTATTTCTTCTCACTCAATAATAATATGTAAGTTTGTATGACATTTTTGTAACCATCTGGTTAAATATTTTATTAGTTTAAAAGCAATTAGCAAAAGGTCTGTTGCTAGTCAACATAAGGAAATAAAAGCCATGAGTTACATAGACTAATGCCTTTTCTGGAAGCCAAAACGGTGTTTTTGTCATGATTATGTAAGCTCACGACATACAGAGAAGCCATGCAAGGGGCATTTGGAAAGCATAATTGGAACTTTTCCTATATACAATTATTTCCAAAGAAGAAGGTTATTAATGAAAAATTTGAAAATGTTGCCAATAATATACCAGGATTTAAAACATATTTCATAGGGCATTTGCATTCATAAGTAACTATTGACACCTTACAGAGCACAGCACCTTACCAATAATTAAACCTGCAAACAGTTTGTGAGTTCTCTGTTGTCATATATTACGAACTGACAAAAAAAATCCAACTAAAACAAAAGTAGATTAAGGGCCTACTAACTACTCTCCATAACTCAATTTTTCTAACGCTAATCAATCCATCACAACGGAGCCCAAGCAAGCGTTCTAAAGTGAAGAATTATTAGGTTGCCTGTATCCCGTGTGCCTGCCCCTCTTGTCATCATCTTTTCTGGTTTTCTCCTAAAGTTATTTGTGTCTGGTAATGAATACTCTCAGGGTGCTAGACACTCTTTGCCCCCTCCTGTTTCCAGGATGTATTTGCTTTCGTTGTTTTCTGGTCCTTTGACTCTCCCATCTGTGAGACTTTTCGTCCCACTCTGTCTTGTAAACTGCTCACCGCTTCACATATATCTTCATTTTCCTTCTGATTGGGTTGAAGATGTTATTTGTGCTAAAATTCCCACATCATATATTCTAATCAACTCTAACCTGTTTTTTTTTTATTTTTGACAGTTCCAAGATAGGTTTATTAGATGTTTCTCTTTTGCCTTATTCTTTTACATAATTTATTTAATTAAAATTAGTATTAGTTTTTTATCTGAATACTTAGAATGGTGTATAAAGTCACATTTGTCTTTGTTGTGGATAGCTCAGTGCCTGAAATACAGAAAGTAGGTTTTATCATACAGATGGGGACTTAATGAAAGAATAAAAATCACCCGTCATGCAAGGGATTTGATACTTAAGAAGTAGTTTCTTAAGGAGGCAGCTCTAGTAGTGAATGACAGGCTTATAAGGATGTGATAGGTGTTTTTAACTTCTTCTGCTCATCATGTCTGTAATCACCATTAGATAGTAATCCTTTTTCTTTCCCTTGAATTAGAGCATACTTCTTCAAATAAATGACTTGATGAAGAAATTCTTGCACAACTTAATTTATGAATATTGTGGAATGATCACCAGATAGTGCTCTGGAACACTGCATGGCACTTTATGAAAATTAACTGAGATTATGCTTCTAAGTGTGCTGTATAAATCTTCAAATAGGGCTGAGTTAAACATTTAACAAGAAAGTCTCTAACAAGCAATGGATATGCAATAGACATCAAGGTAAGACACAATAAAAGAAACATTAATAGACAAAAGCAGCTATTGAAAGCAAATTTAATAAAATGACAGATATTTGACTTAGAATAAAGCAATAAGAGTATATTGAATTCAAGAATATTCCATACTTTCTGAAGACATATGAGGAACACTCAGATGGGAATCCCTTCCTTATTCCAGGATAACATCCCTTCGGTGATTTCAAACCCCATCTTGCGATTGTTTTATCTTTTTTATTCTTCTTCTTTAAAAACCAGTTATCTTTAGTGACAAAGATGAAAACTAAAGATGTGTTTAAGATAATAACACAAAAGATGCTGATATTTAGGCACATCCTTATAAGTACACAGAAATATCAGTGGATGAGTGGCAGATGGTATAACCACTTGTTTTCATTATTTTTACAGCTAATATTAGTGAGTACTTGATCTGGTTATGATTTTACCTCGGATCCCGTGTACTACTATGATGGTGAGGTTGTGGATCCGTTAGGAAGTGTGCCCTAGTGGATGCCAGTGTAGTCTTGGAGGCCCCACCTTCTGAAACTGGAAACATTGTCTCGTGTGAAAGAGTTAAGCTGTGGGCAATAAGACTAATTCTCCTGAAAACCAGTTTTTATAAACAGAGGCTTTCATCTTTTAGCTGCTCTGTCACTTTCTGGTACAGATGGTTTCAGACAATAGAAACTGGTATTGTTCCTGTTCCCGCATATCCCAGCTTTGACCTGCACAGTTTCTCTAGAGGAAGCCGGTAGCAGACAGTGGTACTATCCATGTGGTGCTAATTCACAGGGCACAGAGAACATGGAGAATTTGAAACAAGCTGGATTCAATACACAGCTCACAGTATATTTTGCATTGTGAAAGTGGCTTGATCCTTGGGGGGCAGAGCCAGAGCTATCTATAGTTTGGGTTTGGATATGGCTTGCTTTCAAAAACTATAGGCATGGTCCATAGCATCGCATTATTTAGATTGTGGAACCTCATTGAAACACAGCTTGAGGAATTCCATCCTGATACATGGATAAATGCAATCTAGTGTGAATGGTGCAGCTCTTGTAAACATGTCCTGGATATATGATAGTCATTAAAAGAAGAAGAACAGGCAAAATCACCCCTACCTTTGTGTTGTTACAGAAGTAGTTTAGTTGTCAGGAGAGCAATTGTTACAAGTAATAAAAAGAGCTGGGGGCCTCATACAAGCCTCTTCATAACTGTTTCTTCCTGTGGTCTCTTCCTGCTTTCATGATGCCCTTCATCTTTAGGTCCTTCCCAATGCCTGACAGATACTGGCACCATCCTCCTTAGCCTCTAGAATTGTGAGCTTAGTAAGCTCTTTTTTCTTTGAAAACATTTGACTGACTGGTTTTGGGATAGCACAAACTAAGCACAAAAGACTAAGCCTTCAGAAGTACCTGAAGCAGAGTTTTCATTATGGGTGGGTTTAGAACTTTGGGATTCTATAGTGTGATTTCCTTTTAGTTGGTTTCATTGTCTATCCAAAAACAAGTTCCAGATAGAAAAATAACGCTGCCTTAGGGACTAGTCTCTAGCAGTACAGGATTCGAAGGGACTCCACAAAGTCTGTGCACTATGACTTCTTTTATCTGGGGGTAGGGGTTAGGGATAACAACACACACTCTCTTGATAGTTTTCTTCAAGACTTTTATTTATTCCTCTTTTGAATATTCTATTATTTATTTTCCTAGTGATTTCCTTCTCTCATTCTTGATGTTTTCCTTCTAACTTATTTTAACTCTATTTTTACCTTACAGCTTATATTCCCCCAGCAAAACTTTCCTGGTAATATAGAGATTACAATGTGGTTACATTCTATTTTTCAAGTGAATTATTGCAATGAATACAAGCATGTTTTCCATATCCCTTACCTAATTAGGCATGTTACGTATTACAGGTGAAAAACAAGGTACCCCAAGAACCCACGTACATTTAAACAGAAGCTAATTGGTATAGACTAACAGAGTGTAAACGAGAAAGATATTTTTTTTTTTACTGACAGACAGCATTTTATTTTACAGTTATAAAGAGAGGATAAATCACTTTATTACTTTTCTTGTAAGATAATCTTATTAGAATCTTAAAGGAATCACCAATCTAAATTTTTATATATGAAAAAAGAACCAGTCAGCTCTAATTTAAATCTTTATGGTACATGCACACTCATCAGTAGGTTTTGTTTTGTTTTTTGTTTTTACATCAGGAGATTGATGAAAACATGGGCATCAGGAATTAATTATCACCTTTGGTCACCAACCAGTCCTAGCAAGGAAAGCATTGTCAGCTAAAGATGATGGGGCTGCTTTGTTCTTGTTCCCTGACCTTAACAAGTTCCATGTTCGACCATGTGCCTCTTTAAAACTTCTTAGTTTTTCAACTCAAATCTGTCTGACAAAAATATCTTGGCCCAACTTTTAGTTATTTCCCGAAGTTTGCTTCAGCTACGATGGTCTATGAAACCCGTGAACATATAATCCTGAGATCAAGGTTCGCAGAATTTAAACTAGCGGGGCTACTGGGACTCAGTTGTTTTTCTTAATCATTAACCTAAGTCACAATCTATATGACTTGTCAGTAGAAACTCATGTGGTTAGCTGTGTGACAATTCCTTATTTTTAATTTTGAATCATCAAAATCGATTTAAACTAACATTATTATTATCCATTAGATAGTACAGCTTAGGTAGAAACCATATTCATAGTAGTCCACAGGAAAAATACCCAGTAGAACAGGATGTATCCATGGGATATATCCATGAGATAAACACACTGCATAACAGGCAATTGGATTGCCCCACGCCCATTCACAGCATGCCAGATGCCAGAGAAAGATGCCAGCAGCAAACATGTGAAGGCACAGTAGAAAGAAAAGACATTCTGGAGTTTGTGATCTCAGGCCTTCCCTATCTGAGATTCAACCATCATGGATTTACCTCATGGTGGATTGACACCCTGAAGTCAGCTGCCACCTGCTATTCCTCTGACATGGCCACCAGCATACAAACCTCTAGGAATAAATAGCCTCTTAATGGTGACATGATAAAGTTAATATTGTCAACAATACCCAAACGATAAAGTTAATATTGTCAACAATACCCAAACGAATCATCCAAGCTCTTACTAGAAAAATAAAAACCAGTTATTGAAATATCAGGGTGGACCCTCCAGAGACAAGCAATATTTTGCTACTATATATAAAATGATATTTTAATAACCAATTTTACACTACTCATATATGGCCACCATAGTGTGTGCTACACTTTTGCTTTGAAATCTAATGTACCTCCCACCTCACTCTAGGGGCATTGTGATCACAGAGTAGTATGACCATGACCAACTTTATAGGGTTGTGGGATCTGAACTCAGATCCTCACATTTAATGGCACTAAATTCACTTAGTTTGGACGATGGAAAAAATCTGATATAGATATGGAAGTTAATGCAAGAATCGTAGACTGCAATATTTCATTGCATTTACAACTACACTGAGTATGAAGAACAGTGTGTGTTATCAGGGCTTGGTAAGTCAGTTTGTTGTAGATGAAAAAAACTATGTGTTCAGCACCTAATCTGATTAATTGGGCTGTTGTTCTATTTTTTTAAGTTCTATGTCATTATCTCAAGAAAAAATTCAGACATGTTATCCTAAGTGTTTATTTGCCTTCAACCTTTGGAATATTAAGCTTTCAGAATAATGCTTCACCTCATGACTCTAATTTTTAATACTTTATCCTTAGTTTGCTATATTGTTAAAAAATATTGCTGTATCCTGACTTCAGATGTAAGTGCAAATCAACGTAAGGAAAGCAGTAGCAGCTGAATGATTACTTTTCATCAGAAATAAACTGACTTTATGATACTCTAGAGTATTGCTACTGTTTTCTATTTATCTGAAAAGTAAATTAAATGTCATGGTAGTTTCTGGAACTGAGTTCATCTTATTAAAACTTAGAAACACATTAAATTAAATCTGATTTATGTGAGCATCTGAAATACAGTATGCTTTTATATAGACAAGGGACTGTTTTTGCAAAACATAATAGCTTATATTAAGTTTCAAATTATATTTCTTGTAACTCCCTGTTGTTATTTTATTCAGAGATGTTAACAGGTTACTGTATAGTTAATTTCACATACATCTGCAGCTCCCAAAGGACAAAATAATCAAAACTCTTTAACCAACTAGAGGAGGAACTTGGTTTATTATTTTGAAACAATTTAGACCGCGTTGTGTTAAAATTTGATTTTTATTGACTTTTGTAGTTGTTACAATTACCATTTTTAACCTCTGCTACATTATAAGAATGCAAACAAGGATGAAAGCTTTTCACTGGACTTGGGGTTTATTGAGTGTAAGGGAAAAGAAGCCATAGTTACATCTGATCCAGTAAGAAGTTTCCAAAATTGAGTTTATATGCAATTAAACGTAAATTAACTTATAGGAACAAAAGTGATTTATCAACCAAGACCAAGTGTATCTACTTTCTAAAGTATGATAAAGTTTCAACTTTTAATAATACTGGCTCTCTAAAAATTATTGTGATTTTTATTGAGTGTTCATATGAACATTACAATCCTGGCTAAAAATGGTGTATTATACATGCATCCACTTCCCAGTCCCCAGAAGATTAAAGGGAATTTTCTAGGCAGAAAAACCAAAAGAATGTGGAGAGGAAGGAAGTAGATAACAAAGCCCTGCCACAGGCGGATACACAGATGTGTTGTATGACAACTGAAACTGAACTATATATACTGACAAAGAGGGGACCTGAGAGTCAGTACAACAAGCCATCAAATGTCCCCAGAAGTTTAAGACCCAGTGACATGGCATTTTTCAATGAAGAGCAGACCAAAACATGCTGAGAGCTGTTTGAACTGTTCCCAGTCACAGCAATAGAGAAGAGGCAACACTAACAGATATGAACAGAGGCCCCTGTAACCCTAGCTGTGTAGTTATGATAATGAGTTTAGCTCTGGAAAACAGAACAATACTACAAGCCTTCCCTTTCTTCTCCAGTTCCAGAAGAACTGATTGTAAATGTGAGTGACAAAGAATTTTCTGGAAAGCCTGACCTGTCCAGGGGAAGAACAAAAGACAGAAAGGAAATATTCGCTTATGCATCACTAAAGTGAAAACCAGAACTGGTGACTGTCACTAGCTTGCTATTTTCAAAAATATGTTTGAGTTTTCTGATCCTTAAATATAATAAAAATCACTAGAATTACCTTTTTTCAAGAATTTATTAAGGTGAGTATTTTGAAGCCAAATAAAACAAGCAAAAATAAAGAGAAAAGTTTGGAAGAAACAGTAAGAATAATAGAACATACTTTTTAGTCCTCCCCACACCCCCCCTCCACTGACTACTGCAATGTTAAAGAGCACCTGTGGTTACCTTGAAATAAAGAATCTGCTTTCTCTTAGACAGAGAATACTTGAACAATAAAATAAAGGCATAATATATTTGAAAAATTCAAATTTACAGCCTGGCAAACAAAACTATCAGAATACCCAAAACACTCACATGAGAGAGGCAAAAAAAAGTTAAGCAAATTGGATATGAATTCAGGACTATCTAAATTTAAGCTGTAGCAGATAGAATAGAAAATCTTAAAGGACTAGCTTAAGCAAATGTTCCACCTTTACAGGAATTATTTTCTATTTTGAGAGCTTCTTTGATGCCTGTCATGAAAAACCAAGACTAGGTTGTGTTCACTCATCTTTTGTATATGCAACAGCATTGTCCAGAAAGAGAATGTCTGCTGTTGTTCCAACAAAAAAAATCACTATGACTTGGTGACTCAAAACAATCTAAAGCTCTTGTTTTGCAGCTTTGAGGTGAGATGTCTGAAACGTGTGTTAATAGGATAAAGTCAACCACAGATGCTGCTATAGTGCTCTAGTATGAAACCCCTTAGCATCAATAGAGCACTCTTCCATCTTCGGAAGGAAGCCAGAAACTGCCTACCATTACATCTTTCAACAGTCCAGGACAAGAAATTTCTGATACCAAACACTGAATTATGAATCATTCATTTCTTCATAGTTCAGTTAATTCAAAAGTATTTATGGGGCACATGTTATATACTAGGTCATCATAAAGATATTGAAGTGTGATGATGGCAATCACAAAAGTCATATTTAGTGTGGTAATTTAGACAAAAGGGAGAGAAAATAGTTGTAATATACAGAATGGTAAATGTTAGGTTTAAAAGGAAATAAAGAAAAGGGGAAAGGTTCTTCAGATTTAGTTGTAAATATAGCTGAGTTAACCCAAAAGTTCTTTACTTAGAACTTGTGACTAGCTAGTCATGAGAAAACTATAGACATTCAAATTACATAATATAAGGAAATGTAAAAATCATAGTATCTGATCCCGAATCAAAACTTCACAGCTCTTCAAAAGGCAGATAAATTTATTTATGGGAGAAAATTTTTTGAAGCAATGTAAGTAAAATACAGATAATTGGCTAATTGATACAACTGTACTTGATATGTCTAATGTTAGAGGAAAGAATCAATAAGTAGAGATATAAGAATTAGGAAAGCATGTAAATAGAATTATTCCTTGTGAAAATTACAGCAGTAAGCTAAAAATAATCAGAGCTAGAAAAATGGAAGTATAGATGCTGAAGGTCAAGTTGATAAGAGGATAACACAGTGATTTAAAAAAAAAATGAAACCCAGAGAAGCAATAGTTTAAATCTCACCAACATGAGATACTAAACACGAGCTGAACAAGAACAAAAACACTAGACATGATAAAGTAGACAAGACCATGGGACCTCAACTCCACACAAAGAGCTACAGGCCAATAATGAATGCCAAGAGCTGGAGTAAGAGTCTTCCTCTGGTAATCTACTACCAAATTCTCAGTTCAGAAAATGTACATACGTATGGTTAATTGCTATGGACTGAGAGGTTATATTTAGGAATTGGTATGAATGTGCATATATATGTATATATATACATATATATATACATATATATATATATTCATAAACATATAACAACAATTAATATAAAAGGGGCCATAAAGTTTACTGAGACTACATAGGGGTAAATGGGAGGTTTGGAGGGAGTAATAGGAGGTAGCAAAGGATAATTGAGGTATAATGTTATGAAATAAGATATATGATTTTTAAAATATGATCAAAGTATCACTTAGTCATATGAAAATATCAAACATCTGTGAACAGATGTTTCCTTAAGTAAGCAAAACTGTGGGCAGGAGAAGAAATAAACAGCTTTTGAATAAATGGTGACCTGTTATCAGTGTTTGGGTGAAACTGCTGGCTCCATGGGGTTCCTGGACTTGACATCCATCCAGAAAAATCCATCAGAAGAAGAGTGATGGGGAAGGCAGTAGTTGAACTTGACCTCAGCTTGAACACCTTGGGAAGGAAAAGGGTAAAGGCTAATCCCTCCAGCAATCACAGAAAAGACAAGGATGGGGTTTCCATGGTAATAGTCCAGCATGCAATTGTCTTGCTTTAGTATAGTTAACCTTTTCCATTATCTCAGCATCTGCCACGCAGAACAATGTTGGTTGTAGTGTTTCGGTTGCTTAGGAAGAAGTGTTAGCCTTTTGTCTTAAGATGCCCATGCATAAAAAGATTTGTTGTTGGGATCCAAGGTAACTTGTAGGGGAATAATATCCAGCAAGACTCAGATGAAAAGAAAGAAACAGAGGCAGTCAGAAACAAAAGAGTGTGTTAGGTCAGAGCCTAGACATTTGTGCTCAAGTGTCTGTGTGTGTGTGTGTGTGTGTGTGTGTGTGTGTGTGTGCCACATACATATACATATAGATGGCAATATTGGAGATATAATGAAAAATTTAACAGCATCCCCAGAAAGATTAAAGCATCGAGAACATTTAATGCATGAAAAAATGGACATAAATGGTAAGTTCAACCTCAGTAGATTAAAAAGCTATTAAACTGTAGCCAAACAGTCAAACAATACATATTTTTTTAAGAAAATACAGTACATTATGCTTAGGTAGTGGTTGCAGGAGGAATGCAAGATTTGTTAAATATTTACAAAACCATTAATTCTCCATATAAGTATAGAAGAGAGAAAACCTGATGTCATCTCAACCCTACGGTGCCTTTCTCAGTCCAATGCCATAAACTCACAGACTCCGTGAAGGGCCTTGACGGCACTATAGCACTCCAGAAGCGAGGAGAAGATTAGCTTGGAATCAAGGCTAGGCCACCTCGTGCTATATACTGTGTTTCCAGACAGTCTGAGCAACAGAGTGAGACCTAGTCTTAAAAATTGAAAGACAGAAAAAAAAAAACCCCACGAAAACAAAAATTTTTCACAAAGAGTAGAAAGTGATTTCTGAACCTGATAAAGTTCTCATGGAAACCTTTTCTTGATATTATAACATCAAGCATTCGAGTAAACACTACTCCCAATCAGAAAACCAGCATGGTGCTGCCTGCCTTTGCTCACTCTCTTTACCTTCACATGATAGGTGTGGCAAGCTGATCAGGGCCAGAGCCTGGAGGGGAATACAGACCGTTTCCAAGCAATGCACCTGCTAGAAGAAAATACCTCTTCGGCTCTGGTGCCAGCCTTCACAGCCAGCTGACTGTAGATCTCCCAGAAGCTTGGCCACCATCTCTGACAACCCCCATGAAGAGCTACCCACTGACAGGAACTCGCTAGCAAATACTGCCAAATAGAGAATATTTGAATCTTGGGTATGACAGGCAGTCAGGATCCAGGAAGGTATTCGGTCAAGCCTGCAAACAATTAGCTGGCAAGACTGTATTCAGACTTAATATAACAGCTCCTTTCAATAGATAGGCAACCATCCTCTATGTTATACCCAGCATCACTAGAGAACCTTCTTTGGGGTGCTCTGTTCTTTTTGCTCTGCCTCCCTTTCATGTTTTCTTTTTCTTTTCTGTGTTCTTTTTTCTCATATTTTATCTTTTCTCATTTTTGAAAAATAGTCTTTATCTAAAAATAGTTTGCCCTGGTTAAAAAGGCCTATTTCTCAGTTCTCTGAATGTGGATACTTCCAGCATGTTTAATTACACCTTCTTACGTCATTCTTTATATTCTACATTTAGTCAAAATTGCCCCACTTCCATATTGCCCCTGATATTCACTTAGTTACATTTCCCTCATTTTTTTTCTATAGAATCCTAATACCCAAGAGCCTTGTTTTGCTATATTTTCCTTTCCAAACACCATCACCATAACCAATATATTGGTGCTCACAGACTTATCAGTATTTCTTTACTTATTTTTTTCTTCAAATTTCACTATTATTCATTTTTATACTTAACGTTCCCATTGATGGTGATTGCCTTTGCAGGCAATATTCTACTCTTGATAGAGTACTGAATATCTGGTCTGATGCTCCCAACATCAGCTTTTCAGAAGAAAATTGCATTTCTACCCTATATGCACTCAGTAACTCTTGAATATTGTAAACAATGTCCCTGGAGGGATATGGGTGTTTTGAAAACAATACTAACTAGTAAATGACTTAAAACTAGATATGCAGGCCCAGTATAAACAAGGTCCCATGAGCTCTCTAAAAATTGCCAATCTATGGTGATGACCTTCAATAAACTACAAATATACAAAACTGCTGGTAAAGAATTCAAAAGAATGATTGTATGTTACAAAAAATCAAAGATAATGCAAATTTTTGAATGATTTCTAGGAGAATATAAATTAAGAGTTAAATAAAATAAGGAAGTTAAAAAATATGTCAAGTTGTTTTCAATAAAGAGACAGCAAGAGTCATGGTGACTAGAATGTGAATGACCCCTCAGTGAAGCTTTCTGAAAGATTAAGAGGTGAGAGGCACTGTTGGAGAAAGTGTGTCACTGAGTGTGAGCTGTGAAGTTTTAAATTTCCATGCCAGGACACGTTAGCACTCTCTTTCCATCATTATTGTGTCTCTAGACCGTGAGCTCTCAGCTACTGCCTCAGCACTATGTCTTCATGCTTACTCTCCTTGTTCTCCACCATGATAGTTGTTAACACTAACCCTCTGGAACTGTGAGCATCAAGTTAAAAACTTCATTGAATTGCCTTGGACAACGGTGTTTACTCATGACAATAGTTAGTTAATAGAAAAGTTACTAACACTGGAAGTCTAGGTAGGAGAAGATGCTCCAATGATGGGAATGAACAATTCGTTAAGACAAATCAAAAACTCCTCAGAAAATCTCTGGGGAGATGGCTCAGAGGTAAGAACCCTGACTGGGTGCTCTTTCAGAGGACTCCCAGCACCCATACATAAAGTAACTCATAAGAAAGATGAAAGCATTCAATATCTATGAGGTACCAATGGAAAAAATCAACTAAATGAATCATGAGCAGAGAATATGTAGAATATTTTCAAGCTAAAGACAGAGAAATTATTTATAATAAAATTATAGCACAAACATTCCCAAATCTTTATAAAGAGATAGAGGAGACATTTAGGAAACCAAACAGAAAAACCCCCAAAGAGGACTTCTGCATGTCACATTATAGTTGAACACTAACAATGCAGAAGGAAGAAAATTTAGAAAGATGAGGGAACCAAATATTTGCTATAAAGGGAGATCCATTAAAATCACAGTAAATTTCTCAGCACAAACTTCAAAAGAAGTATGGGTCAGAATACTTTAGTTAATGCCATGAAAGACAACAACTGAAAACCCAGCCACTAGGTGAGACTCAGATGTCTGCCATTAAAAAATGAAGATTTTCATCCTTCCATAGTGAAAGTACTCTCTATAAAATACTTGAGAGATTCTTCTGACTGGAAAGAAAAAAATAATAATATCATAATGATACATGAAATAATAAAACAGACTAGAACAACAATGAAAGAAATGAGGAATAAAAAAATCACACAACACTGCAAAATTAACAACATGCCACAATTACTACACAACTTTTAATAGTTACTATTTATATTGGTGACTGCAAGTCTTCATTCGACTGAGACTAGTAGATTGGATTACAAAACAGGATCTACCCTTGGTATCCTTTGAAAAACTCAGCAGAGAAAGAAAATGTGTTTATATACATAATGGAATATTTTTAGCCATAAACAGCCAGGTCATACATTTGCAGGAAAAGGGATACCCAGCTATAATCACATTACATGAATTAAGCCGGGTTCAGTAAAGCAAATAAGTATTTTCTCTCATTTGTTGTATCTAGATTTATATAGATACATAAAACTACGTTATTACATAAATGACATTAGAAGATTAGAAGTGAAACAGTCTGGGGCAAACACAAGACAAAAGGCACAAGAGTGAGAGGGGAGTGGAGCGGGTACAGGAAATATGCTCAAGATACAATATATACATATATAAATGTAAATGCAAAACCAAATAAACAACAGAATAACACTTAGCCACTCTCTGTCCTGGCACTCAAACATGAATGTTTGTATAATAAGTTGAGAACATACAAAGCTCCATGAGGAGATGGGAAATTACTAGTCATATCATTTAAAGATATGGTATAAAGGAGAAACATAGACAAAAATTCAAAATTGATACCAGATAGAGGTTATTTGTGCATGTCATAGAAAGAAACTCATGGTGTGTATATGTTGAATTTGCTCATGACTTTGTTTTATATAGTTCAGGATAAAAAGATCGATGTAGTAATGGTCAAGAATAGTTAGACTATTAAGCATTTTTTTTCCGTGTGCAATAAGATACTTGTGATGGGCAAGGCTGGCACTGCATCAAGCTGGTCATTTTGACCCAGGAGAATGCTAAGAATGCCTGCCACTGTTATTTCTATCTTTCCGTCGCCTCTCTGAACAATGAAGGAACCAAATATTCCTCATTCCTAGTGAGAGTTCTGAATAACTATCTGTTCCTCCCCCACAGATGCTCAGAATTGAGAGTCCAGATGATTCTAATCATTGGACTATTTGAACCCTGGACTTTGTGCAAACAAACCCGACATGGCAATGATTATTTATTTGCATATCTGTTAGTAAACCTTCTCATTTGAGTTTAAAAAATCTGTTTGTTTGTTAATGTCACTTTCGGTTATCTTTTCTCACCTTTTGGAAATGGCTTTCAAGTGACTCAAGGTGAGACTCTGCAGTTAGTGGCAATATGAAATGGTTATTACTGACTGAAAGATTTGCAACTCCAAGTAGTACTCCCTGCCTAACTCCATCAGTTCTGGTTTTCTTCAAAGACATGTTTTGCTCTCTAACTTTTTAATTCCTTTGTCACTTTACCGTCCTTTCTTTGGTGGATCAGAAATAAAATTATGATAACGAAATTGCGGCAGTCACTCCTTACAGAGATCACCTGAATAAGTGAAGAAGGAATTCAAACCTTTTAGAATATTTGCAAGATATGTATATAGTAATCTTGCATTTAGATCAGGGTCACTGCATACATTAAAGGCAGTTTCATTTCTGTAACAATTTTATGGAAGTATTAATGTGGCTTTTAGTGTATTGACAATAGCACTATTCTGCTGTTCCAAATGCCCCATTTCCAAAAGATTTATACATTCTTTTCCCATCCTCATATGGAAAAAAAGGAGGAATTTGTATGCTCAGACTTGAGTCTATTGAATAATTTGAAAAAGTATTGATATAGTTACTAAATAGGACTGTTTGGTGGTTCCAATGTTAGACATGTAATAAAATGTACTATTTTGCAAATAATCAGAAGAAATAGGCTTGATCTGTCTGGTTTAATAGATGCTTCACTAAAATATTCTCAAATTTAAGTGCATATCTATTGGGTTTAATCCCTACCAACATCAAGAAAAGTAAAGATGATAGATGATCAAAATAGAAGATGAATTTTGAGCAGTTTTGCATTCTAACATTTTTAGGTTTCTTAATCCAAACTTTCCTCAAGAGTACAATTTTTGAGAACAAATCTTAATTTGATGACTTTTATGCTGAAAGCCAGTGACGTTCAGCCTGACTGGTGGAACTGATAGGTAGAACAAACTTGGAATCTCTGTCTCAGCCCATTTCTTCTCGGTTTATTCGGCTCAGTGCTAAGACTTTTTTGTCTGCTTGAAATTTTGTTGTTAGGGCTTACCTGCGAAATGGAGATTTGGTAAACCACAACTCTACTTCTGCAGATATGACATAAAATGCTACTTGATCTGAAAATATTGAGTCCCAAGAATGAGGACCTCCAGTTTTTCTAAAACTGGCTCAGTCTCTGGCTCCTGATTCCTAGAGCAAACACATGATTTCTTACACATTCTGCCTGAATTTTCATTTTTTGTTGCCTAAAATACTAGTGTGGTCTCTCTGTCTTTTGCTTCTGTGTACTCCTCTGTAGAATTCTCCTCCTACTGCCTCCATTTTATAACCACCATTAATGTAGTATCAAGAAAGAAAATCTTAGCTGGGCAGTTGTGACACAGGCCTGTAATCCCAGGAGGCAGAGGAAGGCAGATCTCTGTGAGTTTGAGGCCAGCCTGGTCTACAATGCGAAGTTCAGGAGCAAGAGCTGTTACACAGAGAAACCCCCCCAAAAAAGTCTCAAAAAATATGGAAAGAAGAAAGAAAATCTTATAAACAAACAAACAATAGAAAAAGGTGTGAAGGCGCTACAAACTTTGGGAAAATAATAGGTCAGAGAAGTCTATGAGTGAGAGAGTCAAATTGACCCTCAAATCTAGCTTTTGTGACTTCTGCAACTTGATTCCAAATGCAATTCATCTCACTTAGAAAGCTATACATACAAAGGCATCTATTGTAGGCACTTGTAATGAGTATACCATTTAACAACACTGTTCTCTGAGAATAGCTAAAAATGTATGTAACTTGACCACAGGCTAATTTCAAGATGATTGCCAGAAAAAGATAGGAAAAAATGTTCTCCACAGTCTGAGTAAATTGATTAAAAAGTGAATTTTGTTTGTGTTGTTGCTGGCTTTTTTTGTTTGTTTTGCCTCATTTACTTTGTTTACTCTACGTGGAAGATATTGACTTAAATATCTGTATTATTATCTAATTTTCACGCTTCTCTTTAGTAATCCATCTCCTTTTTCCAGTGTTGCAAAGCTTATTAATTATGAGAAATTCCTATTCACTTTTTTGATGATTTATTGCCAGGTCTATATTAACTATTTCAGAGCACATTAAGTATGCATAGAATAGAGCTAATATCCAGTAAAGAACATTTTAAAAATAAAATATTCCACACTTTAATAAAATCCTACATATGATCTCTTGCTGTTACTTTCTGACAGCAATCTCTGAAAAGATGGATGATGTCAAATGCACTTATTTTTCTCTGTAGAAATGCATTATGGATAAATGGGGACAGTCACAGTAGATATTTCAAATTAGGTACCACTTCTAAGTTATGTCTCTTGTTTGTTTGTTTTGGTTTTCAAGGTCTGACGATTTATTTGTGACCCGTAGCAGCTCTTAGTTTTGACTGACTCAAATAGAAGCTCTCAGAGAGAATAACCTATGTATCCTCACAATCTGTTCATGGTATTTTTCTTCGGCTTACTTCATTCTCTTGGCCAGAAGCATATTCTTCAACCTCTTTCTTATTTATCTTAGTGAATTGTTTTTCAGAGCAGCGCATCTGTATTTGCTTTGCAGGACATGTGGAGTAATATAAAGCCGAACCTTGAATCCTTTTTTTCCTCGTATGCTTAACATTTTTGTTTAAGTGCTTTATGACAACAGATGGACTGAAATCATCTTCTTTAGAAAGGTTGAAAAGTTTGCAAGTTTTGTTAGCTCCTCTCGGCCCCAACCTCCATTGGCACAGAAGTAACTGTCAGTCCACCAACATTGCTCTCTCCTCTTTAAACAATAACCTTAGACTGGCATCCAAAATGCATCCTTGAAAAAGCTTGTGCTTCTTCTCTCCAGGTCTTAATTGAAAACAGAAATGTCTCTAAGCAACAATAGACAATCTCCAACATGGGTAAAGACATGTGTTCATGGGAAAACCCTCTGTGGTGCTACAAGGTCTGCTTCAGGTCACTTCACCCTACCACTCAATGGAGCAGCAGCAGCAGCTTCTATGACCATGTACTTCTCATAGGAATTAAAAGGTTTCTACCTGAATGAGTTCCTGACAAGTGGTGGCTACAGCAATTTATTCATCAGTTTGACCTTGACACTCCCTAAGTGGGTAGAACAAAAGGGAACCTGGGTTTCACACACACACACACACACACACACACACACACACACACACTGTGATTTTGGGACAGGGTTTCTCTGTGTATCTCTGGCTGTCCCGGAACTCACTCTGTAGAACAGGCAGACCTTGAACTCACAGAGATCTGCCTGCCTCTGTGTCCCTGAGTGTTGGAATTAAAGGTGTACGCTGCCACTGCCTGGCCCTGGTTTATGTTTTAAAATATTAGAATAAGATGCAAGATGATGGACAGTAAATAGAGAGCAGTAGTTATAGTTTTCTTGTTGAATCCCCATTTCGAAGTATGCTTAAAAATTTTATGCCATAATGGTATATAATTTGAAGCATCTGGTACTGTTCTATATTTTAGACTTTTAATTTAATCTATTGCTTAATTGAAATCAGTTACCCAAAATTATTTTTGTTGATCAAAACTGTCTTGTGGCAATCACAGTAGTAAAATCCTGAAGCAAAAACAATGATGAACGAAACATACTGTTATGAGTGACAGTGAAGATTGCAGTGTTCAGTTCCTACCTGTTACCTCTGCTTTTTCAAAATGTCATTTCCTTAGAAATTGTGAAATTAATTATTAGTGATTGTAGCAAGGATTTTATAGACTTGGGTTTATATTAAATTAAGAATTAGTTACGTGTATAAGGTACAATCATAATATCTATGCAACTGATGTTCTTGAAGATGTACTTAAATAAGCAGGCCAGGTTTTTATTGCGAAGTCTACCATGAAAGAGGAGATCCATAGATGACAAAGATGGTCATTGCTAACAGATGAGCACAGAGCAGCTCTCATGCTGTATGTTAGCAAGAACAGCATTGGTGACTCCTATCCCAAGTCCCAGGAATGATTCCAGATGAATAGGACCGGACGCAGCATCGTGGGGGTTCGAGTCAGAATCTTCTCTGCATTTCAGATGTGCGGTTTTCACCGTATGAAAAGACCCCGACAGTCTTTCAGCCACGATTCTGCACTTCTAGTGTCACCTCGTACAATTATCCAGAGAGCCTTTGAGGAAATTACAGAGGCTATCTGTACTTTTGTAAATAAAGGAACTGAGTTATTGAGAGATGTTCCATTTGTTGACAGTTGTATATTTAAGTTAGCAGGAATGCCAGGACTTGAGCCCAAGGTAGCATATCTACATTTAAGAAGTGTCCCAAGAAGCCGGGCCCTGGTGGCGCACGCCTTTAATCCCAGCACTCGGGAGGCAGAGGCAGGCGGATCTCTGCGAGTTCGAGGCCAGCCTGGTCTACAAGAGCTAGTTCCAGGACAGGCTCTAGAAACTACAGGGAAACCCTGTCTCGAAAAACCAATAAAAAAAAAAAAAAAGAAAAGAAATGTCCCAAGAATCTGTTTCTCCACAGGCCCAGAACATTGCCTTGCAATGGTTAGTTCCATTCTTCAGTTGCACAAATATTGTCTCTCCAACACTAGCAGTGGCAGTCTCTGTGATGAAAATCATGAAAGAGAAACATTCTAAAGTGAGTGAGGACAGTAGATGCATGCTGAATCCCAGCCAGGTGTTCAAAAAACCTTTCTGAGCACTGAGGGAAAAGCCACATTTAGCCACATGTTGATATGGAAACCTTCCCAGAGAGAAAACGTATCACTAAGCACCTAGAAACATGATTTTCTTTCACAACCTGGGGGTGGGTGCCTTGCTGGACAAAATAATTACAGGAGACCACAGAAAAGAAGCTCATGTGGAGGCAAGTCTGGTATCTTGGAAGATATTCTACCATTTAGAGACTCTTTTCTGCCTTGATTTTGGAATGTTTCTAGTGACATGTGACCATGATCATTTATACTTTACAAAGGACAGCATGGATTTGGAGAGGTAAAAAAAAAACTCAATCTTATGGATAGTTTGAGAGGTTTTGACCACATCCCAGTGGGAAATGAAAAGAACAAAATAGGAATGACTCACAGACTGAAATCGGAGCCGTGTGCGGGAATCAACAGTGAAGACTCTGGTAAGGATATGGGAGCAAGAAGATGATGACTCAAACCACAGTTGATTCGCTTCTGGTTTGTCCTTTTTCCTCCCTGTAGTCCCTGGTGTGGGCTCCACACATGAAACAGTATGATGGTAAAGCTGATTAAAATCCTTCCAGAGCCTCTGCTTCTCATAAGAGAATATGGGAAAGGAATTTCCAAAAGTCAAAGAGCAGATACCCCCACTCCCACACATTCCATCTTTGCTCCTCTTTCTTCCTGTTTCCAATCTGTCTGTAAAGATCCTAAACTATATCATTGTTACAGTAATCACCATGGTAAAGGACTTCACAGAGAACAGTTATGACTCAGGAGGACTTGGGAAACTTGAGTCCCAAAGAATTTATGCTTTCTTGTACATCTGAACTAACATAATGTCAACCAGGTCCCAGATAAGCTCCCGGATTGCTTTTGTCAGGTACTTTGTTCCAAAGCAAATAGAAAAATCACTAATACATTTATATTACTTAAAGCTTTCATATGTATAAACACATTTCAAAATGAACGGTTTTATTTGAGGACTTTTGTATACTTTCATATGAAAAGGGTTAAAAAAGTGGCGATCAAGGGCTAATATTCTTGCTAAAATCTAGAAAATAATTATGCTACAATCAATATGACAATCAATGCATATTGGCAATTATTAAATGAAAATAAATGAATTAAAACAGAAATTTGAATATGATTTAGCATGCTTTAATCATTATTATACCACAAAGCACAATCTCTTGGTGACTGTGGAAAGATAGTCATGGAATTCAATTATTTCCAATGGATATAGAAAGTTTGTAATATTTTTTATATTTAAATATATAACACAATATTAGTTATTAATAAAAAACACAATTAAAAATATCACAGTGACCTAATGGAGCAATACTGATTGACATATTTATTGATCCATCCAATTTCACTATAAGTCTTCTGAACTGAGACACAACAAAGATATTCTAATAGGGATTTTCAGATGAGAATCTCTGGTTATGAACTGGAAAGCAACAGATTTTGTGACACAATTGTATATTTTCTCTTAGATATCATAGACATTATTCTGTTCTACAGTTTTTCAAAGCTCTGATGTAGAAAAAAAAATGAACCCATTCTTATCTTTGCCTTTATAAGTAGAGGAAATGATCCATGTGGAGGAGTTTACCATAGAAATGTGCACAATAACATAAGACAGGAATGAGAACTGCCACATATCACCAAGCAAGCAGAAAGATGTGGGATTCCAAGAAGACATTGTATCCTAGACCACAAAACCTATTCTGTGATAAGATGGTTGGAAATAGTCTTAATTCACATGAGATAATCTCAAATTCAGAAAATTAACTCATTTTACAAACCTAATTTTTTTCTTAGATATTAAAGATAGAGAATATCCCATTTCTCAAAAACATTCAAGAATTCTGAATAGGAAGATACCATTCTGTCTTTCTTGGAGAAGAGAGGAACAATGTTTTATATAGTCATGTATGTTCAGAATGATGAGACAAAGCCAAGGTTGATTGCAGAATCTCTGTTAGATCAGGTTTTGGTTGAGCTCTGAGTTGGCACACCCATGGACACACACACACACACACACACACACACAAAGCTGAACCTCACATCACCCCAAACCTGCAAACCTGGAAAGGAAAGAAAAACTGAACTGAACAAGAAGCTCTTGTCACCTGCTATGTCATGATTAGAACCCTGTCTAAATTCATCTATGCTTACATTTGGCACACCAGTCAAACTGACTGAGTCTATATCAGCCATCCTGTGGCTATCAAGAAATCCCCTGATAGCAAGTTGGTGGGCAGAGATCAATGTTAGGCATGATAGAAGCTAAGAGAGACTAGTAGAAAAGATGATCTATATTAAACTAAACACCAATATACCTCTTAAGTGTGATATAACCATCTGCCTTTAGCCACCTATGAAAAGGTTATTGTGAAATTCTTTGTATTGTCTTATTTTGCAACTTTGTTAGCAAAAATTATAACTTTAAATGTTTTTTCCAACACATTTATGTTTCATAGATATATTGATCTATTTCAATTTGCCTGGCAAAAAAATGATTAAAATTGTCCAATCATCTTAAATAAACCCAAGATTTATAATAATACAGCTTTATAAATAAGTTGAACTGAGAGTTTGGAGCTTTAAATATGCATTCCCTGGAGTAAGAAAGAGAACAAGCTATTGCTCTCATTTTACAATGTACTCATAAATCAATTTCAGTTTTAGATTTTACTACATAATATGCCTATTCCAAAAGTTAATGCTGAATTTCTTGAATTACTGTAAATTATATTCAAGAAGAAATATCAATTGTTTCACTCAAAACTCTTGTAAAGTACATTAACAGCATCATTTTGATGAGTGAACGCTGTCGAAATGAGAGGGCAGGGCTGTCAGTCTTTTATTGTGTTTGCGTTTATTCTAAGGTGACTGATTTTTATGCCACAATTGAAATTTTATAAGCTTTGTGTATCCCCCATTTTTATTTTAAAAGATACATTTGGAACACACAGCTTAGTTGATAACGTGAGTCTGAGGATTTGTTGACTTTGAGGATTTTAATACATTCCTTGTTTAAGGTTCAAAATTATACAAGTTTAGAAGGAACATGATAGCTTCAACCATACTAACCTTAGAAGTTCATATTACCCATTTTATTCTCTATAAAAAGTAAAGAGTAACTTGACTTAGCTGAGATTTCTAGTCTGTGCTAAGCAAGTTGAACAAAATTATTTAGTATAATTCAGATGTGGCAGTGTACCAAGAATCAGGTTTACTGCTTTAAAGTCAATACTCTGCCATTGAGACTGAGGTTCCTATGTCTCTTCATGAAACATACTTCCTTGCCTTGTTCTCTTCCTATTTAGTCTGATGTTTTGCACAATAAGTTTGTGAGAGCTATTATAATGACCTAAAATCAGGATTATGGTTCCATTTTAATTCAGGTTCATGATACCACACTTATCTTGAATTTAGACTGTTAATAGCCTCATCCTAAGTTTCATAATACAAAAATAAAGGGTTAAAAACTCTGGATTAGCAATTAAGTCTTGAAGAAATGTATGACTATTATCCAAGAATTCAAAAGTTTTAAGTAGAGGGATTAGAAGTTTCAGTGAAGCTTTAGCTGCATAGGGAAACCATATCAAGAGATAGGAGGAAGGTAAAGGGGGAGAGTTAGGAGAGACAGAGAAGTAGAGAGAGGTGTTAGAGATGACTTATTAATATGACCCATTTGTCTTGTGGATAAGGAAGCTACAAATAAAGGTATTCATTTGAATAAGGTCTTCAGTTCATTGATAGGAAAGACAATAATAGAATCGAGATCTCAGAAAGCCAACTCAGTTTTTAATAGGACAGACATGATCCTCTCTCTCCATCTCAAATACTTTGAGTCAGAATGTATGTATGTATGTGTATATATATATATATATATATATAATATTGGCTTGGTGGGGCTTCCAACAAGGCCACACCTACTCCAAAAAAGTAGTGCTACTAGCAAGTGTATATATATATATATATATATATATATATATATATATATATATGACCATATGAGGATCATTATTTATTCAAATCACCACATTTGACTTCCTGTAGCCATATCATAATACAAAAATGTATTCAGTATAAATTCAGCAGTTCACACAATCTTTAAGTCTCAACACTACTTAAAATCCAAAGTTCAAAATCTTTTCTGATACTCAGAACAACCACGTAACTATAAAACCCTGTAAAATCTGAAAAGAAATGGATCACAAACTTTCAATATACAACAGAGGAAAATATACATTACTATTCCAAATGGGAGGAAAGGGAGCATAGCGAGGAAATACTGGACCAAGCAAGAGCGATAAGAAGCTGGGCAAACTCCAAACTCTGCATCTCCATGTCTGATGTCAAAATGCTCTTCAGATCTCTAACTTTTTTTCAGCTTTGTTGACTACAAATCTTTCTTGGGTTGGTTTCACACAACACAGTCTGCCACGTTTCTTGGTAGGTATCCCATGACTCTGGCATTCCTAACGTCTTGGAGGCACCAAAGAGATCCAGCCTTCATTTTCACAGCTTTACGCAACGGTCTTTTTTGGGCCTTCATGGAGCAACATCCCAGACATATGTCTGGCCTCAGGAGCTTTTCTTGAGGAGCTTTTCTTGGTTGCAGAAGAAGATTCCAAAACCATTAAAGGAGGGTGCCCAGACATGACTATTTGTAACTGAAGAGGTAAATGACTAATATGTATAAACACATCTGTTTTGTATCATTTCTATATACCTAGATGAATGACTTTCTGAGTATATACCTTATTCATGTGCTTGGTAATCTATTTGCTATTATATATTTTTCTCATTATTTCTCTATATATGCAAAGATAGAGAAAACTAGGTAACTAAGCATATATATATATATATTCCATGTATATTTATAGATGTCTACATACATATATATGTGTGTGCACATTCACAGACATACACATTCATGCACAGAGAAAATCAAATAAACAGTTGATAAAAACACTGGCTCTGATCGTAACTCTATTTCTGTGACCTATGACGACGAAAAGTCTTCCTCAATCTATACCTTACTTTATACTCTATAGAATACAAAAAATTAAAAAGTTCTGCTTCATGCTGGACTTGGAACGTGGTCCGCTCCTTCAATTACATCTTCATCAGCTTTCTGTTTACTCATCAGTGATCCCAGCTGTCACATACGAGCCAACTTTACACATCATCAAATATGGCCCAACCTTTCCGTGTGATTGAGCTTTCCCAGATACACGGCTACAGTCATGATTTTTGTTTGGAGGTTCTGCTAAAAATGTCCACGCAGTTCCTGACTATATTTTGTGGTTCTTTTCATTTTACTTTGCCCTGTTTCAGGCTCCCAAACTGTGTTTGAAATGTTCTGAAAAACAAACCGCCTGACCTTAGACTTCTGGAACTCTAATCTAGGTTGACAAATCTGCACAGTTTCCATTTTTATCTGTCTGAGTAGTATGCTTTACTGTATGACACCTGTAGGAACTCCCTCAACTGGTATTGAAAATATTGAAAATGTAGTGCACATCATCCTCAGAGAAAGCAGGCGGCTGCTGCCAGAGAGCTCTGAGCTCCAGTCAGATTGCGCTGCAGGGCAAGTCTGGAACACGCCTCACTGATTTGGAAGCCCAGCTCTAGAGTTCATTGTACCTGCCCTATCAAGATATGTCCAGGAAAAATATCTCTCTCTCTCTCTCTCTCTCTCTTTCTCTCCATATTTTTTCTTTAATCATTGCCAAGGTTGGCTTTAATATCTCCCTTTAATTGGCTCTCTTTACTTCCTATGCATATAAAGTTGCAGAGGTGTATCAATGAATATTTTGCTCCTTTGAATCTTAACAAGTATTTTAATAATTGTACTAAAATCAGGTGGTGTTGATTCATGCCTCAGAGGACTGAGAAGAGACCATATTTAGTGTAACTTTCCCACTTTAAGGTTTTGAATCCTTTTCACTGAGAGGACAGAGCTTTACTAACCTATAATTTCAAAAAAAAAAAAACCTTCTTTTACCTTCTCCTTTTCTGAGCATCTTAATAATGAAAACCCAGTGCATTCTGACTTTGTCAATATGGAACACACTTCCAGAAGTCTAATACCACGTGGTTCATGGTCAGCATATTTAAAACACACTACAATTTGGGAAAAGATTTCCAGGCAACAATCAGTTCAATCATTCCAATTCCAGGAGCTTTACATAAAAACTTGTTTACAAAGTCCATTTGACCATAGGGTTCTATAGCTAAAAGGACTAGAATGTAGTCTGGCCAATACCATGTGACATGTCCCCTAAGAATGGGAAGAATGGGTAATGGTTTAGAGAGGGAAAAGTCTGGGATAATCATACTGGGGGATTTGGGTAAGGTCTGCCTTTATAGCAAAAGGTTGGATAAAGCCTTCCTCCAGAGCTAGCAAAAAAAAAAAGAAATCCCCAGGTCATTAACAATATCCCAGCCTTCTAGGAGAGAAATCATGGTTTTATGTTCTGTGTGTTTTATATTCTAATGCTCTGTGTGCAAAAGAAACTCTGTGTGCTCCACATATTCCATCTATGAATTTCATGGAAAAGTTCTTTGTAAGCCAATAATTAGGGATTTCCATCATTGCAAATAGTCTACGTGCAAGATAATTTTTTAAAATCAGCTTCAATACGTAAGGTAGAACTCTCCATTTTTACAAAAAACTCTCACAGATGGAGGGAAATGAACCTCACCTTGAACAGATGATAGTTTTAGCCAATGACCCTCTTATTTTTTTGATACTAGATTATAAAATTTTATTTGTGATTATTTGATCACAAGAGATTTTGTAAAAATGCACTCCTAGCTCTTGCATTTATCATTGAAATATGCCACAGATTGTCATGTTCTGATTTACAGTCTATAGATTCAAATTAAAATGTGTCAAAAGGAAGGAATACATGAATTTATCTGAGGCTTTTTACTAATGAAAATAGAGAAATCCAAAAACTTTTATCAATAACAAAAATATATATTTCTATTTTATTAATTTTGAGATCATATAAACATCAAAGTAAAGAGTAGGAGTCAGATAGGTTCTTCTCATTATATATGTTACAGATATGATGTTTTTCCATGTTGAATATGAAGCCTGTGGCTCAGTGCTGTGTAATCTGAATCTTGTTTGAACATTAATTGCTCTCCTAATGAAGGTGACTATGAAAAGTAGACAAAAAAAGTTCATGTGCAGGGAAAGTGTGGCCTTAACCAGACATCCATCCTAATATATTATTTATCTAGGAGCATAGCTTCAATATTCAAACAAAAATGAGATGTGGTCTATCTGAGCAGTCTGGATATGTCTTTTAGGCATGATTTGTGAACAACATTTTAGTCAGGAAATAGTCTCTCTTTTAGTGTCCAGCACCACAGAGTGACTTACAAAAGGGGGCCTTAAGAAAATTCTAGAGAACCCTCTTTCAGATTTTGTTCTCCTTGTCATAGTACATAATGACTTGACTTTAAATGAGCAGCAACGTTGGGCTCTGTTTGGGTTTGCTGTGCCTTTAGTATATCAAGAAGCAGCCATTTGTTTCTTCACAGATTAGCTGCTTTTTTCCCCCTTGGTTATTAAAATCTTCTTTCTCATTTTTATTTTGACATTGGATCTTTCCCTGTAACTCATAATGGACTCAGATTCATAGCAACTCTCCTGCTTCAGACACCCATGTTGAGATTACAAGAGAGAATCAGAAGCCCACTTTGAATTTTTAAATAAATGCCTTCAGAATCAAGATCATGATTTTGTCTTAAATCAGTAACTTAGCAGCGTTATTTAGAAAGATTGTGAAATCTCAACTCTATATAATTTTTTCCTCATTTTTTATTAAAAATTTCCATCTCCTCCCCTCCTCCTCCCCCTTCCCTCCCCTCCCTTCCACCCATACCCCCACTCCCTCTCTCTCCAAGCCAAAGAGCCATCAGGGTCCCCTTCATTATGTGAAGTTTTGAAGACTAAAAGGGAAATAAAAATAACATCTGGGCAAAAACACACCACTTTCTTAACCAGCTTTTAAATAGCCATGTATTATTATTTTAAGATACTTAATAAGACTGATTTTAAAATGGAGATATCAAAGAAAAGAGAAAAGGCAGATGCATGATGCTGTTATGATTTCCTTCTGTATGTTGTGAATACCATTTTTTTTAAACAGGTTTGGCCTATAGCAAGGCAGAACTTAGCTAGGCAGGAAAAAGTAAACTGAATCCTGGGAGAAAGGAGGCAGAGTGAGAGAGAAGTCATGTAGCCCTGTCGGAGACAGATGCCAAAATCTTGCCAATAGGCCATGAACCTCGTGGTAAAATATAAAATATTGGATATAATACTGGGTTAATACTAGACATGAGAGCTAGCTAGTAATACACTTAAGTGACTGGCCACGCAGTGATTTCAATCATATAGTTTCTGTGGGATTATTTTGGGAGTCTGGACAGCCAGGAAAACAAACATGAGGCCTCCCTCCAACACTGTTAGAGGAAGAATGTGAAATAATGTGTCAGGAAGAAAAGTTATTACATAAGCAGAAGGAACCCATGAAGTAATGCTGTGTTTCTGTCAGGTTGTTAAGCCTCCTTGAAAGGGGGTTCTTGCATTGTCTCATTCTCTTTATAATTTATTGTGTATATAAAAAAATATTCGGCTATAAAGATAAATTAAGTAATGGAAAAAGTAGAAGAGAATGGGAAAATAAGTGGGGAGATCCAGACTTAAAGCCATAAAAACGGGTGTTCTCTCCCATATGGAGATGTTACCTTCTAAAAGTTCAATAATTTAAGTTAAAATAAGTGTAAGAAGCTATAAAATACAGGAAATGATCCATGGAAAGAGAAATAAAGAGAAGTGTCTAGGTAAAGGGGTGTGGGGGGCAGGTGAACACATGAGAGAAAAAAGTGGAATTGAGAATTACTGGGAATGAAGGGTCCATATGGCTCAGTGTTGGGGGCAGTGGGACAGAAAGGAAGAAGAAGAAATTATTGCATTTTAACTGAATGGAGGATTCCTAGACATCATTTCCTTCATTGCAGTGTTTTCATAGCATTAGATATAAATTATATATCTGAATTAGACATAAATAATATAACAGAATTAGATATAAATAAATATAATTTTAAAATAATTCATTTTATAAGGACCAAACATCTACTTTATCACTTTTGAGAATGAGTATTCCTTACTTTTCTTGCTGTTTATGCTGCTAATTGGTACACATTTTATTAATGATTATAATTTTGTTTTCATCTCTAATACCATGGCATCTATTTTTTTTTCTTTAGAGCTTTACTGTAAGTACATAGAAAGGTTGAGACACTTTTATGTAATGCTACACTGGACTGGAAAATTAGTGATAAGTGAACCTCCAAGAGGTCCCAAGGTCCTGCCACTCTAGAACTGACTTCCAGAACTCTAAATGATTGTGGAATTTGCAACTCTTTCCCAAATTTTTATAGATGCTCCTTGAGCCTTGTGGTAAAGACTTTGACAATGTTCCTAAGATTTCTTTTATTTTTAAGCTTTTTAATTTTTTTTTGTATTTGAGAGTGAGCAGTATTTATCCTAGGTTGTTTCCGTAATACAGTGTTCTCCAGTTCCATTCTATTCTTTAGCTTTGCTTTCCTTTGCAGTTGTCCTTGGAGAGTTCTTGCTCTCAAACCTCAAATGCACATGCCTAATGAGATAATTTTATTCTTTTCTGTAAAAACAAATACATTTATTTTGCTGCAGTTAGGGCAACACCTAGCCACCATTGAAACTGCATCAAGGATGTCCATGTCTTAGATTCAGAAACCCAGGTTTAAAGAAGTTTAGACCTGGAGAGACAAGGAAATATCTTACCTTACCTTAACTCAAGAAGCGTGGCCCAAGTTAGCACTTTCTCCTGAGTACTGACGTTGTCTATCCACCAAGATCTCATTTCATTGTCGTTTCCTTTTTCTTTCTTTATGTGTGTGGATACTATACCTGAGTACATTTCTGTGTACCGTGTTCATGTATGTGCCTGCTACTGGTGGAGGTTGGAAGAAGGGATCAGATATGCTGAAACTGGAATTGCAGGTGATTTTCAGCCACTGTGTGGGTGCTGAGAAATGAATTCAAGTCTCCTATTCAGAGCAACAAGCATTACTAATGACAGAGTCATCCCTCTAGCCCATCATTGCTATTTCTTAATGGTCATGCACAATAGTTCCCACTCTCTATATCTTCTAAGTCTGTCTGGTTAAAGTTATTGCCTTGTGTGGAACGGTAGAGGCTTGTATTGTATAGAGGAATACTAAGCTAAGGATTTTGGTAACATGCTTCTGTATGTTAAAGATTCAGAAAGCACAATAGCTTCACCATACCCAGGGCTCCTTTCTAAGACTCCTTGCAGACAAAGCACAATTATAAATAAGCTTTTTAATTTTTAAAGGGTATTCAATTGCTTCAATAAGAAATCCACACAATGCATTTTGATCATATTCACCTCTCTTCCACTCCTCCCAGAGCCAACTTATTCCCTGCCCATGCAATATTCTTCTTCTTCTTCTTCTTCTTCTTCTTCTTCTTCTTCTTCTTCTTCTTCTTCTTCTTCTTCTTCTTCTTCTTCTTCTTCTTCTTCTTCTTCTTCTTCTTCTTCTTCTTCTTCTTCTTCTTCTTCTTCTTCTTCTTCTTCTTCTTCTTCTTCTACTTCTTCTTCTTCTTCTTCTTCTTCTTCTTCTGCTATTACTGCTACCCCAAACAAAGACAATTTGTGTTGTTCATATATTCTTGGAAGTGTGGTCTTCTATTGGAGCATCTTTAATTAAGTAGTGGCTTTTGTCTTAAAAAAACGATATCTCCCAGCACCCATCAATTTATAATAGCTCCTCTGTTATGATTTGGGCATTGCGCTTACCTTTCTTCTCCATGCTGGAATTTGGTCAGGCTTCAGTTTGAACAGGTCTTGTTTATGGTCTTGATAACAACTGTGAGTTCTTGTATGTGGCTCTGCTGTTGTGAACCAAAGACACTATTTTCTAATAGTTTTTCATGGTATCTGGCTCCTAATCTGTTTTTGCCTCGAATTCTGTAATGATCTTTGAGTCTTGAAATTGGAGAGGTATAATATAGATGTTCTATTCAGGCCTGGGAATTCTACACTTTCTATTTTATTTATTTTGTTATTGACTTTAAGGAGCTATACATTTTTCTTTGCTCTGCTCCCTTCCTCCTTCTCCTCTTATACCCCTGTGACCCTTCACACTCACAATGTACTCTGGACTACTCCACAGTTTCTATTCTTTGCACCTTGACTAGATATGAGTTGATGCACTAATCTCTACTGCAAATAGAATTTTCTCTCATGAGCGGGGTCAAGGGCAACATCTATGGTCAGTTTAATATGATATTCCATTAAGTAAATAATAGTAGTTGATTCTCCCCTAAGGTCTGTGACCTGTACATCCAGATTCTTGCCCTGATAATGGTGGCAGATATGGGTTTCGTCTTGTGAAGAGGGATTTAAACCAAACAGAAAATATTTCGTTATTCCCAAGATGTTCATGCTGTAATTAAACCAGTGGCCTATTGTTACTGTGGCTCACAGATTTCACAGATGGGTATGGTTGATAATCTTCTCTCTCTGGCAGCATGAATAGCACTTTTCAGCAATACGAAAGGCAGAACATAAGGAGGAAGCTTCCAATCAGTACCAGCTTGATATCATGTACTATGTGAGGTATTACTGTCAGGCTCTGGAGGATAACTAAGAACATTGGCATTTGCCTATGATGGCTTTGTCTCTGTGTGCTCTTACAGTCACCTAAAAGGAAATAAACCACTCATGGTATGGAGCATTTTCTTCGTTAGCACATGATTTCTAGTAGGAGCATTGTCAACCACTTATAGGGTAACTCCATTTTTACTTAAGTTTATGTATGTCTATATGCATGTTTGTGTAATTTTCGGAAGCTTCTACAATAAATTTAGGCAAAGTGATAAAAATCATGAGAAGATAAAAAGTAATAGAACTGAGAAACAAAGGGAGAAGTTAGAGCAGATGCTGAAAAAAATCATATAATTTTGAGTATGTTAAAAATGTGCATTCCAGTCATCTGAGGTAGCATATGCTCTTAATCCCAGCAAAAGGAAAGCCTGGTATAAATAGAGATGCACTGTCTCTAAATAAAATAAATATAACTTCCACAACCTGGAAAAATCTGAAAGAAATGAAAAAATAATCTATATGTAACAAATTTTTGTGATATGTATATGATACATACATGTATATTTAAACATATATATGTATGTGTATATTATAGCCTAAATCAAAGCTAAATCAAGATGAAATAAATAACATATTTTCCCATATTTAATGAAATAAAAGCAGTAATAAAAATTACAAAAATAAAACAAACAAACATCCCAGGGTCAAATGGATTCAGTGCAGAATTTTACCACACTGTCAGTAATGAACTAACAATAATAAACTAAAATTATTTCACAAAATTGTAAATGAAAGAGCATTTTTAGATAATTTTAATGGAGCAATATATCAAAACCAGAGAATCAAAACCAAAGAAAATTATGTGCAAAAATCTCCAATGAATATGAATTTAGAAATTCTCAATAAATTTCTAAAAAAGCAAATTCAAGAACATATAAAAAGTATCATCCACCATGATCAAGATGGCTTCATTCTTCACATATAGGGATGATGCAATATATATAAATAAACAAAATAAATGTAATTCACTATATAAAGAGATTTAAAGACAGCAACCACATGATAATCTCATTAGATATAGAAAATGGGTTTGACAAAATTGAACATTCTTTTAAAACATAAAAGTCTTAGAGAATCTTGCATATAAGGAACATAGATTAACATAATAAAGGTAACCTTCAACAAGCCTACAATAAACATCTGACTAAACTGTGAAAATATTAAAACATTTCTATCAAAATCAGTAATAAAATAAAATGCCCATTTCCTGATGTTCTATTCAATATGGTACTTGAAGTTTTAGCTAGAAGAGTAATATATGCAAAGGAGATAAAGAAATACAAATACGAAAGGAGTAAATTGGTGCATTCTTATTTTCTAATGATACAATTCCATACATAATAAACCCTAAAGACTGCACTAGAAAACCCTTATAGCTGACAAATGCAGCCATCAATGTAGCAGGTTACAAAATTAATACACAAAATTCAGCAACCTTCCCATATAGAAATGATAAGCATACTAACGAAGGCGTCTCAGAAACAGTTCCATTCACAATAACCTCAAATATAAAATATGTTTTAATAAAGCTAATGATGGAAGTGAAAAACACATGCAATGAAAACAGAAAAAAAAAAGAAATTAAAGAAGAAGCTAGATTTGGACATACCTCCTCTGCTCATGGATTGGTAGGACTGATTCTGTGGAAATGAACGCCGCACCAGTACCAACTGCAACATACTTATTAAATACAATTACCATCAAAATTTCAATTTAGTTGTTTAGAGAAATTGGAAATGAATTATCACATATTCCATACAGCTTCATGTTGTTCTTTCAAGTATCTTATTTAATCCACTTGGAAGTATAGCATACAGCTTTTAAAAACAGAGATTTATCCTCCACTTGACTTGGGGGATCTGTGAAATTTTGGTTTGAGAGGTCTATATTGGATTTGCTCTTAACCTCATTTATCTTTTTTTGTTTTGTCTGTTTACAACTGAAAACTTGAAGGCATTACACAACAACATGAAAAATATCAATTTTAAGCTGGAAAAAATAGACAAGAGGATACTTCCGTCTGTGTTGAGGGTTTGTGCTTGCCCTAACTACATTTCCTATTCAGAAGAAAACTCTGAAGGTAATGCAACAGTATCAGTGATTTCCAGAATACCAAGTACTCGCATTTACAGACATTACTTTACCCTTTGTACATGCGTCAGCCCAGCTGAGCACCTGCCACATAAAACCCGTTTAGAGTTCAGAGATGGCAATCTTGACTGTTGATTCTTAGCATCTCCGTTGCTTGAGACAGGGTCTCTTGTTTTTCAGCATTGCTTATGCCAGATTTGCTGGACTAGGAACTTTCATTGTTTATCTTGCTTTTGCTGCAACAGTGCTGGGATTACATATGTACATAACTACACTTGTAATTTATGTTCTAAGACGTAAACAAAGGTCTACCCTTGGACATCAGGTGTTACACCCTCTGAGGCATTTCCCCAGTCCTCACTCTTCTCTGAATCCCAGTGAGAAAGATGCTATTAATGTCTTTATTTTATAACTAGTATGTATACATATAGAAAAAATAAGGTCAAATAACTATGAATTCCAAGTAATGATAGACATTCAGACTTCACAGTCTACTCTTTTATTTGGTACCCTATTTTAAATTGGAAACCTGAGATAGAATGTCACAGATTTTGAATTTTTGCAATTAAATTAGTGATGCCTTCAATTCTGTATTTGTTACTTAGTAGGACTCTTGTAAATCTGATCTATGCTAGATAGTTTTATGTCAACTCATTACAAGATAAAGTTATCTAAGAAGAGGGAGCCTCTATTAAGAAAATGACCTCATAAGATCAGACTGTAGGCAAGCTTGTTGTGCGTTTTCTTAATTAAGAATCAGTAGGGGAGGCCCCAGCCAGTTAATTGTGGTGTGATCTCTGGGTTGGTGGTGCTGGCTTCTATATGAATGCAGGCTGAGCAAGCAAAGGAAACAAGGTAGTAAACAGCACCTCTCTATGGCCTTTGGATCTACTCTTGCCTCCAGGTTCCTGCCCTATTTGAGTGTCTGTTCTGACTTGCTTCAGTAATGAACTATGAAGTGGAAGTTTAAGCTAAATATATCCTTTCCTCCCTAACTTGCTTTTGGTCATGGTATTTCTTCACAGCAATAGTAACCCATTCTAGGAAACTCACCTTTCAGGTGAAATTTCTTAGATTTTGCTCCCATTCTAGATGATCTTTTAAAAGATGAAATCAGGTTATTGGGAAATAGGGCATTTCTCAGCAGTCCATACCACATGCCCCCAACTGTACCAGTAGTGATCCATATTGATTAAGAATATTCTCCTCAGCTAGTTATCCCTCCTGAGTTAAGAAGAATGGAAAAAATTCCTCTCTGACTTTGGTCTGCCTTCCCATAGTTTACTTATCCAGCCAGTGCTCAGAGAAATTAGAGGCTTAAGCAATAAATATTTTTCTTCTATCCCAAGATACTCTGTAACAGATAGGTGAGATCCGTCTTTTTTTTCCTCCTGTGTGGATATTCATTCTATTGTAGATAAATGCTTTTTTGCTCCTTCTTTTTTGGTACTGTGTTTTATTGGAATAGTTTTTCTTTCTTGCCAATTCCTAATGCCTTTCTCTTGCTTAAAGAAGAACATAAGCATCTTCATTTGTCCTGAATGATAAAATTCCAGCGCTTATCTTTAAGAAGGAGTTGATGTTAAGAAAGAGATTGAAAGATGTATTTAGGCTTGATTTGATAGTTTTAAACATTAATTTCAAATGTATTACAGCAGCTAATCAATGCCGACATTAACAAGAAAATCTGTGAAGAAAACTGTTGGTTTGTTTGGGATCACAAAACTGACCACTAAGAAAAATCAAGTCAATTCACTTTATCAGTTAGAAATGGAGTAATATCCTGCAAAATTTGTTTTATTCTGGTGAGAACATCACAGAAGTAAACTTCTCTTATTTTTATAAAATATATGGAAGCTGCTGTTGTATCTACATGGTGGGTATATAATGAAGGTAAAGTTATATAAATTAACATGTAAAATATGTAACTATATTTAACTTTCATATTCTTTGAAATATAAAAGTTCAATGAGATATGCATACTCTATAGTTATAAAATTATCTGGAAAATAATTTTGTTATGTTTTCAATAAATCTGAAACACAGTTTCTTTTCCCTCCACTCCTCCACTCCCTCCTCCCAGTTCTTTATCTGACCTTCCCTTTCCCCCAAATCCATTCCTCTTCCATTTTCTTCATATCAATGCTAGGTGAGGCAACCCAGGAGGAAAGGGTCTCAATAGAAGATGAAGAGTCAGAGACACCCCTATTCTCACAATTAGAAGTCCCACAAAAACACCAAGCTAACAGCTATAACATATATGCAGAGAACTAGTGCAGACCCATGTATGCTCAATAATTTCCATTTCAGTCTCTGTGAGCCCTACTTAATTTAGTCTATGGGCCTTGTACTCCTGGTGTCCTCAACCCCTCTGGAGATCCTATATTCCTTCTTTCCCTTCTTCCATGGGATTATCTAAGCTCCAAGGGTAGAGACCCATTAAAGATCTCCAGTTTGGGCTCTCTCTTTTAGATGTGTGATTGTAGGTTTCTGTATCTGCTGCTGGTGGTAACCTATTTCATAACCATTGGGCCACACAGCTACATATGAGTATATAAAGACATCATTAGGAATCATTTTATTGAGTATTTTTTACATAGGTCTCTGGGCTATGTAGACTTTGGCTCCTGGTCATCCAGCCAATGTCAGGCATGAGCTATCTCTTGTTGTGTGGGCCTCAAATCAGAACTGTCATTGGTTGGCCACTTCCACATGTTCTGTGCCTTCATTGCCCTAGCATATCTTGCAGTATATTGAGGTATTTGATCCATTTGGATTTGAATTTTGCATCAAATAATAAACATGGATCTATTTGAATTCTTCTACATACTGATATCCAGCTAGACCAATAACATTTGTTGAAAATGATTTCCTTCATTCCATTGTGTATTTCTGGCTTCTTTATCAAAACTCAAGTTTCTTTAGGTGTGTGAAATTATGTGTGAGTTTTTGACTCAATGCCATTAACCAACATGTCTGTTTTGATGCCAATACTCTGCAGTTTTTACTACTACTATAGCTCCATATATTTTGAACGATCAATCCACAATCAGAAGAACGTTCAATCTTCTGATATTTTCTTTAGTCAAGGATTTAAGAATTTGTCACACAAGTCTTTTGTTTAGTTGGTTAAATTTGATCCAAAATATTTTGTATTATTTGTGGTTATTGTGAAGGGTATTGCTATTCTGATTTTTTTTCTCCATTCATCATTTGTATATAGGAGGGTTACTTAATTATTTGCATTAACCTTGTATCCAGTCAGTTCACTGGAGGTGTGCATCAGCTGTAGGTGTTCACTGCTAGATATTTTTCCAGTTGCTTATGTGTACTATCACACCATCTGCAAATAGCAATACTTTGACTTCTTCCTTTCCAGTTTGTATCTCCTTGATATTGTATTATTGCTCTAGCTAAAATTTCAAGTACTATATTGAGTAGATATAGAGAGAGTGGACAACCTTTTCCTAGTTAAGTTTTCTATTGCTGTGAAGAGACACCTTATTCATGGCAACTCTTAAAATGAAAAAAAATTAAGTGGTTTGGGGCTGGCTTTGTTTCACAGGGTTAGTCCATGTTCTTCATAGTGCAGTACAGGCAGAAATTTTTCTGAAGAATGAGATGAGAGTTCTGCATCTTTATCCTGAGGTAGCAGAAGCAACTGTGTGCCACACTAAGTATAGCTTGAGCAAAAATTTCTTAAGCCCAACCTCACAGTGAATCATTTCCTCCAACAAGGCCACGTCTACTCAAAGTCACACCTTACAATAGTGCCACTCCCTATGGGGGTCATTTCTTTCAGATCACTTGTCTTGTTCCTGATTTTCGTGGGATTGCTTTATTTTTCTTTCTACTTAATTTTATGTTGGCTTGATGTAAATTGCCTTTTATATGTTGAAATATGTTCCTTGTATTCATACACTCTTCGAGACTTTTATAATGAATGGGAGCTGAATTTTGTGAATGGCTTCTGTGGCATCCAATGAGACAATTTTTTTCAAGTTTGTTTATACAGTGAATTATTTTCACTGATTTTCATAAATTGAACCATTTCCACATTCTGGGATTAAGTCTACTTGGTTATGGTGGATGAAGATTTTGATAATTTCTTGCATTTGGTTTACCAGCATTTTATTGAGTATTTTTGAATCTTTTTTCATAAGGGAAATTTGTCTGTAATTCTCTGTTGAATCTTCTTGTGGTTTGTGTATCAGGGTGACTGTGGTCTCAGAAATAGAAATTTGCAATACTCTCTGTTTCTATTTTGTGGAATAATTTGATGAGTATTATTGCTAACTCCTCTTTGAAAGTCTGGCAAAACTGTACACTAAACCCATCTTGTACTAGCCCTGTTTGTTTCTTTCTTTTTTGTCTGCTCCCCGATTTGGGATTTTTTTTACTTTGTTTAGTTTCATTTTGGTTTTGGTTGGGAGACCTTTAGTGACTGCTTCTAATCCATTAGGTTTCATAGGTCTATTTAAGTTGTTTATCTGATTTTGATTTAACTTTCATTAGTTGTATCTATTGAGAAAGTTATCCATTTATTGAAGATTTTCCAATTTTGTGGGGTAGAGTTTTTAATTTTAAAAATATGACCTAATTATTTTTTATATTTCCACAGTATCTGCTGTTTTTCATTTCTGATTGTGTTAATTTGGATATTTTGTCCATGTATTTTAGTTAGTGTGGATAAAGGTTTGTCTCTCTTGTTTTTGTTCTTTTTTTTTTTTTTGGTTTTTCGAGACAGGGTCTCTCTTTCATTTATTCTTTGTATTGCTTTCTTTGTCTACATTTTCTTAAATTCATCACTCAGTTTTATTACTCTCTGACTTCTACTTCTTTTTGGTATGCTTGATTTTTTTGTTCTAGAAATTTTGAGTTCCCTCCTAATCCACTAGTATGACATCTCTCCAATTTCTTTATACAGGCACTTAATACTAATTGTTGATGATGATGGTGTGGATTGTTTGGTTGTTTCACTTTTTTGTGTTTGCTTGTGTGGGGTTATTTCTTTTTTGTGCTTTCATGGGTATAATTAATCTCATTAGGTTGGAGTTTCTTTCCAGTTCCTTCTGTAGGACTGGGTTGTGGATAAATATTGCTTCAATTTAATTTTAATGTGAAATATCTTCTTTCTTCTTTTGTTATTGAAAATTTTTCTGGGTATAGTAGTCTGGTTTGGAAACTGTGGTATTTTGGAGTCTGCAGGAGATCTGTTCAGATCATTTGGTTTTTAGAATCTCCATTGAGAAATGGAGTAGAATTCTTACAGGTCTGCCTTTATATGTTACTTAGTCTTTTTTCTTACAACATTTAATATTATTTCTTTGTTCTGAATGTTTAGTTTTTTGATTATTATGTGGTAAGGGGGCTTTCTTATTGGTTCCAATCTATTTGTATTTTGTAAACATCTTGTACTTTTATAAGAATTTCTTTCACTAGATTAGGAAAATTTTCTTCTATTATTTTGTTGAAAACATTTTCTAGGCCTTTGAGCTGGCATTCTACTTATTGTATAAATATTATTCTTAGGTTTGGTCTTTTAATAATGTCCCAGATTTCCTAGATGTTTTGTGCCAGGAATATTTTATTATCCCATTCATTTCTTGTATTCTGTAGGTGATGCTTGCATCTATAGTTTCTGTTCACTTACCTGCATTTTTTGTAGGATCCCTTCTTATAGTGTTTTCTTTATTGTTTCTATTTTCATTTCAAGGTCTTTAACAGTTTCATTCCTTTTCTCCAATCATTTCCTTTTTCTTGAGTTTTCTTAAGGGGTTTATTCATTTCCTTCAACATTTTCTTTGTCTTTTTCTTAATTTTTTCAAAGGATTTATTCACATATGCTTTAAGGAGCAGAATCATCTTCATAAAGTTGGATTTAAGGTCTTTTTCTTGTTTTTCTGTTGTGGTGGAATACTTAAGGTTTGCTGTAATAGGATAGCTGAATTCTGGTGGTGACAGAGTGCCTTGGTTGTTGTTGATTGTGTTCTTAAACTGTCCTCTAGCCATCTCGTTTTCTAGGGAGTATAGGTCTAGGTGCCGATTTCTAAATTTGTTTTTGTTGAATGAGTATATTGTCCCTTGATTTTAGTTTCTTATCTTGTCTTCTGGTCAGTGTGGCCTGTAGTTAAGAAAGGTATCTCCACTCAAGTTGCTGGATGGGCTTCTTGTAACCTTCGTTTGAGCAAGGGTTCTTGGCCAGAGTTGGGGGCTCGACTCTTTGTAACAGGCATGGTCTCTGGTTGGGCATGGCATTTATGCCGATTGTATGCTTGGCCCTAACAATTAGGGTGTACAGGACTGGGATAGAGTAGGTGACCACTCAGAGAGTGACAAAGTGCTGTGTGAGTTTGGTGGACAGGCAACTGAATTTCTAGTAAACTGCATAGTCTCAGATATTTACAAAATACTTAAAAAAAAACAGGAATCTTTTATCCTTGCACAGACTAGTTAAGAAGTAGAAGAGAAACCTCAACTTCATGCAGTAAGGAAAAACTTCTGCCATACTGACACAGGCAATACTTCAACACAGAAATCTTAGGTGTTTTGATAAAAGAAGACTTATTTAGTGTTTTACTGATCCTAAGTCTTTCCAATACTTTTCCATAACCACGAGCACTGTATCTTGCTACATAAACTATGTGTCCTTGATTTAATTTCATCACTCTAGAAATTACTGCTCCAGAAACACATTTCAACAAGATTACTTGCAAGATATCTACTGGAGTAGAATGAAAGAGTGGTTAAGATGATGTTTCAAATATCTGTGCTAAGCTTAAGTGACAGCAAGGAGCAGAAATCTTAGACAGGTGCTCTCCTCTGGGAAGCTTTATCTAACTAAATGGACCGTCCTTGCTCCAAATCTAAGAATAGATGGAATGAATTGGGTGGCCTGACTCCATGAATAATTTAATTGAAAGTAATGTGGTATATGAGCATAAATGCTATTCCCTATGCCTTAATAATAATGGGTCTTAATAATATGCCTCAAAATAATGGGTCTGTGGGACCTAGCTCTGTGCTATGTATCTTTATAGGATTGACATCTGTGGGATCCACTGCTGGGCTATGGTCTTTAGAGAATTGACATCTGTGGGATTCGCTGCAAGGCTGTATGCCTTTAGAGTACCAGGGTCTGTGGAAACTTGCACTGTGTTGTAGGTCCTCATCCTGAACTCTTAGTACTAGTCAGTCACATATTTTATGACATATTTAATTGCTTAATAAATGTTTGTCTAATGAGTTAATAGTTTTTGAAATTTTTGACAAGAGCAAGAATAATAACAAAAGCATTTTCTTGTGTTTGAAACCAGCAGAAAGGATTTTCGGAGCACCTGCTTGTTTTCAACCCCACGATGACACAACACACACAGCATTTGTTCCCCATCACCTGTGTCTAACAACTCACATTTGTCATTGCCTTGAGGGATGTAATAAGAAATACCAAATGAAGGGTTGTAATTGAGTATGTGGTTTCTTTTATGTTCCTTGAAAATGAAAGTCCTCTAAATGTGATGGAAAAAAGATAAACTAAATCACCTCCTTCTCTTCGGTGAAATCTCCAGCTGATGTTACTTCTAGAAATAATTCAACACCAGGAATGTTGGCAACTACCTTTAATCCCAGCACTCTGGAGGCAGAGCATGTGGATATCTGAGTTCAAGGTTAGCTGGTCTACAGTGCAAATTCCAGGACAGCCATGGTTAGAGGAAGAAGCCTTGTCTCAAAAACAAGCAAACCAATAGATAAGGAAGGAAGGAAGGAAGGAAGGAAGGAAGGAAGGAAGGAAGGAAGGAAGGAAGGAAGGAAGGAAAAGGGAAAAAATCAACAATAAGCTATTATGCAGATCTATGATCACATCCACACTTCTGTCTTCCATAAGGAATTCACCCTGACATTTGCAAAACCTACCTTCTAGGAAGAGCAGGTGCCAATGAAGAAGGAATGGATGTCATCAAGAACACCTACCACACTACATAGCCTCACTGGCAATAGAACACATGTGACTTAGAAGTATTCATTGTAACACTGAATATAATAGAAATGGGGGAAAGGATTTGGAGAACCCATATCAAATTGAATCAGTATATATAACTATGGCTATATTTTATATATGTATGTATAATCAGAACTAATTATATATTGCACACATTGTTTTCTGTAACCTTGCTTACTATGTTGAGCCCCATAGACTATTATCATATGAAAATGTATCACAATATAGAATTTAAAACCCTGTCCTAGATCTACCACAGCGAGCTGGTTGTTCAGAATAAAGAAGGGAATTTTAGTTTATTAAGTCTTAGAAGTAATGTCCTTGTTCTGAAGCATACCATGAAATTTATACCCACTTCTTCATATCAAGGCTATAAAATTAGTTGCTTTCCACTTAGATGATATGAATCAATATTTCTGTTCTAATTCTTATCTATTTCTTGTAATTCAGCTAGACATATTTGACTCTTCCTATAATCTATGCTGCTATGCAAAACTCTAACAAAGAAAACCACAGCAAATTGCAGTTTGAGAGTCAATGAAAGACTCCTAGATCAAGTAGACTACTTTTGGCAACTGTTTTATCTACCTGAATATGCATTATAAAATTTGGATAATGTTCAAAGACAATGATGGCTAAAGTCAATTGACAAAAACATGCTTTTTCTTTCAAGATCTAATTAATGTTTAAGAATCCTCTCTACTTACTTAGCTTTCAGAAGGAGCTGCACTCCCACAAAAGAATGTTGTATGAAATCCCCCCCCCAAAATCTTGAGAGCTCATCTCAGTTTCAGTATATCTGCTATACTGCCTAAAGAGACTTCACAAATTAAGTCTTGAAAGATAAACATTTAGATTTCTCTCCCAAGACCTGAGTTTATTTTTACTTGTTATATCAAAATGTTCTAAGTAGAAAATAAAAGTATCATTAAGAGTGTACATGATGTCCTTGTTTTGACAATGTTGGTGATCAAAGCATAAAGACATTTTATAACAAGCTCATGAAAAATAATAAAAATAGGCTTTTAGTCTGAGGACTAACTATGCTTATTGGTTGTATTTAAAAATGCACATTTTTCTGCTCAAGAGCACTACCAGACATTAGCTATTAGAAATAAAGATGCCATGTTGAATGTATGTCACTGTTTTCTTGATCTAAGGGGTGGCATAAAATGGTTTCTGATCTCTCTTAGAGTAACAAGCATTGTCACAGTACATAGGAGGGAAACTGTAATTTAATTTTGCTGAACTGCTTTGCAATATGAGGAAAGCTTTATGAATATTGAAAACCTGTTATCCCCTAGGGTTTAAAATGAATATGCTTATCCCAGCAATTGAGTCTTCAGATAAAAACAAAATGGACATCTTTACCACTTACAGTTTTTAGGTTTAAAACTGTACACCAGAATTTTATATAAAGATCAGAAAAAAAAAAAAAAAAGGTCAGCTAATCAAAGTGGATGATGATGGATGAGACTTCAGGCTATCCATGATATTTTGGTACGTTCCTGCTTCATCTGCCAAAGAAGACCCTGACTACTTAAACTAAACTTGAAAGTAGTGTAAAAATTTCTGTCTCCAAGTCTCTTTTGACACAGTTCTGAGTTTTTTTCTTCCAAGCCTTCATAAAGATTTCCATTTCCCAAGAGCCAGTGAAGCGAAAGATTGTATGCAGCTTTTGAAAGACTCAGGAGGAAGAAGCAAAGCCTTCTGTAGTTACAATTTAGACCTGGAAAAATGCCAAAGAATCCTTTCTGTTGTTGTTTGTTTGCTTGCTGTTATTGTTTTAAAACCCCACGCTTCAGAAAACTTTTCAGTTCCCATCTATCGATCTATCATCTATCTATCTATCTATCTATCTATCTATCTATCTATCTATCATCTATCTATCTATCTATCTACCTACCTACCTACCTACCTATCTACTTAGGGGAAATTTTTAGTTCTTTGCAATATTGAATATTTTCCATCTAGAAAAATGACAATGCTTTAAAGATATTTGGCTGCCTTTGATGTAGCTTAGTAAGCATTTTTTTTTTTTTTTTACAGGTTCGTCTGTCTTGTTTATTTTCTTGAAGAACCAACTCTTTGTTTCATTGATTCTTTGTATTGTTTTCTTTGTTTCTATTTTTTTTTCTCATGGTTTATTTTTTTTATATTTAAAAATTTCCATCTCCTTCCCTCCTCCTCCCCCCTCCCTCCCCTCCTTCTCCCCTTTCTCTCCCCTCCTTCTCCCCCTTCCCTCCCCTCCCCTCCACCCATACCTCCCCTCCCTCCCTCTCAAGGCCAAGGAGCCATCAGGGTTCCCCACTCTATGCTAAGACCAAGGTCCTCCCAACTCCCCCCAGGTCCAGGAAGGTGATCGACCAAGCTGAGAAGGCTCCCACAGAGCCCGTCCATGAAGAACAATCAGAGCCCAGAGCCATTGTCCTTTGCTTCTCAGTCAGCCCCCGCTGTTGGCCACACTCTGAGAGAGATGGGTTTGGTCGCATGATCCATCAGTCCCATTCCAACTGGAGTTGGTGATCTCCCATTAGTTCTGTCCCACCGTCTCCATGAGTGAACGCACGCCTCTCGTTCCTGACTTTCTCCCTCATGTTCTCGCTCCTTCTGCTCCTCATCGGGACCTTGGGAGCTCAGTCCAGTGCTCCAATGTGGGGCTCAGTCACCTTCCCCATCTGTCGCCAGCTGGAGGTTCCCTCACGGTCCTGACTTTCTTTCTCATGTTCTCTCTCCTTCTGCTCCTCATCAGGAAGCATTTTAAGCTTCATTTGTGTTCTTTGCTTTTGGTTTTCTTTTTCTTACCCTTCTCTTCTCCTCTCTTCTTTCTCTCCTCTCTCCCTTCCCTCCCTTTCTTTTCCCTTCTTTCCTCCCTCTCTGCTTCCTTTCCTGCCTCCCTCAATCTATCCATTCATCCTCTTTTTAGTTAACTTAAAAGTTAATCATACATGCAAAAATGGCATTGCCCAGCACTTACATAGTACGATTCTTATTTGTGAATATGTGTGTGTGCACCTGTAGGTCAGAGGACGTGATTTACCCTTTAAGGAAACCGTGGCAGCTTAGTGTAGCAAAAAGTAACTTTTCTTTCTTCCATTTTAATGAGCACCTTTTTAATCCCTAATACCTATCATTACTGCTTTGTGAATATTTGTATCTAGAATTCATCTTTTTCAAACCTTAATATGAAACATTGTAATATAATCACCTTGGAGACTGTTATGGTCTAAATTGTGTGTGCTCCAATCTTCAAACTTTAAGGGAAAGTTCTAATGCCTACTGTATTGGAGACAGGGTCTTTATAGTAATAATTAAGGTTGGTGGAGAGAATAGAATGGGGTCTAATCCAATTTGACTCACCCAAGCTTGTTATGAGGAAGATATACTGACAATTTATCCATGTAGAAAATGAGGCTTTCATGAGAACCAACATAGTCTAGATATTGAGTTTCAACATTCATCCTCAAGAGGTGTTAGCAAACAAATGCCAGACTAGTCACCAAGTTAGTAATGTTTTGCTATAGCAGTCCCAGTTGACTATAAGTGGATGCTATAGTACTTGGAGAATATGTACAAGGAAAGGTTTGCAGAAGCTAGAAATACTCTTTGTTTGTAGTAGACTTGTTTGAGTTAAGTTCTAATTGCTGTGAAAAAATCATGACATGAAACTATTATAAAAATAAATTAATTGGGACTTGCTTACAGTTTCAGAAATTTTGCCCATTATCATAACAGCAGAAGTATGATTGGGAGCAGGGTGCCATACAGGCATCCAAGGTGTTGGTAAAGGTAGTTGAGAGTTCTACACTGGTATCACAGGCAGCAGAAACAAGAGATATTGGGCATGATTTGGACTTTTGAAAACTCCATGCCCAACCCCAGTGATACATTTCCTCCAACAAGAGAGTATTCCTAATTTTTTCAAATAGTGCCATCCCCTGATGAATAAGCATTCATATATATGAGCCTCAGAGGCCCATTCTTATGCAAGAATAAGACCAACACAAGACCCTTCAATAATTTTAAATTAAGGTGTATTTCGTGGGCATTTGTATTACATCAGCCATATCACTGTACCATACAAAAGGCCAGCCTCTTTATATCTTCCTATCTCTTTATGATCACAAAGAATTTCTTCCATAGAACCACAAATCTACAAAGCTTAATATGACATAACCTTAATTAATTAAATAGAAACACCATCTATTCACACTATTAGAATATGATAAATTTTAAATGTGTGTTCTAGAGCTAAAACTTTACGTGGTTATGCATTTCTACCCACTCAAAACTCTCTGGAAAAAGATGAACGAGATGGAGGAGAATCCACAGAGCCCTACAGGCAACTGTCCTTCAGTGTAGAGTAGATCTTCTGTCAAATATGGTTACAAGCTATGTCTAATACCAGAGTTCATCATCTGTTTACCTCTACAGGTGCCCATTCAGTCATGTAAGTGCACATAACACACACATCCAGAGGATATTTAGTTAGATTCTATACTATTGCCTTAGTTGGACATTTTCCTCTTTTTCTCTGTGCATATTATTCCAGCAATGTATTATGTAGAACTTGTGATCCATTTCTCAAAGCTGAGTGCTAGTAAAATATGTATAGAGCAAAAATATATGCTGATAATTTATTGTTACACATTTTTATTTATTCTTTGAGGATTTCATATGATAGGTTTTGATCCTATTCATGCTCTTGTGTCTCAGTCCTGTTCTATTGCTGAGGAGGAAAGGACTTTCTTAGTTACAGTTTTATTGCTATGAAGAGATACCATGACCATGGAAATTCTATTTAAATAAAACAGTTAATTAGGAATGACTTAAAATTTCAGAGGTTTACTCAGTTATCATCATACTGGGACATAGTAGCATGCATAAAGACATGAGTCAAGAGATTTATACCTTGAGCCACAGGCAGCAGGAAGTGAACTGTGTCCCATACTGGGCATAGTTGAGCATATGAGACTTCAAAGCTTGCCCCCACAGTGACACACTTCTTTGAACAAGTTCACACTTCCTCATAATGCCATTCCCTTTAGTCTGAGCATTCAAACACATGATTCTATAGGGATCATACCTATTCAAACTATCACAACCCAAGGCAAGTCATATTTAAAAAAAAAAACATTTAAATGAGGGCCTGCTTAAAGTTTCAGAGGTTTTCTATTTGTCATCATGGCATTGAATATGTTGGCATGCAGGCAGGCATGGCGGTGGAAAAATTGTTGAGAGCTACATCCAGAATCAGTAGGCATGGAAAGAGAGTCTAAATCTGGCATGGACTTTTGAATTGTGAAAGCCCACCCAACAGTGATACAGTTCCTCCAACAAAGCCTCACCTCATAATCCTTCCAAACATTTCTACTCCATGGTGACCAGGCTTATATTTGACACTTTTTGTATCAAACGTATGTCTCTGGGTGTCATTATTATTTCAGCCACCACACCCTGCCTCAATTCATTACCTTTGAGGGATAGTTCCTACTTTGGATCTTATTTTGTGCTTGTACATAACATATGGTCATTTTGTTGCCATTTATTTATCTATTGGCATGCATCACTTTTGCAAAATTTAATGCGATGCTCTGTGCTACTCGCATGCTATGCGTGCCATATGTTGAGCAGACCCAGCTACACTTCTTTCACTCAGTGCCCTCTCCTGAACACCCTTCCCAGTAGTAATCTTGGTCTCGAAAGTCGTTCCTTTTGTTTCCACACTTATAGCATTAAGCAAAACTTTTTGTTCTGTTAGTTTACTGTGATCTTCTCTAGTTTCATCCACTTTGCTGCTAGTGACAGAAATTTCTTTTCTTTAAGTCTCCCCATGTAGCATTGCGCATGCACCATGCGCTGTAAACAATGACTGTGCTTTCATTCTCAGTCACCCAGATCTGAATAATCACACAAAACTACATTAATTATAAACTGTTTGGCAGATGACTCAGATATATTTCTATCTAGCTATTATATCTTAAATTAACCTATTTCTATTAATCAATATATCCCCATGAGGCTGTGGCCTACTGGTAATGTTCCAGTGTCTTTCTCCTTTGGCAGCTACATGGAGTTTGCCTGATTCTGCCTTTTTTTCTCCCTAAATTCAGTTTAGATTTTTTTGCCTTCCTATGTTCTGCCCCATCCATAGGCCAAAGTAGCTTCTTTATTAACAAATGATAATAAAACATATTCACAGCATACAGAGGGGAATCCCACATCATTGTGCCCTTTATTCTTCTATTTTTTGAAGGGCACATAGACTGATTCCATATATTAACCAATGTTGCTAATAGTGTGTAATGATGCAGAAAATGTGGTATGAAGGTCCCTACATCCTAAACACTATAAGCAGGTGTCTACCTTCTATATGCATGGTATACAGGTCTCTATTTCATATGTTGACTCTAATTTCTGTGTCTATTTACTTAGGAGTGCATAGCTAGAGCATATGGAATATTTATTTTTAGTTCCTTGAGGACTCTCTACACTGCTTTCCATACTAACCAAATTAATTTCCTTTCCTACCAGAAGTGTATAAGAGTTCCTTTCTCTTTACATACTTGCCAGCATTTGTTATTCTGTCTTTTGTGGACTTTTATGGTTTTCTTTCTCTTTTAACAGCTATTCTGACAGAGTGGGATAGTGTCACTTTGTAATTTGATTTCTTTTTTCCTACTAATTATATTTAGCATTTCTCATATATGTGCTGGCATTTTTAATTTTTTGCTTTGAAAATTAATTGTTCATTGAGCTACATAGCCCATTTTCAAGGGTTAGATTGCTTATAGTTGTTCATTTTATTGATGTTTTGGTCTTGTCTATATTCTGCATATTAACTTTCTATCAGAAGAACAACTGTCAAAGAGTGATATAATATGGGTTGTTTTATCCCTTTATGGAATGCTTCTATGGTTATATTGGGTCTTTTGCAAGTCTGTGGTTAATTCTCCTGCTTGTTTCCTGCACATTGGGAGGCCTGCTTGTTGCCTGTTCTGAATTCTTCAAAAGTTTTCTAGTAATTCCCACTAGTGCTTTTAGTTTAGGTTTTATGTTAAGTTCTTGGAGCTGATTTCAGTTGTTTGTGTTGTGTTGTGTTGTTTGTTGGTTTGGTTTTTTCTGTTGATTTTATTTGTATTGTACAGTATGAGAGAAAGGAGTCAAACTTCAATGTCCTAACTGTAAATGGAATTTCCTTTGGACTACCAACTTGTTCCCAAATAAAGACATGGAAACTTATTTTCAATTATAAATGCTCTGCCTTAATTTAGACTTATCCCACTAGCTCTTTTAACTTAATTTAACCTGTTTCTTTTCCTCTACATTTTGTCTTAGGGCTTTTCACCTTTCTCTTTTTTCATTCTGTATGTCCTACTCTCCTCCTTCGATATCTGACTGACTGGCCTCTGGCATCACCCTGCTGTCATTCACTGAAGCCAATAGGATGCATGACAGGGATGGGGTTATAGGTGAGCCTGATTTCTGCAGTCTCCTTCTCTTTCTTTCTGGAGGCTACATTCCTTCTTCTATTTACTCTCCCTGCCTGAAGTGATACCTATATCTTCTCCTTCACTTTTGGCCATTCAGATTTTTATTAGATCAATTAGTAGGAAGGTAAAGTAAAATAGTGACACATTTTAACTTAAACAAATGCAACACATCCTTACATAGTAAAACAAATATTCTGTTACATCTAACTGTGGATAGCAAGTTTTCCCAGCTCCATTTGTTAGAGACTTTCCACAATATTCATGACTTTGGCATCTTAACAGAAAAAGAAGCTGTAGCCATGCAGAATTACTTCTGTATCCTCTGTTCTGTTCACATTGATCAACGTGCATTTGTGTGTGTGTGTGTGTGTGTGTGTGTGTGTGTTACATTACCATGTTGTTTCTGTTACTCAGGTTCTATACTGTTATTTAAAATCTGGAAGTGAAATACGTTCAGATTTGCTGATTTTGCTCAGGACTGTCTTATTGCCAAGGGACATCGTGCATTTGAATTTGAATTTCAGGATTTTTTTTCCTAGTTTTTAAAGAATGTCACTAGAGTTTTGATGAAGAGTCTCTTCAATTTATAGGTCAGTTTTTATATTTTATTCATTTGAATTAACTCTTTCAGTTATTTTACTCTATGAATATTGGTGGGTTTTTACATTTTTATGTTTTTAATTTATTTCTTCAGAATGTTTTAATTTTCTCTAAAGTAATTTTACTTCTATATTTAAATTTATGCCCACAGTATATGTGTGTGTGTGTGTGTATACATGTGCATACATACAATCTGTTCATTCTTTGTAAATTGGGATGTTTTGTGATTTCAACTTCAGTAAATTCTTATTGGTGTGCATAAACTCAATTAGTTTATATAAAGTGGCTTTGCATTCGCTGGCTCTAGAGATACAGAAGTAGGTTCTGGAATAACATTCTTTTCCTATGCTGATGTCTCACATCTCTGGATTCTACAGAATCACTTTACTCCTGTTCAGTCAGTGCTCTCCTAACACTCACAGGTATCTCCCCACCTAACTGCACTGTTGTGAGGTCTAAGCATTTTGCCCATCTGGAGTATCACCTAATTCATGTTTTATTTATATAAAATGCTCCTCCAAAGTATACCCTGTAAAATGGAACCATAAAAATAAAAGAAGATCAAGAACCTCTGACCTGAAAGTTATTGCTTCCTTAGTTCAGCCTGAGAGAAAACTAGGTATCAGATGATAACAGTCCCCAGGGTACTAAGGCTGTTAAACAACATGGTGATCAAAACTTAAAGGACATTTATACTTTTAAGAGACAATCGAATAACTAGTACTGTTTAAAATATAACATCAGGAATCAAAAGAACTAGACTTTAGAAGACAAAGAACCTTCAGTGGACAATTCGGGGCAGGAGATGATTTCTGTCACATTGAGTAGTTCCACTGTAAGCTCAGAAAACAGAACATTTGTAAAATTATTAGTGATTAATTCTCCTGTCATGGATATGGTAAGCTATCCAAATTCTTAGAGACAGTTTGATACATTTTAACCATATGATCTAAAATAACACTGTTTGAGATTTAGATTACAAATTTACAAAAGAAATAAAAAAGAAAGCCTATAGCTACTAATATAGTTATAGGAAAAGAAGATAGAGGGAAATTATAGAGCTATATTTTTTTTTTGGCAGACGTATTTCCACATTTAGCAACAGCATGTAATCCCAGAGGGAACTTAAATAAATAACAAATATGAACATCAAATGTAAGATAATTATCAGAGCAATAAGCCTGGTATCTAATTAGTTGAGAATGACCATTGAGTCAAAAAGCCTGACAAAGCAAATCCAGTAATTTTCTTCTGGATGAAAGATAGAGAAATGGCTGCCACTGAACTCAGCAGCTGGCTGAAAATAAGAATGTTTTCTAGATTGAAGTGCATTTATATACTGTACTACACTTGCCTGTAGACAGAGACCACATTTTGTGCCCAGACCAATTAATCAAACAGAAGTTATATTAATTGCAATACTGTTTGGCCAAGAGCTCAGGCATATTCTTAGCTAACTCTTTACTCTTAAATTAACCCATTTCTATTCATCTATGTATTGCCACAAGGCTGTGGCTTACCAGTAATGTTCTGGCATCTTTCTCAATCCTCCCCTCCTTCTGCTATCTCCACCTTTCTCCCCACTCCACCCCACCTCCATCCACTTTTCAGAGAGGACAAAGCTTCCCATGGGGATCTTAACTGTCATCATAGGACTTTATCCAGAAACTTGGAAATAGATGCATAGATCCATAGTGAAGCACTAGGCTGGACTCTCATAGTCCAGTGGAAGAGAAGGGGGAGCGATAATATGAGCAAAGGGGTCAAGATCATGATGGGGATACCCATTTGAAACAGCTTACCTGAACTAACGGGAGCTCACTGACTCTGGACTGGCAGCAGGGGAAGCAGCAAAGTATCGAACTAAACACTCTGAATGTGGGTAAGAGCTGTATGGCAGGGACAGTCTGTGGGACCACTGACGGTGTGGCCAAGATTTATCTCTTCTGTTTGAACTGTCTTTTTGAAGCCCATTCTCTTTGGAGGGATAACTTGTTCAGGATAGATATAGTTAATTTATATCACATTGTTCAACTACACACAGACACACACACACACACACCTTATAAAGTTAAAAGTGTACTTTTTGTGAGAAGATAAAGATTTGATCACCAGTTTCTTCAGTTTATTTTTAAGTATTTATGTGACAGTCTGTGTATTCCAGCTGCCAAAATTTGTCTTCTGTATTTTTGAATGAAATGCTAAATAATGGAGGGAGCTCATCTTATACTAAGTACTATTCTAACTTCATAAAGTGATGTCTGCTGTCTATCACTGTAGACTTATGAGATATGGTAATACTGACATCATCTTACGGGCGAGCAAATTGTGTCCTGGAGAGGATCAGAAAAATGTGTTAGGTATTTGAATCAGTGCTCAAGGTGAGGCAAATCTTCTAAGACTTACTTTCTTACTACTAATTGGTAACGTAAGATAAGGAAGCTGCCCCGTGCCAGGGCCTCTTTAGCTAAGTTCCATGGCTTTAATTTGGTCTTTCACATTATCACAAAGTGAGATTATTGTTGTCCTCCCAGTATTTATAATATTATTCATAAAGCTTTTTATTATTCTCCTTCCGCTGGTGAAGTTGCTGCTTTTTACAGTTTCCCTAATTCTTGAAGTTTGTTTTAAATTGAGTAATTTATAAATGGTTGAAGTGCATGCCCCAAAGTTTTTGAGGCAGAGAAACAAGAGGTCAAGTTCCCTGCAAAACTGATGTCTGATGATGTCTCAATACTCAAGAAATACTTTTTTTTTGTTGTATCAGTAAATTTGAGTTAAATTGAGATTAGATCAGCAACAGTTAAACTGAGATGATAAAGAGGCTCATGCAAGGCTCTTTTGTAAGGGCATGAGCTATGGAGATAGAATTCCCATGCCTTGATATCTTCCCTAAAAGACCTAACACTTAATATTATCACATCAGGTTTCATTTCAACAAATGAATTTTAGTGAGGCCACTAATTTTCACTGCATATTATCCATACTCCTTTTACATGGTGTGTGTTTGTTATAAAGAAGACACCGAGTGATTTAAAATATGTAAATTAATACATCCTTGGAGTTTTTAGAAGTAGAGCAAAAATAAGTTTTTACTTTTATATTCCTTGATATGTAGGTCTCAGTTCAAAAAGGAAAATAACACATCACCTTTGTTTGTTCTGTTTTTGTTGTTGTGACTGTTACTGTGATACATACCACAATAAAAAGAAAATTGAGGAGGACAGTGTTTATTTAATATGAGAGGGTACATTCTATGAATAAGGGAAGCCAAAACGGGAACTCAAGCAGGAGTACATGCAGGAAACCCTGATGAAAGCTGCTTCCCTGATTTCCTGTCAAGTTCATATTCAGCTATGCAGTCTAGGCCTTTCTTCCTAAGGATGTACTGTCCATAGTGGTCTGGGTCCTCCTGTAGGAAAAGGCATCAAGAAAAGGCTGCACAGATGTACCTGCAGGACAATATGATGGGGGTAATTCTTCAATTGAGCTGCTTTCTTTCCCACTGTGCCAGATTTACAAATTAAGATTAGGCGCCACACATATCAAATTATAAAACAGGATGAATGGACCACAAACTCTTCAACAGTATAGAATGCTACTAAAGATCCAAACTTTGGAAAAATTCCTACCATGTCCTAGATAACCCCGTTTAAATCTTGAGCGTGGATTGCATGGATTAGGATTTCAATTGCTAACAGTTTTTATCACCATTGTTTACTATCAGAACATTTAATACGTGCTATAACTTCTTATACAGTATTTAGGAAAGACCGAATTGTATTTCTATTTGCTACTTATTGCTGTGTCAGATTACCTGAAGAAGCAACACAAGTATTTATTTTGGCTCACAGTTGTAGAGTCTATTCTATCCTATCAGGGGAGGAGTACTAGAAGAATCATGAGTCAGCATTGCATCCTCAGTCAGAAAACAGACATGTAGGTGTTCACAGCCAGTTAACCTTACCCCTTTTCTCCTTTCACTTATCTACCATCTTCTTTGCCCACCTTCTTTCAGAGTGAGTAAAACCTCTTTTCATTAAACTTCTCTGGAAACAGCATCAAAGGCTCTCTCAGAGTTTTGTTTTTGTCTTCAAAGAAGTTCCAAATCCAGTCTAGTTCGAGAAAACAGCAGCAACAACAACAAAAACCAAAACAAAAACAACAATAGCCAACTCTTATCCTTCATCAAGGATCTAGGGACTTTCTTTTATCCACAATTTATCATAATGCAGAGAATAAGTGACCATTGGGGGCACAGTTCCAAGTACACCTGCAATGTAGCCTCTAGACAAAGAGGGTTCAGAAAGATGCCTGCTGCTAGATAGTACCTTCTAGGTAAGACAAAAATGTTGCAACTAAAAATCTAAATACTGTGGTTGCCTAAACAAGGTAGGCATAATGACAATATTGTGCATAAAGTCTACATGCCAAAGGACATAAGGGAGAATTTCCAAGGTCTCACCGCTAGTTGAAGAACTATAGGCAATCAATGACTGTTAAGATGTGGAGAATCAATTTTCCCCAGGATTAAACTTCATCCCCAGTAGGTCATCAAAATATAAGTGGTCAGATCTAAACTAATGTACATAAATTCAAGGCAAATGAGATTAGTAGGTTTATAGACAGACATATTATAGGTAATATAGGTGATAGATTGATAGATATTGTATAACAACAATAATTCTTAAAAATGTTTAAAGAAATAGAAATCATAAATTTGAGAAGGAATGGGGAGACAGTGGAACAGGAAAAGGGAGTTAATATTAATATAAATAATTATATGTGAAATTTTAATAAAAGAAAAAAATTACCTTAAAATAGTGATCCAAAATTCAAAACAATTGTTTAAGAAAGAAAGTTAAACCAACCCTTTACTCCGATAATGCCTGTCTTTGAAGTTGAGGTATGTTTCTTGTATGCATCAGAAGGATGGGTGAAATTCACAAGGCTGACCACAGCTAAGATTTCTAGCTATAATGGAGAGGGTGCCTGAACTGGCCTTCTCATGGAAGCAGATGCAGAGATCCACAGCCAAGCACCTAGATAGGCTCCTTGAGTCTAGTCAAAGAGACGGAGGAGAAATTATATGAGCAAGGGGGATCAAGGTCATGTTGGGGAAACCCACAGAGAGAGCTGACCGGGATTCATAAGAGCTCATCGACTCTGAATTTACAGCTAGAGAGCTTTCCTGGGGCCCACATAGGCCCTCTGCATTTGTATGAGAGTTGTATAGTTTCGTCTGTTTGTGCAGCTCGTAGCACCTACAACAAACAGTACCTGTCCCAGGCGCTTGAGCTGGCTTTTGGTAATCCAACCTTCAAACTGGGCTGCCTAGCCCAACCTTGATGCAAGGAGAGTAGCTTGGTTCGACCTCAATTTGATGTGCCTTGCTTGGCTGACTCGCATGAGCAGCCTGCCCCTTTCTGAACTGAGATGGAAGAAGAGTGGATGGTGGGGTAGAGGAGGTAAGAAGAAAGGTAGGAGAAAGAATGAGAAGAGAGGAGGGAGGAAAAATTGTGGTCAATATATAAAATAAGTGAAAAAATATTTAATAAAAAAATTTGAAAATATTGATATGTGTGTGTGAGTATGTGCTAGCATTCACACATGCTCATGAATGAGTGTGGAAGAGGCCAGAGAGGTAATTGCATAGCTTGAAGATATAGTTTCTAGCATTTAGAGGGTTTGACTCCTATCAAATGGATACTGGGATCCTATCTCTGCTGCTCATGATTTTAAAACAACTGCTTTTACACACTGAGCTAATCTGTCCAACTTGGACTGGATCATTAACTGAAATTTTTTCAGTCTGTTCATTCATCATTCATTCATTTAGTTATTTTCAGACATCTGCAACAACTACAACATACCAGGAATCTCCTAAGTAATATGTGATGACAGTAACCCTCCTTTCTCTTACTGTAATAACAGGTAACATATAAGTATAATCAGCCCTAACATGAAATATGTACATTTCTCTTCAAAGTTATCATTGGGTTATATGTTGTTTTCTTTAAAATTATACAACATGAAATTTTTAAGTGCATGGCATGCAATCAGTAAGTATTCTCTTAATTATCTGTAAGAGAACGAGACTAGTAGCCATTGGTATATGAACTTCTGTTCAAGAAAGATGTAAAATAGTGGTAATTTTTTGAAAGCAGCAAATATTTTTGGAATCCTCCATAATTAATGTCATATAAAGTACATGATAGGGCTGGAGAAATGGCTTGGCACACAAGTGAAGACTTCTCTTGCAGAGGAGCTGAATTCAGTTCCAAGCACACACATCAATCTACAACTGCATCAACTCCCACTCAAGGGAATCAAATGCCTTCTTCTAGTTTCATAAATACACAAACACACACACACACACACACACACAAAACACACACATACATATGGCACTTATGCACTCAGACACACCTATACGTTCTTTTAAAAAAATGAAGCTATAAAACTTCTTTGAAAAGCCGGGCGGTGGTAGCACACGCCTTTAATCCCAGCACTCAGGAGGCAGAGGCAGGCTGATCTCTGAGTTCGAGGCCAGCCTGGTCTACCAGAGCTAGTTCCAGGACAGGCACCAAAGCTACAGAGAAACCCTGTCTTGAAAAAATACCAAAAAAAAAAACTTCCTTGAAGAATCTGTTATAAATATATGATTGGGCCAACTTTATTTTTTTATTTTTTATAAAATCATTTTATTATCAGTGTTTACCTGAAAGAATATTTGTTCCCCATTTTTTATTCTTATTATGATTGAGGCCAGAAGAGGATATCAGATCCCTCAAACTGTAGTTATAGATGATAGGGAGGCACCAGGTGATACCGCAATGCAAACCCAGATCCTCTGTATAATGCTTAAACTCTCTAGCCTCTGGAACAACTCTCAAAACTAAATCCATTTTTGGTGAATTTAGCATAGACCCTAATTTAATAATTTTCATGCCTGATAAAATACTCTGACATTGATCATAAACCATACTAGATAATATGAATACATTAAGTTTAAAGTGCTCTGATTTTGCTATGTATTTCTCGCTGAAAATGAAAAATACATTAGCAGATCTTTGCTCATTAATAGGCACCAAAATTATCAGATCAAAAGTGAAGAAAATACACTTAATTTTATTGATAATTGTTGTTATATGGTAGTAATAACTTGCTGCTAAGCAATAATGGACTACCTGAAATGGAAAAGTTTCTGTATTTTGAAGGAAGCTCTTAGCAGAGTGAAGAAAGAAAATACACGATGGAAGAAATTGTATTGATATCTAGACACCACAAATAAATACAAAACAGAAACAAAGAAACCACCCATACCACAAGGCTTCCAGTGAACAAATGGGCTCTCAAAACAAACAGATCTCAAAAGAAGAAACACAAGAATAAATAAATAGCTGAAAAAGAAAGAAAGGGGGAAAAAGGAAAGAAACAGTGTGCCTAACTTCAGGGAAGTGTAAATTAAAACTTTGAGATTTCCTCAAATCAATTCAGAAAAGCTTTGTCAGGAAAACAAAGTACAACGACTATGTCAGAGAGGAGGTGACGAAAAAGGACTCCTGCCCCATAATGGTAGGATTGTAATGTGGTACAGCCACTGTGGAAGGTAGTGGGGTGTTCTCAAAAAAAGTAGAAATACCCTACGACCCTACAATATCTTTGTCGGCCTAAAGAACTGTGAATCTAGCCCCTAAATACTCACGCCTATATTTGTACAGCTACATTTCTGTGAGTTCGAAGCCAACCTGGTCTACAAGAGCTAGTTCCACTACAGGCTCCAAAGCTACAGAGAAACCCTGTCTTGGGGTGGGGGGGTGGGCATCATAATTAAAACTTATAATTTTATGCTAATAAAAACTTAAAGTTAAAACAAAAAATAATTGGAAGAAAATGGCAAATTGGTACATGTTTGAAAGAAAAAATTTTACTGAGTGGAATGCCAGATAAGAAGTAGGGCTCAAAACGTTCCTAAAGTCTACCTTTTGTTTTTCCTGCTGTCCAGTGTTTTACTATTATGCTCAGTTCCGGAGAGCTTGAAGGTTCAGTTTCCTTGGACACTAGGTTTTCAGTGTCTGTGTTTATATCTTACTGATTTTGGGTTATGTGTCCTTCTCAGAACCAATCTGACTAAATAAATTCACGGTGGTCAATCGTTGGAGCTCATTTTCTCATCCTGAACCACTTGAGAAGTCCCACAATTAGCATATGTCCCAAGTTAGGGCCTCACTTGACAAAACAGATAATCAAAGCAATGAAATAGTTATTCATGTCATTCAAAAATGCTGGCCTGCTGTTTCATTTGTTAGAAGGGAAACCTGTGGGAAGTGGAGGGTGGATATAATCGAAATACATTGCATTCTCAAAGAATAGACAGATAAAATAATACCTTAAATCTACATCTCCACATTTGAGGTACACATTTATAGCTAAATTGAAGAATGCTATGTGGTCGTAGACTTTGGAACGTTTTCAAGCTTGTTTGTACTTAGAAATACCTGCTGCTGGTGTTTGTGCTACCTAATAACCAAAGAAATTTTCTTCAACCCTAGTACTAGTTCATTGTATATCACTGTCCCCTTTCAACTTCTCAACCGCAATAATATGATGAAAATTATTTTCTCATGCTGTACATCAGAATCCTTCCAAACATTGCTAAAGCTATTTTGTCTCAAAAGTTCAGTTCATCTAAGCTGACCTGCAATCTATTCAAATAGATGTGACATCAATGTATAGAACAGTCATTTAGCTTTACAGATTTTTTTTCACTATACCAGATTAGCAGAAAAAAAGTGGTGAAGAATAAATGTTTTCGATCAATATGGGAAGGAAGAATACAGTTCCATTGGAAACAGAGGTTTAAAATAATCTGTGTTTTCTGTGCAATCAAGAACTGTGACTTAATTGAGAAATTAAGAACTAGAGAGCTGTAAGTCTGGGAGAAATTAATTAAACTGTGGGACAGTAGAACTGTTTAGATAGTTTGTGAAAATAATATACCAAGAATAGCTACGAACTTTGCATACTTAAAAACCATCTCTGCAATTTTAGTATTTGAAACTTTGAAATAATGTGGACTAATTATTTACATATATTCATCATATTTCTAATGCCAGATATTTACATGTGAAACAAACCATAACTATTGAGTATTTCCTCTTTCAGTTGCATGACCTAAGGTTTCCCTGAAGATTAAATATCAAAATATTTGCCTCTTCACTATAAATGTGTTATCAGTTCTGACTTTTTATTATATATATCACATTTTGCTTAATTATTTACTCAAGTTAAAATATTATCTCCAATGTATTGAATATGAAGCAAGAAACAATTTTATTTTATTTTATGAGCAATGGTGTTTGCCATGGGTGTCAGGTATCCTGGAACTGAGATTATAGACAGCTGTGAGCTCCCATGTAGGGCTGGGAATTGAACCTACATCCTCTCGAAGAGTAGTCAGTACTCTTAACCACTGAGCCTTCTCTCCAGCCTTGAAAGAAACAACTTTAATCATGTTTTTCATAAATGATCTGTATTTTAGGGTCACAGATTTACTATTTCATGTATGTATAATGATTAGGTCACTGAACATGAGGCATTTATTGCCAGTTCCTTGGGCTCCTTACATTGCTGCAAACTGAAATTTTTGAAGTAACCAATTGGCATGTCAATATGGTATGTGAATGGTACCAAGGAATCGCCTTGAGGCAGTGGCATGCTCAAATAGTGAATTTAGACACAAATTGATCGTTTATTTTCTGTCGGTGACAAAACAATGTCTTTGGGCTTAACTTTTCTATTATTAAAATAAAAACAATAAAATGTGTCTCGTAGAAATGTTATTTAAACTTAGATACTAAACACATGGAGACAGTCTATTTACCATATTAATGCTTAGAATCAGCTAGGAATACCACTGAATGATTCAAAGGTGTTTTTAAAAGGATGCCTGTTTTACTGCACTTGCCTTTACCAGGTGACTTAAAAGCATCTGATGTCTGAATATTGCCTTCATGTGTATAACAACAGCATTATAATTATGTTAATGTATATTTTGATTTCTTAGGAGACCAGCACTAATGCTGGGAAGTTGCTTTGTGATTAACATGAAATATATTTCCAATGTACAGAATGTTCATTCATGCACCTCTGACCTGCCTTGACCAATGCCTGAGCTCCTCGAGAGTCAGAGAAGGACACAGTTATGCTACAGTATATTAGTAGGAAAAACAGATGGGATAATGCTTTCTGATCATGTACAACTCATATCTCACATCACAAAATGTTTCTAGTATATGGTGCATCTTCATTCATATTGATCTTATTTAGAGCATAACAAACATTGAATTCCCCCCAGTCTCGAATTTCTAGTCATAAAGATTCCTTCCAGGAGAATAATCTTTTATCCATATTATATAAGAAGTGTTTTGCCTTTTATTAATAATCTGCTTCCAGACCAAGTTTTTAACTCTAAAGACTCCTGGATGAGCTTAAAAGCATGCTTTCCTGTAGTTTGAATTCCAATCACACTAGAAGGTAACTCAACTGATGAAACCACATAGGGGAAACTAAACTTAAAATTAGTATGAAGATACTTGAATGACCCAGAATTTACTTTACATCTAAGTAGCTCTAAAATATTTAAACTATGAGTTCTGCTTTCTCTAGCAAAATAACTTAGACTGAAGCTCCTTAATATCAGACAAACATTCTTTACAGCACTAGTAGCTGTGTTTCCAAGGGCAAAGTCAAAGGATTTGGGTCCTGATAAGGATTCTCTTATGAGTTACAAACTGACAAACATCTTTTATATTGTGTGAATCAGAAAGAGTGCTGCATAGTTATCTGAAGTCTCTTGTGAAGGCACTAATTCTACATATGAGGAGTCCAGCCCCGTGACCTAAATTAGCTCCCAAAGGCCTTCTTCCTTAATGTTACTACACTGGAAGTGAGAACTGTAAGATAGAAATTTTGGTGTTTACAGTCCCTGCATGCATAAAAACATCAATTACCAATTAAAACTACTAGGAAGTCCTTAAAGCATATAGAACTCTATGGCCTGCTGAGCTATCCATTCTAATTAAACAATTTGCTATAAATTCTATTTGCTTTTAGATTTTCATTTGGTTAACTGTTTAAGACAGGGTTGTTTGGTTAACTTTAGAATGTTTGAGGGGTAAGTTTTCAAAATGTGTTTCTTTAAGAAGCATCCCAACTAGAATCCATCCTGCTATGAGATGGTCTATATATAATCACTGCTAAAAGGGAGGAAGTCAGGTGACATCTAAGTGGCCTATGATTATTCCACATTTTACAACTGGTTAAATTTATGATGAAATGCAAATTTTACTGTGACCAGAAAAAAAAAGCCACCTAAATTTCAAAGTAATTTAAAATTCATTAAACATCATTTTATTGTTCTTAGAAATGGCCGAACAACTTTCTTCCATTATATTACCTGTTAAATGATATGAGGATGGTCTACAACCAGGTCAATGCATACACTTTGAAACAACCTTTTAAAATTCTCAATTTTCTTCTAAATGATAGATTTAATTCAGTAAATTAAACAGCTTTCATAGAGTTAAAATATTCGCTTGTCAGGTCATAATTCACCATAATTATGTGGCATTATCTGCTTCTATCACTGCTCTGCAATACTTGTTTGGGCCTCTTTTAAAGAATCAACCATACTTTTGGGCTAAGGAGATTTTATTCCACACACTATCCTTATTTCAATACTAACTACAAGTTCGATGGGTTCTCAAAATCACCCCTCATTTCAGTAATACACTATAGAATCTCACATATGTCATTGGGCACTTTTATATTCACAATTACACATTATTTTTTATTTTTATTAAAAATTTCCACCTCCTCTCCTCCTCCTCCCATTTCTGTCCCCCTCCTCCACTTCCCCTCTCCCTCCTTCTCCAGTCCAAAGAGCAGTCAGGGTTCCCTGCCCTGTGGGAAGTCCAAGGTCCTCCCCCCTCCATCCAGGTCTAGGAAGGCGAGCATTCAAACAGACTAAGCTCCCCCAAAACCAGTACATGGAGTAGAATCAAAACCCAGTGTCATTGTCCTTGGCTTCTCAGTCAGCCCTTATTGTCAGCCACGTTCAGAGTCTGGTTTGATCACCATGCTCCATCAGAACCAGTCCAGCTGGCCTTGCTGAGCTCCCATTAGATCAACCCCACCATCTCAGTGGGTGGGCGCACCCCTCATGGCCCTGACTTCCTTGCTTATGTTCTCTCTCCTTCTGCTCCTCATATGGACCTTGGGAGCTCAGTCCAGTGCTCCAGTGTGGGTCTGTCTCTATCTCTACCCATCGCCAGATGAAGGTTCTATGGTGATATACAAGATATTCATCAGTATGGCTATAGGATAGGGCCAGTTCAGGTGCCCTCTCCTCAGCTGCCCAAGGACAATTATACATTATTAAAGTTTGCAAATAACCAATTAAAATAAACCAAAGAAGAGTGGTACTGGGAAAATTTCTAATGCAAAGCTTTTCTCATCCTAGGATTTTACCTCCTCTTGTTCTAAAAGTAGAATAAGAGAAACTCATCAGCACTTCCTTCAATAAGCATTTTTTGTATGTGTGTTCTGTTTTTGTTGTTGTTGTTGTTGTTACATTATCATGATTGATTGACTTCATTGTCCTTTCATCAACATCAATTGTAAGGTCATAAAATAAATTATCTTACAGTTTGGACTACAGATGGCCTAAGAGAAAGAGAATCTAACAATTTATGGCTGAATATGACAAGGATTTAATATAGCTAGAGGGTTCAAGGAAACGCTGTGTAGAGAAACACATGCAAGTTTATATTTAGTGCCCTGAATTTGACAAAAGTGAAATTAATTGATTGAGGTCAGTCATCATCTATTTTCAGAGTCTACACAATAGTTAAGTTACATTTTTCTTTAAAATAAAGCAATTGTTCATAGTACTTAGTTGAGACTAACAATCATTAAACAATTTATTTACTTATATGGTGTGTGTGTGTGTATCTATACAAATGCTTGCATGTACTGGTTTTGTGGGAGCCTAGTCTGTTTGGATATTCATCACTTTTTATGATCATATGTACAATACTAATAACCAGATCTTGCTGACCCCTTTATCCATAACTTTGAGATAAACCAACTACTAAATAACAACTAATTTCCTTTGTTTTTATGTTAGCTAAAAATCTAAAATTATGATTTAGCAAACCTTTTGATACCTGATTTAATAATATTAATACTAAGTTGTGAGATTACTTAAAACTAAAGTTTGATTATGATTAATGTCAACTAATAATTTGTGGTTAAAAAAAACATGACACAAGCCTGGTGGTGGTGGCGCACGCCTTTAATCCCAGCACTCGGGAGGCAGAGGCAGGCGGATCTCTGTGAGTTCGAGGCCATCCTGGTCTACAAGAGCTAGTTCCAGGAGAGGCTCAAAAAACAAGCTGCAGAGAAACCCTGTCTCGAAAAACAAAAAACAAAAAACAACAAAAAAAAATGACACAATGAGAAGTAAACAAGACACACTACAAAAGAATATAATCCTTTGTGAAAACCACATACAGAGGTACATAAAATTTGATCAACATCTTACAGTGGCTTGAAGGGAGAATATAGGGGAATTATGACTTCAACATGGGATTATGTTGGGTAAAAATCCATTTGTGTAAGAACAATAAACATTAACTGTGTTCTATTTAGAGCCGTGATTGGAGAACTCTGAAAAATATTTATTATCATTACTGTGTCATAACACAAAAATATCACTCTCATCCATGGAGGTAGGTGGACAGACACCATACTAATAAGAGTGAAGGGTTGTGGTCCATACCTGTCATCACAGCTCTCAGGAGGTAGAGGCTGATGGATGTCTACCAGTTTCAGGTCAGCCTGCCTTACAGAGCTAGTTCCCAGTCAACCAGGACTACAGAACGAGACTTGTCTCTAACAGCAGGAAACAGAACAAACAAAGAATTTAATCTACATGTAAAAATATGATTGTTAAATTATGAAAATAAATACCATGAAAACAATTCTTATGTTTTATATAAAACAAAAAATGTTATCAAAAGTTATTTAACTAAGACAATTCAATTTCAAAATGGTCTGAGAGGAGAAAAAAATATGGAGAGTAGAAATAACCTTTATTTTTTTATAAATATGCATTGCAAAAATTTAATTAGACCTTTTTGGAAAACATATTTTGTTTTAGATTTGATACCCTGCGAGTTTTTAACAATAAATGATAAACTCTATTGTATATTTAAAATCTTTACATTACATTTTCTTTAACTTATTTTAGGGAGTCTTTGTCATGTTAAACCAAGTTCAGAGTAAAATTTTCTAACTGTTGAATGATATAGTAAGAGTTCTGTAACTATTTCTATATTTCAAGAACTTGAGATTATGGATCAGCAAAGTAATGCAACCATTACAGTTGATTTTGAAAAGGAAAGAATTTTAGTTTCTTCAATTCTCATAATTGCTATTAACATCTTTGATATTTTCTCCCTGTTTTTGTGGTAAGATTTTTAAATATAAGTTTAATAAACCTACAATATGATGCAACACTTCAACTTAAAAATACTTTTATAACTTCTATGTATATATTCTAAATTAAGTCTCTAATAGATTTACATCTACATATATTAATATCCATTCTATACATCTAATATTTATATTAGATTATTTGCTATTTTCTTATAATATATTGTTTTAATATTTTCTATCATAAATAATATAAGCATACCTACTAATTAACATAAATATTTCATAATGAATATTTTCCTGGAAGAAAATTTTTAGGTCAATGACAATGTAGTCACAAAACAAGTGATTCATTTTATAAGATCTTTTTCAGTGGGTTATCTTAAAAGAATATAGAATATAAATTAGAAAAAGTAGGCCTGTTGAGAAGAATCAGTGGATAAAAGTGCTGGTCATGTAAACTCTACGACCAGAGTGTGGTTCCTATGACTGTGATGGAAAAAAAAGAGCAACAGTGGCTAAGACTTGTCTTCTGACATCCATACCCATGCCATCGCGTGATCAGTGCACACATTTCATATTAATACAATGAATAAATTAGAAAGAATAAGTCTCTATGTTAGAAAAAGAAGTGCTCTGCTGATCATTGGTATCAATATAATTAAATATAACCATAATGGTCAACATACTTTGATCTTTTGTGTTCCATGGTTTCAATGCTTGCTTAATGGATGCTTACAGTCACATTGGGATATCCAAAGGCTGTGTTATGCTACATTGAAGATGTCTTTTTCTTATGAGTCAGTCTTTGCAACACTGTGTCACAGATAACTGCAAGGATCAGAGTCTGAGAGAGAAGAGCAAATGGCATGAGGAAGGAAGACAGAAAAACAAGGGATATTTTCTTCTAGGGAGACAATTATAAGCTTGCATCCTGTATTGCTGTAGACAAATGTGGGTTCTATTAGACTGCTTCTTATTTGGTGATTAATTAATAATCCAAATCATAGTTTGAAAGTAATTGCTTCCTATAAAGCCATAGGGAATGGCATTATTGGGATGTATGCTTTTGTTGGAATAGGTATGGCCTCCACATGTGTCATTGTGGAAGCAAGCTTAGAAGTTTCTCATATGCTCAAGCCATGCCAAATGTCTCAGTTCACTTCCTGTTGCTGCTAAGCTTGAATCAAAGCTCCTTCTCCGGCACCATGTCTGTTGCATGCTGCCATGTCACACTATGATGACAGTGGACTAAATCTTGGAAAATGTAAGCCATCCAGTTAAACCTTTTCCTATATAAGAGTTAACATAGTGATGGTATCTTTCCACAGCAATAGAAACCCTAAGACCATTTCCTCTGCAGAAAGCTTTACCTGCTTCTTTCCAGTCATGTTTCTTCAAAGCAAAATGACTAATGGTTCACAGAATCTTTTAGTAACTCAGTTAAAGAATAGAGAAACTTTTATACAAACACACTTAATAAAACATATTTTAGAGATTTTAGAAGTGGGAGAATTGAGAAAAACGGAGAGGATATGCATATTTGCTATACCCAACTTCCCTAATGAGGTTTTTACATGAATAAAGAATGTTTATTACAAGTAATACCAATGATGCTACATTAGAGCCCATAATTAGTTATGATTTTCTTAGTTTTTATCCAATATGCCCCATCTGTTCCAGGCCCCTTCCCCACATTTCACTTACAATTGACTGTCTTGTTAGTTTAACTCTGGACTGGCAGCTGCTCCGCCCTTGACGACTGGCAATTCCAAGGAATAGCTAATACTGACTTTCACTAGGCAGTGCTGGGAAGGGTGCAAGGAAGGTGCCCTTCTCACCACAGTAAGAGGCGTCTTTGTCAGCATGTCTGCCTGTGGTCACTCCCTTCATCATCTGGCTAAGTAGCTTTGTCTGGCCGTGTCCTGAGAAAAGCAATGCTTCAGCTCTGCTAGGATTACATACGCCCTGTCTTCATCTCTTCTGTTCTAATTATGCAATTCTCAGAACTGAGTTTCTTTCATTTTCCCATCACATAAAAACAATGAACATCTGAGGGCAGCACTGGATATTTCTGCACTCTGGCTGCTGCCATGAATTCATTTGTATGGGAAAGATCAGCTAAATATTTGAGAAATGGGGGTATTTGTAATAAATCAACATTCTTTATAACTGAACTAAATTTTTTGTTAGTTAATATAACATGATAAAATGTATCTGCAAGATAACAGAAAGACTGTATTAGCATAACCTTGGAATATACCTTTAATGAGGTGACTTCATTTTGCATATTTATATGAAGTTGGGAGCAGTGATTAAAAAAACTCTTTCATTGCCGTTGTCCTTGGTTTCTCAGTCCTCCTCCACCGTCAGCCACATTCAGAGAGTCCGGTTTGGTCCCCTGTTCCATCAGTCCCATTCCAACTGGACTTGGTGGTCTCCCGTTAGATCTGTCCCACCAACATGAACTCTACAGCATGGACGGGCTCACTGTGAACCTTGTCAGTTTGGTTGCTCACCTTCCTGGACTTAGGGGGAGCTGGAAGGACCTTGGACTTAACATAGTGAAGGGAACCCTGATGGCTCTTTGTCTTGGAGATGGGTGGAGTGGGGGTATGAGTGGAAGGGAGGGGAGGGAAGGGGGAGGAGATGGAAATCTTTAATAAAAAAAAATGAGAAAAAAAACTCTTTCAACCATATTTAAGCAGGAATGATTGGTTCAAAATAATGAAGTTTCTAGGAAAACTGCATTTGAAACTGTTATAAGCAAAATGATGGTTTTGTACATGATGGTTTCTATAGAAAAAGTAAGGCAGTTTTTTGACATGCATAAAAAATCCTGCAATGATAGGGAGTGAACCTTTTTCTGATATTGCTATTTAGATAAACATTAGCTCATCATAAAGCTATTTGCATGTCTACCAGAAGCATTTTTTTATATACTGGCTTTTTGATCAAAATTAGAAGGGAATTGCTGTTCCACTCTCTCAAAAGTAATAGTGATACTGTTGCATTTAATAACAGTCGTCTTAAGAGAAAAATAAGTGAACTTACACTCACATATGCAGATATTTTTCAGAAGTTCTTCTGTTGCACTTCATTTGAAATATGATGGTTTGCATTTGTTGGGAAGAACATTTCTCTAGTATGTTTGCGTTTGGTTTGGTGGACTTTGAAATTATCTCCCTGCTACATGGGGAAAGTCGGGTGCTTGCTTGGTGGTGAAAGTCATATCTACCTGCTACATGATGAAAGTTATCTGCTTGCCACATGTACCCTAACCTGAAGTTGTTACTGTTTTTTTTTTTTTTATCAAAGTGAGTACAAAAAGTCATTTGTTTTCTTTAATTAATCTCTCATACATTATGTCTTTCCTGCAGTTTGCCTTCCATCTACTCTTCCTAACCCTTGCCCACGCCTCCCTTCTGCTCCAGATGCACTCATATACATTTGTCTTCTTCATTTCCCTTCACGAAAAGGGAAGAAAAGGGAAGAGGACAGAAAAGAAAAAAGAAAAGAAAAAAAAAGATGAAAAGAGCAGGCTTCTCAGGGATATCTACTGAACATGACATAAGAAGTTACAATATAAATAGGTATAAACCTTCATATCAAGGATGAACAAAGCAACTCAGTAGGAGAAAAAAAGTTTCAAGCACAAACTAAAGAGTCAGAAACATACCCTCCTCCCACTGTTAGAAAAACCACAAGAACACAAAGCTACATAATAATATTGTTTATGAAGAGGACCTAGCTCAAACCAATACAGGGTCCATGAGTGTTGCTTCAGTTTCTGTGAGCTCCTATGAGCCCTGTTTAGTTGATAGTGTGTCTTTAACCCATCTAGCTCCAATCCTACAACCCTCCCTCCATAGGCAGCATTTGGTGGTGGGTATCTACATCTGCTCCCTTCAGTTGCTGGATGATTCCCCTCTAATGACAATTGGATTCGTCACCAATACTATACACTATGGTAGTATATCATTAAGAATCATTTCACTGGCTTTCCCCCACCCCCCAAATTGTGCAGGGTTCTGTCCTAGGTCACTGAGCTGTCCTGCCACTTGTTCCTGGCCATCCAGGTAGTGTCAGGAATAGGCTCACTCTCATGGTGTAGGCCTCAGGCTAAACTAGTCATTGGTTGGTCACTCCTATAGGTTCTGTATCACCATTACTCCAGCACATCTTGCAAGAAGGTAGATTACAGGTTGAAGGTTTTATGGTGAAATTGATATCCCAGTCACACTGCTAGGAAACTTGTTATGGTTTTTTAACAGCTGAATCATACTCCATCATGTAAATGCACTGCACTTCTTTACTTATTGTTCAGTTGAATGACATTTAGGTTGGTTCTAGTTTCTGGCTATTAACAAAGCTGTAATGAACACGGTTGAGAAAGTGTCTTTGTTGTAGGATGGAATATCCTTTTGGTATATGCCCAAGAGTGATATAGCTGGGTTTTGATGTAGATAAATTCCCAATTTTCTTAGAAAATAACATATTGATTTCCACTGTGGCTGTGCTAGTTTGCACTCTCAACAGCAATGGATGAATCTTCCCTTTATGCCACATCCTTGCCAGCATGAGCTCTCATTATGTCTTTTACTTTAGCTATTTTGACTGGAGTAAGAGGGAATCTCATAATAATTTTGATTTGCATTTCCCTGATGGCTAAGGATGTTGAAACTTTATTTAGGTGTTTCTTAACAATTTGAGAGTCCTCTGTTGAGAATTGTCTGTTTAAATCAATACTCCATTTTTAAATGGATTATTTAGTTTGTTGGTGTCTGTTTTCTTGAGTTTTTATTTGTATATTTTTGGATATTAGCCCTCTGTCACATGTGGAGTTGGTAAGAACATTTTCCCATTTTGTAGACTGCCATTTTGTGCTGTTGATGGTGTCCTTGACTTACAAATGCTTTTCAGTTTCATAAAGTCCTATTCAAAGAGCGTTGTATTTTGTGCCTGTTCAGGAAGTTGACTCCTGTGTGAATGTGTTCAAGACTATTCCCCCAATTTCTTTTTTATTAAGTTCAGTGTATCCGGATTTATGTTGAGGTCTTTAGTCCACCTGAGCTTAAGTTCTCTGTAGGGTGATAGATATGGATCTATTTTCATTCCTCTACATGCTTACATCTATTTAGACCATCACCATTTTTGAAGATGGATTCTTTTTACCATTGTAATATTCTGGGTTCTTTATCAAAAGCAAGATGCCCATAGTTATGTGGATTTACATTTGTGTCTTTGATTCCATTCAAATTATGCAGCTGTCTGTTTTATGTCAACACCATGTGATTTTTTCTACTCTATTTTTGTAGTTCAGCTTGAAATCAGGGATGGTGATATGTCTGGATGTCCTTTTATTGTACAGGATTATTTTAGATATCTGGATTTTTGTTGTGGTTTTTGTTGTTGCTGATTTGTTTTGTATTTCATATGAAATTGAGTATAGATCTTTCAAGTTATTTAATGAATTGGAATCTTGGAATTTCGATGGGGATTATGTTGGATCTGTAGATTGTTTTTGGTAGAATAGCTATTTAAACTGTTAATCATCCTGATATATTTGTGTCATAATTTCAATTACTTAGCATAAGTATTTCTTTTTATACATTTATTTACATCCCTGTTGAGCCACTGTTGATGACAGGTAAACATGTGAGTCCAAATATTTCATTAAGCCAAAGATAGCAAATTTGCCTGGCAGAAGTCAAGTAAATTAGAAGAATTAGCTATCTAAGAATGCTTGCACAGAATCTTTCTGGATTCTGCACACTGCTTACCGAAGCTGTAGAATTTACAGTTATTCATTAGTCTCATATGCTGCAATCAATTTGGTACTGAGTGAAGTTGAAAAATAATAACCACTGATTCTGTTGTTAAGTACCACATGTAATAATTACTATGTTACTATTAGAAGAATAATTGTTTTTTTAAGTGGGGCAGTGGTAGCATGTGCCTTCAATCCTAACATTCAGGAGGGAGGTAGATTTTTGAGCTTGAGGCCAGCCTGGTTTACATACAAGAGCTAGGTCCAGGATGGGCTCCAAAGCTACTGAGAAACCCTGTCTCAAAAACCAATAATAATAATAATAATAATAATAATAATAATAATAATAATAATAATAATGTTTTCTATAAAACCAATAATATACAATTAAGTTAGATACAAATAACCAATGCAATGCTTTTCCCATAAATTATATTTTCATTTAAATAACTTCCTTTACCAGTCATCTAATGTGTTAAATTATTTATCTGTTGGCATTATCTCTTTGAGACAGCACATGTCTCACAAACACAAGAACACTTTACACTTAAAATTCATTAGAGAATTGATTTCCTATGTTTCCCTCATGCAGCAGGGAGGAGAAACACAGAAGCAAATGCTATGTAATCTTGTAGACCACTAAAGGAGCTTTCATTCTCTCAGTTAGAAACATTGAAAACTAATAGAAATTATTTGACCTCACTGGATCTCGATTTCTTCATCTATGAAACTGTAAAACATTTGTTAAATTACCTCCCAGATTTGCTATGATGATTAAATGCATATGAGCATGGAAAGAGATGGGCTTAGCACGTTTTTATCACTTGTAAGTAGCAAATCTGTGAAGTGAGAAATGGAATGTTTTCTGAACACCCCATGGGGTCCCTAGATCCTCTCCATCCTCTTGACCATAAACAAGTTGTTATTGTTCTTTTGTTTACTACCCTTTCACTGCTCACTTCAAATATTTTCATTCTATAATCTCTAAAACATGAAGAAATAGAAATAGATATTGAAGACACAAGTAGAATTTTCAGGTCACATATATTTTTCCAAATTAAAGGTCTTTCCATTTTCTGGTATAAATATGTATCTGCACATGTGTGATATAGAGATGCCACAATATTAAATATAAACTGAAAATTAAAACAAGGAAAATAATGTGTTGTGTTTGAGCATTTTTAATTGATGTGTTGTGTGTCATTTTACCTTTAAAAAGCTCCACCACTAGTTTATATCACTTCTGTACTTACTGAGACTGTGATTTTCAAGAATCTTTTCTGTGTATATTTAGAAAACTAATAAATACATGTTTAAACACACAAGACTCAAGTCCAGGTGTTGATTACTTTTCAGTGGACATGAACTTCAAGCTGCAACACACTAACAGACTCTATATCTCTGTGATGGGGAAATGGCAAGGCCCCTGTTCTTATAGATCAACCAGTGTCAAGACAAAAAGGCTGCAGATATACTATTACAAATTTCAGAGTTTTAATAGATACTTGAGTAATTATGAAAATCTGTTATTATTAAAATGTTTGAAGTAATAGCTCAGAACCTTAAATATTGAGTCTCAAGAAGCTAGGTAATAGGCAATCCATAGACCTCTGACTTAGAAGCATCTTATCTGATTATCATAACCTCGAATAAAAAATTTGAAGAATCCTGTCTCATCTAGGGTTTCAGCTATAATGTGGTAAACTCTATGACCAAAACCAACCTGTGGAGAAAAGGGTTTATTGCATGCAGTCCAAAATCTGGGGAAGTTAGAGCAGGAACTATAGGTAGGTACTAGAGGCAGAAGATGATGCATAAACCATGCTGGGTTGCTCCTCCTAGCTTGCTCAATCTGCATTGTGATAAAACACAGAAGAACCAGGGGTGCCACCTCCCCAAAGTGTGCTGGGCCATCCGACATCAAAATGAAATTCCCTCTTTCCAAATGATTCTCTCATGTGACAAGGTGACATATAACTAATAACTAGACAGTACAATTGACCCCTTGCCAACTTGACATACAAACACATTCCTGTAAAATCATGTTTTCTTTATTGTTCACCCCAAAGATCTCATACTAATAGTATCATGATATAAAATTTTCATATTTTTAAATTCATGTTAATTTTTATTGAAAATATATTTACTTATACAGTATATTCTAACTATGGTTTTCGTTTCTCCAGCTTTTCCCATATCTTCCCAACATCACCACACACCAAAATCCATACCCTTTTTTTCTCTCTCTCATTAGAAAACAAGCAGAATCTAAAATATCAAAACCAATAATAGGACAAACACAAAAACAAAGAGCCAAAGAAAAAAACACAAGGAACACAGACATAGAAACATACATATTTGCTGTCATAAAAAATCATAAAATAATAAAATCACAAACCACACTACATAATCAAAAGATTTATAAGACTTAAAAAGAATTATTGCTGGGAATGGGCCTTCACACAAGTGTGCTTTGTAACCCTATACTCTATATACTCTTTGTAACCTTTGTACTCTATAGGAAGAAGAGGACTAATTTCTCCTTTGTGGACAGTTAACATTTGGAGCTAGCATCTAGGTTAGGGATGGGGACTTATGTTCACTTTCCTTCTCAGAACTGGAACCCTATGTAGACCTGTGTGGGCTCTGCGTCTGCTGCCCGTCTCTGTGGATTCATTTCTGCCTAAGTCATGTTGTGTCTATAAGGCCTTATTTCCTAATGTATGTCTGTCTTAGAGTTTTATTGTGTTCATGGTAACTGTTTTCCAGGAAAATATTAAATATTTTTTATTGATTTTTATTGAGCTCCCCTTTCTCTGCTCCTCTTTCTGCCTCTCTCCTCCTCTCCAACCATCTTCCAAGGTCCCCATGCTCCCAATTTACTCAGGGTATCTTGTTTTTTCTACTTCCCATGTAGATTAGATATATGTACGTCTCTCTTAAGGTTCTTGTTGTTGTCTAAGTTCTCTGTGATTGTGATTTGTGGGCTGGTTTCCTTTGCTTTATATTTAAAAACCACTTATGAGTGAGTACATATGATAATTGTCTTTCTGTATCTGGGTCACCTCACTCAAAATGATGTTTTCTAACTCTATTTATTTGTGGCAAAATTCAAGATGTTATTATTTTTATTTTTATTTCCGTATTTTTTTGCTGTATAGTACTCCGCTGTGCAAATTTACCACATTTTCCTTATCCATTCTTTGGTCAAGGGGTATTTAGGCTTTTTCTAGGTTCAGGTTATGACAAACAATGCTATTAACATAGTTAAGCTCATGTCCTTGTGGCATGATTGAGAATCCTTTAAGAATGGCCAAGATCAAAAACACTGATGAAAACTTACACTGGAGATGTTGTGGGGTAAAGGGAACACCCCTGCATTTCTGGTGGGAATGCAAGCAAGTCCTTTACCTTTGGATATCAGTATGGCAATTTCTCAGAAAATTAGGAAACAACCTTCCTCAAGACCCAGTAATACCACTTTTGGGTATATATCCAAAGGATGCTCAATTGTGCCACAAGGAAAATATTTAATTTAGGCGGGAAGCATGGCGGCATTCAGGCAGACATGGTGCTAGAGAAGGAGTTGAGAGTTCTCTATCTTGATCATCAAGCAGCAGGAAAGGACTGCCACATTGGGTGTGGCTTGATCATCTGAGGCCTCAAACTCACCCTCTAACAATGCATTTATTCATGCAAGCCATACTTCTTTCAACAAAGCCATACCTCCCAAAAGTCCCAGCTCCTACGAGCCTGTAGGCCTGTTTTCATTTAAATTATCACAGTGTCTTTTATCCCCACTGGCTCTTGAAATCTTTCTGTTTCCTCTTCTTCAGATCTCCCTGAACCCTAAAGTAAGGGGTTTGATGGAAACATCCTATTTAAAATTAAGTGTCCCAAGGTTTTTCACTCTTGACAAATTGCCCAGTTGTGGATCTCTGTATTTGTTCCCATCTACTGCAGGAGGAAACTTCTTGGATGATAGCTGAGACTAGCACTCACCTGTGGATACAGCAGAGTCTTGTTAAGAATCATTTTATTGTTACATTCCTATAGTAGAACAGTGGTATTTGCTTTTCCTCTATGCCATGGGCAATCTATTCTCAGGTTCTGGGCTCTTAAGCTGGGTCATGCATGGGTTCCATCTCATGGCATGCGTAGCCTGTCCAGCCAGGTAGTATATGTATATGGCTATTCTCACAACTTTTGTGACACTATTTCACCAATTTATCTGTGGTCAGGTCATCATTTTAGATCAAAAGTGTCTTAGTTGGGCTACCTTACTCTATGAAGAGACACTATGACCATGACAACTCCTATAAAGGAAAACATTTCATTGGGATGGTTTACAGTTCAGAGGTGTAGTATGTTATAACCATGGTGGGACATGGTGGCTTAGAGACAGACATGGTGCTAGAGAAGGAGCTGAGAATTCTAAATGTTCATCTTAAGACAACAGGATATTAACTGATACATTGATAATGGCTTGAGTATTTATGAGACCTCCAAGTCTGCCTAAACAGTGAACACACTTCCACCAACAAGCCCATACCTACACCAACAAAGACACACACACACACACACACACACACACACACACACACACACACACACACACACCTAGGAGCTTACAGGGCAATTACATTCAAAGTACCACAGAAGAGTTTGTAGTTGGGCTAGTGTTCATCTTCCTTTCTGGTAACAAGAAGACTGCCACTCAGAGCCATGAACAGTAGTCACTTAATAAAGGTTCTAACTAGAAAAAAAGTTCAATTTCTCTGTGTTCACCTGTGTTCAATGAGTAACTTAGGTGTTGTGTTCAGCATACATTCATACTCTCAGTTTGTGAAAAGTGACTCAGCATTGGCAGTTCCCTGGGCAGTTTGAGGCTTTCGATGGGATCACTTGGCAAGATGTAACCCATTTCTGGCACAGACATTTCATGGTGGCAAGAGATGTCTAATTACAGCTTTTTCTCCCCCATTATTCCATGATTCCATTTAGACTTATTTCATATGTGTGTATTTAAGAAACTTCTACTAAATTTGGTTTCTATTATGGCCCTTTAAATGGCCCTTAAATTTAACTGCTCCATTCTTGTATTTTCTTCCTTATCCTTCTTTTTTGCCTTTATTTTACTCTCATTCCACCCTCTGGTTCATCTATTGTTTTATACTCTTTCTTTCATGTTCTCAGCAGATTCTCCTCCAACATCAAAATCCCTTACTCTATGAACTTTGCAGTTATATGGATTGTAGGCTGCTTATAAAAGGCTTACGCACTAGCATACATATATAAGCAGATACATGCAGTATTTGTATTTTGAGATACGAGTTATCTCAATCAAGGTGATTTTTTTTCCTTTTCCTCAATTATTTTACCTGAAACTATCATGATAATGTTTAGGGCTGAGTAATATTTCTTTTCTAGAGCCTTTCCTTTGGGGAATGATATTCAGGCTGTTTTCAATTTCTGAGTATTATGAATAAAGCAGCAGCAATGAACACGGTTAAGCAAGTGTCTCTGTAGTAGGACGGAAAGTCTTTTTGGTATATTTCTAAGAATGGTAAGACTAGGTCTTGAGGCATCCATTCCCAGCTTCTGGAAAAACCACCACACTGATTTTTATAGTGACTGTTCACATTTGTGGTCCCCAATTTGCCAATTTAAAAATTCTTCACTTTTTAAGTTTTCAAGCATTTTAGAAGTTCAGTCTCTTTAAAATATCCAAAGACTTCCACATTTCAAGCATGTTTAAAATGCTCTTAATCTTCATAGTATCTAAAAATCTCTCTGAAACTCCAGTCTCTCCAAATATATGAAATCTCTTTAAAATTCAAAGTCTTTCAACTGTGTTCTCCTGTAAACTAAAAATTTAAAAGAAATGTTAAATTCTTTCTTGTTCCAAGAGGGAAGAACTGCATTGGCTACATGACAGTATGGGGAGGCATTTCCTTCACTGAGATTCCCTTTTCTTAAATTTATCCAGTTGGAGTGGTTGACCTAAAACCAGTGAGCGCCACATCCCCAGCGACTTCATTATTTTCCCTTTGGGTTTTTTTTTCCCAATTCATTTACTAGAAATTTTACTGTATGAAGATGCATATCCCAGCTATATCTTTTGGAGAAAATTGTTTAATTTATGTTTTTCCAATTATGACTCATTTCATTTTCTTCCTAGTCTTGGTATATAAGCAAAAGTATATGTATTTCCTCTTAATTTCTCTAAAACATAGAATAATTGAGCTGCTCCTATAAGGTTTATGGTTATATAGCTGGAGTATACCTTGCAGCTGTAATAGGAAATGCTGAGCAAGTGTACAGGCAGAAATGAATTTGGACATATAGTGACCCAATTTTTTTGCACTGTCAGGACAAGAAGACTTGTAAGACTTAGACAGCTCTCTCCCCGTTACTATTTCTCCTCCATGCAATCAATCAAGTAGTAGATTTAGAATAATATTTGCAATGAAAGTTTTTACCTTTCCTACAGTCTCTGACAACTGGAGCTCCAGCAGCCTGCTTAGGAGGTAATCGGAAAACAAAGTCACTGAAAGATGTACATAACGCTTCTACCTTCATATGAAGGGTGAGCTGTAGTTTAATTTTCTAGAATGCAGAGAAAGCACATATACTACCTACATATGATATTTTAAGTATAAATAAGAAAAGAGGCTGAAATAAAATTGAATAGCAAAAACTAAAAATCATCAAAAGTCTGGGAAAAGTAAATAAATATCAGGTGAATAAACTTCAGTTCAAAAATAATTCTTGGTTCATAAAATGAAACATTTCATTATAAAGTCAGTTATCTATGAAAATATTGCCATGAGTAAGCCTAGTGGTAAAACTTTAAATACATAAATGAAGTTGATTGAATTAAAGTTAGAAATACACAGCCATGATTGAAAACTTAGTTTCTGTTTACTACTGGTTTCTACAAATCCTATACAGGAATAAACTGAGAGTTGAATTGTTCCCATGCTAATGTCAACACATATACTTAATCATAAAAAAAGTCCTAATTCACCTTAAATAGCTCATACCATGTAGCATGTTTTCCCTGTTCACAGTGGGAAGTAATTATAAGCAATCAGATAAGAAATGTATGATTAACATCTATGCTGGCATCTGGCCATCACCAACCTGATGCAATCTTTGAATCAAAAGATAAATTAAAAGAGGAGTTGAAAATATTTGAAAGGACAAAAAGGTGTGTTTTGTTGCTTTGGTAAAATGCTGCTTAAATATGAAATCAGAGCTTTGAATTCTTATAAAAAAAGGAAAATAAAACCTGACAGTGACAACATGCTTTCACAAGTTTCTAAACAAATAACTACAAGGTTGGTGTAAGAGGTCCTTTTGTATTTGTGTTGCTTTCATTGGTTATTAAAGAAACTGCCTTGGCCTACTTAATAGGGCAGAACTCAGGTAGGCGGGGAAGACAGAACAGAATTCTGGGAAGAAGGGCAGGGTGGCAGACACCATGAATCTCTGGCATGAGACAGACATAGGTTAGAATCTTGCTGGTAAGCCAGTCACATGATGATACACAGATTTAATAGAAATGGGTTAATCAATATGTGAGAGTTAGCCAATAAAAGGCTAGAGCTAATGGTCAAGCATTAATTTAACTAATACAATTTCTGTGTGATTATTTGGGGCTAAGCTATCTGGGCGGCCGGGAGCCAGGAGGCCGGGATGAAAAGCAGGCCTGCGTTCTCCTACAACATGAGGTGAAATAGTGGACTCAATCCAAATCCACAAAAAAAGCAAGCAGTAACAATTGTTTCCCAATCTAACATCTGGTTCTTTGAAAATATTAGTTAAATGAAAATCGCTAATTGAACCAATGCTGACGAAAAGGAAACCCAAATTTTCATCATTCGGAAGGAAAGAAAAATCACCAACTCAGGAGTAACTGTTTGCTTTTCCACAACGGTGTCCCCAGCTACCTGTGGCTATTCAATTTAACTTAATGAAGACTGAATAACATAAGTATTCAGTCCCCCAAGTCCAAACTAGGCATATTTTAAGCCCTCAGCAGCCACACATGGCTGAGCAGTTGTAAAATGTTTGCCTTATGACAGCATATTATGTGAGGAAATGTCATCTCTGAATAAGGAGATTCTTGTAAATCAGGTTTATGAACAAAACTGACTAAATAGAAATGAACAAATATTAAAGACAACAGAGGAAAATTCAGTTTTTGATTATGGAAAACACTACTATCAAAACCTGCCACAGACACTGAAAAAATTAAAAATCAGAGACAATAATCTTCCTCTGTTTCTTTGCTTTTTTTTTTTTTTTTTTTTTTTTTTTTTTTTTTTGCTTTTTGCTTTTTGCTTTTTGTTTTTCAAGACAGGGTTTCTCTGTATCCAACTCTGGCTGTCCTGGAGCTTACTTTGTAGACCAGGCAGGCTGAGAACTCACAGAGATCTGCCTGCCTCTACCTCCCAGGTGTTGGGATTAAAGGTGTATGCCATCTCTGCCCAACAAGACAGTAATCTTTATAAATAAAACTAATACAGCTCCAAGAAAATTCTTAACATGACTTTAATAAAGCCTTCAATAACATGTGTACTAAAATGTGCTTAAGAATTTATCTTAAGAAAGGAAGGTAAGTTTTACAAACAAAAATAACCTAAGTCATTCTTTAAGGAGGATTTTTAACAAACCAATATTGCAGAAAACGTCTGACAATATGTGTAATGAATGATATTAAATCCAAAAAATAAATAAATGAATTGAAGTTCGTACTTTAGCACAGCAAGAATAGAATGCTCCATTCCAAGAATAAGCACACTCTTGCTTTAAAACATTGCATATGTGACTGTTAACCTAAGGAGTAAGAAAATCTTATTCCTAACTTTTCCATTCAATATTATACTTATTATTGTAAAAAAAAAATATCACCTGTTCAGAGAAAATAGAAAGCTAGTCCTACTCATGTATGAAATGTAGCTGGCTAGGTTTCAAGTATCAGAATGATTTTCTTTTTTTGAGGGGTCTTACATCAAAATAGAAAGCAGTTGTTTGCTGCCCAGGTATGTGTGTCACTAGGGCCCCCTAGAGGTACTATGCAATGCTGGTCACTTTTTGGTTCATAAAATTATAACTAGATAGGACTTTTGATTGCTTCCCATCTTTGGAAATTTGTTGCTTTCTGTACTTTAAAAACTTGTCTTCAGATCATATAAAGTTTGGGGTCTTTGGCTCTGTGTCACTATTTTTCACTAATATTAACGATGTTTAACACAAATTATTTTTCCAATTAATGACGATTGTTGGTTTATTCATTCATTAAATGTTGAGTTTCTTAATAACTCATCAATTAAAGAAGTAAGATTGGATTTTCTATTAACAAGTATTAAAAGAAAAATGTATATGGTACAATTGTGGATACTGAAAAACAATGTGTATATTTTTAGCATACATTCTCAGTCATCCAGTGTTACATGACTCTCATGTTTTTTAACATTCTCATTTGTTGTGATCTCCTCTACTTATACCACCTACTCCTTCATTCTTGACATATGACTTCCCCTACTCTGTCCAAGAATTCATAGAAGCTCAGCAAAATATTTCAAGTTTAGATTTACTGAGAACAGTAAGGGTAAATATTAACAGTACATGCGTAACTCTTTACTTCTTTAAGATTTAATGTCATCTTTAAAGGCATTTAACTATGCTCTAACATCTGCAAAGACTTTATGTTCTATATTCTCATTTTTCTGTAGTTTTAAAATGAAACAGCTTTTTAAAAAGCGTTTTATTACTATTATGATAATTTCTAAATGTTTGCACAGAGCTTAGAGGAGTCACTAAACTTTTTTTTCTTTTTTTTTCATGGTTTATTTTTTTTTATTTAAAAATTTCCATCTCCTCCCCTCCTCCTCCCCCTTCCCTTCCCCCCTCCACCCATACCCCCCCTCTCCAGGCCAAGGAGCCATCAGGGTTCCCTACTAAACTTTTTTTTGCATCTTATAGTCTATGTATTTGCAGTTAAAGTTTTCTAACTCTTCCCATTTCACCATGCTCATCCTCAGCTCTGATTCTTCCTCATGTGCTATTGTTTTTTCAGTGGCTCTTGACCTTCCTGGCCTAGTAAGTTTGTTCATATGAGGAAACTCTTGGTTCTGAAACTTCAGGAAATTCTATAAATTACACACCATTTTCTTTCTTATTGAATGCCATAATTTCCTGATGGCAATTCATGAAATTTAGAATTCTAATAATACACTTACTCATTTTTATTTTCAGAATCTACAAATGCTATTAGTATAGGTATTAATGGATAATCTAGAATAATGAAAGGGCAGATGCTTAAAGAAGGCAGACTTCACACTAGGCATATGAATGATATGAAAGATGGATTGCTCTCAAAGTCTACTGGAGGAGACTGCTAATTTACACCAACAGGTATTTTAATCTATAAATCTAGGCAGCCCCTATTTTACAGTGGTTTACCTTAACAATACTTTTATTTTATACTGGTGAAAAAAATAGGCACTCAAACTACTTTTTAACCTTTGACGTTTTCATCTTTCCCTATTTAGTTTGATGTGGCAAAACACTTGGGAAAAAATGTAGTTTCCTATCAGAAAGCAATGGTACGTTAGAAAAATAGATAATTTATTGACTTCCGTTCCTCCAGGACAGAAACAGGAAGCCACCACTGGGCCTATAAGATGTTGGGTCCACCTGACAGCATCACTGAGTTTGTCAGAAGCTCTAGTGGAAAACCCAATAGCTACTAAGCTACACAGATGCTCCAGTCTGTATCATGATGTGGAGCATAAATAGTTCCTCCTCTACTGCAACATATTTTATGCAGGGAAGCTGTGCTTTGCCTGTCACCAGATGAGGGCACAATATTTCAGCTCAGACTTTTTTGATACAGAAATTTATTCAATCCAAGAACTAACAATAGTACACTGTGATACCTGACTCCACTTCCCCTTCAACTTTGTTTACAAACACATTTATTATTATTATTATTATTATTATTACAAATTTTCACCTCCTCCCCTCCTCCCCTCCTCCCATTTCCTTCCCCCTCCCCCACTCCCCTTCCTCTCCCTCTCCAGTCCAAAGAGCAGTCAGGGTTCCCTGCCCTGTGGGAAGTCCAAGGTCCTCCCCCGTCCATCCAGGTCTAGGAAGGTGAGCATCCTAACAGACTAGGTTCCCACAAAGCCAATACATGGAGTAGAATCAAAACCCAGTGCCATTGTTCTTAGCTTCTCAGTCAGCCCTCCATGTAAGCCATGTTCAGAGTCAGGTTTGATCACATGCTCCATCAGTCCCAGTCCAACTGGCCTTGGTGAGTTCACATTAGATCGGCCCCACCGTCACAGTGGGTGGGCGCACCCCTCGCGGCCCTGACTTCCTTGCTCATGTTATCTCTCCTTGTGCTCCTCATTTGGACCTTGGGAGCACAGTCCAGTGCTCCAATGTGCGTCTCTGTCTCTATCTGCAACCATCGCCAGATGAAGGTTCTATGGTGATATGCAAGATATTCATCAGAGTGGCTATAGTATAGGGCCAGTTCAGGTGTCCTCTCCTCAGCTGCTCAAGGAACAAGCTGGGGACATCTCCTTGGACACCTGGGAACCCCTCTAGAATTCAGTCTCTTGCCAACCCTCAAATGGCTCCCTTAATTAAAATATATACTTCCCTGCTCCCATATCCACTCCTCCTCTATCCTAACTGTCCCATTCCCCCAAATTCTCACCATCCTCCCCTTCTCACTTCTCTCTCCCTATCTCCCCTTACCCCCATCCCACCCCTATCCCCAAACTCTCCATGTTTGCCTGGAAATCTTGTCTACTTCCAATATCCAGGAGGATAACTACATGGTTTTTTTTTGGGGGGGGGGGGTTCACCTTCCTATTTAGCTTCTCTAAGATCATGAATTATACACTCAATGTCCTTCATTTATGGCTATAATCCACTAATGAATGAGTACATGCCATAATCATTTTTTTGGGGGGGGGGGTCTGGGTTACCTCACTCAGGATAGTGTTCTCTATTTCTATCCATTTGCATGCAAAATTCAAGATGTCATTGTTTTTTACGGCTGAGTAGTGCTCTAATGTGTATATATCCCACACTTTGTTTATCCATTCTTCCATTGAGGGGCATCTAGGTTCTGGCTATTACAAATAATGCTGCTATGAACATAATTGAACAAATGCTTTTGTAGTATGATAGGGCATCTCTTGGGTATATTCCCAGGAGTGGTATTGTTGGATCCTGGGGTAGGTTGATCCTGAATACAAATATATTTTTAAAGTAGTAGTGAAAGCATAGATTTATTAAAAGCATAAAATTATAGATTGTACTGCTCAGAGCGGGAGTGGCACTGATTTTGGGGGGGTAGTCCTTTATGGGTTTCAGTGTACAAAAAAAACCCCTCCTCGTCAGTGGCAGGGACACTGTGGATATCTTTCCTACTGACAGCTGGGTTTTATATAACCAATACAGGAAGTCTATCTTATAATTTGAAGCATACACACACACTTTAACATGTATAGACATAAGATACTAAATAATAACATTTTCACTGGTAAATTAAGAAGCCATTGACTCTGACTGTTGTATATTGAATACAGTACTGGTTTCATTTGGCTTTTCCAAACACAATGAATCTTTTCTTTTCTTTTGTTTTTGTCATTATTTCCTGAAGAATTTCAGAGAACGTGCTTTGAGCACATTTACCTTTCCTCTTCCAGCGCAGTCCAGAACCATTCCCACTCAATTGTGTGTGTGTGTGTGTGTGTGTGTGTGTGTGTGTGTGTGTGTGTGTATGTGTGGTGTGTGTGTGTTTTGTTTGTTTCCATCAAGGACAATTTCTATAGTCTTTCAGTCATGATGTGGTCAACTTATAGGGAACCTTCATTTCATAGAAAACTCACCTTTCTTAGATAGGGCTGGGACTTCGTGGCCAGCTCCATTTCCTGTGACGGGATTGGATCTACTTTAGCTTGCAAAACTTTGGTGCGTGGTGTCAGAGTCATTGTAAATTATGTGCAGTCGCATTGCTGTAGCATGAAGATGGTGTTTCCTTGTAGTTCTCTATCATCTCTGGCTCTTGCTCTTTTTGCTGTCACTTATGCAATGACCTTTGGAGAAGGGGTGAAGTGTGCATGTGTGTTTACAGGAGGATATTCTGCAGCCTCTTATTCTCTGCACATTGTTCCACTGCTGGTCTCTCTTAATTATGATTTACTTCAAATAGAAATTTGTCTAATTATTGTTGGTTGTTCTGTAAAGAATTGCTAACATGATCTTTGGGGGAGGGTTAAATATTGTTTCTATTTAAAATAAAGGTAGTGGTGGATTCTACTCTAGAGTCTATGATCTGTCTATCCATAGGCTCTTGGCTTAACAATGCTAGTAACTATCGATTCATCTCGTACAAAAAAATTTAAATACAGTCGGAAAGTGGTTGGTTATATTCATCACATTTGTGATTACGGTCTCAGTGGGCATGTCTTGCCAGCAAAGTTTAATTTTGTAGTTCACAAGATACAAAACTTGTTGTAACTGATGATATTATCCTCCTTGAATGGTGTGCATAGCACCTTGCAGCCCTAGAAAAGGTTGCATGTAGCAATGAATCTCTATTTCAGGCCAAGATTGATTTTTCCATGTTCTATGACTCAGCAACAGGCTCTGACTATCAAGTTCTTAAGGGTAACCAAGAGCATTGGAAAAAGCCTTTGATAATTGGGGGTGCAGTATTCATGGTTCTCCAGAGTAGGTGAACTTACAGAATGAACATCTTTCACACACACACACACACAAACACACACACGTATATATATGTGTGTATGTATGTATACGTATATATATATGTATATACATATACACACATTAATGTGTGTGTGTATACATGCGTACATGTTATGTATGTATGTATGTATGTATGTATATGACTGGATGTCTCAGTTGGTCTTCAGTACATATTGGAATTCCAAAAAAAGAAAAAAGGAGACTCAAAAACAAGTTAAGAAATAAACTTGCTAATGATGTAAGAGCAAGCACACAAAAACAAAAGTTTTCATATTACATGTTTATGTAAGGACCTATAGGAAAAAAGTATTTATAGAAGAAATTGTAGCCATAATTGGAGGTGAATTTTCCCATCTCAAATTATCTGAATTAGTTGTTTGTCTTTCTACCTCAAATATATGTATTAGTGGATCTTCCCACTTAAAAAAAAATTCAAAAATCCATCACAGGAATATCCTCCATTTTTGAGTGGTAGTTAGTTAATTCCAAGTGTAGTTAAGTTGGCAATAAAAAATAGCCATCACAAGCACAACACTTACCAAGGAGACACACAATCATATCTTCTTATATGCTGATTATTCTCCAAATTAAAACAATACCTGGCCATCGTAACACTTAAACATGATATAACAATCCCATGAACAATCACAAATACATTATATACTTAACCAGGTCTTAAATATGTCTGACATTATATATGTATCTTTCATATAACCACAAGCACACTATATATATAGAATATATTCTGTCAATTGCTGCTATATCACAGGATAAAGAACTTGAGGTAAGAAAACACTTTTTATAATTATTTGGAGAAATATTAATACAATATGAAGGAAATACTTGTGTGAATTATAATTCTATTTTCTGAAACTGCTCAAGTGGTCTTAGCTGCTTTTCAACTTCCTTTACTACCCATTCTAAATTTCCTCCACCTTCAGCAAATCTTGGCTCTTTTCCTGGAGGAGTGACCAATACCTTCATTTTTGAAGGGTCTTTGCCCTTTGTCATCCTACCTGGATTAGGCTGCTGTAGTTTCCCATTGACTTTATTCGCAGGATATGGTAGCACCAAGAGATAACCTAGAGGATCTCCTGAGTTCCAGACATAATGTTTCTTAACTCCAATTTTCCCCTGGGAATTGGGATCAATCATCCCACCTAACATTGTAATTCTTCTCTTAGCCTGTTTGTTTAAAGACATTAGAAGTTCAAACTGGCCAGAGGAAACTCAAGCTTCCAGTTCAATGGAATGCTTGTTGTGGCTCCAGCAGGAGCACCACCCCCTCTGGAACAAAAAACTTCTAAGACATCAGAACCTAAAGTCATATGAACAGGAAATATGTTTTTAGTTGATCACTGGGTATGATAGTAAATGAAAATATTTTCTCTTTGATCCCTTGATTCTTGGGCCAATGGATTCTTACTATAGAAGAAACCATACCGTATTTGGAATGGTGATTTAAAGAATAGACTACCTTAGTAAATATATATATATATACATGGCTTTCCTAAAAAGCAATAACATTGACCTTGGGAGAGGGTTGAAGAGGAGGGGAGATGCGGGGGGGGGGGAGCCGAGAAAAATGTAGAGCCCAATAAAAATCAATAAAATAAAAAAGGGAAAAAAAAGAATAGACCACCTCTGGAAAACCCTGCTCCAGACCTCCTACCTGCTGCTACCTAATTGCCACTGGAACTGGGTCTTCAAAGACCAGAAGATCTGTCTTTCAGAGTAACTTCCAAAGAAGAAACTCAATGGTGGGAATGGTATAAATGTAAATTTCTGTCCCACCTGGTCCAACAGCTGTTCATCCTCAAAGAAATACACAGAGGATTATATTAATTATAAACTGTTCCACCTCTTAGCTCAGCCTTATAATTAACTAGTTCTTACAACTTAAATTAACACTTAATTATTGTCTATGTTTAGCCATGTGGCTTGGTACCTTTTATCAGCAGGCATTCTTATCTTGCTTACTCTGATCTGTTTGGTGGCTGACTCTCTGCCTTTCCTCTACCCCGGTTTCTCCTAGTCTGATTGATCCATCTATACTTGTTTCCTGGCTACTGGCCACTCAGTGTTTTACTAACCAATGTAAATGACAAATTTTTACAGTGTAGAAAAGTATTATCTCACAGCAGAATGGCCTTTGATTAGCTTCTGGTATATAATTAGGACTTGCTGACACATTATAGTATAACCCTATTTTCATTCATTTCATGTATTTGTTTAAATATATTCAAGGAAGCTTCTACTGTAGTAGGTTCCTATAAGACTTTAAAAATCTTTAGTGTTCCTATTCCTCTTAGTTTTTTTTTTTCTTCCCTTCACACCTCTGTAACATTTTCCAAGTGATGATGGGTAGAACTGCTTTCTAAAGATATTCTTTTTATTTTATTTAATCAAAATTAAAATACAATTGAATTACTTTCCATATCCTATTAACATTCTTCAAGTGTCTATGCCTGTAAACGTTTGTACTAATTATAAAAACTAATTATATTTACATATCTTAGGTTTATTTTTTTCTGTTTGACTCATGCCTCTGAATCATTTTATAGACTGTTCATTGTAGTAATAACTAACAATAATGTAAATTTTCAGCCTAGCTTGGAATATCAAGTTCAATAGAAACTCTGCATGATCCTCTATGTCACAGTTGTGTTTGAAGTTGGGATTACTACAGTTTACACAAATAAATGCATATGATTGTATTTTCTTTGAACACAAAAAATTAGAGATCAAAGATGTAAATTATGTAAATACATGAGCCCTAATTACTTACACATATGATAGTAATGAAAAGGTCTTTTCTTATAGAAAGGATAGTTTAATTTTTAAAAATACCATGAGAGTCTGAAAGTATTCCTCTGTAGTACTAGGAATGATGGGCTATGTCCTGCCACCTGGCTTGCTTATACCCGAAATAATCACACAGAAATTGTATTAATTTAATAACTACTTGGCCCATAAGCTCTAGCACCTTATTGGCTAACTCTCACATCTTGATTCATCCCATTTCTAATAATCTGTGTAATATCACGAGGTGTGGCTTACCAGGAAAGATTCAGCAGCTTCCTCCCAGAATACTACAGTTCTGTCTTCTTCGTCTATCTATCAGGCCAAGCAGTTTCTTTATTGATTAACCAATGACAGCAACACAAATACTGAAGGACCTCCTACACCACTGCTCAATTGATAAAGGGCCAGGCACCAAGCCTGACAACCTGGCAGCCACATTGTAGTAGAAAATTGACTCCCCATAATTCTCCCCATATCTTACACACACACACACATGCACACACACACACATATATGGTTTGCCATGGTGTGTGTACACACTCACACTCACACACACACACACACACACATATACACTCACACACAAACTTATACAATATGCACATATTGCATACAAATCACATAAATTACAATTGGTCTGGGTTCTCTAGAGAAAAAGAACTTACAGAATGAAGTTTCTCTAAATCTACAAAAGGGGAATTTATTAGAAATACTTACAGTCTGGGTCCAGCTAAATCGAGAATGACTGAGCAAGAATGGAAAGTTCAAGAATCCAGTAGATTTATGAGGCTAAGTTTATAAGACTGGATGTCTCAGTTGGTTTTAAGTACATGACAGAATCCCTGAAAAAGTATGCTCTACTACCATTGAAGGAAGGGGCTTTCTAGCAAGGTGACAGCAAGAAGGCAATAAACAAAAATTAGCTTTTTCCATGTACTAAAGTCTTCCAGGAGAAGGCACGGGCCAAATTAGAGGTGGGTTTTTCCAACTCAAAAGATCCAGATTAAACTGTTTCTTCTTACCTCAAACATCGGGAAGAGAAACAGATTTTTCCATTGAAAATTAAAAAAAAATCTCTCATAGGTGTGTTCTCTGTTTGGGGGTTTTATTTAATTCCAGATGTAGTCAAGTTAATAATCAAGAATAGCTGCCACCATACTCAATGTTTTTCTTCAGGTTTATGAACTTCACCATCTCTTTACCTTTTTGCTCTCTCTTGTACTTCTTAGAGCCATTATCTATTCTTCGAATTTGCTCTAAAAACATAGATGCCATCTACCCTGGAAGGTTTCAGGCTATACACTCTTCATATTATTAGCTAATTGTTATGTGTCATGAGAGTTATATAGTTTATACATATCTTGTCTTTCTTCCAAGAATCTATAAAGTAGGCACAACTAATCAATTCATGGCTGTTGGGACAAAATAATGTCTGGCATGGTCTCAATTATATTCTCATGCCACCCAACTTATATAGATTCCAAAAATTCTGTGTACTCAACTGTTGTACCATATAGAAGCATATTCTAATTATGGATCGTGCACCTCACTTTCTGGGTTCTAGACTGTTTTCTTGCTGAATATATATCCTTAAATAATTTCACATATGAGGAATTTGTATAGGCACTAGAAAAAATGAACCCTTAGATATAACTTTGTACACCTTACATAAAAGTGGCTTCTATCTCCTAAGATCAGATGCTGTCTAGAATTTTCACCCTAAAATATGCATAAGGTTAATATTCTTGTGATCACATTGCAGATAAGAAACCAAGATGTGAAAAGATCAGATGACTGCTTCAGTGCCATTCCCAGAGGGTCAGAACACACTATAAGTTTTGTACAATCTGTTAATTATCAAGTAGGCAATCTGTTAGTTATCAAGTAGATTTTAAACACCACTCTGCTATTACTTTTGTGCTACTCAGTTTGTTTAATAATGCATTCATTATGTTTATGTTTATAATATGAAAATCCTCACATTAATATTAAGCCAGTTTACTGAATGAGTTATATATAAGAAGTTAATAATGGTAGAAACACACAATCTCTTTTCTCTTTTTGAAGAACCTTCATGAATATAACCTCATCAAGTAGGGAGAGATTTTATAGTATTATTATTAGCATCATTTAATTCATCCTTAACCAGTATCCTCATACACATAGATTTCTGCTTACTTGTGCTGATTTAAAATTAGTGAGCGGCATATTTACAACAAATTTATCATATACTCTCCATATCTATTTCAACTCCTACATAAAATCTTTAGACCATTTTATATAGCCTGTATTTTACAACCCAGAATGAATTTTGGACCCAGGTGGGATTCTGAAGGACATTACAATTTTGTCACATTTTTCACATATAAAAGATAAAGCAAATAAAAGACACTAATGTAAGATAAAAAACAAGCTGTATTATTTCAACATAGTGATTGAATTCTATCAATCAAGACCTGTTTTGCTGTCAGAAAATAAAACAAGAAAGTCCTGTATGGATGAAAATAAGGCTTTGGGTAAATTAAAGTGAAAAAGCTTAATCTTTAAAAGAAATGTGTTTCTAAATTTGAGACAGATGAACTAGGAAATGCAAACAGTACTGGATAAGGCCTGTCTAGACAGTGGTATCTGGAGTATGAATATTGAATAATAAAATGAAATGAATAACATTATGATACCATCAGGTAAATTCATGAAAATATAAATCAGAAAGAGTGTCACTGTAAGGATGGAATGCAAATAAAGACCGGACTCCCATTTGGTGCTTTCTAATCAGTGAGTCACTTCATCATGCCTACTATGAAAGTCAAATTTTTCTTTATAGTCAAGCCTAATTTCAGATTTTAGAAGCTGCCTTCATCACTTCATTTTCTGAACAAATTTTACTTTGTTAAAAACTGCAAGTGTTAGCCGGGCGGTGGTGGCGCACGCCTTTAATCCCAGCACTCGGGAGGCAGAGACAGGCGGATCTCTGAGTTCGAGGCCAGCCTGGTCTACAAGGGCTAGTTCCAGGACACCAGGACAGGCTCTAGAAACTACAGGGAAACCCTGTCTCGAAAAACCAAAAAAAAAAAAAAAAACTGCTAGTGTTGTGACTTAGGTATGAAGGATCTTATGGGGTTCCCTCAAAATCTGATATATGGAAGACATGGGGCTCCAGCTGGTAGCTCCATCTGACAGGTCCTGAATGTATTAGATGCTGTGTGGGTCTTGCATCAAAGATATAGTTTAGCTGGAACACTTCCCTGGGGGTCTGTTCCATGTCTTAGGCTTTTTTCTGTCTCTGTTCCCTGTTGACAACCATATTTTCCTTTGTCACACATTTCTTGCCCCATGATGACCCAAAAGCTTGGGTACAAGAAACTACCAACCAATTATGCTGAAAATGTGCACCAAAATAAATATTACCTCAATGGTTTAATAAGACATTTTGTCTTTGCAGAGAAAAGTCCACCTAAAATACTTATTTATCAAAATTTGAAAATGTTAGGAGAATTCAAACAATAGCAGTGAATCACGTATGATAGAAATTGTTCTCATAGTGAGACATAAATTCTTCACTTGGATAACTTCAAACAGGCCAGTATTATTCTTTTGTGAATATAAAACAAAACAAAAATGTGAAAAAAGCATCTGATGTTTTGCAAATTGTTTCTGGTATTCTGGGTGTTTAATTTTAAATATAAGGTGATATGCTAAATTTCAATAGCAGAAAGAGATATTTGGGGCGTATAAAACATTTGTAATGATAGATGGTTAGAGATGACTAATTTTAATATCACATAAATTTCCTCATGTATTTTCTCAAATCTAACAGTACTATAGACTCGTTTGTACTCTTTTCATGAGTGTTTTGGGGACTCTGCCATGACTCTGTGTAAAAGAAATAATCCCAAGGGCACACACATGTCTGTTTCTGAGAACCTGCTAAAAATTAGATAATATAAAATGTTAGGAAATGGGTCAAAATCCAAATGAGTCTTCATACAGTTTAGAAACTGTATATGACCATGGATTACTATTTTTCTTGAAAAGATTCAAAATCTTTAATTGTCAATCTGTAAAAAAGTGTATATCATAAACTTCAAAGAAAAAAACTGTGCATAAAAGCTGATTTCCTGTTAGTATTGTGTTCAGAAACTGTTTGTGAGTATACATTTCTGTAGCGATGAGTTGCTGCGGTCAGGCCTGCTTTTCATCCCGCCCGGCTCCCGGCCACCAGCTAGCTTATGCCCCGAAATAACAACATACAAACTGTATTCATGTAAACACTTCCTGGCCCATTAGTTTCAGCCTCTTACTCACATCTTGACTAACCCATATCTAATAATCTGTGTAACACCACGAGTGGTGTCTTACCGGGAAAGATTCAGCATGTCTGACCTGGCGGGCTGGCTCCATCACCTCTGTCCCAGAGAGGAGAGGCAGGGCAATCTGACTGAGCCATTTACCTCACTTCCTTCTTCCTGTTCTGTCTACTCCACCCACCTAAGAGCTGGCCTATTAAATGGGCCAAGGCAGTTTCTTTATTAACCAATGAAATCAACACAAACAGAAGACTCTCCCACATCACATGTATGTCCCTCCCTTCTATAAAAATGAAAGAAATATTTTTTCATCATTCTCAGGCTGTGACTAAAAATCAGGGTTTCTATTGGGATGATGAAACACTGTGACTGAATGCAAGTTGTACAGAGAAGGGTATAGTTAGCTTACCTTTCCATACCACTGTTCTTCAATGAAGGATGTCAGAACAGTAACCCAAACGGCAAGAATCTGGAAGCAGGAGCTCATGTATAGGCCATGGAGAGGCCTATACCAGCTTCCTCCCCATAGCTTGCTCAGTCTGCTTCCCTACAGAACCCAGGACCACCAGCCCAGGGGTGGCACCACCCACAATGGCCTGGGCCCTCCCACATCAGTATATGTGTGTGTGTGTGTGTGTGTGTGTGTGTGTGTGTGTGTGTGTGTATGTGTGTGTGTGTGTGCGCGTGCACGTTCATCATTGATCTGAAATGGGTATTGAGAAAGAGCAACAAGTAAATGTAATGAAAATATGTTTTTCACCCACCAGAGGTACTGCAAAATCAGAGTACTAATAGAGGAACAAATGGAAACCTGAGAGAAATCCACTTTAAAGAATGCACATTCAGCTCATTAGTCTATCCACTGGTTTGGTGATTTGGGGTACTGTGTGTGTGTGTGTGTGTGTGTGTGTGTGTGTGTGTGTGTGTGTAGATGTATCTTTCATTTTTGAAGATCGCTATACATTCTATATATTAAGTCCTTATGTTTTTGGTAAATATTTTTTCTTTTCTGCAAATTCTTTCTTTACTTTGGAGATTATTTCCATTGCTATGCAGAAATCTTTAAATTTTTTTGTAATCCAATTTGTTAATTCTTAGAATTATTACCTGTGATCATTTAAGCATAGGATCATGCTATATCTAAATAAATGTAATTTGACTTCTCTTCCTATTTGTATCTCCTTTATTTATTCTTTGTCTAATTTGCTGAGACTAAGTCTTTCAGCACTCTACTGAATGAGTGTTGTTGCCTAATACATTTATTAAACAGTTATCCAAAGAAGAAATATTAATGCTAGTAAGTATGAGGAAAGTATTCAACATCCTTAGCTATCAAAGATGTAAAATAAAACTGTTTTGAGATGCCATTTTAGCACGAATAATAATAATAAAAAAAACAGAGTCAGATATTATGATTCATCCACAAAACCAGAAAGGCATAACATCTGAGCCACTACAGAAGTCTTATCTCCATCAAGGCTGGGCAACTGCTGACTCAGCAGACTAAGCTTCTCTCTCCTCTCATTTTATATTCCCTCTAGTCCTGGGATTAAAGGTGTTAGCCACCACCACCTAGATTTGTTTCAGCATTGATCTTGTGTAGCCTAAGGTGACTTGATCCATCTGCCTCACTCTCCCAAATCCTGGGATTAAAGGTGTGTGTAACCACTGCCTCTAGTGGTTTAGGTTTGCCCTTCTTATCTTTAGTAAATCTTTATTTATTAAAACATAAATAAAACATCACAATATTTCTGCTTTTGAATAAAATAAAAAAGACTATAATAGATATAAGAAAAACCATATGCAGTAAGTACAACTACTATAAACAATATATACAGGCTATAAGTACATCAACATGTCTAGTCCATTTTCATTTGGCTAATTCAGAAAAAAATTCTTTATCTTTCCTATCTTGGTGAGTCTAAAGTCTTGTATCTAATTTACTTTCTATTATAGCTTATTTTCTGCATCTAGTAAACAAGGAAAATGATAACTATAACTATTTAGTCTTCAACTCCCTCAAAGACCCAATAAGGAAATAATATTAGCTGATTAAGCAGGAAATATAGGAAAACAACTTCCAAAAAACTGTAAGTAATGACAGAAATACCTGATTGCCTAGAGAGTCACCCAAAGATCTTCTGAATCATTGGAGAATCCATTTTCATCTACAGGCCTAACATAGCTGATAGACTTTTCTGTGAAACAGGTTTCTGAAGGGCTGTCCCTCCTTGTCTTGACAATGTTTGGTTTTCACTTTCTTTTGTGTCATGCTTGTCCAATTAGGACAGCATACTGTCAGCAATAGAGGCAAGGTCATTTTCTTGCCCAGTGGCTTACTTTTACCACGAAGAATGTAAGTTCCATGTGGAGTTTCTTTGATACCCATTATCTTCTCTGCAGTAGTTTGATGCTGTTAGGACCAGATATGCAAAAGAAAGAAAGAAAGAAAGAAAGAAAGAAAGAAAGAAAGAAAGAAAGAAAGAAAGAAAGAAAGAAAGGACCCATGTTATAAAAACATCTTAAATGCCATATTCTGTAGATCTCTGAAGTGTTTGAAGATGACCTGTCTATCCAAGATATATTTTTATTTGACCTTGAAAACATACCTAATTTGACTACAAGTTCTTTTATAAAGATAAAAGGTGATTAACTACTAAACTGCATTTCCTTAATATCTAAACCATTGACAATAATAATTTTCAAAGCCTAAAAATTCAAATTACATTGTTAAATGATTTGTTTGTTCAATACTTTGAACAAGAATAGAAATGCATGCATAGTATGTACTAACATTAATCTCAACATATAAAATTTATATATATAATATCAAAAGTCTAATCCAATGTAGAACATTTAAAACTAGTAGCCACTTTATAAAAGCAGATTCAATAATCTACCTTTTTATTCTATCACACACACACACACACACACACACATATATATGTATATCCTCCCTTTTCTCATCTCAGATTCAATATCTACCCTTTTATCCTATAATATCTATATCCCTCTTTTTTCTTTTCTGTGAGGCAATTCAGCCTCACAGAACACTCCAGTCAGGACATGGCCATAATACTAAATTATCTTTTTGGTCCCCATAAGATCATCAGCACCCATAATCAACAGTAAGTAGCCAAGAAAACTATGTCCACATTCTCCCAAAAATTAGATTATAGATTTTTGGTTTTGTTTAGAGTGTTGATTACAAGTTGATATAGATAATGGTCAGGAAAAAAAGCTTAATAAAGGATATTAGATTCAGTGTTCTTGTTTTGAAAAGAAAAATAGGAGAATGCTCTTCTACATTGTAAAGATTTGTCATGCATATTAGTTTAATAGAATGCTGACTGGCCAGTATCCAGAAAGGAGGTATAAGGGGTGTGCCAAGACTAAGAGAATTCTGGGAAGAGGAATGGCTCAGTCTACAATCACCAACCAGATGTAGATGAAGCAAGAAGAAAATGACTTCTTAATAAAAGATACCAAGCCATGTGGCTAAACATAGACAAGAATTATGGATTAATTTAAGTTGTAAGAGCTAGTTAATAATGAGCTTTAGCTAATAAGCCAAAGAGTTCATAATTAATAAAGCCTCTGTGTATTTCTTTGGAGATGAATGACTGTGGGATGGGGAAGGACAGATTGTTTTATCTACATGCAATCTCACTCTAGTCAGAATTGTTACCATCAAGAAAAAACAGGTGATTGCAAATGCTGTTCAGGATGTGGCAGAAGGAGAAATGCTTACATCTGTATATGAGGGCACAAAATTATGCAGCCATTATCAAAATCAGTATGAGAGCCTTTAAAAGGCTAAATAAAAAACTACCAAAGGCCCAGTTATATCACTCTTCAGGGACTAAGACAACACATACATGTCATATTTGCTATCTATATTTATTGCTATTATTTTTACAATAGACAAGAATGAGAACAAGCCTAGATGTCCATCAACAGATAAGTGGTTAAAGAAAATGTTGCATATGTAGAATTTTAGCAAGCATAAATAAAGTGAAATCAGAGCATTTGTGGGAAAATGAATATAACTAGAAAATTTTATTCTAACTAAAATATACAAGGCTCAGAAAAACATCACATTTTATCTTATATGTAGAACCTAGATTTAAAATTATGTAAGTATTTTAATACATGATTGTATATTTATGAATACATATGTGTGTAGGTCTCAAAACTAGAAAGAAAATGTTGTGGTGAGAGAAAGAGGTCTGAATGGGATGGATAATAGAGAGGGTAATAAAATTGAAATATATGTGCAAATAAAGCAGAAGAGAAGATTAATTAAGAGAAGAACAGTTGGGAGACAGGAGGGAACTTTAATAGAGAAAAGTGTAATGACACATATGTTTAAAGACATTCTACTATATACTATATTTCTCTAAAAAGATTAATTAAATAAACAAATAAAGCCTGGCTCTTGCCCAGTTTGTTATTGAGTGTCTGTAGTGGAAGACTACGCATTCTTCAGTATCACGTTTGTATATTCATATCTGAAGAAATCAGCTTCCTATGTCTTTTGACTCTTCTACGTAGATGTTTCCAGAGCGAAAATAGCAATAAACCAATGGAAAATGGGATACCATTAATATTAAAGCAGGACAACTGTCCATGCTTTGCAGAAGTAAGATGGCAGCTTAGATGACTTAGATGACTCGAGCTCTGTTTTACTTATCAAGCTACATGGGAAAAATTTACTATATTTATTAACTTATTTAAAAAAATCAAAGGCCAAAGTGACAAGTGTCTGAAGTAATACTGTACAAATTAAATTGAAAACCTTGCTTTCTACCTGACTTATTTTGGTAAGATGTTTATCTTTCAAGACAGAGACAGAAAGGCAACAGGCTCTACCTAGACAATGAGAGCATTGAAGACCCTGTCTACCTTCCATTCTTTGTTCCATTTTTTGTTTGTTTGTTCCTTCCTCCACTCCCTCTCTCTCCATCCTCTCTTTCTTCCTCCATCCCTCCCTCTATTCCTCCCACCCAACCTTCCTTCCTTTTTCCTTCCTCCTTTCCTTTCTTCCCCCTCCTCTGCCTTCTCTTCTTTCTCTCTCTCTCTTTCTTCTATAGGAATAAAAAATGATAATATTTGGTAAAACTGGTAAATCAAGAAGATATATGAGCATGAGCACATTTTTCAGAATATCAATATAATGTTGAAACTCATATCAAAACATTGCCTGAGATAAGTAGATATTTAAATACAAAAATTATGCTATTGAGATATGCAGCAGAAAATATCTATTTTTAGTATCTCCTATACATGGTATTATTATTATTAATTGTGTAGCTTGATGGTATTCACAATGATAGTTCCATTATTTCCATTTGAAGTTTTGGTGCTGATTATCAACCCTAGGGACTTTTCATGATATAAAACATTCTACACCCAATTCCATGTCAAATCTCACTGTGATAGATCCACATGTGCATTCGTTGAACAAGGATCATGTCTACCTAGCTCTATCTAGTAACATTCCCTAAACTGTAAAAATCTCTTTTCTTTCTGGTTTATTTTTCCCATGGTCTGTATATGAGAGAAAATGTAGGGTATTTGTGTGTATCTGGATTTTTCTTGTTGTTTTGCATTATCTGTACATGATAATTCTTCTTTTTCTTCAACTATACTAAACATGCAGGATTTAATTCTTTGTAGCTTAAAAATGACCAACATGCAGAGAATAATAATGAATGGCATAGAGTATATGTATGTGTGTGTGCATGTGATATTTTCTTTAACCACTACTTTGCTCAAGGGTAGGGAGGTTCATTTCAAACTTTAGTGATTTTGAATATTTCTCCAATGAACATGAATTTTTAGTAGAATTACCTTCATATACTGACTTAATTTTCATTGTGTATGAGACAGTGTGCCAGCGGAAGCATATGTTAATTTCATATTTAGGGTTCTGAGAAACTTGTATTTTGTTCCCATATTCTCAGTACCACTCTATACAATAACAAAGTATTTTAAATATTTTCTTTTTATCAAATTAGCAGATTCCAATCCTTGTACAGTGTGCATAATGAATCTCAGAAATGAATGAGCAATAATTAGGACGTTTTATGAATTTTGACTCATTCTTAGAAACTCAAATTTTCTTTTTGTATCTTTTCATTGAGAAGATAGAATTGAGGTGTTATATTTGTTTAAAACAATGGATTTTTATTATTATCAAGAAGTGGGGATTTTATTATTCTTACATATCATTAAAATGTCTGTAAGATTATTATTTTCTCTGCAAGGAATTTCGAAAGTTTTGGTTTGCTTTTAGTATGCAAATTTATGCAATTTTCCCCACTGAGTAGCATTTGTGGTTAATTTCTTCCATTATTCGACTTCTACATGTACACCTCTAAATAATAATTGGATCACATGATCTCTTTGGGTGGGAGCGTTCCTCTCTGATGTTTCTGCCTCATTGCCAGAAGTGGTCATTGTTAGATCCTTCTGAACTAACCACAAGTTAAAAGAACCAAACAACATGTGAGTAGGTGTTTCTCCAGAGTTTGCAGAGTATTGTCTAGAAATACATTTCACAAGTTTTCAGTCTGTTATCTCCAGATATATTTCCGAGATTTAGAGCTGTCTGTTATCTTTCATCTCTTAATTCTACTTTTGACCTATACTTAATTGCAGCCAGAGGCAATATTTCTAAATGTTTTCTCAATGGTTTTCATAATTATACTAAAGGCAAGAAAAGGATTAAGAGAAAAAACAATTGTAGACAGCCTGTAAGAGGCAAGCATCTATCAAAATATAAAACCTGGCAACATGGACCCTCACAAAGAGCCTAAACGTGGAAGAACGGTGTGCTAGACTATCAATTAATCTCCTATAGTGAAACTCTCTCCTTCATAGTTTAAATAAAACACTCTGAAATAAATTATGTATATGGATGTACATATATGTGCATATATGTTGGGGACCAGCCCCAACAAAAAACACTTCACACCTGCGTGGAGGAGTGGGAACAATAAAGTCAGGATTCACAAGACAGTATAGGGAGGGAGTTTCAGGGATTATTCAGATCCCGAATTCCCCGTGTTTATTTTCCCAACAGCTTTTATACCAAATGTAAACTGGAGGAGAAGGTAACAAAAAGCTGCATTAACTTTCTGTTGCCTAGGTAGCTGAGATGAGGCAAGTCACATTTTACTCATCCCCACTTGGTTACACAGGCAGAAAACACCGCCTCCCCTGATGATCTCCTAGTTACAATGGAAGGACCAGAATCATATTAGCATATCCTCACCACCTCAGAATGGTGCCGAGTTTACCTAACTTCTCAAGAGGGAGGGAGTGGGGGTGTGGGTGGAGGGGAGGGGAGGGAAGGGGGAGGAGGAGGGGAGGAGATGGCAATTTTTAATAAAAAATAAATAAACTGGAAAAAAAATAAAATAAAAAAAAGAGGTCAGGTGACCACCTCCTGTGTTGGGAGGTGCAGATTGTGCCAGTTAGTCTCTCGGATTCTGTGACCACCAGACAATATAGGAAATGGGCCTGCATCTCTCAGCTCCCACACATATATCATAACATTCAGCTGTTCTGTGGTACTTAACGTTAAACATGGCAGTCATCTCTTGTTTTAGAGGCTTCCCTGACTCCCAGCATTTAGCTTTGCTATCTTCTTGGTTCCATATCACTAGAAAGGGAGGATTTCTGCTAATACCGTCTGGCACGTAGGTGGAGATGATGTCTATGAGGCTTATTCTGAAAGAAGACTGTAGTTGACCTAGAAACTGGCTCTTTACCTGCTGCAGATGATTCTAATGTTATTATATTACAGACAGCCATTAAACCAGGACAAGCATATTGGCATCTGTGCACTTTCTCCAAAGCTACATCTGGTGGACTATCAACACAGGTCATTTATTGTTCATAAATTCCTTGTGGCATTTTTTTTCAATGCTACATATGTGCTCTAGAATATATTGGGCTGCATACCTGTCACCTGGGAATGTCCCCGCACCATTTTCCTCAGAAGTACTATATTTGTTCTCATTTTAGTGACTCTATCTTCTGAATCATGAATCTAAGTTAATTTATGTTAGAAGAATAATAAAAATAACTGTCTAAAAGCCCCCTGTGAAAAGTTGTTTTGCTGATACTTTTCTCCTGGTTTTGTACCTATGAAAGTTATAATTTTTTTTCTGAATTGGTAAGGCTATTTAATGAATATAAATACAGGATAATAGAAATAATGTTGTTTGCTATTTTAAGTTATTGTTTTGCTGTGTTCAACCTTCCATTTTTATAACTAAGGACTTTAATGACATCAAGGTCTCCCATCCATTCTAGGTGATCTACTTCTGGATGATTGATAGTGTTTTTGTTCATTTGTTTGGATTTTACTTTGCTTTTTTGAGGCAGGGTCTCATAACAGATATAGCAAACTAGTATACACGATTACTACAAAATTTAAATGTGAAATACCAATATAACCAAATGACACTCCTTAAGCTCCATGGCCTTGCTAGGTAAACGCATTGAGGGTTTTTTTTTTCACCTCATTATTCCTAAACTGATTGGTGTTTCCATTTTTACATAACCCACAATTTAAGATATTTTATATTCTTAATGTTTTATATTAATAATTTCCCGAAAGAATTGAATTGATATGAACCCTAAGTTAATTTTTGGTAACATTTGAAAGGTGAATCTCTTGCTAAGGAGTAACGAAGCAGATGTGTATCTCCTCACTTGAAGTTTACACAGCTTCACGATACCGTGTATGCCAGGGTTTGATCTTCAGTATAAAATTTTGTTTTCCTTTAGTGATGATTAAGGCAATTGCCATCTCATGAATGTTCCCAACAACTCCGTTTATAGAGGAGTCCATACAGTTTTTGTTTGTTTGTTTTGTTGTTGTTATTTTATTTCTACAGTTACTTTTTCTATTGCTGGACATGGAAGCTACAGTCTTGTGCTTTCAAAACAGATGCTCTGTCACCGAACTGAATCCCAGTCCAGCCTTTTTTCTGTTCTAACTCTAAGAAAACCATTGGTTGATACACTCTTCTGTGATAACCTATATTCTGTGTAGCCTATATTTTCTTTTGGAGAAATATTCAACTAAAATTAAACACACACACACACTAATTTTAATAATTTTTAAAATTAAGAACAAAAGTTTGTCTTTTTGAGGAAGGCCTCGGTGAAGTTGTCAAATGTATAGAGCTTGACTTGTTCACTTTCCTCTTCTCTTTTCAACTCAGAAGAGTCTGTGGTAATATACTATTCTTGTATTCCTTATATCTTTAATTTGCTAACCTTATTATTTAATTATTATAACTTTTAGGCTTTCAATTTTGCTTAGTTTAACAGTATCATAGAAGGCAAATTTGGAAAATAAAATTCAAGCATATTTCTAAATTATACTTCACTTCGAGAAACAATATCATTTTTTATAAATGCAAAACTATAAATGTAGATACAATAACACATTCATAGTGTTTGTATACTATAAAGTCATACAACTCAGAAATCAACAGTAAGTATGGATGGATGTTTCCTAAATTTTGAATTAGAAGAAGACATTCTCTAAGCACTACTTCTATTAACATTCAAGTAGGAACAGACAAAGAGACTAAAATTTATGTGGTGATAAAGTAGATCTGGACTACATAAAGCGATAATAGAAAAGCGCATTGTAAAGATTCATGCTGCCAGACTTCAAAATTTCTTTCTCTCAAGATACCAGGATATTGAAAGAAGGAAAAAACAAACATGTACATTAACAAAACATAAAACTACAAAAAGAAGCCCAGCACTGCTTGCCAGTCTAGAAAACAAGTTTTAGTTTCTTCTGACATGAAAGATTCTCTTATGAAGTAACTCAGAAATGACAGATTTATTCAACTAAGATCATAATCTATATTTACACATAAGATACTTCAGTGTTTGTTACACAATTCCTAACTGGGAAAAAATGAAATGAATATCAGTTTGTAAACAAACAGACTTCAGTATAGTCATACAATGCAATACTATTGTACTGTAGAAAGAGGAAGATTACTGAAAATATCAACAATATAGCCTAAAGAGAGATAGATGTCTAAGATGTGGAAAAGTGACCGTTATTTTGCCCAGGAGGTAGAAGCTAGAACAAGCTTGACAGTGAGTGTTTCTCTGCCCTTTGAAGTACTACATAGCCTGGAATCCTGAAGAAGAAGAAGGAGGGGGAGGAGGAAGAGGAGGAGGAGGAGGAGGAGGAGGAGGAGGAGGAGGAGGAGAGGAGGAGGAGCAGGAGGAGGAGGAGGAGGAGGAGGAGGAGGAGGAGGAGGAGGAGGAGAAGAAGAAGAAGAAGAAGAAGAAGACGAAGAAGAAGAAGAAGAAGAAGAAGAAGAAGAAGAAGAAGAAGAAGAAGAAGAAGAAGAAGAAGAAGAAGAAGAAGAAGAAGAAGAAGAAGAAGAAAGAGATTTAAAGTATCTTGATTCACAGTTATTTTTATTATCTCAATATAATATTCTACTACTGCTTAGAAAAAAATGAGAAGTTAAACTGATCTCAGAGCTGATAGAAATTGATAGCTTTTCTTCATCTTATTTTTTCTATTTTCTAGTACTATACATAAAAAATCTACTTCATGTATCGAAAACCTTTTAACGTTTAGATGGTGCAAAGCTACATAATACTTGGAAACTGTTAGCTTGCATTACCTAATATATGGATGACTTTTAGTTTACCACTTTGACCTTTTTTACATAATATTTGTAAGGGCATTGAAAAGAGTCCTCAAAATAGATCAAAGTAGAAGAGGCTTCATTAATTGAATCAGATGGAGGACTTGAAATATTAACCTCTTTGAAAATGAAAGAGACAGTCATGTTTTGTGACATAGTTGAAAAATTGTGACCAGAGATGCCTAGAGTTTCCATCTTGATATCTTATTGATTTAGATTTTTGTAGTCTTGCTAATTCAGTCTGAGCCAAATCCTATGATGATCACACATGAGCCAGAGTTTGTGCCACATAAAGGGCATCCAGAAAAAAATGATTAAGCACAGAATTTGTGTTACTTGAACAAACTTTCTAACGTGTGTGGATATATTGTTAATTATGTACTTAGTAAGTAGAGTTTTGCATATAATTTGACATAGATGCTATGTAGATCAGATAGATAACTATAATAATTAATAGCCTAATATTGAATTAGTTTCATACTGCCAGTGTTTCAGAATAATTTGTAATCTGTTATCAGCATCTAAACTTAGCAATTTCCCATAATTTCATATATTATTTGATCAAATTCTAGCCTTCATCCTGTAAATACACATATCTTTGAGAAGGGAACAGCCAATAGAAGCAAATATAGCTATGATTTCTTTTTTTTTTTATTTCTCTTTGCCTGGCTATCCTACCCCTGTTGGAAACTTTCAGTGGTTCATGCTCCTGTCTTATAGGTATTACATAATTAAAGGAGTTTACAGACTTGAAAAGGGAATATTTGGGGTCTATTCTATTGTGAATTACCACATTTGCATGGAAAAGGCGGGAAGGAGTATTTATGAATCATTTTCATTTAACTGGACTGCAGCCTTATGATTGTTCTCGATAATTTTATCATGGTGTGTGTGTGTGTGTGTGTGTGTGTGTGTGTGTGTGTGTGTGTGTGTGTATGTGTGTGTGTGTGTAAATGTTTGCATGTATATGCACATGTGTGCATTGTGTGCGCACACGACAGTATGCCTCTCTGCACCTGCCTATCTGAATACCCCACACCAATGCCATAGGAAGGATTTTAGGTCACTTTCTCATCTTATTTCTTAAAGGTGTCTCCCTGAAATTCATGGTTTTCTTTTGGGCTGACAATCAGTACTCATCATTGATTCTCTGGTTTCTGTTGCCCATAGCTGAGATTATGGGCCCATGTGAGATGATTTCTTGTGTGTTATGTAGGTGTGTGGGTCTGAATTCAGGCCATCATGGTTGCTTAGCACATGCTCAGCCACTGAGCCATCTCTCGAAACTTCCATGAAAGTCTTCTTGAATTAATTTTTCCACAACCATTTCTGTGATGCTTTTCCATAGTTCCTAGACATGGATGAATCCTTCTCTTTGTAAATCAGGAAATGGGTGTTTTTAATAATTTTTTTGCTCTGTGTTACAGCTAGTTTTTACATTGTTTTCCTTTCTAATTAACCCATTCACTACCATGTCATATTGTAAACAGATACAGATTACACACAAAATTTTGGAATGTGAGAAACTACACAGGATAAGTTCTCCGGCAGCACCAGGTTGAAGTGCCCTGAAAAATGAATCAAAGTTTGGACTGCTTCCACTGAGTCCCAACTCAATTACCCAACTTTGGGAGGAAAATAAACAATATTGGGGGTTTAGCTTACATTAACTAACTGGAAATAATTACTAATGTTGATTCTCAATTTAAAGTCAAGATTTTTAGTAATTTATTGATCCAATATGAATTATGAACTACTTTCTGCATCTTGAGAAAGTAATTATTAAAGTATATTTACAATAATTATGTAATATTAACAATAATAAATAAAATAACAGTTTTTCAATTATTTAAGTTATATAACACCTCAATTATATAGTCAAAATTCAAAGAGTTCTCAGACAGGTTTGCAAGCAGACTGTCAATATGTGAAGTTCTGTCCTACATTTACAGTAATGTCTTGGCCTAGCTAGTAGCTATAATTTTTTTTTCTAAAATACTATGAAGGTTCAATGAGATTTCTTATTCAGAGTCTGATTCTTAAATTATCACCAGACATAACAAGCAAAGCTGAGATTTAAGAAGAATCAATCACTTCATATACTGTATTTTCATCCTTTAAATAACACGCATGCACTAGGTAGTTAATAACATATATATCCATAATTTTTTAGAATGAATGTTTGTTAGCATATCATGTTAACATGAAACAATTTGCAGCGTTTGAACAACCAAGTAGATATAGTTGTGTTTTATATTAGTTGGAGCTACATTAAGAAAATGAAAACAGTTATACATAATTCAAAATGAGAAAATTCAGTACAATATTTCAATAATTATTTGGATTATGAAAGTTAGGAATTGAGGACAGCAAAATATCCTTTTAATTCAAGGGCAACATTTATGTTCCAAAAAATGGAGTTCACAATTGATCAATAGACAAAAAAAAAAAAAAAAAAAAAAAAAAAAAAAAAAAAAAAAAAAAAAAAAAAAAAAAAAAAAAAAAAAAAAAACCACAGTTCCTGTCTAGGCATATTTTGTCCTTAGTTAGATTTTTAAAAAATGGAACTCAATAAAAAGACTATGAAATGGGTGAAAAGCCAATTACATGTCAGCACAATGAGCTGATAGTTGGTCAAATCAAGTGAGGGTCAAGCGGAGTCAGTGCACATAAAGGATGGAGGTCACTAGTACTTCCTTTATGAGTCCGGAAAGTAAGTTAATTAACTGAGCTTAAAGTAGAAATGCATAGAAAAAGAAGATATATTCATGGTTACATGCAACTATAAATACACATAGAAAAAGAAAGAAAAGAATTGGCAATAGTGATGGCAGAGAGGGCTGAGACGAAGTCTAAGGCCTTTGTAATCTGGGGAAATTAAAGGCAAGTTTGGTGCTGAGAATGACCTAGTGTAATGCTCAGAAAATCTCTTCTATAAAAGGCAAAAGTAGATACTTTATGCTTTGCGGGCCTTGCGGTCTCTGAGGTGGTGGGAAAGCAGTCAGAAACAGTTTGCAAAATAGTGAGTGTGGTTATGTTCCAACAAAATATTTGTAAATACAGTAAGGCTTTAATTTGACATTGCAAACCTAAAATAAACAGAAAAATAATAACCAGAAGGGGAGGCAGAGCACTAAGTAAGCCACGATCTTGAATAGGAAAGATGAGCTGGGGCTAGCAGACACACAATGGCATGGGGATTTTGGTTATTAGCTCAACTAAGTTTGAAAAGCAGGGGAGCATGAATTTTTACAGGAGAATAGATATGGATTATAAAACTAGTAAATTTTCTTCTGACCACTCTTGCCTACTGAAAGAAATAAGAAACAAGGAAAACCTGAGTGAGTATTAGGAAGGAGGTTTGGAGTTTTAAGAGAGAAGGCAGATGAGTTCATCTTAAGCTGTAATCGAAATTAAGGTAAGGGAACAGTAGATGTATTATTGTTATTTGTTGTCTATTATTATGTATTTTATAAATCACCAACTAAATTTTTGTCAAAGAACAACGTATTTCAATTCTTTTATTTTCAGTCTTAAAAGCTTTTATCATTCATCTTATGGAAAAAGTGTACCTCTATAATATATTAGAACAGTATTTTCAGGTCATATAAATAGTCATATCTTCTATTGAAATGTTTTTCAAATCTAGCAAATTCTGCTCTCATTATAACTGTGCACTGTGTGCTCCTGTCACCCACTGTCTTGTGCATTTATCACAATGAATCTGAATTTACTTGGAGGGTTTGCTAACTTATGTTTTAATGATGCATTTCTTCTGAAAGAACTCAAGCATAATGAAATATATTATGTCCAGTATTTCTATATTTCTAACCAATGAAACGTAAATTGTTGAGGTAGAATATACACACATTGATTTTATGCATGTTACACATGGATTGGTAAGTCAAAACAAGCTCCCAAGGATAGAAAATCAATTGATGCATCAGGCAGAGAAGGCATGGATGGGGAAATGAACCTTCACACTGACACTTTTCCTCTTGAAATAATTTAATTTACAAGAGTTTGAAAGGACTTGTTAATTGAACATAGTAATATGCTAACATGCTAAAAACTGAACACTGATTGACATTAAATAGTGTTACCAATCCTTCAAATAAATGTAAACCAGTCTGTTTTTAAGATAACAGATATAGCTTCTTCTCTGGATCAATTATGCTTAATATTAATGTATTTAAGCTTAATCATTGTGTGTGCACAGTTTAATATAAGGCTATATTTGTTTTTCCTCTACAGAACTGCTACCAAATTGTCAGCAACTAAACTGCCAGTTTAAATGTGCAGTGATCAGAAATATTACAAAATGTTACTGTGAGGATGGATTTGAAATAGCAGAAGATGGGAGAAGCTGTAAAGGCAAGTATGAAAGGCGACTCTCTGTATTTGTTGGCATGCACCAAGTACTTGAGATAACCACCACTTTAGGAAGGAGAAAGCTGCATTTTCCCTTACATCTTTTGAGGCTCCAGGACCTCTTTAAAAGGCATCATAGCATTTGAACATGATTACATGATAAGCAAAATCTTTTTCCTGTCCCACAACAAGTAGAGAAATGCAAAGAGGAATTCTAATCTTTTTAAGAGCAATTCTTTTAATCCAAGAACCTTCTACTAAGCCACATTTCTCTAAATGCTTCCCCACTTCCCAGTATGTCCATGGGCCAAGTATGAAGTCTCTATTCATTCTTCTTGATATACCATTAACAATACAAAGTGAAATAGTATCTAATACTTGTACGAAGGCTTAGTTAATAGAAATTTAATAAAATATCTGAAAACAGTCTTTTGTCATGTTAAATTTTTATAATTTTTTTCTTACAAAATAAAGGTTAGCATCACCCATAAATTACGAGAATAATATATGTATCTGTACCAATTTTTAACTTATTTTTCAATAATAGCAAAATCTGGAAATACAGAAGTAATATTTAGCCTTCCACTACCACACTAGATTTAATTATTTTTCTTCTTAATTGATTTATGGTTATCATATTTCTGCAGTGTAGTAGACATGTAATTAAATAAGCTAATTACTATGCATGTATTGTTCCTTAAGGTTTTGACATCAATAACTTTGTTATCTGAGGTTTGATTAATACCACAGCAATCAATATAAATATTGACTTTCATATTATTTCCATTTCTTAATTGTAGTTTGGGGACCTAGGTGTTGGTCATGCAATACTTGTCTAGCATGTGTGAGTACCTGGGTTTGAATACAGCTTTCTGAAGGGGTAATTGCTCTAGATTTTCTGAGCACTCTTTGGCAAATGTCCATCCTTCAAAATAATTCATCTGTAACACTAAAATATTATAGGTTATTGTTGTATTATTTTGACATTTATGATATGTATGTTAACATATGTATAATCTTTATGTACTTATAAACACAATATATTGTATGCATTTACATAGTCCTGAATATATGTATTTTAAGCACACAAATATGCTTAAATCTGTTAATTATATACATACTAAGATATAGTTATAAATTACATAAATACACTATATAACAAGAAACAGAATACTATACTGTCCAAACCACTAATAAAGACAATATTTTCAAAATAACTTTGTTTACTCTAAAGTAATTTTACTTAGGTGATTATTTTATCACTTATGCCTTAATAGTTTTAAGCTCAAGATAATTGATTTAAAAATATTTTTCAGAATCCTAATGTCAAAAGCATTAGAAACAAAATAGGACTGTTTTAGTGACATTTCTGTTGCAATGATAACGCACCATGACCAAGGCAACATGCATAAGAGTTTATTTGAGTTCTTGGTTGCAAAGGGATATGAGTTCATCACCAACCTATCAAGGAAGCATACTGGCAGGCAGGCATGGAGTCATAACCAGGAGTTCAGATCTTAAACCACAAACAGGAAGCAGAGCGAGCAGATTGTGAACGGCATGAGTCTTTTAAACTTCAAAGCCCCCAGTGATGAAAATGATGCCTTTTATTTCACCATTCATCATCTGTTCTAAAATCTCTCCTCAATCTGCACTGCCAACTGGGGATTGAGCATTCAAATGAACGAGACTATGGGGGATATTCTCACTCAGATTCAAAACCTAAGTCTACAGGATCTATATTAATCATGAAGCGGCTCCTTTTGATACTTTGGAATTTGACTTCTAGGTTATTGTTTATTTTGTGTGAAACACAAATATAATAAAAGTATTCATAATCAAATATTTACCTTATCCTAAATCTGCCATAAGAAGACAAAATACTGCTTTAAAATAACTGTTAAAAATTAGAAGACAATACACAGAATTTCACATTTTTGAAAGAATCAGAACAGCACTAATGTCTTTATAATAGTGAAAGTCAGCCAAACATGTTTGCGTCAAACAGAAAGTCTTTGGACCTGCTACATTTTCCTCGTTCAAACCTGATCTCAGTATTTATACTTTAGGCTAGGGGATGAACCTCCGGGCACCCTTGTCTTTCAAAGCCTTAACCCAAAGTATTCAAGATTTGTGTTTTCTGGAGCCAAAGTGGAACTGAACTGAAGTTCAGGAATCTTAATCTCTTAATTAAAAGCAAAAGCTCAGCCATGCTTTTTTTTTCTTCTGTTGAAAGAAGGAAAAAACAAAAGCAAATATGTAGTGATTCTTTTGGAAGTAACTCATGGAAAATGGATTTCTCTTATTTTGCTTGCATTCCTTAGTGGCCAAGTGTGAGACACATTTATTTCTCTTTCACTGTATTTCCAGACAATTCCCTGTCCGTATGGGAAAAAAAAATGAAGGCGATATAATAAGAAATGGCAAGCCTATTCTTCCATAGCCAATTCTGTGAAGTTACATGAATGTTACAGCTATATATTCCATCTAGGTTAAAAGAACAAAGGAAATTGTTGATCACATTTCTGTCCTGGATAACATAATCATATCAGTAAAAGTAAAATAGAAACCAGCAATATAAAAGTTGGAAAAATCTGTGAAAGTAAATAAGCATCATTACTGCAGCCAAGGGCTGAACTTTTTCAAATACAAAACTAAATTTCTTTCAACATTATGGTTAGACGTAGCTCCAAATACTGTTCTTTCCATCTCCCAAAGCACTTACTTCATATGAGTCATCCATGACTGCAAGTTATTATAGGTCTATAAAGAAATCCAAAGTCAGAGCAAAGAATTCCATATAGGTTAATTCTTTTCCAACTTAAATAGCCCCTTATGCTACACAGCAAGATTTTTTTGCTTTCCATTATTAAATTCCTTTATTAGCTTTGGTTGTCCCAGAAGCCAACCCTGCAACAAGAATTCAAATGAAAGATTATCTTGTTTATGATATTTGTATATTTCTTTCTTCTTTTTCCTTCCTTTCTCTTCCCATTCCCATTTCTATTTCTCCCTTACTCATTCATTGATTCTCTCTTTCACTCCCTGCTAGTACCTTTGCTTAATTTATCATAATGATAGAGAAAGGTGATGCACAAAGATAAAAATTATTAATATTTGAAGAATTTATATATTCACAACAAAGTCTGTCTGAAGTCAAAATGTGTGGCAAAACCTTGTAGAAGGAGGGACAAAACAACTGGACAACTGGATTTTTTGTTGACATTTCCAGGAGAAGATGGTTGTATATTGGAAGCGAGATCATCTCTCAATCATGGGTGAACTCCCTTCCTGATGAAAGTTCTCATGGAAAAGAGAGCAGGGTTGTCACAAGATCCTGCTTTGTGGAATATGACTGAAAGATCTTTGGAGAGTGGACAGTTATTATCTGCTACAGGTCTCTTGGGAATCATACTGTAAATTGTTCATGGAGTTCTTTATTTTACTACAATATGCTGCTTTCTTAGTCTGTTTGGTCAACAGATAGACTTTTTTTCATCACAGATCTTTGTAGGTTTCATCTGGTACCTATTAAAAATCAACTTCCTTTCTCTACTTCTCCTGACTTAGATTACAACATATTAGTGTTTCCTCTACTTTCATACAACCTACTGCATATATTCACTCCTCCCATTTTTATATTTACTCAACCCATTTCACGTGTTGCTCAATGCACTCACGAGTTTCCACCTTTCTTGCACACCTTGAAAAATTTGTGCCTTTGTTGCCTCACAGTGTAGTCAAACAACATGCTCACATTTTTGCACATTAAAAAAGAGAAGAATAAAAAGAAATAAAGGATAGAAAGAAGGAGAGAAGAGGGAGGAAGGAAGGGAGGGACAGAGGGAGGGTAGAAGGGAGGGAGAGTGAAAAGAAGGAAGGAAGGAAGGAAGGAAAGAGAGAGAGAGAGAGAGAGAGAGAGAGAGAGAGAGAGAGAGAGAGAGAGAGAAGGAACTCTCAAATATCTCAAATATCTACCAAGAACTTGCCTCATTTTGCGGTCATCACATTACCACTGCCCTCATCCAGATCTTTTGAAACTGACTGCATTATATTCTTAAATTTGTGACCTCTATTTCACACTTTCAGGCATTGCTGATTTGTAACCTAGTTATTTATTTATTTAAAGCAGTTTTGAAGATTTTCTTTTCCTTATAGTTAAGGAAAGCTAGTCCTTTTATCATTGTTCCCTATGACTTTGATAATTTGGGATATTTAAAATGTTGGCATATTTATTAGTATATCTAGACCTCCTCTGCATCAGCTATCATACTTAAAGCTAAATGTTTACTCTAAGTAAAGGTCATTTAATTCCTTTAAGGGATTTAAATATCTTAGAAGTAAAACCTCATGTTGGTAGATGTGAAAGCCACTCAAGGAAGTCAATTTCTACATGTAGAAACGTGATAGAAAATGATCTAGAATGTAGTATGGGATTCTCACTTTATTCCAAGATTAGCACCCTACTTGTTGACTCCAAAAGGCAGTTTTTACTGGGTCCCATTGGATTATTAACTCTGATCATAAGAATTCCAATCATTGACATCCTCGGAAAATTCTTATTTTTAATATTCTCAAAGAATCATGGAGTCCCCTACAGGGGATTCTCATGGAGGTCATTTCCTTACCTGTCCTCCCCACATTCAGGTGCTATTTTGTGCTAGGTGAATTTTGTCTTCACATTCCTTTCACTGTGGGAAATAGTCAATTTTATTTCTTTGAATGTCTAACATTCATAGTTTCCTAACTCCAAGCATAGGTCAGATTTTTCTCTCTTTCTCATCAAGACTATATTTTCCATTGCTTTTGGTTCATTACACAAAGAATACCCTACAGAAAACTGAAAGTTTATACAAATAAAACTCATGATTTCCCTCTATTTAAACCTATACTTCCTATATTCTTTTTTTTTTGTCGATATTGGATGCCTGCTCACTTTTATTATTTAGCTTTCAGATGTTATTTAGCCTATTTATTAAAGTTTTTTTCTATTCTCTTTTCTCTATTACTGCCACTGACTTGAAAATATAATGAATTTAAAATTAACTGGGAGAGGTATCACAAGGAGAATTAGGAGTTCATGACAAGACTTCATAGGAATTCTAAGGCTAGCCTAGACTTCATGAGACCCTGTGACAAACAAATGTGCACACACACATACACACACACACACACACATATTTATATATTTTTTCATATTTCTGAGATTAATACTCAGTTTTCTATTTTAATTTTTTTACACATTAATCAGTCCATGTTTAGCCTAAAATTATTTAGAATTAGAAAACAAAGATCATTGCTTGGCTCCTTTCTAATTAATATCTTCCAAATGTTGTATATAATATATACAGCCCTCTAGATTAGCATACAAATTACTTCATTATTGGGACTATAAATTGCCTTTCCCCTTATACACACTTACATCACTTGACACATTCAGATCAAAATCCTATGCCTGTTAGAAGCTTGTAAGTCTAACTGTAATATAAGTTTTATCTACTAAGAAAATCCTAATATTGTTTAAACTTAGTTTATTAGAATTTTTTATTGAAAAAAGATTTTTTCTTACAATTCATTTTGATTATGGTTTTTACTGTCTGAACTCCTCTAAGACTCTCTACACTTTCCAAGCCACCCAAGTCCTCTCTTTTTTCTTCTCTCTCTCATTACAAAACAAGCAGCCATCTGAAAATAATACGATAGAAAAAATGTTTTAAAATGGACAAAACAAAGAAACACACAGCAAGGCAAGCAAAGACCCAATTAAAATTCAGAAGAAATATATACAGACACGCACACAGACCCATTCAAACAAAATCAGAAACCATACTAGGTAAGAAAGAGATCTGTGAGGAAGAAAAAAAAAAACAGAAAATTTTTTATTTGTTTATTATTTATTTATTTATTTAGAACAAATTTTAAAACGTCCAAAAATACCACTGACTTTATTTTGTATTGACCTTATACTCTATTGGGCACAGGGCCTGTACTCAAGTTTTCCTTAAGTGTGGTTTCTATCTCCAGCAAATTCTATATCTAGTCAGACTCTAACGGAGAAAGGTTTTATTTTCTGATAAAGGCAGCTATCAATTGGAACAATAAAAGTAGACGGAGGACTAGAGATGATTATGCAAATCTAATTAAGAGCAAATTCAGGAAGTCCGGCTTGATCCTCAGCACAGAAAAGTACATGTGGAACAAACCTGAGTTGGACCCGGAAGCTCAGGAAAACAAGCATGGGAGAGAACTGGCACTACTAAGTATCTCCTGATATATACACAATGATAACAAAATGAAATGTTTAAAAATGATAACAATTTTAGTTTCAGTAAGTGTCTGATAATTTCTGCCTTCAAAATAGTGAAAATTGTTTTCAAGGTTTGACTCAAAAATCACATTTAATCAGTAGATTAGAAGCATTCTACCAGATTAATTTTTAGATAAAGGAGTGGAAGGTCATTCCTATACATACCGGAATCATTCAACAAATATATGTTATAGTACTTTTGACAACATTATAAAGACAATCATGTTTGTCTAGCTAGCATAACCATCACAAACTCATCACCCTTTTATAACAAGTCACTAATACTAAATATGATCTTTCTACTTTGTAAATATAAAAACAGCAATGAGCTTGCCTTTTAAGTGAAATTATTTCAAACTGTTTATTAGAATTAGTTCAACTTTTAAAACAATAGTTTCTTTTTTTTTTTTTTTTCTTTTTTTGGTTTTTCGAGACAAGGTTTCTCTGCAGCTTTTTTTTTTATAGCCTGTCCTGGAACTAGCTCTTGTAGACCAGGCTGGCCTCGAACTCACAGAGATCCGCCTGCCTCTGCCTCCCGAGTGCTGGGATTAAAGGCGTGCGCCACCACCGCCCGGCTCAATAGTTTCTTTAAAAGTAAATATTTTCTTCAAGAAAACATCGAAATCTCCAAGTATAAGGTTGCTTAGACATGATCTTAATGCTTCTTTCAGATCATGACGAATGTAGCGTTTACGGTATTTGCAGCCAGACCTGTGTGAATACATATGGATCCTATACCTGCAGTTGTGTGGAAGGCTATCTAATGCAGTCAGACAACAGAACCTGCAAGGTGAAACATGGTAAGTTATAATCTTGCTTCTTCCAGGTTCTCTTTCTCTGTCCTTTCATTTGCAATGTGGGGCAGTCATGTGGGGCAGCTTCCGCTCCTGTGAACACACTGATACGTGCTAGGAACTCAGAGCAATCCTTTTGATAATTGTTACTCTTAGACAACCCATTCAACTGGAGAAATGTCTAATTAGAAAACAGGTGGATTAATGGATTTTAATTACTAATCATTTTACCGGACTCTCTAATATGGATTGATTCTGTGGATTTCTGCTTTGAGCCTGAAGTTTCTATGCCATATAGTAGGGTAGTCTGCTACAACCCTGATCAGTTTACTCTTTTACATAAAGGTTGACAATAACTTCTTCCCATCCCGAGAATAACATGTGATCTAATTAATAGAGTATAAGCATCTAACTGTCTAATTTATTATTTACCTTTCCAATTCTATGTCTCTGTCCCTGTCCTTGCTTCCATCTCTTCAGTTGACTGTCTCAGAAATTCTGTTTTCTTTCTTCTACTGTACTGGTCTTGCCTTCAATCATTCCGCTTGGCAGCCTGCAATAAACTCAGCTACACAAATCATGTGACTGTTCCCTTCTCTTTTAAGGCTCAGTTACAAGGTCAACATTCAAATGATTTTCAATGAATATTCCACTTAAAAGTATACTCTCTCTCCATTACTGTCTTTTTGATGTGTGTGTGTGTGTGTGTACTCTAATGCTATATGGTTTCCCAGCATCATTGCACTACCATTGGAAATTAACTCAGTTTGTGATTTATTTTTATTTCTTTTCCACTACATGATTCTTCTAGGTTTATATGAAGAGAACAGGGGAGGAAAGATAAAAAGAAGGAAGGAAAAAGAACAGATGGATAGCTGGAGGGGGACAATGAAAAAAATGAATTTATCCTTGAAATTAAAATTATACAATTAAGAGATCCATGTTTGGTTGTTTAATTCTCATGTTTAAAAACTGATTTTTATTACTGTTTATCAGCAAATAAAACTTTCACCTTCTGCATAATTTTCAACAGATATTAAAAACTTGGTTAACATTGTCAAGTTAATGGAGTATCTTGGAGACACAATAGGGAAAACCGGGTATTGATGCTATTTTTGTGGTTCAATTAGCTCTGGAATATTGTGGGAGAATGTTATAGACAATATTTCACCTAGACCAATTAATTTCCCTAAACCCTGTCTTCATGCCGTGTACTAAAAATGATGTTGAATAAGGGAGATTACTCTCCTACCCCTATTAGCAAGTACTGAGTCACAAGAGTAAAGCACAATTAACAAAAACTCTGAAAAAAAATTGAGGTTCAACCTAAAGGTCAGAAAAAACGATACAGCCAGCCACTGGCTCTTACCTCGACCTCAGTCTGAAAATGGTGATCCTGCCTCCAGGAATCTCAGAATGACAATGAGACTGTGAGCTGTTTCCTCCCATTTTATAATCCTCTTTAGGGCTGGGATTAAAGGTGTGCACCACTGGGATTTAATGCAGCCACAGCCTGGTTTCCATGCAAACTAGTGTGGCTACTGCATTTAAAGGTGTGTGTTATCACGGTCTGGTATGTAAGGCTGACCAGTGGGGTTGTTTTACTTATTAAAATAAAATAAAAGGCCACTCCACAAGAAGAAGTATATCTTTTACAAATCTAAACTGGGTGAAACTTGGTAAATTGTTGTTCTGAGTTCCTTTTATAGACCTCATAACTTGTTTGATCACTTTCTTGATACAGCATGTAAGCTATTTAGGAAAAAAATATATATTTGCATCTAAAATAATAAAGAGAAAATTCTTCAGTTCTTCATCTGTCTCTTTCAATTAGAAACTTCATATACAAGACCGTAATTGCTTGGGTGTGGGATCCAGACCTTTAAAAACATTAAGCCATGTTCTATGTTTCCAATTTCCCTTTCACGAAGAGTTCTCAGTCAAAAGGTTGATGTCCTGAAGAAAGCTGATTCTCCACTGTTTCTATTGAGTCAGACAGCATTGCCTCAGACACCCAGGGAGAAAGAAATGTCATAAACCGGACTCAAGAGAACACTGCTTCTCTTCCTACAGAGGGAGTTTATCTGACAGTAATAGGATATGACTAGCGAGAGATGGTACAGGGTAATGTCAGACTGTTTCAAGGAAAGGGGATGACTCCCGAATTGATGATGAAATATACAAATCACCTCTATGCCCTTAGCTTGAAGACAATGTCTGCCTACAGAGTTCGAAAAACAAACAGTTGCCATGGTGATATTGTGGCTTAAAGCTTAAGGAAAATGAGTTGCTAATAACAAGGGCCTAAGTCTATAACAAAGAACAACTGCTTTTGAAGGTCACATGAATATTTGATTCCATGCATTTGCACAATTCAGGAAGAAAACCATCAGTCTGTTTTCATTTTCTCATATTTACAGCAAATGAACCAGAGAAAATAGTTGGTTTTGGTTACACATATATTTTTGCTTTATATATCACTATATACATACATACATGCATACATGCATACATATGTATGTACGTATAGGCAAAATTTTCCAGAGATTCTGGATATATACAACTATCAAGTCTGAAATATGGAGAGGTTAACTAAAGCCAGACTGAGGAAGAAGATTCTACAGAAAAATCCATGGGCAGAGGCCTTTCATAGGAACTGATAGCAAACTGTCTTGAAAGCTGCTTACAGAGGGGCTGAAGTTTCAACATGAATCATCATTGTGGCCGTCTAACTGTTCACTCCAAAATAAGACTGCGGGGTCTGATTTTCAATCTGACAATCAATAATATTTAAGTCAATGAATTCAGTCAATTTTTTCATCTTTCTAGTAATATGCCCGAGCATAAGTAAAATTTATAAGCCTTCAGAACCACTTTATGAAGCATTATTGATGGAAAGAGGGCTTTTGTAGGGTGTGTGGTCAAGAGGAAATGGCACAATATTAAGCAAGAAGCTTTAGTTCCTAACTTGTGAGACTGAGGAGTTCCCCCATACATTTCATACTCTGTCAATCAAACATTTCTGAATTGGAAACCTTCATAGGTAATCTGCTTGTGATCATAATTGATACTTTACACTACCTAACTCAAAGGTAACAATTTATAAAAGACAGTCAGTAGTGTACATTTTTAAAGTTACATCAGGCATGAATACTGGGGTGATCCTGAACTGTAGGGGGAGACTCAATAAAACGAAATGACTGCAGTGGAATTTCCAGTAAAAGCTAATAACTGTCTAATCAAATATTAAGTTCAAAACATTCATTATAGCTACCGCTGAAACTTCCTGAACACTCGAACATTTTGTTTTTAAAGCAGAATTCTGATAATGATACAATTTTCTTTATTGGATGTATCTTCTTGTTAATTGATTTAAGTTGACTTTGTTATAAAAATATCTTAGTCTGTGTCAAGTCGAACTTGGAGGTTAGAGTAACAGCTCCAGTAATGGAGAAAGGTGTTTACCTTACAAGCTCTTGACAGTTTGATTCTTGATAAATTTTGGCTTGCTGCTCTGTTTGTTGTATGTCCTAAGCAGATCTCTTGAGCCAGTGAAATTCCAGTGTTTGTACTGGAGCGTTGGCAACACGAAGAATCCTGAATTGATTTTGTGCTCATCACTATGAAAAAAAAAAAGAATGGGAGAGTTTTTCAGTCTTTTAGTGGGTGGAGCAGCTAGAATCTTCAGAGATGTGGACCCATTGCTTTTCTTTTCTTTTTTTTTTTTTTATTTTGTCTTTGTCTTGACTCTGATATCATTTTAAATAATGTGTGACAAAGGTTTGTTGTCAATGCATTTAGAAGTATTCTTCGAGTCTGTAGCTGACATTTTAATATTATAATAGCTCCTCTCCATTTGGTAAGATCAGAATTGTCACTTCAAAAATACTTCTTTGGAAAATGTTCCCAGCAAAGTACATGATGCAAACATGAGGACACAAGTCTAGAACCCCAGTACCCATGTAAATAAGCTAGATTAGATTGATTGGTACACATTTGTACTCTCAGTTCAAGGAACGCAAAGACAAGCAGATCCCTAGAGCTCTCTAGACAACCGAGCTTACTTGATGAGCTACAGGTCAATGAAAGATCATGTTTCAAAAAAGATAGACAGTGTTTGAGAAGAACATCCCAGGATGACCTCTGGCTTCCACATGTGAACATACACATGTGTATTGTGTATGTTCAAACACACAAACATACATGCATGCACACACAAATAGCATCAAATATCTTGGGGTAACCCATTGCTTTTCTTTCTGTTTTTTTTTTTTTTTTTTTTTTTTTTTTGGTGTCGAATATCTTTAATCCCAGTACTCAGGAGTCAAAGATAGGCATATCTCTGTGAGTTTGGGCCAGCCTGGTCTACAGAGCAAGTTCCAGGACAGCCAGGGCTACACAAAGAAATCCTGTCTTGAAAAATAAAAAAAAAAATCCAAATAAACAACTAGGCGCACACAGAAACAGAATCAAATAATTGTGGTGCTAGAACTTGGCATCTGGATTATGCTAGCTTCGCTATGGCTTGAGGTAACCTGCACTTTTGCTAGGTGAGTCAAACCCATTGCTTTTCTTAAGGATTATTTTGTAGCTTTTGTTTGTTTTTCAAGATTATAATAGTATTTTATCATTTCCCACTTATCTTTCCTCTCTCTAAACACTGCCACATTCTCTTTCTTGAATCATTTCATATTCATGGTCTCTTTGTCCATCAATTTGTGTTGTTGTTGTTGTTTTGTGTGTGTGTATGTATATCCCCAAGTATTAACTACCAGCTGCTCAGTCTGTATAATGTTACCTGCCTATATGTTCTCAGAGCTGAAAATGTAAGCGTGGATCTTTTATTTGTTGCTCACTGACTTAGGGTAGAAAATATTCTGAAAATGGGAAAACACTGGTAGGTATTTCAAGTCTTATATTGGTATAATGCAATTCAGTGCATCACTAAGTAGAGCTGGAACAACAACACACCCATGTTTCTTGCCATTTTCATCACTATGAAACGGAAGAAAAAAGCAAGAACTTTAGCTTCCCAAGGTCTAGATTAAAATCATGGAAGTATCTTTTTTTTTTTTTTTTTTTTTTTTTTTTTTTTTTTTTTTTGGTTTTTCGAGACAGGGTTTCCCTGTAGTTTCTAGAGCCTGTCCTGGAACTAGCTCTTGTAGACTAGGCTGGCCTCGAACTCAGAGATCCGCCTGCCTCTGCCTCCCGAGTGCTGGGATTAAAGGCGTGCGCCACCACCGCCCGGCTTTTTTTTTTTTTTTTGGTTTTTCGATGGAAGTATCTTAACATGCAGTTAAGTACTAATGCAGTACTAAGGTCTTTGCAATTGAAAAATCAACCACCATGGAAGTCAGAGCTGCTTCTGCTTCTTATTCAGCAGGTGGGCTCCTGTATAGCAGAGGATTGTCTCCCTCCCAACGTTGTTTGTAAGTTAGTAAGGTATCCTTCTATGTTTTCTTTTTAAAATTCACCTCACATTAAATTCTTCCTTATGAGATTTATGCCCCAGAATGCTGTATAGCTCAAAACAGCTTCTTGAGAAAGATCAGTGGACTAGATCAAAGTTATATCTGAAATTTTGCTCTTTGTAAGGGTCCTTCCACTGACCTGTAAGTGTGATGGCATTTAGTGACAAGATGAGCTATGAAGTGTCCTTAGCTAAGAGCCATCCCCGTCAACTAACACAGTATAGTTATTTGGTTTGTTGTTCTTTATGTGGCACACAAGGTAGATGATATTGTAAACATATAGCAAATAGCAGAAGAAAAATAGCTCAGTGCTTAGAAAAAAATTATACACTTGGCACACATTCTTTAGAAACTTCTGAGAACTAAAATGAAGATACAGGGGGTGTTGAGACTAAAGAAAAGGAGAAGCAAAATCCTGGATGTTATTGTAAAGAAAGTAAGATTTTTTTTCCAGTTTGAAATACTGTTTATGGGCGAGTATAGTTTGGAGATGATACTCGCCCCAGAATGGGTTGGGCAGCTCTGTTTTAGGTCCCATGTATGTGTCATCCCCTCGAAGGTCTCCCTTTCCAAAATACCAGAATTGGTCTGAGGGCTGTATGCAAGCTCAGGACAGTAACAGGAAAATGAACTCTGCTCCAAACAACCAGGCTGTATTGTCAAAAGCCCTACCCTATGGCAATTCTAGAACTGTCCAAATCTGAAATCTTGAGAGGATAGCCTAGGCTTAAAAAATATTCATCATACGGAATTATTTCTGTTACATTTGTTGTCTCTGTCCCACTTGCAGGTTTGCGAATTAAATTCCATGGGATGGAATGGGTGAAAATTTCCAGTGTCATATCCATTTCCCAAATTATACAATAGGTTTTTTTTTTCTATCTAAAAACTGTTCAAGAGTAGAATAGTGCAAATATAAAATATTTTCATGGCTTTCTTTTTCTGATTTTGCTTGTGCCTGGAAGGCATAGTCATCTTCATAGTCTAGCAAGTTTCTTAACGTGTCTCTATTTATAACCAGCAACAAGGTTACAAAATGAATAAGGATAACACAATCAAGGAATCTTATGTGTCATCACATCTTTGATTTACTCATAGTTTAATAAAGTATTATCCGTGACAAGAAAGCATATCTTTCATTAGCTTTTGAAATTCTTTCTTTCTGAAGTTTATCTGGGACCCTTTTCTGATATGACGAAATAACACATTCATAAGCTACAGATATTAATTATAAAATTTGCTTTTTAGTCAATGGCACACTAGGCACAACTTGATATTCTTTAAATGTTTTTTTTTATAGAATAGCTATTGAATCGCTACCTAAATCTTCAAATTAGGACATTACTAACTTACACCCTTCTCTACGGGTGTCTTTTTAAAATATTGGATAAATTTAATAAATAATGATAAAATTGAAACATTTAGGCTCATAGAAATGAAAAGTGATTGAGAGATAAATGATTTAGTTATAGGTATAATGATGAGGCATTAGGAATAAGATTAATATTATGCCTATTTAGCATAGTAATGTGAGTAGGTCTACCCCTAGCACCTAGGAACTTTTCAAGGCACAGGATCTTGGCCATTATATTGGGTTTCAACTCATGGAGTCTTACATAAACCTTTTCAAAGTAGTTGGTTCCTCCCATGATGTTTATACCACCACTGTCCTACTGGGCATGTTTTCAAAGAATAGTTATTATTGTGACTTATGGTATTCATGGCTGGGTAAGACTAATAATTGCTTTTCCCTCCAGTAACATGTTCAGCATCTTCTGGCATTCTGAAAGCTAGCTAGTAAGGATTGTACTTTCAGATCAGTATGCTTTTGATTTCTCCATGTTCTTTGAACTGAGTGTGTGTTATCTTCAGGAATAGGGGTGATTAAAAGCACTGACAATAAGCTTTACTGTTTGGGGTACATAGGTTATAGCTTTTCAACAACTCCAGAAGAATACCAGAAATGGTTCACCATTCCTGGCATTGGGAATTTAATTGCTTGCATGTGGTGTCTAGTAGTGATATTATTGCCTCATGATAGAGCAAATTATTTTAAATTGTTTTAATATGTGTGCATGTATACATTTCAGGACATTTTTACAATATTACGCTTCCATATGACTTGTCTTAGGGTATCTTTAGTGCTGGTTATAAGTCTCCATTTCCCCTCCTCCTTCCTGCTCTCCCATCCCCCATTAAATATTTCCTATCCCATTATTTCCCATCCCCATTTATAACATTGTATCAATTTCTTTTCACTAGAAATACCCTCATGGCCTTTTTCTAATTTCCTGTTCTCTGTAAGTCTTCTAAAGGAAGCACACATGTCTGAAGACTCAAACCTAATATTCATAAATTAAAGAGAGCATGCAACTTCAGCTTTCTATTTTTTTGAATAGCTCACTTTCGAGAAATGGTTTCCAGTTCCATTCATGTTCCTGGGAATGCAATAAATTTTAAATGAAAAATTTCCAACAGCTGGATAACACTTATTATGTAAAAGTAACTCATTTTCATTGTTTATTCATTAGTTGATGGGCATCTAGGTTGTTTCCATTTAGGAAATGGAAAACTATAGTGAAAATGGAAAAGTGTCATTTATAGAGTGGCAAGGAACATAGATTAGCAGGTATCTCTATAGTAGGATATAGAACCCTTTGGGTAAATGCCTATTGCATAATATGACTCTATCGTGTGGTAGATCTGTTTCCAGCGTTTTGTGGAACAGTCACACTGATTTCCACAGTGACTATACCAGTTTGCACTGGTAACAGCAGTAAATAAATCATCCACTTTTCCTGCATCCTTGCAATAATTTGTCCTCATTAGCTCTTTTGATCCTAACAATTATGACTATGACTAGAAGAATGATATCTCAAAGTAGTTTTAATTTGAATTTATTTGTGCCTAAAGATAAAACAGTCTTAATTTCTTCCTAGCTGTTTGGGCTTTTGTTGTTGTTTGTTTGTTTCTTTTTTGAGAACTCTGTTTAATTCTATACCCCATTTGTTTTTTTGCTTTGGTTCTTGCTGTTTTTGTTTGAATTCTTTGTATACTCTAAGTAATTATTTTCTGTCAGGAGTATATCAGGTGAAGAATTTCTTCCCATGATGTAGGTTGCCTTTTCCCTTGAATGGTGGTGTCCTTGGTTGTACCGAAGATTTTCAGTTTCGCGAAGCTTCATTTATCAGTTGTTGATATAAATGCCTTTGAGTCATTGTCTCTGCCAATGAGTTCAAGAACATTCTCTACTTTGTCCCCTATCAGATTCAGAGTACCTGATCTTTGTCAGGTACTTGATCCATTTGGGGTAGAGCTTTGTGCTGAGTGAGAGATAAAAATACAGTTTTGTTCTTCCACATGCTGCCATCCAGTTTGACTAGCAATATTTATGGACGATGGTCTCTTATGCCAATGTCTTTTGAGAGCCTCTTTATCAATAGTCTGTTGGGTTTTTGTTTTCTTTTGCTTTCCTTTAGTTGCTTTACTTTATTCATTTGGTTTTGTTTTAGTTACAGTTTTTGTTTCTTTTTTGAGATTGGAGACAAGCTTCTCTCTTAAGATAACCTGTTGCATTTGCAGAAATCTGGGAAATGCAATTTTGTTTTCCAGGAACCATGTGGTAACTAATGGTCTCATAATTGCAGTTACAGAGGACCTCATGCCCTTCTCTTGCCTCTTGCCATTTGTGTGGTGCACATACGTATACGAAGGCACACACAAAATATAAATAAACGATTTTAAAAATTAGCTGACTGTCCACGTATGACCTTATATGTGAGTTATCTATTCCATTTGTCAACGTGATTTTATACCTGTACCACGCTAATTGTATTACCCTGCCTCAGTCATATAACTTGAAATCAGGTATAGTGACCCTTCCTGCAATTGCTTTATTATTCTAGATTTCAATTTCTGTGAGAAATTATATTTGAACGTTGACAGGATTGCCTTGGATCTGTAAATTGCTTCGATAAATGACCATTTTTTGCTTTCTTAGTACTTCCAATCCATGAGCATCTGATATCTTTCTGTTTTCTGGTTATTTTCTTCCATTTATTTCTTCCGAGTATTAAAATTCTTATTATACAAGCCTTTAATTTCCTTTGTTATGTTTACTATAGTGCATAATTTTGAGGCCATTGTGAAGGATAGTTTTTTTAATTTCTTTTTCACAAAGTCTTTTATTTGTGTATTGGATGTATAGGAAGGCTACTGATTTTGTATCAATTTTACATGCTACAACATAGATGAATGTATTCATCAGCTATAAGGTACTTCCGGTGAAATCTTTAGGGTCTTATATGTATAGAATCCTTTTATCTCAACCCTCCTCAAAAATGCTTCTGTTTGCAGCAGTTGGAAATTATCACAGAGACCCACAATTGTCCAAGATATAAAGAATAAGAAACTGAAAAGTTCAGTATTAAACTGTTTATCTGTATCTTATGTTCCTGCTTCTTAGGCTCAGGGATCATTGCAGAAGAGGAGGCAGAAAGGTCTTAAGACACAAAGGCAGTAGATGACTATAGGAATCAGTGTTTCAGGACACAAGAGTAAAGTTGCACATAGAAACTCATAGCAATTTGGCACAATGCAGAAAACCTGTACAAGTTTAAGCTAGATTGAAAAGTTGGTTGCGAAGCCAGGAGGTGGTGGCACACACCTTTAATCCCAGCACTTGGAGGGCAGAGGCAGGAGGATCTCTGTGAGTTCGAGGCCAGCCTGGTCTACTAAAGCTAGCTCTAGGACAGCCTCCAAAGCTACAGAGAAACCCCGTTTCGAAAAACCAAAAAAAAGTTGGTTGTGAGAAGGGAAATGAACATGAAGTCATATCCCAAGATGAAGAACTAGCTGGAAAGTTACAGCTTCTGAGAGAGGGGGCAACAGTGTTCCCTAAGGGTTTGTTTTCTGCTCTGACAACCATTCTCCAGTAGATAGACAACATACAGAAGTATAAGGCCAGTGCAAACTGTACATTATGGTCTTGGAAAACACAGCACACTGAATTTGGTGGGTAGGCAAAGGAGATTTTTTTTTTATTAAAAATTTCTGCCTCCTCCCCGCCTCCTATTTACCCCCTCCCCCCTCCACTCCCCCTCTCTCTCCTGTCCAAGAGAGGGTTCCCTGCCCTGTGGGAAGTCCAAGTTCCTCCCCCTCCATCCAGGTCTAGGAAGGTGAGCATCAAAACAGGTCAGGCCCCACCAAAGCCAGTATGCATAGTAGGACCCAAATCCAGTGTCATTGTCCTTGGCTTCTCAGCAGCCCTCATTGTCCACCATGTTCAGGGAGACCGTTTTTTTCTCATGCTTTTTCAGTCCCAGTCCAGCTGGGCTTGGTAAGCTCCGAATAGATCAGCCCCACCATCTCAGTGGATGGGGACACTCCTCACAGTCCAGACTTCCTTGCTCATGTTTTCCCTCCTTCTGCTCCTCATTTGGACCTTGGGAGCTCAGTCCGGTGCACCAATGTGTGGCTCTGTCTCTATCTCCATCCATCGCCAGATGAAGGTTCTATGGTGATATGCAAGATAATCATCAGTATGGCTATAGGATCTGGCCTTTTCCGACTCCCTCTCCTCAGCTGCCCACGGAACTAGCTGGGGGCATCTCCCTGGATACTTGGGAACCCCTCTAGAGTCAAGTCTCTTAATAATCCTAAAATGGCTCCCTTAATTAGGATATATGCATCCACCCTTCCTATATCCCAAGTATCCCATTACCCCAAGCTCTCCCTATCCTCCCCTTCACGCTTCTCTCTCCCCATCTCCCCTTGTCCCCAACCCACCCCACCCTCAAGTTCCAATTTTTGCCTGGCAAACTTGTCTACTTCCAATATCCAGGAGGATAACTATATGTTTTTCTTTGGTTTCACCTTCTTATTGTCTTCTAAGGATCATGAATTATAGGCTTGATGTCCTTTATTTAAGGCTAAAAAACGATTATGAGTGAGTACATCCCATGTTCATCTTTTTGGGTCTGGGTTACCTCACTCAGAATAGTGTTTTCTATTTCCATCCATTTGCATGCAAAATTTAAGATGTCATTGTTTTTTTACCGCTGAGTAGTATTCTAATATGTATATATTCCACAGTTTCTTCATCCATTCTTCCACTGAAGGGCATCTAGGTTGTTTCCAGGTTCTGGTTATTACAAATAATGCTGCTATGAACAAAGTTGAACAAATGCTTTTGTAGTATGATTGGGCATCTCTTGGGTAAATTCCCAAGAGTGGAATTGCTGGGTCCTGGGGTAGGTTGATCCCAAATTTCCTGAGAAACTGCCACACTGCTTTCCAAAGTGGTTGTACAAGTGTGCATTCCCACCAGCAATGGATGAGTGTACCCCTTACCCCACATTCTCTCCAGCAAAGGCTATCATTGGTGTTTTTGATTTTAGCCAATCTGACAGGTGTAAGATGGTATCTCAAAGTTGTTTTCATTTGCATTTCCCTGATAGCTAAGGAGGTTGAGCATGACCTTAAGTGTCTTTTGGCCATTTGAACTTCTTCTGTTGAGAATTCTCTGTTCAGTTCAGAGCCCCGTTTTTTAAATAAGTTAATTAGCATTTTGAAGTCTAGTCTCTTGAGTTCCTTATATATTTTAGAGATCAGACCTTTGTCAGTTGCAGGGTTGGTGAAGATCTTTTCCCAGTCAGTAGGCTGCCTTTGTGTCTTAGTGACAGTGTCCTTTGCTTTACAGAAGCTGCTCAGCTTCAGGAGGTCCCATTTATTCAATGTTGCCCTTAATGTCTGTGCTGCTGGGGTTATACGTAGGAAACAGTGTCCTGTGCCCATATGTTGTAGAGTACTTCCCACTTTCTCCTCTATCAGGCTTAGTGTGTTCCGAATAATATTGAGGTCTTTAATCCATTTTGACTTGAGTTTTGTGCATGGTGATAGACACGGATCTACTTTCATTCTTCTACAGGTTGACATCCAGTTATGCCAGCACCATTTGTTGAAGATGCTCTCTTTCTTCCATTGTGTACTTATGGCTCCTTTATCAAAAATCAGGTGTTCCTAGGTTTGTGGGTTAAGATCTGGGTCTTCTGTTCGATTCCATTGGTCAACTTCTCTGTTTTTATGCCAATACCAAGCTGTTTTCAATACTGTAGCTCTGTGATAGAGTTTGAAGTCAGGGATGGCAATGCCTCCAGAAGCTCCTTTATTGTATAAGATGGTTTTGGCTATCGTGGGTTTGTTGTTTCTCCGTATAAAGTTGATTATTGTCCTCTCAAGGTCTGTGAAGAATTTTGTTGGGACAAAGGGGATGTTTTATGGAGGAGTTTGCGTAAGGGACTGGATATAGTCAAAATACATTGTGTTAATTTTTAAAAAAAAACATTGAAAATTGAGGGGCAAAGACAAATTGTTTGTTAAATAAATGAAACTAAGATACACAAAGTATATATATATATATATATATATATATATATATATTCTTTTTGAAGAATAGTAAAACTATATAATAACTTAAATCCTCAGGAGGATAAAAATCTTAAAGCTTGAAAAGTAGAATAACTTTGTCTTCTTATATAAGAACAATAATTTTTCTTTAGAAAGCCTTCAAGGCATAGCTTGTGTCAATTGCAATCAACAGAGTTTGATAAAAAAAAAAGTCTAGAGTAATAATAGGAGGTAAAGAATATCCCTTTGGCACTTCTCTCCCTGTGCCATCCTGGGCTGGGATGATTAATATCCTGGTACTCTCTCTAGTCATGCTGCCTACAGTCTTTTCAGTTTTTAAAGGAGAAAATCTGTTGCGTTGATTTCATTTCTAAATGTATGGAAGCTTTTCTTCTTCACAACATCGCATGTATTCGATGGTGCTGTCCCCAAAACAGAAACCTGGACAAACTATTAGCTAAATTGTCCTTAAATGCTCTTCTGATGTTCGGAAAGGTATACTGTTAAGCTACATAAGTCATATCTAAAAAATGTACCTAGAAGCTTGTTTGGTATACCACTGAATACTTAGAGTACTTAAATGTACTTAAAAAGTATTTAAAATTAATAGTAGTGTATAAAACTGTGGTCTTAACTGCAGGCTCTATGATTGCATCAATAGGAGGCACTGTGTGAAACACTGAAATTGTTTAAATGACCTGTCCTTTTTCTCTCTTCTAGATAATGAGTTCCATGTAACACCTTCCTCCTCTTCACTCTTAGGTGATCTTATTTTACATATCCTTGAGAAAGTACAAGTGATTAAAATAGAAGCTTTTCAGCTGAAGCCCATTAATATAAGACTGAGTGTGGACCCTGAACATATAACTTTACTTTCTTCCTGTTGGAAGAATGAACTGACATTTTTCCTATTAGCGAAGGCTTCAACATTCATCCTCCAAAATATTTAGAGACTAACTATTTGTAGCTATCTATTTGTGAAAGCACTAATATTTTCTTGTTTGATTTTTAATATTACTCTTATTAGTTTACAAAAATCACAGGTTTCTTTTGTTATTTTCAAATATACTTTGCTGTGCGTATTCCTGGCTACTCCTGCTCTCCTCCTCTTCTACCCCTACTCTTTCAGTTTCAGCAGACCCCTCCATGTTGTTCTTTGTTCATGTCCACTTCCCTCCATTAAGTCATTCTTCCAGCCCTAAATCTCATCCCACCTGCCTGATTTTTGCCTGCACTGCTGCCACGTGTATATGCATTTGCATCACTTAGTGGCCAGAACTCACGTTTGACAGAGAGCATGCGTTCTCTGTCTTTCTCATCTTGAGTTACTGTTTCTGGAGAAATTGGGGTTAATATTTGGGATCCTTCATCCTATTGACAAAATAATTTAGCGGCAGACTTAGAAGGGAGTTCAAAGATAGTTTCATTCGAGACTGAAATAAAAAACAGTGGGGCAAGGGGATCTCAGCAACAACTTAGTGAAAGAGAAAAGGGACAAAGTAAGAGACAGCGCCAAGAAACTTGGTATGTTCAGAAGGAGATTTCCACAAAGAGCCGCATGGTAACAGGGGAAGCTGGCTTCTGAGGAAGTGAAACATTGCATATTGGGAAATACGTGCTTGGGCTTTTGGCATGCGTTCAAAAAAGAATAGAACAGAAAGAAATAGAAAGAGAGAATGTAAAGGAAAGGTTACACTGAACAGAGTAACTTGATCAGCTGGCCAACTTAGCTGTCTTCTATGGCAAAAATTATGTTTGCATCAATGGAGTGGCTTCTTGGCGGGATGAACACATTATCTCATTAAGGGGATAAGTATAAGAATAATTATCTTCTCACCACATATTCAGGTGAATCCGGTTCCCTGTGGAGTAGTCGCCTGGCTAGGTGAATGACAGGGCCATCTGGACTAATATTTAAAATAGACAGTAATATGTAATGTCCCACTCTTTGGAGCATATCAGAATGTCATGTCTCTACCAAGGAACTGAAGGAGAAATCAAACCCTATTATTTTCCTCAGCAGGGATAAGAGGGACAGTTATAATGTTCATTATTATTTTTTAGTGTTACCTGAGAATTGGGAAATGCAATTCAAATCTGACCAAGGCAGAGGGTTTCATCCTCAGCGGTCTTCTAGGCTAATGTACTGACTGGTTTTGTGTCAAGTAGACACAAGCTAGGGTCACTTGAAGAGACAGGAGCCTCTAGTTCTCTGTTTCAATAGAAAAAAAAAAAAGTCTTTCTAAGATTGGGCTATAGGCCGACTTGTAGGGCATTTTATTTATTATTGATTGATGTAGAAGGGAACAGACCACGTGGTTGGTGCCACTCATGAGCTGGTGTTCCTGGGTTATATAAGAAAAAAAAACAGACTGAAGAAGCCATGGGGTGCAAGCCAGTAAGAAACACTCTTGTATAATCTCTGCTGATGCTCCTGCCTCCAGGTTCTTGCCCTGTTCTCACTGCCTTCCATATTGAATAGTGATATAGTCATGAAAGCCAAAATATCCGTCCCTTCCCAACTTGCTTTCTGGTCATAGTGTTTCATCACAGCAATAGAAATCCTGACTAAGACAGCTCCTAATTACCATCTGTCACTTAACATCCTGCTGAATATATTTTCCAGTTCCATCCATATTCCTGCACATTTCACCTTTACAATTTTCTTTCTGGTTCAGTAAGATGCAATTGTGTATATACATTCCACATTTTTCTTAACAATTCATTGTTTTTGAGTATATAAGTTGGTTCCATTTTCTTGCTGTTGTGGAAATAATAGTAATAAATACATCTGCCTAAGTGTCTCTCATAGGATTAGGAGGTCTTTGGGAATTTACTTAGAAGTGATATAACTGGGCCATGTGTTCGCTTTTTAGTTTCTGAGAGGCAGTCAACCACCCTGATTTCCATAGTAGCTGCTCTCCTTTACAGTTCTACCAATAGTGGATAAATATTGTTCTTTATAGCAGCTCTAGTATATGACACTTACAAAATACTTGAGAAAACAAAATGGTATAAACCTTTGTATGTTCTTAGTTTAGCAAAGCTAAGAATGTGAAAATGTCTAAATAACCAAAAGTAGTCTAAACATTCAGTGCAATCTTATCACAATTCTAGTGCCATTTTTAATAGACGTAGGAAAAAACCCAAAATTTGTATGAAAGCCCAGAAGACCACAAACAGTCAAAGAAACTCCAAGTAGTATGAATACAACCAGAAATAGCATATTACCTGAACTCCAACTAAATTACAGGGCCACAGTCACAGAGACAGCAGTATACTGGCACATAACCAGAGAGAAAGGCCAATGAAACAGAAGGTCTGAAGATAAACCCAGACAGGTATGACACCAGTGTCTGCAACAGTGGAAAGAACCTTGTGCTGGAAAAAAAGATAAACTTCTCAATTAAAGGTGTTAGAAATATTGGGTATTCACCTTCAGAAAAGTAAAATTAGAACCGTATATCTCTCTCCCATACAAAATCAATTTAAATTTGATTCAAGACCTTAATTTTATTCTGGAAACATAGAAACTGATGAAAAGAAACATGAGAAACACATTAGGATTTAGGCACAACAATGAATGCACTAGTAATTTAATCTGTCCTAGATCTTTTCAATTAAAGTTCTTTAAAGATAAGTGAAAAACTCTCTTTAGTGCCATAATTTTCCCCAACTCTTGCTCGTTTCACTTTTTCAGTAATAGAAATATACTCCTAAGTGGATAGTCATTCTCTACTCTTCCCTTCTCTCTTGAACCTACTTCCCTGGAACTTAATATCATTATAACCTGCATGATTTATTACCAGTGGTTTCTCTTTCATTAATCATTGATTGGTCCTTGAGCTATAAGACAGTGCCTCCTTTGACTACTCTCTCGCTTGCATGACACCACCTTAATGGAATTATATTTAAACTTCCCGGAACATTCCCTCCAGCCACTTTCCTGACCTATACTTCTTTCCAGTACTTGCCTATTATTTCTCTTTCCTCTCCCTGTGTTTTCTTTATTTGCTTGACTTCCTAAATCATCTCATCCTTTGACTTAGATTTCAAAGCACTTCCTATTTTCCGGCCTTAAAAAAATTACATGAATGCAGAGGTTTCTAAGATTGTATCACAAGTGTTCAAATCCTGAGTGAACAAACATTAAATTATGTGTTCAATATTTCCATACAGATAATTATCAAAAGGCTTGTATTCTGTATATCCAAAACTGACCTCTTTAGCCTATTCCATAGTAATGCTCTTTTCTCAGGACTGCCTGTCTTTGTTACTGTTACCTTCATTTACCTCATTTTTAAGGCTAAAACATTAAACTCACAACTGACTCCATTCCTCCTCTCAAGCACTTTACTTCTATCTTTTTCATTGATTTCTTACACTTATGTTTTGCATATCTTCATGACATTTATCACTGCCAAGAAGTTATAGTCAGGATTTGTGTATTGTCTGCCTTGCTCAGGGTGTCAGTTACTTTTCAGTTGCTGTGGAAGAAAATACCTTGACCGAGATAACTTAGAGAAACTAGAATTTATTTGCATTTCCAGTTCCAAAGAAATAATATTCCCTTAATATAAATTTTAAAAGTTTCTTCATAGCAGAGATATATCAGCAAACAGGAGTCACGGGGGCAAGAAGCTAAGAACGTACATCCTCAACAGCAAGCAGGAAACAGAGGAAGAGAGACTCTAAGTTGTCCAAGCTCTTCCACAGTGATGTCCTCCCCAGCAAGGCTGCACACCCTCCCAAGCATGCGTTACCATTTGAGAACTAAGTGTTCAAACACCCATGCTTAAGGGAAATATTTTCACCCATATCATTCCAGTCCCAGGACCCACAGGTTCTTGTTCATGTTATAACGCAAAACATATTTGGTCTAATTTTTCAAGTATCCATAGTCCTTTACAGTCTCAAGAGTTTTCTGCCCAAAGTGTCCTTTGAGAATCCAGGAAATCTCTTAATTGTGACATGCGACTATAAAATTAAAAAAAGCATACTTCCAACTAAAGAAGTCACAGAATATTCTTCTCTTTTCTAAAAGAGAAGAATGATAGTACAGTGAAGAAATATTAGATCAAATCAAGACAAAAACACAGCATGTCAAACATCGAAGTCTGTAGTTGGATGTCATAACCAGAGTTTAGACATCTCTGCAACTCTAGCTTTCCTTCCTACAACATACGTCTCTCTTGTGCATTGCGTCCCCATTCTTGGCAGATGGGTCACGACTCTGGCATGTGCAATATCTTGGAGTCTTCTCCGCAAACCAAATTTTATTTCACAGCTTCATGCTATGGCCTCTCCAGGCCTCTTGCCTTCTCAGGACTTTGGCACGGGAGTGCCCCTGCTACACACTGCCTGACTACAGTGACTCTCTGTAATAAGGAAACAGAATCCAAGACCCTCTCTTCCTTGAATCACATAAAACAGCAGTTTTTGTAGTAAGCAGCTTTCAAGAAGCAGAAAATTCCTTAGGCTCTTGTTCATAAGTTGGAAGCTTATCAAAGTGAGGTCTTGCCCTGAGTGCACTGTTCCCTTTTTTTCCACTGCAGAGCAAGAGGCCTCTCCTTAATGACACTAATCTCCTTAACAATTACAGCCCCAGTTACAGCACATGCCTTGACTGCAACATTAAGCCTCATAGTGCTCATTTTCTTCCCAAACTGTTCATTTTGTTTGTCTTTCTGACCTACTTGCTGTTTTCATTATAGACCTCCAAAAGAGAAATTATTAACAGCCACGCCACATAGTCATTGTTATACTGTCTTAAAATCTCTTCTGCCAAAGAAAATAGCTCACCATTTAAAATCTAACCTCAGGTCAATTCTTAAGATAAGAGCAGACGTCGTCCAATTTCTTTGCTGAAATATCACATGGATGACATATAACACCATTGCTTTTAGAGACCACTCTTCCCTCTGAACTCTCTTGAGAACAGGCCTATAGAGTCTGCAATTCTCTCAGAACTACAGTCTTCTAGACTTCTACTAGAAAAGGCCATTATGCAATGCTTATGTCATTGAACCTGCTTTTATAACCCAAATTTCCAAAGTCGTCCACATTCAAACAAACAAAAATAAGCCATAGTCAGGTTCTTCACATCAGCAGCCACTACTCTGGTACCAACGTCTCTACCAGCTACTTTTCCGGTGTTGTGATAAAACACCATGAGCTTAGAAAGGGACGTTTATTCGGTACCAGAGGAATGAGTCCACCATGATAAACTGATATCGGGGATATGCTGTGAAGGGCAAAAGGCAGGCATGGAGTCCAGATCACATCCTCAACAGCAAGCAAGAAGCAGAGATAGCAAGGTGGAAGTAGGACAAGGCAATGGATTCTTAAAGTCAACCCCAGTCATGTACTTCTAGCAAGGTTGCAGGTCCTCTATAACAAGACCACCAGCTGGGAAGTAGATGTTGAAAGATATGCCCCTTTCAAATTATCAGACCAAGTAAAATGTGTGCAGAAGGAACATAACAATGTTGTTAGCTTTATTTATTGATTGTATTTCTGGAATGTGCATCAAGGTATGACAATAGCTAGCCATGTTCAATAAAGGTTTGTTGAACAACTAAATAAATCTGCAAATTTTCGTGTGGTATTTTGCTTCCCTTTCAGCCAAATGAGGTGTGGTCTTCATAAGAACAGATTTAAGAAAGAAAATCTTTTATGACTAGGAGATATACACACGTATCTTCAGAAAAGGACATATATATTATATCTTAAACTCAAATGTTACCTATTTTAATCATGGAAGAAGAGGTCTGTCTGAGTGTTGAAATTATGCTTGTATAGTTAAGGTAGTTCCTACTATAATTGGAAAGGGATCTGGGAGATTTTAGAGCAGCTATTGGTCATCTCCAGCAATTCAAATAAATTTAACATTGCTATAGGTAGGCCCTGCTTCTGGATATATTCATTTAATTACCTAAAATTTTAATGAATTGTACTTTGAGATATGGAGATTTACTATGACATCAACAACTTAAATGTAAAATTTCTTTTCCTATTGCCTTGGTTATAGTCCAGGTTCAACATTTCATATTAAAATGGTTATTTTAAATTTTAATATTCAACAAAATATATATTTAAAACACTAAAATATCCAACGTAGAAAAATCCTCAACATTTGTTGGTTTATTTTCAATTATGTGACAAGAACGCTTTCAGATAACAAATAACTATGTGAGCTGTCTATGAAATGGGAAAATTTCTTCTGATAAGGGATAAACCTTTACTTTTTTCTTAAATATATAAACACAAAATGTATGCTCTGTATAATGTCACTGGCTTGTATATTTAGGACTAAACACTTAATATTGGATAAGTAATGCAGGAGTCCTTCCCTAGGGAATACTATTTCTCCTACATATAGCATTTCTTAGCTGCTTGTAGTTTTTTGTGATGGGCTGGGGTCCCCTTTCATGTTAACATGTCTGTAAGTGTCCTTGTCAGATCTTGTTAAAGCAAGTGTTGCTGAGAATTCATGGGTACAGTTTCTCTGACATTTATTGGAGTCCCGGGTGTATAGAACCCTGTTCCTCTCACATGTTTCTATACCCTCTTCCTCCACAATCCCTGAAATTTAGGTCAGTATGTATGTTGTCGGTGTGGTATTGGGCATCACATCACACTTGTTCTTTACATTTTTATCAGGTATGGTTTTCTGGAATGGTCTCACTCTGCTGTGAGAAGGAAGTCAGGACAGAACTTCAAACAGGGCAGGATCCTGGAGACAGGAGCTGATGTAGAGGCCATGGAGGGGTGCTGATTATTTGCCTGTTCTGATGGCTTACTTGCTTAGAGTGCTTTCTTATAGAACCCAGGACTACCAGCCCAGGGATGCAATGACCCACAATGGGTTGGGTCTTCCCCCGCTCATCACTAACTGAGAAAAGACCCTACAGCTAGATCTCATGGAGGCATTTACTCAACTGTGTCTTCTTCCTCTCTGATGATTCTAGTTTGTGTCAAGTTGATACACAAAACCAGCAAGTACAACATCCTTATTGTAATTTTGCTCTCCGCCTTTCTTATTCTGTATTTATTTCTCTTCCTTTCCTAAATTAAAGTCCATCTGATGTTTTTCCCATTTCTCTCCTCAAATAAGCATGCCATCAGCTATTCCACTTTCTATGTCTCTTCCCCAATTCCATGTCTTCAATTTTGTTCAATGGGTCTATATGAATAGATTTTGTAAGCATAATATACATATATATCTTATATATATACAATTATTATATAATACACAATATTTATATGGAATGTAAATATATTTGTATATAACTAATATAACTTTGTAACATATCTTTAGACTTGAAATTTCAAATTGTTGATGTAGAGATTTTTAACCTTCTTAATTAGTCATCTTTCTAGCATTGCTCTTTTCCCTCAGGATGCTCTCGGGAGTCTTTTGTGATTCCATACGAGAGTTTAGGAACCTTGTTTTCCTGTGAACAATGAGATAGAGATGTTGACTGTGATTATCTTGACCATGCAAATAGATTTGACAGAAGGGTCATTTTTTAATACTATTCTACCAATCCATAAACATGCAATGCCTGTCAATTTTCTAATGCACTTCCCTATCTCATTCTTCAGAAATTTTACATTTTTAATGTAGATATCTTTAACCTTAATTAGTTTTATTCCTAGGTGCTTTATTTTCCTTGGTGCTATTTTTAATGAGGGTTTCTATAATCTTTTTCTCTGCATTTGCTGATTTTGTATCAAAAAGGTCTTTTATTTTCAATTTGATATAATATCCAGCTACATGCTAAAATTGTTGACTCACTGTAGAATTTTTGTAAGAGAATATTTTGGATCATGTTTGCATCATATCGTGTAGGTAGTCTTACCTGCTTACTTCCTGGTTCTTTGACTGGAATACTTTTGTTAATCTTTCCATTCTAAGATGGTGGCTATCTTTTAACCTAAGATATATGCCTTGTAGACATCAGATTTTGGTTCTTGATACACTCAACCAATCTTGATTTGGGAACTAAGGTCAAGAATATTTAAATGCATTATTGAAAGATTTGTTTTGATTACAGTCATTATGCTGTTGATTTTTTTGTTGGTGGTGGTTTTTTTTGTATTGTTTTGTTTTGTTTTTGTTATTTTGAGACAGGGTTTTTCTGTAGCTTTGGAGTCTGTCCTGGAACTAGTTCTTGTACACCAGGCTAGCCTTGAACTCACAAAGATTCTCCTGTCTCTGTCTCTCGAGTGCTGAGATTAAAAGCCTGTGCCACCTCCGCCCAGCAATGTTGTTGAATTTTTTTAGTAGTATTGCTTGTGTTCTCAAAAGTATTTGTGTATCAGTAATTATAGTCTTATTTAATTACTTTTTATAGTCTCATGGCTAATTTTCTTCCTGTCTTCAATCTGAAATATTAGTACTACATATTTTTATTTGATTTGTTGGGATATAGTTTTTAGGCTCTTTATATCAGGGAAAGCATATATCTCTCAATTATCTATGGCAGATAAGCTTTTATCTTATATATTGAAAATATTTTTTATACTCTACATTTTGACCTTGCTTCCTTCTTCCCAGGTCCTCTTAGTTCCTCCTACCTCCCTACCTTCCCATAGTCACCCTTCTTTCTTTAGAAAAGAAACTCACCACTTTATGCCTTCTTTCTCTCTAAGTAGTAAATTAAGTTAAGCAAAAAAAAGAGTGAATATAAAAGAAAAAATAATAGGCATGTATTGGCTATTTTCTGCTCGGCAATAGGCCTTATGCTTAATACAACAGTGAGAGAGAACTATTTTTTTTTTTTTTTTGTCAAATGGATGTCAGTTGGAGATAGCTTCTTGTTTAGGGATGTGAGCCTGTGTCCACTTCTCCTTCTCAGGGCTAGCATAGGACACTCTCTAGATTTCTGTCTTGTACCAATACAGGCCATGTATATTATGTCAGAGTCTCTGTGAACTCCTTTGTGCATTAACCCTGTTGTATATGGAAGGCACTCGTTCCTTGGTGTCTACCATCCCCATAGCCACTTACAATCTTTCCCCTCCTCATCTAATTAGTTGCGAAAACTATGAAGAAAGAAGTCTGATGAAGACATACCATTTAGGATTGAGTGTTTAAAAGTTTCTAACTCTATGAGCATCGTCTAATTGTGGGTCTCTCTGTTAGTTCTCATCTACTATAAGAGAATACTTCTCTGGTGGTAACTGAGTAACCAACTTGGATACAGCAAATGAAGTAAAGACTAATTTTATTATTACATTTCTTTACCAGCAAAATGTAATTTGATTTTCTTCCTAAGCCTATGGCATAGCCTTAGAATCTTGGCTATCTGACCTGTGTCAGGCATGGGTCCTATTTCATGGAATAGGTCTTAAATCTAATCAGAGAGTGGCTAGTTTGCCCCATAATATTTGTAACACCATATCACACATTCAGGTAACTATTGTAGATGGATTGGTGTTTACCTTTCTAATTTGGTGGTATACATAGAACCTTTCAGTTCCCAGAGTAGTACCCAGTCAGTAGGAGTGAAGGCATGAGATTTAGGCAGATAGTTTGTCAGCCAGGCATGTTAGGACTGACATACACTGCTCAAGGGCATACAGGATTTCAAATTTTCCATTGAGAAATCAGCTCTTATTCTGATGGATTTTCCTTTATATGTGACTTTTTCTTTTCTCTTGCAGCCTTCAATACTCTTTCCTCCTTATGTTTACTTAGTGTTTTAGCTACGATATGCTGAGGAGACCTTTTTTCCCAATCTTACATATTTGGTGCTCTGTGTACTTCTTATACCTATGTGGGTGTATCTTTCTTTAGTGTAAGACATTTTTTATGTCTTTCATCTTATTGAAGATTTGACCAGTGATATTGTCCTAGAAATCTTCTTCCTTGTCTATGTCTATAATTCAAGGTTTTTAAAAATTCCTTTACATCTTTCATTTTCATTGCTTATTTTCTACAGATCCTGTACTTCATTCTTGAATCCTGATATTACATCTTCTGCTTGATTCATTCTACTATCAAGGCTTTCCCTTTAATTTTCTAGTTGAGTTATTAGTTTTCTTCAAATCCATATTCATTTATGTTTGAGTTCTCATCAGTGATTTTATGTCTATACTGAATTATATTTTCAATTTCTGGATTGCATCTGTCATTTCCATCAATCCTATATTTGTATTTTCTTGAACATCACTCTGGTATCTATTCTCTTACAGTTTTCTGATATGTTTCTTTATGTCTTTATTAAATTCCTTAAATTTGTTAATGAAGCTTATGATTGTTCTTTTAATATCTGAGACCTGTCATTTCTCTAAATCAATGTTTCTCAATCTATGGACTGTGAACATATTCACAAGAGTAGCCTAAGTACATTAGAAAACAATTTTTTACATTATAATTCATAGTAGTAACAAAATTACAATTATAAAGTAGCAAAGAGAATAATTTTATGTTTGGGGACACCGCACCATGAGGAACTGTATTAAAGTGTCGCAGCATTAGGAAGTTCAAGAACCACTGCTCTATGACAAATGACAGATAATTCCTGCTGTAGTCACTCCACCATAAAATTATTAGGAAACATTGGGAAAGGTAAGAACCCCTGATCTAGATAGTTCTTGCAAGCAAACATTTCTACAGGACCAGCTAGACCCTGGTGGAGGATGTGTACCTAATTATTTTATCATTCTTATAATTCTTGACATAATTCTAAAATTTTCACATAAGTACTGGTTCCATCTATCTTATTCCCAACGTTGTTGAAATTATAACATTTTTGAGGATCTACTAAACAATCTGTTTCATTCTACAGACCTGTATCTATAACAGATATCAGCACTTGCTCCCTCTATTCTTATTACATAATTTCTATATAAGTTCAGCATTTTTATAATTTACTTTAACTTCTATAGCTAGAGTGGGATAGACATTATTATTTATGTAACATGGAATTTAGAACACAGTAGCATTCTGGAGGAATTTTGGTAATTTCTGAAAATATTTTTGGAGCTTATGTATCTCTAATAATCAGTGCTTTGTATAGTGCAGATTCTATATGTATCTCTTTTTGCTGTCTACACAGGAACATGTATCCCACTAATTTAACTGCTTTCCAATCTGTTCCCTGCATATAAATGTATAAGGACAATTGTATTTTCCCTTACCACCTGACAAGAATTATAGTGCTTCACTTGAAAAGTAAAAGTGAAACTATTAATTTTGGAGGTGCAATAAATACTTATTTATTTATTTTTTACATTCTACTAAAGCATGGTTATTCTGCATTGTAACACAAATTTTAGATGGTCTTAATAATAAAAACCCAGAGACAGATATTGGGGTAAATGGTGAAAGATCGGAGAAGTAACAGAGCCAGCCACTAGAGAGACATCTTGCTGGTACAAAATACTCAGATCACAGGGGCTGAGCTTCTGTCTCTATGAATCTGCCCACTGAATGGGCAAGAGGTCCTTTCTCCACATACCTGATATTTCTGTCACCACCTTCTAGTCCTGGGATTAAAAGCATGTGCCTCCCAAGTACTGGAAACAAAAGTGTGAGATCCCAAGTGCTGGGATCAAAAATGTGAGGCACCACTGCCTGGACTCTGTGATTAATAGTGGCTTATTCTGCACTCAGTTCTTCAGGAAAGCTTCATTTGTAGAACACAAACAAAATACCACAATATCACACTCACCTTTGTCTAAAATAAAAAAGTTATAACTAATATGCAGGTAATAAATATATCAATGATGTCTAGTCTATAAACATTTGACATATTTGAAGAAAAATTTCATTATCTATCCTATTTATTGGTGAGTATTAAAAGCTTTACTTAATTCATTTTCTCTTCTATCTTGCATTACCAAAACCATCTTTTTTATGGCTGTCAATTGTATACACTTTACATTTCTTTAGTAAATTTCTTTTCTGCATCTGGTAACAAGGAAAACTATAACTCTAACTTTAAAGCCTTCAAATCAATCAGAGATTGGAGAAAGAAATAATGTTAGCTGAGTAAGCAGGAAGTGCTGGCAAGTGACTTCCAAAAAATTTTAGAAATGACCGAAACTGGATGCCTGAGCAGTCACCTAGGTTCATCTGTAACATTGGGGAAATCCATCTTCAGCCTATAGGCCTAGAATATCTGAGAGGTTTTCTGGGAAGCAGAATATTCTGAAGGGCTGTCCTACCTTGTCTTTTCAAAGTGCAGCAGTTACATTCATTGTGTCCTACTTCTCGGATTTGGAAAGCATACTGTCAACAGTCAAGACGAGGGCACGTACTTGTCCAGTGGCTAACATTTTTCCACAAAGAAAGTAAACTCCATATGGATGCTCATCATCTTCTCTGAAATAGATTGGTGTTGTCAAGAGCAGATGTGTCTCATTGTCATAAAAGACCTATGTTATTAAAACATCTACAGAATATAAATTCTGTAGATCTCTGAAGTGTGTCAATATGGCCTGTCTATCTTAAATAAATTTGTTTGACCTTGAAAACATATCTAATATGACAACAAATTTGATTGTAATAGATGACTAATCATTAACCTCCATTTTCTTATTATCCTAAATAGTAACAATAAGTTCCAAGGACTAGAAATTTGTATGACATTGTTAAATGATCTGTGTAAGTACCTTGAGCAATACCTTGAACAAGATTAGAAACAGTATGTTCTAACAAAAATAATCTTAAATTTGTTTCAGTAACAAAACTCCATATCAAGTTAAAATATTTAAGACTATCAATTGCTTTTCTGGCTTAAAAGTAGATTCAATAATCTATCCTTTTCCTATCATATCTATATTCCCCTTTTTTTCTTTTAAAAAGAAGAACTCTGAATCTAAACTTTGTTCAACTTTTTCTATCCATTTTTTAATGTGTGGGAAAACTCTCCCTGTTAGCTAAATCCTCCCTTTAAGAATTCTCAACTGTCTCACAATATCTGCTGGCAATGATGATTCAGAAGGCAATGAAAGGTGAGACTGACTGCAGCTGCATAGACCAGTAGAAACCCAAGCAGGTTTCAACAGCTACCTAGTTTGGCAGCATCCTAAGAAGGGAGTTTGGGAAAGCCCACAACCCACTGGGAGAAAAGAAGCCAAAGAGAGTCTTCTGCTGAGGGAAAGGCGCAAAAGAGGCTAACTCCTGTGGCATTTGGAACCCGGATACCTGTGGAGTTTTCTGCAGAATGGCTGTGACAGAAAAATCCCAAACTCACTCAAAGGGCTAGGGAGAAAAAGAGAGGAGAACCTAATCAGGGAGGCGGTGATTCCAGTGGGAGCTCCCGTATATAGTGGCTGCAAATCTACCACAAGTGACTTTTTCATGAATTCATGCCCTAAAATTGGATGCCAGATGGAGCTTGAATTCGAATTGGTCAGACATTAGGGTAAATGATGGAATATCTATCAGAGAAGTAAAGGAGCCAGCCACTGCAGAGTCTTCTTACCTCTATGAAATCCTCAGAACAGAAGAGGTTGAACTCCTGTCTCCACCCGCCTTATATTCTTATTACCATCTTTCTAGTGATGAGATTATGGGTGTCTGCTTCCCAGTGCTAGGATCAAAGGCATCAGATCCCAAGTACTGGTGTCGAATGTGTGAGCCATCACTACCTGGCCTCTGTGATTAACTAGTAACTAACTCTATCCTCTAATCTTCTGGCAAGCTTAATTTGTTAGAGCACTAATAAAATATCACACACGGCATACAATTTCTGACTTTGTCTTACTAGAACACAGTTTTGATCACATTATAACCCACATGTAATTAACACTGGCTTTGCACTGAATCTCAAATTAAAACTGTCCATCACCCTAAGATTTAATAAGTAATTCTACTTCCTTAATGTTATTTTCTAAATTTCTTTAAAAAATGGGAATTTGAATTCAGTTCTAATACACTAGCTATATGACCTTAAGTAAGTTACTTAACATCTGAACATTTTCATTTTCTAATATGCATTATGAGAATAATATTAGCATCTAACTCACACTCATAAATATGCACGTTACTAGAAAATAGGTACCTGTATTACCTTGTCTGGATCCTGAAATATCGTCTTTAATGTCAACTCTTCCATCTATCATTGTGAAATTCAAGAGTCAGTTAGTTGTGTGTTGCCTTTAGAGAAGACTACAGTCATTATTTTTCCAACAGTATGTTCCTCATTCATTTACTCTTTTCTTAGAGCTATTTTATCTAAAATAAGTCCTTTTTCTTTATTATTAGTTCTCGTCAAATTCTTGTATTTCAGTTAACTCAAGAATAAAATAAAATACCATTAATATTTGGGTATTTTAAAGATCACGTACAAAAAGAATTAGCAATATTTTTAGCATCTATGACACTGGATATCTTTAATGAAAAGTATCAACCTCACTATAAAAATATAGATACTTGAGGATAAACCTTCATCTAACAGTTTAAATCTTGCTTGGAGGTTCACTCTTGGACTAATGTCTTCTTTTGTCTTTGATTACTTAATACTATAAATCCTAAATAAATTAGTTAACCGAATAAGGCATATTTACACAGAGATCAGTTCCGAATAATTGCATTATGAAAGTAAAGATTTAGTAAAATAAAGTATAATTTAGATAAATGGTAGAATGCTTCTTGCTCAGCCGAATATTGCTTTTATTGGATTTTCTTGACTTAATTTGTGTGGAATTTTAACTTTACAAATGAATGATAATATATCCTTATTATTATTTGCTTCATAATAATTAAATATAAGGGGAAGAGAGAGATTAATGAGACCATTATGTTTTAGAAAGGACAATTCCTCCCCATATATTTTAACTTCTGTGGGTCAGGAGGCAATGCTGGAGGTCAGACTCGAAGTATCCACAACAGTTTCCACTGCTCTGCTCCTGAGCAAGGTTTCCAGACCAGCCCTATTTCCTTTCTACTTCAGTGACATTACTCTCCTGAATGTGTCTGACAGCCCAGCGGAGGGGTTGATTCAATCTGCCTTCCTCCTCTAAGGTGGAGTTGTTGACTGCCGGTGCTTTTTGGAGTTTCAATCTCCTCTGTGTGAAAGGTTAATGTTTATTGCATCTCACTAAACTTTGATTTGGGTATCTCTGTGATGGAATTCATCAAAAGTGTTTTCCTACTGCTCCTCTGAGAAAACTTTCAATTGACTCTAAGAATGGCACAGAGTAATGGCATCACGTTATTCCGGGCAGCCTTTCATCTTCATTAGCGCAGCTCTTCAGTTAGCTGTGGAGATCAGAAGCAGTGCAGGTGGACACACATAGTGGTCTTTATAGGTCAGTGCTGGCTTCTGTTATTAAGTCAGTCTAAGTTCTTGCCTTAAATCTCAATGAGATTCCACATTCTTATATTCCAGGGGCTTTTCTCATTACACCGGATATTATATTCATTGGTCCAAAGGATGCAGTAGTCAGCAGGATATATAAATACTATGTAAAGCGTTTCATAATTAACATTCTAAGTATCCTTCTTCCAACATGCGAATCGTATTTTTAAGGCCAAACTATTCAAGCCATGTCAGATTATAGATCACTTAGCTGTCTTTTGTGTGTGTGTGTTTTCTGTTATCTTAGGAGAAAGATTTAAAATTTGTGATAGGCATTTTTCAATAAAATAATTAGTCACCTGGTAATTTTAAAATCAACTCTAAAAATTTAAACATATATAGTATATATGTCACGTATATGTTCCTATGTTGACAAATCTCAGGGGAGTTTAATCATTCCTTCACATTTTGAACTAGTTAAGAAGCGGCTGCCAAAATAGAAGATTTGCATAAATCTTTCCAGCAAAGCTTTCCATAGAAACTCATTTAGAGGGTGAGGCACATTCTCTGAGTTCATTTCAAATGTCTCAGGAAGACAATAAGCACGGACATTACTGTGAGCACAGCTTTGTATATCTGATAACAAAGACATCTCAGACTCTCTAAACTGAGAAATCTATAATCTCACAGGTTTCCCAGATTCCAAGGTCACACAGCAAAGGATCAATCCAGGAGTATTAAAGAAAGACCGCGTGTGAATTCTGAACATCGAGGGCACACGTAACATAGCCTTAATGTAGAATTAAGAGATTTTTTCAGAGAAGTCTAACACCTAACAGGGCTTAGATATGTTCTACAGAAAAGGTTACACTAAACAGAGATGCTGTACCACTTGCCTTAGGTTCCTGGGATATTCCTTTGTTGTAGAAATTATCTTGGTGTTTTGAAGCTTCCTATTTATTGGTTTACACTCAAGTATTTCACATACTCCATATTCGCTATTCAGTTTGATAATGTTAATGGGCATTTTGTTGTTTGCATTGTTTATGCCATTATGCCAATGTTTGGAGTCTTTTCAAACTTAAAACTAAGCCTCCAGTTATACTGAGATAATTTCTTAAGGGAAAGGATGGTCAGTACTTATGAACTGAATTCTGAAACTGGCCTTTTTAACATTGTGATAGAGGACACCAGCTTCAGGAGCGATCTCTCCTTTCTGGAGGTCTTGATTTCCTATCTTCACCATTATTAACAAGGACCACTAAATAGTACTGGTTGGAAGCTTGGATTTATGTAATTAATTGAATCAACATATGATAGAGGCATTTTTTCCCTACTTCACGGTGCTCAGAAAGACCACTTGGTGCTTACGACATTTTTTTATGTCCAATCTTTTTTTTATTCCTTTCATAGACTAAAATGTATTTAGATGTTCTATAAATTTCTTTGGAAGATTCACATAATGTTTCTAAGTATTCTGAGTATAAAAATTCTATTACTTTTGTTTATCTGAGTATTGTGTTATTCAGCCTTTTTCCTAGATGCTAGAAAGAGCATCACTAAGGTATATAAGTAAGTAAATAGGAAAATATATATGCTGTATGGGTTAAAATAAAGATGTATTTTATAAAAAGGAATGGAGCAAGAGACTTGCAACTTTATAAGATGTAACAGAAGTCCTCACGAGGAAAATAACTTCTGAATAGTGGCCATAATGAGGTAAGGATCCAGTCAATGTATAAAAAAACAATATTCAAGGAAGGAGCCTGTGTTCTCCAGTTTCCCTCACTTATACAAGGCACATCACAGAGTATAACCTTTCTAGAACATGATGGCAAGGACCAATAATACTAGGAATGAGAAGACATCTCAGGAAAGCTCGTAAGACCTGTTACTGGTCACAATTTTGTTCTGTGTGGAGTGAGCATTTGGGGCGGGGGGGAGGGGAATCAAACAGAAATTGGTGTTATTTACACTGCGTTTTCCTGGCATAATCAAGGCTGGTGTGTTGGAATGCACTAAGAGGAGGCACCAATAGAAGGAAGGAAGACAGCTGAAAGGCCACTGGAATAAATCAGGAGATAGATGCTGACAGCCTGACACAGGATGTGCTGCTAGGAGCTAATGTGAGACTGGGAATACACTTCCTCCTACGTTAGCCATCAGAGCCAAAACGATTTAGTGATACGACAGCTAGGCCTTATCCTAAGACCGGAAATGAAGAATTCTGTGTTCTTTATCCCTTAACCATCAAAACCAGTGGGGTCATGTAAACAAGCTCTAGGAACACTAGTTTTCATGTGGATTTATCACTACCTCTGAACATCTGGACAATTTCAGCATGCCCATCAATAGCACATAAATCCTACCATCACCAAAACTGTATGGCATAAAAGCAAGGTCTCCATCGAGGTTTGTTTTACATCTGGAATTGGTTGTTTGGCTTTTCAGTCAGTGTGGAACCACAGAGGCCAAGGTGACAGATTCATATTGTTGGGAGCCTGAATTTTCCGTGTTCTACTCCAGAGAGTCTATTTCTGACCTTTTACACTCACGTTACAAAGACATGCCCTTGCTCACAAAGGAAACTCAGAAACTATATCGTAGACTCATCCGGATACATCATTGTTGCTGAAACCGAACAAGAGCAGCAACAACCATAAAAGCAAACAAACAAACAAGCCTCACAACACAGCCCTTTCTTTATTCACCATCGAGAAAAGTAAACAGGATTGCTTTCACAATAACACCACGCATTATGACTTAGGGCATGACGGAGGCAAGTGGGCAAGTGCTCAGACAAATGCATTAACCCAGAGAGTGAAACGACCCATGCACTGAGGCGTGTGTGTGTAGCTTATTAAAAAGGCATTCATGCAAGCCTTCTTTCTACTCCAATCATATTTTACAAGTACAGGTGTAACTTTTAGTTGATGATGCACCATTAAATAAAAAAAAGACAAAATCAATTATCTCTTCTTTAACACGTCTTTCTGTATTTCATTCCAGAACCTACAGATAGTCCACCAATGCTACTCATTGCAAGTCCTGAAACAATTGACGTCTTCTACATCAACGGGAGTAAGGTGGCAACTCTAAGCTCAGCCAACGGAAATGAAATTCATACCATAGATTTTATGTATAATGAAGAAACGATTTGCTGGATTGAATCGAGGGAGTCTTCAAATCAACTCAGATGCGGCCAGATGACAAAATCAGGAAGACTAGCAGATGAAAGGATAATTAACATTCTTCAATCCTTCCACAGTGAGTCTTTCAGTTTTGCGCGTTGCCCTGTAAGAATTTCCTGTCCAGACAAGGGTGTGGGATTCAGGGCTGCATGTGTGAATAAGAGTGCATTTGATACATGCTGGCAGTTGATCACACCTACAGGTTTAGTAGCTCTCTGTCGAGAAGTACATAATGCAGTGTTTACTGTAAGACTGACTTCGATGTTTCCTGAAGGGTCACTGTGCTTATGATTGACATTTTCCACTGAAACATAGTTCACAATATGATGGCAAAGGTCGAATTTCAGTAAAAGAAGAAAGCAAGAAACTTATTTTGATAATTGTCAGTTAACTGACTGTAGTATTTATTTCAAGTACATTGAAAACTAATAGGCTTTTGCCAATAGGTAAAAGAATATCAGTGTTGAATTTAATTGAAGCAAATCAATAGTTTTTTATTATTTTCCAAAAAATCTGCAATTGATGTTTGGATTTTTTTTTTTTTTTGACTTTTCATTACCGGTGACCACTCTTCTCTTTGTGTATAACAGAACAAACTGAAGTCATGTGGTTACACACATATGCACAGTACCTGCCCTGTCTCTGTTCCATTTTCCACATGGGTATGCAACTTATATGCATAAACCTGGATTGCTTTGCATGAGAATTTTAAAATGTGTCCAGTTATCTTCTCATTTACAGAAAATGGTGCCCTCATAAAACATAAATAAAAAATATTATATGCAACAAGAAGAAAAAAGTCTAGGGTAGAATAAATACTATTTGTTGATTAGAATTGGTAATTAGGATAGCCAGCAATGAAGAATGGTGTTTCAAACATATTTCACACATGGGTTCAGGCAGAAATTGAATTTCAACCAAGAAACCAGCTTTTTGCCATGTTTAGATTACCTCATTTAATGCAAATGTATTTGTCTCCGGAAATAACATAAAGAGTGTTCAAATTTCAAATAAGCAGGATATTTCATAGCTATGCAAGATTGTCCCCAAGGTAATTTCAGTACTTTCTTCTCTATAATTAATGTTTTCTGAAAGTATTGATTTCTTCTTTGATAATCATCAAATCAAACATTATTTTATAAATCCTAGGAACACAAAAGAATTGCACATCATAACATTGTAAACATGCTTTTGTAACTTACTATATTTGATTTATTAAACAAATTAAAATATCTATCCAAATAGAGAATACTTTTGTTAGGCTGGTCATGAAATGCTGAATTGGCATATTTATTTTGAACTGAGGAAAAATGCACCCTAATTATATTATTTAGAGCAAATAGTTTTTAGTGAACTTTGGTTTATGTAATTATGTAGTCACTTTTAATTTTTAAAGAAGTGTTTAAATTTGAAGAAGTAATTTAATGATCGTGTGGACAGAAATCTGGACACGGTTGGCTGGCCTCTCTCACGACTGTAAACTGTACATTTTAGCTACTTCTCATAGCACAGCTGCCATTGAATATTATATGCTCTGCATTTACTATGACAATTTGTAAGTTGATAATGAAGTTTGAATATTCCATGCATGTATAATTACTTAAAATCTCTGTCACACTATATAAGCTAAAATAATGAACTGCCGGAAATCTGGTTGGTTACATTTTCACCATTACCTCTCTTTCAGAGATTATTTTCGCAGTTTTCAACCATTATTTGTAGGTACCTTTTATCTGAAATTACATAAAAAAGAACATTGCCTTTTTAGAAAATACTTTAGAAATATATTTCAAAATGTTCTTTTTTAAAAAAATAAATAAATAATCAGCCAAGACACACCAAAATGGCTTGTGTCACAAATTTGTGTGACCGTGGTAGACATTGTTACAGTTTTCACATAATTACAGATTTCTTCTTCACATACACAACTCATTTCCAATAAGAGATAGAGCCATTCGGGTTTAAAACAGATAAAACTTTAGCTGAGAACTTAAGACTGTTAGACAAAACTAAAGATTTAAAACAGACCCAGGAATCAAAACTCCATGTTTGTTTGCTGGATTGTTTTGTTATTTTGGAAAAAAAATAAATGAATGTAGCACAAAAACAGATCTTAAGATTTTATCGATCATGATAAATTGTTATCTGTGCAAACAGAACTATGACTGTTTTTAAGCTGGATAATATCATATAGAAAACATGGGCAGCTAGCTTGGATTTGGAATGGATTTTATAGCTTTTTCAAATATGTCTTTTGGTCTGCATTTTGGTACTCCATACTAGCAAACCAAATGATTAGTCCTCTAATACTAGTCTCAGAATGTCAGGATCTTTGAAGGTTGGAAAAGGTGTTTGAAATGGTGACTAATGAAGACTTGGATTGTTCAAAAATTACTAAAATTGCTTCTTGTGTTGTTCCCATAGGAGTACTGCTTCTTAACATTTATAACATGCTTAAAGCATATTATAGAATAATAAAGAATGGACAATAACATGCTTAAGAAATCATATTAATTAATAAACACTGGAGAAATGATAGAATACACTTTTACTGAATATTATTTTTTCTTATTTATGATACATTATATTTCTTATTTAACATAGTCATCCTCTACAGCACAGACTTGTTAAATTTTGAATTAATTGATTTGCAAATAAATTTGATTTCAATAAAGTATTTTCAGCAAAACATATTTGTAGCAGCTATTTATTTTCTAAAATTTTTCTTAGAGAACATTCTGGTAGGAAGAGATAAAGAAATCAAACAAGCTTATGACCCCATCAGAACATTGTCTTCAGAAGTGAATATAGCTGAGAAGTAGAGTTTTAATTTATTTTATTATTATCGATATATCATCTTACATTCTTTCACTCTGTTGCTGTATGTGATTCTCAAATATTTTGAAGACTCTGACAATCTCTTTGCATGCTCTAGCACGACCTGGACTTCTCGCATCCATTCTTGGGCTGAGCTGCAGTCCAGCAGAATATGTCTATTTAAGGATGGCATTGCCAATGCTTCGGATCCTTTAGCTTCTGAATTAGCTTCACGCTGCTTTTATCTTCTCTCTAAGCCCATTCCCATAATAAAATTTAGCACTTGTCCCATGTGAAGATCTGCTTGCACCTAGAAAATCAAATCTTGGATGGAGTTTTCTTTAGTTTTAACAGCTGAGTTTTGTCTTCTATCCATCTTAATTATTTTCCTGTAACTTGGTCCATGATATTGAGGGGGAAAGGTTGCTAAACAACCTATTTTGTTCATTTGCTATCACCAGATATAAGTATTGTTTTTAATGGTCAATTGTACTGAGAGATGTGATTCCTAACAATAAGCCATATATCAATATATATATATATATATATATATATATATATATATATATATATTATAGAGAGGAAAGGTGTCATAATTTCCAATTGTGCAGTGTGTAGACAGGGGGTAGCTTTGCCTTATCCACCTTCAACCTTCAGACAATCCCGTGTTGCACAGGAGAGTAGGATGTGCACTTCCTCTGGTGCAGTTCAGTTTCTCATTTCATATTTATGACATCATATTCTTTCTGAACATATTCCAGTTTAGCAGCCCACGTCAAACCTGGGATTTATGCTTCTACTTCTTCACCAGGCATGAAATGCATGTAACAATCTGTTCGGAAGGCAGCATTTTGGTAGAAAATATTAAAAGATTTGAGAACTTCTAGTAAAAGAGAATTGCAGAAATGCCGGTGATGGCCACCCTCTCATTATATGCTCCGGGGAAGTTTCACAAATAATACTTTCTCTTCATTTGTCCACGTCTTCCCTCATCGAGTTCCCGGAAGATGTTTGGCTTTTATCTGTTCCGAATTTAAAACATTTTTATTAGAATATCTTGTGAAGCAATTTTTGTACAAGCAGTTAAAGTAAATACTTTTACATTTTCTTGACCAGAGATCATCTTGTGCAGGAACATTACAACACTTTTCCTGCATCTTCTGTTGATAAACTTCTCTTTAGTGAGGAAATGCATGAATATTAAGTACTCCATGACTTTTTAAAATCTTTTATTTTCTATTTAGCACATTGACATGGAATCATAAAAAGTGGATTTTTTTTTGTGGTCTGAGACATGAATTAGCATTTAAATGTGTTCAAAACTAATTAGCATACTTCATTTTTGCAGTGATTTGGTGTGCCATGGAGGAGAATGGATCATTACTGAGAATTTTCTTTTAAACTGGCTAAAAATGCTAGTCTGAGAACACAGTTTCAGAGAACTTTAAGATTCTTTCCTTGATAATATATTTGCACCATTTTCCTTATCTTTTACAATAATATTAGACACACTGGCTTTGAAGTGACTCATTCTGAGGAACAGTCAGTACATTGCCATGGAAAGCCTTCCTAGGTACCTAGATACAGGGGAAAGCAAAGCAAAGCAAAACTTTTTCACACTCTGCTCTTCTACAAATTTGTCTTTCCCATTGGCTTATCTCTGTTAAGTCAGCATAAAGACTGGGACTCTCTGACTGTTATTGGGCAGTAAAACCAGAAACCAAGGATATGCCAGACTTCAACGTTTAGAGTCAGTTTTTTTTGGCATTTGTTTAACTATATTTTACACACACAGGCATGAATAAGCTCCCATCCACCTTGGACTTGATGCTGTATAAGTCTATTAAATACTGATTATTAAGCTTTCTGTATAGATTTATACATCTATTGTTTCATAAGTTTTTTTAATAATCATTGTTTTAAGCTTTGGGTTTTATGATGAGTTTTGTTCAAATGTATCACGTGCTATGACATATTCTCTGCCCTTTCCCCTTCCCTGCCTGTCATGGCCTTTACTGGTCCTGAGCTCAATTTCTAAAATTCCCACTATTACCAAGTACTGTATATAGAGAATATTTATGCAGAATATCTATGATATGTTTCAATATATACAACATTTATGTTACATTTTAATATCCCAAATAACTGTGTTTTATCTTATCTGCATGGAGAATATTTTAATATATATATATATATATATATATTTCATTCAAAGCATCATAAGGGAACTCATTTCTTGATATAATAACAGGACTAACTAAGAAGAAACTAAAATTTAAAAAAAGAAATAAATTATTAAATAACAAAATTCTGACAAAATGTTAAATGATTTCTGCAGATAATATTTTTTATCTTAGAGAATAATTTATCCATTAAACTCTTTAAAATTGCTGCCAAGTTATCCAGGATTTCATTTTTTGACATGTTTTCAGATTTTTCATTTTGTTATCTTATTATTTAAAACAACTTAAAGCTTGAATATATTTTAATCATATTCTTTCATTCCCCCAAGTCCTTCCAGATCCTCCTTTCTTCTCTACCCAATCAATTTTAAATTCTTTCTCCAAAAGCAAACAAACACCCAGTGCAACAACAAAATTTCCAAACCTAGATAACAAAATATATCAACACTAAAATAGAATTCAAAAAGAAAAGGAAAGAAAAACACAAACAACCTTTAAACAAGTAAAAGCACACACAAAAAATGTGGAGTCCATTATTTGTTGGTCAACTCTTTCTGAATGTGAGATCTTCTCTGGAGTGTTTTAGTATCAGGTAGCATTCCATTGGAGACAATTGACATTTTCCCTCTTCCAGAAGGTAAAAATGAACAGTTTAGTTGTTAATCTTTACCATCATCACTAGGTTTTCATTTATTCCTTCATCCATTCATTTTTAAATATAACAAAAGAAAATATAAGAAAAAAAACAAGAAACTATTGCATAGAAGTTAGACAAGTCAAACTAACAGAAGAAAAGGAGACTAAGAGAAGGCACAAGGGTCAGAAACTTACTAATTTCCATACTTAGTAATTGTGGAAATTCCCCACCCACAAAAACAAATGAGCTAGAAACCATAAACAAAGAGGACCAGGTGGAGACCTTGCAGGCCTGATGATTGAACAAGGCACTTACCTATGAGTATAGCAGAATATCATTAGGACACACTCTATCACTTTTTTAAAAAAAAATCAGTATTATTTGGATTTTTTTCTAGGTGCCTAGGACATCTAGTGTTAGCTTCTTGGTAACCCAAGTATTGTTAGGTAAGGTGTTCATCTCCCAGAGCAAACCTTAAGTCAGATCAGGTATTACTTAGTTACTCATACAAGCTTTGTGACTCCATTACCCTACATGTCTTTTACATTGCAGAAAAAAAGAGTATTTGCCTAGTTTTGGCTGTGTGTGTGTGTGTGTGTGTGTGTGTATGTGTGTGTGTGTGTCTGGTTCTCCTTTGACAGCATGCAGCATTCCTTCCTATACCAGAGACACTGAAACACTGGGATGAAGGCTTTATGTAGTCAACAGTTCAACGCTTCCATATTCAATGAGTTGTGAGTATTATCTTTCACAATTGGGCCTTGCTCTCAGTTGATGGAGAGCAATCTGTATCATTGGCAGGAACATGAGGCATTGGGAATTCCTGTGAGGCCCCTTTGGCCAACTCAACTAGATGTAACCCAATCCTGGTACTGGGACCTTCATTTGGTAAAAGACATGGTCAGTTGGAACTCTGTCTCCCCCAAAATTTGTTGGCTTCATTTAGATTAACTTCATATATGTATGCATTTTAGGAGGTTTCTACTGTATGAGGTTTTCATACTACCCCTCAAATGAACCTTAATTTTAGCTCTCTTTCTCCATACTCCCTCCCACTACCCATTATTCCCTCCCCACCTCCCACCTGATTCTCTTATGCCAGAATCCCCCAATACATCCATAAACATCTATTTCATAGTTCCATCCTAATGATATGTCTGTTCCTTCATATACTTATTCTACACCTACTAGCTGTAGTTCTATGGCTTATAGCTAGCTCATTATTGATTTCACAGTTAATATCAACATACAAATGAGCAAATACCACACTTGTCTTTCTGACTCAGGGATACTTCACTCAATATATTTTTTTTTCATATTTCCATGTATTTATTTGCCTGCAAATTTTACGATGTCAGATTTTTCTTTTCTTTTAGATTTTCTTTTCTTTTTTTGTTTCTTTTGTTGTTATTGTTAATGGCTCAATAATGCTCCATTGTGTAAATGTACTGGATTTTCTTTCTCCATTCTTCTGTTGAGGAACACCTAGATGGTTTCCAGCTTCTAGCTATTATGAAGAGAGCAGCAAAGAATAAGATTGAACAAGTGTTTCTGTGGTAGGGCAAGAGATCCTTTGACTATAAACCCTACAGTGTTATAGCTAGATCTTGAGGTAGATGGGTTACCATCCTCATCAAGATCCTCCACACTGTGATTCATAATAACTGTATGAGTTTGTAGAAGTTCCCACAAGCAAGGTGCAGGTGTTCCACTTCCTCCTTATTCTCTCCAGCATGAACAGTCACTTGTTCTGTTGTCCTTAGCTATTTTAACAGGTGTAAGGTGAGATTTTTATATAGTTTTGATTTGCACTTCCCTGCAGATAAGTATGGTGAACATTTTTCTAAGAGTTTCTCATCCATTTGAGTTTCCTTTATTGAAAATTCTCTGTTCAGATCTGTGTCACATTTTTATTGGGTGATTTGTTTCCTCGAAACCTATTTTCTTGAGTTTTTCATATATTTTTGGATATTAGTCCTGTAATCGGATGTGTAGGTGGTAAAAATCCTTTTCCATTCTGAAGGCTGCCCTTTACCCTTTGTCCGAAATAACAGTACCCTTTCCAATGTAGGGGTTTCTCAGTTTAATAAGGTATCTTTATTAATTGTTTTTCTTAGTGTCTGTACTGTGTTCTGTTCAAAAAGTCTTTTCTTGTGTCAGTGAGTTCAAAGATAGTCCACACTTAAGATTCTGTTAGGTTCAGTGTATCCAGTTTTGTGTTAAGATCTTTGATTCATTTGGAATGGAGTTTTCTGCAGGGTAATAAAGATCTATTTGGATTCAGGTGTACATAGATTATATGTTTATGTCTAGGTCTTCAATTCAATTTATTTAAATACTGTATCTTTTTGTGGATTGATACCACACTTTTTTTAATTGCTATAGCTACTTAGTAAAACTTTAAATCAAGAATCATGATACATCCAGCAGTTCTTTAATTATTCAGTATCATTTTAGTTATTCTGTTTTGTTTTGTTTTTTTTTTTTTGTAGGTGGTAGTAGATATTTTCTTTATGTTTGTTTTTCCTGTTTGTTTTGTGTTTTATGTGTGTATGTATGTGTGTTTTCATGTGAAACTGAAAGCTGTCCTTTAAAGTTCTTTGAAGAACTATGCTGGAATTTTGATATGATTCTATAGATTCTGAAGATCGATTTGGGCACAAAAAAGTAAAAAAAAATTACTATCATAATCCTACTTATATATAAGCATGGATGATATTTCCATCTTCTGATCTCTTCCTCAATTATTTTTCCTATAGGATTTGAAGTTTTTATAGTCTTTATGTGCTTTGCTAGAGGTACCCCAAGATATTTTATATTATTTGAGGCTATTGTGAAACATGTTTCCATGATTTCTTTCTCACGTCATTTGACTTTTCTTTATATGATTTCTACTGATTTCTGTAAGTTTAGTATCAAATTACCTTGATGAAAATACTTGATAGTTCTAGGAGTTCCCTGGTGGAATTTTTAAGGTCATTTATATATACTGTCATATCATCCACAAATACTGAAACCTTGTTTTTTTTTCCTTCCAATTTGTATCCCCTTGATCTCTTTCAGCTATCTTATTGCTCTAGTTAAGACTTTAAGTACTGTAAAAATTAGATATGGAGAGAAAGCCTTGTTTTGTTTGTAATTTTAGTGGAATTGCTTTGAGTTTCTCTCCATTTATTTGATGTTGGCTATGGACTTGCTGTAAAATGATTTTATTATTTTGAGGTGTATCCCTTGTATCTACAATCTCTCTGTGATGTATACATAAAGGGGTGTTGGATTTTGTAAAAGGCCTTTTCTGAAGCTAATGAGATGAGCAACAGTATTTCTGGACAGTAGCACGGTGAAACAGTAGTATTGTTATGTAGTATAAGAGCATATATTATACTTTGTATTTAGTCATATGTCAATCAGTTGTCAAAATGTAGAATTTTATAGTGAGACCCTACTATCTTGCTACGTTCCTCTAAAACTTAGAAGCTTTATATTTGGGATCTGAGCTATTTTGGCTGCTTCTGCTTTGTGTTTTTTAGAACTTCATGCATGAGTGCTGCATTACGTCATTTCCCTTTCTTTTCCTTCCTCCTGTGAGTTCCCTGACTCCTTTTCAAATCCATGGCTTAATATTCTTTATTATTTTTATATATGCAAACACACACAGACATGCACATACAGAGTCTTTTAGTCTTGTTTATATGTGTTCACAGCTGACAGCATGAGATTTGGATGATTCATTAGGGGTGGCTCCCTGGACTAGCCTGGCCCTCCTTCTCTTAGCAATCAACAATTAATAAATCACCTGTAGTTTTTCTGCTGGTGTGTAGCCTTGTGAAAATTTCACCATCCACATTTCCATATCATTTGTATTTTTAGAGATAGTTCTGTTGCATAGTTCCAGCTTTGGATTTATCTAGTGACAAATTAATCAATTGTCATTTTGGCTGAAAATCTCCCTAGAATGTGATAAGCATCAAATAACCTTTCAAATATGATAATACATTAGTGAACAAAGCACATAGAAATCTTGATATTGAAAACTTACTAACTGTGCTTGGAATCTGTGGACACATTACTTAAGTGCAAAAATTATTTTAATTTTGTTCTTGCAACATTTGTCCTTGCTGTTTTAATGACTTTATGGTTTGAATGTGAAGTATTTCACAGCCTCATGTGTTTGTATATTGTCTCCAGCTGATTGGTTCAATTTTTAGAGACTGAGGAAACTTAAGAGGGCTAAGAATTTAGTAAGGCATGGTTTTGCCTAAGACTGAGTCTGTCGCTGCTTCTTCATTTGCTGAGATACCTGTATCATGAGCTCCTGCAGCCATGGACTCACTGCATGCTACCATGCCTTTCCCAACAAGTTAGTTATACCCCATTAAAATATTAATCAAAAGGAACTTCACCACTAATTTTCGTCTGTCATATATTTAGTCACAGTGACAAGAAATGGTAATTGTTATAGAAGATTAGTGCTTAGTTTCAAAAAGCCAGTATAAGCAGTAGGGCTAAATCCTGTTCCCACTGAAGTCTGCTCTAGCCATACAACTGTCACCCACATTCAGAGGGTCTAGTTTGTTCCTATGCTGGTTCCTTCCCTGTCCTGCTGGAGTAGGTGAGCTCCCATTAGCTCAGGTAGACTGTTTCAGCGGGTGAACCCATCATGGTACTGTCCTCTTTACTTATATTTTTAATCTTCCCACTCTTAGACTAGACTTTGGGAGCTCAACCCACTACCGCATTTTGGGTTTCTGCCTCTGTTTCCATTCGGTATGTAAAATGAAAAAAAGATAGTATGGTTTTTTTTTTTTCTTTTAAGAAATAAAAGCAAAAAACTACCAAAGGGGAGGGGAAGAAAATTACTACTTAGAAGTGATGGCATTAAAATGATGAGTACGACTATGTGGTAGATCATAGATAGGATTTGAAAAAGGAATTGTGAGAAGAAAGTGTAAAAGTTTGACTGGAGCTGGGCAGTGGTGGTGCATGACTTTAATTCCAGCACTCAGGAGGCAGAGACAGATGGACCTCTGTGAGATTGAGGTCAACTTAGTCTACAAGAGCTAGTTCTAGGACAGGTTCCAAAGCTACAGAGAAACCCTGTCTCAAAAAACAAGCAAAAAACAAACAAAATTTTGAGTAGAATGCTAGAGTAGTCTCAGCATGCTGTAAACAGTTTAATGGGCCATTCTGGTTGGCATGTGGAAGACCAGAATGCTAACTGAAATGGTTAGTTTAAAAAAATGTTCAGGAGGATTCTGAGAGGATTAATTAAATACTTATTGCACATATACAAATAATTCTTTTTTAAAAAAATATTTCCTATAGTTTATTTAACTTTAGTTTATGTGCATTGGTATGAAATGTCAGATCCCCTGGAACTGGATCTTCAGACAGTTGTGAGCTGACATGTGGGTGCTGGGAATTGAACCCGGGTCTTCTGGAAGAGCAGTCAGTGCTCTTAACCACTGAGCAATCTCTCCAGCCCCTATAAAAATAATTCTTAAACGATAACTTAAAATAAACAGATTAAAGTATTGTGTTAATCTTCCCACTAAATAATATTTCTTTCAAAAGGATCACACAGTTTATCAAGTAAGCATTATCATTTGGATTAAGTATTTGTACTTTTGCCTGATAGAGAAAAACGTATGGGAAGGAAGGATCTTTTGGACACAAAGCTCATGGGGCTGGAAACTGTCATGGCCAGGAAGGCATGTTAGCTGGGGTTTTGTATGTCTCTGCAGAAGCTTGCACTAGACTGCTCTACCTCAGTAAGTCAGGAAGCCACAGAGAGCTCACGTTCAGAAGCAGACAATCTGTAAACTGTCTATGCCATCTCTCGGTGACCCACTTCCTCCAGGGCAGTCAGCTGTGGACAGACTATTCACACGTGTGACTTTGGGGGAATATTTTACATTAAAACTATGACATTCCGTTCCAGGACAGGCTCTAGAAACTACAGGGAAACCCTGTCTCGAAAAAAAAAAAAAAAAAAAAAAAAAAAACTATGACATTCCTTTCCTGGTCCCACACAACTCAACGCTATCTCATAATGTAAATATAATCACCTGCAATTATAAATATCCCTATATCCTTAATGATCAAAACACAGCCTATAAATCCAAAACCTTTTCTGAAATAAATGTGACTCTTAACTGTGAGCCCCTTGTCACAATGAGTTACATAGTCCCAGACGTACAAAGTCACAGAATAAACACTTCCATTCAACAAACACCGCATCCAACAGTGTAGCCAGAGAGTGCTTATTCAATTCTTGGCCTGCCCAGACCCAAATAATCACACAGAAACTATATTAATTACATCAGTGTTTAGCTAATAGCTTAGGTGCATTCCTAATTAGCTCTTATATCTTAAATTAACCCACTTCTATCAATCTATGTATCACCATGAGGCTGTGGGTCTATAGGTAAGATTCTGCCATCTCAGATTTGCCTTATTGTCATCACAGGATTCTTTGTTGTTTTTGCTTGTTTGCTTATGGCATTGAGAAATTAACCTGAACTTCTCTGCTACTAGTCAAGCACATACCATTATATTGTCATCCCTATTTTGTGAGTTATTTAAATTTTTAACACTATTTCTTTTATTTTTAAAATTATTATATAATTCCATCCTTTCTCAACTCCCTTTTTCTCTTGGTTTTGGGACAGGATTATGCTATTTCTGAGGCACGCCATGAATTGGATCTGTTGAGCAAGCAGTCCTAGAACTAGTAGGATTTCTGTCTAAACCTAAGGAGTCCATTCTCTACCACTTAGTTTGGCTGAGTCATTTATTTTCTTGACAAAAAGACACAGAGTAGACCCGGGTCTACTGTTTGCCCTTCCGGAAGCATTAAAAGCTCTTCAAGAAGTCCATCCTCCTCAGACTGATCAATGAAAGCATTGTGTTGAGCTGAAAGAAATGCAGTATCTTCAATTCCACTGAAGTACAGACATGTAGGCCTTGAAAAGAAATTACATATTGCTTTAATAATTTTCCGTTTCATCAAGAAGGAAAAATAAATTGTCTCTCCAGTTCAAGTAGGAACCATTTCAGTTTTTTTAATAGACACATAAGTGATGAAATAAAGCTTCTCTGTAGTTTTTCACAGGATTGAATGTAAGTTTTACTCTGTCTTATAGCCTTACGATTTGATTTTCAAAAAATATAACTGAATAAAATTGAAACTGCCAAGAATATCTCTACCAAGATTTTGGACTTATGGGAACATACCATGGTTATGCTTTCTCAAGCAGTGTGCCAAGGGAAATTACATTAAGGGCTCGCAGACTGTGAAGAAACATTTGGTGGTAAAATCTAGATGATAGAAGCAAGACGCTTTGCTATGCGGATTATGCAAATAGTCATTTATCCCATTCTGTGTGTTTACCCTTAGCTTTTATTTTAGGCTCTCAAGTACTGTCCATCCATATTCATATAACTCACAAGGAAGGGCAAGGTCATTTTCCCAGTGAGTAAAGCTCTAATTTTGCCATGGACTTTCAAAAATAATTCAATTTTGTTTTCACTATCATATCCATTACTTTATTTATCCTATCATTCATTAAATAAAGCTAAACATTTGGCTAAATGATCCTCATCTTATGCCTTGGCTTATAGAGAGATCAAATGCTACATCCATGTTAAAGCCACTTTGGGGAATAAGACTTGTTTAAATTACCTGATTTCTATTACTATTAATAGGATGGAATACCTACGGCTGGGTAACATTAGAAAGAGAAGAGATTAACTTTGACTTGTAAATATGGAGTTCAAAGACAGAAGATTGTGCTAGTGATGGCCTTCTGGCTGGAAGAGTGGCTATCCTGAAGTAATTCAAGTCATCATTTGTTAAGAGATAAGGAGTGTGCACAACTGTGCATGTCCTATGGTCTCTCTCTCTCTTCCATTGAGAAGTTAACCTATTTCCATAATTTTTTAATGTAGTATAGTTCCTAAGGTGAACATGCATCTCTTGTAATGTGTATGTCACTATTAAATTATTTGAAGCAGGTATTATTCAGAGGGAATCATTAGCAATTATTTAAAATTGCAAATGGATTTGAGTATTGACTTTTATACTCAATCTCACTCTTTCCATTGACATCTACCACTGGAACAGTTAGTTGATCTACATTTGGCTAAATTTAAGACTGAGTTGGAACACAAAGAATTTGTTGCTCTCCAACCATCCTTGGTGCTTGGTATCCCCATGCCATCCCCAGTTTTTAGACTTCTTAATAATTTTCATGTTGTTCAGTGTGAGTTTAAGGAATAAGGCCTATGCATGTCAGACAAATTGCACAAACACCAATTCACTTTTAATTTCACTGCTAAAACAAAATACATTTATTAATACTTATTAATTTAATGTTTAGAACTATATTAAATTATTTTATTCTGTGTATATTATGTTTTTGGCTGCATGTATGTTTGTATACTGCCCGTTTGCCTACAGCCTATGGAGATCAGAATATGGGGTCAGACAACCTGGAAATGGGGTTACAAATGGTGAGGTACCACTATTTGGGTGCAGGGAACCAAAGAACAAGATGAGACAAAACAAAAAAATTCTTTGCAAGAGTTATAAGAACTGTTAATTACTGTGCCATTTCTCAGGACTCAGACATCTATTAATTTAAATTGCATGTCTTTCTAAAAAAACCATAATTTCATTTGATACCATTTTATAATTAGTCTTGACAGTAAAATAAGACTAACATTGAAAATATTTGCTAATAGACTTGCTAAGGTACCATCTAAAATATTATTTGGTCATTGAGTTTTGTGGTTAAATCTCCTACTACTTGACTAAGTGAAATTGATAACATGGAGCTAACTGAATTCTTTTCATACAGACTCATTCCACTAAGTATAGATCAATTCCATCTCTTCTTCAGCTACTGTATGCTCAAAGCAATATGCAGTGGAAATACGTTTCATTTTCTGATTGTTGTGACTCAGATTGAGTTGAGAAATTGAATGAATTAGGAGGTATGGCAAATGGGAACAATAGATGATAATGATATAGCACAGAGTTTTATGTAACATTTTGTGAATGTCATAATTATATGTAAAATTTAAAATGGAAAAATAATAATATTGTCTTCACCAACATTCTCTTTGAAGGAAAGGCTATAAGACACATCTTTCCTAATATATTCTAATATATGCTGAAAGAAGTAATCAAAGTAAATCAATAGTGTCAAAAGGGAAAGCATGCTCATGTCAGGAAATTCTTACTCAGTTGAACATGATCTGGAGACGCAAGATCTCCTAGTGTGAGTCTCAGACGGACTCTTGGTTTCTACACATATGGAAGGAGACTAAACCATTAGGGGACTACTTGGGCTGTAAACTGCAGAAGTTAGTCTATGCTACTTTAACACACCCATGTAAGACTATCGTCAGGACTTTTTGGTGGGACATTTTCTGATATTTTTATTTCGTATTCCCTCTCATGCATTCATGTCCATGAGCTATCATTACTCTTTCCTATTGTTCTGTGCAATTCTCATCACTCACTGTCATATCCCCCTGAGTATGCACCTGCTAGCTGTGATCTGCCTAATTGTCCTTTCACCAAACTGCTTATTCACATTAACTAGGTAAAATCCTAGCGACATATCAAAGTTGAACTCATGAGAAAGCAATGAACATATTTCAGTTGATGAAAGGATTGCAACTGATTTCTGCATGAATGGGTGAACAAAGAAGAGGGATGATACAATAGTGTGTAGTCTCAGGTACTGCTTCTTCCATGGAGCACAATCATACATGGGCTATAGGTATAAGATACACAAGATCCCTGATCATCTAGGTCCTTATATTCCAAAGCAAGAAGATAGGCCTGCTAGTAAAATCACTAATTAGTCATTGATGAATACTATAGCAAAAAAACAAAATTCAGGCAATGATTCGCAGACAGATAGGGACTATAATAGTATATGATTGTGTTTGTGATTCGTGTAAGTGTGTGTTTGGACATTTGTAGGTATGACTGTTTTTATAAATATTTAGTGGTAGAAGGTGCCTTTTTGAAGAACTAATATTTGAACATATTTTTGAATGAAGCCAGACAACAAAAATTGAAACATCAAGTGTAATTTTTGTCATCACCAAGGAAAGACATCCTAATGAAGACTCATTCTTTGCTGGCTCAAGAAAAAGTTTTTTTTTAAAAAAAAAAAAAAGGCAAGCATGACTGCAATAAAGTTAAGAAGGACATTGTGAGAAAAATGAGATGCTTTGGGACATGAACTTCTTCATAGACTGAGTTTTATGTAAACCATGGTAGGGTACTATTAGAGATTTAAGTATAGGATTGGTGTTTTGGAAACTGAAAATAAAGACCAATGTTTGAGAATTAAAAACTATTTATTTTGCTAAAATTGTAAAGACAAAGTGAAAACTCAAATGATCTAAGTAATTTATTTTCTGATGCATAGCAAGTATTCTTAAAAGAAGTTCTCTATAGTGCTTTCATTTAAACCTGAGATAATATATTTAATAAAATTCAGTGGCATAAAGGGTTAAATGGGAATAATGAAATAGGAAGTGTTAAACTGGGGTGGCAGAACAAAGGGTCAGGTAGAGGAGAAACTGTGTAGAAAAGATACATAGCACTAACGAATTTTCAAAAAGATAAATGAAAGCTTGTAATCTTAAAGTATACAAACACAAATTACAGTTAAAAATTGAGTTTTTTCTGTAACAAGATAACAATGCCCCTAGTAGAGTTTAATAAATAAAAATACCACTTCTAGGAATGGATTCCTTCATTTAGAGTTGTTGCCCAATGAGTTCTCATAGGAAGTCCTTGACACTGTAGTATCATAGACTACTGCCCATTGCATTTGGGTTACAATCTAGAACTTAATAACAAATAAAATCTTATTGCTGAACACACCATATATTTGAGTCAAAATAAAACTATATTGGAGTCAAGCTGGGATAGAACCGGAGGTGTCTTTCCTTCTAGTTACCTTTTGTAATGTTAGAAGGTGAGATGCAAGCTGCCAAGGATAAAAATAACCGTCAATCACTCACTTGTGAACCTTTCCAAATACAAGAGTAGGCCTGGCAAGGCACGTCCAAAGGAGCAAAGTGACATGAACACACCATTGGGAGTAAACAACCACTTTTTCTTGGATTTGTCTTGCTTGCAGAAGACTGAAACCATACTTTACATCATTATTTGGACAGAACCAATTGCCAGAAAGGACATAAGGCATAAGGGGAGAAGCTACCACTATCAAACTTCTAAATGGATACCAAACTCCTGTTACCTTATTTTAAACTCAAAAGAGGAATTGTATCTTAGCCCTCATCTGAGATACTTTTATTTAAAATAGATGGTGTTTAGCAGAGAGAGCTACATCTGAGATAAAGTTCAGATAATAAGAAACTACAGAATATTCATCACTAAGGAGAAATACATACACACATCACACACACACACACACACACACACACACACACACACACACACACATATATATATATGGACCACTACTTTCAAGTCTCAGGGATCATTGCAGAAGCAGTGACAGAAAGAGTTTTTAAAAGTCAGATGTAGTGGATGACCTGAAGGTAACATCTCTGGACACAGCAGATATAAAAATCATTGGCTGTGACAACAGACACAAAGCCTGTTGCAAGGACTGAGCCATATCACATCTTAGGACAGAAAGGGGAGGGGGGAACATTCCCATCCATAGCCTTGAAGTGACAATAATTGTAAACTACTGAGAGAAAGAATAGGAGTTTTTCTTAAGAGGGTATCCCCCAATAGGTTGACTGTACTCCAATGGAAGATAACACATCCAAGAATATTTGAGCAGCACAAACTTGGTCTTGAATAATAATAAAAAAAAAATGCACCTTAAGTTGGCAGGGTATGAAAGAGGAGGTGAATCTGGAAGAATTGTGGAGGGTCAATATGATCAAAACACGTTCAAAGTTTTCAAAGATATAATAAAAATGAAAAGAAAACTCATATCTTTACTGATGCTAATTCACTTTGAAAGCATTTGTAAAGGAACTCCTCAGCAGCTAACAGGATTTTCCTTTTATGGCAATCAACTGCGACAGACTCTTAATTGCCAAGAGGGCAGATTCCGTCCTTAGTGTCATCATATAATCTGTGTTTACAATTATTTCTCGGAATGTTTAGCAAATGATTTTAATGACATTTCATCAATTTGGGAAACACAATTAGAGCCTAGAAAGAAGCTGTCTTATGGATAATGTCCTTAAAAAATATCCAGACAAAAGAAGTTGTAGTATGCTATAAAGGCACATGCCTGTAACCCCAGCTCTCCAAGGCGCAGGGGGATGAAGAATCGAGATGATACTGGGCTACATATTGAATCCAAGGCAAGTATGAACTGCACAGGAAACCAGTGGCTCAAAGACCAGGGGTTTGAGATGTAACTTATTTAGAGAACAATTCTCTAGAATACGATACTAATGCTGCAATGTAAGAGGAAGAAGATGAGGAGAAGAGGTGTTATCAGTTTCTGGAAAAGAGAAGATACTTTTATAGTATTTACAAAAGAGGGATAATACATGTAGAAAGAAATAGAATGTCTGTAATTTAAAAGGTTTGAGATTTTTACTGAATACAGGGTAGACTAGGGAACAATACAAAAACAAAGAAAAATCAATACAGTTGATTTGAGAGTCAAGTGAGTAAATAATATCTCCATAGAAGGAAAACACACCTGTGAAAAAAACATGCTGTCTTCTGTGGGAATGGGATTACCCTGCCTATTCTCTGAAGCATATTCATAACAAAAAGTAGCTTGGCTTGCCACTTCTGCTAGAAGACAGAACTGGGAACCAAGAAGTCAGAGAAGTGGGGGAAAGGGCAAAAGCCCCATCACCTACAGCATATCCTCCCCAACCTCACAGCAAGAACAATGGTGCTTCCCACCGTTATCCTCCTCTTGCCACCAGAAACAGCTTATCATGGTTTTCTATAAATCAATGTACAGGTCCCAGGTGGGCCTTTGTGACTATTCATTATCAAAGACCTTCAATGTGCTTTTTAATCGCATGCTTCATATTTAATAAATACAATCAGAGCCCAGAAGTAGACAGTCTTTCTTTCAGCATCCAAGGCGGTGGAAAGACTCTATAGTGAGCTACTAAGTCACTAAGTCTGCCTCTGTCAGGTCTCTGCACACTCAAATGAGTCCAACATTTTAGGGGTTGTTTCAAGCTCACCAAGCCACTATTTGCTCAACTCACTTTGGTGCACACCAAGTAGAGATGAAGTGAGTGTATATTTTCTAACAAAGCATATAGTGCCATATAAAAATAAATGCTATTTTATCATCTTATCACTTACTGGATATTTTCAAATGTTATAGCAAAGTAAATGGTAGAATATGTAAATGTCAAGTTACTTCTTAAATCATTGGAAATTCTCAAGGTAGAACATATTTCTTTGCAAACTGATTGCACATAACTTTGGTGACTGAGTGGCAAGAGTTGAGTAAATATAACATTCTGTTGAAATACTCAGCATATCCAATAAGAATAGAAAACTGCCTAGATGTTATCCTTACTGGGAATTTGCTTGTTTTCTATGATCTCTTCAGATTTTATATCTTGTTTCTTGGCTTATTCTGTGAGGATTTATAGTGAAACCTCTTATGCAATGTGACTTAGGGAAAGTGTGAGGTACAGGTAACATAAAGTGACAATTGAACTGCTAGTCTGTGAAATCATCACCCCTGCCTCTTGGGCCAGCTGCTTTTCCCACACAGCATCCAGAGTAACATCTTTAAATTGGTAAACATTCTTGTCACTTCCATGCTTAAAGCTCTCACTGGAGATTTTTCTCTGAATGCTGCCGAAGGAGTGAAGGTGGGGTTTGTGTGCAGAGCTGATGGATGGTTCAGCTGTTAAGAACACTGGCTGCTCTTCAAGAGAACCCAACTTTCATCCCGAGAAGTCAAGTGGCTGCTCATGACTGTTTATAGCTCAAGGTTCAGAGGACCTGAAGTCTTCTATGGGCACCAAGCATGTCTGTGAGGCATAAACATCCCTGCAGATGAAGCACCCTTACACTTACAATGGGAATGAATAAATCCTTTTAGAAAGAATGAATGTGTGGTGTGCTTGCTGTGCACACACAATTTTAGAAAACAAAGTACAGGTGTTAGAAATATAAATGAGAAGGATTAACATTCCTCTGTTTTACTAAGTTAATGCAGGTGGCATGTTAAATTAAAATGATCCCCAAGGACTAAATATTTAGAGACTCTGGGAACTTCTGAAAGTGGGGGCAACAAAAGAGACTCAAAACAAAGGAATTGCTTGTTGAGTCTAGGGTCTCTACATCACATCCACATCAGGAAAAGCCTGACCTAGAGAAGAGAAATTGCTCTTGATACTGAGGACAATAAAGCCTGTACAAATTCCAAAGGATGATGCCAGGCTGTTCACTGAGATTTCTGTCCTGTCTGGTTCGTGCAGTCATTAAGTCCCAAAGAAATAACACAGGGGTCTATATTAATTATAAACGGATTGGCCTGGTATCTCAGGCTTCTTATTAACTCTTATAGCTTATGTTAGCCCATAATACTTGTCTGTATTAGTCATGTGACTTGGTACCTTTTGTGGCAAGGTAGTCACATCTTTCTTTCTCTGTGTCTGGCTTTCTCTCCATCTGAGTGACAATTTCAGACTGAAACTTCCCACTTCCCAGAATTCTCATTAACCCTCTTCTACTTCCCGCCTGGTTTCCCCTCCTCTACTTCCTGCCTGATTGCCCCACCTCTACTTCCTGCCTGGCTACTTGCCGATCAGCGTTTATTTAAATACAAGTGACAGTGTACAGACCATTGTCTCACAGCATCAGGTACCTCGAAGGATGCCAAAAGTGAAAGCAACAGTGTAGAATACTGAGATGGCTTTCTAGTTGAGAAGGAGTTTTAGACATTTTGTAGAGTTATCGAACAATTAATCTTTTTTTTTCTTTCTTTCTCATGGTTTATTTTTTTTTATATTTAAAAATTTCCATCTCCTTCCCTCCTCCTCCCCCTCCCTCCGCTCCTCCTCCCCCTTCCCGCCCCTCCTTCTCCCCCTTCCCTCCCCTTTTTGGGGGCTGACTGAGAAGCAAAGGACATTGGCGCTGGGCTCTGATTCTTCTGCATGGACGGGCTCTGTGGGAGCCTTCTCAGCTTGGTCGATCACCTTCCTGGACCTGGGGGGAGTTGGGAGGACCTTGGACTTAGCATACAATTAATCTTTTTAAAAAACCCTACAGCATACACCAAGTAACTCTACAAAAAAAAATTAAACAGCTGCCAAGAAAGTATAATCGTATTAAAATTTCTCATTAATCAAAAAAATTGTGGTCATAATTACATGCACTATTATTATTATTATTATTATTATTATTATTATTATTATTAATTTGAGATGAGGATGTTTTTTGTATAGACCCCTATAACTAGCTATGCAGACCAGGCTAGCCTTAAATTCACTAAGCTCTGCCTGCTGCCTGCTTCTATGCTCCCAAGTACTGTCATAAATGTGCAACTCACAAAGTTAGCTTCCTGATTTAGTGCATGAACATTTTCTAAACCTTATCTTTTATTAAATATCAGGAAATAACTGTGAGTTTTTGTAATTTTCACTATTTTCTTTTCAAGCGAAAAGTAAAGTATGCACCATAGTAAGTTTTTAATGATGTTTTATGCATAAATATAATATATTGATCATAGTATTTGCCCTTATTTCCTTCTCTTGAGGACAACTACTTTCATAGATGTTATGAATCTTCAACTAGAGTTGGAATCTTGAACTGAATGTTATATGGTGATTGCTTTAACATTATAATACTAATGACTTTTAATTCAATATGACTGCAGAAATTTTTTATTTGACAACCAGTAACACTGAAGCTACCTTCTAATACAGATGTTTATAGTTTAATGTTTATTTAGATTGACACAGGAGCTGTTAGCAAACTGTGCTTATAAATTCTGTATTCCTGATCTTATAGACTTTTAATTTGTCATTTCTGCTTTATTGGAGACTATGTAGAAAAACCCAGCATCAATCATTAATACTTGTCAATAATTTACAGAACATTGACAACATGATTTATGTTAATGCAATGTACTAGTGTTCTATGCTGTGAAGAGACACCATGTCCACAGAAACTCCTGCGATGAAAAGAATTTAAATGAGACTTGCTTACAATTTCAGAGGTTTAGCCCATTATCACCATAGTAGGGGAAAATGGTAGCACAAAGTCAGAAATGGTGCCAGAAAGGAGCTGAGAGTTTTACACCCAAATTCATGGGCAGCAGTAAGATAAAACTACAAGGTCTGTCTTGGGATTCTGAAACCTCAAAGACAGTTACACATTTCCTTCAACAAGGCCTTACCTACACCTAGCCCAATACTCGTAATCCTTATCAGTAATGTCACTCCCTAGAGACTAAGCATTGAGATACATGAGTCTATTGGGGCCATTTTTACCCAAGCCACCACATGCATAATGGATGCTCATCAAAGATGATGAAAGTGTGAACTTTGGTTGATCTTTTCTACCTGGTGGAAACTATTTTCCATTTATCAAGCTATAAATTATTATCTATACTCATAAAGAATTCAGTTGCTTACTTTGCAACTGAAACAAATGAGTCAATGGTTTATTTCCCAGAGGAATGTATTAACTCTTAGATGAGTCTGTTCGACAATGGTCCACAGGGTCATTGACATTCTATAACAATATCTCTTTTTTGAGTTTTCTTACCAAGTTTTGCCTTGGTTCTCAATAATTTTAAAGAACAGAGTGGTCACTCAAAGAGTACTTGAGTGATTTTATTAATTTGATACACTAATCAGAATAGAATATGTTTTGTGGCTCAAACACTGGAAATGGAGTCTAGAAAGCTCATAAGCCTAATGCTCACAAATGGAATGCCTTCAGGACATCTAGGTATGACAAATGCTGGCATGTCCACATGTCTCCACACAACCTTTCATATAATTACCTCTTTAAAGATCATACTTGTAAATGTAATCACTTACTGAGATACTGAGGGTTAGGGTCACAATATAAAAGTTAGAAGAGCATATAGTTGAATTCAGGAGATCCTGTCTTTTTATACTTCCCATTTAGATTAGATACATGTATATCTCTCTTAGAGTCCTCATTGTTGTCTATATTGTATGGGATTGTGAATTTTAGGCTGGTTCTTCTTTGCTTTATATCTAAAAGTCATTTACAAGTGAGTACGTATGATATTTGTCTTTCTGGGTCTGGGTTACCTCACTCAATATGAAGTTTTCTGGATCCACTCATTTGCCTGCAAATTTCAAGATGTCATTATTTTTTTCTGCTGTGTAGTACTCCATTGTGTAAATGTACCACATTTTACTTATCCATTCATTAGTCCAGGGGCATTTAGGATGTTTCCAGGTTCTGACAATGACAAACAATGCTATTGTAAACATAGTTGAGCACATTTCCTTGTGGTAAGATTGAGCATCCTTTGGGTATACACCCAAAAGTGGTATTACTGGGCCTTGAGGAAGGTTGTTTTCTAATTTTCTGAAAAAGCACCATACTGATATCCAAAGGGGCACTGCCACCAGCAATGCAGGAATGTTCCCTTTACTCTACAACCTCTCAAGCATAAGTTGTTATCAGTATTTTTGATGTTGTTCTTACCTGTATAAGAAGGAATCTTAGAGTTGTTTTGATTTGCATTTCTTTGATGGCTAAGGATGTTGAACATTTCCTTACGTGTCTTTCAGCCATTTTATTTTTTTTTTTGCTTTTTGTTTTGTTTTATTTTGTTTTTGTTTTTGCTACATCAGATGTAACACCATCATCTATTTTATTTTTTTAATTAGAATTTTTTTTAAAAAAATACCAGTCCAAATTCCCACTCCCTCCCTTCCTCCCATTCCTTCTAGACACCATCAACCGTCTTACAGACACTGTCTTTTACCCTGTCTCTGCCATCTCTACACATAGTTTCTTAACACAGTTTCAGTTTTTTAACTTGATTCAACTGCATATGCTTAATACCCAAGACTCGGGCCACTGTACTACAGATTTGTTTATACAGCAATACTTCTCAAATACTTATGAGCCACGCAATCTCTTAACTGTCATCCACTGTGAATTCAAAATTACAAAACAGATCACATACTTTCAACACATGTTGGCAGAGGATATATATTACCATTCCAAAACATAGGGAGGGGAGCACAGTAAAGAAATACTGGACCAAAAACACCAAAAACTCAGCTGGGCAAACTCCAAACTCGGCATTTTGATGTCTGATGTCAAAGTACTTGACTACAACACATTTTCTTCTCTGAAATTTGTTCCTTTCCACTTAAAGAGCTCTCATCAGCAGGTATCCTATGACTCTCACATCTCTCAGGTCTCCAAGGCAATTCAACTTCACAGCTTAGTGTAATGGTCTCTCTAGACTTCCATTCAGAAACATCCCTGACACATACCTGCCCTCAGTGGTTTTTCTTAGTCATGGAGGCAAATTCCATAACCCCCTTTTTCTATCTTTAACTCTAAAACCAGAACCAGGTGGCTAAAGTACCAAAGTTCTGCTACTTGTCGGGCCTAGAACATAGCTCCTTTGTTCAATTATATCTTCACCAGCTTTCTGTTTTTGAATGTTACCAGTGTAAACTAGGCTGTTCTTGAATTTGCTCTGCAGACCAGGCTGGACTCAAATCCACACATCTGCCACCCTGTGCCTTCCAAGTGCTGGGATTAAAGGTGTGCACCACCACACACCTGTAAATTTTTCCTTAGTTCCTTTTCCCAAGTTGGAAACTGATATGGGTAGGGTCATGCCCTGAGATCACCACTCCATTTCTTAAACTATTTGTCTCCTTGAACACAGGATTTAGCTCTAGTCTATTTCCTAGTGTTCTTTTTCTTAATCTATACATTTTTGCTCGGTTTTGTTTTTGCTCAGTTTATTTGTTTTCATTATAAATCTTCATTAGTATTACCATTGATAACCATTCAACAGAGTCTATGCTTGGCTGTTTTGAGAATTCCTCTGCCAACAGCATTGATCCAATTCTCTTCACTTTAGCCTCAGGCAGACTTTGGAAAAAGGCTAAATAAAAGCAGCCACATTCTTCACCAAAATATCATAAGAATGATCTCTAGGCAGCATACTAAAATTCTTCTCTTAAACCTCTAGAGCCAGTCCCCGACTGTTCAAATAACTGTTAATACCACTGTCTTCCATGCCTCTACTTCCATTAAGCAATTCTTCACTACTTTCCTAACCCAAAGTACCAAAGTCCAAATTCCTCCAAATAATAACATGGTCAGACCAAGCACAGCAATACCCTAGTCCGTTACCAGCTTCTGTTTAATGTTTCTATTGTTGTGAAGGAACATGACACAGGCAACTCTTAGAAAGGAAACCCATTAAATTAAGGAGATGACATATAGTTCAGAGGCTCTGTCCTTTATCATCATGGCAGAGAGCATGATAGCATGCAGGCAGAGGTGGTTCTGGCTCCATCTTGATCAGAAGACAACAGGAAGTGGACTGAGACACTGTGTGTGGGTTTGTGCATATATGACCTCTAAGTCTAAACCCACAGTGACACAATTTCTTCAACAAGACCATACCTACTTCAACAAAGCCACATCTCCTAATAGCACCATTCCTTATGAGCTTATGGGGTCCATTTACATTCAAACTGTCACAGATTGCTTAGATAGCTAAGAGCGTGTACTGCTCTTCCAGAGGATCAAAGTTAGATTCCCATTACCCAAGTCAATTCATTCATACCGACCTATAACTCCAGGCCTGTGGCCTTTTTGGACATATACATGACATACAATCACACCAACATACCACACACACAAAACACACACAGGACTAAAAAATATAAGATAAATCTTAAAAAACAAAGTGATAGGTTTAACAACATGTTAGTTTGTCTTCTCTTTGGGGAGGTGTGCCAACAGTCTCACGCTTTCCTGTTCTAGTTTATTCTTACATTCTGGAAAATCTTTCTAATTATATAGGTGCTCATAAATTTGGGGCCCAGCAAGATTGTGAGAGTGTGATAGCTATGATGATATTTAATAAGCAGCACATACTGTCTTAAGGATTTGTATCTGCCTCTACCCTATTTCCTCTGATAATCCTTAGCCTTGAAATTGCCTGGTGTGAATGAGAAGGAAACACAGAACATGCAACAAACCTGCTTAGGAGTTTATTAGAGGGGGCATGTACAGGCCTGGGGAAGTCAGTGTGCATAGAGGGGGGGGGGCATGACCAGCTTTTAAAGCTGCCTAGGGCATGCACATAGGGGGTTGACATGACTACGTCATACAGAGATGATGGAGCTCATGCATGCGCACAAGGGCTTAGCTGAGTCTTACGTGGATGATGCAACCACACATGCATGTGGGTCTCACAGGGTCCTTTAACATACCTGGAACCATTAGGCACTTCTGACTTCTGCCTGAGGGCTTGTCTGCACATGCATGGCCCTAGAGCGGGAAGTGTCAGCCTTCTTGTGGCTGAAATCATAACAATTCTACCTTGCTAGCATTACAGGTAGAGGAAGAGAACTTGTGGTAGCTTCAAAACCCATCATAAAGATCAGGGTAGATTTTGGTTTTTGTTCGCATATATTTTGGACATAATGGTTGATTTCAAAGAAAACTTTACCACCGATATCCTGTACATTGACTGCATTTAAATCCCTTTACTCTCTCCTTCCACGCCTCGCTTCATGACTGTCCTATTCCTTTCCCAAAATAATAGTTTCCCTTCTGTTTTCATTTCATTTTTAATATCAATATCCATGAATCAGTTCATTGTGGGTCTACTTATGAAAAAATTAGAGCATGATGCTTGTCTTTCTGAATCTGGCTTATTCCACTTATTATGACAATTCAAGTTCCAAGTGTTTTCATCAAATGTGATTTTGTTCTTTAGATGGCTGGTGCTAAAACCTCCATTGTAATTGCACAGCACTTCCATAATCCTGTTGTAAGACACCTGTGCCAACTCCGTGACATGGCCCCTGCGAAGGGTACTGCCAAAGGCACAGATGTGTACTCATCTCTGTGGTCCACTGACTCACACTCCTTGGAGTATTTTCCCTGGAGTTATAGGGCTAGGATATGGAACATGTAGTCTCTCTCTCTCTCTCTCTCTCTCTCTCTCTCCTCTCCTCTTCCCGCCTACATCTCGATCCTCTCCTCCATCCTCTCATCTCTCACAATGAAATCCTCTCACATCTCCTCCTCCTCATCTCTCTCTCTCTCTCTCTCTCTCTCTCATATGTTTTTGAGAAATTTTCATACTAGATTTCAAAGTATATGTGGTAATTTCTAGTTTGTGTTACTCAACATTAACATTGTACATCGGGTCATTTTCCCCTATTTCCTACTCTGCATTGGTGGTTATGTGCTTTCTTAATATGAAATAGAATCTCAATGGAGTTTTGATTTTAATGTCTCAAAACCAATGAATTTACTCAACTTTCTATGAAAGGAGACATTTCAGAAATTTAGTAACAAGCCGGCTGTGGTGGTAATGTCAGTAATACAAGCACTGAGGAGGCCAGCTGAATTATCTCACCAAGACCCTGCCTCAAACAACAACAGAGGGACACAATGGGCGAGCCAATTTCAAAAGGTTGCTTCTGTACTCCTCGATTTGATCTTGACTTGGAATTAGACAAATGGGATGCTATAATAGTTAAAGACTGGGAGGGGCATTCAGTGAGAGCCATCTGTTCAGACTCTCCTTGCCCTGTCTTTGTAACAGTCCTTCCTCTCAGCTGGAGACAGGGCTCCCATGGAGAGAAGGTCTTATGTCCAAGTAATAGAAAAGGTAGGTCAGAGAACTTCTTTATAACCAGTGTCTATACAAAAGGTGGGGGATATTTGAGTAGTAGTTAAGGAAATGGTTTTTAATTGAAATACGATCACACCATTCTCCACTCCTTTATGAGTTTCTTCAGGCAACAAGAATTCCTCTTAGGATGTGTCTTCAGAAAGGTGGTTCTGTCTTTGTGTCTAACTTTTGTGAATTGGGTAGGAGTTAAGCAATGGGCTGGAGACAGAGAGCCTTTGCTTCTGAGGCCTTCCAGTCTTTTTTCCTAATCAAAACACACTGTAGTTGATTGCCATTTTCTGATCATTAGTGTTTCCTGTATCTTTTTATTTGCTAACTTGCTTGCCCAAAGGCTATGTCTAATAGCCCAAATTCTCTGATTTAAATACAAATTACACTAAAGAAAGAAGGAAACATCAGCTTCGTGAAAAGAAATTAAACCAATTTTCACAAATACTAAGCATTCTGCTCTTTGGACATTTTCACTGAAATCTCACTGCTTCCAAAGTAAATAGGTGTTAGTTAACAATGCTTATTTTTCCAGAGTAGAGAATCTTTGGGAAATGATGAATTACAGACAAGGGTGGATTCTGCCACACAGCAGCTCTTTTATCTAAAGTTACAGTAGCATATACTAAAGCCATCATCTTTGCATGCATATGGGATGGGTGAATGAATGTGCCTGGTACTTACTGAATCAAACCAGATTTTCTGAACTGTGCCCGATAGAATAATCCCAGCAAAACCTACGGCCCCAGATTTCTTGAGCCAGGGAAATAATTGATGCTTTTTAATATCCTGAGTGCCGGAGTGGCTGGGGAAAAATAAGGTTTCTGGTAGTTTAAGGGACATTTAAATGTTTGTTGTGACATAAAAGCTGTACAGTGTGAGACTGTCGCCGATGGCCCGCAAATGTATGTCCAATGACTTGCAATATCTATTTTCTGTTTATCATTATAGGCCATGGTAGGAATTCCCACAAAATTGCTCCTGTCTCTCTTCTTTTCTCTAGCAGTCTAGCATCGTGAAAGCTAATGCTTGCATGTGTATCCGTGTTAGTCTCTCTGATGAGAGCATCATCGTTCAGAGAAGTAGTCTTTTCTGAGGAAGAATATTGGTACATGAACTGAAAAATATGTTTAGGATCATATCACAAAGGCTTTTAGTGGGGAAGGTGTAAACACACACACACACACACACACACACACACACACACAAAACCACAGTTCTTACTTAAATTGGGAAAAGGAAGAGTTTTTTTTTTTTTTCTGTAGCAAAATATGAGTAGCCACATCCCAAGAACAAAACCCAAATTATCCCAAATACCACATTATAATGCACTCACACTTCTGTGGCATTTTGTTGTAACAGAACAAATAACATTAAAATCAGAGCACTTTTTAAATATATTGGTGGAAATAGCCAGCAGTTGGATTACAGCAATGTGGAAAAATAATTACCACAGGTTTTAGCTGTTGCTGCTTACTTTCAAAGATCTTGGTGCTCTGGATTTGTACATCTAAACGAACTTATCTAACAGTCATATATGAACATTAAGTATATCAGAGGTTGTTAATGAATATCTACTTAGAGACTAAGATAACCCAAGATAGTTTGACTCCGGACCTGAAATATTAAAACTCTTACAATCATTGGTATTCTGATCAGTTGATCATCTTTGTTGAATATGTAATATAAGTACAATTTTTCCTAGGAACTTAAGTTAACAAAGGAAAAAATTCCTTTGTTTGTGACTGAGTTTCTCAAGTGTAGACATATGCAAATTTGAGCAAGATAGGAGAGATTCACAAAGAAAATTACACAAACCTGTTTAAATGACAGAGAAGTCATCAGAGGAACTGAAGACATGAGAATTTTCATACTCACTTTTGTGGCAAGGAAAGTCATAGGAAGACATGATGGGCATGTTTGTGTGCTAAAGATAATAAAGCACAGGAATCTTAGTAATTAGAGCCACCTAATTATCCGTTCTAGGGTCAATATAGATAGCACCTCTCACTTGAGGGCCTTTTGTTCTGCCTCTGTTGGAAGGTGTCAGAAAGCACCGCAAATTCCTTTAGCTTTTAATAACAAACCTGCAAAGATGGCTTTTCCTAGTTTACTTATCTGTTACCATCACCCATAGCAACTTGAAGAGGTAAGATTTATTTCACTTGCAGCTTACAGTCCACCACTGAGAGAAGCCAAGGCAGGAACCCAAGGCACGAGGTTGATGAGGAAACCATAGTCCATGAATGAGTAAAGGTAGGGCAGAGCATCAAACAGAAGAAGAAATAAGTACCAAAGAGAAATGTTGCTTACTGGCTTGCTCCTAGATTCACGGTTAGCTATATTTCCTATACAGACCAAATCCAACTGCTTATGAATAGTAACACCACAGTGGGCTGGGCACCCTCAATCACTTAAAAATCCACCTGTGTCACAGACATGTCTAAAGGCCAATTTCATGGAAGTGATTCTTCAACCGAGGCTTCCTCTTTCCGGTGTCTCAATGGACAGTCAAGATTGGCCACTCCAGTGCCCTATTCTGGGACAATCCATTCTGAGTCATACCACATCATTTATTCACTCAATCACAGATATACGTTAAGTCTGTGGGAGGGAGTACTGAAATTATACTAGCTCCTTCTTAGCTACTCTTTTAATTTCCATGATTCCAGGTTCCTGTGGCTAACATGAACCAATAGAGTACTATAAGATAGTTTGACAGACACAGAGGCAGAGCCCACATTCTCCTAAATTTTATAACTATGTGTTACTGCAATTTTATTTTGTTGTCAAGTGTTAATTTTCTTTCACATTTAATATATAAATAAATTACCATGTACCACAGAAGAGTACATACACATAAAAATAAAATATCCATAGGATTTAGTTCTAACTGTGATATTACCAATCACCACTGGGGCCTTGATATGTTACTGAAACATAAGGAGGATGCACTAATATTCAAAAATTAAAAGCATGGAATGCTAGACTCACAATGGGTGCACAATTCATTTATGCAATTATCGAAGGAGTCAGAGCCATACTAGTAATGGAAAAGCAGTGGAGAACTTGGTACCCATAAATACTTTTGGTCATTTTGTGCTTTTACAGTTTGAGGATAATTAGACTGTTTCATGTAGCTAACAAGGCTTCAAACTTGTTTTGTAACTGAGGATGACCTTGAACTCCTCATCCTCTTACCTTCACTTTCCCAGCGCTATGTTTACAGGCATGCAACATCATGCCTGACTTACATGACGCTGCAGACTGAACCCAGAATCTTTCGTATTTTAAAAGGTAGGCATTGTATCAACTATGCAACATCTCCAGCTCATTTTTAATTTGATTCATTTTTATGGATATCTAAAAATATTAACAAGAGAATTGTGGAATAGATGTAAGTGCTTAATATATCATAAAGTTATAACATATAATTGAGATTATTTCTCCCATAACCACAAATTATACGCTGCAGATTTACACTACTATATAAAACTATACTACAAACTACAGTGTAACAGCTATGGCATGATAGAACAGAAAATGTTCAAATAAAACACATATAATTTTATGTGGCCACTTTATCCATTATATCTATTAGCAGTTATTTGGATTTGAAGTGAATTAACTAAAATACAGTGAATTGATAATTTATTTTCTCAGAAATAGAAGCTAATATTTGAAAAAGATGATGTCCTCTTTATTACATCTCACAGACATAAAATAGTTCCATCCTTATTGTGTAACATGGTATTGAAATGCAGAGAATAAGAATTCTTAAGCTTTTTTTCCTTCCTTTTTTTTTCTATTTCCTTCACTGCCTGAGAATGCCTTGGAAGGAATCTGCCACCTCACCTTTGCTTTATTTAAACATATTGGGCACTTTTACGTAGGCAAAGTTATCATAAAGATTTCTTTTCTTATCATTTCTACATATTTTCTATCCTTTTTATAGTTTTAATTGTTTGAGAATTCTACACCTGCATATAATATGTCTTGTTCAAATCCATATACCCCCACCGAGTTTCTCAACTATCTCTCCTATCGCTTTTCTCTGATGTGGTATGTTTTTTTCAAACCTGAGTCCACTTGGTACTCTCTGTATGTTTCTTGGTATAGTACCACCTACAAAGAAACTGATATGCCCTACAAAGGAACCATGAGATTCCAACAGCCCTTTAGACTAGGAGGGAACTTTATTAGTGCCTGCCACATCCATACTGGGTTTTGGGTTGTCTTGATCTAATACAGGTCTTGTACATGGACTCATGTGTGCTCTGAATGCATTGCTCAATGGCCATGTCATGCTTAGCAAGAACTAGTTTGTTGAAAACACCAATTCACTGATCCTTAACATTGTTCTGCCCACTCCTGCAATGATCCCTGTGCCTTGAAGGAAAGGGAAATAATTTAGATGGCCATTCTAGAGCAGAACATAGCACAACATCTTATTCTCTGCACCACTGACCAGATGTGGGTCCCTCTATTAATCAACATTGTATTAGGTATGGTTCTCTAGATTTGCAGAACTTGTGGAATGAATCTCTCTCTCTCTGTCTCTCTCTCTCCTCTCTCTCTTCCTCTATAGGAAAGGTAATCCAAAAATGGCTAGCTGTGAACAGAAAATTCAAGAATCTAATAGTCTCTCAATCACACACGGCTGGATGTCTCAGTTAGTCTTCTGTATATGCTGGTATCTTGAAGACGTGGGCTTCACTGCCAGTGAAGAAATAAATGTGGTAGCAAGGCTAGGGAAAGAAGGCCAAGCCATAATGTTACTGGGTCTGGTTTGAACACTTGAAACCTCAAAGCCCACCTGCAGTGAGACACTTTTTTTCCGTGGAGATCAGACCTACTCCAGTAGGGCCAAAACTTCTGATGTGCCTTTCTCTATGAGCATATGGGGAGAATTTTTATTCAAACCATCTACTGCAAAAAGAAACTTCTCTCATGAGGGTTGAGATTTCTTATGAATATAAAGAGAAAACTAGTAGATATGAAGGATAAGAATGTATCTGATAGTCTACTGCTATGTCAATTTAGGAAAATTATAGGATTAGGCTATTTTCTCATGCCTATGACCTTGCTACCCACTAGGTTTTTGGCCCAGTTAATAGTTCCAGACTTGACTCTTATTTTGTGTGTTAGCTATAAGTATGAAAAAAATATGCTTACTTCCATACCGTTCATTCTACTATTGTATCAGTGATTATATATTGTCAGACCAGTCATTATTTAATGTAACAGGATTCATAGATAAGCAAAACTGTTTAGTATTTTCTCTTCAGATCATATGCATATGATTTCACCAGGACTGTGAAAGCTATCCACGTTGGTAACAGTGCAATATCTTCATGCTCTATCATTCAAATATGTGGTGTCTTTTGTAGTAGGGTTTTTCCATTGTCTGGTGGGTAATCAAGTGCAATGGCAATACCTGTGATGTTTGTAGGGTTTATGGGGCCCCATTATCCAATACCTCAAAAATAGGTAGCACTTGGCTTTTGATAGCCTATTGGCTTGAGTACGCTCTTTCTATTATAGGAAGATCCATTTTGGATATGTATATGCATATGTATATGTTTATATATACATTAGGTTGCTCCCACAGTAGAATGCTTCCCTATGGCATTTTCAATAGACATAATGGCATTTATCCTATCTGTACTCTCTTCTACCCTATCCTCCCGGCCCCCAGCGTATTTAACTCCTCGTGTTCCCTTGTCCCGCTCTTCCTCTTTATACCATCTGATTTTTAATCTCTCTTCCTTTGAAACTCTATGACCTCTCTCTTCCTTTTTGTTACAGATGACTGAGAACAAAGATTGACAAAAGATATTCTCTCATTATTACAAACGAGCTTTGTTGTTGAACTTCTGGTATTCATTGATGAAGTGAGATGTTTTGACAAATCCAGAAGAATGTTACAATGTTAATGCCTATATTTTAAGAATAGAAACTTTCTTTTTTCTAAGTCAGCATAAGTCTTTCACTCTTTACACATAGCAAAGAGACAGCCATGGAGTAGACGTTATTTTTCATAATACACTCACTTATTTTGACATTGTTGAAATTTTCTTTGTAGGTTTTTTTTAAGACATAAAAACAGAACAGGTGAAACAAAACAAAGCTAACTAACAAATCCCCTGTGTTTTAGCTCTTTTCTGGGATGGTGTGCTCAGACTGTATATTCTGGCTATGATTAAGACGTTTGTGTTTGTGACTGAGTTATTCTGCATATCTGTTTTTCAGATGTGGAACAAATGGCAATTGACTGGCTTACCAGAAATTTCTACTTCCTGGACCACATCAGTGACCGAATCTTTGTTTGCAATCACAATGGCTCCGTGTGTGTCACCCTGATTGAACTGGAGCTGCACAATCCTAAAGCCATAGCAGCAGATCCCATCGCAGGGTAAGCACATGGCCTTCAACATGCCAGGTCTAGAAAAGCTCCCATTAAAAGGGGATCAAAGTCTAACATGACGTTCTGTAGGAAATCAGACATTAACATTATTAGAAAGGTATGTATTGATTTTAGTCCTAGCATTGCAAGAAAAGAAACAGGCCAAAAATCAACATTTGAAGCTTAGTGTCTGTCAGAGCCCTAACATGGAGTGATTCTTCAGACATCTCCTGAGACACCAATACACTTCCCTTTTCCCGAAAATTGCTTGTGGTCTACAAACAACCTCAGTGGAGTGTCAAATTCATTTCTGATGCTCAACAGGGAACCTTAGAGTTAGCAAGTCTCACAAATGCTTCTTAAAAGACACACTGTTAATCTACTTGAGCCAGCATAGCATTTAGGTTTTTATAAGCTAAATACAATTTATGTTCAAGGATACTACAACATTAAAGATATCTTTGTTAGTTAAGATTATTTTTCCAATAAGCATTGATATTTTAGCCTAATAATATTATTGGATTAATAACTTAGCAGAATCCATTTCTTACTTGTTAGCTTTTTAATTTGTGATTCATTTTATTGGTTTATAAACAGTCCTTATAAGACTCTCTCCTAAATAATAGAATCATTACTCTTTTAAAAATATTTACCTCTTGCTAAAATATGATCACAAATGTTTAAATTCCTATGAATTTTGTTCATACATTGGGAAAAATCTATATAGAATAAAACATCATTTTCTAAGTAAACATGACAGTATAATTAGAAGAGGAAAAAACAAAGAGGCAGGGAATTCTCGAAATCACCTGTTCATTACTGAGTGTAGCCGAAGGGAATGTGGGAATCAGCAGAACGGAGAACGACTGGAGTTGATAGGACTGTTGTTTTTGAATATGGAAATTGTGGCAGACTGAAAACTGGAACTTTATTCTTACTGTCATTTTAACAGTCCTCAGGCAGTTCGGCTGAAATGTCTTATGGAACTTAGCCTACAGTGCCATAAGCCTCCGCTCAATAAAGGGGAAATATTTACTGAAGAAACAGCTGCCATCCATATGTGGACTTTTGTCACTCTTTACTTAAAGTCTGACTGAATATTAAGATGCATCATCACAATGGTTCTGATTTTGACAAGAACAGCTTGCACGTAAGGCCTCCGCGAGGAAGGCTGGGTAACATAATTCTTGAATGAGGCTCTGTTTGTGTTTGCAGCAGATGGTGAGTTGACTGCAGCGATGCTTCTAAAGGCATTAGGAAAAGAAGCTGTATTTAAACTGATTTGTTTGGGTGGTTGGGTAAGCCTAGGAGGAAAGAACTGGAGATGTACAAATGCGCTCGCGGCATTCTCTTGGCATCCTTTTGGAAATGTATGTGCTTGCAAGTTTTGCTCTGATGGTGCTAAGTGAATTGCAAATGGGCCTCGCGATAGTCGTGTCTAGCCAAACACTGAGAGGTGAAGCTGCCGTGTTCCTCCTCTCTAGTCACCACAGTCTTTGCCTTTCTTAGAAACAAAGATGCCGTGAGTCTTTCCAACAAAGCTGCCAACCGAAACGTAGCATGTGTGAATGTTGCTTTATGTTTGCAGGCAACTTACTTCTCCCTGTCATCATGAGAAAGAGCCATATTTTGTCATTTTGTCAACAGCATTAGCAGTAGAAAGCCCCAACACTGTTTGCACACATTCTCTGATGGGTTCCTTGGGACTCTGGAACTGCTTAAGTGTAATTTGCTGGGTGTCATTTGTCACAATAGGTGCTCTGAAATGTTTTGCGTGCTCTGACTCTAACTCTTTTTCAATTCACGAGCGCAGATATCAGCTCGAGAACTGCTCTGCTATTGTGAGTTTATACAGTTCGGGGCTGAGCGCTTCAGCTCAGCTCCTCCTGTGTGTGATTAGCCTTTGGCCTGACAGTGTACTGATGCACAGAGAAAAGTGGGAGGAGATTCCTCTTCCATCCACACTAGGATTCGTTCTGAAGATAGTATCTTTACCTGAGTTATGAATAGGGAAATGCTAATAGCATAGTACTTCTCTTATTTCTAATTGTGCACGGAAATGTTTCTTTGATTTAGTATGTTCTGCATGTTCAGAAATATCGAAATATATCAGTCATCTCACCGGAATCCTATCTCCCAAACTTAGGAGGCTTGAACCACAATCAGAATGGCCTTATGTCCTAAAGACCACATAGAAGGAACACAGCTCTCTTTGCAGTGTCTAGAGTTGACTTTTCTCACCCTCCTTTTCCATTTGTACACTACAGATGTTCCAAGATTAGCATCATTATCTTTCAAATGTTATTCTCTGCTGTTTTTAGTTGTTTGAAGTTTGGACACGGAAGACTAATGCTTTGTGGACTCTCATCACGCCCGGAGCCAATCTCAATAAAAATATGTCAAAAAGATGTTTCTAATGATGTTTGCATATTGTCTTCAATTTTTAATTACTTTCTTCAACTTACCATTTCGGGCAATTTTCCCGAGATATTTCTCAAGGTTTTTCTTTCATTGTTCAACAATATTTCCTTTCAGTGGCTCCTAGAAAAGCACCTATAAATTATAGATGAGGAGCTATTAATGTTGGAGGATAGCAAAGAAGTCATAGTGTGACCGATATTAAAAATAACCAGTCTTCCAGGTGGCCACGAGGATTCTGCTTGTTTAATAGTTAAGAACTGTATCTTACTGATTCTGCTTGTTTAATAGTTAAGAACTGTATCTTACTCCATCATAGGCCTTGTTTCATTTTGAGCAGATTCTCTTTCTGGTGACCAGTATCCTCAATGGGCATAAATTTCAAGTGGACTGCATTTATTTAAGAACAAAAAATATTGAGGAATATAAGACAAATAGGAAAATGATATATCTGTTAGGCATGAAAATAAAATGGGCTCATGGTATTGGAGGGGAAATATAGAGCAGTTGTGGGAACAAGAGAGGAGTGGGGAAATCTCCTCAAGCATTGCTATGTTCATAAGTTTTTAAAGTTTTATTAAGCTATAAAAACTTATATAGGATATAAATATTTTGGCAATGTCCTTTTAGTATAAGGAAAAAAATAATTGTGTTTTACTATTTTCTTCTTTTATTGGGAACAATTTTCTTTCCATACAATATATTCTAATCACTTGGTTCTCTCAGCAATTCACAGATCCTCCAACCTCCCCACATGCCTAATTCCTAGCTGTTTTTCTCCTCAATCTCATACATGCAAAAAGCCACAAAATATTATTAAGAGATATTAACAAAAGAAAAGCATTCAAAAGAGTTGATTATATTCAAATTAACATAGGAGACTTCAAAACTGAAAAACAAACACCAAACCGAAACAAAACATGTGAATTTTATGCTACCTTTCAATGACACCAGTACTTGTAGATTGGTAGAGTAAGGCAGAGAAGGTTGTTATTTAATGGTGACTGACTGAGTCAGGAAAAGCCATGCTTCTTCAGGATCTGTGTCATCAAAATTGGGGAACAGGGATGAAGAACGGAATGTCAGTTTCTTTATTTGCTTGGTTGTTTTATTTTTGTTTTGTTTGCTTGTTTGTTTTATTCTGCTATCTCCTCAAATGCTAAGAGTTGCCATCTTGCAGGCTAGCATGATATGAACCTCAGCAAGAAAGAAGGAAACAGGAAACTACCTTTAACAGTTGTGTAGACACAAATTTACATTGGCTTCATCATTTCCAAGACAAAAGGGAACCAGTGACATTTGATGATGGCTGCTTTTGTCTATGCACACTATTAGAGAAGGCTTGCTTTAGTGCTATGTATTAGCTGGGTCCATTGGTTTTAATTGAGAACATGGGCAAACCAAGTCTGGCTTTTGTTCTAGCTGGCGCCTTCAGATTCATTTTCGCTTGCTTGCTTGCTTGCTTTTATTGAACTATACATTTTTCTCTGCTCTGCTCCCTCCCTCCCTTCTTGCCTCTACTCTCTCCTGTGATCCCCCATGCTCCCAATATACTCAGAAGATCTTGTCTTTCTATCCTTCCTATATAGATTCATGTATGTCTCTCTTAGGGTCCTTTTTGCTCTCTATTACTAGGACTAATGGGCCAAACAGTGATTTAATTAATAGAGTTTCTGTGTGATGACTTTGGGTCTAAGGTAGCCTGGAAGCCAGGAACCAACAAGTGATCACTGCCTTGCAACATCTATGTCCTCTGTGGTTATGTACTCTAGGCTAATTTTTGTTTTGTTTTGTTTTGTGTCTAAAAGCCACTGATAAGTGAGTACATATTATATTTGTCTTTCTGGGTCTAGATTACCTCACTTAATGTGGTTTTATTATAGATCTATCCATCTGCCTGCAGGATTCAAGATGCCATTATTTTCTTCTTTACCACTGAATATTACTCCATTTTATAAATATACCACATTTTCGTTACCCATTTTCTTTGTTTAGGAGAATCTAGGAATTTTTTTCAGGTTCTGGACATTACAAATAATGCTGTTATGAAAATAGTCGAGCACATGTCTTTGTGGTATGATTGAGCATCCTTTGGGTATATACCCAAAAGTGGTATTGCAGGGTCTTGAGGTAGATTGCTTCCTAATTTTCTGAGAAATCACCATACTGATTTTCAAAGCAGCTGTACAAGTTTGCACAGCCACCAGCATCCTCTCCCCCCACATCCTTTCCAGGATTTTTGATCTTTGCCATTCTTACAGGTATAAGATGGAATCTCAAAGTTGTTTTGATTTGCATTTTTTATGGCTAAGGATGTTAAGCATTTCCTTAAGTGTCTTTCAGCCATTTGAGATTCGTCTTTTGAGAATTCTCTGTTTAGGTCTCTACCCCAATTTTATTGGATTATTTGTTCTTTTGATGCCAAGTTTCTTGAGTTCTTGGTATATTTTGAGATCAGTCCTCTGTCCAATGTGGGGTTGCTGAAGAACTTTTCCCATTCTGTAGGCTGCTATTTTGTCCTGTTGACCATGTCCTTTGCTTTACAGAAGCTTTTCCATTACAGAAGGTCTCATTTTCTTATTGAACAAAGTATTCATATCAGACCTCAGACAGGGATGAATTTCCCTATGATGTGAAATTGTCAATATACTACTGAACGTGCAGATACCAAATAACCTAAAACTATGTGGTTATTTGAAAAGTAAGGTATAATAATAGGTATTTATCGCAATACACTACTTTTACTTATAGATATGGGGGCTGAAACGGTCTTGTTTTAATGAGTTTAAGCTTGAAAAAGTTGGTAAAGACAGAACTCTAGGTAGGTCACAGTCTTAGCAGGTGGTATACTTATTTACAATCATTGAGTTATATAGTTTTTGAAATTTTACAATTTAAGATTTTACATTTGATCTCTCACTTTGTAATGGAAGGCTACACCTACTCATATCTCTAAGGTAATTCTAAAACATCAACTTCTTAACCTCTTCACAACAATACAGTCATAGATTCTGATACCATTCCACAATATAGGGCATACCCTTAATAGATAGTAGATAGTATCTCTCCTTTCCTTCATGTCTTTGAAACTGTGTGCGTATATACAAATATATATATATATGTGTGTTTGTGTGTATGTGCATATATACACACATATATATAATTACATATACATGATAATTACAATGGGATCTGGTGATGAATATGTATCATATAGTGATGAAATTAACTAATTAGCATGCCTTAAATGTTTATTATTTTTGTGTTGAGGATATTTAAATTACTTTCTTTGAGCTGTTTTTAAATTTTTCAAATCTATAATCACTGTAACTATTAATTTTAGCCCCTTTCCACACTGTACAATACTAGCATTCATTCCTTTATCTAATGGTGACTCTGATCCTGTAATGAAATATTTACTTCCCAGCAATATTCTTGGCCTCAGGAAACCACTATTGTCCCCTCCAACCATAAAGGATCAACTTCGGTTCTGTATATAAAAGACAATATGTGCTATTTGTCCTATTATTGGCTTATTTCACTTATATACTATACTTACTACTCATCCATGTTTCCAGAAATGACAAAATTTTATTTTTATTAATGGATAATTAAAATTCCACTGTATGCAAATGTATGCTAACTTTTTACTCACATATCCCTTCATAAACTCATAGACTGAACAAAATTTCTGATATTACAAATCCAGTTGCAGTAAACAATGCAATGGAGGTAAGTCTGTAAATGTAATACAGGCATAATGTATTGGTTTAGATGGCTACATTTTATGATATCTATTTATCCTTTCAGATTTTTGAGGACTCTCCATACTAATTTCCCTAATGCCTGTAAGACTTTATGTTCCTACCAACAACATGTGAGAGTTTCCCTGATTCTTGTAATTTTGGGATAATGTACTGTTAAAATTTACTTGTATATTCCTCTTCATTAAATAATATTTCAGATTAAAATGGACATATTTTGATTTTTTTTTAAAAAAAATGTTCTCTATACTTCATATGTTGTTCTGTTGTAACTTCTGCCCTAAATATATGCAACTTAAAGTTTCTTTGAAAAATGGTTATTGAGAAGTCAGTTGGTAAAATTATATTTGGGATGATTATCGTATTGTTGAAAAATGCTAGGTGTTACACATTAAGAAAAAACGCAGATGGGCTGAGCTCTGTATCCACCTGCCATGGGCAAGATCAGTGGAAAAATTTACCCACCTTTTATATTTTTTATAATAATAACATCCCTAGGCTTAAATTTTTTGTTCATTTAGCCAAAAATATTGGCAATGTTTTTCTATCATGACAAATTCCTATTGATATCTTTCAAATTGGATTTTTACATCTCTTTAAATTATTTAAGTATCTATACAATTTATCTATCATAATTCCTTTTTTTTTTTTTTTTTACTGTTTCTTCCTTGGGCGAATCTAATTTCTTCCTTGGGTGAATCTAATGCCCTTTTATAATTAGGTTCATAGAGAATGAGCTAAGCATTGGCATTACGCATCTTAGGCTGGACTGTTTTGGATTCCACAATGCCATTCTGATATTCAAATTTTAGTTCTGGGGTTGCTGACCAAATGCACACCATCCCAAGAACGTGAAAGAATGTGTATTTCATTCTTCACCCAGATTCTGAGGAAGCTCCGGGGTTCACAAGTTCACTTGAGATAGATTAGGGGAATCCATTTCTCTTGAAACACTGAAGAAATGATTTAGTCTTAATGCTGAGCTTGTATTGTAACCATGGCTTCTGATGTTCATCTTCCTGCAAATAAGTACAGACATGAATGACTCCTTAATTAGTAGCTCTGAGAATTCTCTCTGGCTGTCTGAGGTGTCTTAGGCAAAGGAACTCTATGTCTAAAAGTCAGTACACCTACAGACTGTGTCTGTGCCAGCAACAGCTGCCTTGAACACTCCATGGTAGCTTTGAAATAGCTCTGCAAAGACTGCAGCTCATTGCACTGGTTCCTGAAGGTACCACATTGGCCAGGACTGTTTGACAAGTTTCTTTGACAGTTTTTGCAGCCACAAAACTTAATGAACTGCTTCCACCTGGGCCACAAGAGGAACACTTTCCACTGAACAGCCACAACTATCCTCCACCCCACTCACCATGTACTGGAACTGCTATAACTGATACAAGGCCAGGATCCAATTGCTTCAAACCACCAATATTCATGGCTGCTGTGGGCCCAATAAATGACTGTGACATCTTGGCATAGTCTTTCTTAAAAGGATAGAAGCAAGCTACTTGGCTCCGTGTATGAGACTTTTGGGAGAAACTCTGAGTTACCTCCCAGTGGTCTTTCCATGACTACTCTCAGTAGGATGTGCTCTTGCTGGACAACAGAGTATAGTAGAAGACTGGATAACAGCAGTGAGGACCGTAGACATGGCCTGACAGTCAACATTCTACACAGTGGCCTGGTGCCCTGATGTTTGGCAAAGATGTTACTTGAGGCTTGACAACAACAGATCACTGTGGAGGCTCCATGAAGCCAAATGCAGGTACTAGGTGTGTGGTGTCTTCATTTGATGCTTGAAGATCACTCCTTGTGTTAGGAGCAGGGAACACAACACCTCTAGAAACTTGGGCCCTGGAGTTGGAACCATCATTACTGTACTTGCTGCTGAAGAAGTAGAGGGGATGGGCAATGATGCTTTGGAACTGAAGAACTGGCAACCCCTGAACCACCCTGTGCAAGGTTGACCTAGCATGCAGTCATGCAGTTGGCCCACATCCCATTCATATACTGAGATCCTATGCCTGGCTGACCGTGGCAATGCTAGGCTGACCCTGTGGATAATCCCTTTCCTGCTCTGTACTAACAGAGGCAGGTTTGGAGTCCTGACAGCAGAGGCCAGCCTCTGAGGAGCCGCCACAGAGAGAGTCACAGTGGCTAGAAGACCAAGCCAAACATAAAAACATGCAAGAGAACCTGCGTGAAGGGAGCCACAGAAGAAAATCACAGGCCTTGATCTGCTGGGTTCTGGAAGCTATCAATTCCTCAGATGAAAAGATCTCAGACCCAAGCTAAGAACACTAAGGGTCCTCAGAACTGAGGTCTGTTGCTAGAGACCTGACCAACTCATAGTTGTTTGTCAGTGATAGCAGAAGCCCTGAGCCAAATGACACACAAGATTTATAACACTATTTTGTATATAAGTGACAATTTCATCATCAGTCTTGTAAAGACTTTCTGCCCTTTCTGGGTGGTGCAGTTTTGCCTTATTCTCTGCACAATGCTGCAGTGTTTCTGTTACATTGTGATGAACCTGGGAACAGGCATGTAATTTAGGGCAATGCTTCTGCCACACAGCCTTGGCTAAAATGTAATCCCAGCTGGTATAACAATCCTGTTCTTCATCTCACACCATTCCCAAATGTATCATCATGAAAAAAAGTCCCTATAAATATATACACACAAACATAAAAAAGGATTCATCAGACTGTCAACATGTATATATGATGTGTGTGTATGTATGTATGTATGTATGTATGTATGTATGTATGTATGTATAGAGAGAGTGAGAACTATGTATGTGTTTAATGTGTGTATCTGTGTGAGTATAATGTTCATACACACATATTCAACAATAATAAACAAAGAGAAAGAGGTTATCAACTTAAGATTAGGGAGTGTATTTGGGAAGGGTTTGAGGGAGAAAAAGGAATGAGAAAGTGATGTAATTCTGGTAAATTAACCATAAACAGTAAAGTTGACTGAATGGAAGAGTTAAGAAAGTCCCCATTCTTGCTGTGTTGCTATTGATTCTGTCTTCACAGTGTAAGTTTTGTAGGTCTGTTAAACTCATTTCTAAATTACTGGGTTTACAACCTGTTTCAATTAACCCTACTCAGTGTTGCTTCAGCCTCGCAGGAATGCTTCTGGTTGATTTATTATGCCACTCAGAAAGAGGAAGTATCAGAAAATAAAAGTAATAGCTTAAGAAGAGATTTATCACCTTACTTAAAATGGTGGATCTCAGATAGCTCCAGGACTGGTTACTTAGGAACCAAGTTCAAAGTGTTAAACAAATAGGTTCCTCACACCTGTGCCCTGAGAGGGGCCCAGTTCTTCTCCCATACACTCTGGCTGTGATACATTGCACTTGCTCTTTGAGTGTAGAAAAGGTCCCTGACCAGAATTTCCATCTTCATCTTAGCCAGAATTGTTATGCATATCCACGTCAATGGATTGCTTGGGCTTTCCGCAGACGGAGGCCAGTCACATGGAAATGAAAAAGGGGCTCACCAGCGCGACAGGCAAAGGGTTAAGGGCTGAAGTCATCTGCCCTAACTATCATCCCAAGTTCCTTTTCTTTTCATGGGGCCCTCAGGAATTGAGCAGCCTTTTGAAACTTAGCTCAGCATGTTTGAAAAGGCAACAAGCACAGCTTTGTTTCAACTCTTTATTCTATTTCCCTTCAGTCAGAATCCTATAATTGCTTTCTGGGTAATATTATTTTCTATTTTTAAGATATATGTCTGTCTTTAACATGTTATGTGACACCGAGCTGCTGGGTGTTATGCTAATAACATACCCATTATCCATACTTTTGTGTTTAAAAACATTTTATGAAAGCGATGGTAGTTTTATTCTTTCTGATGGATTCCCTGATACAGGGAAACTGAATATTTCCTAACGCTGGGTAATGGTAAATACATTTTGTTTTGCTTATAAAATGATTGTCAAGTGGCTGGAAAGCTTTTTCACTCTCAGCCATAAAATAGATTACATTCTAAAACAGTCTCTGCTAATAGTATAGAGAATTGTTTATAGTTTCAAAACAGTTGAAAATGGTCTCTAGTTGTTTCTCGCTGGGAGTTTGGTCAAGCAGGAATTGAGTAGCAGGCAGCAGGCCTGCTACTTCAGTAATGGTCCATATTCCAGTACACTGCAGCTCCAGCGGTGCCGAGGTGTGGTGAGAGCATCCAGAGAAGTTACACAGCATTCTTGAAAAGCTAGGAGAACAAAAGAGTTGTACATGGCATATCAGATACTCTGAGAACTTTGGGATATAGTTTCCCCAAATTTGAATTATTTAAAAATACTAGGCAGTGGGTTTTTTTGTATTTCTTTTTAAATTATTCAGGTCAATAATAGTTTAGGTGAGAAATGAAAATTTCAAAACCCAAGAGAATCTCATTTTATAAAAGCACACAAGGAAAGGACAAAACTAAAACAATACAATAACTCTCTTATTCCCTTCTACCTGCACATTACCACATTTTAATATCTGAAATCAACTTACGTTTTTATCAGGTTCTATAGTTTAGTCAATAAAAAAAAGAAGTGAAACCAGTTTTACGTTTTTATTCTTAGGTTTGTTTTGTGCTTCTGGACTACTGAAATTTGCAGTCTATTGAACCGAAACTGTTTCCCCTGGAGCCAGACTCTTAGTAGGTTGACTATGTAGAAATGGGCCTCACTCTAAATTCAAAATAACAGCTGGCAAAGAAGTTTAAATTTCATTATTTTGTCATGCAAAAAGAAAAAGCAAACATTGACATTAGTTGTTTTTTTTTGTGTGTGTGTCTTTTTTTGTGAGAGAGGTGTCTTTGTAAGCAAGTGAAATAAAGCATTGTACTTAAAGAGCAACTATAACAAATTATCACATTTGGATTCAAAAGTAACTGAATGGTTTTTCAGAAAGCAAAGCTAACACTTTTTTGCCATTAAGTTAGCCTATCTTATGAGTTTGATCCCACTTATATGAAGAGTCTGAAGCCCAACAGTCAGCATAGAACCTCTAAAATGGGATGCTGTAATACATACATATATATATATATTATACTTTATTATATATATATATATATGTTTTAACTCAAAATTATTTGTTGACTTTTAGATTCAATTGGTCTAACATTCAAATTTATGCATAAAAATTAACTTATTATTTTGATTATGTGAAATAAGTATATAATTTACAGACTAGACATGAGTTTTGCTATGTATTATGGAATCAAGGAAGCCTAGCATTGTAATAAACAGTTGTTTGGTTTTTTTGTTTTTGTTTTTTTTTTTTGTTTTTGTTTTTCGAGACAGGGTTTCCCTGTAGTTTCTAGAGCCTGTCCTGGAACTAGCTCTTGTAGACCAGACTGGCCTCGAACTCAGAGATCCGCCTGCCTCTGCCTCCCGAGTGCTGGGATTAAAGGCTTGCGCCACCACCGCCCGGCTTATAAACAGTTGTTTGATCCTTACAACACAATTCATGGAAATGAGGACATGGGTGTACAGTAAACACTTGTCCATTGGAATCCTACATTGTGGTTCCCAGGTATACATATGCATGCCTTCCCTTATGTTCCCATTTGAATACTCTCCAGTTAGGCCGAAGTACAAGGCCTTCATTATCATCATAATTTTTGTTTTTGGCACAGTCATCTGTGAACCAAACTACAGACACTCTAAAACCACTACTCTCTCCCACTCTGAATAAAGCAACAAACCATGAAATTTCAGCAAAATATTCTCCTTTAGAGTATAAAAAGATAGCTAGACCTACTAGTTTTTGGTCAGGCCATATCTGTGGTCAACTTATTGGATGAAAACTAAGAAATGTAAGGTATATATGCACCCCTTTTGGGAAGTTGGATAGTAACCAGTCAATGATTATGCACAATTTTTTTCTTGTTTTTCTCTGGTCCTATGTTCTCCTATGCCTATCCTTTATATGCTGTTCTTTATATTTTGTGATGATCTATGTTCCCTTGATGAAAGGGTCAGTGTTCTACTCCTGGGCTCTACATATGTCACAGATTTTCTTTTTTGTCCTTTCAACTTTAAATGTTTAAGAAAATGAAGTTATTTGTAACCTAGGCTTGTGGTTTTGTACTGTTTGAATCTGGATTCATCAGAATTTGTAGATCTGAAAGTAAAATCAATTTCTACTGAATAATGCAGACCTTGGTGATGGTAAAGAATAAGGACTTATAAATAGATATCTGAATACAGCAAATTTTCTATTAGGAAAAAATAATTGGAAAAACAAAGCTGAGATCACTTCATTGAAAATAAAAGAGAAATATATGGGACCAATATCATGAGACTGTTTGCTGTGGAATATGAGGTGCTTGAGATTACACCGCATATTTCGGGATGGATATGTTGATGCTTTTTGTAGGAGGTCTGCGTGCGCTAGATAAGTAGGGCAATAGCTTTGATGCTGATGAAGACAGAGATGGCAGTGACGACTACATCAATAACTGTGGCAAAGGTGATATTCATCTCCACAGAACTATTCTCGAAACTGAATGGATGACAATTTTATTAAGCGTACAGAATTTAAAGACAAATCCCTAGTTTAAGACCACAGGGAATGATACTTCAGAGCTCACTAGTGATGTCTTAATCTTGCACATAGAGCCTTGAAAAGTTGAAGGTAAGAAAAATTCTAGATACAAATAAGGACACTTTGCTTTTTTTTTTTTTTTTTTTTTTTTTTTTTGAGACAGGGTTTCCCTGAAGTTTTGGAGCCTGTCCTGGAACTAGCTCTTGTAGACCAGGCTGGCCTCGAACTCAGAGATCCACCTGCCTCTGCCTCCTGAGTGCTGTGATTAAAGGCTTGCGCCACCACCGCCCAGCAGATAAGGACACTTTGATGTAAACCCTGTCTTATTTAGATCTTTTTACTCCTAAGATCTTTACATGCTCATACTATTTGAAAAGAAGCTGGACCCAAACAAAGAGGTCAAGGTTTCCTAACAAAGAAAACCTTTAACCCACATCATACATTTTAGGCTATTCTTATTTTTATAAAATAAATAGAATATTTATTTTATAAAATAAATTATTTTATAATAAAATTTATTTTATAAAATAAGAATAAAATATAACATCATAAAAACAAGCCTTAATTTATGTATCATTTGATTTAATATTACATTAAATATTAAAGATATACATTCAAAGATAATTTTAAACTTACTTCATTAAATTCAATTAAGATAAATAATAGGCATATTTATAAATTATACAACTACTTTGTAGTATAATGAAAGCCAAAGAATGACATAGCTAAACCCAAAATCCCAATGTAGTTTAATCAGTAACTTTAAAGTTTCTAAGTCCCTTGCCTTCAACTCTTGTAATTCACAGAACTTGGGTGGCATCTCTGAGTAGAGGCATTTCCAGGAGGTGGTCAAGATACATTTCAATTGAGAACATTATATTACACATTTATCAGGAGAGTTTTCTTATAGCTTTTGTAGTAAATGTCTAGACAAGTCATTCCAGACAGCATTATAGCATAATACCTGATGAGGTCTCCTGCTCCACATTTTCTTTCCTTGCTAAGTCAATACTGGGTATTTTTCACGAACACAGTGATCTGATGCGGGTTCTATGAAGCTGATTGCATGATTCCTGCATACAATTATAAGTGCCCTAGCTCATTTTGTGATTATGCAAACAATATCATTTACATAAACACGGAACTGTTTCTGTCATTTACATGGAACACAGAGTCTATAAACTAGTTTCGCAACATGTAACTTCTTTTCACAGTATTTTATACTACATTCATTGTAGTATGTTTGTGTTTCTATGTAGGTTTTATGTTTCCAAATGGGCCAGTTTTATTTGAAGGACATTCAGAGGGGACATTAAAAAGAAAAAAATACAGTGGTAGTGTAGCAAACAATGTGACTGCAGGTTTTATTTGTTCTAAACACCTTCTTTGTTTTGGCCCATGTAATCTTCCTATGTATTAGAACGTACTTAGAGTTCCATTTTTCCCTTATGCGCTTTTATACATGAGACTTGAAAAGGTAAGATTACTTCCCCTAGGTAAAAACAAACAAAGCAACAACAACAACAACAAAAACAACAACAAAAAACAAAAGCAAAACAAGACAACTTATTGAAATCAAGATTTAAGCTTAAGAATGTAACCCCTTACTTTACATTTTATCATCAAAAACCTTTTTTTTTTTTAAAGAATAGTCTTTATTCTCAATTCAGGCATGTTTTGAATCTTAAACTTGTTGCTTAAGTCTATGGCATGGAGCTCATAATACTCCTGTTGTAACCTTCCCATTTTTGTAAGTATGTGTCACCATGCCAGCCCATAGCTTACATTAATTTTTACCATATTTTTATCATGCTGAGTCATCCTGAGCATGTGGAATTAAAGTTGAGGTAGTTGGATATTTTTGGCATGTCAATATTGATCTATAAGACTAGATAGCGGCCCAAAGGGAAATGAAACTTGAAGTACACACTGTAATTATATTTCTTAGCAGGGGACATTTATAATTTCATCTAAGCTCTATGAAGATCTTTAAAGAATACTGTACAATTTGTGGCCAAATTTTTAAGAGAAGATTTATGAGAAAAACCTGCATGTCATTTTGGGAAAGATCAATGGTTACCCGTACATGGCATTATGAAGGAATTATGGATAAGCAGGTAAAGTATGGGGAAAGAAACGATACCAGTGAAATGATTCTGTGTGACACTGTATGGAAGAACATAGATTTGTCAAATCCTGTGAAACTCAACATCATACAGTGAGTCTCTGTTTGCTTGGTTTGTGTCTTGTTTGTTTGTTTGTTTGTTTGAGACAGGAATTCTCTATGAAACAGTCCTGGCTGTTCTGGAACTCTTTTTATAGAGCAGGCTGACCTTAAACTCAGAGAGATCTGACTGTCTCTGCTGCACAAGTGCTAGGATTAAAGGCATGCGCCACCACTAACCCGGCTCATACAGTGAGTCTTAAAAGAGATTATGAGTTTAAGTTCCTAGTAATGCACAGGTCTAGATTCATTGCTGTAACGCGAACTATTGTGGGATGTTATTGACAGGTGAATCACCGAATAAAGGGGTTAGAGCACACTCTGGAAAACTATTTTCTGCTTAATTCTGTAAACTTAAACCCCTATATAAAAGTCTAAACCATTTAAAGGGAAGAGAAGCAAATTGCCTATAAAGAGTGAGCATACAACTGTATTGTGGTTTAGTCAGGAAGCTGAGGACATTCCTCAGAATTACTGCATGTTTTCTGCATTGTGCTAATGCCCAAGAATCCCATACCTTTTCTCAGAATTAAATTTCATAAACAATGTTCACTGTATAACAAACTACCAACCTATGAATTACCAGTTAATCCAAATCTATTTCTGTATATCTCGTGCCCTAAATGGAAGTCTGGGCCACTAAGGAAGCACCATTAGCTTTGGATGGCCACAGAGGCACACAAGTCGAGAGTGTTTGAGTAGTTTCCATAAGTACATAATGCAAGAAAAGTTTTCCTTTCATTTCTTACTATGGTTTTAACGATGGGTGTCTATTTTCCTAGGCCTCCTTTAGACCACATTAGAAAGCTGGCATTCATGAGGAATATTACTCTCAATTTCAAACAAAAAGCAGCTTATAATGACTGTGTACGAAGGAGGTGTGTAAACACTACCATTTCTTGTAAAGTGGAATGGAGATTCATTCTCCATGCCTTTGCTTACTGTTGAGATCGCAGTTTGACAGAAGAAATGGCTTTCCACACTGAGAATGTCAATGGCCCATCACAGTGTTTCCCCCACATAGCTCAGGCTCAGTGTGAGGCCTGGCTGGCAGTGCAAGCAGTATGAAGGAAATCGAATGATTGTTAGATAACACAGACTAATGAGAACGTTACAATGCCATCAGAAATAAGAGCTAGTGTATTCACTTGTGCATGATACAAAACACTTTTCCAGTTTTTTTGGAATGTGAGTTTTTGAGGGTAAAATGTCTTGGGTGTCCTCAAGAGGACAATTTTCAGCTCAAAAATGACTGACATGAGTTACATGAGCCTTAGTACCATATCCACCAAATAAAGCTCCTGTCCAGAAGAGTACACCACGTTGTGATTATTGTCAATCACTTGAAGTTAGTATTCTGATCACTTTCTACTCTGTCCTTTAGAAATCTGGTAGTCTAGACTGTAAAATTCTATAATTCTATAGCTTGTGACTTTAAATTTTATTTATGAGTGAATATGGTTGATGTTCATTATCACACAATATGTCTTGCTACAAATAAATGATACATTTTCTTTGTAAAACTATTTTTAATAGAAACTAGTACCTCCTTGTTTAGGTCTTGGAGAACAATCCTGTTGTAACATACATCATTTATAATAAATATGAACTGTCAGGAAACTTCTATTGGCATAGAATGCTGAATCAGACATTTATGTTTATTCGATTGCTGAAATACAGAATGGCCCGCACAGATGGGAGAATTACAAATACCTTACCTAACATATGATAAACTCCTGACATGCTAGCTTCTGTTTTAGATTTCTTCTTTTGTCTCCTTAAAACCATAATCTCCAGTCTTCTCTTCTAGTAATTACTTGTCTCAGTGTTCTCATAGTTTGCATTTTCACAGCTTTATCTCAGTTTATATTGACAATGTTACTGAGCATCGTCTAATATGTATATTTGATCATAGTTAAAAGCAGGTGACCAAGAGACCTTTGAATATTTGAATATTATTTGAAGCATGGCTACTTACTGATTAGATGAGAAATACATTTTTACCCACTAAAAGTCTCTCTTTCTGACTCTCTTTTATACTAACCAAATGCTTTGAAACATCATCATCTTTACCAAAGCTATTTTTAAATGCAGGTCTCTAATATAAATCATAAAATAAAGGATTTGCTAATGAAGTTTTTAAAAATATCTTTAGGAGGGGAGGGAAATGAGGAGTATCTGGGGATGTAAAAACCATTATCAAAATATATTGTAAAAAATCTATTTTCAATAAAGAAAAAAGATTATGCATGTACAAAAGAGTTTTAAAATTTCTCAGTCTATCATAATATAGAAATAATAGACAACTAGGTCTGAAAAATATTCAGTAACCAAATTAACATCTGTGTGATTACCAGTAACTTGTATCTTCTACACTATTAAATAGCACCCTGGTTGTACAGAATCAACGCCTACTCAGGACAGTTGATGACATACAGAAAATCACTCCTGGAGTCAACAAAGAAAGAATTGGTATTTATTATGTATGATAGTTGATGTTATTGCCGTCCTACTTTGAGTTAAATCATGCAGCTATTCTCACTGAAAAATATTTTATAGTGGGAGCTTTCTGATATAAAATTTTAAACGTTAATCATCCATTTCACCCATACACATCCTGAAGTTGATAAGATACTAAAGTTTACACAGGCTTCGACACAGAATTATTAGAACGTTCCAAATATATATATACTATATATGAGGTGTCTACTCTAGGTATATAATAGAAAACTATTATGTGTATGTGTGTGCATCTGTGTGTAACAAGAAAGCAAATGTGGTAAGGAAAGGTGTTTACTTTTTTATTGCTGTGAAAAGACACCATGAGCAAAGCAACTTATAAAAGCAAGAGTTTATTAAGGGCTTACCATTTCAGAGGATTTGACTGATGGCCACCATGGCCGAGGGCCTGGCAGCAGACAGGTAGCCTTGGCACTGGAGCAAGAGCTGGAAGCCTACAAATTGATCTACAACCACAAGGCAGAGAGTAATAACTGGGAGTGGCATGGGCATTTTGAAATTTCAAATCCTAGCAGATTAACACACCTCCTAATCCTTCCCAAACAGTTCCACCAACTAAGGAACATGTATTCCAAATCTTAAGTTTGTCGGATCTGTTCTCATTCAAACCCCTGCATAAGGTAAAATGTTAGCAAAACTCAAAAGCCTATGGAAGGTTTTGTATCACTCATACACATTTTCTTGATTTTCCCAATATAATAATTTTATTAATTATCAGGGAATTTCATACAATGTGCCCTGGTCACACTCACTTCCCATTCCTCCCAGGTCCACCTTCCCACCCAGCCTTGTGCTCTCACCAGAAAACAAACAAACAAAAGGACCCCCAAACTCCCCCAAATTCAATTACATTGCCCATATACTCACACTCCCAGTTGTAGCCCCTTAGAGAAAACTGAGTCCTTTCCCACCCTCCTGCCAGAAGCCATGCACTGTAAAGAGTTTCATCATCTTTATCACAATTTTAAGGACTTTCTTCAATAGCTCCCTACATCTTCACTATTTTTATTTATTTTGAGGGGAGGCGGGGAGAAGTCACAGAAGCCTTCAACGTCTCTCATTCTCAGTTATGAGTCTGTAGTCACCCATACCACTAAAAACACAGTTTCTATGTCCATAGCAGCTGCTGGCAGCATGTCTTATAAAATCATCCTCATGGTTTCCGGAAGCAAAGCAGACCCTGGACATCAAAATGGCTGGCAGCAGTATAGAACAGTATATGGATCTGAAAATGGTTTCCCAGTACAGCGTGGATCATGGGCATCAACATGTGCTCCAGCTGCAGCGTGGATCACAGACATCATGGTAGCCATCATCATAGACACCAACATGGCTTCTGGGGCAGGATGGACCACGGAAGTCTTTTGAGGGAAAATCCAGAAAACTAATCATCTTCATCTTGGATGTTTTTGCTGCTCAGAGTCAGGGTGATCACAGAATTGTCCAGGAGGGCAGTAGCTACACGAGCCATATGCTGCTGTACAGCACTGTGCCCTCAGTGCTAGCCACCCTGCTGGTACCCCAGGCTCAACTATTTTATTTTAAGCCCATAGGCAGCCCATGGGTAGCCCATCAATCCTGTCATAATGGGATCATAATCATAATCATCATCAGCAGCAGCAGCAGCAGTGGCTCCCTGCCCTGTCTACTGGGCAGTAACAGGGCAAGGAGGCAAAAATTTTCTGTATCTCTGAAGGGCATTCCAATTTGAAAATTAATTTAAAAATAGAGGATAAGAACATCAACCAACTCATGTAACTATAAAAATGCATTAGTAACAACAGTGACTGATTAGTCTGAGGAAAGCCTCCGCAAGAAGGGGCCTTATGGAAGCTCATCTGAGAAAGAAGTACTGGGAATATATCTAGAACAGCAGAACTTTGACTCTATCCTTTCTTTCCTCCAAATTTGAAATGACAAACCACACAGGGGAAAGTGGAACAGTAGATAGGCATTAATACGGAGAAAGCTTTATTTTAGGGAAGGTATATTTGTGACCTGGGAGAGAAAAAAAAAAAAACTGATATGCCTGATAACCTGAAGGAAAATCACTGTGGTTAGAACGTAAAAGGAGGAAGAAGCATGAGTGTTTCAAAGAGCATGTGAGAAGATGCAATACTGTAGGTCAGCTTGGGAAAAATTAAGCTGAGAGTAGATGTGTTATCTCTATATAAAAAGATGTGCTATTGTAAACCAATATAAGTATGAGATGGGTTGAGGATCAAAATATAATAGAGACATTAGTTAGACTGTTTCAATAGCTTTGGTTTGAGAATTACTTATATGAGTTAAGGGAGTACCCAGCACATTGCAAGAAATAGATCATTGTAAAATCTGTGATGATATGAGACATGCAAGAGGCTCTGTTTATCAGAAACACCTCCTCCTTAAAACTCTATTTGGATATATATTGCTAACAACAGTAGTATGCTTAGCGTTTAAAAGAATATTTGAACTTTCCTGCAGTCAATATTGAGTTATTGAGACTTTAAAAGCATCTTATTTTTAAGTGAGTGTGGAAAGAATCATGATTAATCATTTGCTGAAAATTTATAAATTTTAGCTTTTATATTTCTTTTATAAATACATATTAACTTATTTTTATAAATATGTATTTAATTACTTTTAAGACCAAGTCTCACTACATTATCCAGACTTACTTCAAACTTTTATTCTCTTGTTTCATTTAAGCAGAGATAACTTACTGCAAATCTTCTTACTTCTGAGTGTTTCATTTTTACTTTAGGTGGCTGATAATACAGTCTCATCTTATGCTGGTCAGAGATGCAAAGGAAGAATGTGTACATTGTATGGTCATCTTGTATTGTAAATACTCTACACACAGAAACAACTAAGGAATAGGTTGCAGTCAAATAGATAAATGGATGGATAGACCGGATGAAAAAACATAGCTTACATTGTTTGTAAACATATATCCAACAGACAGTGGCAATCTCTCTTTCCATGTATATTATTAATATGATTATTCAATTTATTAGTAGATTTTATACTGAAATTTGACAGAGGACAAGTGTGTTGGTAGCACAGAGGTTCACTGGCATACTGTGAAAAACCTGGTTTAATCAAAAAGATTTTACTACCACCTCTGGGATTCTAAAAATTTTATTAAATTCTTCACTTCGATTTTCAAGACTTCTTTCAACTCCAAATTCTGTGGTTTGTGAATTCATCTATTTGTTTTATTTCATTTTGGGATGTACAGGAGACAAGCGATCTTTGACATTTTTGTCCAGGTATTCATGTTTATTTCATATACTTTATGCATGATTTTTTTGTTTTAAATTATATTCATACACTCAATATGCTGGTTTGTTTTTGTCAAAATAGAGTTGTCTGGAAAAGGGAGCTTTATTTGAGGAATGAGACCAATCTGATTCTCCTATATCTATGAGGTATTTCTTGATGAATGATAGTCATAGACAAATGTGAGTGGTGTTACCTTTGGGCAAATAATCCTGAGTTATATAAGAAAGCATCTAAGAAACCATGGGATACAAGCCAGTAAACAGTGTTCCTTCATGGTTTTTACTTCAGTTTCTGTTTCCAGGTTCCTACATTCAGTTCCTGAGCTGATTTTCCTTCGTGGTGGTTATAAATTGTTAGTTGAAATAATCCCTTTCCTCCCGGGCTGTTTTGGTCAGTGTTTTATAACAACAGAAATGTAGTGAGCACAGATACATATGATGAAGCTTTTTCATTATAGCTGTTTAGTTTATTGAGCAGGAAGTTATTGAAAAGAGAGAAAAGATAAAATGGAAGGCAGTTTGCTATAATTAGAAGTGGGACACTTTAAAGTCTAAGTCACTGAAATAGCTGGCTAAGTATAAGTTCGTAGATAAGACTACACAGATTTAAAGTTTGTCTACGAAACTACTATTAAAGGGCTCGTCCACTGGATGAGGAATTCTGCTGCTTCTGTCGTTTTAATTCCTTTTATTTTGTATTCTGTAAGCCCTAGATTTTTTCCCCATTTCTTTTCTATTACAAATTGGAATTTAAAACTGCCTCCCTGGATATTGATTTCAGCAAAATCTGTTTGCTATTATGAGAAAATGAAAACTGGCCTCTAAATGGGCATGATTCTAATGAGCAGATCAAAGGAGAGTGGAAGAGAAGTTAGCATACATTTGGCTCAGATTTAATTTGGTAATAACCGGTTGCTTTATGAAACTCTGGGAAAAAAAATCTCTTACCTGGCATCCAGATTTAGCCTTTGTAAAATGTGAAAGATTTTTGTCGGTCCATTTATCCTTGTTAGAAAGACACAACAATTAAATGCAGTGTGATGTGAAAATGTTTAGCTATTTAGAAATGCTATCTGTGCACGTTAGCTATTACTTTTATCCAACAGTTAAGGCTATTTCTTATAATCATTCATGGATACAGATGGATACTAGGGGATTTCTTCACCGTTATAAATTGATGTTTATTATTCACAAGGGTTTAATAGTGAGTCAGGAATATCCCTCATCTGAAACTAATTAGAATGAACAACACAAACCCTCATTTGTCACAGCTCCTCAGTAGACCCTGGCAGGATCTTTAACTTCTCTATGTCATTTTGATTCCTTCCTGTAACTTTCATTTGCACCTCCCACCTTTTTTTTTCCTAAAACAATTATTGATTCCTTTGCTCATAGTAAAACTCGCTAAATAGCCTTCAAATCACATAACAACCAGAATTTCATCACACTATTTATGAACACAGTGCAGTCTAAAGCTTTTACAGGTCTGTTCCCCACCCCACTAGTTCTAATGCCTACTTTCCACACAAACCAAAACATAGTGTGGGCATTGAAAGCTTCTAAGATTATGTCATAATACCTAAAATTAAGTATATTCAATATACGGATTTCTTTCCGGCAGAGAATGGTGATTGAGTTGCTATCAAACATTGGTGGCAATCTTGACTTGCCCATGTTTTTTATACATTTATCTTCATATAATTTATTTTATTAATTAGTTACTGTATATCCAAATGATACCCCAGCAAAAATTTTTGGCAATATACAGTGTCATTATAAGTAGGCCTTTAAATTCATTTTTCAAGATTCAACTTAAATTATATCTTGTAATATAACTCCTTAATTTTAGTTTATAGAGTAAAACTGAGGCAAGCTGATGAAATCCTGAGTGAGTACGGCCATGTTATGGATCCCAGTGCATCAGATCCATGGGAATGGCAAAGCCTTCCCCTGGTCCATGTGTGGATGTTGACTGTGTATCCTGACACTATAAACAACAGCTTTGCTCCTCCAGCATGACTGCAGTCTGTTGTACAGGCCTCCTCCAGAGGTTAGCTAAATCTGCCTCTTTGTTCAGTTGTATAAAATATAATTAACCTTCTCAGTTAATATGTATACAGTTAATACTCTGGGGTTCCTGACTGATGTTGACGTGCCTCCATCAGAATTCAGAGCCTACCCCACCCCCGCTTTACTGCATGGTCTGTCTTTCTGTATCCCCTCATGATTGTAGCCAGGTTTCTAGAACCCAACCTCATGAGTCTTGGCAAAACTGCCTAAAAGTTTATAAATATCCAATCTCAGCCTGTGTATTACAAAGGAGTAAGTGTCTTCTGTTGTAAATGTGGATTTTTCCAAGAGAAGAACTTGAGACTTGTTTTTATTTAAGGATATTATGTTTATCCCTTGAGATGCATTTGAAAGAGTTAAGAAGAATAGAAGAAAAGGCCAATGGTGTTGCACCCTAAGGCATCCATGATACCCTAAACCATGTGTCTCCATGGGCTTCCTGAAAAGCAGATATAAGGCTTCATAGAACTGTTTCCTGGGTGTCTGAAGACTGACTATGGCTAGCTCTAATCCTGTGTTGTTTGTTACACTTGGTACACTAATTTCTGAACTCTGTGTCCATAGTTACTTAACAAGGTTTAGTTTGTTTTAAGCAAAACTGTCAGGCTATGGAAAGTAGGTGTCGATATTATACCGTCCACCACAAACTTTGCCGTATTTGAAAGAGGATAGAGGGTGAGGTACCTAGTGCATTTTTATACTTATATTTGTCGTTTTCAGTGATAAACTATAAGAATGTACCATTTATGTAACAGCAAGAACCCTGAAAAAATACTTTTATTCTAGTTTATTTTCAGTGTAGAATGTCACAAAATAATTCAATTGTCCCAGCATTAGTAAGCTTTTGTTTATATCAAATACTGTGAAAAACATGAGGCTTTTTTTTATCCTATTTACAAGCCAAATTTTCCAGTCAGAGTTTCACAGATCTTGGCAAAAGATATGATTTTCTTTTGACAAAGATAAAGCACCATCTTGCTCCCAGTGCAGAAAGCAACATGGGTTGCATGATTCCATTTGTTCCTCTTTTTTTCCAAAATCACTTCCAAGATTTAAGAGCAACACTGGGATGTTTCTGCTCTGAAGTGAGGCTCCAAGAACATCTTTTAAGACAAATGACCTTGTCCCTATTTTGTCACACCCCCCCCCATCAGGGAGTGATGTCATCATCCCTCCTTCAAGTAAAGATAGTGTACTATTGCCGACACAAAACCTTCAGTACCTCACTCCTCTGCCCATCTCCCATGACATCTTTATCCTGGAATATTATATTAAGATAGAAAATAATAGCCATAAAATGCAACTGGAGTTATTTTCCCCAATTTACATTTTTTCCAACTTGCCTATAATCACGTTGCTGAAGCTGTGCCATTACATCAAGGTACTCTATTATTTTCTGTTAATCTATGTGCCATTTTTGTTCCAGTACTATTCCATTTTATTACTCTGGTGTAAACTGAAATCAGTCATGCAATATCTCTAACATCTAGATATTTGCATTTTGTACAGAATTATTGTATCTGTCTGGGATTTTTGGTGTTTTTGTGTCAAATTTCAGAGAGTTTTCTTGTGTTTCTGAAAAGGATGACATGCAACTTTTCATGAGAATTGCATCCAGATTGAAGTTTCTTTGGCTAATGTGATGGTTTTAGTAAAAATAGCTCCCATAGAATCATATATTTGAATGTTTATTCATCAAGGAGAGGAACTCCTTGAAAGGGATAACAGGCTTAGGAGGTATGGCCTCGTTGGAGGAGGTGTGATCTTGATGGAGGAATTGCAACACTAGGAGTGGACTATGAAGATTCAAAAGTTCATTCCAGACCCATCCTTTTTCTCTCATTCTGCATATACATGAGGATATAGCTCCTAGTTATGTCTTTACTATCTACCTGCATGATGCCATGATCCACACCATGATGGTAATAGACTCAACTTCTGAGACTGTATACAAACCTCAATTAAATTCTCCCATTTATAGGACTTGGCATTGATGTAATAGTCCTGATCATGCAGTTTGTTGGTGGAATGTGGACTTTGGGAATTTGGATTAGAAAAGTATCTAAACACTTAAAGTGGGACTTAATGGGCCATGTAGTGGAAGCATGGAAGACAGTGCTAAGGATGATCTAAAATGTAGAGGCCCAGCTGAGGAAGTTTGAGAGGGCAAGAATATTAGCAAAGGACGTAGAGATCATTCTTGTGATATTTGGCTAAGAATGTGCCTGATTTCTGCCTCCCACTCCCCACTATATTAAATGGACCTGTTTTGAATATATGTCCTTGGTCTTAGGTTTCAAGCCAGTCTAGTATTGATGATATCATGTGACTGTGAGTAGTCACTCTTATGAGAGCTATAGTGAACAAGAGCAAGCTAGACAAAGAGAAATGAAAAATATATAGTTTGAGGAGAAAAGGGGCCCTAGGAAGTATAATGGAGTCTAGTCTAGCCATGCCAAATGCGCAAGGAGATAAGCCGTTTACAGAAAATTCTAATGCCAAGTAGAACAAAAGGGTGTCGACCTCTGAGCAAGACTCCACACAATTAAGCTTCCATCTTGTGAAAGGAATAAATGAAAAGCTTAAAGAATGTTGGAAGGTTCAACAAGAAGCTAATGTAAATGTAATTGAGGAAGGGCTCCAAATTCTAGCCCCATCTGTCAGTAGAACCTGGCAGCTTTGGCATTTAAAGTCAAGGATATAAGAAGGGGTTGTAGAATCTCTTTCTGTGGCTCAAGAAAGCTTCAGAGGCCAGGCATGTGTCAACAGTGTTCCTGCATGGAGGCCTAAAGGGGCCATTGTGTGAGGCTGGGAGGGTGAGGCCTGGCTTCTGTTGGAGATCCTAAGATGTTCGAGATACCAGAGTAATGGTATACTTACCAAGGAAAGCTGATTAGAGCTTTCAAGAGAGAAAGTATATTTCAGTCAACAAAGCTTTAAAAAGTTGGAGATCTGAAGAGGATATTAATGTAAGATGTGGGAAGGCAGAATTTCGAATTTGCCCTGCTGGGTTTTGGTCTTACTTTGGTCCAGTATTTCCTCACTAGACTCCTTCTCCTCTTTTCCATAATGCTAATATAGTTCCTTTGCCATTGTATATTGGAAGTATGTGATATACTGTTTTTAATTTGGACTTTATAGTGATTAAAACTGCCTGGCCTTGAATATCAGAAGAGACTCTGTACTTTTGGCTTTTATGTAGTCTTGAGTTGGAAAAACTATGGGGATATCTGAAGTTGTACTAGAAGCATATTTTGCATTTATGGTATAGTTGGTGCCGGTATGTGATTGTTTGAATAAGAACATTGGCTCATATATATGAATGTTTGGTCTCCAAGAAAGGAAAGTGTTTGAAAGGATTAAAAGGATTAGAAAGTGTGGCCTTGTTGGTGGTGATGTGGACTTGTTAGAGGAAGGGCATCACTGGAGGTGGGCTTTGAAGTTTCAAAAGCCTCCAACAAGTCCTGTCTCTTTTTCTCTGCCAGCCTATGAATCAGGATGCATCTCTTAGCTATATCATGTATGTTGCAATGTAGAAGAAGCTGTGGGCTGCTTCCCGCTCCCCGGCTCCCGGCCACTGGCTAGCTTTACCCAAAATAATTACATGGAAACTGTATTTATTTAAACACTGCCTGCCCATTAATTCCAGCCTGTTATTGGCTAACTCTCACATCTTGATTAACCCGTTTCTAATAATCTGTATAGCACCACGAGGTGGTGGCTTACTGGGAAAGATTCTAGCCTGCATCTGTCTCAGAGAGGAGAGTCATGGCGACTGCATCATTGCCTTCTTCCCAGCATTCTGTTCTGTCTTCCCCGCCTACCTATGTTCTGACCTATCAGGCCAGGCAGTTTTCTATATTAATTAACCAATGAAAGCAACAGATAGATAGAAGACCCTCCTATATCATTGCAATGCTCCCTGTTATTATGAAAATAGACTAAACCTCTGTAAACAAGCCTCATTATACAAGTTAGTCATGGTGTTTTTCTAAACCAATGGATCACCACCTAAACAGCTAGTAGAGCAATTTTTGTTATACTAATACTTCTCATCTGTAAGAATGGAAGGGTTCCCATTTTTTGGTGTTTTCTTCAATTTCCTCAGAACTACAAGGCTTTCACTTCCTTGGTTAGATTTATTCTGAAGAATTTCACTTTTTTGAAGCAATCTTGAATGAGAATATTTCCCATATCTTTAATTCACTTGTATTTCCTTAGTCCTTATTCTAAAGAAGTTGTCATTAATAGCTCTTACTATGTTGGCCAGCACAGTGTGCTGTAGCTAGAGATAGAAATGAATATTAATATTTCAAAAGAAATCTGGCTAATGACATTTACCCTTCACCCCTCTATCAGATTTGAGATGTCATGCTACATTCAAGCAAACAAATTTTTAGCATGTTATAGTCTTAGATGCAAAATAATTTGTTTCATTGCAGTATGGTCACAGAATTTCTCTCTTGTTCACATTACCATTCTCTTCCACCAGAATCCAGAGACCTTTCATCCATGGATACAGGCAGATGTTGGATACAGGGAGCCTGTTCACAGTTGTGCAGCACTTAGGAAACCACCAACATTCTAAGACCACAGTTAGCAGCTTGCCAAACTTAGAGTTGAGCAAAATCATATTATACTGTTCAAGTGATGAATCTGCCTTATGCCCCAGAAGACATTGTCTATAGCATCCCTAACTTTTATATAGAAGTATCTTTGAAAATATAGTGAAAGAGATAATCTGCCTTGCTTATAAATGTAGATAGGGCCAAGAAAATGTTTCAGCCAGTAAAGACACTTGTCATGCTATTTGGTTACCTGGGTTCAATCCCCAGCGCCATTGTTGAAGGAAGGAATCAACTCAATATTCACACATAATTGTCTGTGAATTTTTGTTGTCTGTTTAATATGTAATGCCATTTAGGTCAGCTAGTACTATTTATCTTTTGTCAGCCTGACATTTCTATCTGTGAGACTAAGATATTAAAATCCCCCACTATTATTTTATTGGGGTTAATAGCTATTTTCACATCTAGTAGAATTTAGTTTAATAAATGACTGCAGTTGGGTCTGAAGAGATGGCTCACCAATTAAAAGAATTTATTGCTTTTGCAGAGGATTCCCTTTGATTCACCACCATCCACATGGTGGTTCACAACTGTTCATTACCTCCAGGTATAGGACATTCAATAGCCAGCCAGTTCTGACTTCTGTGAACACTAGACATACATATTTTAAGCAGACATATATAAAGAAAAATCATTCATATAAATAAAATAAATATATCTGAAAAAATTTTAAAAATGGGTCACTTCTGTTTGTTGACTTTTTCAATTTTCCTTTTACAATTATTTTATACATACATGTATGGGGATGGGGCTATGTATATATGTATAGGTACCCATGCCATGGTGCCTGTGTGACAGAAGACAACTTGCTGCAGTCAGTTCTGGGGATCTAACATTGTCAGGTGTAAGGTTTGGTTGCAAGTGTCCTTACCTGATGAGCCTTAACCCTGACTTCTTTGTTGTTATATCATCTCACTAGAAGGGTTTGCAATGTTTAAGAAGAGCTAGCTAGATTGCAGTAGAGTTGAAATGTCATTTTGTGAGTCTGTGGTTATTGTGAGAGCACAAGTAGGCTATGCAAGGACCAGTGTTCAACTTGTGCGGACAATCAACATTTAATACTTTCATTCAAACTGAACTTTTAAAAATTGATGGAGGAGAGTTATCTGTCTATGTTACTTTCATTGGTTAATTCATAAAGAAAACTGCCTTGGCCCTTTAAGAGACAGAAAATTAGGTAGGCGGAGTAGACAGAACAGAATTGTGGGAAGAAGGAGTGTGGAGATGCTTCAGGCAGCCGCCATAGTGAGTAGTCACCATGCTTCTCCTCTCCGAGATGGATGCAAGTTAAGATCTCTCCTGGTAAGCCACACCTCGTGGTGCTACACAGATTACTAAATATGGGTTAATCCAGATATGAGTAAGAGGCTGAGACTAATGGGCCCGGCAGTGTTTTAAAAGAATACAGTTTCCGTGTAATTATTTTTGGGTAAAGCTAGCCAGGTGGTGGGACACAGCCTGCCGTTCCTTCTACAAAAAGTACCTTCAACTACTTAGATACTGAATATCTGATACTGTTAAATAAATGAATGATGTTACTTGTCAACAATATAATGCAGGATCCTAACATGTAATCATAAACTCACAAATAGATATGTTTTCATAACTGCCAGAGTGAAGTATGTACATAAGACTTAAAGGACATTAATTCAGAGTTTAAAAACCATTCGAAGTATGCATATATTTTTAAATGGACACATTTCCCATCTGGTCTGTGGAGCCCAAAGTATTATATTTCTTCATTTTGCGAATGCAGTTATTTGGATTCTAAAATTTAAAAATACATACAAAAACACAATGTAATACATAATAAAGTGATTTTTCTTTATTATTTTAAAGAGTAAGCTTTCATGACAATGAAAATTTTATTAATGATAACTTTAATTTTATCTCTGATATTGATATTTTTCTAAATAGCTATCATTCAATTCATATTTGCTTTTCAGTGACTTCAAAAGAAACAGAAATCTTTTCTTTAATCAGAAACCTACTTGTTTTTTCACTGTAACAAATATTCTAATAATTCTCGATGTTTAAGAATCTGCCAAGGAACCTTGACTTTCTATGATCTTTTCGCATTTCTAATAAAAGTCTTATTTTATCCATCTCTACTGTGTAATGTGTGTGTGTGTGTGATGTGTGAGTATGCATTTGTGTGTGTCTGTGTGTATGTGCACATGCACTACACATGTAATTCTCATGCTTGCTTCTTACTGTGTTTAAGTATGTCTGTGCACATGCCCTGGTGAACGTGTGGAAGCCAGAAGACAAGCCTGGGTGTTTTCTTGCCTATGACCTTGTTGAAAATGGTGTATCTTCTGGTTGTCACTGTATAAGGAAGGCTGTCTGGTTGTGAGTTTTAAAATTGTCCTCCTTCCACCACCATCAAACAGAAAGAGCTTAGGGATTACAAGTATACACACTGTGTCTTGCTTTACAGGGACTTTGTGACACTAAGCTTGGCCCTTAAATCATAGAGTCCTGCTCTTTATCCACTGATGTATCGTTCCAAGCCTCTAAAAACTTTTTACAAAAGAATTGCACTTCAATAGTATTATTTAAAGTTTACATTATCATTATTATTCTTATAAAGTCAGTACCATTTAATTTAAAAAAGATTTTTCCTAGGCTATAATGCGTATTTTCTGTGATTGATGAGCAGCGAACACAGAGATGGGTAAATTAGTTAGAAAGCAACTAAAGCACAAGGAAATTATAATTTGTCTTTATTTCTAGATATAACAGTACGGATAAGGTGAAATCAAATTAAAGAGTTATAGAGATAGTGATGGATAAGAAGTAATGAAAACTCGGGATTAATGTGTGATTCTCACTTGAAATGTACCACGGTGAAGCAGAAAACAAAAAGGGAAATAGTATTTGGAAAAGGGAAAGGCCTTGACATATATAATTGATTCATAAAGTTATATGCTAAATTTAAATGATGACTATCTAAACATACAGACACAGCCACTTCGAAAACAGTCTGAGATCATACCCCATGCTCCGAGTCACTAGTCAAAACAGAACTGGTGGCCGGGCGGTGGTGGCGCACGCCTTTAATCCCAGCACTCGGGAGGCAGAGGCAGGCGGATCTCTGAGTTCGAGGCCAGCCTGGTCTACAAGAGCTAGCTCCAGGACAGGCTCTAGAAACTACAGGGAAACCCTGTCTCGAAAAAAAACAAACAAACAAAAAAAAAAAAAAAACAAAAAAAAACAAAAACAAAAAAAAAAAAAAAAAAAAAAGAACTGGGGACCTCAATAAGCAAAGAAACTGAAAAGAAGCTTTAGAAATATGTCCTGAGTAAGATATGCATCCTCTGCTTGCAGTAACGCCAATGAATTTTGAATACTTTTACTTAATCAAAAAATAAACTGATGGGAAAATGAGACAAGAGAGATGTGAGAGCCTGGCTCTCCATGAAATCTTGATTACCTGTATGATTTAAGGTAATGTGAACAAACATAGGGAAATAATTGTAGAGAGATAATTTCTCTCGTATAAGCAAAATTAATTTTAAAAATTTTAGCCAATAGGCCATTAGTCACATTAAACAGGAAGCAGGGGTTGTAGAGAGGTAAAGTTGTAATACATGTCCCAGACTCAGGTCTGGCTTTAAAATGTGGGGTGGGAACTGCTTGCCTATGCGTGAGCTACATGAGAAAGTGTGAAGTGTCAATAATGGGGGCCCAGACAGCAACACACTTATTTTCTTATGTTATCGAGTCTGCTTTTAACATCTTGATCACTTGTATCCAATTGAACAATCCAGCTTTACAAAAGAGAAAACAACCTTGATTTAGCGTTGGGTATCTACAAGCACCATGAGGACTTGTCTTCTGCTCTAGTTTACCTCCTCTCTGTGACTGCATTCACTCCTGTCCTTTATGCTTACTTTCACATAGCAAAAGAGACAATGTCAGTGAGCATTAATGCTTGACCCTCACAATCCCATAGATGCCCTCCGTTCCTCAATTACAGTTCTACTCCGAAGAAATTGGCTGCTCTTTTTCTTCTTTGCTTTCATACTCATTTTTGCTTATGTATTTTAGTGAACAGTTTAATTTTGTTTTTTCCTCACAAACTAATCTTAAATCCTAGGACAAAGACCCCACAAGCATACTTGTAAAAGTAGTTTTGGCCCCCATGATTTCAAAAGATGCCCAAACTCCTTCATTAAAAAACAAACAAAGAAAGAAAGTATGTAGCCCTCAGCTATATGGACAGGTAAGTTTGAACACAAGTAAGATTATATGTTTCGGGAAGTTTGTGTTATGGTTTAGAGCACAAGTTATACAAACATATCACTAAAATGATGAACATTAAAGGTCTAAAGAAAAACTATGTATATTTACATGTAAGTGAAAATTTTTTCCTACTATTTAAATCATAGTTTTAGGAGTATGGTTAAGCTGCTTTTTAAATAATACATAGGGTTCTATCCCATCATCTATAAGGATTAAAACACTTTTAGTTTATGGATTAAATTCAGAGAAGGTCTATATGAGATTAGAAAGTTTATGTTGGCTCCTTAAGGCTCAGATTATAGAAAAGAAAACATTCAATTCTGACATGATGATAAGGACAAGACCAAGATGATTATCTATGAATTCCAGTGAGTATGTTGGCATTGGGATAAAAAGGATAAGCAATGATACATTTTCACCATACATAGCAAACCATTTGTAAAAGATCTGAAAAGTTAGTTTCCATTCAGGGTAGAATCTGGCAGGAGCATATAAATACTGTCATTGGTAGAATTCTTGTGTAGCATTCAGAAAGCCCTGAATTCACGCCCAAGCACTGTGTGAACAGGGTGTAGTGGTATAAAAGCCTGTCACTTGGGAAGTAGAGGCAAGAGAAAGAGAAGTTCAAAATCATCCTCATCTTAGGCTTCAGAAATTTATGCTTCTAAATTTAAGAAAAAGAAATCAATCTGAGGAGAAGCAGAGCATGTATACATTGCTCCCTTATCAGCTACGTGAGCCAGACTCATCTCAAAAGCTGCACTGCGTCAGCCTGGTCTATATTTGCATGAACAATGGTTTTGATGCTGGCAGGTTTCCCTAACTTGTTCTTTTCAGTGTTCACGTTTGCATTCCTGACTCACTAGCTGAATAAAAAAGAGGTGGAGTTTGGATTTAACCTACTCCTTACAACTTGTTCTGAAAACGGTGCGTGCTAAGCCATCCTTTCAAACTAATCCTTTAGTTGCTGAATGCTGAACGTCCAGTTGTTACAGATAAGCCCTGTGTTCCCTGCTTCACAATCATCCTCATTATAGTTTCATGAGTTTGCTATTGTGATTTTTATTATAAAGGTAGGAAATGTGAAGCTTAAAGAATGTGTTCAGTTAGTCAGTGGCTTGTCTACCTAAATAATCTATTTCACCCCTTTCTGATACTACTGCTTAAAATAATGAGGCAATAGAAAGAAATGGGTAACTCACATACATCGTGAACCAATTGGATTCCTTTTTGCTGTGTCACACATTTAAGTAGACTGTCACTTAAATGACAACTGGTGGTTGCCTTTCCCCTAGACAGAATTGTGTTCTAAAAATGTCTGGTAATAATTTATCAATTTACTTCCCCCCTTTATTCTAGCTTTATTCTGGCCTCTTGTCATATTCCCAAGGGTAAAAATGCTTTGTTCCCCTTGTCGCGTTTTTCTTTATGCTGCTTTGAGCGAGAACTGAACCTGGATTGTACTGTGACAACAGACTGTTGAGACAGAAACTGGGAAATGCACAGAGTTTGTGAGTATATGTATCAATCCAGAATAGATGAGTCTCGAGGGGAAGGATGAAGAAGACACTGAACTTATGCACATTCAAGAATGCAGAGGTGCAAACCGACATCACAGCATTACCATTTATGATATTTAGTAATTAACTAATAAAACAAGAGTGAGGCATAAATATATCATCTAAGTGCTGTCTAGGTCTTAAAAATGGTAAAGGATCTCTTGGCATAGTCATTAGATAGTCTAAAAGTTAGACATTTAAGCTAAATGCTGTATCATCATCAGTTGAGGAGTGTGAATAAAAGATGGACACTCAAAGCAATGTGATCCTGATGTCTGTGACCCAGAGTTTAACCTTGTTAGAAAGCCCTGCTCCGTTTTTCTCATGTGTTAGATATGCATGTAAAATATAAAATAAATTACTTGAATTGCTTATAGGTGGACATTTTAAAAGCCATGATATAGTTACCTACACTTCCTATTCTTAGCTGGTAATTGTGAAAGCATTGTTAAGTGGAGCACCAATTTCCTTAAGCCTCTAAGTGACTACACATTGGACAGCTCTGCATTGTGCTAATGAAATACTTATGAAGCATACTTTGGAGAGGGTTTTATTCAGCTCACAGTTTGCAAGGTTCATGTCCAAGGTCAGGCAAACAAGTAAGGATCATTTGTTTGGATGGTGGTGAGGGCAGCAAATAATGCACACCTCTGTTGGACCTCTATAGGTGACATCTTGAAAAGGGGTACAGCGTTACAACAGGCCGACTCCCACATCAGTAGAGAAAGGGAAAGACTAGCTTCCCAGTTCTTGTTCTGAACCTAGAGCCCCCAATCATCTTGACTGGTTTCAGAGGCCAGGTGTTTCCAGGTTCTTGATTTCTTATGCAAAGAATAAAAAATAAGCGGCACAAAAAATTTCAAAAAGAAACTAAATAATGTTATTTGGAACCAAACAATAGCACAGATTAACACTGTCAAAAATAACAACAGGGTAAACTGAGGATCTCAAAGCTGTCCTCTACAATATGGACATGCTTTTGGGGGGAAATGCCTAAAGGAAGGAGGGGCTAGAAATTAAAGAGTGTGTTCTGGGTGGCATCTAATTTCATTGATAAATTCAGTCACATTATCATTTTCTACTGCACAAATCCCTTCCCATGATGCACCTGATTATACTCCTATGCAGGTGTAATTTATGCATAAGTATAAGGTGATAAATAGGAGATTTAGAGAAGACACAATTTTAACCTGCTGCACATACACACCAAGCCAAATCAGGCTGCATCTGCATGGTCCTTCTATTCTTCATCCCTAGATACATCGGAGGTACACTTAAATTGAAACTGCCTCAATAGCATTCTTGCTAGGGCTGAGGAAATATATACTATTGTTCAGAGTTAGGAGTACACATAGTCCAAAGCTGGTAGAGGGCAGTGGGGCTTCCAAGGTTCCTAGGGGCAGTGTTTGGATTGTAGTGTGTATATACATTGAATGTTCAGATGAAGGAATTAGACTGCAAATTAGTCTATTATAAGGAGGAAGGGGTGACGCATGTCTTCACTTCCAGATCTTGGGAGTCAGAAGTGGTGAATCTCTAAGAGTTAGAATCAGGCCTGATATATGAAGTATCTTCTAGGCCAGTCAGGGCTACCTAATGAGTCCTTATTTCAAAAACCAAATCAAAACATGAGGGGTATATGTACATAACTAGAACTAAAGATGGTTCTTGGCAAAACTCGATCCTATTGCCTGTCTCACACCTGCTGTTGCACTCTGTTCTGCTTCTATGTGCCCATCATCACTCAGTAGGAAAACCCAGGAACCCCACCGTTAATCTCTGTTCGTCCTTGGGGGAATACAAACACTATTCAAACCACGCAGACCTACAGGGACAAAGTTAGAACTGAACTATTATTCTGGGATTTGGTATGTAAAGTTACTACTGCAGAATAGACCTGTCTATTCTGTTTCATAAGCATCTTGTAAATTTATTTATGATATGAATTAATTCTTACTAGGGTATCCCCACTATAGAAACAGTGTTATAAATACTAAATCACTGGAAGACTTAATGACTGAAGAAATAAAGATTTGCTATACACTCTTTAGGCAAACAGGCTTACATGGTATAGCAAAAGCAGCAGGATGAGAGCCATCTGGAAATGAGGAAAAGTTATTTGCATAATGTATAGGCTATAAATAAATGTATTTCACTGCTACATGGCAAAGGTTACCGCTAATTGTGTTAAGGAGCAGGAAGAAGAGCCTGGGGACTTCCTTTAGTGAAGAAACCTGAGGTTCTTGCCAATCACAAGAAAGGCAACAGGGAATTTTAAGGCGAAAGGACTGCCCTCTCTCTCTTTTCTTATCTTGTTCACATGAAACATAAAATGTGCCTACCACCACAAATTTATTTGTAGCATGTATGGCTGTTGTTGAAAACCTTTCTCGGAGCAAGGCCCTAGTGACCCAAAAACACAGCCAGTTCTCATACATGTAACAGAGAGAATGGTTAATAGCAAAATATGTATTATAAAAAGGAAGACAGGAATAAATATTAACTGAAAGGAACAGATACAAAATACAGCAAAGAGAGTTTGTTTTCTTAGGTGACATAGTACACACATGCTCAGACATCCTGTATTGGCCACACATGATTACTGCCCTAGCAGCTGCTTCAGAGTGGTCCAAGAAGCGTGCACATGAACTGACTGGTGACTCTTGACATCTGTGATGGGTCAGCCACTGTTAGTGTAGTTGGTAGCACAGCCGTTGCACGGTTCCTCACCCTCACCTCACTGTGCTAGTTATTTCCTGTTCTCTCCACCTTCATGATTTCTTTAGGACAACTGTTTGGGGAACTTGTACCTGAAACCTCCAGTAGAACTTGGGGCCATAAAGTGCTCTACCCTATTTCCACTTCTCATGTCTGTACTTCTCACACCTCCCACTCACCTAGGTTTCATTTCGAAGTTCTTTACAGGTCTATTCCAAGTACTCAGAAAACTCTGGTTGGATTATGGGAACGCTGTGGGAGGAGTCCTATTGCATAGGAAAGGGGACACTTTGGCTTTTAAAATCTTGCCAGCACACAACACCAATGCTTCTTTTCTTGATTGCATTTTGCTTGCTTGATATTTTTTTTCTTTCTTAATCTTAAACTGTGAGTTCAGGTTGGCCTCACAAGTAAGATTTCCTACCTCAGGCTCTCAAGTCTTGTAATTTTAGGTGTGTGCCAACACTCACAGCCAAGCCAATATGTCTAACTTTAAATCTTCCTTCCCGAACAAGGTATACTGTCCTTGATAATATGCCCACCCCTTTCATTAAAGTAGAAAATGTATTATAACCTCAGGGAGCCATTTCCTTCCACAAGTAGCAAATTGCCAATTCTTGTAACAAAGTCTATATCTGAAAAGCGAAGAGCAAAATGTCGGCAACACAGGTGGTTTCCTTCAAGCGCTGTTTGGGGGAAGAATAGGAATGCTCTCCTGAGGAGGGATTTCCTGTTCTCACAAAGAAAATGTGCAGTCTTCAATGAGACACAACAAAACCTATGAAGATACTGGAGATTGGAAATAGAAGAGCAAACATTTCAGAGTATGCTGTGTCACCTACGCTCCCATTCCTAACTCCTGTTTACCATGAAACTAAACAAGAAGTTAGACATTGTGGTGCAATGTCTTTGTATTGCAGGGACCCAAGGTAGGCCTGTACTAGATTGCAAGAACATCTCTCAAAAAAAGAAAAGGAAAAATAAAAGCAAAACCTTCCTATGTCCTTTAAAATTGGTACAGTTCTTCAGGAGTTTGACACAGAAGGGTGAAGGATGCCTCACGAAACTCAGAGAAGACACTGGACACTTCGTGTTTAGACATTGTCTATTTGCACAACTGGAGGGAAAAACCCAAACAAAACAAAACAGAAATAATGAGAGGCCCAAGTCACAAAAGCTTATTGGGTTAGCAAAATATCAATTGTATCAATGTAAACTTTAGGTTAAGTGGCTTTCCAGAAAACCAGACTTCATGACTCTTGGTTTCTCAGGTTGTATGAGGGCAGCAGTGACAGCAGGATGTTCATCAGGACCTGATTGCAATAACAACACATGTGCTCTTCTGAGACCAACCATTCAAAGAGGCCATATCCTAAGAAAATGAGAGTTCTTTATCCTACAAGAACTCACTTTAGTAACCACAACCTGCTTTTGTTATTTCATAAAATCTGTAAGAACTTTATTTTGTCACTTTTATAAAAAAAAAAAAGACTCCGACTAAAATCTAAGCAAACATGACCTTCCCTTGTAATCAGATTCATGACTACTTTAATAAGCATTGAAATGGATTTGCTGCGAGTCTCCAGGACTGCTGAGGACCCGAAAGCAGCCGGTCCCAGAGACCACGCTGCAGGGAAGGTGGCTGGTCCCCAGAAGCAACAAAGGGATAGGTAGAGGGTGGGAGACAGAGATAGGCACACCATACAGAATGGAATTGGACATTTATTTGGTGTTATGGAGGGGAAGGGAAAGGGGAGAAGGAGAGAGAGAGGGGGGGAGGTTGCCTCTCTAAGAGAGGGGACAGAGAGAAAAGGCTGAGGATGCAAGAAGGAAGGAAGTGGGCGTGGCTTGCCTCTTAAAAAGACAGAGCATTAAAACATCATAGAACCATCATCAGACAGATGAAGAATGCAGAGATCTAGAGCTAAACACTGGACCAAATTCCTGGAGTCCAATCATAAGGAGGGAGGAACAATGATAGGGAAACTCACAGAGACAGCTGACCCAAGCAAGTGGGAGCTCACTGACTCTAGACTGACAGCTAGGGAACCTGCATACCACCGAAGTAGGCCCTATCATTGTTCCTCTGAAATGGTGTATAAGAATAACTCCCTACAGCTATCTCTTTAATACTTGTTTATAACAGAACAGAATATTCAAAAATGAAACACCTTAGCACAGTGTGTGAGAACCATTGCTTCTCACTGCTTTTGAGTCCATAGGAAACCCAGGTGTTTCCCATCATGTGGCATTCCCAGCCCCAGGAAAAAAAATGAACCTAAGGATGCTTCCCTCCAAGTGTCTTCTCCTAGCAATGAGGCTGCTTCCCACCCATGGTGATTTTGTCCTGTAGATTAACTACATGGAAACTCATCTACATAAATTGATTGCTTTCCCTTTGCATATCAACACACACAGCTGCTTTGGAGGTGTGTGTGTGTGTGTGTGTGTGTGTGTGTGTGTGTGTGTAAGATATATTTTTGAAAGTGTAGCTCAGAGCAGAAAGTGTGGAGAGGAAAGAACTCAGGTTTTTGGTTTTTTTTTTTTTTTTTTTTTTTTTTTTTTGCTGTTCTGTGGCCCCCAACTGGCAAAATTAACAGTGATCACTTTTTAGAGCAAAGAGAACAGAAAAGGATATTTTATATTGGTTTGTGTGGGGATAGAGGATAGGAAATTGGAAATAAAACAGAATAGTTGCTATTTTTATTTTTCTAATTCCTTTTTCATATTCAAATGCTGATAGTAATTTACAATTGTGAAATAAGAAAAATGAATGAGACTAACTGTAAAAGAAAATGAGGGACACTCTTTTCTATGGATGTTACATTGCTTCTTAAGGCAATAGAGTCCTAAATAGACTATCTTCTAAATATGTTCCCATGGACAGGCTATCATATACCCAACTCTAATATAGTTGTGGTTATATTCTCGTTATTTCTGTTCACTGCTTGCTCTTCAGTGAGACAGATGTATTGCAAATGGGCTTGGTCACTCTCTCTGTACATTTGCATCACCAAATCAGAAACACTTGGATTTCCATTTTTTCTGGTATGTTTCAGAATGCTATCATTTATTGTTCTTTAAGTTTAAAAGTTGTGTTCATTAACTGAAAATTGATACTGAGTCTTTATAAGTAAATCTGTAATATGCTAACAAAAGTTAACACTATAAACTGTTCATGCACTAATTATCACAATAAAATGTTTTACTCTAAAGAAATAATTTTACCAATACATAATTAATTACAATGTGAATGCACATTAAAGCATATCTAGGTTTCTGAATAATAAAAAAAGAAGTAGAAAGCAATGTAAGGATTTCATGTGGTGGCTATAAACAAGGATAATGAACTATGGGTCACCCTAGGTCATTTAAATTTTTAATACAGTGTATGTAGTATGAAAATAGTTGTTACCATCTACTTCTTGTAGAGTAAGGCCCCTCAAAAATACCTGAATATTCTATTCAGACAATTTATTTTAAATGTGTTTAGTTCCGTGTTAATATAGAAATAAAAAACATATATTACCCATTATAACTTCTAGAATATATGTAACTTCCAACTCAAGGGAAGATATGTTTCAGAAAAAGTCACCTTTCCAGTTAGTCCTAAGCATATATAGAGGTAAATGAACTCATTAGGCTATCTTTTTAAATTTTTATCTCTATCTATTGATCTATCTATATCTACATATGAATGTAACAATAATAATTAAAAAGAAGCAAAACTCACCTTTCAAAGTTCTTATTATTTGCTTATGACATCTATTAAAAAATAAATGTTTTAATTAACAATAATTTTTGAGCAAACAAAAAGATATCAATGGGAAATATTTTGTAACATTCCAAGATTGTCATATTTTGTAACATTCCAAGATTGTCCACATTAAAAATGATCCAGTGACACTCTGAAAATAAAAGCTATTTCCTTGTTTTTAACAGGTAAATAATGAAATCATTTAGCTTTAGCTCGAAAAGGGGTTGTGTCCTTGGAAACAAAGCCAGTGTGTCAGTTTGCTCAGCACTTGGTTTGGGGAATATTAGTTAACAAAGAAAGTACTAATAGCGTTTGGAACATTAGCCTGAGAACCATTTTCCATTTAGTCTGCAGTTAGTTAATCGAGTGTATGTTCATTTGTCCACATAGGCCATAAAATCCCACAATGAAGACGTAATTATAATTAACATTGCTGACCAGTTAAAAGGCATAAACATAGCATGCCCATCAATATGCCGTCTCTATTCGCTGACATTTCCAGTTCTACCAGATGGTGTCTTTAATGATGGTGCCTGGTGGTGCTTCTAACGATGTCTCTGCCTGATGGTTCTTTTATAGGGTCTGTCACATCCTAGAAGGCTGAAGGGTAACTTAATAATGATCTTTAAGCATACGAAGGGTCATGAAGTATATGGTTATGAAGTGACCAGCTGTTACTCATTCAAACAAGCGGTAGTACATTTGAACTGTTCTGGGAAGATTTGACTTGGGTGGGCGGTGGAACACCCTGATAATAAAAGATGTTTAAGAGCAAGAGACCAAAATATTTTAAAGTTTTTTCTTAAAAATAGAACATGCTCATGTTTTCTTTCATTTTGATGAAGTATCAGAATCATTTAAGATCTATTAGTCTGTAACTTTTAATTTTCATATTCCAACATGAAGTTGGATTGAATCTTGACCATAATTTAGTGGCAGCAAGACTTTGGATAAATGAATTACTCAATGCTTTTTGTCCTTTGTTTCTCCTGTAGAAACCTGATTCTCCTGTAGGCTCTTCTTTAACTACTAACTCTCAGTTCAAACCTGGATAATTAACTTCTCTACATTCCATTTTTCTCATCTGAGAAAAAGAAATAAACAAAGACCTGAGAAACTGGTACTGAGTGATGCATTTTGCTGTCCCCTTTTCTTGAGGAACAGAGGCACTGTGGGAAGGTTGGGAAAGAACATGCAGCTAATGGTGAGGACAGTAGATTCTGTACTGCTGCAGTTATTTGACACTGAACCAAATGAGAAGCATTGGTTCTGATGAATGTCAAGGAAAAGAAATGAACTAAACCTCCAGGCGCTTGCTTATGAATGATTTGCTTCACAAAGTTTATGCCTCAGAGACTGCACTAGATACCCAGAGTTTATTGGAATCAAACAGGGAGAGGGTGAAGTCAGATCATGATGGGAAGATGTGATTCTGTGGTCCAGGGAGGCTTCTCTGAAAAGAAACTCAGTGACCATTGAAAGTAAAGATGCTAGCAACCTTTGCCCACATCTCTCATATAGATGCGAGATGCCAAACATGCAACAGTGAAAAAAGTATTGATTAGCTTATTATCTCTTGTCTCTGCCAGCCACTGTCTGATCTCACTAATCAATTTCTTTATGGGAAAAACTTCGCTTTTCACCTTCAAAATACTTAAAAATGCCTTTCAGGTCTGGTTTTGGTTGTTGTTTTGGGTTTGTTTGTTTTGGTTTGGGTTTTAGAGACAGGGTTTCTCTGTATATTTGGAGCTTGACCTGGAACTTGTTCAAGGCTGGCCTTGAACTCACAGAGATCCACCTGTCTCTGCTTCCTGAGTACCCGGATCAATAGTGTGTGCCACCACCGCCTGGCCTCTTTCAGGTCTATTTTATGTTAGAAATAAAAGTGAAGTGGAATGTATGATAGGTAAGCCTCCTGTTCACTGGGGACTCAATTCTCTTGCTTATTATTTTCTGATTCTGAAATTCCTGTTTCATTCATCTTGTTATGATATCTACTTTCTCAAAGCCTAATAAAGTTGTAGGTGTATATACCTTTAATTCTCTTACAGGATGAAGATTTACCCAATGTACTTAAAATTTCAAATCCTATAATTTGTCTTGAGATTTACTGTTTCCCTGCTTGGAGTTAACCACAATTCTAAAACAAAATGCAAATTCCCATTTTGCATCTTACGTGTAGTTGTGAAAACAACATTTTAGATTATTTTGATAATCTAAAATATATTGTAATAATAAAATAATTATTAAAATATTATTAATAGAATATTATTATATTTTGATATAATAAAGTATAAGATAAATGCAAAAGACGGTAATATCAATTAGGGAGTTAATTTATGCTAACTAACACTTACAGAAGGGGATAATCTATTCTACTGTAGTTCCCTGGAAGATGTTATCTCTAGAATTCATTGTCAGAGCTCGTGGAAGCAAAAACTGAACTTTGTGTTTGAAATAATGTGGGTACTGAACAGCTTAACTCAGTCTAATGATTAATGTTTTGCCCAAACATCTGAAACCACTGTCATCACAGAAAACTCTTTTCATGGTTCAAAGGTGAGTTGAGGCACACAGTGTGACTGTCTTAGGATCCCTTTTCTCCTCATGATGTAGGAGCTACTAAGTCAGCTGAAGAAGTTAGTTGTAATTTTAGTATTTTACACAATAGCTTTGATAGGCAAAACTGCTGATTCCTTTTAAACCATATCTTGATGGGTCAAAGCAATAGTTTCTCCTGTACTTTAGAAGCAGCATTATTCATTTTCTGGAAAATACTGGCTTTTCAGGCTGTGTCTTGACGAGAGACACTTCGTTTTACAAGAAGTAGCGGACTCTCTTTTGAGTGCAAATGCAGAATTAGCATGACTCTGCACCCTGATGGACATATGCACCCCACCATCTGTCTAGCATGCTGCAGTAGGCACGGTGTAATAAACACCTTACTACTGAAAGGAGAAAGGGAGATTTTCTATAAATAGCAAATTAACTGGGAGCAGAGGACAGGTGTGTATTGAAATCATATCTGGCAAATCAGTACTGAGATCAGATGTAGCACTCTAAGGAGAGGATGCAAGCCTTACTTCTGCAACCTGAAAAGAGAAGCACAAACATATTCAAATGGGGAAGGCCTCGCCGGCCTGTCTTCTCACTATCCTCTGTGTACATCAAGTCCCTGACAGGCAGAGATCTTTTGATTGTGCCTGGGGCTCGCCTTGGCTCTGTCTCTGATCTTTATGTGGCTTTCTCTGTTGACCTTCTGTCTATCCATCTTTCCATCTGTCTGTACCTGGCATTCATCCATGTGCCTGACCACTCATCTGGACCTGGCTCGTCTTGACCCCAAAGCTTGGCTCAAACCTGTGACCCAGCAACAACCTGCCCTTCCACAGCGTCTCCAGCAGACCTCTCATCTGGTTCATTACATTGTATTCACAGAGAGTTTTGACATTCCTATCAGCTTCTTGGCTTCTGTCTCTAAGGCCTTTTGAAACTCTCTGAACTTTGCTATGACTTTTTAAGTCTTTATCATTCTGAAGTTTAGAAAGTAGATAGCTAAAGGGTAGATGGATAAATTGATAGATTGATAGATGATAAACTTATATGCTTATTGTTAATATTGAGTTATCACTGTTATTACATCTATAACTGTCAATAATGAAAATTAAAATTTAAATTAGGATGGAAAAAAAGAACCAGCGCTGACTTCAATTATCTATCAAGAAAGTCACAATTTCATTGCAACTTGATGGCAACAAAATTGCTATTCATTGTGAACTGTAATTCCATAAACTGTTGTCACAAGACTCATATTCAACTGAACTGTTGAAGGAAAGGGTTACAACATTGCATCTCTGGTCACACTATGACCAGCATAAACTCAAGGCACAATATTGTGAATGAGCTCATTACTAAATTATGGCTATTTAAATTAAACCATCTTTTCTTTCTTCTCTTCTCCATTACGTTCTCAGTAATCCTGGAGCTCAATTTTTCCAGCTATACTGGTGGCTAGAATTCATTAGAAATCCAAGCAACCTCCCTGTCTCCACCTTTTTTTTCATAGTTTGGGATCACAGTCACCAAAAGACATGCCTGGATTCTCACATCCATGTTGGAGATCCCAGCATCAGGTCCTCATAATGACACAGTAAATATTCTTACCCACTGAGCAATCTCGAGACCCAAATATCAGGTTTTTAAAATAAAATTCTCATAAGATTGTTTTGTGGACTTTCTACTTCCCAGAATTTTCCAAAGATAGTTTATTAGGGTGTTTCAGTTTTCATAAGAAAATGTGTGGTCATTGTTCCAGAGAGAAACAGGAAGAGATTTCTGGTTAATTCCTTCAGTGACATCCTTAGAGAACAAAACCTTCTACAGGAAGAGAAGCACATAACTTGGTTATCAAGATATCTGATTTCATAGGCTGTGGCTCTTTTTTGTAAAAATTATAGTAATGTTCTCTATATTTTTAAAACACACAGATCCCCAAATATCAGTACTCTAGTTTGATGTATAGGGTCTGCAAATCACTGTTATATTGTGGGCTTTAGAATAGTGTAAGACATCTAAGTCTACCTGAATCTGTAAAAGATCTGTTAGCACCATCTAACAGAAAGAGGGAGGGTAAGCTCATAGAACCTCTTCTGGGACTCTAGCCATCACTACTTCCTAATCCCATCCCAGTTTCAGGTTATCTTGGGGGATTGTGCTGACTAGTCTTAGGTCAACTTGACACAAACTAGAGTTATTTGAAAAGAGGGAACCTTAATTGAGAAAAAGCCTTCATAAGATGAGGCTATAAGGGACTTTCCTAATTAGTGATTGATGGGGAAGGCTCAGTCCATAAGGAGTGGTACCATCCCTGGATTAGTAGTCCTAAATTCTATAGGAAAGCATGCCCAGAAAGCCATAGGGAACATGACAGTAAGCAGTAAGCCCCATACATCCCATGCCCTCTGTATCAGCTCCTGCATCCAGGATCCTGCCCTGCTTAAGTTCCTGTCCTGACTTCCTTCAATGATGAACAGTTCTGTGGAAGTAGAGGCTGAATAAACCCTTTCTCACCCAACTTGTTTTCCGTCTCGGTGTTTTGTTATAGCAATAGTAACCCTAACTATGGCAGACAGTAGAGCACATATGAAGGGAAAAGCTAACTGAAAGTGATATTTTAAGATGTAGATTCCATGAGTCACCATCCATGATTGGGGGGGGACTTTGCAGTAATGCAGCTGTTTGGGGATCACCTAAACATCTCTATAAGTAACATATGCTCAAGGTGAGTCAAATAATCTCACTAACTCAGCAAGTTTTGCTTAGATTAAATTGTTAATTTGGTCTGTGTCTTCATTGTCCCATTAGGGTGAATAGACTAATGTACTCAGTTTGCCCCAGGAAAAGTTAATGTAACAATTAAGCACACACAGACACACACACACACACACACACACGCACACACACACTCTTACTAAACATGCTCATATACATATAATAGTTGAACAAGCTTTGAAAATAAAGTGATATATAAACCAAATGACACTCAAAAAGAACTAGCAAGGAAATAGGAAAGTCATATAAATGTTAAAATTAAAATAAGATATCACAAGAACACTGAGACTTCTGTCTAACTTACTATATATATGGGAACCAGTATTATCAAACACAAAATTGTTTACAGTTGTTGAAGAATAAATCAGTATAAATTTTGTGACTTTAATTTAACAGGTTAAGGTCATTGAAGCAAAATTGATCCATACACAATATGTGTGATTTTGAAAAAATGTTTAGTAGTGGGCAGTTTATTCCTTGAGGAGGGAACACTCTCTTAAGATTATGTAGGGACCATGAAGAATCCTTGTGGTGTCAGGAAGTCTTTAGCACTCTCTTTTATTAGTATTGACTCTGAGAAACAATCTGGACAGTGCAGTATATACCCTGTGAAAAACTGTGTGCTTGAAGTGCATGGAATAAGGGAGAGTCAGACATGGGTTTGTGAGTGGAGAGTTTTAAAACAGTGGGCTGACAGACAGGGCTCTGCTCTCATCCTCCTTGAAGTAATATGAGGACTCCACAGTGGATTTTGTGATTTCAAGTTTCAAACCAAATTCATATACCCACTGGAAACAACCTAAATGCTCCTCCAGAGAAGAATAGATAAGGAGAAATGTGGTACATTTACACAAAGGAGTACTACACAGCAGAAAAAAATAACGACACCTTGAATTTTGCAGGAAAATGGATGGAGCTAGAAAGCATCATTTTGATTGAGGTAACCCAGACTCAGAAGGGCAATTATCACATGTACTCACTCATAAGTGATTTTTATACATAAAGCAAAGAAAACCAGCCCAAAACTCACAATTCCAGAGAACCCAGACAAAAATGAGGACCCTAAGAGAGACATACATATATCTAACCTACATTGGTAGTAGAAAATGACAAGATCTCCTGAGTAAATTGGGAGCATGGGGCCCTTGGGAAAGTGTTGGAGGGGAGGGGACAGGTCAGGAAGGGAGCAGAGAAAAATGTAGAGCTCAATAAAAATCAATTTAAAAAAAGCAATGGTTGAATATACCTTAACACTGTGCTTATTGCTATTAGGTATATTAATTATTTAAGCAAGTCTTTATATTAGCTTCTGAAATAGCTTATTTACAGAACACTCTTTTGAGATATATCTACAAGTGAAGACAGCTATACCCTGAAACACAAAAATTCTTCCAATCTATGTGAGAATTGGCTTCCCATCTAAATTCAGTCTTTTCAAAAATGCATCCCTTGGTCAACTTGCCCCAAGTATACACATCACTAGGCTTCTTTGAGCATGTAGCAGACACAGTTCAGAAATAATTCAGCATTGCTGAATGTAAGTTTATTTTCTGCTTCCTAAAGAGCATAATACCAAAAGCTTGGCCTTCAGAGCTAGAGAGTCCTGGAGGAACACACATTTATTATTTGTTTTGAAAACTCATATTTGACACTATGTTATGTACTCATAAATTTCATGATGAAAAGGTGGATTATGTTTTTATTTCAAATGCAAAGTTCTTAAGATCGCATCATAATTTATTCCTGATTTTCTGGTATGCAAAAAGATCCATAAATAGAAGTTTGTCCTAGACTATAATACCTCTACATTCGAAATATTTTATTCAGTTCTTTAGACTTAATTTCCATTTAAATTTTCTGAAATAAATTTGTTTCAAGACACTTAACTTGATATCATTGTGTTCTTCATTTTTGCGTCTCTGAAAATAGTGCAGAAACATCTCATGAAACAAATTTTTGATTGGGCTGCTGGCAACCTGCTATGTGAGCATCATGTCCAGAGAACCATGGCCAAGCTCAGGTCACAGCAACATGAGCACAGGGAAAAGGCTGCTCACACCACCATGATCCAGAAAGTAGAAGGCACAGCAGAAACCAGGAGCAGGCTATAACAAGGTCACTCCATAGTGACTTACTTCTGCCACCCAGCTCCTCCACTTACACTGTTCCAGACTTCCTAGATTGATCTATGGGCTGGGGACAAACATTCAAAACAAGGGCCTATGAAAGAGGCCATTTCAGATTGCATAGAGATATTCACAGTTCAACAAAAGTAAATCTCTTGGATGTCTTGTCTCGGGGGGTTTATGAAAACTCAAATGAGATATATATATTTTCTCATCTTTTTGGGAAAAGAACCTGTTTAGGGATGGCTTTAAGAAGAAGGTTCCTTGTAGCTTTCCTCTAAAGTATACTGAATGGATGTCAGATTTTGTAAACTGATTTTCTTTTGGCTTAGATTGAGATCATTTAGCTTGTGAGTATGATTAATTATTTTTATTGATAGCTAACATTAAGGAGCACTTGCATTATTGGCATGAACTCTACCCCTCAGTCATAGCATCCTGGCTTTGCAGGGGGTCAGAACTGATTTAGTACATGTCACAAGGCTGTTTGTGTGTGATGATCTGCAGTTGCTTGTTTGTATATGATGCTGGAATCTGGTTAAGGCTTGCCTCAAGATGAGTTGGGAGGGCTTCTGCCTGTACTACACATTTCATATTTAGAAGGGTAACAGTCTTATAACAACAATGTAGGAATAATTTTCATTTGACTAATTTCCAATGTAATGGTTAAGTCTTGTAGGCAGAGGCTGCTTGTTCATATCCCAGACACCCGGACTCAAATAATCACATAGAAACTATATGAATTATAGCACCGTTTGGCTAATAGCTTATGCGTATTTCTAACTAACTCTTACACCTTAAATTAACCAATTTCTATTAATCTGTGAATCATCTCAAGGCTATGGCCTACTGTTAAGTTTCTGGCTAGTGACTGACATCTTTCTCTTTTGGAAGCTACATGGCATGTCTTTGATTCTGTCTACTTTCTCTCTATTTCATTGTTTGGATTTCGCACATTGCTTTATTTTACTAAGCCATTGGCCAAAACAGTTTCTTTAATAACCAATGGTAATAAAACATTTATTGCATACAGACACATCAAGTCTTGGCTCTTATTTTGAAGTTTGAATTCTAAAAGTACCCCTGCCCCTTTTAGTCTTATGAAATTATTATATGGATAATATGTATTTTAATGTTTACAGTCTTTTCTCAGATTTGTCAAGACATAATAAACAAATTAAAATTATATGCTTTTGAAGTACATAACTTTATATAAACTTCATCATACTTTCAAATGACATATGGTATCAAAACAATTATGTGGGATGAAGCATGTTAATTAGTTCACTGTGGGCATTCCACAATGCATGCAAATTTTAGAACATCATGCCATAGACTGTTATGTTATTAACTTTCAATACTGAGGCAGATACTTCCCAGAATCTTTCAACTCATCACTGTAACAAGCACAGCTTCAGATTTTATCAAGGGCTTAGAAATTCTGGTAAGTTGGCTCGATCCTAAGTCCAGTAAGTGCCACAGTCTCTGGCCAGTATTCCAGCAACAATGACATATGAGCCTCAGTTCTCAGAACCTACAGAGATGGGGGCACTTTGATCCCCTCTGGGGCTATCATGTAAACTAATTTCCTAATGTTAAGTGAATTAGGCCGATGTGCCCTAGACCTTTAGCATGCAGCTTTAAAACTGAGTTTAACAAAGCACTGAAAATTACAACAAAGGGAAAAGCATCTTATAAAGAGGACATTGACAATTATTCAAAAAGCCCTTCTCACCTCACATGTTCCACAATTTAAAAACCACCCTGATTTAGTATTTGTGTCATTCATTTTTTTAATCAAATAATCAAAAGTTTTATATTTTGCTGACATCTTTATTTTGGCGGTGTGTGTGGTTTCACAGTAGGATAGTCTGCTTTCCGTGCGCTGGGAAGCATCTATAGAATTGAGTATTGGATACAAATGCTTTCTAGATTTATTTCAATTTATATACTTACATAATGCTTTCCATCTTCCTATAGTGTACATTCGCTTTAATTTCCTTTGATAAGAAAGTTTAGCATGCTGAAAATCTAAATCAGCTTCATGGCTTAACCTATATATCTTTCCCCTCCCCAATTGGCAGCTTCAGGGCACTAACAACAATTTATATTCTTGATTATTTTGCAGGGACTTATGCAGAGGTACATTTTTCCTAATCCGTTTGCCATCAGATCAAGTGTACTTTTGTTATCATTTTGTACCCAGTGTTCCTCTCTGCACAGTACCAAGCACATAGGGGATAAATTAAGTTTTATGAATAAATGAATTATATTTGATAAATATCAGAGAAGGGAGAAAAATAAAATTTAAGGTCACTTGCCTTTTGATAAATAAAACTCTCATTATGGATGAGTGGATTTAAGATGAAAAGGCGCCTTCTTTTGTCAACCAGTTTTAGTTTTTGTTTTTGTTTTTTTTTTTGTAACTAATCATTGCTGTACACCTTAGAAATCTGAGAGCAGCTTTTGCAAGCTTAGAAACACGTATATCAGCAAAAGTGAGCGCCGGATGTTTAGAATCAGTACAACCATGAATTGCTAAGTTCTTGTGGACATCAAGTCTTACCTGCTACTCACGTTATTATAGCTTCCAGTTAACTCCTCCAAATTTTCATAGCACCCTCTGCACATATACATTTTTGGAAACTGATAACATTAGCTAAAGCAAAATATGATGAGAGACTTGTTGGAATCCAATAGAATTTGTTACCAACAGTGCTATATGTTTTTCTTGGTCTCTGTTTCATTTGTCAGTATAAATTGTCATAGTCTATTTTCCATTGCATGCAAAGTTTCATGCTGTCATATGAATCACATATAAAACACAGTGCTGAAATAACTTCTCTGTGTGGCAAACTGTGTAATGTTTCAGGAGTAAGCTTCCCCTTAATTACGTCTTTTTTATTTAGAAACTGTTCACTGTTCCTTATTCACTACGTCTTGGCCTATTAAATCCCATATGGTTCAGAAGAAGTTCCAATGGCTAGATTATATTTACTCTGAGCTGTGAAGGCTTTCAGTGTCAATGAAAGAGAAGTTATACAGAAGTGGAATATGAAGGGAGACATTATACAATTGAAATGCACAGAAGAGAGAGAAAGACAATGGTATGAAAATGCAGAAAGGACGAGAAAGAAGAGAATGGAGGGAGGAGCAATAAAAGTGACCGGAAGGAATATACCTCGAGGAGTTTGATGGTAAGGTGAGATAACAGCATCCAATAAAGAGACTGGCAAACAAAGTAGAAAACACAGCTAACTCCCAAAGGCTGTTCCTCTGTAGGTAAACTGACTTTTCATCTTGTGGGATGTTACATCAAAGCCTTCTGAAAGGAAGGTTATATAACAAGATTTCAATAAGAAATAATGATAGTGTAATTTTGAAGATGGTCTATCTAGCAAAAGCCTGAGGTCAGGTGATGTGTCTGGACACAGAGCCTATATTCCATCTGAGACAGATGTGCAGGGACAGGAGAGCAGGTGACTCCCACGGTGTGATAGGCTGCAGAAACAGCAGGGAAGAATGGTGGACATGGGTTACATGAGTGGCAAGTGGATCAAAAGTGACACTGTTTCTACTCTGATACATGGGCTAAATGGCTACCATCATTGAGACTGAGCAGAAGACACAGATTTTCTTCATGGATGTGTTAGTGAGCATAAATTTCATGTGTGCTGAGGGAATAGTCTAAGCATTTTATTACAAGACTTTACATAGAGTTGTCTCCGAGGAACTGTGTGATTTGAGTCTAGAAGTTAAGAGATATCGACCTTGAGGCTTTAAAAACAGAAGGAATGATTAGATTAGTAACTGCAGCCTGGGTGAAAGCCACTGCCTTACACTGATGCATAACACATATGGACAGGCATAATGCTCACCAGCCATGTTCAAGAAGATGACAGGTTCCTGGTGGATGTCCTGAGTTTCACAAAGAAGCACACAATATCAATATCCATTCTTTACTGTAAAAAAAAAAAAAGAGTATTTGTGGAGAGTACTTTGTGTGTCGGGAGATTATACCTGGGAAGTTACGGCTCCTATCCTCACAAGAGTCTCATGGGAGAAGTATCTGTGCTCCACAGTAAGAAAAGCTAATGAAAAGAGTAGGTTTGTGGTTGAGCTGGTCTGCAGAGTGAATTTCAGGACAGTCAGGGTTACACAGAGACCTCTTGTCTAAAAAGAAAAAAAAATCCCTAATATTACACATTAGATAAGTGTCGTAACTCTCTTTTCACAGGTCAGAATCTTCTAATAAAATTTTTTCTTTAGAGAGTTTTGTAAAAAGAAGGACAAATCTAATAATTATGTTAGCAAATGGGTAAGAAAATTGACGGGTAGCCAGAATAATTGTAGCTATAATTTAAAATACTTAATTTGGAAGTATCATACAAGAGATTCTGGAGAGAAAAATTCTGAGAAAGATTCCGAAGTTTTATACCCCATGTGTTCTTTGCATCCACTAACCTTCAAATATCCCCACGTTCAGGCGATACATTTATTTTCAATCAAGATCAACATTGATGTTACCTAAAGAAATAGTGACTACGTGTAATTAAGGTCATAATACATGCTACTGAGAAAGGTTAGTGGCAAAACATTTTATTACAGCATATTTTTCACACTTGGAATTACCATGTCGTTCAATATGTATTCATTTTTGACTGAGCCAAGCCCTCCGTACTTTACATTTCAGTAGTACACATGCCATTTCCTGTATTTTTCCAGAAGGTTTGAGAATGTGAAAAGCTGCTATTGTTTGTATATATCAAATAGTTTATTCATTACAAAAAAAAATAAAACATCTAAGCACTGAGTATGGATTATCTGTTCAGTAATTCATTATTTTGCATCTTCAGTGCAAAATTTGTTATCATTACAAGATAACAAAACAAATATTTTATTTAAAAATATTCTTCTTCCCTGCAATCTTACTAATATAAACTAACTCAGATATACATACTGTATGCTTCACACACACACACACACACACACACACACACACACACGAGAGAGAAAGAGAGAAAAAAAAGAGAAAATGCCCAAGTCCATATATATTCAACTTTTCTTAGATTTAATCCTTGTGGAAAATACTAGCAACCTTATATAACAGCTTATATTCCTTAGAGTATGATCACAATAGATTTTAATACCAGCACATTATTACAGTTCCACAAGTTGGAAATGTTGTATTTGGGAATTGCAACAGATGAGGACATGAATTAGTAATAGCCATATCACCATACCGTACTTTGGTTACTTTTTTATTGATTTTTATTGAGCTCTACATTTTTCTCTGCTTCCCTCCCAGCCCATCTCCTTCCCTTCAACCCTCCCCCAAGGTCCCATGCTCCCAATTTACTCAGGAGATCATGTCTTTTTCTACTACCCATGAAGATTAGATATATGTAAGTCCCTCTTAGTGTCCTCATTGTTGTCTAAGTTCTTTGGGATTGTGATTTGTAGGCTGGTTTTCTTTGCTTAATGTTTAAAAGCTACTCATGAGTGAGTACATGTGATAATTGTATTTCTGTATCTGGGTTATCTCACTAAAATGTTTTCTAGCTCCATCCATTTCCCTGCAAAATTCAAGGTGTCATCATTTTTTTCTGCTGTGTAGTACTCTATTGTATAAATATTCCATATTTTCCTTATCCATTCTTCAGCTGAGGGGCATTTAGGTTGTTTTCAGGTTCTGGCTATGACAAACAATGCTGCTATGAGCATACTTTAGCACATGTCCTTGTGGCACGATTGAGCATCCTTTGGATATATACCCAAAAGTGGTATTACTGGGTCTTGAGGAAGGTTGTTTCCTAATATTCTGAGAAACCAACACACTGACATCCAAAGGGGCTGTACCAACTTACAGTCCCACCTGCAATAATACAGGTGTGTTTCCTTTACCCCACATTCTGTCCAGCATAAGTTGTCATCAGTGTTTTTGATTTTGGCCATTCTTACAGGTGTAAAATGGAATCTCAGAGTTGTTTTGATTTACATTTCCTTGATGAGTAAGGATGTTGAACATTTCTTTAAGTGTCTTTCACCCATTTTAGATTCCTCTGTTGAAAGTTCTCTTTTTAGGTCTGTACTCCATTTTTTACTAGATTATTTGTTCTTTTGATGACCAGTTGCTTGAGTTCTTTGTATATTTTGGAGATCAGACCTCTGTCTGATGTGGGGTTAGTGAAGATCTTTACCCATTCTATAGGCTGTTGTTTTCTCTTGTTGACCGTGTCCTTTGCTTTACAGAAACGGTTTCTGTTCCCATGTCTTTCTTCTATTTATCTTTCTAAATTTTATAATTTGGTTCTCTATCAAATTAACTTTGGGATTCTGGTGGAAAGGTGTGTTAAAGCAAAAAAAGATCTTCAGTGAAGAGTTTATTTGAAAAGGTAGACCTTGACAATACTGTACAAGGTTTAGGGGCTAGTCATGAAGCAACAAAGAGAAAAGCCAGGCCAGAATACACAGAAGACACTGGGAGGTTATGAAAGGAGTAAAATCTTCCATGAATCAGTAAAATTACCAAAGATATTCTAGCCTGAGAATAAAGACAGGGCTTGAATGAGAAGAAATAGTAACATTTTCAGAGGGTATGTAACAAAGATTCCCCAGCAGGAAAGAAGTAGTCGGTCTATACATCTATATCTATGTTTATGTCTATGTCTATGTCTATATCTACATCTATATCTATACATATACCTATATCTATATATCTATATCTATCTATATCCATCTATCTTCTATCTATCTATCTATCATCTATCTATCTATCTATCTATCTATCTATCTATCTATCTATCATCTATCTATCTAATCTATCTATCTATCATCTATCTTCTATCTATCTATCTATCTATCTCTATCTATCATCTATCTATTTATCTATCTATCTATTATCTTCTATCTATCTATCTATCTATCTATCTATAGATATAGAAACACATCTCAAATGTCATACTAAGTTTCTTTCTTTGTTTCCTGTATAGACTTGGCCCAAGAAACATCCTAAGTGTCAGGAACACATTTTCTCCTAATGTCTTCTACGATCCTGAGTGTCCTTATATACTAAGAAGCACACATGTTCTACTGTGTTCTGGCTGTGAACTGGCTTTAGTGCAACTGGGTCACTGAGGAAAATAGTAGAGATAAATAAATGTCCTAAGGGATCACTCAGGCTACCAAATAGAAGAGTCAACAAAATAGAAGTGTAGCCACATAAATCATGAATATGAAGTCTACTTTCTTGCATTTCTCTGTGTGTTCTTTTCCTCCTAGATTTTTCCACTATTTTAGGATAAATAATCATACATCTGTTCTCTCCATCTATTAATCATCTATGCACTACTGTGCACTGATAGACCTTCCGTTCTGTCCTCTATCCATAACCTTCTTAGGGAAAGGAAAGAAGAAATGAGCCATGGCAGTTTTAAACTCAGAACATGTGTTGCTAGCATCCTAGTGGTTTGAAGAGGTCAACATAGCAATTTTTCAAAATAATACAAATTGTAGAAGTTTTAAGACTCTTCATACTTCTAAAAAGAAGGTTGATATTTTGGACATAAAATATTGTATATGTTCCTTTACTCTCTATAACCTTTGGTTTAACCTCTAGTGTTTCTCTCATTTCATTTATTTAATATCCTGACTTTTCAATATCCCTTTCTTGTTGTGTAAGTCATCATAGGTATAATGGTGAAAAATAACTTTTTTTTTCAGGGTCACTAAACTGATAGCCCAGAAAGAAGATTAGTAGTCCAGGAATCAGATATCGCTGACTTTATAACTTTACTGTGGGTGTCTGTAAAAATCTATCTCTTTCACCCATCTCAAGTTTTGTACAGTAATAAAAATAAAACTGATTCTTTTTCTTAGGTATAAATGTCATAAAGCTACTTTTTAGATGACTTATGGAATATGAAAACCTCTCACTGTACTTGGGGTCATTTGTTCTTTTTAATCCATTCTTTGAAACATTCCTTTTGGGTAATGGAGATAATTCTGTCAGGGAAATAATTTCCTGGCAAGTGTTAAGAAAGGAGTATGGTCCCTCGACTCACATCAAAAGCCTAATTAGATAATGCTGACTAATAATCCCAGAACTGAGGTGACACAAAGCCATGCCTGAAGTTCACTGTAGGTAATAAGAAACCTTGTCTCAAAGGAAGTGGATAGTGTTCATGAGTCTGACACACAGGATTGTGCTTTGCTTTCCATTCAAATACATGAATGATCACACACACACACTCTCTCTCTCTCTCTCTCTCTCTCTCTCTCACACACACACACGCACACACACACACACAGTGAGGAGAAAGGCTGCTTGTTTATTTCCCAACTGCCCAGACTCCTGAAATAATCACACAGAAACTGTATTAATTAAATAACTGCTTGGCCTATTAGCTCTAGCTTCTTATTGGCTAACTCTTTCATCTTAATCTAACCCATTTCTATTAATCTGTATATCCCCAATTGGCTGTGGCTTACCAGGTAAAGTTCCCAGCATCTATCTCTGGTGGCTTTATGGCTTCTCTCTGACTCTGCCCTTCTTTTTCGAAGCATACAGCCTAACTTTCCCCACCTAGTTCTGTTCTTCCAGGATCAAAGCAGTTCCTTAATCATTAACCAATAAAAGCAATACATAGACAGAAGGACTTCCCACCACAGACATAGACACACACACTTGAAAGCCCTTCATTAGCCATTAAACATTATTAATGTAGTCATATGATTGTTTTCAATACAGTTTTAAGCAATGAAAAAGATAAACTATAAATAGGGTAAAGTTGATCAAGATCATAAAGTATTAAATAAGAGATATGGAAAAGGTTATCTTCAGAAGAGATATGTCGCCGGGCGGTGGTGGCGCACGCCTTTAATCCCAGCACTGGGGAGGCAGAGGCAGGCGGATCTCTGTGAGTTCGAGGCCAGCCTGGTCTACAAGAGCTAGTTCCAGGACAGGCTCCTGCAAAGCTACAGAGAAACCCTGTCTCGAAAAAACAAAAAAAAAAAACAAAAAACAGAAGAGATATGTCTTTTCATTCTAATATTGTCTGGAAGAAAGAGGAAATAATAAAAGAAGAAGAGAAGTAAGAAAAGGAAATATTTGTAAGCTCCCAATGATATTAAAGTCAAATATACAAAAAACAGTGTAAAAATCCCTAAATTCTGAGACCACTGCAGTCTATTTTATTTGAATACCAATTTAGATTTTTTTCTTGGCTATGTATTTTGTTTTTTTTTAATATAAAAGTTACATTTTTATGTTCTAAAGTTTCAGGCTATAAATGGCAAAACAATAACGTGTTTTACTTGTTATATCCCCTGCCACCTTCCCTTAATATTATTTCTTCCTATGCTCATTCAATTACAAAATCAAAAGGAATAAGCACTATGGTACTGGCATTAAAACATATGTACAAATGGAAGACAACTGAAGAACAAAACCTAAGTACATACAACTACAGAGTTCTAATATTTGACAAAGATGCCAAAACCCACTTTGGAGAAAAAGTAGTTATCTTCAACAAATGAAGCTGGAGAAACTGGATGTCCACATGTGGAAAAATTACATTAGATCCATAGCTATCAACTTTCACAAAACTAACTCCCAATGGATCAAACACATAAATGCGAAACCCAAAACACTGACAGTCTTTGGAGAAAACATAGGCTGCGACCTACTGGTTATAGGTGTCGGAAAGGACTAACTGAATATGATCCTATCTGTATAAGGACTTTAGTCTGAAATTGACAAGCAGGATTTCATAAAACTTTTCATATTTTTACAGCTAAAGATCAGTCAACTTAATGCAAAAAATAGAAGGCAATCTTTATCTTTACTGCCAGAAATATGACCTGTTATTGATACACAAAACATATGAAAAATTCATGCCTTTTCAAGAATAGGCCAGAGTACTGAGTAAATAATTCTCAAAAGAAAATAGTAAAATAAATAAAAATTATCTTTAAATTTTTTCATTATTCAAATTGAATTAACAAATCAAAACCAACTTGAGATTTCATCTTACCCCAGTCAGAATGAAAAAGATAAACAAACTAATTGCGAACAAAAGTTGTAGGGAGTATGGGTGAAAGGGAACTCTCAGTCACTGTTGATGGGATTATAAATTGGTCCAGCCACTCCAGAAATCAGTGTGGTAAAATCCCAAAATGCATCTATTACATGACATAGCTATCCAATTTCTTGGCATATTTCCAAAGGACACCATGACTAAACCACAAATAACTTGATTAGCCATGTTCTACTCACACTTAGGAAATGACAACCATATAAATATACTTCAGATCATGAATAAGTAATGAAAGAGCAGTACATATACCCTCTACAAGATTGTTCAGTTGTAATGTAAAATGAAATCATGAAATTGGCAGTTGAAGGGACTGAACTAGCAAAAATCATACTGCACGAGATAACCAAGACCCAGAAGAACAAACATCTCATGTTCTCTATCATTTAAGGATCCTAGCCCCAAATCTTCAGATGTGAATACATATCCTAGAGTAACACCAGAATCCAAGAAAATAAAAAGGATCCATTGACTGGGTGTGTGTGTAGGGGAGCAAGAAAGGGGCTAATAGGATGGTAAAATCTTCTGGAGGTAGAAATGTACAAAAGAGGATTGGCATTTTAATTATTGAGTATAGAGGGAGAGAAATCCAGAAGCAGGAGGGAAAATAGTAAAATAATAACAGGTTTGTTTTAAAAGTCCTAAGAAATCACATTAATATATATTTACCTAAAATTACATGTAGTAAATATATCTGTGTATGTGTATACATATATTCTTTAATGATAATTTTACATTTGGATTAATAATGTTCCACCTCCAAGAACTATAAGCTTTCTAAGAAAAATTCTAACTCCAGGTATAACCTCTTTTTGAGGTATTAGTCAGTGTTGTCCAAGAGATTCTCAAAACAAGCTATTGCTCTTGTCCTTGGTTCCTCTAAGAGATAAAAAAATTCCTTATTGCTGAAGACAACATGCACTTTGAGCACAGGAGTATCTGAGCTGTTTCTTACACAAGGACTTACACGAGGAGCTTTTATGTTACCAGAATATACCATGCAAGAATCCAAGGGAGGGAAGCAACCAACAGCCCTAACCAGTTATAATGCCAAGAACCGTAAGAGTAACCATCATGGCTTAATATTCTCAAGGGTACAATAGTGACAAACCTCATCTTAGTAATAATCAAGAGCTGTCTAATTGGAATTAAACCCACTTAACAAGAAAAGGTCTCACCGATCTTCAACAATCTTTCCTTGCAACCAAATAAAAACCATTAAAGAGAGGCAAAACAGGACGAATTGCAGAGGACATAGGATGGTGTAGTGTCTTGTCCCATCAGGCACATATCTAACAATGTCCCCACCTACAGTTGATGATCATAGATATAGTTAAAGGAGCAGTAGAGAAGTTCTAATAGCTGGAGGAACAGGATGTTTTCTCTCAGATTTTGTCTTCTAGAAATCAGAGAAGCAATGGTTGCCTAAACAAGACCTCAGAACAAGAAACTAAATATGCTAACAAGAAAAGGGGAAAACTCATTGGACTTCCACCTTAAACAAAGAACTGTATAGGCAACCAAGAAATGCAGAGTGAACAAATAGTCTTCTCCAATGAAGGAGCCTCTGGACTGATGATCCAATACCACGTTGTCAGGTCTGAAATAATATATAAAGAAGTGACATTATACAAGTAAATCTCTAAATATACAGATTGATCAGCTTATATTTACATATATTGGAATATGTCATTTGACAACAGGTAATGAAATAGAGGCCATAAATTTACAGGAGAGAACAATGACACACCTGGGAAAGGTTGGAGAAAGAAAGGAATGAGAGAAACAATGCAGTTTTATTTTAATTTCAAAAATATTTTTAAATGAAACATTTTGTTTTTCATTCTTCTCGAATCTTTTTTGTTATTTAAAATAATTCAACCTGGGAAATGTAGCAGGAGACTTGCCAGCTCTCTAGTTTACTTCTGATCTAAACTTGCTACTTATTTCTAATAGTAGAAAACTGAAGGAGGAAACAGAATATAATAAACTATTTAATGAGCTGGAATAAGATAATTGTGAAGAAAGACCTATAGCTGTATTTCTCAAAACATAAGACTCATAATTATGGAAATGAACTATTGGTTTGCATTATGATTTATTTGACTAACAAATTGCTACTAATGTTATAGAAAAGTTGTTCAGATAGTGATATTAAACAGCTCTATACAAATTAAATACTTCACAAATCACAAGGAAGAACTTTTATAATTCCACATGATATCAGAGAGTTTATTTTGAGAGAGCAATAGCTACTTTTAAAATAGCCTTTAAAATAGAGAAGCTCTTAACATATTAATACACTAGAGGAAATTGAGAAACAATGCTGGGAAAACATTTTTAAAAGTTAATGAAAAATTGATAAATATATGCGAATGCTTAGCATTTACTTCTTTTGCATTTTAATTGTTTTTAAGCACTTTGTTTATTTTTTATTTATTTATTATATTCATCTATTTGTTTTCCATCCAGGCTTCAGCCTCCATTCATCCTCTCCTTCCAGTCTCTTCCCCAACTCCCACCCTCCCTTCTACCCCCCAGTTCCCTCCTCTTCTGTCTAGATCTAGGAAAGGGCAAGTCTCCCAGGAGTTTCAATAAAACATGGCATTTCAAATTTCAATAAGACTAAGCACATCCGAGAAATACAAAATGTCCTTCTTTGTCTTTTTTGATTGACTTATTTTGAAGTCTATTTTATTAGATATTAGGATACCTACACCCTCTTGTTTCTTAGGTTTATTTAATTGGAAAAAAATTTCCCAACCATTTACTCTGAGGTGATGTCTGTCTTTGAGGTTATGGTGTGTATTTTGCATGCAGAAGGATGACTTCTGTTTTCGTATTGAATATGTTAGCCTGTGTCTTTTTATAGGTGTGTTGAGTCTATGGTGATTGAAAGTTTTGCTGAGGTCACTTGCTCAGGTCTAGTCCCATGGAGGTGTCTGGATCGGGCTTGCTGGAGGCTGTTGGCTTGGGTCTGCTATGGCAGAGGTCACTAGTTTGGGCCTGCTCTGGTAGAGCTAGCTGGCTCAGGGAGAAGTAGAGGGGGAGTGCCCTGGGGAGGTGGGAGGCCCAGGGCAGGGGGAGAACTGTAAAATAAAATTAAAAATATAAAGTAAAAATTTAAAAAGCATGTAAGAGCTAGAAGCTCAGGGAAAAAAAAGTACGTCTCATGCCAAGAAGTGAGTACTGCTTTCTCCACATTGTCAGTCCGAATCTTACCATATGAGCCATTAATCAGAATTTGTAAGGCTGACAGAAGTAGCATCTGGTCAACTTGAGGAACTGGGTTTCTTTCATGCTGTTTCATTCCCATCATAAACTATGGCTGTTTGGACTGTTAACATACATTCAGTGTTTAATATAAAAAACAGTTTGGCATGATAGAAAAAAAGTAGTCCAATCACTAGTCAAGACTAATATATCTTTTCAGATAAATGCAAATTTGGAAGCCTTAATAAAATAAAAGAGAAAAATAGCAGGAACATTGATTTGTACTATAAACTGGTCACTTTTTTTTTAAAGTATGAGTGTTTTAGGTGAAAGAGAATCCTCGTTGCATTTTTGCTTTATTGAGTTTACTCTCCATTATGTTTGTAAGGTAACTGTAGTAAGAAAGGTACATTACTCCAAATGTATTACAGAAGTAACTACCTTCAAGGGTACCATTTGACTGGCATGAAGCACAGCTATGGGATGCCTCTCAGTTAGAAATAGAACATTTGTTGACACCAGTAAGTTATTTTCTTAAAATGTGAGTGTACAGGCAATCTTAGTTTTGAGTTTTCCTCTGACGACAATTTTAATGCCATTTTCTTTATTTAATTTTTCTTTAATGTTTTATTATAGCTCTACAGGTAGATTTATCTGTTAAATAACTACTCTTCAGTATTTCGGGGAATACTGTTAATTTTAAAAAGTGCATGTATGTTCCAACTGAACCTACATGTACTTAGTCTAACATATGTATACACACACACACACACACATATATATATACATATATATTGGTACTTATATATAAAATATATATGTTATAATATGGCTCCTCCCATCATTTAAGTGAAGAAGGAAAAATGACTGTGTGACCACCATAGTTTTTTGTTTTCCGTTTATTGAAAATCAATTTTTTTCTCACATAATATATTATGATTATGGTTTCTCCTCCTTCAGATCCTCTCAGTTCCTGACATTTTCCCTTCAATTTGGGTCTACCTCCTTTTATTTGTCATTAGCAAACAGTCTTCTAGAGAAAATAACAAAACTAATACATAGGAATTAGACAAAACAAGCAGAAGGACAAGACCAAGAGAAGGCATAAGAAACTGATATCCACTTGTTTGCATGCTCTGAAATCCCATAAATTCATTGCACTGGGAACCATAATACATACAAGAGGACCTGGTGCAGATCTGTACAGATGCTGTGCATGGTGCTTCAGTTTCTGTGCATCCGTATGAACTTTGATCATGTTGATTTTGAGGATCTTATTTTATTGGTCTCTTCCACTCTCCTTGGCTCTTACACTCTGTCTCTTCTTCTACAGGGTTCCATGAGCTCTGAGGGGAGGGATTTGATAGGGATTCCCTGTTTAGGGCTGAGTGTTCCAAAGTACCTCACTGCATAATGTCTGGCTGTGGATCTCTGTATTTACTCCTATCTCCTGTAGAAGAAAATGTCTTTGATCCGTTAATTAGTGTTTTTAATGGTGAGCAGACATAGGGTACTTACACTGCAAGACTTTAATTGTATTTAACAAACTAACATTCAAAACATAATTGTATTTTCTGTCAATTTAAGGGTAAAATATTAGTATTTTGAAGACCATTTTTTCTAACACTTTAACATTATTCTCACTGAGTTACCCATGGTCATCTTTGATTTAAATTTATCCAAAAAATAGTATTTATAAAAGAAAGAAAGAAAGAAAGAAAGAAAGAAAGAAAGAAAGAAAGAAAGAAAGAAAGAAAAAATGAAAGGAAGAATGGAAAGGAGGAAGGGAGGAAGGAGGAGGAGAAAGAAGAAGAAGAAGAGAGAAAGAGAGACAGAGAGAGAGAGAGAGAGAGAGAGACGAGAAAGAAAGAAGAGTAGATTTTTATCTGGGGATGTAGCTCTGCATTAGGGCACTTAGTTAAAATGGACAGTATTCGTGTTCAGTCTCTACCATCACACATAATGGAAAAATGCAATGTCTGCCTAGGAAACTGTCCAATGAGTGTGAATACAGATTATCTTAGTTAGGTTTATTATTGCTGTGATGAAACACCATGACCAAAGTAACTTGGGAAGAAAAGGGCTTATTCAATTTACATGCCCACACTATAGTCCATCACTGAAGGAAACTCAAGCAAGGCAGGAACCTGAAGGCAGAGGTTCCCTTCTTTCAGATAACTACAGTTTGTGTCAAGTTGACATAAAACTAGCCAGGATAGGGGACTATGCAACTTTACTGAAACACTGAGAATTGAAACTCTTTAAAAGAACCAAACTACTCAGCTGTTTTTCAAAAGGACCATTACCTAGCATTGTGTTAACAAAACGTCATACAGAGTTTTGCGATAAAACCAATAACCTTCACGCCATTCACTGCTCAATAAAGCTTCTTGGGCTATCTCGAGAAACATCTGTGTGTGTTTTGTTTGTTTGTTCTAGGAGATTCCATCGTTCAGAAAACAAGATATCATGAGTATCTTGAATTAAGTGTTTACAGTGATAAAGATTTTTCCCCATCAACAATTTATTCCTAACTCACCTTGTGAAAATACATGTTATATCTATACCTCATGAGGGAGGAGGAAGTTTTTTAGTTTCATCTGTTTGCTCCATTTAAGGCTAAGGCAAAAATTAACCCCGTTGGTGCAGAGTGCTATAGTACTAGTGCAGATTAATAATGAAGTACAGGCAAAGACTTGAGCAGCGTAATGCTTTTTCTACATACTCTCAGTAGACGTTAAAGCATGGTGGACCATTATATATTTTTGTTTTAATCTTAATTTAATTGCACCTCTCTCAGTACTGGAATACATTTTTATACATCTGATAAGGAAATTACGCAGGACAATATGCTTTGACTTGGGTTGGTTTGATTATCAACCAGTATTCATTTTTCAAATGCAGCTGATTTTTGTTATTTTTCAGGAGACTATTCCTAAAGATACCTTGACTGCTTATTTGGGGAACACAAAACCATTACTTTTATGAAAATACAAGATTTCATTTGCGAAAGTTTTGCCAATATTATTTTTCACTGTTCACCATATATCATGTGGTTTTATTGTTTTTGGTGGTGGTGGTGGTGGTGGTTGATTTTTTTCTTGTTTTTCATTTTTTGTCTTTTTCTGTTGAAATGTACATTTAAATGTAAACTGTTTCTTGTAAATACAGAATTCCCCATCAATAGACATGTATACAGGGAACCTTCAAGTCCAACAGCAGAAATAAACCTGAGGCAAAGATAATGGTGTAACAGGCAAGTGAGTTACAATGGGAGCTTTTGCTCAAGAAGAGTGGAAAGATGGTGCAGAAATCTGTGGAGAAGAAATGTGGTCCAGATTCTGGCCATTTTCCACCACCGGTGAGGCTGGCATTTTAAAGAAACACCTTTCACACATAAAGATCAATGACCAGTTTATCTTCAGCTACATCATTGTGACACCTGGCATCTGGTGGTTTTGTTGTTGGGATTGGGGGAAAGAGAATCAGGATAATGGTGGACACTGATAAGGGGAGACTTTACTCTTGAGTCTAGTGGGTAACAGATTGTGAATTGAGAACTTCCGTGCCTATAAAGAACCTTTTCTACTTCAATCAACACAGACTAACAATGAAAAAAAAAGTCTCATGTACCACATACCTTTCCTTTAGTCAAGCCAAGCAATGATTCCTCTTTACTTTTTGCTTATCTTTTGTCTGTTTTGGTTTTCCTACTGGACATCAAAATTGTGCTTATAAACTTATAATAACGTCATCTGTTTAAGTAAATCAATGATGTCCATGTTGCAAACTTCAGTTAAATAGTTTTATTGGTGATATATAAGATTTTTCATGTGCTTTTTAAGCTTATAACAGTTTAAATATCAGTTTCCTAAGTATGATTTTTTTTTAACCTGTGGCACATGTTTCCTGGTAGACAATAGAACCGCTGTATGATCCCTTTCCCGTACCCTTATTCAAGATCTTCAGGCCCAGGATTTGTAAATGTCATAGCCTGAGTCTTGACGCTCATAACAGCGTAAGTGAGTTATTTACCTTCAATCGTGTAATTACAATGACCAGCGAATTATTAGAAAACTACCATGTAATCGTGCAAAGCAGAAACTGGAGATAAGACCACACTGGAAAGAACAGAGATCCAGTGACCTCCCAGGCTGTGATACTGACCTGAGGCTTAGGTTTCAATGGCATGCTGAAAATATAAACAAGAAGCATCCCTGGTCTAGATGGGTTCTATCCACTACTGGCCCATTGTTGTCCTGTCCAGTGTCTCCCAGAAGGAGGCCTGACAAGCTGTAAGCATGCACCATCTTTTCTGAGAGATAAACTCCCCATCTGACCAGGTACTAGGGTCATTCTTTTCCTTCTTTCAGCATGAGATTTCAGTTCATTGGAATCTATCTTTTCAGAAGTCAGACAGGAAAAAGGCCAGGACAAAAGTTTTTCTTTAGAATATCTTCCTTTCTGACAGGAATGTTATACTTTTAGATGATAATGTTGAACTAAAAGGCCATAGCCCTACTGTTACACAAGAAAGACACACTAAGGCAAGTAGCAGTTTAGAGGCTCTCCTGGGTGGTTATTGGATAGCTGATCTTGACTTTTATTATGTCAGATCTGCCATGTAGTAGAATCTGCCATGGCAAGGGGAGGCATTTTTTTTTTTTGCTACTTATTTGTTTTGTTTTGTATTCTTTTGTTTTGTCTTGTTAATTAAAAGCATTTAAATGTGGCTTGGAGACCCATTTGGAAGTCATATTAAGATTTTTAGAACCTAAAATCACTTCAGATTCAGCAGACATGGATGGAAGCCTATTCTCAGATCTTAACTTGTCTGGTTAGAAGCAGAAAATTCTGGGAAATGAGGCTGTCATAAATCCTCTCTCTGAGTGCCTTCTCTCCCAGTAAGAAAAACTGAAAGTGAAACTTACATAAATTCTTTCTCTCTGGGAGCTTTTATGGCCCAGAAGAAAATGGAAAAGATTCCTGCACCTGTATAAACAAAATTCCCTAACTACATAGTTTAAATGAGCCATCTAAGGTGAGTTTCATATGAAGTTACCCTCTAAGGCTATCAATCTCTGTCTAGCTACCTTTCAGTTACAGTGGAAAGAACTAAAGCATAATGACCTAAAATCTGAGAAATAGTTATCCACATCTTCATTTAAAAAAAAGCAAAGGCAAAACTCAATTGACAAGGTAATGATAACTGCTTTCTTTATCTGACTGTGGTTTGGTTGATCTTGACCTGAGGCAATTATCTTAGAACCTGTCAAGTATTTTGTTGGTTCACTAAGGTTACTGAGGCTTAGATGTAGGTAGTTTCAGTCACTTCTCTTAAGATAGTCTTCATTTTTTGGTTAATGTTAGATGCCTTTTTATATTTGAATATGAGAGAGAAAGAAAGGGTGTGGATTTAGGTAGGTGAGAAGTCCAGGAAAATCTGGGAAGGACTGGAGGAATGGAAAACATAGTCGGATTTATTTTTAGGGAAAACATTTATTATCAATAAAAAATAAGAGATAAAAGAAGATGAGCAGGAAGAGGAAGGAGAAGAAAAGAAGAGGAAGAAGAAGAAGAAGAAGAAGAGGAAGAGGAAGAAGAAGAAGAAGAAGAAGAAGAAGAAGAAGAAGAAGAAGAAGAAGAAGAAGAAGAAGAAGACAACCAATAAATCAATAAGGATTGTTGTTTTGTTGTTTCTGGATTTCCAGGTAACTACAGGAAAAAAAAGATTCTAGGGAGTGAGTCAAGAACAATGGAATGTTGTCAGTAGCCTGGCTGTCTTTTCAGGCTACAATTCCATTCTGGCATTCTGATGGCCATGATGTCAAAGTCATAACCCCATCATTATAGGGACATAGGTGAGTCGGGAGAGCACCAGAGAACATGCCCACATACATGTATTCTGGAACAAAGAACTGGATCATAAATCCATGAATAGTGATATAAATATAAGCAACATATGAAGAGATAGACATTTGTGTGAGTAAAAGTGGACCAGAGAGTTAAACAGCATCCAAGTCTCAAAAGTTTGATTCTGAGAGTCCTAATGCTTTGTTGGTAGTTTCAAGGTTGTGGGGATTATTTTCTTGCATCCTTTTTTGTTCCAAGTAGCCTGTGATCCCAGGACTTTCCAGTTTCCTTTGCTAACTGCCTCAACTGTCTGCTCAGTGTGCAAAAACTCTGATGTCTAACATTCCACTGGTAACCTCTGCACCATTCCCCAGACATCAGGACACAAACAATACAATTTTACTCTGGACAATCTTAGTTTTGGGGGATAAGGATTCAAAATTGCTTTATTTCTCAAATATCTAATTAACCCAATCAGAAACAGAGCAGGATCTGTAACTCTTGAGTAAATGACTTCCTAAACTTAAAATAGTTATCAGGTTTCTTAACATATATTGATTGTTCTAGCTTGAATTTCTTCGTGTGGGACCTTAATGAGGTAGTATAATAGCAAGAAATAGGTTTTGCTTTTTTTGAACCAAGAGAACCTGAACATGGACCAGACAGTCATTAGGACTTTGAAAAAAGTTTCATGTAATTGTAACCTTCTTCACAGATCCTCTGCTTTCCTCTAAAGACACCATAAGCAGTCAGGATTAAATACTGTCCATCCATGTATGATAATAAAAAATATTATGTTCTGAAACTTACATGTATTTGACATCAGTCTTCAGAGAAGCTTCTTAGTGTCTCTTGTATTGCTGAACACAATTGGAAATGGGACAGTGACTCTGATCCAAGAATCTAGGATCTTCCTTCAGGAGAAATGGCTTAGGCATGTGGGCTGGTGAGATTTATCTCAATTTGGCCCAAGCTAAAAAAAATAAAAAATAAATAAAAAAACATTGGCCCAAGCTAGAGTAATTTGGGAAGGGGAAATCTCAATTCATAAAATACACCTCACCAGACTGGCCTGTGATTCCTTTTCTTTATTGATGTTTGATGTGGAAGGAACCAGCCCATAGTGGGCAGTGTCATCCCTAAGTTAGTGGAAAAAAAAAAAAAAAACACTGGCTTAACAAGCCATGAGAAGCAAGCAAGTCAGCACTCCTCCTTGGTCTCTGTATTTGTTTGTGACTTCAGGTTGTTGCCCTATTTGAATTCCTGCCTTGACTTTTCCAACTGATGCTCTGGTACTTGGAATTATAAGATTAAACAAATCCTTTCCCCTGTAAGATGTTTATAGCCATGATATTTTATCAGAGCTGTCAAAACCCAAACTAAAACTGAAATTGGTGTCAGAGAGTTGACAGTTGCTGTGACAGACATGACTGTGTTCTGGGATAATAGTAAAAGTACTTCTAAATTTTGGCTGGGAAACATTCTGAATATTCAGAGATCAGTGGGCTCTTTTGTGAGAACTTGGAAAATAAGAGTCTTGAAAAAAATGCAAACAATGAAAACCTGGCTTAGGAAGTTTTCACGGGGAATTTGGAGGTTCTCAAAGAATTTATCAGGGCCGTTAATCTGATGTTTTGAATTAAGAATCTGTTGTTCTGGTAAGCTGTGGCTAAAGAATCAGCTATGATTAATAAGAGACAAAAACCACTAAAGTGAAACATTTGTCTTGCTGGACAATGGATGTTGATCCGCTGGGGCAGGAGCATCCACGATGATTAATTAGAGAGCAGCATCACTGAGAAGAAATCTTCTGGGAAGTATTTCCTCAGGGTCAGCACACAGAAACTGTCATCCAGAGTCAGGCAAGGCTGAATCTCATGTGGACAGATGAACTTGGTAATGTGGAAGAGTCAACCAGAAAGTACTGGTTTTGAAGGCATGAAAGGGTCAGGAAGAGAACCTAGGGGGTGGCACTGTGTGGCAGGGCTGGAGTTCCTGAAGAAAAAACCACTAGTGACTGTATATAGTAGAAACTCCAAGACTGAAGGGATCATAGAGACAGTCTGAGACTCGGAACCATGAGGCAGGGTTAGTGTACCTGAAGAGTGCTCTGGAGAGGCTATAGGTGAAAGTGTGGTTCAGTTGCAAAGCATCTTAGAAATGACAGTACAATGGATAATCACCCATGAAAGTAGCAGCTGCGGAGAGGAGCAAGTCTGAGTCTAGGAGACAAGATCTATGTGCTGAGGGTGCAGCTGGAAAAGTCACCCAAGTCCTTTGCAGGAGTACAGAAGATTCTGAGTCAGTCCCAGACACTGGTATTAAGATTTACATATTGAATTATAGTTTAGCTTTGGTCTCACTGTGATTATGTCCTGTTTATTTCCTCTTGGAGTTGTAGACTATGGAGTTTTACAGTGACTGTGGGCATTTTAGTGAAATGTTAAATTTAAAAAATGATTGTGGATGGTTTTATTAAAGACACTGAACTAAACATTAAAGGATTTGAAGTCTCAAAGGCTTTTAAAAGCTTTTAAAAGTTGGAATGTTTTTTTTTATTGTGATACTGCTATTACTATGAGATCCAAGGACTGAACAAAAGGGGGAATGTTATAGTTTTACCATGTTGTGCTTCTGTATGTATCAACTTAACAAGGGATCAGTAATGCTTCATAGCTTTATGTTAACCTGACTTAAACTAGAGTCATTTGTGAAGACAAGACCTCATTTGAGAAAATGCCCACTTCTCCCCCACCCCCAAGACTGGTCTTTGTGCGAATCTGTGGTACCTTTTCATGATTGATGTTTGATGTGCGAGGGACAAGCTCACTGTGGGAAGTGCCATCCCTGGACGGGTGGTTCTGAGTGCTATAAGAAAGCAGGCTGAACAAGTTATGAGGAACAAGTCAACAAGCAGCACTCTTCCATGGCCCCTGCATTGACTCCTGCCTTGAATCCTGACTTGACTTCCCTGGATAATAGGCTGTAAGCTGTAAGATGAAATAAGCCCTTTTCTCTCTAAGGTATTTTCACAGCAATAGAAATTTACCTAAGACAACATAGGAGTTTTTGGATGAATAGAAATCTACTCTTCATATACCTTCCAAGTCCTTGTATATTTTTTTGTTCTTTTCTATCTTCTGGTGGGAGAAAATATTGGTATTTTACTCTAATAGAGGGTCTTGGGACCTAAACAGAAGGTACTTCAAAACATTCCCTGCAGCTCTTAGAAAATAGGCCCTGCTGCAGGATGGTATTATGGTTTAAGCTTCTGTCCATTGGCAACAATTTCCCACTACACAGCTCGTATTAAGGCCAAACAGTGTAATAGAAAATATTAGCCTATTTTTCTTCAGATTTTCCATTTCAAAGCTATTCCAGTTATTGAGACTGTAGCATAGTCAGGAGTCCAAGGAAACTTACATCAAATTTTCTATGGTGATTATAGGGGCTCTGGGGGACCAGGACTTCTGGAGTGGAGAAGAATTCCTCTCCTCCACTCTGAGCCCTCAGGAAGTACTGGCAGGATAGAGAGAGCTCTTTCCTGTCATTGCTATCCAAATGTCCCTGATTGCTCTCCTAGTGTCCCTGGGAAAGTCTGAACGTAGAACCAAGAGAGTTTGAACCACACATGGGAGTCTGCATCTCCTCTGAGTACTCTTCTGACAGGTTGGAACTGATTGTTTACATTGTCTTTCTCTTGGAATTTCATCTTCCAACCCTGAGATGCAGATCAGCACTAGCATCATCTCTGAGGCTATTTCTGTTTCTTTTAGTGCAATAACCTCTAATAGAAAATGTGTGTGAGCAAAGGGGAGCATTTGAACTGCTCTCAGAACGTTAGTTTTAGAGAAGATGCTTGTTTATTAATGGTGAAATGGGTGGAATTCTGTTCACTGCATGTCATACACAGAGACTCTCATCACATAGGAAATTGAATGTGTACTTTTGGTCGTTTCTACCTACAGTAAATGAAAGGAGAATTTTTTTTTTGTTTGCTTGTTTGTTTTTTCGAGACAGGGTTTCTCTGCAGCTTTAGAGCCTGTCCTGGAACTAGCTCTTGTAGACCAGGCTGGTCTTGAACTCACAGAGATCCGCCTGCCTCTGCCTCCCGAGTGCTGGGATTAAAGGCGTGCGCCACCACCGCCCGGCGAAAGGAGAATTTGAATACAGTTACGAAATGATAAATAAAGCAGTGATAAAGAAAATACAACAGTAGGAAAGTTGGAACCCATGTTAATTAAAAATTTTATGATGGGGAGAACTGATTGTCCTGGGATGGTGTCTTTCTCTTCAGTCTCTAGGCAGCATTTTTCTGGGTTTCCATGTTTCCAGGACACAGAGCTGTTAGTGCCTCTTAGATAGCTGGGCCCACTGAGAGAACCTGAGATTATAGATTTTTGCTCCCATCCGAAATTGGTCCCGAATCACAAATTTGAGTCTCTGCTGGTGCTGATGGGATCAACACAGTAAAGTAGTTGGGACCCGGAGGACAATGAAGTAGGTCTTCCCATAACTTGCATCTCTTGATCTGGAGCGTCAGGCTCAGAGGTGATTCTCTGGGGATTAGCACAGGTGTAAAGAGGGAGCAGGAGCGAGTCTCTTTGGTTGCCATGGTTATTCTCATTTCCCAGCCCTTAAACCATCTTCCGAGAAGGTGTCTCAAAAGGTGACCAGTGAAAAGATGGGAGCAATGGGAGAAAGTGTAGGACTGTAGTGATGTACAGAGAACCCAGATGTGTTGTGGGCACATGGTTGACGTTCAATTTTAGCAGTATTGTTTTGGGGTACTGTCAACAAGACTGCTCATGTAGTGAGCATCATATTTGATCATTCATGTGATCACCTCTGCTTGTGGTCAGCAGGCAAATCTGAAAGTGCACGGTCCAGTTACCTCCACAGCATGAGTTCTTGTGAGGAGGGGTATATTTTGTCACTCCTATCTCCTGACTTGATGTTAGTTCTCTGGACATAGTTTAAATGTGAATCCAACTTACCCCTCTCTCATTCATAGGTGATAGCTATTGGCAATATATGTACTTCTTTGTTCCTGCCTAAGCACAGACCACATCCCCTTGGGCTCAGGTTTACCGCAAGGTGCCATAGTTTCATAAGTGAAAGAAAAATGATTATATCTGGTGCTCCAGGTTATCATCGGGTCACAGGCGTGAGTATATCCACCATTTCCAAGGGTTCCAGAGAAAGTCAAAATGGTAGTGGAGGGAAGGAAGCTATGACTGTGTGACCTGTGTGTTTGTTGAGAGAAAAAAAATATCAACAAATCTGAAGAACAGATCTTGGTCTAGAGGACCCCTGATGACTTCTGAGATCTTATTTCCTGGAAAAAATACTTGAACAAGGTATACATGGGCCATGATAGCAATGAAGGTAATGTGCTAAGGACTTGAAACATTCTCCTGAGAGGAGAAATGGGTTAAAGAGCTGGAAATACCCAAGGCTCAAAAGTCTTGTGCCGTAGGATTCCAGTCTTTTATATGTTATTTATCCAGCACCTGTCTTCCTCTTCTTTAGGAGGTGGGAGGGTTTCCTCCTTCTGGCTGGTTTGCTCCTATAGTCTAGCTGAGCTTGGAGGAGTTTCCAGTCTTCCTTGGCCAACTGTTTCCTTTCCTATGTTTATCTTGAACCCTCTCTCCTTCTAGTCACAACATAACCCCACACTTTCACACACAGACACATTCTGAGAAGATGCCCATGTCCCCACACTCTAATTTAATTGGTATTCATATGCTGTGAGGAATAAAGGGATTTTTTTGTAATTTCCTGTGTCCACCTGTTGTTTTGTTGTTTTAAACCTTGGTTGTTCTATTCTGCGTTGTTCAGAAGGTTTCCAGACTTTTTCTTTTTATATATTTTTAAATATTTTATGCTTGCTTGTTTGTTTGATTTCAAGAAAGTCTGCATCCCATGCTGGCCTGCAAGTCCCAATCTCTTTCCTCTACCTGCTCCTGTGTGACAGGATAAGGGCAAAAGGGGTTTCTGCTCAGCCTGTATTTTCATTTAGTTCATTCCTCTTACTTTGAAGATGCTCCACAGAGCTTCCACTTCTCTCAGCGTCTGACACTTCCTGCATTGGACTTAGATGAAACATTGAGCTTTCCCACTCAAAGCAACTTGAATCCTGCATCTTATTTGATGATTTTCTTTTTGCTGGTGTCTAAAATCATTTTATTAGAGGAAATATATTGCTATACCACAGAATAGAGGCTTTCAGACATTTTTTCATTCCGAATTATTTGCATTTTATATTCAGGCATATAAACTGGATTACAAAATGATTACAAAGAGGTTTATACTATCCACTGACTTTATTGCCTTATTCATTAATTAATTACTATTCCTAACTCATCAAACACTAGCCTGAAAAACAAAAATGTAATAGAGCATCTTGGTATTCAGATGGCAGGGCTCATGAATGTCCTGTTTAAATACTAGATATGTTACCAGTAGATAGCTAGGTGGAAAATAAATACTGTTTTCATTTATTTAGTTCACTTACCTTATTCTTAAACACATCCATTATATAATGCTTTCTACTCAAATAACAACATGAAGTTTCCATGAAACCATCTACAGTGTTTAGTGTTTGCTACCTAAATGTAAACTTTCTGCAATGGCCCAAGTTCACCTCCTCCTATTCTAGCAGCTGAGGTCCAACACTCAGCTCAGAGATTCTCTAGTCTGCAAATGGAGCACTTGCTATTGAACAGTCACTCTTTCTTATGGTCAGTGGCTTTACGACAATCCACCCAAAATTCAGGGAAGGTTTTATGATCTTGATTAAAATACAGTTAACTCTTGAGGTTAGATCTTCCTCATGGTCAAACCTGGGTAAGTTGGTCTGCCTTTCTCATTTGGCAACAGGTGTTTCATCTAAGTGTAAGAAACCACCCTTAGTGATTCAGTCTTTCTCTAGCTCAAGTCTTCTATATCTGTCCATTCTGGTGTTTAGATCTCAGGCTGTGACCTTTGCTGTTAGGTTGCAGGTTGGAACTCATCTCCACTTCTAACCAGGGTGACTCTCATCTCCCCCGCGCACAGAAAGGCACATGCAGCCTCCTCCGTAATGCCAGTGTTTGGTAACAGTGTGAGAGTTTGCGTTCCTACATCACATATCACTTTGATGCTCTCACACTGTCTACTTTTTCATATTTTATTGTTTTGTTTATTATTGCATAAACCACATTTTATTATGTTGTTTGTTTAAAAGTGTTTGGTATTTTTTATCTTTTCAAGGTATCAAAATAAAACATGAAATGTAGGGGCTATTCTAGTTTTGCTTTTCTTTTCCTTTTTTGCCACTGCCTTTTGGTTTCTAGGATTGTTGATACTTTTGATATTGGCATCATATATATGATTGGCATGCGGACTGTTAAACTTTATGAAAATTATATTTGTTTATCTCTTTCATTACTTTCAAAATTCTATAATATTATAATTTTTCCATTCCAGAACTTGTAATTTTATTATTCTTTCAATAGAATGGTATATTATTCTAGGATCCTTTTCTTTCTTTTTTTGAGAGAAAATTTGTATTTTTATTAATTAATTAATTATACACACCAACTTTAGTCTCCTCTCCCTTCTCTCCTCCCACTTCCTCCCCCAGCCTCCCCTTCACTTCCCCTCTCTACTCACCCATCCTCCTTATTCACTCAGAAAGGGGCAAGCCTCCCATAGGCATCAAGCTCTTTCCCCTGTATGCAGGCTGGGCAAGGTCATGAGGTTCCCAAGATGTAGCCAAAGCACTAGGGACAGCCTCTGCTCCCATTGTCAAGAGTCCCACAATGAGACCAAGCTATACAACTGTCACACATAAGTAGAGGGTCTGGGTCAGCCTCATGCAGACTCCTAGGTTGGTAGTTCAGACTCTGAGTTTCGATATGCCATTTCTGTGTGTTCTCTTGCATTGTCCTTGCCACCCCCGGCTCCTGCAATCCCTGTTTTCTCTTCTTAGCAGGCCTCCCTGAGCTTGGCCCAATGTTTGGCCATGGGTCTCTGAATCTGCCTCCATCACTCACTGAACAAAAGCTCTCTGATGTCTACGGGCTAGTCACCAATCCTTTCACAGGGGATGGCCAGTTCAGGCTATGCATTCACTGCTGCCAGATATCTTGGCTGGGAACATTCTTGTAGACTCCTTGAAGTTTCCCTTGCATCAAATTTTTACCCTACTCTTTAAAGTTCTCCCTAACCCTATCTTTCCAGGCATCTCTCTCAGCATTCCCTCCCTCCATCCATCCCTATGAGCCAATCCGTCAAATTCCAATGCCCACTTGCCCCCAGCCCAACCAGGACATTGCTTCTGTTCCCCCTTTCCTTGGAGATCTATGCATCTCCCTTGGGCCTTCCTTGCTGCCTTGTCTCGCTGGTTCTATGGATTGCAGCATTTGCTCTTTTTTCAATAGATATATACAATGTCATGTTTTTAATACCTTTGTGTCTAATAATTATTTCTGATTCATTTGTACGTGAACAGCAACCATCCTGTGAAGTTACAGATCTGCAATATCCTGAAAATCACTTAGAGAGTTAAACATTAAGTCTCATAGGTTCTTCAAACTGTCCCATATTAGTCTCTCCATAATTTTATGTGCATGATTAAAGTAGCTTTATTAATAAACACTTACCATATATTTGTCTATGAACTATTTAATACATTTGCTCTTGCATTTAGAACTGCTTTGCTTTCTACATTTTATATCTTTAAGTTTTTATAAGCCTAAGGACACTTCCACTGCACAACTCGGCTGCTCTAGGCATAAGTATCTCAAAGAAAGCACATTTAATGGTGTGGACCCCATGGGAGGAAAGCAAATTACTATTCCTTTTCCATTACCGACTTAAATATCAGTTTTAACTTTCTGAGGGATAGTCAGCAAAATGCAGTGGCCACTGATAATATTTTAACATTTAAATAAAGAGAACATTTGCTATGTTCACGCAGCTGCAATGAAAAAGCACTGTGTGATTTACCAATTCTTTATTGTAAAACTTCACATAGGATGAAAATAGAACTTGTTGTTCTAATGATAGATAGCTAAGTAGAATTGTGGCCACACCAGAACCAGTTAGAGATTAAAATGATGTAAAATTACTACCACTCTGCTCTTTCAAATAAAAAGTAGTTGAAATAAAATAAATGTTATTATAAAATACAAAGTTTTCCCACTGTTGTATCCTCAAACCAAATGGAAATCACACATAGTTTGAAACTGCTTGTTTTAAAATTGACTCCTCAGAAATAGATAGTAAGGTACAGAGCAGTCAGTCAGCCGTGCAGCTCTGAACAACAACCCACCCGGCTCTACACGATAAACCCCAATGAAATTTCACCAGCCACCCATAGGAAAGGACATGGAGCTGGGAGGAAGACTTCTTGGAAAGACAAAAGGTTTCTGTGGAAAGAGCAGGAGTGTGAGAGTAGACAGGATGTGGGGACTTACAGACATGAGCCTGCTTCATCTTGACTAAAGGTCAGAGAATTTGAGCTTGTTTTCGCTCTTTTGAAGTTGTCAACACGTGTGGCTGTGAACAAGCGATCCTGACCTAGGGTGTGGTTAATTAGTGTTTTGAGTATAGAGGTGGACCTGTTCCACTTTGCTATTCCTATTCCTTTAAAGGAGATTGGCTGGACGTTCCAAGTATCCTGCCTGAAGGATACTTGGTCTATTACTTATACCATGTTGATGAAGTCTGTGGCCTCTCCCCTCCCCTTTTAGAGTGAAGTATATAAGCAAATGGAAAATAAGCACGGGGGGTTCAGTATTCACTGAATTTTCATCCTTATGCTTTTCTGTGTTTTTGTTTCTTATTTCTCTCCTATCTCTGTTTCTTTTGCTTAATAATTCTAATCCCCATGCTACTACCCTGGAAGATGTGAATCTTGTTGAGGCTGGACCTTGACAACAGTGTAGGTGCATACATGACTATGATTCATAACTACATGTATGAAGCTGTGGACATTGTAGGTGCACAGAACTATGGTTCATTTTCTACATGTATGAAATTGTAGACAGTGTGAGCACACATATGTATGTTTCATGACTATATATATGAAGCTCTGGATAGTGTGAATGAACATGACAATGATTAATTATATGCATGAAACTGGACATTGTGTGTGCACATGTCTAGAATTCATTTTTCTACAAGTATGAAATTGTCAGATAATAAACAAATAATTTAATTAATTAAAATACGCATTAAACTTTATCCCATAGGAAAATTACAAAACACATGAGTCACTTTATAGATATAACTACAGAGTGTCATCTAGTAAACAGTTTGAAGCACTAACACAAAGCACTTTCAGAGAGCTATGCCACCAGCTAGCTGATTTTCCAGGGTGTGAAAAGAGCCTTCAGCTATTTTACTTATTCTATGTACTCATAGTAAAAGCCTCAAAGAAAAATATGAGACAGCTTTTTTTTTCACAAAATTCCTATTAAGGAAATGATTAAGCTCCCTTGAAAAACAGGGTAGATTCAATAAAAATATTTATTAGTTTAATAAAGAATAGTACAGTGTTAAAGTGATGAAGGACAAACACTGGTTTGATCATTGTGTATGCAATAACTCAGCAGAATTCTGCACTTGAGAAGATCACTTTCATAAATATCCCTTCTCTAGCAAATATACTATGCCATATAGTTTTATCCATGTACTGACGGTCATATGATAATGGAATGTTTTAAATATTGGGCCTGAATTAACAGGGTACTTTTCTTGGCTCTGCGGTTCTTGTGGGCACATGGGAATATAAAGGATTAAGTGAAGCGCTCTTGTCACTGCTTCTGTCCACAATAAACGACTGAAAGACTTCACAAAAGAAATATTCTATTTTGAGAAAATTATAAAACAGTAAATCTTTTTTTTATAGAAAAAAAGTCTTGGAATTCTATCAGTTTTATCTATATGAGCCTGAAATTTTTAAATGTGTCACTGAACAGGACATCAAAATGACATATAAATTATGAATGAGCTTTATGAATTTTCAAAAAGAGCGTAGTGAAAGATTAATTTAGAAGTCACTGTAGGTCAGAGCAGTTCCATGTTTTGACAGTGAGGAAGTGACCAGACATTGGTTCTTTTCAGTCTCCGAGTCTTCAGCTTCACAGTCGTTCTCTGTAGGGGTGAAGGGATTAACTTTAGCTGTTCTTGGGATAGCCTTGCTTTGATTCTGTAGCTCAGTACTCATGCAAGCATTCTAGGAAATTGGTAACTATGTGCTTTTTTTTTTTAAAAAGACAATCTAGAAATATGTTGATTGTAATGAAGACTGATAGAATTGTTCCGTTTCGAAATGTATATGTTTTAGAAAAGTCAATTCAACTACTTTATTTTATTTTATTTTCTCAAGAAAAATGGGTTCACATGTTTAAATAATATACTTCCTATTGGTTTTTATACACTGTATCTTTCTAAACAGTTTGTATGGTTTTAAATTTAACAAATTAAACTGGAATGAAAGGTGTTGGGAGCCACTGCCATAGGATAGTTATAAAAACAAGTAGTTTTCTCTTTCTCTCTCATATCCTCTCTGTCTAAAGCCCTCCACTGTGACACATGGGATAAAAGGCTTTACCAGATGCTGACACATTGATATTCACTGACCCATACCCCAACACTGGGAGAACATTTTCTTTCTTTATTATTTACTGAATCCCAAGTACTCTACCATGAAGCACAAAACAGATTGTGGCAATGGAGTAAATGTTACTTGTTTTTAAGGACTAGCATGATAAAATTCAACTTGGCACGCAATGATTGAAATAAATTAGCATTAAATTTTGATAAACCCTAATTTTAAGAGAATACATAAAATTTAAACATGGGGAGGGTAATGAAGAAAAACGAATCCTGGGAACTTTTAATATTTCCCCGAGGGCAAATTCAAGACACCAGGTTTATGGCCCCATTAGGGAAAATAATGTCTTATCTAAATTAGGTGATTATTTGAAGACATTTAGACATTTTTGTGGTTTCTAATTTTAAAGCAACAGCATTTACAGAGCGCTGGTTATAGAAAATTCTTGAAGGAAACACTGTGTTGGGAAAACTATCATCAGAAATTAAATGATGACTTATATATTTTTTTCTTACAACATTCTCTAAAGAATTATTTCTCAGAGTAAGGTGTTGGCGGCTTCTCCAACTAACTTGAGAGTAATTCAATTAAGCTTCGCTGACTCTCATTGAAACCATTTCAAAACATTATACTTTCTCCCTTTACTCTTGGTAAAGTGAACTTCGCCCTCTTTCAACCATTTCTGTTTACAATGGAAGCATCACTCCAAATGTGCAAACTGTATGAAAGTGGTTTGAACAACAGAAGAGCTGAAACAAGTTGAGAATTAAAAAGTGCTAATAAGTGTAAGCCTAGCACAGCAATTCAAAGGTGCTTGCGCTTTAGAAACATAACCGTGGTAAATTCTCCAAAGCAATAGACATACAAACACCTTATCTTACTGAAGTCAGACTTTAGCTGGTGATAAGAAACCAGGCAATTTGAAGAGATGGTTCAATCTTTCTCCACACTTGGAGACCAGCCGCAGAGCTCTGAGTGATGTACAGAAATCAAGGATTGTCCTTATTTTTGCTACAGGAGCATGATAAACAGTTAATTGCACTGATTTTTACTGAGTTAGGTCCTGTGTTACCCTTGTTGTGCTTGTTCAACATCAGGTTCTTATGAGTTAAGTGTGATGACTACACAACCCTGTACACATAAGTAAACTGAGGTGAGACCAATCCAAGTCTCTGGTTTTAGTCCATTGAGTTTCTCACTGAATAATGCATATTCTGCCAGTAAAAAGACCATAAACTCAAAACCCTACCAAAGAGGCAAGCATTAATGAGATATGTAACTTTTATAACAATCTAAAAAGTGGAATGTGTCAAAACTGGAGAGTGCCATTCTCCTCTCTCCAGACGTGAGAGGAGCAATTGAATCCCAGTATGTGTTGCTTTGGACATGATTCACACCCTTTGTTTCAAGAAACTTTTAAGGCAAATATGAATGTGATATTTTACATGGCCATTCTGATTTCAAAGTTTAACAACTTGATAAAAACTACAGAATGAATCTAATTTCATCTCTAGCATAACCTTGCAGGTAAGAGAAGACATAATGAACCAGTTTATGACATATAGTCCATGTTCAAATTAGTGAATTGAGATAGTCATCTTTAAAGATATTACTGTCATACAAATATATTTATAGTATCTTGGGCACTCTATGATTTTCATAATTTTTTAAGTCATCCGTCCACACTGGAAGATGACATTAAAAAGACTAAGGTATATTAATTCCATTTTTCTTGCATCTCTTCCCCTACAACCTTCTGTCTCTCTCATACATACACACACATACACAAGCAGACACACACCCACACCCACATGACCAAACACACATGTTTGGTTTCTATGCACAGCGATAGAAAATTCAGAAGATAATTTGCACTGACACCATATTAAAGAACAAAAAGTCTTTCCTTCTTAAAGAAGTTTAGTTGGAGTGAACCTAAATATGAATTCTCCGTATCTCTGCCTGTGTCTTCCAGTTGAACTTGTCAGTGTCTGTTATCTGTCTGTTGTGTGCAAAATAGTGTGCATCTGATGTCTATCATCCCTAATGAGGGGTTTGGTTTGTTTTTATTGAATATCCCAGAGAGCATGGGATGGGAAATGAATGGATTCTTCTACAGAGTTTCATGAAAAAAGAAGTTAATTTACTGAGTTTGAAATGACCCCAACGTATACTCAAAACAATGAACAGTTTTTAACAATCTGTACCAACATGCTGCTTTTAGCTCTCATGTTGGATGTTAAGTTATTGCTTTCAGTTCTGTTGCTTTCTGTAGATGATGTTATAGTTAGCAAATTATGAATGCATAATTTTAAGTCAAGAGTTGTTTTTTTTTCTTTTTTTCTCTTTTTTTGTTTGTTTGTTTGTTTTAATTTTTTACTTTCTGTTCCCGAATATATACACACAGGGAGGCTTATTTTTACTTATAAATGGCTAGCCTTAGCTTGACTTTTATACAGCCAGCTTTTCTTAACTTAAATTATCACAATTTTCCTTTGCACAGAGTCTTTTACCTTTCTTCATATATTTTCTTTATTCCTTATTTCATGTCTGGTTGGGTGGCTGTCCCCTTGTTTTCTTGCTTCTTGATCCTCTGACTCTCTCGTTCCAGATTTCTCTTACTAGTCTCTCTTCCTGTCAGCTCCTCCTATTATTTCTTTTGCCTTGCTATTGGCTGTTCAGCTCTTTATTAGACCGATTCGACAGGCAAAGTAACATAGCTTCACAGACATTAACAAATCAACATAAAAGAATACAACACATCTTTGCATCACTAAACAAATGTTCCACAACGTGAAGAAATGTAACATATCTTAAAAGTCTTATTCCACAACAGTAGAGTACATAGTTTATTATAGAAGCCACGCATTTAGTTTAAGCTAGAGAAGCTGATTACATGGGAAGGAAGTGTAAGGTACAGCAAATTTGTTTGCACAGCTCTCTGAAAGGAAAGTTATGCTGGCTAAATTCACATATCAAAGGTATAGTATTAAACTATTTGCAGGGCCTTGTCAAAAGATCAGTCCTGAAAGCCAAGGGAATTTTCAGAAGAAGTTATTCCTGCAGATACTTGGGACAAATGAGACCTTCTAAAATGAACATTAATTGGTTGTTAGCAGTACATTAGCCTCATAAGGTATCAAACACTAACTGCTTGAATTAATTGGAAGTTTTCTAAATATTTTTTAATTCAATTTTCATCCTGATGGAGGTGTTTGGTGAGCCGAGCTAACATTCCAGGATACATAATTTTGTTATATAAAGTAAAAAAAAAAGTTAAATAATATAATTCTTCAAAATAGTGCTGGAAAATAAAGGAAAAAATAATTAGGCCAAGTTTGAAGATATGATGAAAGTTCTCACTAGAATTGGCAGTATTGTCTAGAACCATGCCACCTGATGTCCACATATCTCCCAATGTCAGAAACTAAGTAGTGCTACCTGTGGCTGTACTTAGTTGGCAGCTTTTTCCTTAATGTAAGTATGGTTGTACAGTTGGTACAAAATTCGTTACTTATCAAAATGTCCCTTTGAATACAGACTTGGCTAAATATGAAAAATAGATGTTAAGCATTTTTGGGTTGTAGGAAATGCTGTATTACCACCCATCTATTATGTACTACTTACCTAGATTATTTGATGGGTATGCAATTAAGGTTTAAATTGGCTTTTTTAATGACAGGATTTTTCTGTGTAAAAGCCCTGGCTGTTCTGGAACTCATTTTGTAAACCAGGCTGGCCTTGAACTCACAGAGATCCACCTTCCTCTGTCACCTGAGTGCTGGGATTCAAGATATGTACCACCAAGCCTGGCTAAAATGAATTTTGATAGCATCATATTTCAAGTAGTCATAGGACTGTTGGAATATGTCTTAGCTTTCCAAAGCAAGAGTGACATCACTTATTTCATCCTTGTTAAATATTCAGCTGTTATCCCCAGAGGAATAGAAAGCATTGGAATCTTCACACTACAAGCCTATTCTTGCATTCATGACTGCTTCATATGTGGAAAAATGACCCATGTGTGGATGCTAGTGTATTGCAAAAACACAGAAAACCAAAACTCCAAGCCAACTTTGGGCTCAATATTAAAAAAAAAACAGAAATTAATATATAACTATAATGTGGAAGATCAACTAACTTTAGAGTACTTTTATGTGGACAGATCAAAAATCAATGCTGCTAAGTTGAATTAAAATCTATAATTTTTATACATGGACCTTGTAAGAAGTTAACAGCTACCCAGTTTAGCTTTATTTGATGATTACTTGAAAATTTAAAGACTTATACCATTTCCAGTTTTCTCTTTTGTGCTGTGGTTCAGTGCATGAACACTCATCTGCCATGCATGCCTGCTGCCCTGACTCTGCCCCTCTCAAGCCATAAGTAAAAAATATTTTCTTTCTTCTATCAGTTTCCTTGATCACTGCGTTTTATCACAGAAATAGAAAAATAACTAACACAAGGTTTCTGGTCCAAGGAGATTGATTCTACGCTAGGAATTCCCTGTTGAAGATGCCTCTTTCTGGAATCCTCAATACTCTAGGACTGTTGTCAGTTTTATATAGCTTGACATTAAACTTTAAGCACCAAGAGCTCTTCAGCTAAGTGTGGGACTTCCTGTTCACCTTTGCTCCCCACATTAGGATTTGGTCTGGCTTGAGCCTGTGAAAGGCTTGTAGATGTTGTCACAACCACAGTGAATTCTTATGCACAGCTGCCCTGATGTGTCCAGAAAAGAGTTTCTCTTTAGTCATCTACAAGTCTGGTCCTTATATTCTTTATAACACCGCCTAAGAATTGATTGTTAAGTCTTAGGGAAGGGTAGTTATGTCTTAGCTATTTTTCAATTGCTGTGCTGAGATGCCCCAACCAAAAAAACTTATAAAAGAAAGTATTTAAATTAAGAATCATGACTTCAGGGACTTAGAGTCCATGACAATGTGGCAGGGAATGTGATATCAGAGAGATAGTCTTGAAACGAGAAATGTAGCTGAGACCTACATTTGATTCACAAGTACAAGGAAAATAGAGAGCTGACTTGGAATGGCATGGGCTTTTAAAACTGCAGAGTTCACTCCAAGTGACACACTTCTGCCGACAAGGTTCGAATTCTTATCCCTTCCAAAATAGTTCTACCAGCTGAGGGCCAAATATTCAAATATGTGAGCATCTGGGGGTCATTCTCATCAAAACCACAACAGGATGTGATATGGTAACCCAATTTAGGTATGAAAAATCCACAGTCTTTATTCTCTGCAGCTTGACTAGTTATGGGTCTCTGTATTAGTTACTGTCTGCCTTAAATGGTAGTTTCTCAGATGAGGTTTAGAGTCCTAACTAAAACTAATGTTTCAGAACATTCACAGGAAAACAACTATTGCAGGAGCACCCAAGATACCAACATATACATAGAGAAAAAGCAGTTTAAATAGAGTTATCCTGCAAAACAGCAACAAAATTCCTACCAGACATCTCAGACTAACAAATACCAAGTGCATTGTCAGGAACCGGTTACCTCTCCTGAAATTCTGTATGATTATTTTGGGAGTCTGGGTGGCTGGGAAACAAACAAGCGGTCCCCTACTACAGTAGACCCTCTTTCATACCCTCCAGAACTTGAAAATAAGATGCCATTGTTGATAACATTACACACCTAAGACACAGAACACAGAGAAAGCAATCTGCTACTGACTTGGTAGCTGTACCCTTATAGACTAGTTTTCATAGTGTGGGAAGGTTCTATGCACACTTCCAAAGGAAAAAAGTAACCATCAATCTTATGTACTTGTGTACTCCCTGAACTATAATGATGATCTTCTTGGAAAGATAGTGTCACTGGTGTTAAAGGGGCACACATGTTAAAGGATTACACCTCCACTTTCTGACTGGATTTATGTCTTACTCCACAAGATGGAAGCCTTATTTGGCACATTTAATAGGACCAAGATCCTGTGGCAGAACAATTCATAATCCCTAGGGAAGAATATCCAGCCTTCCTCTACTCATAAGATATAGTTTCACAAATTGTTTTATTCACATCCCATACTGCTCACTTTTCTTCCTCTTAACCATCCCCTTTTCTTTTCCAAATAGTATTTGTCATCTCCAGTTACACTTTTTAACTTCATGCAGTTACATGTTTAAATACTTGGGGTTATTTAAGTGAAACAAAGCAAACTTATAAAGGAAAAATTACATATTCTCTCAGATATGCAGAACCTAATTTTAATATATCTGCATATACATATATAATTTTATGTGAACATGATATATATGATATATAGGTGTATAATACATATGTATATATATATAATGAAATTGAAATAGAAAAGAGATTATAGTATTAAAGAAAAGGGGAGGAAAATGATAATAGAATATATGCAGCATAAAAGCTGAAGCGAATACTATTTGGATTTTAAATTAACCCATTTCCATTGTTTTACATTTTACCATGAGGCTCATGGTTTGTTACCTCTTGCTTCTTGGGTGGCTACATGGCATCTGCCTGACTCTACTTTCTTTCTCTCTGCATTCAGTTTAGATTTCTCACCTAACTATATTCTGCCCTGCCATAGGCCAAAGCAGATTCTATATTAACCAATAGTAATAAAACATATTCATAGCATACAGAGCGGAATCCCACATCAAAACAAAACTGTTGCATGGCATAGGAAACCCTCACCAGTGTAAGGAGACAGCTACAACAAGGAAGGAATCTGTGCCAATTACACATCTGAGAGAGGCTACTATCTAGAATGTATAAGAAACTCATTAAATACTGAAAAAAAAACAAATAACTCAGTCAATAAAAGGACTAACTAAATATACTAGTCTCAAGAGAAGAAGTGCAATAGAAATTCAAAGTAAATATTTGAAAAAGTGTTCAACATCCAAAACCAAATTAAATCACAAATGAAATGAAAAGTTTTGAGATTGCATCTTATCTCCCTCATAATGGTAGTCATAGAGATGACAAAGGAGAACAAGCAGGATATGAGGAGGGTAAATTTCTGTAGCCATTGAGGAACTCAGTATAGCATCGGAGCCAAAAATTTTAAGTCAAATTTCACAGAAAGATGTGCACATCATGATTATTGCTGCACTATACACAATACCCCAGCTATGGATTTTATTGAATTGTAAAGACTCGAATTATGATAATCACTGGAAAACCATCATTTTAAGAACAGCTTTAGGAATGGCTTCATTCTAAGTCTGATAAATATGAAGGAAATTTTATCCTCCATTTAGCTTTCTCAGTACCCAGTAGACAATGTTATTTGAATTGCTCGGGTCATAAGGCAATTTTTTTTTCACTCTAATGGTTTGAGTATTGCGTGGATAAAAGCAGTGGATGTGCTCCTGCAAGTAGAAAGGATTTCTACGCAGGATCTTTTCACCTGGGAAGTGCTTATAAAAGCTGAACCACCCCCATGACAAAAGAGCGTCTGTGAGGTCACTAGGCCCAGTCTCTGTTGTCAGAGAAACCAGGTGCTCCTTGCAAATTTAACAAGGTCACAATGAGATCAGAGAATGGCAGGGCTATGATGGATTTAGCATGTTAACTCAGAACACTAGAAACTAACACTCTAACGTGCAACTGATAGGAAAATGGGGGAGGCTTTTTGTCAAGTGAGGTACTAACAAGACTAAATCAGCTATTAGCTGATTTTGAAGGTGCATCGTTGTATTTAAAGAGATGGTTCTATGTATAATCTCATACTTTGGATATAATAGTATAATTGTTTTTTTTTTCTTTTTGTATTTTTTTATTTTCATGTCATATTTTTTGTTATTAAGTATTGTTTTGTGGGACAAGATCTCACTGTGCAGTCCAGACTAGCCTCGAAATTGTAACCCTTTTTCAACCAACCAATTTTTGGGAACAGATGGGTACCATAAACCTCTGCATACAGAAATATTTTAAAGATACTACTTTATATGAACCTGGAACTTAGGAAGACACATATCACTTTTTGACTTTTTGCTATATCTGAGTGTATATTTATCATTCAAAGGCTTTCATATTTACTTATTTGATATTCACAGGAATCACGGGAAAGGCTTTCCCACACACACATTGCTTATGGTTTATTGAATTAACTTAACACACACACATATATATTATATATAATGCAACATATAATATATAATATTATATTATAACTTATATATTATATATAATTCTAATATTCCTCACAAAATAGATTTCTTTTTTCTAATTCAATAAATTAAAAAGTTCAAGAATTTTATTAACTTGTTTCATGAAATAAACCAATCATGAGGAAATATTAAATATCCATTTTACAATCTGTAGTTTTCTATATGAAAAGCATTGTTTAGCATTCTTACTCTTATGAAATCACCTTTTTACATTTTCTGTAATGTTAAATATGTTTTAAGTGTATGTGGGCATGTGTATGGGTGCCTGTGTGTGTGTGTGTGTGTGTGTGTGTGTGTGTGTGTGTGTACACTCATATGATGCAGAATGTTATAAGTCATAGGACAAACTTCGTTTTATTTAGAGTTGCATCTCTCCTTCTGCCAGGTAGGTGCTAAGCAATCATACTTGTCTGCATGCTCCTTTACCTACTGGAGAACCTTTTGACACTGTTGAATAATTTTTATTGTCAAGTGCAAGATGTGCTGGTTTGAATTCATCTGTATGAAGTAGACATCGTGAATGAAACACGACCTACCTCACACTTCTCAGGTTACCTGGAGGTGCTTTGGAGGTATTCAAGTAAATAACTGAATCACACCTATGCTTGCCTTTTCCTGTTGCACTTATTTGACTCCTTTCTTTGCTATGTTTTTTAACCCGTTCTCAGATATTTGTGCAAGAATCATCGTAATAACTGGCAGAGGGAGTGACAAGCTTCTGGTTGATCAGCAAAATCTCAATGCCTGCTTTTGAAAATTGAAATTTGAAATAGTTTTAATAATTATTTAATTTTTATCACATTAATTTAAATAATTAGTTTAATTATTTAAATTTTTATAATTTCTTCGAAGCACTGTTAACTGATTGAAAAATATTACAGGAATATTCACTTTGCTCCATTGAAAGCTTGACTCTAAACAGAACTCAATATATGACAAGAGAGTCAGTACACATGAATTAAAATACCAGCTTTTAATTATCTTACAAATATGCATTGAGGGCCCACTGTGTATTAGTTTTAATGCTATCAGGAGCAGGATTTTGATAATGTGTAAATTTCCTGTTGTCATAAAATAATTAGTGAGAATTAGCTTCCCCTGTCAAGATGATATATTTTAGAAGCTAAGTCCTCTCATTGGACAGCAGTCCTTGACAACCTACTTTAATCTGTGATCTCTGTCCTCCCTGCTTGACCTATGAGTAACAACATATGCCCTAAAGGTAGCACTATTACTTCCCACTGCAACATTTCACAAGGTTACATAGCTGCCAGAACTCATTATGGTACTGACTTATTATAGTCAGTCAAATTGGCTCACTGATCATAGCCTAAGTTACATCTCTGTGTAACTAAGATGTACTTATTAGCCTATTGTTACATCTCTATGAAACTAAGCTTTCTCATGAGAATTTACATTGAACTCAAAGGTCTTTTCTACATGTGTGGCATAGTCACTGGACTGAAGGGTATCTACAAAGTACAAATATATCGCATGTAGGTTATTTTCCTAGTTACGTTTCTACTGCTCTGATAAACACAGTGACCATAGACAACATGGGAGGGAAAGCAAAGCATTTATTTCATCTTATTCTTCTAGATAGCAGTGCATTCCTAAAGCATAAGCAGGACATGGTCTCAAGAAAGACAGGAAGTTGAAGAAGACATGGAGAGGTGCTGCTTATTGGCTTGCTCTCTATGGCTTGCTCATCCTGCTTTTTCATAGCACCCAGAACCACCTACCCACAGTAGGTTGCACCCTCCCACATAAATCATAAGAAGATTCCCTATAAGCTTACTTATGGGTCAGTATGTTGGGGGCATTTTCTTAATTGGGGTTCTCTCTTCTCAAATAACTCTATCTAGCCTGTGTCAAGTTGACATTAAAAACTAGCCAATGCAACTATGGAGAGTTCCATTTTTTCTTATTTAAAAAATTTATTTTTGATTGTGTGTGTGTGTCCAAGAATACAGTGCCCTTGAAGACCAGATGAGGGTCTCTCATCACCTAGCAATAAGTTAAAGGTAGTGGTGAGCCATCTAAAGTGGTTGCTATAAACCAAACTCATACTTGTACAAGCAAGTGCAGCATACACTCTGAGCCATCTCTCTAGTTCCCTAAAGATAGATATTCTGCCACTTAATTAGTTATCTACCCAAGACATGTCATTGCAACACAAAGAAGACGAAATGGGCTTCTGACCTTAACAGTTTTTACTTGTTTGTTTGCTTGTTTGTTTATTTGGTGTGAATTGGAAGGGGGTAGGTGAGCAAGGTTCATATCACTACCATGTCACCTGGCCTGACTTTGGTATTATGTCAAGGGGCATCTAGAGGCAGGCATTAGGGAAGACAACAAACTTATCTTTCAGCTTCCAATAGGGAGGAGCTGCAAGACCACAGCATAGCATGCTTTGCTTTCATCTTGACCCTTTCAGAGCGAAAGGAATGAGGAAAGGGAGGAGAGAGAGGGAGAGGCTATGGAAAGAGGAGGAATGCAATGTAAGGACTTAGGGAGAAGGAAGAAAGCAACTGGGTGGGGTCTGTGTTACAATTGTCTATATCTTTAGCTATCATTTCTATTTGTGACTAACATCTTCCATTTATCCTAATGTGCTAACAGCAAAGTAACCTTAATTCCACTACCTTCAGAAGCTACTTTTCCCCTTTCTGCTTTCAGAAAATGCACAGGGTTTATCTACACTCCATGCAATTCTCACCGAATTGCCTCAATAATCACTACAATCATGATGTTCCTTCCATTCTTCTTCTTAAATTTTTCTCATCCAGGTGAAAATGAGCTGAATGTGCTCACATCCCATCACACACAAGTTCCTGGTACCAACTTCTTTCGATTTTAGGAAGCCCGCTTGTTTCTGGTTATCTGTGCAGTAGCTGTGTCTAACATTAGATATCACTTGGATGTTTTTCTATCAAATTTCTGACCTGAAAACCTATGAGGGTAGTAAATTAATTCCTCCTTTACTTTTCTTTTTCTGCTTTCATCTTCCAGTAAGGTAGAACACTTTGTGGCTCTAAATAGACTGTGCAGAAGACTCCCAAAATATATCTTCTAACCAGACTGCTCCCATCACTTCAGATATTACAGCCGAGTATCTAGACAGCATCCGTTCCATGAACTCTGAAAGCTATAACATTTCATATCCAAATTTGAACTCCCCTTTCTCAATTTTTCATTACACTTAAGCCAAATACTTTTTTTTTCTTTTCATACATTAGATAGGTGAACAAAATTTGCCAAGGTAACACAAAGGCATTAAGAATCCAATGCTTACCACTATGACAAGCTGTCATTCGGGGAAAGCATTATCCTTTGGCCTTTAATGTAACAACAATGATTTGATGAGTTTTCAAAATGCCACTCCTTGTTTCCTGTTCTATGCATAATTTTCATAGATATATTTTGAAGCGGAAATCAGTCACCTTTTGCTTGTTTATAAACACTCTGTTTATAACTTCGTAATAGCTGTCCATTTTTTAACTTTCAAATACAAATCTTTCCAGTAGCCCAACCTTTCATGGATCTGTTCTCTTCCTCTCTTGCTCTTGTTCTCCTTCTCTCCTCACTTCAAACTGTTCAATTCCAACTTTGACATACAGGAAAAACTAATAAATTAACTTTTCAAAATTGTTAGCCTAGTGATTATAGACAAAACTTCATCTATCTAGGAGCTCAAGTAAAGCTCCTCTTTACTCTGCACTTTAAAAATTACAACAACAACATAAATACAAAAACAAGTTTAATTTTTTAAAAACTGAAAGTATAGTTTTGGGAGATAGAAAAACAACCTTCTCTGATTTCTACTTAATTTGTGTCCTTAACATTTGGTGAAATCCCAAGTCTAATGATGCAAATACATATTATAGTGACATGAATATGTAACAAAATCTCCTTCCCATCATGTCAACACACTATTGCAAACTGAGCTAATTTTCAAATGATGACTAGAAAAGTGGTTAAAATTTCATTTAATGCCTTTAATGAAATATGAACATCCAAAATTGAGTTAAATCATGTCGCATAGACATATAAGATAATTCGTGATATTGTGCTTAAGACAAGTCATAATATTGCTCTTAAGACCAATGCTAGATTTTTAACCTGTATTTTTGAAAAAAAATCATCAAATAATAAAATCTACATATGGATAATAGAAAATATTTATTCTACCTGATAAAGACCTGACATGTCTCTATGTCTGTAGTAAATATAAAGGTCTAATATCCAGCATGACTTACAAATTTAATCCTTTGTCACTGTAATATTTTAACAGATATTATATTCCGCGAAATTGTTGAATAGTGCTTAAATATCCAAATTCCTAAAGCCATTTTTTTTGCCAAAGGACTTTTGCTCATGACTATAGATCCCCTGATGTGTAGGCAAGGTGGAGCAGGAAATTAATCTTGAGAGTCTTCCTTACTTTTGGTGGATGATAAAATACATATTATGCAAGTGCACCACCACATTGTTCCTTTTCCTGGGACAATTTTGAGATGTGCTTAATGTCTGGCTTCTATAACTTTTCCAGTGATATTAAATTCCATTTTTCGTCTACTGTGGGTGCTTTCCTAACCCAGACCTCTGTGGCTGCCTTCTTTTCCTTGTTTTATTTCTCCATTCTTCCACTGATATTTTATTTTTTTGTTTCAATTTCAACTTTCTCTCAGCATCTGTTTCTACAATAATATAGCAAAAGTACGCATGCTGAAATACTTTGAAAAGATGCTAATCTTATTTACAACTCAGAAGAACAGACTGTTACTATTGAAAGTGAAAAAGCCTATATTTTCCCCATTTAAAGCTTTCTGTTTCCTTTCCTGGATATGGAATTGTTAGATTTTTTTTAAAGTAGTATGCAAAATAATATATTTTTCTTGCTAATTAGGTAATTAATCTCAGAAACAAAACCCGAATTAAGAAGAATAAATACTATAATTTAGATATTTAATATTTTTCTCAATAATTACTTTAACTTTTGTTAAGAAAAATTGAAATTCCTTGCAGTAGTAAAATAAGGGGATAATCCCACACTTAAGACACTCAGGGGAATTTAAATAAGAAAAAGCCACTCCTCAGTTCACAGTACCTTAAGGAAGCCCATGACTGGTTTGCTGCTGTTAGGTTTCCATTCAGACTCTAATGGGATTTAAGCTCCATGCTGTTAAAACATTCCAGGATACACAGATGTTGGAAGAATATTGCCAGGTAGTCACTTAAAGTGTTAGGACTCATTTGTGTTACCCCACTTTCCCCGAGGCTGTCCATAAAATCCATAAAAAAGGCTTTATATGACTGATAAAGATACAGCATGTATGACTTTCTGTTTGTTTTTATTTGTTAAGGTCCCGACACAGCCTTTTAACATTGTCTCCAAGGGCTATGCATCAAGTTCACTGTAGCCCTTGGGTGTTCTCTTCTAGGGTGAGTTGTGAAAGGAAAGCATGACCTTCAGAACCATTTTGACATCTATTTTAAAGGACTGCTATGTTTCTCTTCCATCTCTGAGTAGTCCAGAAATGCTTTCTTTTCCTTTTTTATTTCGTTTCCAGACAATGTTTGGCTAAAGTTGGAGACCGTGTTTTCAGTTCACCTTGTCGTTCCTAAAGCACCCACTCCAGTGCTCACTAAGGACTAGTTACTTAGAAAATGTTGTCAGCTGCAAATGAAAGAGTTGTTTGTCATTCTGTCCTTAGGATCTCGGAAAAGAAATTCAAGCCCCATTCATCCCACATAAGAGAGAACTACCTGTGGCTGTAAACGAGGACGTGTCTTATACACGTTTTAGGTGCATTTCTTTAACAATCTACAGCATATTAGCCTTCATTTTCAAGACAATCTTTCAAACTGGAGTTGAGAAAAAAAATAAAACAGCTTCTCTTAAATATTATTTTTATCCACTAGGTTTTTGGAGCACTCAGCTGTTCTTTTGGATGGGCTATAGAACAAAGGAGTCTTCCTGAATCTGGAGATCTCTGTGTGCACGCACTAATAGAATGTTCATACCCAACCCAAGGCCAAATTGTCCCTAATGAACATGAAGCACAAAGAGACGATACATGCTCTTTTATTCAGCTTGCTCAAGTTCCCAGCAGAAACTAGCTGGGAGCACAGAGACACTGGCATTTCAGACTCTTCTTCAGACAATGACTTACAGCCGAACTCTATCTCACACACTACGTCATTTTAAATGAATTCCTCAAATTGTTTGAGCTTTTGACATCTGAAGAATTATAATGTCTCTCCTATTACCAGGTGATTACAAGGGAAGTTATACGTGAGGATTTCTTTGGTGTGACATCCATGATCACTGAGTTGGAATGCAGTTTGCTCATTCATCTGGCCTTTTCACACACTTCCAGCTTGTGCCAAATAAACTTGGCCTACTCTATTCTCCCTTTAAGTCTCTGGACAAGTTTCATTCTTGCTTGCATTTCCTCTAGCAGATGGTTCCTTCTGCTTGCTCCTTTTGCATGTTAATTGTTTACATGATTATTTCCTGTTCCTCTTTCGGCTTCCTGCTGGTAGTTTGATGTCTGTTCACCTGTCTAGTACTTGCTCATTGTCTGTTGTACTGTTACAGTCCCATAGGTACTATAAATATTAAGTGATCAAATTAGCATTGAGCAGGTAAAAATGCTTCAATCTGTACAAAAGTGCTAACAAATATTATAGCAATATATTAGGCTGGGGGTCTCTTGCTTGCTCTTCTGAGTCCTGGAAAGCTGACAGAAAGATGGGAAGAATGAGCACTGGATAAAACAATAAAAGGCAAGCACAAGTATCAGATATCATATGACACTGTATGCACTAGGAACCTCTCATGTCCTGCATGGCTTAGTTCTGGAAATCTGGTAGGGGTGACACAAGAATGAAGAAATTATGACATATATGCAGAAAAGCTAAGACTGGATGGGATGTGCTCTCTTTAATGAAGAGCACCTTCTATAAAACCTGGAATCACAGCATGCTTCTTATGTATTACATAAAGAGTTAGAGTTAGTCTTAGTAAGAAGTGGTCATCGAAGGTAAACTGTTGACTGAGGTTTCTATCCCACCTGGTCGCATAGCTGTTCAGTCCTGGAATTCATTCCATAGAACAAGCTGTCCTTGATCTCACAGAGATCCACTTGCCTCTGTATCCTAAGTGCTGGGATTAAGGTGTGGGCCACCATACCCAACTTTTCCTCCCCCGTCTCTATTTCTTTTTTAAGGACTTTATCATTCTTCTTTTACTCCCAAACCTACATATATTTTTAAACACGCTCTTAACCATTTAGAGGTGTTTTTTTTTTTTTCAACTGAATCTGTCTTTACTGTATATCTTTCTTTTTCTGACCACATGAGTCTTTAATTTGCTAAGCAATATCGCTAGGACTAAAACTGTGGCTTTGACGGCTAATCCAGCCCATTCCTTAGTTTTCTGAGAGTAAAGCCTCAAAGGGGAGATACTGGTCAGACCCATGTTTATTGCCACAACTCTATGGAGTTTCAAGGTCCCTGCCACCACAAAAAAAAAAAAAAAAAAAAAAAAAAAAAAAAAAAAAAAAAAAAAAAAAAAAAACATGCTGTTGGCTATTCATAAACACCATTTAAGTGTTTGGTGTTGATATTTCTTAAAAGAGCTGCAAGGTTTTTGCAGCTAAACCTGAGTCAGGAAATCCCTCTTAAATGAGACATGCCTGCCCCTAGCAAACAGAGCCCACCTGAGAAAATGCTTTTATCAAAAAGCCATGCTAATCTCTGTTCTTTTATATCTAGAATTGCTCCTCAAACTCTCTTAGGTTTTCTTTTTTTTTCATGTTTTTTTTTATATTTAAAAATTTCCATCTCCTCTCCTCCTCCTCCCCCTTCCCTCCCCTCCCCTCCACCCATACCCCCCTCCCTCCCTCTCCAGGCGAAGGAGCCATCAGGGTTCCCTACTCTATATTAAGACTAAGGTCCTTCCAACTCCCCCCAGGACCAGGAAGGTGATCAACCAAGCTGAGAAGGCTCCCACAGAGCCCATCCATTGCAGAAGAATCAGAGCCCAGTGCCATTGTCCTTTGTTTCTCAGTCAGCCCCCACTGTTGGCCACATGCAGAGAGTCCGGTTTGGTCGCATGTTCCATCAGTCCCATTCCAACTGGGGTTGGTGTTCTCCCATTAGTTCTGTCCCACCGTCTCCATGGGTGAACGCACCCCTCACGGTCCTGACTTTCTTTCTCATGTTCTCTCTCCTTCTGCTCCTCATCAGGACTTTGGGAGCTCAGTCCAGTGCTCCAATGTGGGGCTCAGTCATTTTCTTCATCTATCACCAGGTGGAAGTTCCCTCACGGTCCTGGCTTTCTTTCTCATGTTCTCTCTCTTTCTGCTCCTCAGCTGTCCTCATTGGTGCCATTTGTTGACAGAGGTTTCTGTCTCTCCTGCTCCCACAGCTGTTCAGTCCCAAAGAAACACACAGAGGTCTACATTAATTATAAAATGGTTGTCCTATTATCTCAGGCTTCTTATTAATGCTTATAACTTATATTAACCCATAATTCTTGTTTGTGTTAGCTTCATGACTTGGCACATTTTATCAGTGAGGCATTCTCATCTTGCTTCCTCTGCTTCTGGCTTCCTCTGTGACAACTGCACACTGAATCTTTCCTCTTCCCAGAATTATCCTGTACTCATTGTCCCACCTCTACTTCCTGCCTGGCTACTGGCCAATCAGAGTTTTATTAAACCAATACAATACCATTGGCCCACAGGAATAAACAAAGTCACGATGAAGGCATCTTGAAGGAAGAAGATTCAGTTGTCAGTTTTTGCACAGCCAGCAACTTCCTATGAACTAGCAGAAGAATTTGCTACTTTTCTGATCCTTATCATTGCCACTCCATGGATTTGAGCCAGTAAAATGACTGACATCGCCATGCCAACAATCCACATCCACTCAGGGCTTCACCTGCTGTCCACACGTACCAACGTAATATGTAACAGAAGAGGTAGCAGTGGCAGATGGTTTAGAAATTAATAGACCTTTCTGAACTTAGAGACAACCAGAGTTCTCTTTCCAGGATGTACATCAGGCTACTCACAATTCTGTAAACTCACTTTTAAGGGATCCAAAAATGGGACACTTTTCTGCCCTTTGAGGGAATCTGCCAACAAGTGATATGCAATCACACACAGACACACACACACACACACACACACACAAACACACACACGATGATAGTACTATTAATATGTAACAGCAAATTGAGTGTTTACAATATTTTTAAATGGTTACTCTTTCTTTGGCTTTATGTACTGACTGAACCTTTGGAATAGTCAAGTTATTTACCTTTCCTACAGTCTTTTGTCTTTGACGCACAAGGTAATGAATTTGCATTTCTCAACCGTCCTACATTACCATCAGCAGTGCTTAAGCACATGGCTAATTTCTGCACACACTAATTTTGATGTGCTACTTCAATAGGTGCCATATAGTTCCTTCTCATTTCCACAGCATTATGTGTCATTGGCAGCAATGAAGCGATTGGAGTGCAGAGCAATAGGCAATCTTCCCATGATTGACAGGTTTGGTGCCACCCTGCTGTTTACTGAAGGAGCTTCCATTGACTGTCTGCTGAGGGCATCTGTTCATGAAGAATAACATGACTCTTTTTTGCCACCTCATGCTGCGTTCTTCCTAGGATCACTGAGCATTGAGTCATCCTCATAGGAGGATTTGTATAGCCTTTTTGTTACTGATATCTTTCAAATATTGAAAGCAATATTTGGTATATTAGAAATGACACTGAACTATAAAATTTATTATTCTACAAACTTACTTATACCCTTAGGTAAATAACATCAGATCCTTTAGTTTAATTCAACCTACTTATTTATATTTACTTTTTAAACACATGCTTTACAATAAAACTTAAATTAGGTACCTAAAGTTTTAAAAAAAAGGAATGAGGGAGAGTTCAGGAACACTGACAAGTCAAAATATAAGCAACATAAACTTCAAAATTAATACTGATTATAATCAATTGTGACACATTAATTAGTGAGAGAATAATGTAGTGAAATTGAAGCAATTATAAATAAACATATGGGCACGTTGAGAGGAAAAGCACTTTTGTTTGAAACAAGGCTCTAAATAATTTCTAAGGAATTTTGTAGTAGAAATCATCATTTCCAGCTGGTAGTATAACATTTGATACAATGAAAAATTTGTATTATAAATGCTAAATCCAGGGTGAGATAGTGCTGAGGATATTCATGTGCAGGCACAGTATTAACTACTGGGGAGAGAGTTCCCTTCAAGGAGAAACTTAGAAAACAGTGGGTTAAACAAGTCCCTGAACTGGGCATCATTACCTAAGGGACAAGAATGCCTTATGCTCTGCCAGGTATCACTAAAATGGACAGAAGCACAGGACTCTAATATGATCAGGAAATTAAAAGGCAAGTCTATGTTTTTAAGACAGTACATAATATACACGGCCTATATTCTTTAAATGTCTATATCAAAAAAGAGGATATTATGGCAGAGAAACAGTTTGCATTAAAAGAAGCGAGATAAAAAAAATCCATCTCAACAAATGATTCTGGATAGAAACAAACAAACAAATGAAAAAACAAAAGAAGCCAAATTTGATAGATGACTATGTAGTTTCTTTGTGGAATGTTTTGTGTTTTGCAACACAAAAGAAATGTTAAAAAAATTTAAAAAAAAACTATTTTGAACACAGAGTAATTTTGTTTTAACCATGTTAAATTTGTTGCTTATTATAGTAACACTTAGTGAATTGTGCATTCATACTCCAGTCCTGACATAGCAACAAACCATTGATTGGGTTCCCTAAAGCCAGTTTTGGGGTCTAGGAGTCTTAAAAACACGTTTCTGAAGAGTTGGTATTCTCTAAGACTTCTGTCTATAGCTATGAGTTGGTCAACATTAAGCTAGCCTTATACCGCCTTCTGTGTGCTCTTCTGCATGCGTGTATGGATTTCATATTTGTATAAGGATTCCCACAAGATTGGATTAAATCTCATGCTCATAACCCCATTTTAATCTGATCACCTCTTTATCATCAAGGTCCTAGATATTAGAACTTCAACAGGAGAAGGGAGGATGATAATTAAGTACATATTGGTTTAATGTTCAGGAATTTTCTGTTCCTATCTTGGCACATGGACTTAGGAACTGTCACTATGTTTTCAATTTATTTGAAAGAGTTCAGTAGGGGGAAAGACTTTATAATTATGTGCCTGTATACAATAAATAGAAATTATATTTCTTTCGCTATCATTCTTTTTCTCCTTCTCTTGTTCCTACCTTTCCTGACCTGGCAATTTAACAATTGATCATTCTGAATGAAAAGTATTCTTTTAGTTAAGGTTTGAAATTTGTCAATACTATAAATTGGGGTAAAAATATATTATATGATCCTACTCAACAAAAAGTATGTAATGTACTTAGGAAGTCTACAAATGAAATTTATGCAAATTAGTAAATGAGAAAATGAAGTTAGATAAAAATGACAGAAAGTAGCCATTTCAGTTACTCAGCTTCTGGATTTGAGGGTAGAGTAAGGTTAAAATTAATTAATAACGCACAATAACACACAAGCAGGAGATGGTAAGGTGGTAGCAGATGGTGATTTCTCAATGGCTCAGTTTTGTTTTTGTTTGTTTGTTTGTTTGTTTGTTTTGGTTTTTTCGAGACAGGGTTTCTCTGCTGCTTGAGAGAGCCTGTCCTGGAACTAGCTCTTGTAGACTAGTCTCAGAACTCAGAGATTCGCCTGCCTCTGCCTCCCGAGTGCTGGGATTAAAGGCGTGCGCCACCACCACCTGGCTAATGGCTCAGTTTTTCAATCGTAGATACATTATCAATCCACTGATAGCATCGCTATGTGAAGACCTTAACAGTTTGTTTTCTGAAAAAAAAAAAAAAAAAAAAAAAAAACAAAAAACTCTCACCTCCAGAATCCTTTAATAAAAGGTGAATGTTTAAACTTAAGGACACTTTTGAACCATGAGACCAAGCACAACTCTGTTAGGAAGTGTAATTATTTTCCGCGAAAATGTTTCAAGTTACATTCAAATTTTCCTTTTGGTTACTCATAATTTACAAAGACATGAACATATTTATTTACTATTCATCATCTGATAATAATATTTTTAAATATAAGGTTTTAGTTGTAAGTCAGGCACTCAACATTACTTTCTTAATTCTTAATATAAAATATTTTCTCTATTTTGATGGTAAGATCACAAAGTGACAGAACATGAAGCAACATTTAAAGTGAGTAAGTTAATGAAGTAGGATTTTATTTGAGTACACTTTTCTCATAACACAATACAAAAAAGCTCCTAAATACGATACCTAAAGTACTGAGAGAAAAAAGCCTCTTCTGAAAAATTAGTAATTTTATTTTATTTAGCCTTATTCTATTCTATTAATGGACTCTTAGAATTTGTTTTATCTCTCCTTTGACTCCTTCTTACTTAACATGCATTTACCTTACCACCACTGAATGTTTCCTTATGTTGTTATTGTTTGTTTGGTTTTGTTTTTGTTTTTGTTTTTTGAGACAGGGTTTCTCTGTAGCTTTGGAGCCTGTCCTGCAACTAGCTCTTGTAGACCAGGCTGGCCCCATCTCACAAAGATCTTCCTGCCTCTGCCTCCCGAGTGCTGGGATTAAAGGTGTGCATCACCACCGCCCAGCTCATTGAATGGTTCATATGGTGAATTTTAATGAATGATATGTACCTTTTTCCTTTCAGATTATTTAGTTGCCCAAACACAGTTCTTTTTATCAACAGTAACTCAATAACATTCAAGAAACCCCAAAACAAGTGTTTAAGTTGTTGAAATATTTAGAGACTGAAAATGGTAATATTTTTCCTGTCATATCAGGCAGGGTTCTCTAGAGAAACAGAACCGATAGAATATATGTGTATGTGTCTCTGTTTGTGTATGTACACAAATATATGTGTGTATGTATGCACACACATATAATTAATTAGAATGGCTTACAGTTTATGCTCTTACTACTTCAACAATGGTTGTCTCTGAACAGAAATCCAAGAAACTAATAGCTGTTCTATTCGAGAGGCTGGATGTCTCAGATTGTCTTTGATACACAGCAGAGTCCTGAAAAAGTAGGCTCGAAAGCCAGGAAAGAGGTGAATTTCCAGAGAGAGTGAGGGCAGGTGGGCAAAGGGAAGTGTTTCTTTAGTCCTTATCCTTTACATAGGCTGCCAGCAGAGGGTGGGCCTCAGATTTTGGATGGGTCTTCAAAACTTCAGAGACCCACTTGAGGTGGGTCTGAATTAACAGGAATTTTGGAAAGACATTCACTAAATGTACCTAATGGAGGAGCCTTGGATTCAGTAATGCCATAGATTTTTTTCAATTTATTTTCAGACCTTTCTATTCCACACAAAAGGAAGAATTACATTATTTCACTTTTACAAGGATAGCTTACTTCTCTCCACCTGGCCCTGCTTGTACTTCTCATCTTGGATTATAACAAAAGCTTTATTGAAGCTCGTTGTAAATTTATAGAATCTCTGGAACTAACAAAAGTATTCCATTGAATATTCTCTGTGGCCAACATTGCACAGATCAAATAATATTTCCATTTTTTTTTTTCTAATCTGTCTCTTGTTTTGGCCACTTTAGCACATTAGATTGATGTCCTCAGAGAAAAATTTCTTCTGATTATACTAACAATAAAACAATTAGAAAAAAAAAGACATTAAGTAAAATGAGACCACCTGTGTGGATCAATTAAGTAATAGAAGTAGGACTTAGTTTCCTACTCAAATAATTATAATTCTTTCTCTCGCATACATACTTTGTCCTTGCTCATTGGAACCTCATATGCCAATTTTCTTTCTGCCAAGTTAAAACTTTCAGTATTTTTCTCCAGTTCATGGACGTTGACTTGGCATTTCTCTGCTCCTCCAGTAAAAGCTCAGTGCCAATTGATAACTTGAGGATGTCGACTGGCCATGTCAACTTCTCTATGAGTATTTATTCAATAATGGGATAGGAACTGTCCCGGGAAACAGGTGTAAAGGTCTACTTTCGCCTTCATACAGACGGGTGATCACCTTTCTTTCTCCACTGTCATAACTAAATCGATAGTGAGTCCCTGAGAAAAGAGTAAATAGCTTTAATATAGAATTAAATAAAGACTGTGAGTATCTGAAAGGTGATATTTCGATGAACACCCTTTTTACTAAAAATGCAGTTGAGTTGTTGGGATGAGATGACAGTGGATTGAATTCACCCTTTCCTAGAGAAGCGGTGGGAAATGTGAGAACCCGGACTGGATGGTAGTGGTGGAGCGGTGGGCCTTCTTCCTTAGCCACTACGCTGTCTTAGGTCCTCCCAGAGCTCAGTTCCAGTGAAGCCATCCTATGGCTCTTTGCAAACTTTGACTTTTCTTCTGTGACTCGACATTCCTAGTTTCCATGGTGGCAAGCAAAGCTCTCTGAGCTATGCTATCTATAGCCCTTCCACACAGAAAATAGGTTCTTTGACAAACCTGTGCTTCTCTAGAAAATTTTCCTCTGTACATAGATAAGTATATAACTCTATTTGTAAGTTCTTAAGATTATACCAAAGCATCTTAACAAAAATTGCTTGGACCACAGGCCCTTATTGTTGTCAACATAATTGCTTTAAATCCTGACCTTTAAATAAGTTTCTTTTTTTATTCTAGGACAGAAATTCCAAATAAAACTAGACAGATTCTTAGAAAATAAAAGTTTTGTAGATGGAAGACCTTAAATTATTCAGTTAGTTCCTATGTTCAAATTGTTCCCATTCTAATCTTGAATCAAAAGAATTTAAGTAATCTGCACATGATAAATGAGGTTATTTTTCAACAACGGTTTTATTTCAGTTTCATGAAAGTAACCCATCTGCCTTTAACCACTGTTTATTAATTATAGTCTTCAGTGAGCATCTATCTCTTTAACTTCTCTGTCTTCGTGTGGTTATTTGCGCATATATATTGGTGTGGATTCAAACTGAAAGAGAGAGAGTTGTTTTTAAACTTTTGTATGAGGAAGGATAGATGATAGGAGCGAAGAATCAGAGATTAAGTGGGTTTAGAGCATCGTTATTTACAGGGTCATTATCCTGTGTTTAAATATTAAAAAGCTTGTGAGTCAGCTATGCTCACTTTCATTTAGTAATTTCAAAGCACTTCAAATGCAAGTGCTATCATCTTTACTTACATGTGTGGGAAAACAGAATGATCATGCATGAATTAACCTTTCACAGTGCCATAGGACATTCGTTATTTCTATCCTCCAAATACTCCGAGAGACTCGGCGCTATGGTAATATTACCGCTGTCATTTCTCAGGTACAGACCTGCTGTTGTTCTCTGACAATTTCACACATTCACGTAATGAATTTTAATTGTTTTCACCCCCATTCCTCTCTCCTTCCCCATGCTCTTATGTTGAAATATTTCTTCCCAATGAGTTCTGCTTTCTTGTCTCATTGTGTATGAGTAGCTGAATTTAATAAGGGTTGCTTGTCTAAGAATGGATGATAGAATATTTATTGGTCATGCTGCTGAACAAAGTAATACCCACCCACCCACACCCAGTGATTAACTGCCCAATTGAGAGACCAGTTCAGTTGCCTGAGCCTCTCTCCCAGCTCTGATGAAATGCTGCTGAGGTCTTCTGCAGATGATCCTGGTTGTTATCTCCAATGGCTTTCTTTTGCATCACACACCCCTGTCCTCCAGCTCTTATATTCTTTCTTCTTCCTCTTTAGTGATGCTCCGTGATTTTTGGAAGGAGTAATATTGATGTCTGCTTTAAGAAGGACTCCACCAGCCCTGATAGTTCAGTCTGTTAGAAGTCTCTTCACTAACTATCTTGTTAATGACTATATTGAAAAGTTTCTCTTATGAACGCTGACAGTAACACAATCAATAGGTTAGGATATAAATATATAGTAGGCAGTTTCATAACATGTCCATTTGCTAAAAGGAAGGTTCCCCAAAGGGTGTCTGGCATCCTTAGCCTTGGACATTTGACCGTGTTTATAGTGCCAGGCAAATTCCCTCCTGTGGAACGGACTTCAAACACGATCAACAGATTACCCAGTTTTTGTTCTGCTGGTATAAAGGAATACCGTGACCAAGGAAGCACATAAAAGGAAACATGTCATTGGAGACTTGCCTTACATTTTCAGAGGGTAGTCCAAAGTCACCAGGGCAGAGAACATGGCACCAGCAGGTGTGGTGATGAAGCAGTAACTGAGAGCTCACATGTGACGTGCACATTTTAGACTGGGATAATGGGACTAGGACAGGTATGTGCCTTTCAAACCAACTGCTTCAACAAGGCGACATCTCCTCCAATAAAGACACACATCCTAAGATTCTCAAGTCTTCTAACCCAGGCACTTACGGGGGACATTCTCATTCAAACTATCACACCTCCCTGTTAATTGTCTCACGAATGCAGCAGGAGCACTTCTTATCCAGACTTTCGTTTCCTTACTGCAGTCTACAAAATTCACAGCTGGATAAGTCTATTGATGACTTTTGTCCCCCACGGTCCCCTGCAGAGCACTTTCTGGCACTATAAAAACTAATCAATATGTTGGAAGTTCAGCTCCAGCTTTACAATTTTGTGCTCTCTGATGAAAGAATGTGATATCTGTAGCAATCGGGCTTGGCATCAACTTCTGGGGGAGGGATAACAAAGAGCAATGGCAAGAGCCTATACTGTCTGAGGGCCTTCAGTGTGCCTCGGTGACCAACAGCACATAGGGTTACAGTCTACACCTTGTTCTCGGATTTTTATTTAATTATTAATTTAGTATAATAAGCTATAACTTGTGGGAAGAGTATTATCAATACATGTAAGATGTTCAAACTGCTTTTTAGATTTTATTGGATATCCTCATTAAATAGTAGTTTTCTGTATGTTTCCACACATCCATGCTTTTAGGTGCCCCTTTTCCTGGCTCTGTAGCCGTTCTCCTCGCAAATTAGACCATTCTACCTGTATTGCTCCCTTCTCCACTCGCATGTCACAACTTCAGGGAACTTAAGTAGTCTCTTTCCAGACCGCTGTCTGTGTTATTACAGTCCAGAAGCATGCCTGTACATGGCAACAGGGATTCCTTAAGTGTGGAAATTTGATTCCACCTCTTTGTATGTCTCAAACAGAAAATTTTGAGTTCTAAGATATTGCATCAAATATTTTACTGTTTTCATGAATAAATCATATTTAACATGGTATTTGGCTCCTGGCATCCTTAAAGCTATAGGATTCCTAAGTAAGTACTGCCTTTGGTCAAGGAAAGCATCTACATAGAATATTAGCCACATTCTTTGAAGTAAAGGAAAGGGCAATTTGAGATCTTATGAGGTATATAGATTTGAGAAATCTCCAGTCACAGTAAATTTGAAAAATAAATTTGAGAAGATGGTGTGGCTAAATGGTAGAGTGCTTACTAAAACACACAGAACCCTTGGCTTGATCCTCAGGACAAAAAAAAAAAAAAGTATGGGTGTTGAAATTTAATACTGTACTAAAAGGCACTCATCTTTATCTCCAATTTTAAGGCCCATGGCCTATCTTGAAGCTCTTCTGTTTTCATCCTTTCTCCCTATTATCAATGCATAGCACCAAGATGGAGTTCCTGAGTGTAATACTCAATGTTTTCAGTGTTATCATCTCATAGGCGATAGTATTAAAATTTATGAAAATTCAGATTAGTTATGTCTTACTCTAAAATAAAGAAAGAAACAGAACTTTTCTAGATTCCAGAATTAGCTAGTTTGAACCCCTTGAATACACCCAACTGTTATTATAAGATGGTATCTGTAAGCTGCAGTAGCTTGAGTAAGATGTTGCTAAAATGAAAATTGATTAGACAAAAGAGTTTTCAAATATAACTATGAATAGATACACTGCCTCCTGAAAATTCTTTAAGTAGAAGTATGCAAAAGAGCAATGTAAACATAGAAAATAAATCAATAATTTATTAACTAATGATTGAATCCCAAGTAGAATTACAGTTATCTATGCTAGATAGTGTGGAAAAGCTCATGTCTCTCTCCTAGAATGGGATAATGCTCTTCATAGATCTTCTAACCTAATTTTAAATCCCAGACTTATATTTTATCATCTTAATACAAGAAAATCAGTACAAAAATTGAATATATATATATATTCCTCAATTTTGTACTGATTTTCTTGAATTAAGATGTGTGTGTATAATGTGTCCTCTTAATTGGTTTTGTAATGCATATGTATCTATTTATTTTATACAAGAATCATATAGATCAATATTAATCAAACAATTTTCAAAATACCATAATATTTTTTCAGGTTGACTGAATGGATATTTGAAGAACTGAGAAGATCAGAAATTGACATTTAAATGAATAAGTGAAGTTCCATTTGAAATAGCAGAGCAGATAATAGCCGAGGGGAGGTATATGTAGTTCAGGAAAAAGACAATGCTTGACTACTAAAAGACCAGACACTGGGAAAACAGAAGGATGCTGCCATCTGGTTGGAGATGTACCTGAGTTGGAAGGATGCTGTTAGCTGAAGCTAGTGATTCAGCTGAGACCAGATTGTGCTCGCCACTGTTGGCTATGTTAAAAATCTGACTATTTCCCTGATTGATGCCCGCAGCTATAGGGAATTTCATAGCACATGACCCTATTTTATTTTAATGGGATATCCTTGACCACTATGTAAAGAATGACAAAGAGGAGGAACATGTTGGAGAGTTCTGTTACTCCTTTTTTTTTTTCTGGGGTGGGGTGGTAAGACAGGGTTTCTCAGTATAATGGTGCTAGCTGTCTTGGAACAGGCTTTGATGACTAGGCTGGCCTTGAATTCAGAGATCCTCTTACCTCCCCCTTCCAATGATTTAAAATTCCAGTGATTGGATTGAAGGAATGCACCACCATGCCTGACAAGTTCTACTACTTATGTTGAATCTGGACTTAGGTTGAAAATGACAAGCTGAAGATGCGGTGGGAGAGAGAGTTGAAATTAGATCTTGAGAAAGATAGAGTAGACCTTGTCATCGACTACCGTCAAAGGAAGGAAGATGCTCCTTTTAAAAAATATTTAAATAATTTTTTCATTGATTTTACATAAAGAACACAGTGTCCTCTCCCTCCTTCCTCTCCCGCCATGTCTCCTTTGCTTCACATAGTCCTCCTACCCCCATCCCCTCCTCCTCGGTCTCCATTTAGAAAGAGGCAGCTCTCCCATGGACTTCAGCAAATATGGCGCATCAAACTTAGGCAGGAATGAGCTCTTCCCCTTGCATCAAGGCTGGGCAAGGTAACCCATTATGGGGAAGAAGTTCCCAAAATCACCCAAACCCGAGGGACAGGCCCTGATCTCACTGCTAGGATCCATACAAAGAGACCAAGCCACACACCTGTCACACACATGCAGAGTCATGGTTAGTCCCAGGAAGGCTCCCTGTTGGTTCAGAGTTCAAGAGGTCCCACCAGCTCAGTCAGTTGTCTCTGTGGGTTCCCTTGTCATGATTCTCCGGCTCCAACAATCCCTTCACCTTTCTTCAGCAAAAGCTAAGCTCAGTGCTTGGCTATGGATCTCTACATTTGTTTCTGTCAGTTACCTGATAGAATGTCACTGATGATAATTAAGGTCATCACCAATCTGATTATAGTAGCTGGCCAGTTCAGTCACCCTCTCCACTATTGCTAGGAGTCTTAACTGAGGTCATCTTTGTGGGATTCCTGGGAATTTCCCTGGCATCAAGTTTCTTCCTAATGCACTCCCCAGTTAAGATGTCTTTTTCTTTCCTCTCTCTATCCTGCCCCCAATCCTAATCCAGCTTGCCCATCCTGCTCCCTCAAGCTCCCATCCCTCCATCCCTCTCCACCCCCAGTTTACTCAGGATACCTCTCATATTTCCCCTTCCCAGGAAAATCCATGCATCGCTCTTTGGATCCTCCTTAAAAGATAATCCCTTCTTACTACAACAGGGTGCAGAGAAAGCAACATAGGGGAGGCTTAATAAAAGGGAAATATTTTTCAATGTGTCTAGCCATGGAGGCAGAAAGATGTAAGACAATCTTTCCATAGTGGACAGGAATGCAATGGATGAAATATCTAGAATGAGAAGAATGAAGAAATGAGAAGGAATGAGAACAGAAAAGAGAAGACTGCATGTGAGGGAGATAGCCTGAAAGGTCAATGGGCACAAGGTCTCCTAGTCCAAGAACTGATGCACTGAGAACCCTCAGAGAAAACCGAGTCACATAGATTCAGTTTGTACCCCAGCATGACACTTGGGAACAATGATTTGAGTGTTTATGGGATTTTAAATGAGTGAAGATATTTTTCAAACAAACAAACAGGAAAAAAAATTCTCAAGATTCAAACCCAGCTCCTCTCAAACACTGGACAAATGTTCTACCACTAAATTATAGACCTAGAATTCATGTTTCTTTTTAAAGCAGGGCCTCACTAAATTGATAAGTTGTCCATGAATTCACTCTGAGTCCCTTAAAACCTCAAACTTAGTATTTTCTTATCTCAGGGTTCTGATAAACTATGATTACAGACCTGTGAGACACACACACACACACACACTCACACACACATTTTATTTTTGAATGAATTACTGTATGTATACTATCAGTCTGTTTCATGTTTTCATGAAGGCAAGAAAGATTTCAGATACTGTCTATGTTTTTAAAGTTAATTTCTTTTTATGTAAGAGTGAGAATGTGGAATGGAATTATATAAAGTTTATAAGTAACTCTTGGAATGATTCATGCTCTAATGTCAGCCCTTCAAAAACAGTGCTGCCCTAATCATATGATGCTTTTTCCATCAACATTTTACAACGAGTCCTATGAATGTGTGATCTCATCAAACATTATGGTGTATTAACCAGGTCCTGCTAGTTTCTGCTAGTTTAAACCAGCTCAAAGAAATAGAAATTTTTAATCAAGGCATAGATAATGTCCAGTGTCTCCAGATCTAAGTCCAGGGGCTAGGATTGGCCCTTGTGGCCTAAACTTTCCTTCCTCCTCTCTATCTTCTGCTGTATGCACAGGCTCCAGGATTACTTTCTCCTTCCAGCCCACCCTGCCTGCCTACTTGACCTATTATAACACATCTGCCCCTGGGTGGACTCTACACCTATTGGTTTACACCATTGAGAGAGAAAGTCCTAGTGGCTCTGCAAAGCCGAGCCTTTCCTCCTGTGTTCACTGTAACCTTCTCCTTGAAGGGGCAGAGTGTGCTACCATTTAAAATTGCCTATACAGCTGAGAATCTCTAGAAAATACTTTAGAGGGGCAAAATTTTGCAGATAAGCATGCAGAACAGGCCAGCTTTACAGCCCACTATAGCCAGCGCACAGACACTTCTGGGGAAATTACTAGGAGAAATGTTTGCAGTATCTAGAGCTGCTGACTGAGAGTGGGAGCCTGTATGTCAGGTTTAATTTCTGTGTGTTTATGTATAGAGTGAAAACCAAGGACAACAGAGGGTTCACGAACAACAGAAGCGAAAACGTCAAACAAGTAAAAATCAATAAATAACTGTCTTGCAGGCTTAGCTAGACAGAGAAAATAGTTTAATTGTTTATCTTCCACAAGCTTAAATAGCAAGAGGTAATGGAATTTGAATTTTAACCACTTGTAAAAGAGACTCATTACCCTTTCAGATTCACTATTGCATTCAAGAATTGCGGTGTTAAATATTTAATATTCCTACTTTAATACTGAGTATACTTTAATTACTCTATATAATGTGGAAAATCGCTTCCTTGTTCAAATTTGTATATATAATGGAAGAAATATATAAATTTGTATTACAATTGATGCTCTTTGGATAGCACTAAATTACTCTAAAAACAACAATACAAAATTAAGTTCTCAGGATAATACTTTCTAAGAAATTATATATCATTTTGCTGAAATGGTTATCATCATTAATACATGATTATTAGAGAAGGACTGTGTGCTGGGACTTGATCAGAGCACTGTAGATATCCTGAATTCTGGTATACGTGATCTTTAGTATTGTATCCACCTTCTTACGGGTTCTTGTTGTGAATATGTGAATATTGTTATGTGAAATGCCTTGTACTGGAATATCATTTTTGTAGAGTTAAATGAATATTGTCATGTAATTTTGAGACCTAGTTGGAACTCCCGCCCCCCAGCTCCAGCATTACATTCTAACTGAAGGGGAAGGACAGATGACACAAAAGCCCAGGTGGCAGTGCACCTAAAGAACCTGTGTCCTTCAGAACAAGAGCTTGTCAGTGCTGTGGAAGCAGATACCACCGTCCAAAGCAATTCTTACATTCATCATTAAGAAACAGAAACGAACCAACCAAGAAAAGAACCCCACCCCACCAAAAAAACCAAAAAAAAAAAAAAACAAGCAAAAAACTTGTTTTAACGTGTATGTGTGACCATTGTTTTGCTTTAAAATTTAGGGATGGTTGAAGTCCTGCCTGTAAATACAAAACTCTATCACTCTATCACTGCCTGCAGCAGGACCTCAGGAAATTTTCATCTGTGGTGGGGATGCTTACCAATGATTTTTAGAGTTTCCTCCTACCTTCCTTAGAAGCAAAATGTACACATCTATAATAAAGCAAGACCACATATACAGTCAGTATGATATTAGAGTTATTTTCCTCACCATATGTGATGTGTTATTGCATCTGAAATAATCAACTCCTCTTTACTAGAGTGGTAGAGATGCAATAACTATGAACTCGATGAGTAGCTGAAAGCCCCCCAAAGCATCCCTTTCTTTGGTGTATTCTTAGTTAAATATCTTAGAAACAGAGATTAAACTTAAACTATCATTATTTTAGTCTGAGATTTGATGATAGTGCAAACAAAAATCTAGAAGGACATTCAAATTAAATGCAGAACAATGAAAGAGTCCTCTTTTTGAGGTATGTAATAATATGGGGAAAAAGTTGTTAGCACAGATGTGGAGACAGGGAGACAAGGTGGAGCTGAAGTTCTTAGAGAGTGGGAAGGGTACAGAGCAGGACAGGGCTGCTCTCCATGAATCAGTATAAACCAATGGTTCTCAACCTTCCTGATGCTGAGACTCTTTAATTGAGTTCCTCAGGTTATGGTGATCCCCATCCCTAAAATTATTTCTGTTGTTACTTCATAGCTATAATGTTGCTACTGCTAAAAATCATAATGTAGATACCTGTGTTTTCTGATGGTCATAGGGGTTCATAACCCACAGATTAAGAACCACTGTATAAACCAACAGGTGATTTCTTTATAGATCTGTCTGTGCTGTATGGGGACTGAAGAGGGGGGTGACTGGAAGGGATCTGTGAAAGAAAGACTGTGGACTCTCAAAATCAAGAGTTAGCTATTTAGGACTAGAGAAATCAATCAGCAATTAAGAGCACCAATTGCTTTTACAAAGGACCAGAGTTTAGTTCCCATCTACTCACCACCGCCTGTCACTCCAGCTATAGGGGACCCGACATCCTCGCCTGCGCTCATTTCCACACACATATGCACATAATTAATAGTAAAATCTTTTAATAAAGCTCTTAAGTGTTCAGACAAACATTAAAAAAATAAAAACAGATAAAATTGAATCCCAAATCTCATTTCTATTTACTTTTTGTGCATCTCCTGGAGTAGGTTATAGGCTGTCCTCTTGTTCATAATCCAAAAGACAATAATGACAATGGACAAAACGATCACATTTCAAATCAAAATGCCTAGCTTAATCTAATTAGTAGAAAAATCAGGCAACTCTAAATTCAAATATTCAAGGCAACTAACTCTCTGCTGCTTAGAAATGCTCACATACTCAGCAAAGAAAGGCCTGGTTGTTAAACAGTTTCAAAAGAGGCCTGAGAGAAGGAACCGTGCTGGCTTACATTCTGAACAACAGGAATCACCACGACGAACATGAGGCATACACGGGGGGAAACTGGTGTAACACCAACATTCGGGAGAATTACCTACTATCTCAACATAGACCTGGGTAACAGAGTGAGACCCTATCATACAAAGCCAACAAGTCAACCAAACACTAGTGGTTAATGGAAAAACTTGAAAAAGAGTTGTATAATGTCTGCTGTTTAAAATATTGACTATGACAGGGGCATTGTGGTTACGAGACCAAGCACTTGTTCTCAAGAGATTTGAAGAGAAGTATTAGCTGGAAAGGGTTATGATGTCTGTGTGAGTCATCCACTCATATGATTCAGAGTCCAGGATGTACAGTGAGGGCATAAATTTTGAAAAAATGGTGAATTTAAATGTAGACCGCAACCAGTTATATGTTCTGCTATAGGTAAAACTTTTATTTAGATTTGAAATTCCTTCAAAATAATAAGACCAAAAAAAAAATGGCATGAGGTTAATTCTGTGTTTCTTACCATGGCAAATTATGCACACTGAACATCTTTCATCTCTAAATGGAAATAATGTTACTTCTATGTGGTAATGTCTGAAGATAATAGAATAATGTGGATAGTGTAATAGTATTTACTCTGGTGAAGATTCAAGGAAACATAAGAATGAAAAATGATTTTCAGTCTAGGGAACAATTTAGCTTTTATTTTCCATTAATTATAGATATTTATTTCAGTTAAAATAGTTTCTCATGTAGCCCTAGTTGAGCCAAAATGTGCTGTGTAGCAGAAGATGGCCTTAATTCTCTTCTGGTTCAGCTCTATTTATACATCCAAAATTCTTCTGTTTTCTTTGCTTTGCATTTACACTGAAACAGTAAAATTTAGTAAATCACACACCCAAATATATATATATATACATATATATGTCAAATTATATGTATGTCATATATATATGTTATATATGTGTACATAATAGATTATACACACCAACATGCACATGCACATGCACACACACATATAGAATATTCTAGAGTTTCTATAATCAGGATTATTATGATGTTGAACATATCTATCTGTAAGTCATTTGTTTTATTCCTGAAGCTGTAGCTTAATATCACTGAAAAACTTGTAGAAGAATTATTTGTGTATTGTCCATTATAATCTAATTCATACCAATAGATTATTCTTCCTCAGAAGTACCAACTTTACTTATACTTTAACAAATATCCAAAATCAATGGCTTCCTTTTGAAGAATAACTTTATATTATTTGTGAAGTTTGACCTAGTCATCCTTTCTGATCCTACTTCCTGAAATGTTTCAGAAACCTATGGATCTATGTTTGCTCTGACCTCATATCTCTTCTGACCTCTGAACTCCTCGGCCTTCTTTTCTCCTTCTGCCTATTTCTACAAGAGTAGGCCTCAAGGGTTCTTATCCTCATTCCAATCTCTTTGTTTCTTCTGGATGTGATCCAATAAGACAACTCAAGGCTTCAGATAAATCTTTATTTCCAGACCAGTCGTTGCCCTTTTTGTTGGTTTGTTTAGTTTTAGATTGTATAACTATATGTAAATATAGATATATAGATGTGTGTGTGTGGTGTGTGTGTGTGTTTCCTACATGCATATCTCTGGAAGTTGGAAGATGCCATCAGACATCACAGAAGTGGTGTTCTAAACTGCATTGTGAGTTCTGAGAACTGAACTCAGGCCCCCTGAAAGATCACCGAGTGAACCACCCTCCAGTACTCTTCCATCTTAACTGTTGGGCAATGTTGCTTCACTTCATACCTATACAGTGTCTGGGTATCACGCAGTTCATGTTGTGCCAGCTTCTGAAGCCCTCAATACCTACACATTCTCTTCACTTATGTGAAATGAACTCATTTGAAATGGGAAGCTTAATATCCTGGAGAGACATCTTATAATAATTGCAGACACTCTTCTGCTTAGAACATATCTGAGGATGGGGCTCCTTATGTATTTCCTTAGTGTGTTTTCTATAAAAGAAGAAAAGTACTACTTATAGTTCATCTTGAGTGAGCTATAATCAAATTGGTTAAGAATGAGGAAGGTGGAGCCATCAGAAGAGTGCAGGGAACAGAGAGAGAACTCCAGAGGGAGAGAAAAGGCTAGCACTGGAATATAGTCATGCCTTTGTTCTTTGCCAAAATAGAAAACTCTCTGTCTGCACTGTCACTTGAAATGTTTGACTTGCTTAGCTACGACGATCTTTCAAGAACTCATAAAGAAATTTTATCCCATCAATACAGAACACTACCCATTAATGTTTAAAAGCCTTCTTTACAGAAAGAACTTATCTAAAATTACAGTTTAAATACTACTTTTTAGGTTGAAAGATACCCCATTGTGTTAGATAATTCAAGACTGTTGAAAAAAGTAACTAAAAACTAATTCTCCAAGTTTGTAAAATCCAATATTCTATACTCCAGGCAATCTTCATATTGCTCAGTCACTGTAAATTAGATTATTCTTGAGATTATATTTAAGTCAAGGCAAGATGGTCTTCTCTTTACAAATGCAATTAAGTCTCATGAGTGGAAATCTTGTTAACTATTGTCAGGGTAATTGAAATTGATTTGTGTTTACTAAACATTGTGAATACTAATCAAATATTAAACACTCAAGTGTTCCAGGTGTATTTAAATCTTTGGCAGTCTCAGAACTGCTTGAAACGATTTCTTGTCCCAGAAGTGAGCATTTTCTTTCAGCATTTTCTTCAAAATGCATTAAGAGAAATAGAGGAGTGCCCTTCATTTCCTTTATGCAAGTCCTTTATTTGGGAAGCATTTGCAATAGGCCTGCAGGTCATGTTATTTACGTTTTTTTTCTAGTGTTACAGACAGCAAGCTTCCGTTTTCACTACTTCATTCATTCCTGGTTTGCTGTTCTCTGCGCCTCACAACGTTGCAGAACTCCACAGAACAGGTTTTATAGGAAACAAATATTAACAGCAATTTGAAAATCAGGTTGGATATAATGTCTGGTCGCTCACTCGCCCTGGCCTGATGACTTGGCTTGCTTCAGTACCTTGTCCTTAATGGGATGATGCACTGGCTATATTAAGCTTAAAGAAACTCGGCTGATGCAAAAATAAAGCCACCACAGCCATTGGCTTGGAGGAAATTTTACAGTTGTTGCTTAATCTGCTCCCTTATGCCCTGCAATATTCATTAGCAGATTCCTCTGTTTATGACGGATATTATATGGAAATGGTTTGGGAAGCAAGCAGATGTAACTACTGAAATAAATTAGTAGGAAAGTTCTGCTTTTTACAGATGGCTCTATCAAATATGTTTCCTCTCTCTTCATATTAACATTTATTTGTCTTTCAACAGAAAACTTTTCTTTACTGACTCTGGGGATGTTCCTAAAGTAGAGAGATGTGACCTGGATGGGATGAACAGAACGAGGATAGTTTCTTCAAAGGCAGAACAGCCAGCTGCCCTGACACTGGACCTCGTCAACAGATTGGTTTATTGGGTAGATCTCTACTTGGACTATGTGGGAGTAGTAGACTACCAAGGAAGAAACAGGCATACTCTTGTACAGGGTAGACAGGTAAGTACAATTTTGTTAGAAAATGCAGCTACCATAAACTGAATATATGATACCCTTCTAAAGATCGAAATTTGTAGCATTCCTTCCAGATAAGATGTAATAATGGCTCACAAACTTCAGATGCATATTTTATTTGGAAGGATGTTCTAGTCACCATGATACTAGGATATGTCTGTTGAATTTATCAGGTTCTTCTAAGGGAATATAGTGTGTGTGTGTGTGTGTGTGTGTGTGTGTGTGTGTGTGTGTGTGTGTGTAAAGGGAATTTATTAGCGTGGCTTAGAGTCTTGATTGGATCCATGGTCTGGTTAGTATAACAATGGTTGTTTCCTGATGGAAAGGCAGAGAATCCAGTAGAGACTGGATGACCTGCAGGGCTCATCAAGAGCTGCTGGTTGCTACTCTAGGTTGGAATCCCTTAGAACTGTGTTTTAACATCAGCAAGGGAGTGGCTTAGCAGCAGTATTGGTGATCTTGCCTTCCAAAGCAATGTCCTTTTTTTTTTTTTCCCTCATGGTTTATTTTTTTTATATTTAAAAATTTCCATCTCCTTCCCTCCTCCTCCCCCCTCGCTCCCCTCCTCCTCCCCCTTCCCTCCCCTCCTTCTCCCCCTTCCCTCCCCTCCCCTCCACCCCTACCTCCCCTCCCTCCCTCTCAAGGCCAAGGAGCCATCAGGGTTGCCCACTCTATGCTAAGACCAAGGTCCTCCCAACTCCCCCCAGGTCCAGGAAGGTGATCGACCAAGCTGAGAAGGCTCCCACAGAGCCTGTCCATGCAGAAGAATCAAAGCCCAGCGCCATTGTCCTTTGCTTCTCAGTCAGGCCCCGCTGTTGGCCACACTCAGAGAGACGGGTTTGGTCACATGATCCATCAGTCCCAATGTCCTTTTATTTGAGCTGCCAACAGAGAAAATTTTAGGGTGGCTGTTCCCACCTCAGATGATCTAGATTTAAGGCAGATAGTCTGATCTCAAATGAGCCAAGCAAGAAAATCCCTCATGAGTGTGCTTTTAGTTGAACCTGGATGTAGCCCAGTTGGCAGTTAAGCTCAGCCATCTAAATCATGACACTAGATGCCTCTTGCTTCTTTGCCTCCCTGTGAAGGCAAACAAACATAAACAAGACCATGAATGCAAAAGTGCTGTATTCACAAGAGAGAGAGAGAGACTCCCTGGAACGGGACAAATGTCATGACCTACTTTCTGAAAACTAATTCAAAGCCGTTTATTCATATGCACTGCCATCTGTCCTATGGGACATTAAAAATAGTTTGCTAACAAAAGCAAATGTGTACTCACAAAAAATACCCTAATTATTTTAATAGTGTTAGACTTAATTTTGCCAACTGATTCATTTGTGTGCTTCCTCAATGAGAATTTTGTGAAATTTCAAAGATCAATATTCTTGTCTGTGCATTAAGGTTTTTTTGTGTTTTTTGTTTGTTTGCTTGTTTCTTTCTTTCTTCCTTTTTCTTCAGACAGTGCTCCATAAATGCCTTTAAAAGACTTAGTTGAAGTATGCCTTGATTCCAGTGGTATTTCTCCCCCATATTTATCTGTCTCTTATATTACATCAGTCTTTTGTGAGGTCTCCAGTGAGTTAATAGATTTAGTAATTGAATCCCTTTGATTTCTGATATAGTATGAGATAAGCATGTTCTGTGAACCCTTTACAGTGACTTTGTCCCTCATCACCTTTATAATGCAGTTAATTATCTTTGAAACATGAAAACCTTTACATGGGTTACAATTTCTTCCCTCATAATTTCACCTGTCCTAAAGAATTCAGTATCTTTGGTAGGCTTGGTTATGACCTTCTGTGTAATAATTTCTAAGATGATTATGAGAGACTTTATTTTATTTGCCATTAAAAATTAAATATTGAATGGTGAAATTCAAATGATTTTGCTCCTAATCATTTGGAAAGTCTTTTAAAAGCCTGTAGAGATGGCTTAGTGGTGAACAGTATGTACTGCTATTACAAAGGACCCAAGTTCCGTTCCCAGCACCCACTTATATTGCACACAACTAAGTTCAGAAGTCTGACACTGTCTTCTGACCTCTGTGGACATTACATTTACATCTGCACAAATCCACACATATAAATATGCATATATGCGTATTTTGAAATAAAATTAAAATAACTCTTTAGTAATGTTAAAAAGTCTTTAAATGTCCATTTTCCTCTTTACTCTCTCATTATTATTGTTGTTTTTTTTATTTGTTTGTGTAGTGTGTGCATATGTGTTTCTGCAGGACTTCTAGCTAATAGAATAGTGTTGTGATTTAAACTCTGGTGCTCATAATTATGGAGCAGGTCTTTTTTAATGCGGTGAAATCTCCATATCCTGTGTGGGGGGAGTCAGGATGCTTACAAGGGCACATTTATGGAGGCCAGATGTTATTTTAGGTGTCCTTCCTCAGGTGCCATCCACTATATTTTTTCCTTTTTTTTTTTTTTTTTTTTTGAGACGGGTGCTCTGGTTGTCCTGGATCTCTTTAGTTCATCTAGATTGGCTAGGCAGAGTATATGGATCCCCCGGGATTGCAAAGCCAGTTCAAGGATGACAAAGTCATGCTACACCTAACTAGTTTTGTGTGAGAGCTTGGAATGGAACTCAGTTCTTTCTGTAAACATAGGAATCAGTAAAGCAATTGCTTTTCCAGTTGAGCTCTACCACCAGCCATCAAATATTTAGTTATCCTTTTCCCTTGTTTCTAATGCCTCTGTTTGGCTGGCTCCCTAAACATATGCTAAGCCTGTCAGCAAGCAATTTGATGTAGAAATAGTCTTTAAAAGTTTTAAAATATGGAGAGAAATTTATATGAAGTAAAGAGCTGTTGAATAAAACATAGTTTTTGCCATGTGAACAGATTTTCTACCTTGGCCAATTGTCTCTTATATAGTAAGGGTTTTCTTTATAGGATATGAACTGACATCTTATATAAAAACAATATTAGAGAGTCATAGTGAGACACAGCATGAGTAGGGTCTCAACTCTGACCAAATCAAGGAGCACAGCTTGTTTATATGTTCAAATGTGAGAAAAAGCATTGACTGAATCAATACTAGGCCATTGGTATATTTAGTGGCTATGATATCATCTCCGTGAAAAATGATACTGGTAAATGCACATGTCCCCTCCTTCACTGCATAAATCTGTACACATACTGACTATAACAATGGAATGTTATCTCAGGGCTTAACATGGAACAATCCTTTACACTGATTCTTGCCACTCATTTCTACACTAGACAAGAAGAAACAGATGATCTTGAAACAACACCAAAGTTAGTTTTCTGTTCCTCAAACCTCCCAAAAGGACCAGGGAATGACAATAACCCAGACAGGCTAGAACTGTATAATTGGCTGGGTATTCTTGTTAAGAATATTTTACAAATTTTTATGAGTGGTTTCACAAACACATCATACATTCTCACATCCTCAGCTGCAGAACCTTGTGTTCTAATAAGCCTCATGTGGTCTCTAAGAACAGTAACCAGTGACTCTCATAAAATTTCCTATAACAACCAATAATATCCAGACCAGAACCTTTGCAAATTATGCATAATTGATTTTTTTGTTTGTTTTTGTTTTTTTTGTTTGTTTGTTTGTTTTTGTTTTTCAAGACAGAGTTTCTCTGTAGCTTTGGAGCCTGTCCTGGAACTAGCTCTTGTAGACCAGGCTTGTCTCGAACTCACAGAGATCCGCCTGCCTCTGCCTCCCGAGTGCTGGGATTAAAGGCGTGCGCCACCGCCGCCTGGCAAATTATGCATAATTGAATAAAACCAGTAGGCTCCACTCCCAGCAGTTCAGAAAACAAATGATCAGTCTTCTTTCTACCCTACTTTCTATGAACTCCAAACACTCAATTTGCATCTCAAGAAGCAAATATTTGCCAAAGGAGAGTGAAGTTACTAATCTAATAGTATGCATATCCATAAGCATCATAATTGCATTCTACTTGTCAGTATGAATAAGTTTTAGAAATCATGATATTTTTGAAGGAAATGCTCAAATTTTATTCACCATTTTGCACATATGTGATTTCTTTCTTTACTCTACTCCACACTGCATAAAATATTATTTTAATATAACTTAAGACAAGAATGTGACTTTCAACATATGAAACAAATATTCAAAGTTATTTTCCTTCATAGATCAATTGGGGCATAGCTATGATTCTGCAGTGCCTACATATCTATATGAGCAAGTAGCCTTTAAAATGTCTCAAATTATATTAATTCTGACACAGCATATTAGTTAATGCTTTTAAAGGTCTGGTTTTTACTAGTCTTGGACAGAAACTATAAAGCATATATTCCTGATGAAACATGAATATAATTATTTCCCATGCATATAAAACTATTTTACCCACTACTGTATCTTATCTTTCACTAAAAAGAGTAGAAATTATCGGAATGTTTCTTTGAAAGAAAATAGAAAATAAATGATAACATGCATCTGACTCTGGACATTCTTCCCACTTGTAATTGTAATTTTTCTTTCACATTAGAAGCAGTAGAATTAAAAATCCTGGCTATATTTGGTGCTCTTTGCAGGTTAAGCATCTCTATGGCATAACTGTATTTGAAGATTATTTATATGCAACCAGTTTCGATAACTTCAACATCATACGAATAAACAGATTCAATGCCACTGATATTCGTTCAATAATTAAAATGGAAAGTGCCCGAGGAATCCGAACCTACCAAAAAAGAACTCAGCCAACAGGTAAGCCATGGGGCTCCATAATGGCCTCCCTAACAGCAGCTTCAGTGAGAACATAGTCCTTGTGCTTCTGTGTGGTGTTACAGAGGATACCATAAATTCTTTTTTGACAGCAAAAATGTATGTGCCTGCTTGATAGAATAGAATAGAGATCACTTCTCAAGTCTAAATGACAAACTACTCAGCTCCTATCAAATCGTTTCTCCAACCACGGGGTTGAAATGATGGCTCGATTTAGCCCCAGCAAACAACTTTCCGTTGTGATATATGTAGACAGGGAGCTTGGACACTAAGGCTTATTTCTGAACTTTTCTGCCATTTTTTGAAGGTAAATTTCAAACCAAGTTATTTGCTGTGACACTTGCCTCGTGTCCACTAGTGGTAGCTCTGGTTCTCCTGGTTTGATATCCCAATTGCTTTATAGTTTTAAAAAAATGCCCATTAAAAAACAATTAAACCTAACTGCAGTAGTGTTAAATATTTTTGAAAAACACAATATAATGATTTTTATAGTAAGTTAATAATGCTCGTCAGCAGCCCAGTTTAGGCCCAGTAATACAAAGCTATTTGAAAGTAGAATATCTCCACTCTAGATTCCGGTCATCTTTCTATACTGATATTTCAAATTAAAACTGATCTAAAACTATTAAATATTAATGCACATTTATCTGAGGAAGTGCACTATCACAAACAGATTAGTAACAAATTCAGTTTTGAAGTGTGAAGACAACTTCATTAGAATTCTGTAGCTTTCTGTATTTGCTAATTATTTATGGACAATTACTCTGTACCAAGATTTATTCTACATGCTGGGAATATACTACTAAACTAAACACAAAGTAAATTTTGCTTTATCGAACTTAAGTCATATTGGAGACAATATAATACAAAATGAATAAGCAAATTATTTATATCATTAGAAATAGTAACTACTATCAAAGAGAAAAAGATAAGGAAGATTTAAAGAATCAGGCATGGGGAGTTGACAATTTTTTGTCGAAGAGTTCTAACTAGAAAGATGACATGAAATAAAAACTTCAAGAAATTGAATATGAGAAGCCTGGTGATCTCTGGAGTGAGCAGTGTGCAGGGAGAAATAAGTTCACAGCCATAAGGGCAGAACAAACCTAAACTGCTCTGGAGCATCCACTGGCTTATATGTCTGAAACAGAGTGACTACAGATAGGAAAGGGGAAACAAAATAAGAGAAATCATATATAATGTAACATGTAGGAGATTATCATAAAGTTCTTTATTTTTTCTATTTCATGAAGTGGGAATCATAAAAAATCATTCAGCAGAGTTTCATAATAACCTTTATGAACATTCCATAGAATGAATGGAATTGATGCCAGACTGTCCTGGAGAGAGGTAGATGATTAGAAAAGATGATAGATTGTTCCAAGAGAGTAGTGTAGTTGAAGTTAAAATCAGGATCTTTATGAACATATGTTCGATGGGATATAAAAGATAAAGAGTCGAGAATGATGGCATTGGTGTTGCTAAAAAATTGAAACAGCATAAATTGTAAAAATGAGAAACAAAACAATTTAGAAGAAAAGACTAGGTCAAGTTTTATGGGTTATTTCAGATGTCTATTATAAACGTAAATCTAGATATTAAGAGATGCATGCATATACAAGATTACGTATTTAGTTTGGAGAAGACCAGGATGGATGTAGCAGGTTGGAGTGATTGACATAGAGGCATTATTTAACACCACTGAAGAACTGCGAACATCAGGGAAGTAAGCTGACGTGGAGAGGAGTTTCAAATGACACTGGAACAAATCACCAGTGAGTCAAGAACAGAGAAGCCAAATGATGACGCCAAGAAGCAGTTCAGAAAATCCAAATGGCCTTTGGACTTGACAGCATGAAGCTTATTGACTTCTGACAGTGACATTTTGAGGATGATATGTGACCAAAGTCAGTTTGAAGGAGACGGAAGGAATGGAAATGGAGAAAATGAGCAATGGCCATGGAAAACCATGCATCTTAGGTGAATCAGTGCAATGAGAAGTTGTTTCTTTTCTAAATTGCATACATACGGGAACATTTGCATACTGATAGGTAATAAAGAAAGAAAACATGGTAATGAAAAGGAAAAAGGGAATTAATGATGATAACAGAATGGGTTTATTACCTAAGCTACTTTTTTTTTCATGTTACCTAAGCTACTTTAGAAGCCTTAAGATATTACACAGCCATAAAACATTCGCTGAAAGAGCATTTCCCTCATTTTTTTTTCTCTTAGGAAAATGATGGATACAGAAAGAAGAAAGTATTATTTTTAAAGTAAACTAGTTTGGCTATAAAATAAATTAGTCATGATATTCACCTCTCTTTTAACTAAGAGTTGAGCAAAAATTTAGTTTTAATACTAGCCAGACGCTTAGGAACACATTGACAGCATTACTTCTCCTCAGCCATGATCTTTCTAATTTGCGTGGTCCTATTTCCATTTTGTTCCTCTCTAATTCTAAACATTCATAAAGCACATTTTCACACCATAATTTTTTGGTGGTCTTAAATATTGAAAACATTTGTTGTGACTTAGCATTTCTCATCAGCTCAGATGATGTCTCTCCCAGTGTGACTGCCCATATGCTGATGAAGAGTAAAACCTTTGCTCAAATCCCTACACTGGGACTTTTTTTCTGCCATTTTTTTTGTTTTCCTTTCTTTCTTTTTTAATGACATTTAAATAAGCACACAAAACTTGGCTCTAAAACAAACAAAAATGTTAATTTTATTTGCATATTTATGAACACAGTAAATTAATATTTCTTTGATTTTTTTAACTTAACCCAAGAAGATTCTGTCAAGCTCCCTCCCTCTTCTCTGGGGTTTAATCCCCTCCCATGTTATTATAGTACTCCACAGTGGGGTATGCAACATTTGGCTAAGATTCCACGTTCTTGCACTGTAAAGTTTACACATAATTGACTTGTCTGGTTTTCTCTCTGTTGCAGTCAGAAGCCACGCCTGTGAACTGGATGCATATGGACTGCCAGGGGGCTGTTCACACATCTGTCTGCTCAGCAGCAGTTATAAGTCACGGACCTGTCGCTGCAGGACTGGCTTCAACTTGGGGAGTGACGGCAAGTCATGCAAAAGTATGTTGCTACACATTTCGCCAGCAGGCACCATTTCTGGAGAGTTGTGGCTGTTTTGCTTTTTTTTTTTTTAAATTAGCAGCATCCCCATCAGTAAGAAGAACAGAGACTTACAGTCTTACAGTGGTATTTACCAGCAAGTGCATGCTAGCCATTTTCCCTTCTCAGAGTCAGGATTTACCTTTCCTTTAGGCAATAAAAAGAGCAGCTCTTTAAGCTAAAGGGTTAGCAAATTTGCTCACCTTAGGGATCTCATCAGGGAAGACTTTAAGGGAAAAAAAAATTATTTTAGTTTTTAATTTCCTGAATGAGGTTCATGAAATCAAGGAACTCTACCCAAGGTTGACTATATTTTTCTCATATGTAAACTAAAATGATCTTCCAAATAGGTGTCTTGTTTGACTGAAGAGCACACACAATGCACTGGATACAGCACGGCAGCACCAATGCACACCTTTGCAGCAATGGGTCTGAAGTTTGCTTCATTATTTCATGTTTCATTAGCGATGTCAATCACATATCAATTCTCTGAACAACTTATCAGAAACTCTCCCTTGATTATAAGTTGTTAGAAATTTTTTATTCAATTTTTGAATTTGGCACGGTATTTTAATGATTATTTTTGAACAACCTTTCAATTTTTGTTTAAAAAAGAAAAGAAATAAACAAAATACATGTTTGATTTGCGTTTCTGGCTTTGAGATAAACGGTGGAAACATGAAGATATCTGGTCTCATGTTCCTGAACCTATCTGGATAATTGATTTTCTGGATTTGAGGCCTGCAGATCAGAGAAGCTGAATGTGTCTGCATAGTTGTATAATATAACTAACATAACTAAATAGACTGTTGCTCTTGAGAAGTGAGAGCATGTCATGAAAATGTGGGATCACATCCATGTATACACACAATGTACGTAAATACCTTTATGGAGAAACCTCAGCTTAGAGCTGCATTTAAGAGAAGTTTTATGTACTATGTCCTTTTGGTGCAAAAATCACCACAAACAATTCTAACTATGATAAATAAAAATAGATTCAACAAAAACTGAGTCTTGATCTTTCAAACTCTATAAGCTCCCTTTAGCAGAAAGTCAGACATCTGGCAATCCACAGAGGGAAAGGTTAATATAAAAACCAGAACGTTTCAGTGGAGGACATGGGGTTAAAGAGCTAGAAATGAGGTTGCTAGTTCCAGAATGACATCCTGTGGGCCATGCTTCCCACTCAGGTGGAGATGCCCTGTGTATTTCCTTTGTTATTTTCAAGGGTAAACGGCTTGGAGAACATTGTAGTGAAAACATGCAAGTTTTCTATTACATGTTTATCCACAGAAACTATAAAGAAATCTATTCCCGCCAGGCAGTGGTGGCATTCGCCTTTAATCCCAGAGGCAGGCGGATCTCTGTGAGTTCAAGGCCAGCCTGTTTGACAAGAGTTAGTTGCAGGACAGGCTCCAAAGCTACAGGGAAGCCTTATCTTGAAAAATAAAAATAAGAAAGAAAAGAAAGGAAGAAATAAACCTGGGTCCTCACTTTAACAGTAGAATGGAATTAGGAACTTAAAACCAGATCCCAAGTTTTGTCACTGTCTAATGAAATTTCACACACACACACACGCACACACACACACACACACACAGAGAGAGAGAGAGAGAGAGAGAGAGAGACAGAGAGAGAGAGAGAGAGACAGAGATAGACAGAGAGACAGAGAGACAGAGAGACAGAGAGAGAGAGAAATTGTAAAGTAAGCATCAAGGAATGCTCAAAATAAGATCGAAAAAATATAAATACCTTTCTTACAATTTAAAGGTCCCAAACAGACATGTGGTAGCCATGACAGTCCAAGATTGCCAATTAAAATTTTTATATTCATTGAAAATGTAAATGAAAATCTGCTATGATAGATCCCTGACTCTGGTTTCTTAGTCAATGGAGTATTGTGCTGGAATTAAAAAGAATGTTTTTGAAGATACTTTAATGACATAACAAAATATCATTAAATTTAATGGTGATTATTTTTGAAAAATAAATGAATATATGTACACATTTGTCCAAAACCATTCTATAATTTCAAAAAGGGAAGCTCCCAAATGAACTGATACTAATTTTATATCGTATAAAATACTCACTCATAATTGGGTTCTAGCCAAAAATAAAGGACATCAAGCCTATTTTGAATGAAATACTTTGAAATCAGGAAAACATCAAGAGATTATGAAAGCACAGATAAAGTCATTAACCTACTTTATCTTATAATTACATCAAAGGAAAGGTGCAGAATAATAGAGGAAAAGGAAAATCTCATCTCAGTGTTAGCATAAAACCATAAAATCAATATGTAAGTTTCTCAGCAATTTTTCTCCTGAGCAATGGGAACAATGTAATGCTTAACATAGTGAATCAACACAGAAAATAATTTGTTAATTTAAATGGAAAAATGTTTGTAACATGGATCTTCCTTTTAAATAATTATAAATTAGAAGAAGAAATGGAATTTAGACTTTTTTGTGAATTTAGGAGCTAGAAGCTATGGCCTACTACATTGTGTATTTAAGTAAAATGCCATTATGAATTCATCATTTTGTTCAATGAATATGTGTCAACAAAAATTAAATATGTATTGTGAAATATATGCATAAGTTAAATTTGAAGAAGAAAATTACACAGTAATGAAGTGTTCTATATTGTTAAATCCATGGATGGATATTGATTATAATGAGAATAAAATTAATTTACAAAGTTCAAGTCACAATTCAGCTAGACAAAATATTCAACTAGACAAAATTAAACCCTCCAATAATGGAAAATGCATAGTCTCTTTATAAAAATGCTTTAAAAATTCTGTGATGGACACTGCAACAATATCTAAAAATTGCCTCTGTATAAGAAAAAAAAAAAACAGTAGACGAGAATTTAGAGGATTTCAAACAGCTTGAGCAGGCTTTATTTAATGCCAGAAAGTTGACATCTCTCATTCTGGTCACAGGATTAGGGCTTAGCACTTACTTAATGACTACTCAATTGCCAGATTTCTAAAGAAAGCAGATTCATGTTTCAAGCTGGAGATTCTGTAGCTCAGAATATGTAAGTGGCAAGAGGATTTCCTTGTTTGGTGACAGAATGTGGGCCTAGCTGCTTTTCTTTCACAGTTGATACTTGAACGTCAGGGACCACTGTCTCCTTTTGCAAATGCTGGGTGTCTGAGGTCGTATAAACACTTTTGCTTCAGTTGTTTCCAAATAGCTGACTTCTTGGAATTCTAAACTCAATTTAGGACCTTGGTTTCGTGTGTGTGTGTGTGTGTGTGTGTGTGTGTGTGTGTGTGTGTGTGTGTTAAAGAGCCATCTGGCTGACCGGAACCTGACCTGAAAGTTGGAAACATGGACCACAAACCCCAACAAAAAGATTTACTAGCACAAGATTCTGATGTTTATGGAGTAGGTGTTGAGTGCCTCTGGCAGGTAGCATTCATGTAATTCCTCTGTACTGAAGCACCTGCCCACTAGACTTGGATGCTGATTAAACTTACTCAGCCCAGATAGTTCAAGAAGTTAAAGATTTGCAATGCTCCTTCCCCCTTTTATAACAGCCACAAACACATGTCGGAGTTGTCAGCTTCGCAATTCAAGCAGTCACCAGCTGGACTTCAGCCTTTGAGAGATGTGCAAGAAAATTGGTGTGTGTGTGTGTGTGTGTGTGTGTGTGTGTGTGTGTGTGTGTGTGTATGTGTGTGTGTGTGTGCTGAAATGCTTCTTAGTGAGTGATATAGTTGCTTATAAATTGCCCATGCTTCTTTAAAAGAAAAAGCAAACAAACAAAAAAGAAAACAAAACAAACAACAACAACAAAAAAAAAAATAACAAGGAAAGAAAACACAAGAAAAAAGAAAATGATAAAAAGGCCACCTTGGTGTTGCATTTTAGTAGCTATGGAGATCATTTCTGTTTGTTTGGAGATTTGTGTTATTTGTTTGCTTATGTTTAGGTCTGTGTTACACATCTGACTTCCTGGCAGACGACATCGTCTCTGATATTACAATTAAGCCATGGAGTAAACTGATGCCATCCGCTGGCACTGATTCATTTCTTATATGCATTAGTCACCTGTGTGGATAGCAGAACACAGTAACGCTCATGTTAATCTCTCTGATACCCTGTGAACCTTTTGTTAGCACTCGTAGCCAGTATGTGGCAGCTCCACACTGCAGAGTTTTAATTGGCCTGACGTTCTCAGCACTGTCAAATGTAATGAGTGCAATAGATAGTATCTTCAGAAGGCGTTAGCTTGATTGTAATGAATTATACAATGAAATGTACCGGATATTTTAATAAATTTCCATTTCACAAGTTACAAGTTATTCAATGATCTGTCATGTTTTTGCTATACAGACAGAAGAATAATTAACTAAATATAACCCATTCAGTGAAGTAATTTCTGGTTTAATTAAAGTAATGCAATTAGCCGGCCTCCTTGCATCAAGATCCGTTTGGCATATTTCAGAGTTTAATTTCTAGTATTGAATTTTAAAAAAGTCTAATTGTGCCAGTTAATTAAACAGTGGCATTCTGCAGTGTAAAGAAGATTCGTCAGCATGGGTTGTTTATGTTTGTAATCTTTCTTCTGCAGGGCCAAAGAGTGAATTGTTCCTCTTTTATGGGAAAGGACGCCCAGGAATTGTTAGAGGAATGGACCTGAATACCAAGATAGCTGATGAATGCATGATCCCCATAGAAAATCTGGTAAACCCGCGAGCTTTAGACTTTCACGCAGAAGCTAATTACATCTACTTTGCTGACACCACCAGTTTCCTAATTGGCCGGCAGAAGATAGATGGCACAGAGCGAGAAACCATCCTGAAAGACGGTAAGTGACATGACACCGTGACATTAACATCAAGCTGCTCCGAGATAAAGGCCTTTGAAAGGCTACATCTAGTGTGTTTCATAGTGCTGAGCAGATTCCATAGTCTTCTTATTCTCTTAGGAGTATTTTATAATTTTATCATCTCAGTGACACTAATTTCTAGTTTTCCAATTCTGTATGCTAATATGTCATTAAAAAATGAAACTTGAATTGTCTACTACATCTTAAACACTGTAGTAAGTAAATAGTGATATTGTTCACTTTTCGGCAAAATGTGGAATTACAATGATGCCTCCTCTTTAGACTTCATTGTACAATATCATGTTTAACAGGGTGTCAAAGAATTCTATAGTATTGGTCCTTATTAGAAAACTGCCGATCTCAATAAAACCAGTGTTCTTATTGCCATCAAATTCCTGTGCACTCTTTCTTATTCTATCTGTTAAAAGGTAATTATAAAGCCATGCTCTTGAAGTAGCAAATATCTTTATAGAAACATAAAGATATACTTATTTAATTTATCAATACAAATGTAACAAATGTAGTTTTTGTAAACCTCACATGCATGCACTCTGCTCAAACCAGTATAAAATAGTTTTAGAAACAGCCAACGAAATACCATTATTAAAGATAGAAAAATATCTTAATGCTAAACCAACACATGATTGAGTGATTTCCTATCATAACGCTGGGTCTCATTTTCCTCATGCATAAAACCTACACAGTTTTTGAGTAGAAATCTCTGAATCAAGAGTCATTAACTGAATATTTATGAAGTACAATTTAGAGCCTATTGTGTGAGTTAAAAGTAAAAAATAAATTTTCAGAGATGGCTACCTTGATGAATAATATAAACACATGAAAAATTTAAAGCATTACAATATGTCATCTTTGGGTCCAGGCTGATCTCCACCCCCCCCCCCCCAAAATGAAGTTCATGGGGATTGTCTAGGCAATGGGCATCTACAGGAAGTAGTAGACATCCTTACATGGATATGTTCAGAGACTCTTTATATACCATGCCATTTGTGGGGTACACCTTAAAGAGGAGATGTTAAAGGTAGAGAGAAAGCATTTATGCATCCAGAAATGAATGGAGAAATATTCTCCAGAAATAGGATTTCAATGGATCGCTATTTCGGCAGTTCAATTTGCAGACAATAGTGACAGAAGATACATGCAAAGTAGAAATGGATATGATGAAGAATCTTGAATGCAAGGTGAAGGGGTTTGCATAAAGATGGTGAAATGAAAAGGATTTCTGATATAAGAAAAAGTGTGAGTAAAGTCATATTTTAAGAAAACCCATCCAGAGGTAGGATGCACAAGGAGCCAGAGAACATACAAACTGAAAAAGAGAGCCCAGAAACATCCACATGGATCTGGGAAACAGGACCAGAGATCCATAGGAAGATGATTCACTCAGCTTAGCTATAGTTCAAGTCAAATTACCAATGACAAAAAGTTCACTCTCCAAGAGAGGCAAATGAAGTTTCAAAATGAAATATGTGGCAGTTTCACATTTTAAAAATAGCTTACTGAATAAGGAAATACGTCACCCACGATTCTTGTACTCAAGAGAGGTTTTATTAAACGTTTTGCATTCATTGACTCTGGCAGAAGCTTCTTGCTACTGGTCTCAGAAATGGGATATCAAATTTTGAGAAAGCGACTTGCACTGTTAGCCAAGCAGACTGTTGGGGACATTTTGCTTTTGAAAGAATCTTTCAGGAGGAATATAATAGAGAGGGTCTTGCTTTCCTTTCAAAAAGTGTCTGTTTCTGAGCTCTGACTAGAGATTCCCATCGATAATGCGAATTGAGATGTCTATCTTACCAGCGAGGCTGGTGGCTCTGCACGTAACAGCAGAGATGGACCCCGCAACCACCACACCATCAGGGTGATCCCTTCACTCCTACCTTCAGAGCTGGCAGCTGTAAGACTCCGCAGCAGCACTCTCAGACGTGAATGCTTAACAGGCGTATTCTTCAAAAGACAAGGCAGCTTAGTTCCTTTTTTAGCTGAGGTTTTACATTTTCTTTTAGAAAGAGTAAAAACCCTCATTATAATGTCCTATTGACATGAGAAAGCCTAAAGTTATATTGGCAAACCCCGGCTTTTTTTCTGGGTATTGTAGCCTGTGTTGGCAGGTGTGGACCTTCCGAACTTGCACTAGACACTTCTGTGTCCCACTTCATTTTCATGCTTCTGTGGAGAGTTGTCTGTTGTTAGGATCAATTGGCCTTCAGATGTGACTTGATGCTTTCACTTGAAGCTGCTAACACACTGTCTTACTATTTTAACTGTGATATGACATGGTCATTTTCTTTTCTGGTCTCTTCTATATGCCTCTTCTAGATTGGATTTTTTTTTCTGCTATGATTCTTGAAATATTTTGCTTATCTCTGTATGGAATTCTGTTTCTTTTTTTTCCCATAGCTGTGTGTGTGTGTGTATTTCTATACACACACATATATGTATACACAAACACATACACACAATACACACACACACACACACACACACATGAAATTTACTTATGACCTGGCAATGCTGAAGCATGCATGGGCAGCCTGTATATGATGGTTCTGTTGAATTTGTCCATGTTGGATTTCATGGTCTGAGTTGATAAGAACGGACTGACCAGGTTTCTTCCTCAAGAATGTACATATCTCATTACAGATAGTTCTGAACCACCCTGTGGTTGCTGGGAATTGAACTCAAGACTTTTGGAAGAGCAGGAAGTGCTCTAAACCACTAAGCCATCTCATCTCTCCAGCCCATATATATATATATGTGTGTGTGTGTGTGTGTGTGTGTGTGTGTGTGTGTGTGTAAATATATATACATATATGTGTGTAAATATATATACATATGTGTGTAAATATACATATATTTATGCACGAGTGCATGTGCACACGTGCACAAACACACACACACACACACAAACACACAGTTGTCCTTGAGACAATGTAACAATTACTCTATATCATCTGGCCAAATGTCATGGGGATAAACTTGTAATCTCACCTGAGGCAGGAGGATTGACTGAAACCAGAACTTCAGGGCTAACTTTGACAATGGAGTAGGAATTCCTATCTTCAAAAAGTTAAGAAATAAGAAAATAGAAAAAGAAGATCAATGATCTTTTTGAATGGTAGATGTCAATTATGTCTGTGCTCAGAATCTTTCATGGGGGATTACAGCTGGTTCTCTCTAATTTCACCTCTTGACCAAAGTACATGGAGCACTGTGCTTGTGACTTTTTGTCTCTGAAAGTCCATGGTTTTTGATGGTATTTCTTGTTCTTTTCCTAGCGATCAGCTAGTGTTGCCTTGTCAGTACAAGAAAGTTTGGTCGGTGCAGTGGAGTGCCCGTCTCCTCTCAGAAACAAGGGGCTTGACTTCCACCCTCCTTGAAGGCAACTCACCTTTGAGCTTTTTTTTTTTTTTTTTTTTTTATTTATCCCCTTGCTTGCGAGAAGGTTCCCTGTGCCTTTTGTCACCTGCAGCTAACTTTATTTCTGCACCCCCCACAAAAGGATGTTCTTTGTCCTGTCCTGGTGGGTAGTAAGGTCTCCTCGCCCTTCCCTGGTGGTTTAGCTCTTTTCTTTTGTACATGAGCTGAGTGAGTCTGAAGGATGGATTGAGTTTCTTGTCTGTGAGACACTCAGGGGTCTCTCGAAGGTTTCCTGTTCTGCTTTTAGCCTTTGTCTGTGAACTCAGTTGAAGGAATTCTTTGTGTCAGGGGTTCTCGGGGACACGAAACTCACACATCAAACCGCATTTGCTTTCAAGAATTTTTTTTCCTATTTTAGCTTTTAAATTTTTCTGCTTTCAAGACCATTGCCTTTACCACTGTGCCCTGCTACAGAACAACATTTCATGGGTCTTGCTGTTCCTGTCAGAGGCCTGTGGCCCTTCCCATCATCCTGTGGATCTCTGCTTTATTCAAAATCAAGGAAAGCTGTGATCTCACCAAGCTCGGGTCTTCCTCCTCTTTCATGCGTTTCCGTAGTCCCTGTAGTTTTCAGCGTCTTGCCTGTGCATGAGCTCTGAACGCTTTCACTTCAAATCCTCAAATGCAAATGGGAATTTGAAAAACAACGTGGAGACATTTTTAAACTGTTTTTATCTCCTTCACCTTTCCATTAGAGTAAATTAGAATGCAGTTTTGTTTTTAGTGGATGGGAACCCCTGGTGATGCTTTCTAAGTTTCTCAGTCTATGCAGTAAAGTCATTTGGGTTGATGCAAATTAGGGGTCATATGCTTTCAATTAGTTTATTTTGTACAACTTTAACAGAAAAAGTAAAATTAGAACCGAGAGTTTTCACTCTGTAACAGAAAAAAATCTTTTATGGATTATATTATTAGAAAATAAAATGCTGGGTTTTTTTTATTAAAAAGATGGTACAATTAGTATCCATCTCCTGCAGCCCTGCAAAATAAGGTGTTTATTTGATATTAAAATGCCCATCATTTGTTTATAAAAACATTTAGATGTGCATAACAAGAGAAAATGAGCATCAAGTCCATGTGAAAAGAGCATTCGTTGTGTTTAAGAATCTGTACCCTTGTTGAATAGACTCGTCAGCCACCAAATGAATCGATGACTGGATGCAAGGGTGAGCTGGCAAATCAACTCTTTGTAGTATATATCCATAAAATTACTCCAAATTCATTTTTAACAAAACTTAGGATCCGCACTGAGAAATTCAAACATGAGCCATCAGCACTCAAGAGGAAAGAGCAAACCCAACCTAGAATGCTGACGGCAAAGACTGACAGAACAACAGAAACCACAGCCTGGAATTGCAGTGGTGTGATAAGTTTGAAAAAAAAGGGTTCAGAGAAAAACCACTTGTCCTAAAAAAAATGTATTGATATTAATAGAAACAAGAGGCGTTGGCAACCTAATCCTTAATACAGTTTAATAACTAGCTGAATCCATTCAATACACATGCTAGACATTAATTATACCCCCCAGAAGCACTCAGAAATGGAACTGGGATGTTTCCATTTGGGGTAATAAAAGTTTCAGAGTTTTAGGTCCTAAATTATTCTTTGTCTCAGATCTAACGGACATACAAAAAATTAAGGGAAATGTTATTTTATAATATTAAGCTGTGGACCATTTTTAAGGCAGGATAAAATCCAGAAATGTTTAAAAATGTAAATTCCAAATTTGCCCATTTTCATGATAAAATAGACCATGAGCAAGTACAAATGCAGAGGAACACCTAGACAAAAATTTTCAGTGTATGAGTAAAAGCAAAACATATTATGGCACAGATTGCGACAGGTTGTCTTAGAAAACAACCGCACCAGGGTTTCTTAAGGGTGTTTCTACACAGGCACAGGGAAATCTTTAGTACCTTATTAATTATAGAAAGCTAAGTTCATACAAGGAAATTACCTTCTCCACATCTTAAGATAAAATAATGATGATTAACTTAAGGGGATAGAAGAAAATCCAGGAGTCTTTGTACCCTGCACCACTGAGAAGGATATAAGTTTTACATACTGTTCATCCTATTAATCCCAACATTAATCATTTGTTTTACATGAATACATATGTTTTTTAAATCAGTATATTTGCATGTATAAAGAAATTAGAAATGATATAAATGTTTGCCCAGAAGGATGCTGTGTTTTTGATGGGGAAGTGCCAGTCAGAAGACAAATCTGGTTCTCTGTGTACACATGCTAATAGTAAGCAAACTCAACTGAAAACATTATTCCTATTCATGTATATGAATTATTTTTGATGAAATGTAAAAAAAAATTATAGAAAATCAGAAGCTGTAGAGATGCAGAACATATTTTACCTGTGCCTACTATTTTAAACTTGCAGATCATATCCATTCATATCTACTCAAACTGAAATGGTACTGTTTTACAAAGAGAAGTGCAGTTGTGAGTAGGTCTAAATACATGACTTTTCTAATGTGCTAATGAATTTTTTTTTCATATTAACATCAGTGGACTACTTCAAACATTGTGGCTTTAAAATAATTAACCCTAAGGTTTTCTTACCTACAAAAGAAAGACATTTTAGTTCATTTCATGTTTTGGTTATTAAACTCTTTCCCCAGAATCTTTCCGCAAAGGAATATCTTCAACCTATGTTTGTGTGACAAAGCTTTTCTAAATAAAGGTATTTCTTTTGTGGCTAATTGTGCTACAGTGCTCCTTGATCTTCAAAACCATCCGTACATTTTCCTTGATGTCTTAACCAGAAATGAAAAAAAAAAAAACAGATTCATGATAATTTTATTTTCCTTTTCAATTTATTTTACTTATGTTTTTATGAGTATATATTTTTTTTTTTTTTGGTTTTTCGAGACAGGGTTTCCCTGTAGTTTCTAGAGCCTGTCCTGAAACTAGCTTTTGTAGTCCAGGCTGGCTTCGAACTCAGAGATCTGCCTGCCTCTGCCTCCCGAGTGCTGGGATTAAAGGCGTGCGCCACCACCACCCAGCTTTATGAGTATATTTTTACATGTGTTTGGGGGTATGTGTAGAGAAGAAGGGAAGGTCAATGGAGCCCCTGGAAATGAAGTTGAAGTTTTGAGCTGTCTTCCTCCTCATTGTGAGCTGAGGAGGACCTAAATTCTGGCCTGATTGATTGGTAAGAGTCGAGTCCATTGACTCTTACCAATGAGTGGTCTCTCTAGCCACATGGTTGATTGTGTTTATAGTGGGCACATTCATAATTATTTTGGTCTGCATAACATTTTCATTTGAAGCCGAATTGGGAATTATGAAGTTCAGGTGCACTGAGGTAACGTAAGTTTGTGGCCCATAAGTCATTAGCTTTAAGACATTTTGAGTATAAAATATCAAATTATAATTTTTAAAGATTTTCCATCTGTGCTGGCATGTTCATGTGTGTGTGCATTTGTGTGGAAGTTCCTGGTCAAGTTCTGGTGCTATTCTTCATCTCTGTATCTTGTTTTTTTGAGATTGGATCTCTCACTAGACTTGAAGTGGTGGTCTCCACTTCAATACCTTTTTTCAGTTCCTTCCTGTTTATCAATGATGGTGACATGAATATATAAATTAAATAAACCCTTTCTCTTCAAGTTGCTTTTATTCAGAGAGGCTTATTACAGCAACAGAATGCATACAATTCCACCTGGCCCTTGCCAGCCCCAGGAAGTTCTAAGTCCTGGGCATATATTAATAGATAGATGTTAAAAAAAAACATACATAGACTAAACTAAACTAAACTAAATGGATTAAAATAATTATCAATTATTCTATTCAATAATTTTTCTGCTTGACAAGAATGGTATTTACTTTCAATCTGTATGGCACTGCAGTTACAGACCAGGATTGTTCTAGTTCAGATTAACAATTAGACAATACATATGAACCCCCACCCTAAAAAGATTGATAGAGCTCATTGTTCTCTTCATTCATTATCTATTTTCTCTCAGTAGTTCTATGTAATTGAATAGAATTCAAGTTGTCATCAAAGTATGCTTCTAGAAGGTAAAGAAAGAAGTGCTTAGGAGTTAAGATCACTTATATTGCTCTTACCCTAGGTTTTGTTCTCAGCACCCCATGGTGCTTCACAATCTATCGTAACTCCAGTTCTAGGGTATTCAACACCATGTATGTAGTACACACACACACACACACACGTGCACACACACACACACGTGCACACACACACACACACATTCACGTGTGTATACAGAAACACAAATATTCATCAAATAAAAACTAGTGATGCTCATAAAACAAAATAAAATTTAAATCTATGCTTTTTTATAGTCCATAAGCTATAAAACAACAAATTAGAAGCCATCCATCAGTGTAATGTGTCATATTTGGTTAATTTTAGAGTTCCCAGAGAGCAAGAAGGTCTTTCTTGTCTTCCGCGGATATGTCTCAGGAGTGTGGTACAAAGGCTCATGGTCACAAAGCATTTCCAATGGATCAATGACTTCGGTGCTTGTCATGTATTCATAGAAAGCAAAGGTCGGTTTTAAAGAAGCATTTTTATTAGAGGCAGAGCTTTAAATGAGCATGAATAAATCAGAGTTCTTACACACACAAGTGTAAGAGGAAGGCACTGATAGTGGGGAATAGAAAAAGACTGCAGGGATTTCTATTGAGATTGGCTAATTCTCTGTGCATTTAAAATATCTGAACTGGTGGAGGGAATCACACCCTCTGTGCACGCTCCCTGGCTGAAACAGGGAAAGGATTATATACTATTCATATGTTGCTTGTTAAATGAAGGGAATAGTGAAGCTCCAATGCTCCCTGTTTCTCTCTGACTTCTAGAATCATCTGCTGACCCATCTGCTAGATGCCTGCCTTGGATGATTTTGCATGTGTTGTTGGTCACAGACCTTGGCAGGGTCTGCTAGCCACTAATTAAAGGATGCACTTTGGTTTTCATTCTTCCCTGACCAGCTTGTACTTTATCATGGGCCTTTTTTCTTTACTGTGTATAGATAGCTTAACTCTTACCACAGTTTTCCAGACGTGGCTTTAGTTTTCCTTCATTACTTCATGTTTTACTCCTTGTCAAATGGTGGTCTTGTGTGGTCCCTTTTCTATAACCAGTGGATTAAAATGATTAAAATCCATCTTTGCTGATAGTTCAGTGTGTTACAATTAGCTGCACCGGGAAAAAGACTATATGAAAGACCACTTTGTCTTGCATGTGGTTTTCATGGTTTCTTTTGAGCCAACCAGACTAGCTATTAACATTGGCTTCAAACCTTATCTGTCCTCTTATATATTCAGTTTGGCTGGCATAAACCAAACACCTCTTTGTTTCTTAACCCATGTGTTTGCAACCTTGGATTTTAAATTTAAATTTCCTTCTAACATTAGTGTTGACTCTTACCTCCATTGGTCATCTTCTTCTACAATCCTGTGTTCAAATTTGCACAGGGAGTAGAGAAGATACATTGAGCACTAGTATAGGTTTTAAGCTTTCTGCATTGATTATTAAGCAATTTGTTAAGTCACTTACTTCCTGGTTTGCTATTTGTTAAATGTAGAAGTTGGAACACACATACTATTCTTTAGCTACTTTCATCATTAAAATAAAGAATTAAAAGCAAGCTGCCTCATAATCTTGTTATTAATTTTACCCACCTCTTACTGCTTCTTTTTAAAAAGGCTATCTGTAGAAAAAAAAAATGTTTGGTGAGTATGTGTTTTCTTAGACGCCTATGAAGACTTTTGCAAAGATGAACTGCCAAAGTAGTTTGCCTCTGTTAGCACATTTGCACATAACATACATGTGTACTTGTCTGTCTCCCTTCTCCCGAAATATTTATGTAGTTCTAAAGCAAGTATACCTTTGTTTAATTTAATTTGGTTAGTAAGTAATCACCAGATGCATGGACATATAGGCTAATAAATTTCTCTTTGCTGCAGTAATTATAAGTGTGGTGAATAATACAGTTTCTGATCTTTAATCCAAACTTAGAATTTAAGGGTAAGTATGATTTACTCAACAGTATACTATTGTGTCCTGTCTTTCCTACCATGCACAATGATTTTTTCTTTTTCTCCATTGAAATTTCAGTTAAAAATTATTAGTTACAGCAATGCAGTTGTATTGTTAATGTTTATGTAGCAAAGAACAAAACCCTAAACCACATTAGGAAATACAAAGGAAACTTATCTATGAAACTACATGCTGTTGTGTCTCCAGATAAATATGCCTGTTTCATCTAATAAGAGATAGAAGGAGCAATTTGCTATTTGTGTGCAAAGCTCCAAAGAATTGTATTTTTATAAATTATAACCTAGGTGTGTAAGTAAAATGAATATCCAAAAATAGCTCTGTCATTTAACTTTTAAGAAGGTGACAGGATTTCCACCCTGTTTTCTCTTGATAAGAAGGCTAAACTGGCCAATAAGAAGTTGTCCATTGGAATGATTTTCCCCTTATTTAAATCCTCTGATGTTATGCAGAAGTTGTAAGTGTATTATCATAAAATAAAATTGTAAGCACTGGGTATCTATAGGGAGTACTTAAATTAGCAGCTACTTGGCTCCATGTAGTATAATCTTTCAAGAGTGAATGGTAAGAGTGTTCTTTTGCCTAGATAATAACTAAAATCATTTTCTGATCACAGACTTGGTGAGAATGTTGTATTCTCTAGAATATAAAAAATCTGGTAAGACAAAAATGAGAGAAAAACAGAAAAAGAGTCATTTTGTGGCTTAGGCTGTCACCCAGAGCCATGGTGTCATCAAGGCTCAAGCTACTTCTGAAGGCCATGTGTGGGCTCAAGAAACTACTGTAGCTGGGGTCTTTGTCAATGTTTGTAGCCCGTCTTACAACAAGGGGGTCATAGGAAAATTGTCTGATGAAATCAGAGACCCGTGCTAGGACACCTCACCCTTTACAAGAGGCTCCCATGCCCTGGACTGGCCAGGTCAGCTACCATAAAGGCAAACATCCAGTACCTTGAGTAGGCTATCCTAATACCCACCATACTATGACCTGTGCTAGTACATGAAGGGACTGGTCGTGTGGAATGACACCCACAGGATGCCCATGAATGGATTGGTTGTGGGATATCTAAGAGGAGTTTGGTGAGGCTCCACTGATGATGGTGTACCAAAAATCAGAGGCCTTGAACAGACCTTGAATGACTCACTGCATTGAATTATAGTGACTGCTTTGTGTGAGAAAATACAAAAGTTACACGTCAGGTGGCAAGGGCAAAATTGTAAAACTAGATCCTCCATCTTGACCCTTTATACTGAGATTGATTTGAAATAGAATATGATTCTGAAATTCACAATTAGAACATGATAAACAGTAAAAGCAAATGGCTATTCTCCACTCTATTGGAATAGGAAACTGCTCAGGCAAACTCAACATCAATAAAATACAGAATAATTAGCCATTTTCCTAAACATAGGCAAAGGAACCTACAAAGTTATTCTGGAGTGTTGAAGCTTTGTAGACAGAAACCATGAACACACAAGTTTGCTTTGAAGTGTTGACTTCTTTTGTGTAAAACAGAAGGTTTTAACCAAAGGAACGTTGTTTCTTCTAGCATCTCTGCTTTATCCCTGTATATTAGAGATATTTATGGTGGGTCCTTACAATGCACATACAGGCAGCACCAAGTATACTCAGTGGGTTAAGAGAGAGAGAGAGACCACATGAAGTTGAGATTGAAAAATAATGGGAGACAAAAGAAGAACTGAAGAGGAGGGAAAAGAGGCAGATTTCATAAAAAAAAACTTTATATGAGAAATTTTTTATAAAAGTGCAAAATATTCAGAAGTTTTGCAGGTGTTCTTAGAAGTCTGTGTTCATACGTATACATTTGTACTTACTACCCTTTGATGCTGATGTAATTTCTGTTTTCCTTTATTTTGTAGATCACTTTCTCTGTTACAAAATGCTTGCAATCAGTTAAAATAGCATATGGTTATTTTATGAACACATATAATGTTATAATCCTTGTGATGAGAGAGGGTCTGGGATTTGTATAACAAGGTATTTAAAATAGATTTTTTTTAAAAAAATCTTTGAAAAAGCACAATATGCCAAATTGAACTAGAAAGGTCTTAAAATTCAGTTCTTTTGTGATTGTTGTTGTTTGTGTGTTTTAGGTTGCTTTGTCTTGTTTTGTTCTTGTGATACTTCATTAAATAGATCAGTAGTGGTGGAACTAAATTTGACTTAAATTGTATGATTAGTTTTTTCTTGTCCTTACATTTTTGTAGATCTGGATAATGTAGAAGGCATTGCAGTTGACTGGATTGGAAATAACCTTTACTGGACAAATGATGGTCAAAGGAAAACCATAAATGTGGCCAGGCTGGAAAAGGCTTCTCAGAGCCGCAAAACCCTGCTGGAGGGAGAAATGTCCCATCCTAGAGGAATTGTGGTCGATCCAGTCAATGGGTATGTAAGCCTGCTTCTGATATTTTCTGTTTTATACATATTAACAATGGCACATTTTCTTTAGATTCATATGAATTGGTGTATTTCCTGAGGAATAGACAGAGAGAAAGAATTTACTTACTTGGTGAGTTTCTCTCCTAGAAAATAGAAAAGAACAGCAAAGGATGATTAATTAAATAAAATAGACAGTTACTTATAGAGAGAATATGTTACTTAAATATTTTCAAATAAGCACTAATTTAGACACCGTGACACTAGGGCAAGTAAACATACAAGCATTGACTCTACTGGTTCAAGTTTTAGATGAATGATTTAGATTTAGATTTAGATTTTGTGTATTGAGAACTAATGCACATTCTGGACATTTACCCTGAACTAGGCATTTTGTCAGGGTCGTTACTATGTCCCTGTCTGTAACAGCCACATCAGTCCTTCAGATGGTTGCTGCTCTTATTCCCTTCCTATGAATAAAGGAATAAGTGAGCCTGGATCCAATTCCATGCAGTTGTGACAGAGTGTGATTATTAACCCATGCAGCCTGTCCACAGAGGTTTCTTACCCTCTTTGTTCTATTCCTTTGCATGTGTCTGGAGTGATTTGAAGCTTACTTACGTTTCTCGCGTGGGAACACCACTAAATAGTTTTGTGGTGTTTGGTCAGAATAAAATATTATATGTCATAATGTTATCTTATCCTTCAGACCTATAGCATGAACAAAAAGCATATTTTTAAAATATAACAGAAAAGTGAAAATTCCTTACAGAAATTAAACATTAAGTGAATAGATTATGTATTTTATGTTTCTAGTGTTTGTATGAATGTTTACTTCCATGCCAAGGAAAGATGATCAAAAGTGCTTATTTTTTGATCTGGTGCATACATTAAAAAATGAATAATGTGTGAGGTGTCCATTGTATACTGAGATTACTGAAGTGAAGCTTCTAAATAACTTCAAACACAAGCAGGGCACATCTACCTAGGGAGTAGAGGAATCATTCTGTGTGTTACTTCAACAGAAATGACTATACTTTCATTCTGACACATTCATGTATGGCTTCCATAATTACATGAAATATCCGTTTCCTGTTGTATAAACCCACTTAAATCAAAATGTTCTTGGTGAAGATGAAGTGGTAGAGAGCATAAGAGCTTTGTGTTTTGTCTTCAGTGGAAGGATTGACTTGGAGGTGACAGATTCACCCGAGTTTTAAGGAGCCTAATCTTACTTATGTCTGAAAACTGGTTTAGAAAGAAGTGGGAGTGGTCCTGGAAGTCTGCAGCACAATTTGTTCAAGTAGTTACTGAAAACGTGTCTGGCAGTAAAATAGAAAGTATTAGCCTAGAAAATTTCGTTCCAATGTTTGGAAGTTTAATTGAAGTATTTTCAGACCGAGAAATTTGTGTTTTCTTTTGTTCTCCCATACCATGAGCTTTTAGGAGTATACAAGGGAACTCATAATTGATGGCAGGGATACACTTCTTCAAAAGTATCAGACAATTCTAACATCAATAAAATATCACTTCTTTCCTTAGTTAAAAGTCCAAGGAACTTATCCTATCATGGAGAGTAGTAACTGCCTTCCAGGAATTTGTGCTATATGAATGGTACCCACCCACACAGTTACAAATAGATACTGGGCTGCATGTGATAATGCTGCTCTATTCACAACAGCAAGGAAAGGAAACAGGCTTAGATAACCAATAATGGATGAATAGATAATGAATATGGAATATATTCATAATGCAGTTTTATTTGGCTGTAAGAAAATGAAATTATAAAATTTCCAAAATGAAAATGCTGGAAAGTACATTAAAGTGACTCAGATTCAGAATGACAATGTTTTCCTATTGTCTCATGAGTCCCCTTGGATTGTGTGTGTGTGTGTGTGTGTGTGTGTGTGTATGCATATAAATGGAGGTAATAGGCTAGAGAATTAGAAGGAAGCCCACCACAGAAAAAAGACACACAGAAAGAAAGGCAATAATGAAAGGTAGGTAAAGGCCACATGTGACATGAAACAGAAAATAATTGAGTGGGACAATATCAAACCATGGAAGTGAGAAAAAATTGGAGAAGAACTCGGGGAGAATTAGCAACAAAATGTATTTGAAAATATTACATTGAACCTTAATGTTTATGTTAATTTACATCCTGCAAATAACAAAAACAAAGAGGAGTAAAATGCAGAGCGGGACAAGGAAAAGAACGGGTAGGAAAGGAAGGTGTAAACACAAAGATGTTATCCGTGAGGCAATGAGTGTGAACTCATTTAGTGAACAAATTAATTTTAATTGTTTCAATATAAAACTCATAGTTCCATACTGGAAGCTCCTTTGGATCTTAGCTGTAGTAATAATGACAGGGGTGGTCATGGCAGCAGGAGATATTGAAGGATTAGCCCACAGGTGACAACCTGACAACAGGATAGAGCTACAGAAAGAAGAGCTAGTGGCAATGACCCTTACACTAACAGCTACAGGTGAACCTAGTCCTTTCTAGTATTGCACATGGGATCATTTATACAAACAATAGCTCTCTAGTTTGGACTTCTCAAAACATCATCTCCGAGGTGTATGTTCACAGTTGAGTAAATCATTTCCATGATCAGAATAATATACTGTTCTCTGAAGTTATAGTGTGTGACCACACATATTAGCTATTAGGTAGACACTGTTTAAATAAGCCAAATTTAGTCTTCCAGGGCAGCGGCAACTTTAAGGACGTATTTATTTCAGGAATTCATTGATTAGACTGTAATTTGTGAGCATAATTATTCTCAACAAATCCAAGCTCTGTACTTCCAGACACCCCTTTGTATGTAAGGGATGTATATATCTTAATTGTTATCATTTTAATTAGCAGACATTCAGTATTAAATATCACACAAAGAATATGTATAACACATATCCTAGAACATCACTAAGATATCAAAGAAAGTCCTTATCTTTATTCCTGTCTGCAGATATGTTGGGAACAGACTGTAAAAAAAGACACTGCATTTTAACAGGCCTTTAAAGTAAGAGTAGAGTCCTTTTCTCTGCCTGAACTGAAAGCACTGCCGAGTAGCCAGAATCCTAAATTATTTTGTTTATCTCGTTCCCTACTTATTTTATATTGTAAAAAAAAATGTAAAATTTATATTGTTGCATTTGTTTTTTTTCTCATTTTTTTATTAAAGATTTCCATCTCCTCCCCTCCTCCTCCCCCTTCCCTCCCCTCCCTTCCACCCATACCCCCACTCCACCCCTCTCCAAAGACAAAGAGCCATCAGGGTTCCCTTCAGAGCAACCAAACTGACAAGGCTCACAGTGAGCCCGTCCATGCTGTAGAGTTCATGTTCATTTGTATATAAAGAATTATTATTTTTATTGATTATAAGGTATTTTAAATGTTTAAGTAGATAGTAAATCATGTAGATAATTGTAGGGTGAAAGGTCTGTGTTCACTTCTGGGTTTGAAAACTACCAATACTCACCTATCCCTGAGCTCAAATTTCCACCAATCTCTGAGCCCCCAAGCCCACCAGTTCCTGAGCCAGGACACCCACCAATACCAAAATTTCACCAACTATCATTGGGCTTTGCTTGAAATTTCACCAATTCCCCATCTTAGAAATCTCCACCATAGAAAACTCGGCTCCCCTAGAACCTCTATAGAAAGCCTGCTTCTTGCTCTGTTCTCTGCTGTTTCTTGCTTGGGCACAGGCAGCTACTCTCCTGTGTCCCTCCCAGTAAATCTCTCATGGAAAGTTTGCTTTTCAGTATGACTTTGTGGCATTCCTTGTCTTCTGACTGGCAGGATAACTTTCCCTTCAGAGCTGTAACACCTCCTTTGGGGAAGCTTTTCCTCTCAGACCTGTAACAATTACCTTGGTTGCTAACTAGGTTAGGCTCTCCTGGGGCCTATGCTCCCCCTCAATGTCTGAATGACACTGGGACCCTATCCCTCATCTCAGACGCAGTTGCAACAGATTCACCTTCAGGCTTACTTTACTGTTCAATTTCAATTTCTCAGCATTGCACCCTTCAGTAGCAACTTGGTAAGTTCCCCCTTTAGTTGGTGTATATGCTTCACTGAGTCCAAAGAAGTGACTGTTTAGTGCCCGGCACCCCTTGGTACTCTTAGAGGCTGACATACCTTCAGTTATCGTCTTACAGGGATTTAACTGGCCCTCTTAACCTGACCCAGAATCCCCATACTTAGAGGTGTAATCTTGCAACTTACTTAAGCCAAATCATGCTATTGCATCCTTTTCTGCCTTCTTCTCTTCGTTTCCATTTGGAGCTGCCTATAGTAACCCCAGAACTCCTTTATGCATAGTACTGTTCTCCAGCCCTTTCCTGTGGATGAGGCCCCATTTCTGACCTCAGTTTTTTGTTGCCTGTAGGCAAGCCTTGGGGATTCATCCAAAGCCCTGGTGCCAGAAATCAAGTCTCTTCATCAGGCTATGAGCCCTGATTTCGTACCCTGTTGAGTATGGTAATAACCTATCGAACAACTTTGTTCTCATTAAGTCTTCTGAGGCCTGGGAATGCCTGCAACTACAGACTGCACCAACCATTTTTTTCTTACCCTCCCCTTCACATCTATGGGAACAAAGTCGTCTGTACCCTTTCATTCCCTCTTGGAAGGCCTGTTACAAGAACTCGAGGCTCTTCATCTGGCACCCAACCTGAAGGGCCATAAACCTGTTCAACTTTGCAATCAAATTCTGCTCTAATACCCCCTAGAAAATAAAAACATGGCTTCCCAACAACACTGTCAATCTCAATATTTTTCAGGATCTTGACAGGTATTGCAAGCAAACAGGGAAATGGAAAGAGATTCCTTATGTCCTCTGCTCCAAGCATTTTCTCTGTCCTTCCTGTTCCCTCACTCAACTCCCAGCCAAAAAATCTGAATAATATGATTCCTCCATTACTTTGGATCCAACTAACGAGCTTCCCTGTCACAGGTGTCAAACCCCATCCCCCTCTCCTTCTCCAGCCTCTCCAGTTTCCCTTTGTCCTCCTCAGCAAGAGGTTGCCTAAATCAATCTTCCCTGGTGCCTACATTCAGACCACTGGTGTCCCTCGTCCCCTGATCTAGTTCCCTTTCCACCATGGCAACCCCTCAACCTTTTCCTACTTGGCCTAAACAGGCCATGGTTCTCGATTTGAAGGAAATTGCCAGAGTGTTCAACTTGATGAAGAAGGTACATGTCCCCTTCTCATTAAACAAACTCTTTTACATATAAAAGAGATTATAATCCTATACTGCTAACTCATCCTTTATTAAAGAATTCCAATGTTTTACTCAACCTTATTGTCCATCATATTTATATGATTCTCATGAACAATCTTTTCTCTGATGAGCTCAGGTGAGTCTGGAACTCAGATAAGACACATGAAGATGAAATTCACCAAAAGAATGCCACCTCTCCATAGAAACTGCAGCAGTCCCAACCAGAACCTTGAATACCCCAGCGGGAATCCTTGCTGGAGATCACTTTATAACATGCCTCCTGGCCAGTCTCTGCAAGACCACCCTTAAATTGGTATATTATAAAAAATTGAAGAGGTTATCCAGGACAAACATGATAACCCTCAATTTCTGGACTGCATAACAAAATCCTTCTTAAAATATACCAATCTGAATCCCAATACCCCAAATGGGAAAGAATTCCTATGTCTCACTTCTTATCTCATGTTTCCCTGATATTAGGGCCAAATTTACACATCTAGAGAAGGTACCCCTGACCACACAGACCAAAGTCTTAGCAGTGGCCTTCAAGGTGTACAGTAGGAGAGATGACCGTAGCAAATGCCCAGACACTCTGTCCTCCCAAAACCTGGGAACCCTGCTTCATAGATAGACAGTAGGGTCATTAGGCTTGATTCTGCCAGAGACCACTTAAACTATCTCAACCATGTCCAAGATGCCATTAATTAAAAGGTACATTAGGGGATTGACTGCACCCCTGTCACTTACAGCACTGAAATATCAGGGCCAGAGAACCTTCCAGCCCACCTCCTAGGTCTGGCCATGGTCTACCAAAGGGAGCCAAGCTCCCTTGGCCTGACCATCACTGTCCCCAACAAGAAGCTTTAGGTAGACATCACAGTACCAAGGCAACACAACTTCCTTCCAGACATTTGGGTTATTTTTTCAGTCCTAATGAAGTTTTAGAGAACTAACTCTCCTCATTCTTCTTTTGTCAGAGTATGGGGACAGCCTTACCAGCCTCACCAAACCCCACCTCTTATCTGTGTCTTTAGGAGTAGTCTCATCCCCACTTTCCTAGTGATACCAATTGTCCCATCCCCTGGCTTGGAAGGGACCTCCTAGTCAAAATAGGAACCTATATTTCCTTTGATCTCCCCATCTGCTTAACCGTAGATTCACCAGCCATTCACTCAGGAAAGTTTATTCTATCTTATAAATTCCTGGCCTTAGCTTGGCTAGTTTCTTGGAGGCTTCTCTTAACTTTAAATTATCCAATCTACCTTTTGTCCTTGGGATTTTACTTTTTCTCTCTTTCTGTATATCTTTTCTTTCCTTTTTATTATTTGTTTGGCTATGTGACTGTGTTGCTGGTCCATGAAGTCCTTCTCTCCTTTTCTTATTCCTTGATCCCTTTTCTCTCATTTTCTCCTATTTATTCTTTCTTTCTGCCAGCCTCACCTATGCTTTCTCCTGACTTGCTGTTGGATGTTCAGCTCTTTATTAGACGAAGCAGGTGTTTTAGACAGGCAAAGTAGCACAGCTTCACAGAGTTAAATAAATGCAACATAAAAGAAGGCAACACATCTTTGCATAATTTAATAAATGTTCTCCAGTATAAACAAATGTAACACATTTAAAGTAATATTCAACACAATTCCCCCATTTTGTATAAATAAAAATGAAACATTTTAACTTCAACATAGTAAAACATACAACAAACAACAAAAAGTTATGAGGTAAGAATTACATTTACAATATTCAGTTTAATTCTATTTAGCAAACTTAGAGAAAAATTTCCATTACCTAGCTTATCTTAGTGATTCCAAAGTTTTATAACTAATTTACTTTCTATCATAGCTAAGGAAAATTATAACTCTTTTTACTTTATCTTTGACTCCATCAAAAATCTAGAAGGATACAATATTTACTAATAACAGAGACATCTTGTTGGCTAGACAGTCACCCAAATTTCCTATAGAATGTTGGGACATCCATCTTTGGCCTACAGGACTAGAGTATCTGGCAGACTTTTCAGTGTAGCAAGAAATATGAAGGACTGTCCTGCCTGTATTATCAAAGTTCATCAATCTCTTTCCTCTGTGTCCTGCAGAATGTCTGGCAGACTATTCCATGGAACAGGAACTCTGAAGGATTGTCCTGCTTTGTTTTGGCAAAGTTCAGCTGTCACTTTCCTGTGGGTCCTGTGTGTACAGTTTATATAGCATACCATCAAGCAGTTAAAGGAAAGGAAGCTTTTTGTCCAAATGGCTAAACTTGCCACAGAGAAAGCAAACTCCTATGAAGTTTCTTCAATGCTCATCATCGTTTTCTGAACTAAATTCGTACTGCCAGGAACAGATGTGTCTCATTGTCATGAAAAGTCCTAAGAAAACAAAACATTTTAAATGTCATATTCAAAAGGTTTTGAAGTGTTTCAAGACCATCATTCTATCTAAAAGTATATCTCTTTATGATCTTGAAAACATCCCTAATGTATCTGCAAATTTGATTGTTATAGATGACTAACTACTAAACTACATTTCTTGATTAGGATAAATACTTTATAATAATAGATCTCAAAAACAAGAACTTTACCTTATAATTTTAAATAAACTGCATAGGTATAAAACCTTAAATAGCAGTAGAAACATATATAAAATGCAATAAAATTAACTTTAAATTTGTATCAATATACTAAAATCCATGCCAATGCAAAATATCTGAGATTAATAGTTGTCTTTTTATTCTGTATTCCCCTAAATACAACAAATATTCATGACACATCAGATAACCAAATGCCTACCACAGCCTAACTCTTGTTTTCTCTAAACTGCTTCCTATAGTCTATGGGTAAAGGCATCTTTAGGGGTCCCTAAGAAAATTGTGATAATGGCCAAGTCCTGAGAAGACTAGGTATAACCTTTCTTCACACATACATATCACCTCTCAAGTTTCAGAAGGTCTCTGTTGATCATGCTTGATCCATATTAACCTGAAATGAATCCACAACCTCTTATTTTCTGTGGGAAAAAAAAAGCAAAACTACTTCTCCAAAGCAACAGATTTTTGTTGCCCTCTTTTTTTAAAGTTAAGTCATTCCTAAAGTATATAGACTGGTTTAAGTTAGCAGTCCAGTTTACAATCCCATGTTTGTCAGCAGCTGTCATTTGCTAATCAACATTCAAAAAAATCAAAATCAACATAATACTATACAGGATCCAGAGTACCTGTGAAGTTCCCATAGTTACTGACCTTTTTTTTTTTTATTGTTCTATTATTTTACTTCTCTCTTTAAAGGCTTTATTTACAAACCATATATTTCTTTCTATAACTGTCCATACTCATTTTTTTCTTAAGCCTATGCACATTTTAAGACACACTGGAACACGTTTAGAGGTTTTTCTGTCTGGACTTCCAATACGGCTTATCTTTTAGCCCTTTTTACCACGTGAGCAAACTTTAAACTGTTAAGCTACTGCTGGGTCCTCAGTCCACAACTCTATTGCCTGGCCCTGCCTACTTTGCAGTTTGTGAGAATCAAGCCTGAAGCCTGAGGCACAGTCCAAGATGCATGACCAGGAATTGCATTCAATGTTCCTAGCTGTAGGAAGCCTGCATCTTTATTGACACAAGCGGTTTTTGCTTAGCTAGTCATTTCTATTTATCACTTCCCTGAAGGCTGAACAGCAGCACCTCTTAAAGACGCCGTTGTCTTTTTTATTTGTCTTTTTTTTTTTTCAGTTTTCTCAGGCCCTATGTGGAAATATACAGGCTCCATGTTGGTATGGCAAAATATTGTTGGTTATATTTGCTCTTTGCTTTTTGGGGGGTGCCTACCACCTAGCTCCCAAATAAATCACATAGGGAGGCTTATTTTTTTCTTATAAACACCTAGCCTTAGCTTGGCTTGTTTCTTGCCAGCTTTTCTTAACTTTAAATTATACCATCTACTTTTTGCCTCTGGGCTTTTCTCTTTCTCTATTTCTGTATATCTTTTCTTTCCTTCTTATTCTGTGTCTGGCTGTGTGATTGGGTGGCTAGTCCCAGGAGTCTTCCTCTCCTCTTATTCTTGCTCCTTGATCCTTCTCCCTTTTTTTCCCTTCTATCTATACTTTCTGCCTGCCAGCCCCATCTATGCTTTTTCCTGCTTTGTTTTGGCCATTCAGCTCTTTATTAGATTAATCAGGTGTTTTAGACATGCAAGTAGCATAGCTTGATAGAGTTAAACCAATGCAACAAAAAGGATGCAACACATCTTTGCATCATTAAACAAATGTTCCACAGCATAAACAAATGTAGCACATCTTAAAATGCACCCTCCTCAGGAATCTTTTATGTTTCTGTCCTGGACCTTATGTATACTTTCTTTTCCATTCCTTTTGATCAATCTTTAGCCAACCCCCCCCCCCAAATTTTTACCTTTACTTGAACTGATTCATATACTCCCATTTCTCCCTACCAAAAATCACTTTTGCAGTCCTGCCTCAGGGGTTCTGAGACAGATCACATCTATTTGGACCAGTTCTGATGCTAACTTTCCCTCTTTCCTCTTCTGAAACCCAGGTATATACACTACATAGACAGTCTTCCTTCTTTGTAGTCCATCCCTGCAAATTAATCAGATCAACACCTCTATATTACTAAACTTTCTTTCTGGCCAGTGATATAGGGTCTCACATTTTAAGGTTCAGCTATCTACTCCTCAGGCAACTTATCAGGGAATGCATTTCAATCCAACTAACAAGGCCATTACCCTAAACATCTAATCTAGTCTCTTTCAATCCCTATGACCAAGAGTATAATTTTATTCTTACTCAGGGTGGCTAGCATCTTAAGCTCTTAGATTTTCTCTTTCATTCCTCTCACCCATCCCTTATATTTGGTGTTCCTTGACTCCTCACATGAGTCCCTCCTCGCACCCATTGGCTAGTCCTTTCACCAGGGTCTTTTCTCCAGATCCTGGCCTACATATTCCATACATAACTTCCGAGTTCTCTTTCTTCGGGTAGAATTGGTAGAGAACACTACATTTATCTTCTAGCTATGTCTATCTCTTAACATTTCAAAGTTCCTCCCCTGGCCGATCCCAGGATATGCCCCGTCACACTTTTTGCGTTGATACTGTAGAAGAGCTACTGCCCAATTCTACACATATTCATAAGGGAACACTACCCCAAGCATCTATACTTGGAATACAGATGGTAGCTCCTTCCTATTCAAAGGGTTATGAACTATAGGATATGATTACTGTTTAGTAGACTAGGGTATTTGAAGAATGGACCCTTCTGGACCAAAACAGGAATGACGAGGCTGATTTAATAGCTCTTGAGCCTTTCAACAGACAAAGAGAAAACCCTTTAACTGTTATGCAAACTACAATTATGCTTTCACGTTTTCTTGTCACATGCACATATTTGCAGAGAGCATAGATTTCTAACAACAAAGTGGGGTCCATAACCACTTCCAATCAAATTATGGCTATACTAGAGTGCTCTCATCTTTCAGAGGCCATGGGAATCATCCATTTTAGGAAGCAGACAATTCCATTGTCTCCAAGAGAAGTAACCAAGACCATAAGGCAGTTACAGCTGCCACTCTTGGGTAGGCCTTCACCGTTCTCACACATCACAGAACATACTCACTCTACAGGCCCCATCTATCATCCCTAGACTCTTGACAAATTATGTTCCATCTGAGCCAATGATTTCCTTCTAGTAGGAGGGCTTTGGATCATACCATCGAAACCTATTTCTGCACACCCTTGAGGGTCTATCTTTTCTAAAAGCTATCACTACTTTCTGTAAAAATTGTCAAACTTCTAATTCCACTATTGGGCAGTGATGCTCTGCTTTTCAAGACAGGGGATCCCTCCTTGGGTCAGAATGGCAACTTGCCTTTACCCACATGCTCACTCTTAGACATTTTAAGTATCTTTTAGGTCCTCGAAGACACATTTTCAGGATGGGTAGAAGTTTTCCCCATGCTAACAAAAAATCAAAGATAGTCTCTGGTCTCTTTTTTTAGGGAAATCATCCACTCATTGGAGTTCCAAAGTCCCTTAAATCAGATAATGGCCCATCTTTCAAACTTTATCTAAAACTCTCATATGGTTTTCTCATATCTCCCATTGCTTCCAGTCCTCAGGCAAGGTCCAACTAACCAGTGCTCTCTCAAAAATATTCTTATCAAACCTTCCCAAGAGGTTGTTTCTTCTGCGACTAAGAGCCCTCCCAAAGAAACCTTTCCTCATCGCCCCTTCAAGCTCATGTATGGATGGCTGATTTTGCATCCTGGCCTCATGTCTCAGCTGTGATCACTCCCTGATCACCTTCTTACCCCTTTGTTTTGCTACCATTGTGCTCTCCTTTGGAACTTCACCCACAACTCTCTGCTCTAGCTCCATCCTGACACTTTTTCCTCTTCTATCAACATCTGGAACTTTATCTTCCTTTCTGTTCCTGTTCAAATTTGTTCTTCTCCTCAATGGATAGACCTCTTTAGGTCTATTTTAGACCTATTTTAGATCATTCTTACTACTACAATCACCACTAACCTCAAGGGTTTTTCTCACTGGATTTATCTTTTTCATCTCAACCCTTTTATACCATTATCTCAAAATAATCTTTCCTTCTACATTTTGGTGGCAACAGGACCTTGCTTCCATAGATTTCAGAAGATTGCCTCTAGTCTCAGAATAATGAGCTCTTGCAGATCTGCAAAGACTCAAGCATGACTCGATTGGATCATGCCCTTTCTTTCTACTTTCTCCTGTTCACTCCCATCAGTGACAGGGTTATTGATGGAGATTTGAGATTCAAGAAACTTCTACTTAGCAATTCTGCCAGACCACCCTTGGGGGGGGGAGTATCTGGAGATTGCTCATCAGCAAGTTTTCAAAGGAGATACTTGTCCCTATAGCACTTACATTGATTTCTAAAACACCTGTCCCCTCTGTTTTTCTGTCTGATCTGCTTTTCCCATGATCAAACTTGTAGGCAGATTATTATTTGGGCCACCAGCACACAAATGGGAACACTTATTATTAATTATGAATTAAGCTTGACCATAGCTTAGACTTGTCGCATTAGCTCTTATATCCTAAATTAACCTTTTCATTTTATTCTACATTCTGCTGATTGGCTCGTTGCCTCATTTCTCCATGCTACTCATGGAGCTTTCTCTGTACCTGTCTGGGAACTCCTTCTTCTTCATCCCAGAGGTCTCTCTTTCTGCCCTGAAGTCCTGCCTATACCTCCTGCCTAGCTATTGGCTCTTTAGTTTTTTTTTTTTTTTATCACACCATCACAGCAGTACATTTCATACAGTATACAAATAGAGATTACTGTCTACATTGGTCCAGAGACTTATGGAGGCTGCCCTTTTTTTGGTCCTGTAGTAGACATGATATTTATTCAGGAAGGGGTTTGGGAGTTAAGGATAAGCTTTACTATAGCATTTATCACAGCTGTCCCTTCAGCATGATAAAAATACAAAAGGCATTTGCCACAGTTTCTCAACCTTCGGATACAAACAAGACAGAAGAAATAGTTCAACACTCTTCAGAAGTCCTTCTTCCTTAACGTCACCTTCCTTACACTCACATCTCTTGTTTCAGACCTTAACCTCTGTATATCAGCTAGTAAGCAATACTCTGGCTATTTTGGAGAATGCTGGCTACGTGTCTCTCCTGGGTTAAGCTCACAACTACCATTTGAAACCTCACCCACTCATCTACTAGACTTTCTCACTTCACTGCTTATTAACTCCTATGAGCCCCAAACCGCTATCACCCCTTATCTCTCCCACTGCCTCTCTTCAATATCACAGGCTGCTTTATCTCCTCAAACACATACTTTATGGGCACAACAGATTCTCAGACTCTAATAATACCTTGACTGTGAACCCTACCACCCAGTGCTTATGTTCCAACACCTTGGTCCTCTGAGGCACTAAAGTTTACCACTGCCTACAAACTGGGTGGTCTGGCACTTAGGCGTGGTGTTCTTTTTCCTAAAATTAGGAGTGGTACCCAGGGAGAAATGCTAGCTGGATATCTTCACAAGGATTACAGAAGCAAGGCCCAACAAACAAGTGGTACAGATCTTTTCTCTTCCTGTAGCCCTGGAAATTACTTCTGGTGTTGCCACTGGAAGAGCAGAGCTGACTGCATCCCTAGCCACATATTACCAGTTTGCTTCTCAGTTTATCCAGGTTCTCACCCTCCAGGGCCAAATAGACTCATTGGCTTCATAATTTTAAGAATTCGGTGAGGATTCGATTTGCTGACAGCAGAGAGGGAGGTCTCAGCCACTTCCTCATGGAGGAGTGTTGCTTTTATGTCAACTAGTTGTATATAGTAAAAAGATAAGCTCTCACACCTCCAGGCAGATCTCCAAAAGATGTAAGGAACAGTGCAATGCTTCTGGCTATTGAATGTTTGACAGTTTAATATAGAACTGGGTGTTGCCTTACTTCACTTGATCTTACCCAAAAGGCTGAGAAGTGATGGGTGCTGCCTTTGTTGAACCCCCATCCTACTTTTCTTAATTCTACTATAACACCCTGCCTAATAAACTTCTTATTTGGATTTCTTCAATAACATATTAAAATTGTCAGCCACTAGCTATTATGACTTCAACTATGCCCTGACTGTGAATGTCAAGTTTGCCTCAAAAATCTCAATGTCCCCAATCAACAGTAACTAGTACTGATAACATCACCCCTTTTCCCAACCCTGTGTTGTTGTTAATAATAAACAAACACTGGGAAATGTAGGGTAAATATTCCAAGACCACTTCTGGGTTTAAAAACCTAACAAAACCCACCAATCCCTGAGATTAAAATACTACAATTCCCTGGGTTTGATTTGAAATTCCAATCATCCCTATTCTAGAAATCCCCACTTTGGAAAACTCTGACCCCTAATAAAATCTATATAAACCTTGTCTCTCTTGTGTGAGGTTTGTTGTGCAGTCTGACTTTATAGCATTCCTTTGCCTTTGACTGCCAGGATATCTTTCCCCTCATACTTGCAATACCTCCATTGGGAAGTCTTTCTTCTCAGATCTAAAACATTTCCACTGGGCAAGCCTCTGCCCTTAGTACTGTAACACAAAAATCTCACAAATACATGATCTCTTCCAGACCAACATCACCTATTAAAAAATTATTTCTAGAAAAACGTATGGATAATCATGTTAATCAAAAATAATATAAACTCAAAAAGATAAGCGCTACATTATCTCACATATGTGAAATCTAGATTTAAGTGTGTGTGTGTGTGTGTGTGTGTGTGTGTGTGTGTTTGTGTGTGTGTGTGTGCATGTGTGCAGGCCTCAAAAGTAGAAATGTAAAATAAAAACATTTTTTTCTGATATTTTTTATTTAGTAATTAAGGTACTGGCTCAGTTCACTGCAATTCTTCATTTGAGCAGCGTCCTGGCCCATGTTTCTCAGATAAGGAAAACTTACTGGATAGTGGGAGAATGAGCAATGACAGACACAAAAAATCTGGGAGTGGGAAGACCATATGCTCTGATGCTGCCACATCGACAGGAAAGGGGCACCTCAGTGTTTGTATAATGTACCTTATAGGTGAAGTGCTGATTTAGTCCCTGTAGGAGGTCTTTGTGGGTACAAATCTCTGGCTGTAAACATGGAGATGAGGGAGCAGCAGTTGGCTAGTTTTTAAACACACTGATCAATTGTCTGTAAACAGTCATAATTGGCCAGAGAAGATGGCTTTGCCAATTTTGAGCCAAATGGGAAAAAGCTTTGCCAATTTCCTGTGGGTCCAAAGCCTTAATCCTTTTCAAGTCTGTACCATTATCAACAATCCACCTTCACTCAGGACTGCACTGACTTGAGGCTTCATTCAATCCTTACAGAACAGCAAAATAGTAAATGTCCTTATTAGAATTTCAAGTCATCACAAGCCTGGGTTGTGTGTGTGCATGAATGCATATCCATTCATAAGAACACATTTATATCTGTGAATCAGAATAGCGAGCTACGGAGTAAAATGTATATGTCATGATCAACAGGAAAGGCTGAGGGGAAGATTGTTCCAGTTTCAAAAATGTGTAATTTAGTAATATGAATAAAATTGCTTTAATCAAGTGAATATTATGATTTTAGAAAGTGTCATTAAAAAATGAAATATCATGTATTTATGCATGCTGATTTATATAAATGAAAGGAAACATTTGTGCCTGATCATGGAATTAGAGAAAATATACTTTCTCTTTTGTGAGTTCCTAAGTTGTCACAATGATTAAAGACCTTGTAGGGAATGCAGGATAGCATGAGGCACACTGACATCCATCAGAATAATGCTCCATTCAGGCCCAACCGGCAATCAAAATAATTGTCAATTGTTAAGATGATTGGAAAAAAGCTTAATTGATAAAAAAATAATGGAGGATATATTCTAAATGTGCACTTATCAGCCAATTTGAACACTTGTAATACGCTTACTTGGGATATAGAATTTACCCAAATTATGTCAGAAATTCCCCCAGGGGCCACACAAAGGAGGAAAGACATCAGAACACATTCTTATGGCCCCCAGCTTAGATAAGCAATGGGTCTTTAGAGACCTGTGTCTGGCATGCCAAAATGAAACCTCACTTTAATTAATAGCAAGGAACTTTCACATGACCCTAGAACAACATATATTGTGTGGTTTAACCTTATTCATGAGGAAGCTGGAATGTTAGCTCCAGGCTCACTCTCCCGCTGTTACGACTTACACAAAAGATTCGGATTTTCAAAGGAGGTGTTTTGTTTGAGATAGAAATTAAAAACTCGAAATCTCAAGGTCAGTCAACCTGCTGCTATTAAACTTAGGTGTAGCTAAATCATCTTTTGTGGTTTTGGGGCAATAATGAGCATCAATAAAACATAGGTAATTTGCATCAGGAAGACAAATAGGATCTGGCCAAATAAAGCCAGTATGACTATGACCTTTAGAACAAAGGCAATCTTGTTGCCGATCTAAAAAAGCCTCTAATTCATATGAATTAAATACAGTCTGGAGGAGATCATTAACTGTGCTGTGAGTTCTCATGTCAGCTGCCTGCCTTCTAATCACCAAGCCCATTATGCATTTTGTGGAACAACATTTAAAGGTAAAACTGCATAAAAAAAAAAACCAGGGTGTACAGAAAATAGACATTTCAATTTACCACTGCTTTTCTTAATGTTTTAGACAAGCCTCAGCGATTGATGGAAGGTTTTGGTGTGATCTTTTTGGGGATGGTACCTGGTAGTAGAAAGTTTTCTGTGGTGATGCTAAATTGTTTGTTTGGTGGCCTTGACTTTCCTGGCTTCAGAGATGAGCACTGGTTCAGAAAGATACGTGTTTAGATGTTTAGGTACGTGTCTAGAACACGTCAGAAAGCCATTGACATATGGAAGTACAAGACCTGAGCAGTGCTCTCTACAGTGTGACTACTGGAGATAACAGAATGCACTCTTGTTTCTCATGCCCTAGTTGGATGTATTGGACAGACTGGGAGGAAGATAAAATAGACGACAGCGTGGGAAGGATTGAGAAGGCTTGGATGGATGGCTTCAATCGGCAGATTTTTGTGACTTCAAAGATGCTGTGGCCAAACGGCTTAACGCTGGACTTTCACACCAACACATTATATTGGTGTGATGCCTACTATGATCATATTGAAAAAGTATTTTTGAATGGAACTCACCGAAAGGTAAAAGACAAGAGCTGATTTTTTTTTTTTTAACCTGCAGGCTTCTTCTTCCACAGAGCCTTGTTGTGTTGTGCTAAAAATACTTTCAAGTTTATTTTTATCCCTCTGAGGTGGCTGCCAATGGTCTCCATGGGGTGGCTGAAGGAACTGAGCATTAAACTGTGCAGCTGGCACTGGCCTCCGGGAGGCCAGGCCCAGCTCACTGCGGTATGCCAGCATTTGTGGGATTTTTAAAAGAAGCCCTCCTGGTAGCAGAGCTGTTTTTTTACTAAGCAGCCTTTCTACATTATGGATGGATTTTGTGTGACCAAAGAACCCCTCCATTTGAATATGATCAATATTTGCAGCTGAAATTTATACAAAGTAATTAGACTGCATTCATTTAAGTAAAGAATTTTGTGATGCCGAACCCGAGAGGCGTCTAGGCGTGGGCTGAATTCCAAGGCGATTGGTGCGAATAAATGTGAGCTTGCTCTAGTTTATTTTGCTGAGATCATTGCAAAATGTCCTGGCATTGTGGGGCACTGCTGGCAATTGGGTAGATGAGGGGAAGACAGAGCCCTAGTTGACAAAATCATCACCTTGCTGCTTAATCTTCCATCATTAACAACCTAGCACCTCATGGAATGACTTCCACTTTGAGGTAAAAGGTGAAGAAAAAAGAAAAGGACATTTCCAAAATGTGTCCTTTGATGAATCCTGGACACATTCAGGATTCAGATCTAGAATGGTGGGTTGATGCTACTCGTTAAGAATTCTTTTAGAAAAAATAAATAATACTGTAATCAGTTCAGTTATTGGTTATCTCAGATTATGCTCAACTGTTTTTCCAGATAAATAAATTTTATTGGCCTGGACAATGATGTCATGTAATTTATATCTACTAACTAAATGTCTATGCTTCCTTTGAAAATTCTAGCATATACCATATATAAAAGCATAATATGTTACAATATATATAACCACATATGCTATATATAGTGTTATAAAAGATATTAATATTTATGCTATACATACACACTATAACACATATAAATCTATATGTGTTTTATACATACTAATATTGTCAAAGGATATATATAATATGTATAGTTTCATAGTCATCTATTGAAATAACCAGGCTAGCTTGATAAAACAATTACATTTTACTTATTATAAGGGGAAAACTCACAAAACAGGAAACGAAAAATCCAAGCACGGCAATGTCCTATGAGAATAAGCACAGAAAGAACAAGCACCTGGAAGTGCACACATTTTACCCAGGGTCTCAGCGAAACCACGCCTTAACTAAGACCCACCTCTTAAAGATGATTGGCTCACAAGGTTCCCCATTAGTCATCATGTTTTAGGCTCTGATATATCTTATTCTTTTAGTATATCATAATTTAAATGGATGACTCAATTAAAAGGGGCACAATAGCCAGGCAGTTGTGGCACCCACCTTTAATCCCAGCACTTGGGAGGCAGACACTGGCAGATCTCTTTGAGTTTGAGGCTAGCCTGGTCTAAAACTTGAATTCCAGGATAGTCATGACTGTTACACAGAGGAATCCTGTCTAAAAATAAAAAAAAAGAAACAAAACAAAATAACAAACCAACCAAAATAACAACAAAAACAAAAAGGAGCATAAATGCAATTTTTATTTCTAAATTATATATATATATATATACACACACACATATTTATATATATATTCCTTATATTTTGAATATTGATTGAAAGACAATTTTGCTTTTATAATACAACGTAGTATGATTTCATGAGTATTGGAAGGTAAGAAGAGATGCCATGTTGGGGATCTAGTGTATCCTCTGCCTGCACTCTCCATAAGCAAAATGAGTTGACTATTCTCCTGATTCCTCAACTTCAACAATCAAAAGGGAAATAAATAACAATACAACAACACAATCAAAATTTAGCCTCGTTAGCAAGTTATACTTATGTAGAATTAAAATCTTTCCCTGTTCTTGTTGTTTCTTAGATTTCTTCATTTTTTATTGGCCCAATTTGCACATATCCATTTAAGCTTTTCATTTCAATTGATCATTGGATGAACAACATGGGTGTGTATGCAAGACTGTGAGTGTGTATGTATGTGTGTGTTTATATGTATCTATCTACACAGTAATTTTTCACATTAACATCCATCCAAGGGAATAGTAAATATCACACAGAAGGAAGTAAATGTTGAGCAAAGCCATTATAACGTTAGGATTTTTGATCATACTGGCAGTGGCATTTATGAGCGAAATTTAAACAGATGAAGAATTGACCATCTCCTTCAAAGAGCATGCCAAAACCAAAAACAAACAACAACAACAACAACAAAACTCACATTGTAAAAATCTCTTTTGTAAATGTTCTTATAAAATATGAGTGAACACTATAGTTAGATTGTTCTCTGGTATGGATATATGTATATTGTTTACTTAAATAGCTATGCTTGTAAAGGTAGTCTTGACTTTTGGCAGCATATTTATGTGTATTTAATATTTTACAGATTGTTTACAGTGGGAAAGAGTTGAACCATCCTTTTGGATTGTCACACCATGGGAATTACGTGTTCTGGACAGATTACATGAATGGTTCCATTTTTCAACTAGATTTGACAACCAGTGAGGTGACATTGCTGAGACACGAAAGAGCACCCCTGTTTGGGCTTCAGATTTATGATCCACGAAAACAACAAGGTATACAAATTTTTTTTCAGAACATTTCACATGTCATAACCCTTCACTATTGTAACAAAAAGTTCTACTCTGACAATGTTGTTTGTTTTATAATAAATAATACCTGCTCACTGTAGAGTCATTTAAATCTTAGAACTTGTTTCGACAGAAATGCATTTCTTCTTTTCAAATACCCTGATTGAGGAACTCTAGCAATTCTGCTTAAGAGAAATTAAGGTTTTCCCAAACATTTCTTTTTTTTTTCACATCATGTTTTAGAAAAAAAAAAATGCTCTTCCTCATTAAAAAAAAAGTCATCAAATACATGGTTTGGTGAGCAGAGAAAATAAACCTTTCTTGCACTAAAAGGAGGATCTGAATAATTGAAATAAAGAGATGAACTGCACCTGCAGGCTTTATTGACATGCCTGCTTCACATTGTCTGGGTTAGGCTCCCAAGGTAGTTAAAGAACGTGTAACAGATAACGTGAAACTACCAACCCCAGCAGCCACATCTCATTAAATTCAGGTAGTATTTTTACATTTTATGCTCGTGCGTTATTAATATTTATTATGCCACAACAATCACCATGACTCATAGCTTAGATATTAAGCACTGAAAACAACTTAGTAAATGATGTGGTAGATGTTTTATGATTTTTAAACAGTTGCTATTCCTTTATAATGTAGATATCCTTATAAATATTTAGTGAGCACGCATTCCAATGCATTTAGAATGAATAAATCGCACCCTTAATTTTCTGATACATATCTTGTCAGTTGGGATCTTGGTAGTAATAAGGTTTGGAAAGGTGTTTGCATTAAAGTAGTTATCATAAACAGACCATCTCATCCCTAAGCATCATCTCTCTTCCTTTATTAAAAGTTCTCTATCTACAGGAAAATCATGTGTAAAGAATGCTAAATAATAATTGCTAATTATTGATTAAATTATCTTTAAAAAACAAAATTGACATTATCTAAACTAGAATAAGTACAGGAAATGAATAATAGAGAAAATTACTGGAGAGGGCAATTCCTTCATCACATTCGTACCAATCTCACGACTCCGGCCCCACACATTTCCTTTGCCTGGCTGGAGGTGCTTCTTTCTTTCTCCATATTGTTTCACGTCCTCCTCTCTGTTCTTCCCCTTCTCCTCAGGACTGGACACTGGCCTTTGTTCTTGCTAGGCAGGAGCTCTACCACTAAGCCTTTTCTTTCTCTTTTGAACCTCCCACCTTAAATGTCATTTCTCAAGTCCATTTAGCTGGAAGTCGTCTTTACAGTCTTCATAGACTTCTACCCTCTCGTTCTTTTAGAAAGTTGGTTATTAAATTCAAAATGTGATGGAAAAAATATCTCATCACTAGAAAATGAACCTGGGCTTAAACCCTTCTCTTTGATCCTTTTCAAACTTCGGAATCATGAAATATTCAATGTAGATCACAAACATATCTTTCACCAAATTTCTGTGAGGATCAAATAATTATTTATTATAATAAAATAAATATCACAAGAACTAATTCATGTGAGACAACTCACAACTTTTTCCTGTATGACCTCACAGGAAAAATAATCGTTTTAAAATTTCCTTTCTATACATGCATCTTAAATATTCAAAGTAATAATTTATCAAAGTAATATGTAACAAACTATGTGACTCAAAAAGAGCATATATCTGCCTTTTGAAAAAATGGTTTTAGATTTTATAAAAGAAGAACTTTTATAAAAGCAATTCTTTATTCAATGATAGTAATTAATAAGTGCTATCACTGAAGAGAGAATTGGCTTTATAAAAGTTCTTTTCCCATTGTAATTCAAGAGATCATAATTACTAAGCTCATCGTGAGTGCCAGTTAGAAATGATCCTGCTGTTTTACTTAGAAAGTATGTTCAGTCCATCTAAGAGATTGTTTTCCTTTACTTAGGTGGATCAGTCAATTAGTTTTAGTTTTCTGCCTAATCATCTTGCATCTAATGATTGTCTACAACCATACTAATCTTTGAAACAGTGCAGTATAGAAAGAGTTCCTAGTTAGTTCCTTTAGGACTCAAGTCAATACTCATTGATTTTAGATAATCTACAGGAAGATGTATGTTGTTTTCGATCTTTAATTGTATTGATCAAGACAATTACAAAGGTAAAAAATTAAGATTTTTCTCGCCCCATCCCCCCATCCCACCCCACCCCTATGTTCCCATTTTTTGTCCGGCAATCTTGTCTACTTCCAGTATCCAGGAGGATAACTATATGTTTTTCTTTGGGTTCACCTTCTTCGGCAATGAACGTGAACTCTACAGCATGGACGGGCTCACTGTGAGTCTTGTCAGTTTGGTTGCTCACCTTCCTGGACTTAGGGGGAGCTGGGAGGACCTTGGACTTAACATAGTGAAGGGAACCCTGATGGCTCTTTGTCTTGGAGAGGGGTGGAGTAGGGGTATGGGTGGAAGGGAGGGGAGGGAAGGAGGAGGAGGAGGGAAGGAGATGGAAATCTTTAATAAAAAAAATGAGTAAAAAAAACTAAACAGAAAAAAAAATTAAGATTTTTAGATATAGGCAACTAATTCTACAGTGGTATAAATTTCTTCCAATTGTCTTTTCTTTTCAACTTTTGGACATAAGATACTCAATTTTAAGATACATAGTGAATATACTTGGTATCTTTTGATTAAGATTTTAAAAATTATTTTATTTTATATGTAGAAATGTTTTTCCTGAGCAGATGTTTGTACACAATTTTCACACCTGGTGCCTGAGCAGACCAGAAGAGTGTATTAACTCTCCTGGGACTGGGGCCACAGGTGATTGTCAGCTGATCCTTGGGTGCTAGGAATCAAATCTGGCTTTTCTGCAATAGCAGGTTATGGTCTTACCTGCTGATCAATCTCTTCAGCTCCCTGTGGGCCTTTATCTAAAGGGTGAAATGCAGGAACTGAGCAGACAACCCTTGCTTAAGAGTAGGCACTTCTGTTTGTTCTTCAATTGAAAAAAAAATGTTATGTAGCTCTCATCCTGTGTGTTACCATCTGTTCCTGGCTGTCTTGCTGTCTTGTTTTGGTGATCTAAGAATATAGGCTGAAGATTGTGATACATGTAATTGTGTGTGAACTGTATAATTCATCATTTATATATAATATGTAAGATATAAATAAATAAAATATAGCAGTAATTACTGAATGTGTGTGTGTGTGTGTGTGTGTGTGTATTGTGATATGTATATGTGCTGGTGTGCTCATTGATCCTTAGCAGTGGAGACTAGTGGTAGATGTCTGGAAATATTTGCTCTTTGTTCTCTACCTTATGCTTTGAGATAGAGGCTTTCACTGAGACTTAGTGATTATCTTGTAATGAGATCCAGTTCCAATTCCTAGGTAGGTTACTAGAAAAGACCCCAGGATCCTCGTGCCTCTGTACATTTCCCTTAGTGCTGCAGTAACAGTCTAACAAGATTGGGTTTTTTATGCGTTTTCTGGGGATTTAAACTCAGGTTTTTATATTTGTTTTATGCAACCAATACTTTAGCCTCTGAGTCACATCCCTGCCTTCTATTGTCTGCTTCTCGCTATGTAGCTGGGCTATTTCTGAACTTTACATCCTCCAGCCTAAGAATGTGATTAAAACATGAATCATTTTTGGTTGTGAGCCTAGCCTTTAACGGCTGAGCCATCTCTCCAGCCCTGAGATGGTGGAGATGATCTAATGGGAGCTCACCAAGGCCAGCTGGACTGGAACTGAAAAAGCATGAGATAAAACCGGACTCCCTGAACATGGTAGACAATGAGGGCTGCTGAGAAGCCAAGGACAATGGCACTGGGTTTTGATCCTACTGCATGTACTGGCTTTGGGGGGGCCTAGCCTGTTTGGATGCTCACCTTCCTAGACCTGGATGGAGGGGGAGGACCTTGAACTCCCAACAGGGCAGGGAACCCTGACTGCTCTTTGGACTGGAGAAGGAGGGGGAGGGGAGTGGGGGGAAGGGAAGGGAAATGGGAGGCAGGGAGTATGCAGAAATTTTTAATAAAAAAAAAAACTGGTAAAAAAAAGAATCATTACACCTGCCTGGTACATGTGTATTATTTCGTATATTGTTATTTTATTTGTTTGTTTGATTGTTGTTGTTGTTTATGTTGAGATAGGAACTCCTGTAACCCAGACTGGACTTAAATTCACTCCTTAGATGAGGTTGACATTGGATTCTAAGCCTCTCTGTCTATACCTAGAAAGTGCTGGAATTAAGATGTATACCCCTAAGTTTGGATGGAACACTGTTTTTACTCTAGTTATATCAACAGCAATTTTTTTCACACTTTTTTAATATGAAGTTCTACTTGTATCCCTATGTAGAATTTAGGAGCCAGAGAGCTGAAGTCCTAACTTCAGTATTTGAGAAATATCAATGTTTACTTGATGTACGTAAGTGTTGATTTAGTAAGTCTGAGGTTTGTAAAAAGGCCATAATCACATTTATCTCTCCCCAAGTTCCTTATTTTAGGATTATTATCATGGAAATTATTCAGAAATATTTTTGAGACTTATATTTTGTTTTTTTTTTACCTTTGTCTCATTACACAATACACAGAGAGAGAGGGAGAGAACTACCAAGTAGTCTCAAATAAAGCTTATATTTTATATTTATAAGCTGGACATGATGAAAATACAATTATTGAAGGAAATGAAAAATATAGATCATTTTATTCTTCCTTTAGACTGTTTAGTCACCTTTTCTGAAATGATTAAATATTAAATCCAGGATAAATCTGACACCAGGTTCTCAGTTGAATCTTACCTGATATTTGGAATAAACTCAATGTCTAAATTATCTTCTAACTATTAAACTAGAATAACACCCCACTACATAAAAAAAAACCAAAATCCAAATATGTGACTTTTTTTCATGTGTGGTACAGGTTCTTATAAATTTATTTATGATAGAACACTGGAAAATAAACAGTCCTTTAAGATTATAGAAGACAAGAATTATGTTTTAAATTATTTTTAAAAAGACCCAGAGTATCATAAAGCAGACAGAATGTTTTGTACTGGAAACATATTCTGCCACCTGGTAGAAATAAACATTCATCAGCAATTAAATTACTAAGGTCTATAACATGGAGGCATTAATACAGAGTTTTCAATTTTTTTTTCTCTATTGTATGTGTCTTAATTATTGTTTGGCAGAGGTAATTTACCTTTAAGTTTTCTTCCCTAAATAAATAGTATATTTATTGAGCACAGTTGTATCACTAAATTAAAATGAGAACAGGAGGCCTTTCATCATGATAAAATTATTTTAAACCTGTGTGCATATGCACATCTGTATCATCTATGTATTCACATCTTATCAACATCATTCCACGCACTAACACCCATATATATGATAAATATATATATATATATATATATATATATATATATATATATATATATACTGTAACTGAAGCATCTATGTATACCTCATTCCTATACCTTCATCTCATGGTACTCGTACCTGTGTTTATATTTATCCCTGTACCAAGCCTGCTTCTGTAACTCTTTTTGAAGTATGCCTGTACTTATCTGTCTCTATGCTTGCACGTGTACCCACTTCTGTCTCTGTGCTCATACCTTGAATGGTCACTAAAAACATGTATTTGCTCTGTCATTCACATGGCTAACTCAAAGTTTCATTCATTGAATTATCTTCCCAAAACTCTGTAACACACACAATTCATGGTACTTCTAATTCTGGAGGAACAATGAATGGGAAGAAAAGCAAAGTTCGGAGCTTCAAAGAAACTACCTTGGACTTGACAGCTCAAATTGTTATTAATACAGTTGTATTTCATGTTTGAATATTTATATATATTTGCTTCCAAAGTAAGTTAGTCAAGAAGTATATGTTGCAGTAGTTTTGGTAAGTTGCTTTTCTTTTTTTGTTGTTGTTGCTTTTCTTTTTTTGTTGTTGTTGATTGAATTTTATTTTAACTTATGCAAGTTAGTTAAATGAAAGTATTAATCAAAATACAAAATTCTTAAATTTTATTAGTAATGATCAAGATATTATTATACAAAATATTTTAGTATTATTAATTATTTCTCAGTTTTATATATCAGAAACCTCATTTGGACATTTAGATATTGAGGGATTCTTCCCAAAACTGATTTACAATCAAATTAAAATGTGATTGTAACTATACCTCGATTAAATTGAGTGTAAATATGAGTTCACCAGCTATGAGATGGACAAGTACGGACTTTATGTATTGTGACCATTTCTCACCAGTTATTACTCACCATCCCATGAAATTTATAGATTGCTTTTGACACTGAGTTTGAAAAATAATCATTAATGTTTTGCAGATAATTCTATAAAATACCTATAAATGATGTAGCTTCAAGAAACAATATCACATTAGCTTTGATGCGAATTTATTCTTAAAATGAAATTGAAAAATATAAAGTCTCTAAAATATAAATAATTCTAGACGCTTCCAATAAGATATGTGGAATTATGTATGTTAACTTTGGAATTTCTATTAAGGCAGTACAAAGACTAGTTCTTCCCCTTCATAATGTTGTATTCCAATAAGGAGAATATATTTTAAACTTCAAATAATGCTGATTTATTTCAGAATAGGGAAATTTTTTATTCAGTGGATGTAAACGTCATTCCATTGAGTTATATATTTAGCATATATCTTTAAAATATTATGAAACCTGATGCATTATAGTCAACAGTTTCTTATTTCTTACTGTTTCAGTTATATATCCCCCAAATACCATGAAATTATTCTAATTTTCTAAAATCTGGATGCTGGTAAAATTTGAATATGCAATTCAATGCTGCACATATTTCAAACAGAGAAAGGGTACCTGAGTGTCCTCTAAAGCATTTACTCCACAACCATGGAGTACATATATTGGTATCTGGAAGCTGCATAAAACATTTTTACATTCTCTAGTAGAAAAAAATCTGAGGTAATTTTCATTATTATTTGAGTTTAGAAATTGAGAACATTGCTTTCATTATTTGCCTCAGCTTTGGGATGTGTCTTTTATTTTTATGTTTACAATGAATTAAATGTACTTTTCATAAAATGAAAACTATTGATAATAAAATCTAGATTATTTCTTCTGATTTGAGATGTACACGATAATTTCTAGGAATTTATAGAATTCAGCACGACTGTGGTTTCAGTTTGTAGTACTGCACTTGCACATAAACAATCAATTTAATCTTAACTGTCTTTTATTTATGGTCTAGGTAAATAAAGGCTCCTCATTTAGTGTTTTCTTTCTAAAGTAACATTTATTTTTATTTATTGAAAACAATGAAAATTGAAATGTGCTCTAGGATGACCCGATAATTGTGCTGCTGGAGTTTTATAGTTCTCTCTGTAAAGATCAACGCAAAGCCAAAAACCTCTCACCTTTCTTTCCCTCGCCCACCTCTCTCTGTCTGTTTCCATCTTTCTTTCCAGGCTGTCCCTCTTTACCCACTGCTCTCCTTGGACTTGTTCTCTTACCCAGACTGTCCCAGAATTCACAGCAGCCCTCTTACCTCAGCCTCGTGAGAGTTACATTGAGACGCAAAAGCCATGACATATTTTCTCAACTGTCTGTCTAACTTGGAAGAATAAATGATATCAAATGGGTGACTACCTAAAGTTACTTTGTTTTAGTTACATGTATGTAAAAATCTTATCTCCCAGCTCTTCAAATACGTCTTTGGTATTGTCTACGATTCAATGTGGGCCCTCACATATATTTATGAATTCCTTTATAAATATCCTCTCCTGCCTTCCACCAGCCTCTCTGTTCCCTAAGTCTTCAGTTCTGTGAATTTTCACAATATCCTATGCTTCTTGGGGTCCTCAGCACAGTGACATGCCAGTGTCCTCATCACACTGGAGAGCAGGTCATTGTCCCACACGCTTGCTTGTTCAGTCGTGGTTTATTTCTACATTCTCAGAGACATGTTCTTCTTTCCAAACACTCATGCCCACTGCTATAAGAATAATCTGGAGAACTGTCCATTGCAAATCAAAGCCTACCTTCCTCCTTGCTTCTGATAACTAGAAAAGGATTACCTGGCACAGTCCTTCCTCAACCAGCTTGCATATTCCTTACTTACCAAAGCAATATATATTTTCAAGTGCTTCTGAAAGCAATTTCTATTCAGGAGGAATTTGGCTATATTCTCAAAAGTGCACTATATATAACATATCCATGCACATAATATGCCCATGTATGTCTCAGTGAAAGAAACTATCTTGAAATCTAAATGGGGTACTATGTGAGTGCAATTCTAGCAGTTGGGTGGTAGACAAAAAATAAAATAAAATACAAGAACAGAGAGTTAAAAGGCAGCTTGCGTTGCATAGCATTTAAAGTAAATCATATTTTAGAAGTTGCATAGCCTTCAGCTTTGTTGAAATTAAGGCTCTCTGATGAAGTCCTTTCTTTTTCTCTGCAGGTGACAATATGTGCCGCATAAACAATGGGGGCTGCGGGACACTCTGCCTGGCCATCCCAGCAGGCCGCGTGTGTGCTTGTGCTGATAATCAGCTTTTGGATGAAAGTGGTACAACCTGCACATGTAAGCTTCTTCTTTTTTTTTTTTTCTGACACTCATTGTACATATGGCTTTTTGTGACGATCAGAACTATCTAACATCAAAAGGACTAAAATCACAACTAGAAAGACAGATCTGTATAACGGCTTATGTTAATCTTAGACTATATTAGCTGACTCAATTTCTAGCATGTATGGAATAATGACAATGGCAATGTGATGCATAGCATCCGGCCCTACTGTACAGGTCAGTAGACAGTTTCCATAAGTCTGTGCCACTGGAGCAAATCCTTCATATCATGCTAAGCTCCGTAGTCAGCAGCTGCAGCTGGCAACACATTGTTGGTGCACAGGTTAGTCCTGAAATGATTTTTAAATGACTTGACTGCTCAGATAGCTGTATTTGGAGGTAAAGAACAACGAATAATGCCGAAAAGGGGCTTCTAAACAGTGAATTAACAGAATGGATTGGTTTGTACTAAAGATATTTTCATTAGGTTTGTCATATCCTTCAATATACTATCCTTATTATCCCAGAGTGAATCTTGAAAGTTTTTTTTATACCTCAAATTGTATCTCCTAAGCCCAGTAGCAGCAACAATAATATGCATGTATTGAGAGCCAAATAAAAATTTCTGGAAGGATTTAAATTTCAAATTGTGGCTCAAGGCTCTCCGGAGAAAGGAATACAATAGGATTTATGTATGTACTTATGATTTGTATGTATGCATGTGCATATATGTGCAGAAAGATGACAGTATTATAATAAGGAGTTGACTGATACCCACAGAGATTGAGAAGGCTTAGGATCCATAGTGTGCGAACTGAAAATCAACGATAGGTGAAGTGTTTATCCAATGAGCCTGCAGATCCAAGTCTCAGGAGTTGATGTCTCATTTCAGATTGATGAGGGAGGGACTCCGGGCATCCAAAAGTCAGAGCTAAGAGCACTTCATTTTGGAGCTAAATTCTCCCTATACTGTACTTCGATTTTTCAGTCTTGGATCACACTTCAGTATCTGTTACTTCAGGTTTATATTTGTTTAACATGAACATAAGCATCTTATCACTTAATTCAATACTCACTGTGAACATGATTCTTAAGAGCTGAATTTCACGTAATCTCATGTTTGATAACCGGAGGCATTTATGATATATTGTTATAGGTATTTGTGACTTTTTTGTTGTTTTCAGTTTCTTCTTTACCTTCGCATATGGTCCACATTCAGTTTCTGTTACATCTTGAGGCATTTGAAATAAAACCACCAGTCCTAAAGTGAGAAATTCAAGTCAGTATATTGAATGCCAGCATGTTAAATTCCAGTTATTTGAAATGAGAACTTGCAGCTCTGAAGTTTGGAATCTGTCCTGGAACTAGCTCTTGTAGACCAGGCTAGCCTTGCAAAATATACTTCCCCTGTATATATAGCTAGTTAGTTAATTAAATTTATATATATGTATGTATATATATATATATATATATATATATATATATATATATATAATATGTTAGACCTACAGCAGTGTTCTTCTGGTTGTGTTTCTTAATCTTCAGGACTTTAGTAGTCCATTATTTATTAAAAATTATTAATACTAGAATATATATTAAACTAACATTTTCCAAGAGAAAATATAGATATGAATAATTATGTTCACTCTTTACATTTTCTACATATGTATTCTATATAAAATTTATTACTAATGTCCTAAAATGTCTCAACTTTGATTTTTTTTTAAGATAGGGTTTCTCTGTGTAGCTATGGCTATCTTGGACCTTGCTCTGTAGACCAGGCTGGCCTCAAACACACAGAGACCCACCTGCCTCTGCCTCTGCCTCCTTGAGTGCTGGGATTAAAGGTGTGCACCACCCCTACCCATCATACCTTTGTCTTTTTATGGGAGAAGCAATTCCTTCATATATCAACTCTTGACTAAGCAAAATTTTTCTTCAAACATCTTGACTTCAAGAAATACTGTTTTGTTCTTTCTAGAATTACACATGCATCCCCTTTAAGGCTGCATAGAAGATAAACCCCAATGTATTCCCGAGTCACTAGATGACAGCTTCTCTTTCTTTTTTTCTCGGCATTATGTTTAACTCTTATTGTGTTGCTAGTTATTAGGAAACTATCAAGGCTCATCACTTACCAATAGACAGGTGGCAGGCATTTTTTCTTTTCTTCTTTTTTTGTTTTGTTTTATTTATTTTTTTTTTCAAGACAGGGTTTCCCTGTATCTTTGGAGCCTGTCCTGGATCTATCTCTTGCAGACAAGGATGGGCTCAAACTCACAGATTTCTGGCTGCCTCTGCCTCCCAAGTGTTGGGTTTAAAGGCATGTGCCACCATAGTCCAGCTCAGGCATGATTTTGAAAAGTTAGATTTTGCTCTTCTCTCTCATGGCTTGCTAATATTCTAATATTAATTTTTATCAAGTTATTTGGGAGACAAAAAGTGCTTAACTGGTACATTTGACTCAGGAATTCATTGGGATTTATCTTCCATGCAGCCTTGGAGGGGATGCATGTGTAATTTTAAAAGGAACTGAACAATATTTCTTGAAGTCGAGATTTTTGAAGAGAAATTTTGCTTAGCCAAGATTTAATATACTAAGTAATTGCTTCTACCATAAAAAGACAAAGGTATAGCCTGGTGATGGTGTTGCACACCTTTATTCCCAGTACTCGGGAGGCAGAGGCAGGTGGATCTCTATGAGTTCGAGGCCAGCCTGGTCTACAAGAGCTAGTTCCAGGACAGGCTCTAAAGCTACAGAGAAACCCTGTCGAAAAAAAAAAGACAAAGTTATGCTAGGCAGTGGTGGTGCACACCTTTAATTTCCACACTCAAGGAGGCAGAGACAGAGGCAGGTGGGTCTCTATGTGTTTGAGGCCAGCCTGATCTACAGAGTGAGGTCCAAGATAGCCATAGCTACACAGAGAAACCCTGTCTTGAAAAAATATTTTTGCAAGGATTAATTTAGCATTTTTCTATTAAATTGCTGTATTTCTGCTGGACCACATTAATAATTCAGAGATTTTAAACATATAGAATATAACACACACATACTTATACACACACACACACACACACACACACACACACACCTTTTATAATACTACCAGGTATACTGTAATCCATCAATAGACTTTCTCTAGGATGGGAAGTAGCATGGAATAGACCTGTGTTTTGTTTTCTAGCTAAAGACTTAAGGGTCCATGTTCTCACCCGAGGATGGATAGACTTTCTCAGTTTCTAGTTAAATCTTTGTAGATGTCCAAGTTGTCTCTTTAGAATTTAACTTCTTTATATCAAACACAATTAAAGTTCTCTTAGGGTACTATCTAGAGGACAATCAGGAGCCTACAATCTCAGAGATATTGGTAATCTTGAGAGTCCTTAGGAAATCATGAAGAGGTGCATTTATCAGATACTAACATCAAAATGGCACTTAAAATTGAAACATTCTGATTAGTTTCTAAATTTGCATTAGGGGAATCATAATTATAAGAGTAATTTACCTTCTTAATGTATTTCCTGTTTTCTTCATTCCTGTGTTCAATTTAGACCCTATGGATAACTTTTGCATTATGTGTATATTAGTATGAAGAGGGAAAACACTGACAAGTTAAAATATACCATTATTGTAGTATATGGTAAAATATGAAATGATAGAGAGAAGATAAATATAGGTTCTTATGGGAAGAGAAATGAGAGGAGCAAAAAGAAAGCATGATGTAGGGTAAGGGAAAGACAAATGCTAAACACTACCTATGAACATAAGAAGCAAGTCCTAGCCAGGATCTTCACTTGTACTTTAATCATTTATAGCAATACATATGAATTAAAGTACATTCTGAGGGCTCACCGAAAATAAAGTGAGATTGTTTATGAATCAGTCATTTTTCCTCTTCCAAACCTATTACCATTGGAGTAAGTCTGTGCACAAGAAGCACATGTACTTATTATTAGTTGATTAGTTGTATCAGGTACCCATGAAATAAGCCTAGACTTGCTTCCTCTATCACACAGTAAATGACAGATGTCCCTCTTATTCAGCCTCCAAACATGTCAGTTTACCTCTATTTACTTACATACTTTCCTGGCTGTTCTACTTCATAGTTATATGTTATCCACTTAATCGCTTGCCCTTTTCTTTTATAACACCAAGAGGAACTGTATTTAAACATAAGAGTAAGCTAAGAAAGGGGCATTTTGTTGGGTGATATACTGTATTAGACATTGTTCTGCCACTGTCTGTCAAACTCTAAGTAGTTCTGAATATTACTTATTTCTCCAATAGTGGCTGGAAGCCTGTCTTTGCTGCGACTCTGGATCTTGATCCAACACTATGACTTTCGTAGTCTTCACTTTCCACATTGCCAAACCCACCAATCATATAACATGTGCAATAGATTCTCAAAGTTAGAGATACAACTATCTTAAAAGGAGCTACAACTGAGCACATACTCCAGCAGTACTTAGAATTTTCCAGATTACAAGTCTAAGTATGAGAATCAAGGCAATAGAAAGATACATGTATTTATTTCTATTACCCCCAAATATTGTTGCCTAGCTCTGTAAAAAATAAAAGTTTATTTTGGCTTGTAAGGGAAGTAAATTATACACAGTGTTGATTTCAAACTAGATGCTAGAATAACTATTTTAAGGTATTGCCAGTTCAATGATCATGTGATTATACACTGGAGAATTAGAAGATTTTTGAGAGTGTTGGTCTCTTTCTAGTAGCTGTAATTCATAGAAGAGTTAATGTAAAAGCAATGAATGGAAAAGAGAGGGTTTTGCCTATTTTTTTCACAATGAAAATGTCAAGTCAGAAATTATATCCTTATTTCAGAATTATTTGTTGCACTTGCCTGTTAGTCTTTACAGACACCACTTACAAACTGCCTGTGTTTCTTTATAGCACAGCACAGTAACTCATTTTTTAAGAGACAACAATGTCTTTGTGTATATTATTTCAATTCCTACTTATCTAATAATATAAATTAGCAGGAATCATTATATAATCCTACCTATTAGGAATGATAATTAGGAATTATCATTCCTAAATCATATATATTAGGACTAATAATTGAATTATTATTCCTAAATAATACTTATTAGGAATACAAATTGGTAGTAAAGCGTATGTTACTCAGAAAGTCCTGATAAAGATGCTACATGACATCATAGCTTTTAGAGAGTGCCATACAAATAGAACCCGGCATCATACCATTAACCAGTCCTTGGTGCTGATTCCCTTCAGCTTCTGTTAGTCCAGGTTAGCTTACAGATGTGATGGGTCAACTGAATTAAGTAAGCTCTCTGAGCCTGAAACCCCCCCCCCCCCACACACACACACACAAAAAGGCAGGAGATATTGTAACCGATTCAGCATGGTCATCCCGGTTCCATCATTCTCATTGAATTAACACCAAATGGATGAAAAGCAGCTGGGAGAGACTAAAAACCAGAGATATTTTTTCCTTAATGAACTTGCAAATTAAAGCAGTGGCAGACAAAAAGCTTGCTCCCCACAGAAAACACTGGCATGTTAAACAATTAGAAATGAATTCCAATGCTGGGTTTGGAAGAAGGGACGACATCCTCATCCTTTATTCTTGGGACTCTTTTCCATCATGGTCCAATCCTCTTAGGACTAGAACTGATGTCTGCTGCAGCATAACAAATTGCAACATGCTACTTGCTACACAGAAAAATCTCATTGGCCAGTTACGGGGTGCGTCTATATTTCTCGTGACAATTATAAAGAGAAGCATGAAACATGATGTTGAAAATTAGATTATAAGTGATTCCCTAAAACAAATTATGCTTTACCTTGACAAGTTTTATTGTATAAGCCACCCAGACTGTTTTAGTTGGAATAAAGAAGGGAATTCTTTAACTGCTTCGCAGGTGCTTGAAAGAACAGGCCTCAGAAGAACAACTTAGAGTTCACAAAATAACAGTAACGCAGAGGCTGGCAATGCCCCATCCTGTGTCCATAACCCTCTGTGATTCCTGCCACCTTTTGGAATACCAGATCTATCTGTGGTGACAAACAGTGCTCCTCTGTGGGGAGCCATTTATCTGTTCCGCCCTGACAAGCCTCATGCCCTAGGATATATGCAATCAAATGTGTAGTAAAAAGTTTAAGGCATTAAAAAAGTTTAGAAGTCCCATTCTAATGATTATTTATTTCCCCCTGTGCATACAACCTCACAGAAGGTCATATAGCACTTAGACTGTCTGCTCAGAGGACCCTTCTATCCAATAAAAGCTCACCGATCCATCTATGATCTAAAAAAAAAGCATGGCCAAATTTTCCACTTTCGCCTCTCATGTAACTGTGTGGTAGTACAATATCCAGTTAGCTATAGCTTCACGTTTTCCTTTGGTCCACACCCATGGGGGCAGAATGTGTGGTACAATTTTTTCTTAAGAGGATATCACAATATGGAATGAAAGTTGGGGAAAGTTCAGCAATACTGAGCTTGCTCTTTTTCCATAGTTTGGTTTATTATTTCTCTCTCTCTCTCTCTCTCTCTCTCTCTCTCTCTCTCTCTCTCTCTCTCTCTCTCTCACACACACACACACACACACACACACACACATACATACACATGCACACATTCACATTAAAATAAATTAGAAATATATGAAAAGATGGAAAGCTAAATTAAGATAATATGGTTAGAGAGCCTTTTCCTTTATTCCATGGGGTTCTGGATATTATTTCTGGCAAGAGCCCTTCTAGGTTTAAGAAAACAACACCAGGTTTAAGGAAACACTACCAGAAGGAATCCTTGATGTTTCTCCATCCTGGGAAGTGAGACACAGGCCTTCTGATATTTTTGTCTCTAGCAACAGTTTTCACAAGAAGCGTGAACAGTGACATTTTACACTAGACATGCCATAATTCATGCTGTGTCATTTCTGAACGTGGTTAAACAAAATGATTATTTACCACTTTGTCAGTTCTTACTTCTCAGGCCATGTTGTCCCAGTGACAGAATTACACGTATTGTGTATGGTTTCAAATTTGTGGTTCAAGCATAGCTCTGCAGGAAACTATAGAATTTTAGCACTTGCTAAAGGTTCTGGAAGCAATTCATCGTTGTGCTCCAACAACCAAGAGCAATCCATATCCATGTTCAGCTCTGGATCAAAGTGATATACATGGAGCTTTAAGTAAATGTTTATTGTTCTCTTTTTGTACACATCTATTTTGTTTGCTGAAATTTGACTACGCCTACGCCTGCTCATGAGCAGTAATAGAATAAACTGCTGATTCAGTTGGAGCTGCCTTTCTGAAGGCTTTCTCTAGCCCATGAAGACAGTCTCTCAGTATAGTAACAGCAATCTCATTAAATTTCAGAGTCAGGCAACAATTTATTTTATGAATTTTCTCTCAGTCCAAGTTCTCTTAATCTTTTGTACATATGACACTGTCCTTAAATTTATCAATTGTAAGTGGAAATCAGGTATAAAATTTTTCATAGGGATTTCAGCCAGCTGGAGAAAGAATGCTAAGTGAGTCTTTTGTACGAGATATTTATTAGTCTTTTATGTTATGCTCAGTATGTTTGCATCTTCTCAATGTTCTCTCAAAAGTGGCTAGGTCTAGTGGTATTGGTATTCAACTTGGATACTGTTATAAAAGATATTGTCCCCTAATTCCACATTACATCATTAGATGTGTGCAAGCAGATCTCACACTCAAAACTTCTGTCTTGTCCATGCTATCGCATGGATCTTAGTTTTCTGGGTAATGAGGATCGTTTGTAGAAATGTAACCTGCCTTCTATCGACATGGATCCTTTATAAATATGTCAGATCACACTGAACATTGTGGTTCCTTTGTGGTATCATCGTAGGTCACATCTGAAAATTTTAGGTTCATCATATAATGGTCTAATGAAACCACAGGAATAGAGACATTGCAAATCAAAACTCAGTATCTAAGAGGTTAGGCTCATTGTAAAGTTCTTGCTACTAACTGTGAGGATCAGGGTTCAGATCTCACATCAAAGTCAGATAGGTATGTGGCCCAGTGTGATCCCAATACAGAGGAGGCAGAAAGGTGATAGTCCTGGACCAACTTGATATGCCACAAAAATAAATAAATAAAATAAAAAAATTAGAAATTCAATATCCCAAAACACCCATTATAGTTATGCAAAGAGTGGTAGAGAATCTGGGATTATATGAGCCGTACATCAAACATGAAGGACACAGAAGGTAGCATAGGTTCCATGTTCATGTTGGTTCTTTCTGACTTCTTGTCAAGTCAACTTGGTGTAGGGGAATTAAACTAGAATCTGCAAGGACAATGATTCTGAGTGCCAAATGATGAGTTCTTGAAAGCCGAGATCCTAAAAGGAGTTGACTAGGAATTCTAACATTTCACTTTAAGCACACTCCTTATTGAAAACGATTACAAACTAAAATATGTGCTCTATATTCAGACACACAACATTTCTATATATGCTGCTAGTACATCCTCAGAGAACAAATCCAGAACAAAAGCATATGTATGATTTACAGAGACACCATTGAGAAGCATCCCAGGGCATAGAAAAAAATGCAGAAGAAATTTTAAAAGTCAAAGCTGTGTGTTTGTGTGTGTGTGTGTGTGTGTTTGTGTGTGTGTGTGAATGTGAGTGTGTGAATAAATAGTACACACATGTATGTTATATGTATATCATTATCAACCTATTTATTTCTCTATATAATGATATACAAATATAATATTAGTAATACTTTAAAAGGCCAGTATCTGATGTAGGAAATATAAAGTAGTAAGATTCTATCAGGTGGTTAGGCTGATTCATTGTGTTTGTATTTTTGTTTTTGTTATTTCCTATTTGGATTTCATACCCCATCTGCTAACCTCACACAGTAGCTTACTTTGAAAAGATCTTAGAGAAATGGCATCCCAGAAAAACTGCTTCTTTCTTGTTTTGTTACTGAGAAAGACTACGAAATAAATGTTCTTGTCTGTCAATGCACCCACAGTTAGCATATCTGGGAAGGACAGAGCAACACAGGGTGACTTTTGTTCAAGTTGAATATTCATTCACTGCAGTAATTCTTTTTGGCTGGAAATGAAGTCTGGGCCCATGGCGGCAGCGTTTGTTTCTATTCCGACACACCGCCAAGGCTTGTGCCTCACTCGGCTACTCTGAAGCAGTTTCCTGCAAGCATGGTTCAAAAGTCATGTTCCCCTTTCAATTCTTTGCTGAAAGGGAGAAACAAAGACCAGGGCAGTGCTATGTTTAGGGCTGTGGAAGTCCGTACCTATGTTCTATTGATATCACTCGTGAGTGAGGTGTGCAGAAGTTTTCCTTTGGCAGCCCACAGGACTTATGAGAAATAAAGTTTAAAGCCAATTGAACAGAAATTAAAGATTCTCCCAGCTAGAAACCAGCTTGAGTTAGTGAAGGCCATTTTCAGTCCTTACTTCAGCCCTTGCCATGGATCCCTTCCTGTTAGGTTTCTATCTCACCTACATAAAGTAAACAGAATAAGAATGCTTTCAGTTTATGAAAATCACAATGGAAATTCAAACGTTCAGAGCCCGGATATATGATACTTCTGGTTAACCCGATGCAGTTCAGCAAAAGAAGTAGAGCCACCAACCTTGTCTATTTGTGTGACTTTTTACTGTGATTAATGCTTAGTTGATTCGTTTATGCTAAAGTGATTCACTGTACTGAAGGCTCCCACATGACACCCAGATGAACAAGGAAGGAGCTACAAGCACAACAGAAAGCAAAACTGTGTTGTTTTCCTTTAGTGATAAGTTGGTTAAAAGGGACCTTTATCATGTTTTAACAGAATAATTATTGTCAACAGAACTAAATGTTCCATTCCCCACTTGGCCATCAGTACAATACTGTTTATATATCGTATGTAGAGACATTAAAATTATATCATTAGAATAGATTTCCTACTTAAATTGTTTTGTGTTATTGGAGTGTAATAATCTTCATATGATGTCATGAACATAGCTTTATAAATGTCCTATGGATGGGGTTTACCTTCAGAAGTACTTTTAAAATTTTAGGTTTCATTTTTATCGTGCACACTTAGCATATGCCACATGCTACTGTGATATACTCCTGAACTGATTTCTGACAGCAAACAAATTAACAAAACAATCGTTTCTCTTTGTGACCCTTTTATGGCTACCTATGATAAGAGCACCTGCAAGTGATTGCCAATTCCCACCATGAGACAGCACATCATTATTATATTCTTAATGAGGTATCTGAGACATGTAGACTAACTCATCTTCCATTTCTTCAATTGTACTCCTTTGACCCACACTTCCCTCATTCTCTCTCACCACCAGACCCACACATTGATCTTAGAAAGTGTGTTTTTGTGCGCACATGTGCATAATGACTATTAGTCACCTTTTAATAAGAATGAAACCTTACCACTTAGACGAATATGGAGCATTCCATGAATGAAGTAAGCCAGAGGAAGAAAGACAAACACTCTGTAACGCTGTTTCTGTGGGGTCCTAAAGCAACTAAAGCCCCAGCGATTGATAGCTCAATAAATTTATGCAGTTAGTACAATATGTCCATCATGTCTTTTTTAAAATTTTTCATTCTAGTTAATCCTGAAGAAATAGTGTTTCACGTATGTAAACCTGGAGAATTTCGCTGCAAAAACAAACATTGTATCCAAGCTCGGTGGAAATGTGACGGGGACGATGACTGCCTAGATGGAAGTGATGAGGACTCTGTCACATGCTGTATGTACTCCCTGAAATAATCTGAAACTATATTTTCCTGAGTGAGTGGGTGGATTACCAAAAGCAGCCTATGGCATATCTGAAAATATCTTTGATGTAAATTTGACTTAACTTTCTTTCCTGGTGGCCTGCATCATAACGTTAAGCTACAGATTACCTCCTTGTATAGATGTCAAGATTTCTTCTCCTCTTCTGTCCCCATCCTTTATTATGTCTGTGAGAACACCAGGAAAACCACAGTCTGATGTTGCTCTAAAGGAAACATTGGGATCTTGCTTGTAAAGACATGAGAAGTCAAATTAACTCTCTTTGAGACTGAATTTTGGGCACATTCCCCACCACTGATCTTGAAATCAGAGCCTTGAAGGAAATCCAAAAAAATTGGCATGGATTTGGAATGCATTCTTGTAAACAAAATCTGTACTTTCGTTTCACAGCCATCCAAACCCGAATAATCACACAGAATTTCTGTGTGAATTAGGCTTCCGTCTTAGATTAACTCAATGAGTATTCCTCTGTAATTCCCAGTAATTTCTCCCTTAAATAAGTCCACTTTCCACATTGCTCCAAGAGTAGTTCTTATGGGATCAAGTCCTTCTTATCAAAACTGTTGCAGGACCTATAGTCAACAGGGCAAGTGCGTCAAGTTATATACTCATGAGTATAACTTGTAGTACATCATTTATCTACTTACCTTTGTTCTTATGGAGTCAAATTATATGTTGCCCTACAGAGAAAAAAAAACAAATGTTTCTTGCTTTCCTTGTCTGTGACACTGAACTGACAGGAGCTTATGAAATTTAATATACTTTCCCACTGCCTTCTTATGGGATTATTTGTAACCACCAATAAACTGCAGTACAGCCTTTTAGAGATAAGCATCCATCTTCTGTAAGTCCTATATTACTGTAGCTTTCAATCTATACTGCCACCATATGTTTCTTCATCTGGTTCACCTAATAAAAGATTAATATCCTCTTTGGGAGATATGGTTGGCTGTAGCATGTCTGCAGGCTCAACTCCAAAAATAGATGTTGGCCCTGGAAGAATGTATAACTGTATAAACTTGTAAGTGTAGAGCAAGCGTCTTTAGCTACCTGCTTGAAGAGCATCCTTTTTGAGCATTGCAGTCATGCTGAATAACATTTCTTTTCAGCTGTTTTGTGGTCAATAAATCAATACAATCATAACCCAATGTAGAGGATTATTCTAGACATAAATCCCAAAATCTCTTACATAGAATTTCTTTGATCCTTTTGCTGCCTATATTTCAGTAGGTCACTACTAACTAAAACAATTGTGGTTGATTCTGCATTTCCCTTACTAATGGAAATAGATTAGAGTTTTGAATTCACTGAGTGGATTAGGTAAGTCTAAAGCTTTCAGTCCTCCTGCTTATTCCTTACACTTCCTTACATGTCCAGGGTTATAGAATCGAGCACGAAGGTCCTTGAGAAGCTTCACTACAGCGTGCAGTGTGTAATCTTGCTCCTTTAATATGCTGACCTCTAATATGTGTTTGACTTATTTTTTTCTTGGACTTCTATACTCGTTAAAGTTCCTAAAACACCTAGAACATTTTGAGCATGCACAAGCACTGACAATATCTTCACAAATTCATTTAATATCTTCTAATAATAAACCTTCACTCTGTCACCTCTTCCCATGTCCTCCCCATCTCTTTGATCACTCAACTATGTGTGTAGGTTTTCAATTTTTTAAATTTAGTTTCCTCAAGTGAAAACCTTCCATAAAGTATGGCAATCACTCTATCATGACAAATACTTAAAGACCAGGTGTTTTGTGAGTACATATTATAAGTAAATCCATTTGATATGAAGCAAAATGAGAAAATGGTAACTCGCTCTTTATAAATAAAACTATTACAAAATATATTTTCTTTTTTTTCTTTTTTTTTCTTTTTTTTTTTTTTTTTTTTTTTTTTTTTTGGTTTTTCGAGACAGGGTTTCTCTGTAGCTTTGGAGCCTGTCCTGGAACTAGCTCTTGTAGACCAGGCTGGTCTCGAACTCACAGAGATCCGCCTGCCTCTGCCTCCTGAGTGCTGGGATTAAAGGCGTGCGCCACCACCGCCCGGCTACAAAATATATTTTCATCTTAGAAAATGTACAACTACTGCATTAGATAAAAGAATAAAATAACATTGAAACTGTGAAACAAATATGGACGGTCACACATTAAGAACCCCCAAAATACATTTAGAAAGTTAATATGAAATGCCTCCCCACTGTGATTAGATATTGTAGGGTTAAGGCTCAGCTGTGTATCACGTTATTTATCACAGTTGCTCCTATTTTCAATATTGCTCTTTGTTTATCCGTTCATATTTAGGAATAACAGGATGACACTTTGCTATTAAAATTACATAGAATCTTATTTTTAGTATCAACTTTATACCACAAATAATCCATTTTTATTTCTGTCATTTCTTTTCAGATACCAAAATAGGGTGGCTAAATTAAAACATGCAAGATTATTTAATATTTTAAATATCTGAATGAATGTGATATATATGTATGTATATATGAAAACAGTATCTTAATATGCATGAGTAATTATTTTGAGATATAATTTCCCTGTTTAACATTTAACCTTGAGGTTGATTTCGAATGTATAAGCATTCTGGAGCCGAATGACAAGTTCTGGTAAACGATGAGGAAGTAAACTAAAGAATGAAGTTGGTTTGAGTAGAAGCTGGAGATTTATTTCCTTTTGTTTCAGATTCATTTTATTTATCTCATCTATCAAGATTAATTTGTAGCAACGTCTAAAATATCAATATTTCCTACAATATTTGAGACAATGAATGACAGATTCAGAGGCATTTATTAGAGCATAATATTACAATTGCTGAAATTCCTTTGCAACCATAATTAAAATATTTATAACTTGAATTGAACTTTCTTTCCTCACATTACAGTCAATCATAGCTGTCCTGATGATCAGTTTAAATGCCAGAATAATCGCTGTATCCCCAAGAGATGGCTTTGTGACGGAGCAAATGATTGTGGGAGCAATGAAGATGAGTCCAACCAAACCTGCGCAGGTAATGGCCTGCACAGATATGTGATAAATCAGTTCCACATCACTTCTGTAACACACAGGTCAAGTGGATAAAGTAGCTGAACTTTGTTGGCATTGACAGTCTGATTACTGCCATGGTCAGGAAATTCAGTGTTTGGTGCCACAAAGGCTAGATTACAAATGGTGTTTTACTAATCCTTGACCATAATCCTGCTTTCCAAATTAATCTGGTACTTCATCTCTTCGTGCTGGCTGCCCTGTTGATTAGCATCTCCTTCAAGACTTGTCCATGCTAAACCTTCCTAGGCTTCAAATCCTTTTCGTTAGCATGCTGTGATCCTGACCACCACCCAAGAGAATTATTTATTTTATCCTGAGAAAATACTAATTTTTATTTTTTTTCTACTACAGAACACCTTTGTGAATAGTTTTCTCTTCGTGGAACATTATTTATAGGAGGCAGAATTTTTTTTTTCCAGAATGAAGTCCCATTACGACTAAGAATATTTATATTTCCATATAATCCATGCCTTTGTAATAAATCATTGATTCCCTAGCCAGCCTCTTATTGAATAGAAATTTACAGCTGGTGGTACAGCTTGCAAAAGCGTGCCAGAAAGGTCATGATTACTAGGTAAATGTGGCTAGCAGCAGCCCAGTGCACTGTAAATGATGAGGAAAAGCTAGTGTGTGGTGATACATATTGCTGTAATTGGTGAAAACTGATTCTTGAAGGATGCTGAAATGTTGCAGCATACCAGTTACAAAACACCTGTTTCTCCTTTAGCCATCATAAACCTTACTGAATAAATACAAACTATTGTAGCAATGTAGGCTCATTGACCTAAAGATTTGTTCCTAACCTCGTATTTGGCATTGACTTTCTTGTGCAAAGGCTTGTCCCTCTGTGCCCTATCTTTTGAGTACATTTCTCTGAGCTCTATTAAACACTGAATTTGTTACAATTGTATCCAGAGACCTTCTTGCTATGCGTAATACAGTAAGTATAAAAGCAAAAGGAAACCATTTCCTACCATGACTTAAGACATCATATGAATAGACTTTTCTGTGGTGAAGCACGTGCTCACCCTCTGTGGATGAGTAATTCTCTTCAGCCTTGGTTAAAACCTCTAATCTTTGGAGGAAGTGAATTATTAAATTGTGTGTGTATGTGTGTGTTTCTGAGACTTTCTCAAGCAAAAAGAAATCTCAACACCGTGACGCCCATTTTCAAGAGCTTTCATTTTTCAGATGAAATTCAGCTCCTGAATCTTTGTGAGCTCTGCCTGAAAGCCCCTTACTTTTTGGACTAAACTACACTATACACCAGATTATCTTGAATTTTATGTGCAGCCAACTTGACTTTGAGAAGTTCACACTGAATATGACTCTAATTTACAATGAAGCATTTCTGCACACCAATGCACATACTAATCTTTTAAGATTAAGGTTTAATTAAAAGATTTTGCTTCATTACATACTGAACATAAACAGAGATGTTTTGGCCTTAAAATTGGAAGACAGTCATTTTTATAGTAGAGTACCTGCCTTTTTTACACCAATTACAAGTTTTGCTTGCTTCCACGTGATTTATAAAAGAACATTTGCATGCGATGAGCTATCAGTAGTAGCATAAAAATGGAAATACTTCTATGTAAGAGTCAACAAAGCAATCAGTCCTGATTAGTGTGATTTCTGTGGTTCTGGATACCTATAGTGCACAAATAAATAAAACACAGCTTATTGAATGCCACTTTGAGTTGTGTTTGTCACTACCAGGTCAGTACATGCAAGTCAGTTTACCCATGGCAGCTGGTGTCACTGCAGGGTAAGCTCTGAAATGCAAATGAAAAGAGCGAAGGGAAAAATGAACGTGTCTCTTACCATCATGAAGTTTGAAAAGTGGGGTTAAGTTATGATGTTATTCCATTGTATTTCCCCCAAAGAAATAAACAACTCACATGGCTTAGCACACCTGGACAAAGTGACCGATTCCTCTAAGCCCTTTCTAGAACCTGAAATCTAAGTGTCTATGTGAAGACGTACCCGAGGTGAAAAGACTCCAAACAGGGATACTTTATCATGACGTCTTCTCCCTCACCTGTTTACATAGGGACGGTTTCTGTACCTATGTGAATCTTCTCCCACCAGAAACCTGTTTTCTATTTTGTTCCTTTAGGATTTTCCCACAACAGCCAGTCAATATGTGTCGCGCCATTGACGACTGAAGGATGACAAGTGTATAGTACTTACATTTGTAGACAAACAACAAGACACCTAAGGACATATGTCAGCCATTCGCGGTCATGCACACTGTTAGTATGCATAATGTCAAGTTGAGCCATACTGCACTTATGCTGTCTAGTTTTATGGTGACTGGACATATGCCACATTGGAAACAAGAATCTCAGTTAATAAAATGCCTGCACTAGATTTGCCTGTTTTCCATGCTCTTGGGAGATGTCTGATGTGACAGGGCCCATCTCACCATGGGTGATGCCAACCCTGGGCATATGATCCTGGGTGTTAAAGGAATGAAACTAAATAAGACACGGGAAGCAATGTAAGCAGTGTTCCTCATCGAGCATGGCCTCTGCTTCAGTTACTTCCTTCAGGTTTCTGCCTTGAGTTCTTTCCTTTTATTTTCCTCAGTGATGGAGTATGACCGGAGAGCTGGGGGATAAAATAAAGATCCTTCTCAAGTGGTTTTTGGTCTTGGTGTTTCCTCACAGCAACCTAAAGTCAGGATTATAAGAAGAGCAAAGTCTTGGGAAGAATTCCTGAAGGAAGCAATGTTAAACCGTTGAAATATAAGAAAATATCTCAAAGTAATAATAAAATCCATTTACAAAGGAAAGTAAATAATCTGACCAAAACAAGTTTTGGGAAAATTATGGGGAGAAAGAGCTGTCACATATTCTTATTGGTTGCATAAATTGATGTTTTACATTAGGAAAGTATCTTGGTGAGGGTTTCTGTAGCTGCTACGAAAGACAACGACCAAAAAGCAGGCTGAAGAGGAAAGGGCTCATTTGGCTTATACATCCAGATCATAGTCTCTCACAGGGGAGATCAGAACCAGATCTCAAGCAGGGATGGAGCCTGGAGGCAGGAGCTGATACAGAGCCCATGGAAGGGTGCTGTTTACTGGCTTGCTTCTCCTGGCTTGCTCAACCTGCTTCCTCACAGAACCCAGGACCCAAGGTTGGCATCACCTACCATTGTCTGGACCCTTTCTGATTGATCAGTAATTAAGAAAATGCTTTACAGCTGCATCTCATGGACACATTTCTTCAGCTAAGGCTCCCTATTCTCTACTGACTCTATCTAGTATCAAGGATACACAAAAGCAGCCAGTACAGAAAAGAATTTATTAAATTCAGTAAGTTCCAAAATTTATGCATGTTTATCTCTGGAATATCTACTTTCCCATTGTAGTTTAAAGCTGTGCATAGGAAAACCTGGGGGAAAAGTTATTCACCTGAGATCTATGCATCAAAAGCGCCCAAACCAACTCAACTTTAAATGAGTAGGATAATTGATAGATTTGTATAATTTGCCATGCATAGTTATAAAGACTGAGCTCATACTCAAGTGTCAAAAAGAATCAATTTTCAAAATATCTCATACATAAAGGAAAATATATACATCATTTACAAGAAAGTTAAACTGAAACATAGTTCTATGTATCGCTCATAAATTCACCTGTAGTCTTTAAAATATTCCTGGACATAAAATGAAACTAAGGAGTCAGGCCTGTCAGGGGGAAGTCAGTGTGTGGGAGAGACTTCATGGTCCATAAAATGAGGCTATAATACAGGTTTGTAATAATACAAAGCAAAATACTATAGCAAATATATAGAAAGAAATCGGATGTAGCTGTAGAACAGAGACAAGTATATATTTGGTTGAGCTCTTTGTGATAGCAACATTTCACTAGGAGCAAATTGCCAACTGGCAGCTTATAGGGCTGGAGTAGTGGTGGTCTAAACCCTATGTGCTGGTTAGAGAAGGCACCCAAAAGAGCAGTAGCCCATGCACAGGTCCCAAAGGAGCAGACCCAGCCACACAGAGAAGCTTTAGTCTCTCAAAAATACAGATTCTTTTCTGTCTAATTCTCAGAGTATTTCAGAGGTCACGAGGAATGAATGGTGGTTACATTTGAAATTCACTTTCCTGTAAATAATGCTAATAATCCTTACACTTTCACCTAGGCAGTCCTAAGTCAACATTTTCTCCCATCACTGAACACTAATTGCATTGAACAATATTCTTCTGCTCACATCATCCAACAAATTTGATCAAATGCACACTAAGCAGGTATAATTACATTAAAATAACCAATATATTAAAACCGGGCATTTTTCAAGATAAACTATAAAATCTTCTGTCTCCTCATCTTTTATAGTGCTAAAAATAAAATCCAAGGGCCAGCACATAGTGTCCAAATGCTCTACCATTGAGGTACATGCTCAGCCCTTGGTTTTTTAAGTTGAAGTGTTTTTTTTTTTTTTTTTTTTTTTTTTTTTTTTTTGGTTTTTCGAGACAGGATCTCCCTGTGGTTTCTAGAGCCTGTCCTGGAACTAGCTCTTGTAGACCAGGCTGGCCTCGAACTTGCCTGCCTCTGCCTCCCGAGTGCTGGGATTAAAGGCATGCACCACCACCACCCGGCTTAAGTTGAAGTTTTTAAATGTAGCCCAGGCTAACTAACCTTGAATTCATCATCCTCCAGCTTCCTCTTCTTAAGTACTACAACTTACAGGGATGAGCTGGTATATGTTGTCTAAACAGAATTCTAAACAGAAATGGCAAAGGTGATGTTCCTGACTGTTCTGTTTGAACAGTTCCCTCCTCATCCAGAGCTCACGCTTTTGAGTTTCATTGAGGAATGCGATAGCAGTAATTAGCAGGAACCCTTATACTGTGGGGGAAATCTCTGATTCAAGTGCTAGATAAATAATTCGGCAGAAGACACTGATAAGTTCCTCTTTAGGGCACTGTTTGCCATGAAATTAAATTTCTTTGGGGTCACTGTGTGACATCACCTGCAAGCTAATAACACATGGTGCAAAGGAGGACTGAGAAGAAAAACATTGTGTTGTCTCCGTTTGAGTCCATTGATCTGAAGTGCTAACTCTGTCAATTTTATTATGTCTCAAAGGAATAAAATATTGTTCTCATCTGAAATCAGTTAACTTTCCCTGGAAGGAAAAGGAAATACTTTCCACCAGATCAGAAGGGATAGTGAATTCAAGCATTTCCTAGTCCTAATCTTTCAATAACTATGTAGAAAATTCTCAAGTCAATGACTACAGCAGGTCCTTTAGCTTCACAGCGATAGTGAGGGCCACAGACACATGCCCCTGCCATCACAATGGTCATTCACCCACTATATGAATTAGCCTGAGACTTTTTTTTAAAATTTTCTTTCTAATAAGAGCAACCAAAGCTTTGCAAGATCCTAGGGAGAGACTGATGGGAGAGACTGTAGTAACAAGAACATGAAGTTAAAGACAGTGGCTTGCATAAATTTAATATGTTATGATTATGGCTACGTTGGAATTAAATGGAGATAAATCACTTAATGGTGTTTTCATTTAAAATCATGAGAGAGTGAAATCCAATAGAAAGAGAAGGAAGTGAGAAGAGAAAAGCAAAGGGTAAGAATAGGAGGATAAAGAAGGAAGAAAACTAAGTAAATTGACAAAGGAGAAAGGAGAGAAGATGAAAGGGAAGGACAATGGAAAGCAAGAGCCCTTGTGAAGCTTCTCCTAAAACAGAAGGGGAAAACACTGGGCAGTAACAACTGAAGCAGAATGGAGATATGTAAGGGGAAATTGTCAATCTCCTTCACATCTTAGCCTTCTTCATCAATTAAACCAAAGCCCACACCTTGGGCATATGCTCCTGCATTGTTTTCTGTTCCTTAAAAAAAAAAAGACACAGTTATAGAAAATCAATTAAGACCTTCATTGAATTCAAGGTATTAAAAAAAAAAACAAATAAAAACACGTTTTTTTTTTTTTTCTAATACGTATGGAAGAAGAAATCTGTCAATAAATGGTTCTCTGTTTATTGTGTGGAAATTCAGATTCTATGCAGTCTCTTACTGTCTGGAAGTATCATCAGTATAGATCTTTTCCCCCCATTCTCTGATAGAAAGGCATAGTGAGTGAGATAATACCACTCAAGACAAATTTCTGTTTTGAAGGAAAAAGAAAAAAAATGAAAATGAAACCTTAAAAGTAATTTGTATACAGTACTGAAAGGCATGGGGTCTGGGGAGGAGCAGAGAAGTGAATCACTTCTGTGTTCTTGAGCTCTGACCTGACCAATAAGAAAGGGTAAGAATTCCTTAGGACTGTGTTACTTCAGCTTGTGTCTTTTGACCACAGTGAGCAGTTTTGCATATTCCTTTCTATTACAGCTCTGAGTACAGGCATTGAAGAAGCTGTGTATCAATTGATACAGTTGCACGAGGAGTCCATATAAAGTATTAGGCTAGCTACCTGTCTTAGGCAATATTCCTGTATTCTCACTTCACATGGAGAGTTCACTTAGAATGTTAGACGAAAAGGATAATTATGAACCCGGATTAGAACCTAGGGACCCTGTATGCCTACAAGCTTCTCTTGGCATTACAGGAAAGAAAAGTTTTCTTATTTGGCAAAAAATGGTAGAATGTTTTTTTATATTTATTTCTTTTAAAGCAATCTTTTCTCATTTTATATATCAATCCCAGTTCCGGCACCCTCCCCTCCTCCCAGTCCCCAACCTTCCCAGCACCCCACCTCCATCCACTCCTCAAAAAGAGTAAGGCTTCTCATGGGGAGTTAGTATAATTCCTTTCTATAAGGGAGTTGGATGAAATTGAATTCAATAACATTTTTAAAGCACATGATTGGAAAATTCTTAAAATAATGAGCTAAATTCATTTGTGGAAATTTTTAAAGAAAGTTCATTATTTTAGCAGCCAATTTCACTGAAAGGCAAAGTGTACATAACTTCAAAGCAGAGAGGGAGCTAGTTTTACAAAGCTTCATCTAAAAATTCACTAAAATATTATATCCTGAAAGAGAGAGAGAGAAAGAGAGAGGGAGGGAAGCTGGGCTGCGGTTGTACATGCAATTCCAGCACTCAGGAGGTGGATGCAGGTGTATTTCTGTGAGTTAGAGGCCCCTGGTCTACAAGAATGATGTCCAGTAGGTCCAGCAAGAGCTGTTACACCGAGAAACCCTGTCTCAAAAAACAAACAAACAAAAACAACCAACAAACAAAAAAAATGCATCTTGAAAAAAAAACCGTGCCTTTGAAAGATTGTGGAAGGGAATATGTAGGAGAGTTTGGCAGGGGGAATGGAAAAGGGAGAAATATAATTAAATTAAAAAATCAAAACCTAAAAATGAAAAACATAAACGATAACACTTATATTTTAACAGATATTGCATGTGACAGTCCTCAAAAATTCTGTGAATTTATTCTTTGTGTATAAACTGATCTTTACAGCCAGAACCTGCCAGGCTGACCAGTTCTCTTGTGGAAATGGGCGCTGCATTCCCAGAGCATGGCTGTGTGACAGAGAGGATGACTGTGGGGACCAGACAGATGAAGCGGCATCCTGCGGTAAGTTGAGAATGCTTGTGCTTTAGTAGAGATGTGGCAGATACAGTGTACTGGTGCTATATTTCCTTACAGCTATTTTTATATGAATAAGATTCAAGGAGGCAAATATGTTATTCATTGCAGCTCTTTGAACATGACTTTCAATGCCTGCTTCAGAATAGATCTCGTTCAGAATAGGTAGTTACAATAGCCTCAGTTAATAGGTCTCATTCAGAATAGTTACAATAGCCTCAGTTGAAACACGTGGATCCAGACATTGCAGATTGTGTTAAGAGGTAGCTATTAGAAGGCCAAGCAGACACTCTTTTGTTAATCTTGAAACTATTATGATTTAACTTGCAAAACAAAATTGTGTTTTGATTGACATTTGCAGCAAACGACGAGAGTATGTTTCTGGTTAGAATGCCTATGACACATTCTGGGAGTAGTGAATCATCTAAACTGAGATTAAGTAGTAAATAACAATTGTGAATTTCTGTAAATTCATAAAATTCTGACTGCCAAAATATTGTGTTGATGGTATCCTTCTCAGTCACATATCACTAGATTTCCAATTTTCAAAAAGATTTCCTTTTGACAAAGGATTTGTTGTTGACAAAGTTGCAAATGCAATTATTTTCTTTTGTACATGTAGATCTGTGTAAATTCCTTCCCAGCGGTGAGAAGTGCAGAGACTGCTGAAGGTGTAAATCACAAACAATCCAACACCAGTTTGGAATTATGATTAATAGAATGGTTATTTATTTAAAGGGGAAAAACTTACAGATCACTGTCCCAGACAACAGCCCTCTGCACAAATCAGGAAGTGAGCCTAGTCGCCAGAACCAGGGGGCCAGAAGCCAGAAAGCGAGCAGAGGGCAGTTGCTACTTTTTTAAAGAAGGAGAGACCACGCCTCAATGGGCTGGTATCTCAGCAGCTATTGGCTGAAGGAGCAGATGGACTAGTTTTATGGTTTATTTTATTTTTTTTTATATTTAAAAATTTCCATCTCCTTCCCTCCTCCTCCCCCCTCCCTCCGCTCCTACTCCCCCTTCCCTCCCCTCCTTCTCCCCCTTCCCTCCCCTTCCCTCCACCCATACCTCCCCTCCCTCCCTCTCAAGGCCAAGGAGCCATCAGGGTTCCCCACTCTATGCTAAGTCCAAGGTCCTCCCAACTCCCCCCAGGTCCAGGAAGGTGATCGACCAAGCTGAGAAAAACTAGTCATTCTGGAATTGCATTGATTTGGGTATGAGGCATGAGTAGCTAAGAAGATACAAGCAAAGTCATATTCTCATGCACATCTTGATTAAGGGCACACATCCCTATTATAGGCTTTAAACAATGATGTGCTACTGCTTTAACATTCCCTACTACAAGAAGCAATCTCACTTTCTAAATGGTAAAATCGGGGAGAGACATGCAGAAGTAAGTAATATGTAATATTTCTGCTTTATCAATGCAATAAACCAAGGATTCGTTCACAACACAATCAAGTCAGTAAATTTGCTATAAAATTATGAACCTCAAGATTATTGCCTTCATTTAAATGTTTAGTTTTAAATTCATAACAATTTTGTTTAAGAAATGGCATGTATGTAAGTAACAACACTCTAATAGATTTTCTGAACATATAAAAATCTCTCAGAAGCTTCCTTCTATTGTTTTTACAATCCTCTTGCCGTGTCATTTTCTATTAGACAACCAGGAATAGAACATGTTCCTAGTAGGTTGTCAGCTTCTTACCTATTTGTCAATCCAACCCCTTCAATATCTGATAGACATCCAAATCCATAGTCATATGTATATGAATATATATGTGCATACACATATTCATCTTGTATGATTTTAATGGGTATAACATAATAAGATATCTCGATGTTTTATTAAACAACTTTAGTGTTGTTTGTCCATCCTCCCTTCAGATCCTTTTGTATTGATCTTCTACTCTTTGCCTAGTTGATATTCCATACCCCTCATAAAAGAAAATACGAATATATAAAGCATGAAATACATTGTTTTTTAATTGTTATTATTTGATAATTTAATGTATTCTGATTATGTGTTTTGACCATCATCTTTGAATCAAATATATCACTCATTCCTTCTGCACTCCTTCCCTGATCTCTCTGCCACCTTTCTTTCCCACCTGCATATGTTATTTTTTAAAATACACTGAGTCCACTTACTGGATCTGAATGTGCATGGGTGTATAATAATGACTATATTACTATATTATCAGAGCATAGGTAGACTCTAAGGGACTGTGCCCTTGAGGACAGCCCACTCTTTTTGATTTTACATCAAGAGTTGTATATAAGAAGCTGTTCAAGGAGCTTTGGGAGAAACAATCTCCCTTTGTAGGAGAAATTATTTTTCTGTGGCATAACATGGCCTTTCACTGAATTCAAAATGACAAAGACTGATTCCTAATAAGAAAAAGGAAACAACATCCAACTGGTATTACCCATGCATGTAGATTATATAGCTCCGGTTTCCAAATTTCATCAGAACTAGACTGCTTTACATTTGGTCTTGGAAGAGAGGAAATTCCCAAAGGTGTCAGCCTTTGCAGAAGACTTCATTCTGGTATTTTCACTTAAGTCTCAAGATCTACCCCTGGCATGTTGAATAACTAGTAGTTTTCATGGAAAATAATATTAAATTCAGGTTTAAAGTGTGCAAACACATATGAGTATATTTGCTACTGATAAAAATTAGTATCTACAGACAAATGAGAGGAATGTTCATTCTCACTGGAAAAGTGAGAAGGCAGGAAAAATATATAAAATGAAGGCAAAAAGAATAAGAGCTGGTGAGGAAGGATCAACGACTTAGAAGTAGAAAATGTTGAGAGAAAAAAAGGAGAATCATTAAGAAAAAAATTAGAATAATGTCTGTATGAAATTTTCATTATATACTATTTTATGTTAATAATAGATTAATTTAAAGAATAGAAAACAAATAGATAATAGATAGATGATAGATAGATAGATAGATAGATAGATAGATAGATAGATAGATAGATAGATAGATAGGTAAGGCCTCAGGATCCTGGGGAAACTATAATAATTCTATTACTGAATGCTTTGAGCATTTAAAAATGAAGATGAAGTTAAAAAATGTTCAGGAAGTAAAAATTAAAAAGGATATCCTGATTGAATATTTTAGGAGTAGAATGAAAAAAATAGATGTAGGAAATATATCAAAATCAGTCTTTCCTTTATCACATAGCATTTTTTTTATCACATATCACATAGATATTGCCCATTGCAGCAAATGATAGCTACAAATAAAAAAAAAAATATCCATACCTCATTCTAGGCAGTTCAATGAAATTCTTTTTAATACTCAAGAATAATTTTTTTAACTTGTTTTAGAGGAATGAGTCTTTATTGATGTTTGAGAATCTTTAACTTAATGGTGTCATTCTCTCAGTTGAGCAAATTTAAGATTCTTCTAGAAAACATGCTCATTAACAAGTCTTTCCAACTCCAAACAAACTAAACTTGTCTGGGAAAAGGAATGTAAGAGTGCTGTCGTCCATTCCCATGACAAACTGGCCTCTTGATATGGGAGGGCTCAGCCATATGATGCCACCCCGGACCAGGTTGTACTGGGTTGTAAAAAATCAGATTGATCCAGCTAGCTGAGGGGAGTAAGCCAGTAAATGCAGTGTCCTCTACTTTAGTTCCTACCTCCTGTTTCCTGCTTGAGCTCTTATCCTGCTTTCCCTCAGTGGTAGAATGTGACATCTGAAAGGGAAAAAAAACCAAAAAAGCAAAACAAACAAACAAAAAAGTCCTCTGTCTTCTATGAGCTGCTTTTGGTCATTGGGGTTGTCACAGAAACAGACAAGATCTCCTGAGTAAGTTGGGAACATGGGGACCTTGGGGGAGGGGTGAAGGGAGAGGGGAGAATCAGGGAAAGGAGCAGAGAAAAATGTTAAGCTCAATAAAAATCAATAAAAAAAGAAACAGAAAACTAAAGCAGAACATCATTAGAAAGATATGTTGTCTATCTTTCTGAGAATCTCTTCCATAGGGCAAATGGTCTTAGATGGAGAAAAATTACATTTTTTTTTTTTTACAAATTCCTAGTTAGTGCTAATTTTTATGCTAGTAGGCCAACAACTCTATTTTTGAAACCACTGAGTTAACAAACTTACATGTATATTTGATTTTGTTTTACATTTGCTTTATGACAATGAAGTTTATTAATTTCAAAACTAAGATGGAGCCATTTTTTGTTCATGTTTTCTTCTTATCTTGTTACAATCTTTCCATTCCCTATTCAATAGGATTTCCTGAGCCTGAGGCTTAGAATTTGTGCTGTAAACATACTAATTGTGGCCAGGAAGCCCATGATACTATTCTATTATGTTTCTCTGTAGAAGCCTCTGTCTGCTGCAAAAATAAGCTATTTTAATGAAGGGTGACATCTACAACTATCAGCAGGTTCAAGGATAAGTATTCAAAATACAGCTGGAATTTGTGCTGGAAAGTGACAATATCAGGTTTTCCTCAAGGATCTGTGACTTCTCCAGCCTTGGTAGTTGTGTAGGTTTATAGTACCAGGTATAGACTTCTACCTGCTGGCTGGGCTTGAGTCCAGTTAGGCAATTTCTGGGTATCTCCAAGATTAAGGTACCATGACTTCACTGTTGAGGAAATCTTGGGCTCACCACTGTTGTAGTTCATGGCTGGGTAGGGATATTGATTTTATCTCTCCTTTGGAGATTGCATAGAACCTTCCTTTACTATGAGGACTAGACCTAAGAGAGGAGGCTTTCAAATCACTTATTGCTCAATTCTACCAAAGCATGTATACAAAATATGTGATGTTTTCAGCAGAAAGGATGTACTTATAAATTCTCGAAGGGAGTACCTAGGGATAATAGCAATAACCTGTATTGATTTTACATTTTCTTGGACCCTGAGAACAACAAAAGAAAGGGATATTTCCAATGTTTGGTCTTTGTGGTTTTGTTAGATATTCTATATGGCTCTTAGTATGATCATTATCATTTCAAAAGGGATTATCCCATTTAACATACACTAATATGCAAATATATTACATGTAGATGTGCACACATACATGTGTAATTTTCTTCATCTAGAAAATGATTCCTGTGGTTTTTTTCAAACAACATTTGCTACTTATTTTTTTCTGTCATTTCCTCTGTATTATATTCCCTCCCTAATAATTAGTCACAGTCCCCAGTTTCTCCATTTCCTTCTGAGAAATAATAATAATAGAGCCTGGCTATTCCCTATTCTACATCTCCGACTTCCTTCTCTTCCTCATGGTACATATCTATTTTCTAGATTCTTAGGGTACTTCAGATTTTTACTCAAATATATAGATCCAGGATCTACAAATAAAAGAGAATATGTAGTGCTTGTCTCTCTGGGTCTGGGTCACTACATTCTGTGTAATATTATCTAGTTCTATCCATTTTGGTACGCAATTTATGTTTCATATTTCTTTACTATGCAATTGCTACATACTATGCAATTGTGTCTATGTACCATATAGTTATTGCCCATTCATCATGGAAGGATATTGAATTGTTTCCATTTATTTGCCATTGTGAAAAGAGGAACAATGGACTTGGCTAAGCAGGTATATTTTTATAGTAAGATATGAAGTCCTACGAGCAAATGTCAAGGAGTGGTATAGGTTGGTCATATGGTATCTTTTGGAGAATTCTTTACCCTGACTTCCATCGTGGCTACACCAGTTTGAAGTCTTACCTATAGAGAATGGGGGCATCATGTTCCTACACCCTCAACGCAATTTGTTGTCAGTTCTTTTCTTAATTTTGGCCTTTCTGACTGAAGTGAGAAAAAAGAAGGTAACTTTGCATTTCTTCTTTTGCTAAGAATCTTGGATATTTAAAATATTTTTCTAAGCTATTCTTATGTTTCATCTTGAGAATTCTATATTTAGACCTGTTTTCAATTCCTTTAATTGTATCCAATTGATTCCTCAATTCTTAATTTATTGAGTTCTCTATATGTTCTGGGTATTAATTTTCTATTGGATACAGAGGTGACAAAGATTGCCGCCTATTAAGATTAACCTTCACTTGTTTCCTTAGATGTACAGACGTACTCAAGCCTTAGGAGTTCCCATTTGTTAATCGTTGGCCTTAATCTCTGAGTAAACAGTCCCATTTAGAAAATCCTTTCTATACCTGTACTTTGTAGGTTATTCCCTATGTTTTCCATAATACTTTCATAATTTTAGGTTTCACACTGAGGTCTTTGACACATTTTGAACTAACTTTTGTTCATGGAAATAGCTATAGGTCTAATTGTATTTCCCCATACCATATTACTTCTTCCAATCCATGAGGATGGGTGATCTTTCCATTTTCTAGCATCTCCCACAGTCTCTTCAATCAGAGATTTAATTTTTTTCCATTAAAGAGGACTTCTAATGTTAATACAACTGTTTCCATGAACTATTCCTCATCAGTATTCTAGAATTTATTGATAGAAGCTTTATCCATATCTGGAATGTTGAGTTCTTCATTAATTACAATACCTAAGCACAAGCCAGGTGTGCTAGTATACACCTAGAATTGAAACATTTTGATGGAGGAGACAGGAAGATCATGAGTTCAGTGCCAGTTTGAATTATAGTGAGATCAAGTCTCTAAAATCAAAGAAAACTAATAAAGCAAAATTAATAAAGACCTGATGATATTCTTAAAGTGCCTAATATATGTGCACAAAACGCCTGGTTTTATCACATGTGGTTTTGTACCACATAAAACTGTACATGATGCAGCATGCCTGAAAAGCCAGCACTTGTTTGGTGGAGGCAAGAGGATTAACATTTAAAGTCATCCCCAAATAAATACCAAGTTGTATGTCTGCATGGACTATGTAAGACACTGAAAGTTCCAAACACAATGATAACGAATATATAAACATTATTAAATCAAGTAGATTGACTGGCATCATGGTACACCCCTTTAATTCTTTACTTGGGAGGCAGAGGCAAGGTGGATTTCAGTCAGTTTCCGATCAGCCTGGTCTATAAGTGAAGCTTAGGCAGACAGGGACAGAAAAACAGAGAGAGAAAGAGAGAGAGAAAGGAGAGAGAGAGAGAGAGAGAGAGAGAGAGAGAGAGAGAGAGAGAGAGAGAGATATTCAAACGAAGAAACTAGATTGTCCCTTTGGGTATCTGAGTACTTGCAGTATTAGTATTTCCAAGGTATTTTAATTTTATGTTGACAGTCTGATTCTCCCTTTTCCATTTATTTCAGGAGCTGTCCTGAATGTTATCCTCTCTACTTTACACCATCCCCCTTTATCAACTTAATATCTTTTTAGCTCTTCATATGAACCCATGACTCAATACAGTAAGGGTTCAACCAGGGGCCTACAGGCTGCCTGAATGTACAAGTGTTAATGCAACTCAGTACAAACATCAAAAGCTTACATAAAATATAAGGACATGATTCTGCGAATAGTTTTGACTTTATTAAGCAGTTCAAATGTGAGCCTTATATATAACAGTATCATGTTACAATGTCTAAAGTTTGGTCACAGCTGGAAATTAAACAATATATTAAACATATTTTAAGGCCTTCATCAAATCATAGAAACACATTAGTGAATTGTTTAATAAACACTCAATTATATACTTGTGTGAAAAATCCAATCTAATAATTTAAATTATGTCAATATAGTATTGATCCAACTATTCCTCCACCTAAATTTGCCATCAACTTGCATGTGTGACAGAAATATCATGGGGATATTTTTCGAAATATTGTGTGATGTGAGAGCATTCTACTTTTGGTATTTTCATGATGCATCCTTACTCAAAAATTATATCTGTAAAAAACTGAGTTCATTCAGAATGAAGAATTCTATTATTATTATTATTATTATTATTATTATTATTATTATTAATGACATAGTTTCTCTAAATACTGAAGAAAACTTATTTTAATGGTTTTTACCTAATATGCTTGTCAGTGATTTATATAAACTTCACCTCTCCATGTGACTGAAAAAAAGTGGCAGTTTCTTGAGAGCAATAGATGCTGCCCCCTCTCCAATGTGCATAACTTTGAGAAATAAGATGCTGAAAAATTCAAATGCCACCAGTCAACAGACTCCCAAAGTAGTGTTTTCTGAATTCTGTCCCACAAATTCAACAATGATATTTATGGGACCTGAAAGGCAAGGGTGAGTTTGGGGGAAGAATTTAAGCCCCAACTGGAAGAGCCTCCTGTTTGGCACAATGGGATGTAAGGGACTGGTGTCCATGATGCTATTGGTCAACTCTATTTTAGAGGAACATGGCCACGACGAGGTGACACATGTGCAACAAGCTTGGGAGTTCACATGGGCCAACCAGAGAAGCATTCTCTCATATTGTCCTGGCAAAGAAGGGTTAAGCAGAGAAGAATGAAGAGGAAGCTAAAGCAGAAACAGAACTCTCTTTGAGAATCCTGGCTTTTGGCCAGAAATAAAACATGGATTGCAGATTCCAGCCAAGGAATGGATGCAGAAACAGAGAATTGTAGCACTTTTGGTGTCTGTCCGGTGACAAAAATAAATACTGGCCATACTTTTCATTTTTAAAATTTACTTTTCATCTTCTGTTAATTATGAAATTATTGATAATACACCTTGATTTTTGAAAAAAATGTTCTATGCTGTGTTTGGGAGTTAGTATCAATAAGATGATAAACTTGTAATAGTTAGAAGTTTTTGTGTTTTATCTTTTGGATTTTTAGTTTTCTTTCTGATCCCCAATCTGACAGTAATTATCATTGTTAAAATTATGGAACTCAAAGACATCAGGAGACTATTTTTACCTATGCATCTTGAAGATGTGTATTTTGTACCCTAGGTTGCTGCCTCCTTCTCTTGTTATTTTCTTTGCTCTGTGAGTTTGTATTTAAACGTTCTCAAGATTTTATGCTTAAAAATGGTAGGCAGCCTTTTGCTAAGTTGTATTTTTGTTATCCTCATTGGGATATTATAATATTTGCATTTATTTGTTTACTTATTGTTACAACTCCCTCATTGACTAAAAAAGCCCAGTCTGCAGCATGTATGTGTGTGTGCTTGTGTGTGTGCGTGTGTGTGTGTGTGTGGTGTGGGGTGGGCACAGAGACCAGATTCTGGAAGGCAATTATGAAAAGCAACAATTTGTGCTTCAGCTTAAATGTTCTGTCTTTCCCACATTTCTTGCACAAGACCCAGCATCATGCACATTGCTTGCTGCAGTGAGCTTCCTGTACCTACCCTGCCCAAAAGGTATCTGTCCGGTGGGTTTGGGAAGAATGCCAAGTACCTGTTTTGAGGGGACGGCAACTCATGTGATTTTTAGCATGAAGAAGTCTGTGATTTCTGCATGCCCTACAAGTTTAATTTGTTAAGACATGCACACACACACACACACACACACACACACACACACACACACACACACACAAGTCAGCACAACCATAATGGCTTATCTCTACAAAGACTGATGATTGTTCTTAGTTGGATGATCGTGGTAAACCAGCAGGCTTCTGCCAGCACTCTCACGCTGAAATTGCCTTTTCCATCTTGAGAGGCCACAGGGTCAGCAGTCTTTATCGTATATCCTGAAGACTTTAATATGTATTCAAGCTTTGAGGAACACTTTCCCGACAGCTATTTTTGAGCTCCCCTTCCTGGTGTTTCTTACACAAACAAGAAGTGTAGGCTAGAAATGACCTAGCCAAGCATGCCCTTGAGAGCAAAACGTCAATGACTGGGGAATGTCTCCAAGGTTAGGGTACTTGTTTGTAGAGGAAAGGGTTTACCCACCCCTTTCATCTTTCAGTCTAGCATGAAGGAAAGGCAGGACAGGAGCTCAGTCAGAACCTCGATCAAGAAGCTGAGGCAGAAGCCGTGGACCAGCGCTGTTTACTCGCCTGCTCCTCCTGACTGGCTTAACCAGCCTTTTTTTTTTTTTTACAACCCAGGAACATCTATATGACCAGGAGTGCACTGCTCATAGTGAACTGGTCCTTCCCATATGAAGAAAATATCCTAAAATCTTTACTACAGGACTCTTGTTGGAGGTACTCTCTCAATTAAGATTCCATTTCCAAATTTCCCTTGTGTCAAATTTACAAAAACAAGAGCCACAACAAGCAAAACAGCACGTACACTTACGTAAATATATCCCTTGATTTTCATTTTTCTTAATGCTAAATTTATTAGTTTAAACATCCCCACATTGAGGCCCTGTATTGATCAAGGAAACTGCAGTTTTGTCTTTGGAGGCAACATCTTGAAAACAGACTCTGTTCATATTTAGCTTAGATGTACCCAGGATGATAGTAATTTCGTGCAATGTAGTTTGTCACTCATGCCAAATTCTTTCTTTTGTGCATGTCTTGATATATTGCTTTTCATCAAAACAATATTTTCACGTGGATTTATTAAGTTAGTACTTGTGTGGCTTAGTGTGGTGGTCAAACAATGACTTCCAGGACTTTGTCTTCTTTGCCATCAGATGGTCAGCCTGCGTACCTTCATCTCCCTTCCCTTTTTAGGATGGATCTCTCTATGGAGCCCTGACCTGGAGCCCCCCATGGTGATATCCCTGGTGGGACTGAGCTCACTATGTAGACCAGGCTGAAGTTAAACTCAAAGATATCTCCCTGCCTTTGACCCTAGACTGTTGGAATTAAAGGTGTGTACCACCACACCTACTTTGTTTTTTTTTTTTATTGATTTTATTGAGCTATACATTTTTCTCTACTCCCCATCCTGACTCTCCCCTCCCCAACAACCCTCACCCATGGTCCCCGTGCTCCAGATTTACTCAGGAGATCTTGTCTTTTTCTACTTCCCATAGATCAGATCTATATATGTCTCTCATAGTGTCCTCATTGTTGTCTAGATTCTCTGGGATTGTGGTTTGTAGGCTGGATTTTTTGTTTTATATCCAAAAGCCACTTATGAGTGAGTATATATAATAATTGTCTTTCTGGGTCTGGGTTACCTCACTCAGTATGATGTTTTCTTGCTCCATCCATTTGCCTGCAAATTTCAAGATGTCATTATTTTTTTCTGCTGTGTAGTACTCTATTGTGTAAATGTACCACGTTTTCCTTATCTATTCTTCTGTAGAGGGCCATTTTGGTTGTTTCCAGGTCATGGCTATGACAAATAATGCTACTATGAACATAGCTGAGCACATGTCCTTGTGATATGATTGAGTATCTTTTAGGTATATACCCAAAAGCGGTATTGCTACGTCTTAAAGAAAGTTACTCCTTAATTTTCTGTAAAAATCGCCATACTGATATCCAAAGGGGCTGTACTAGCTTGCACTCCCACCAGCAATGCAGAAGTGTTCCCTTTACCCCACATCCTCTCCAGCATAAGTTATCATCATTGGTTTTAATCTTGGTCACTCTTGTAGGTGTAAGATGGAATCTCAGAGTTGTTTTGATTTGCATTTCTCTGATAGCTAAAGAATTTGAGCATTTCTTCAAGTGTCTTTCAGACATTTTAGATTCCTCTGTTGAGAATTCTCTGTTTAGGTTGATATTCTATTTTGTTTCTATTGTGTAGAACAATTTGAGGAGTATTGGTATTAGTTCTTCTTTGAAAATCTTGTAGAATTCTGAGCAGAAACCATCTGGTTCTGGACTTTTTTTGTTTGGCAGATTTTCATGACTGTTTCTATTTCTTTAGCAGTTATCAGTCTATTTAATTTGCTTTCCTGGTCTTGATTTAATTTTGGTAAGCGATATTTATCCAGAAAATTGTCCATTTCCTTTAAATTTTCCAATTTTGGGATAAACCCATGTATCTTATTGGATACCATGGCTTTAAAACAAAAAGAAGCAAACTCACCTAAGAGAACCAGATGTCAGGGAATAATCAAATTGAGAGCTGAAATCAACAAAATAGAAAAAGAAAGCAATACAAAGAATCAATGAGACAAAGAGTTTGTCCTTAGAGAAAATCAGCAAAATAGACAAAATAGACAAATGTCAAATGCCATACCTACTTTGAAACACAATACTTTTTAGAGGTCAGTTTGCCTTTAAATGATTCCCAAGTATTGCCACTTTTGCATCAGCTGAGCAGCATTCGCTAACCCCCCATTTTCTTCCCTCATTAAAGATGTCAGCCACACTTAAGTACAAAACAAAATGTTCTTCCCCCTTCACATTCTCAGAGCTTGTACTCCGAATTTTGGCGTTCTGTATAACAGACAAGCTGTACAAATTTGACTCACTAGTTCTTGCTCATTTCATGGATGAAAATTTTCCAAAGTTTGAGCATATATGAAAGCAGAGAAATTAAAACTCTCCTCTAAAGTATGAGGCAGAAAGGAGGTCAAGATCTGGCTCCTCGTAATTGCCCTGCAAAGCTTCATGGGCACATGTGATCTCCTCCCCAGAATTACTTTCCTGGGGTGTAAGCTGAAATTATATTTAGTCTAACACTAACCCTGGAGAAGGTGAAAAAACATAGGTTCTGCCCTAAGATGTTTCGAGAAAGACCTAAGGGGACTCTCAGTAAGTAGAAAATGCACATCTGCCTGATGTGATCAATTGTGAACAGAAAGAGGGAAGTCATTATACCTCACTCATTTCACTATTAAAATGACAGCTACCCTTAGATCTCAGGCAAGTTCTCATGTTGCTCTTTTCAATTTTTAAAATAAAAATTATAAAAATTAAAATAATAGATAAAAATAGATTAACTACTGTTGATTAAGTTTTAAAAACTATGCACTTCACTTCTACCTCACTAGGATATATATATATATATATATATATATATATACATATAGTATATATATACATATACATATATATACATATATATATATAATCTAAAAGTTTTAAAATTTCCAAATAAACTACAAGCATAGAGCATGATATATACATTTATATAAGGTAACATTAAATTGTCATAGTAATGTAAAACTGATCCTATCTAGGTATTTCAAAAAGCAATGATAAAATTATATTAATAAATTAAGAAAGGGCTTGTGTAGAACACTGAACACTTGGAGCAGACATTTCAATTTTCATGGAACTGAAAAAGTTAATTAGTATTACATTGATTAATAATCAGCTTGATAAATTTATTTCAAAATATTTGTACAAGCAAGAATACATGTCAATCATTTATAAATTTCTTCTACCCAGATAAAGATGTTATTTATCTTATTTAACAGCCATATGAGATAAAGTCTGTAATTATTCTTTTGGGACCTTTATTGTGATTTATTCCTTCACTGGAAAATAATAGTTTTATGAAATTCCTTCATGAATCTAAGAAATACATGCATGCTTATTTGGTATGCAAAAATTTCTGCTGATGGGAAGGCAGACTGATGAATAGCTGCACAGGTATTCACCTTGATATATTTTACCTATTTCATCAAGATTTTATGCATTCTTATTTGTATTTTGCTATCGTTAGGATAATTTTGAAAAAAAAATTCTTTGAAATATATTTACTTTTTATGTAAAGAAAAATAATAAAAAGTAACCAGAGCTGAAGGAATCCCTAGTGGATAGGATCACTTGCTGGCCAACCATGAAGACGAGATATAGTGTCCCAACATCTTTGACCTCACATATCTGAAACCCCAGAACTGTGGAGGGTGGAGATTGCAAGATCACTGGGACTCGGTGGCTGCCTGCCCTGCTGCAGGGTCAGTGACAAACCCTTTTTAAGGAGTAAGACAGAGGAATGGAGCAGAGCATGTGAATATCTTCTCTGGCATTCAGACATGCTCACACAGGTACACAAACACTGAGTGCAGTCTCTCTCTCCCTCTCTCTTAAACACACACATATACTCACTCATTCACAAGCCTAACTTGTTCTCATGAGAACTGAACAGGCAATAGCATGCACTTCCAACATTAACTCCAGTATCTAGGGAAATTGTCACACCTCTTTTGATGGTTAGTTACTAGCACTACTCTTTCTTTTGATTCCATTACTAGGTTAATATCTGCAGTAATCTTTTTTTAAGTCACTTAAAATGACCTCTTCAAGTCCCAGCCAGACTCCAGTGTGCATGCTTAGTGAAGTGGTACCTTCCTTATCCCAGTGTTTGGGAAGAGCTGAGTAGATGGCCCCAAATTCCAGGCCAGTCTGGGTTACACAGTAACTTCTAAACCACCATGGGCTCAAGAGAGACTGTATTTCAAGGAACACAACAAACAAACAAATGAGCGAATACCTTACATACCTAAGTCTTCCTGATAGTGACCAACACCTGGAGTGCCATGCCCCTCAGTAGCATTGCTCCAAAATATATTTCCATTAAAAAAAAATCTTCACTTTAACTGGATGTTACTTTTACTCCTTTCGCTCTTCAACTGGATCTTGGGAGCTCAGTCCAGTGGAAGAATTGAGTAAGAGCAAGGAATTCAAGGTCATCCACTGAGACAGTTTGCTTGAGCTAATGGGAGCTCACCAACTCCAACTGGACTGGGAGTGAACGAGCAAGAGAACAAACAAGCCTCTCTGAAGGGGATTGACAGCTGGGGCAGACTGAGGGGTCCACTGATTATGAAACTGGGATGTGTCTACTGCATATACCGGCTTCGTGGGATCCTGTTCTCTTTGGATATAAACCTTGTTCAGCCTAGATGTAGTAGGGAGGGCCTTGTACTTTCCACAGGGCAGGGCGCATGGCACTTCCTTAGGGTTGGAGGGGTGGGAGGGAGGGTGTGTGAAGGGAGAGAGGTCTGGGAGGAGGAAAGGGAGTGGGAATTTGGATTGGTATTTTTTAAGTAATAATAAAAAGGAAAGAAAAAAATCTTCACAGTGATTGAGTTGATGGTATATCTATGGATAATGTTGAAGCAATATATGTCTATTGTTTCATATGTCAGTAGTTACAGATCGGATGCAGTGCAGGTTTCAAGCTCTCACTGATGTTGTCTGTCTTTTTTAAAAATTAAACTTTACAAATAAGGACTAGTGCTGTGATTTATAAATGTTCACTAGTTGTCATGAGCATGGCATCCGGCCTGATGGGAGTCAATACTACTGTCTTCGTCTAGATTCAACCCCTAAAATATTACAAATTTATTTTCTTTTTATAAGATTTTATTGTTTTTAATTATGTCTGTGTATGTGTATCTGCATGTGGGTACATGTGAATGCAGTTCCCAAAGAGACCAGAGACATTGGGTTACTTTGGAGCTGAAGTTACAGGAAGGTGTGAGCCATTTGACATGATTCTTGGAGCCAAGTCTTCACAAGAGAAGCCCAAGCTCTTAACCACTGAGCCATTTTTCCAGCTTCCATGGAAACATTTTTCTTAGTAGACCAGCTCCAATCTTTCTATAGCACAATTGTAAGCATTAATTTGAAGGCAGGTTTGGACAGGATGAGGATACAAAACAGTTCATTGTAAACTTTTATGTTGTTTTTACACGTGAGAGGGACGTTCTAGAACTAGAATAGATAAGACTGGGGCCACTGAATCCATGTACAAAGCTGAAGATGAAGGTCCAGTAAGTAAGTGTATGGGGTTCAGGGTTCAGTCCCTAATGCACCTCAAATCAAACAGGAGCAGAATCCATGTTATAATCATAACCACATCTGGGTTCAGACCCACACTGTGAATAAAGCTGCTGTTCTGTAATCTGTCCTATTTCTAAGTACTGTACTTTCACTCTGCCTACTTTTCCCTCAGAATAAGAACACTGTTCCTAGGCTGGCCTTGAACTTGAAACTTCCCTACATTGGTTGCAAAGTAAATGGTATTTCAAGAACGTGCAGCCTTGCCTAGCTTGCCTGCTTTCCTTGTTCATGAAAAGAAAGGGAAATGCCTGCCTAGTGTAAGCAGAATGGTGGTGACCTGAGCCTTCCAAGAAACCATCGCACACAGATCCAGGAGACAATTCTCATTCCCTTTGCTCTGAAAAGTTCCTATGTACTCGAAAGTCCCTTTTTCTCAAAAAGTCCCAAATTTCAAACTAGCAGCAATGACACTGATAACAAAGAATTCTGGGTAACAGATTCCTTCTGCCTACACACAGTTACAATAAATTATTGGTGTGTTGGGATTAGAATGAGAAAAAAGATGATGCAATGTTACACAGCATATCAATTTTCCATGTTATCTAATTTCAATGGATATTATCATACAATAAAAATTTCCATTCTTGTTCTCTTGAAGAATGTGATGATATTCTTCACACACACACACACACAAACACACACACACATACACAAATATACACACACTAGAGAAGAAAATTTCCAGAAATATAGCCTTATAGCACATGACAAAATTAATTTACTTGTGATAATCAATCCATGTTTATTTTTACTTTAATATGAATGTATATGAGGTAATAATCATTTACCTGCCATATTTTATTGAATATCTTAACCTCTACTAAAACTAATTTCTTCAATCACTTCTTAGGATGACAAATATGACTATGTTGTTTACTAGCTTTAGGGTTGAATTAAGCATAGATTTGCTTTAATACCAATTATTCATGCTGCCAGGAAGAGCAGCCACTTTTAGATATGATCTCATTCTTAAGGTTTGAAAATGTTTACTTCACTAAAATGTGAATTAACAATAATAATAGTAATAAATATTGATAATAGTAGTAATAACAGCACACAAACAGTCCCTATGGTTTCAGTTTTCATGTTCCTAGTTCTGTGGCATCAATATTCACTCATGTGGACAGGATGCTCTCAACAAAGCCACGCACACTGATTCTTGAAGTCTTTACATTTCGCAGTAAATAAATACAATGTTATACATTTATTTTCTATTCCATCTATTTATTTATGACTTCAGAAACATAATTATAGTTTCCCCAAACTCCTACAACTAAAACGTTTTCCAAGATTTTGAGGAATTTTGTTTTCTTAAATGAGGACAAAACTCTCTGTTATCGTTAGCACATCTATTCCAATACAACTTCCCTCTAACGCTTTCTTCTTACATTCAGTGTCAGGCTACTTCTTGATTTTCCTGTGATATTTTGCTCATTCCTTTACCTTTGCTTAACTCTCCACTTGCTTTGGGAAAGGGAGTTAATGAATTTCTAAAACCTTAACAACCCTTTACTTCTGGTTTAATGCTTTGAAATTCTTGCATGTCAAATCCAGTTCATGAGTTGGTTCTTGCTATTCCTGTCTTTCTGCTGTGTTTTATCTGTTAGCTGATTATTTTTCTTCCTGAATATTAATTAATACTAACATACACTTAGAAAGTGCATTGAAAGCATTTCAATATGATTTTTTCTCTATTTTTCTCTTTCAGGGTTTTGGATCTTTAGTTCTCGGCCACGATGCTTTATCTCTTTCATTTCTGTTTACTCTTCACTATGTAGATATGATAATCTCTTTAGATTTTACAGTTTAGTCAATCTCCTTTTTAAAGTCTATTCTTTCAACATCTGTTTCATGTATGCAATTAAATATTATCATATCAACTCCCCATTTCCCTCTTCTTATTATCCCATATTATCCTATATGACTCCATTCCAAATTCAGGTATTATTCTTTGTTTAAATGTTTCAGACTACCCCATTGCCTCTCCATTTGAGTATTTCTGTTTTTCCTACTATTTTCAGTATGAAAGAAGAGAGATAGAAACCGAGGGTAAATAGAATAGGCACAGAAGGGGGCATGAAGTGGATTAACTAAAACTAAGGGTATATGGAAAAATCTTAAGAACACCCAACAGCAAACTAATTTCAAAATATAATCTAATCCTTCAGTATACTAGTATGTAATTTGGCTCATTATTTTAACTTGTAATTCTAAGAGTAATTTTTAATTTCAAATGTTCTAATTGTTTTCTTTTAATGTTTGATTTTTTTTTTTTTTTTTTTTGGTTTTCTTGGTTTTTGATTTTTTGAGACAGAGTGTCTTTGGAGCCTGTCCTGGAAATCACACCATAGACAAGGGTAGCCTCAAACTCACAGAAATCACTCTGCATCTGCCTCCCACATACTAGGATTAAAGTTGTATGCCACCAACACCCGGTTGCCTTTATTTCTTAGAGTATTTTTGTCTTGACCACTTAAATAAATTTTGCTTGAAGTTCTTACATTATTCATCTGATTTCAAGACTGCAGTAATCTTTACAGACATAGTTAATGCCTAAATATCTGAAGATCTTGTCAGGCTACTCCTGTTTTGATAAATCTGTAAACATTACTGATCAAATATTTCATTCCCCTTTTTATACTTTTATAAAAGTTATGTTTTTAATTTTGAATTTTGAGAACATTTATAGTTTGGATATTATTTTTCTACATCTGGGATCTTTCTGTGTGGCTGTATAGTCATATATTCCATGAGCACTTTGATATATTTTATTAAAAGTCTTAGATTAACTTTTACCTTAGTTTTTCATATGGGACTGTTTCAACTTGTAAAGTAGGTTTGTGAAATAAGTGACATGTCACTAATTTCCAGAAGAGACCATTTTCTTCACCCACAGTCTAGGTTTCTCAGCTGACAATGTTTATACTATGAGACAATACTAATTGACCATAGGTAGGGTTAGACCGTCAACATACTATGGTCATGCTGTAGAATTAAGTACTGTGTCCTATTAAATATTGACATTAATATTTAAACTTCTCCATTTATTGGCAACATATACTTTTATATATACAGGCACCAAGGAATGCATACTTCACTCATTACTTTTTTTAGGACCTTTTCCATCTATCTTCTACTTTTTATTCTTTTAAAAACATATTAAAGTATTTGCTATTTGTATTCTCCATGGCTGTTTTATTGTTAGAGAAATTTGCTGTTTTTCCTGAACTTTTGTTCATTTTCTCCTCACTCACTCCTGTGTACTTCCTTTTACTTCTAGGGTTCTGCCATATAAATACCGATTGATCCAAAAGTTCTCCCAAACCTACTCCATCCCATCTGTGAAAAACCTCCTCTTGAAATTCGTTCAGTTTCTCCAAGTATTAATGCATTTTCACTTCAGGTTTTTCAGAGATCTGAGTCCTTTCTGATGTAGAACATCCCAATGCCTTCCCTCCCAGTCACCTGCTTTAGCATGGATATTTTAATCACATTAGCTTTATGTGGCTTCCTTCAGAAGAATGTTAAAACTGCCCAAAGTGATTCTCAATGTTTCCATGTTTTGCAGGAAGACAGATTGTCTTTTGCTTTTGATAGGCACATTAGGACAGATGTTCTCTAACTTGAAACTGTCTTAACCACAAGTCTGTGTAATATGCCCGGCCTGCAGATCAACCACAATGTAGAACAGAGCTCCTGAAATTCACGCAGGACGCCTGTTAGCCTACAGCTGAACAGAATCATCTAAAGCTTACCTTCTGATGAACTGCTTTGTATCATCTATGTCTGCTTAAATACTTGTATCCAAAAAGCCCTCTGGCAGCCCAAAGGCAGTGTCTGCTTCTCCCTTCCTGACTGTCACTGGCCAGCACTTTCTGTACTGATGGGGAATGCTTCCGAACCCTGTATAACATGGAAAAATCACAGTCAAGAGTATTATCTGCAATGCTTTATGTGATCAAGCATTTGATAGTTTTGAAAGTCATGTGTTTAATCACTTTCCAAATATTTTTCCAACTAGATTTCCTGAGGCTGGGAAAAGAGTATGAGGCTAGGGTATTCATTCATTCATCCATACATTCATCCATCCATCCATTCATTCATTCATCCATCCATTCATTCATTCTCCACAATCTATTTCTATAAACTACCACTCTACATATAATAAAGTTCTAAATAAAAATCATAAATGAGAAGACTTTTGCAATATTTTCCATTTACTGTACACACTAATAAACAAGAGCCAGGCTCTCAACCCAGGATTATCTCTCTATAAAGTTTATAGTCATTTAGGAAAGAGTCACACCTGTGTCCTGACCACTCTCCCCAACCCCCAAAAGAAGAAAGACAGAAAGTAAAAAGAAAAGTAGAAAAGTAGCAAGAAACATAAAATGTTGCAATATATTTATCCTACAATGTGTTTATATAATTGCATCTTTTAAAATCTGATCTATGGAATAAATCAAATTAAAAGTCTATTCTGTGGTAACTATGTTTACTCCAAATAGTTAAGCATGTGAATAACTTTAAAATGCATCTATTGTTGGCTACTACTAGAAAAATGACTGTCACATACATACTAACTATTCTCATTATACTTAGGTCATTTATTTAATCTACATTAAACAGTACCAGAATTGCTCTCCATCACTAGATAATTTTATAAACATAAATATACAATTAACCACAGACATTAGACTAACTAGACAGACTTCTGAGATAACAAGCCCAATGTCAAAATGAAGTAAAAGCAATACAAATAAGTAATCTGTTCTTTGGGATACAAAGATAGCTGTGATATCTAAAAAGTGTCTATCAGTAAATACAGAACAGCATGGGTAACTTGAAGAAGTGCCATTTTAATTTTCACATCAAGAGATGACTACATACATTACAGCAGGTAAAAATCAGATTTCAAACAGAAGACAGAATGAAGAATGTAATTCGGTCTTTCCCAAATCTCCCACTGCTGTAGCATCATTCAAGGACAATGGCACTGGGCTTTGATTCTTCTGCATGGACGGGCTCTGTGGGAGCCTTCTCAGCTTGGTTGATCACCTTCCTGGACCTGAGGGGAGTTGGGAGGACCTTGGTCTTAACATAGAGTAGGGAACCCTGATGGCTCCTTGGCCTGGAGAGGGAGGGAGGGGGTATGGGTGTAGGGGAGGGGAGGGAAGGGGGAGGAGGAGGGGAGGAGATGGAAATTTTTAAATATATAAAAAAAGCATATTTAAAAAAAACTTTCCGGGTAATGATAATGACAGTATATTGAAAAACTCAAGTGTTTTGATATCAGTAACAGGAATATCGAATTTCTTCTGACCTTTGATGCTCTTGTGAAGCATCCTAAGGTGAAGTGTATTATTTGCTGCTCACTGGGGTTTGGAAATGACAATTTCAGCGTGCCGGTTTCCAAGTATTAACAGGAAAGGTGGAGTGACCGTGGTCTCCTTAACTTAAGGAATCCCTTTTCTAGACCTGGATTCCCATGACATTATTACCTTATCATCTAATTTTATATTAATACCTGTATACTCTCACAACCTGGTCATCACAGTTTTCTCTATCCTTTGGGTTATGAGATACAGGATTTTTGAGATTTCATTGAATATTACTTTCCTAGGTTCTTTTTAGAGAAAAAAAGAAGCAGATACCTAGGCAAGAGGGAGAAAATAAACAGAAAAGCATTTGAAAATGATGTCTTTGGGAGCCATCCCCTAAGCCATATGCACTAGACAAATGGAAACTCTTTGAAAGAGAAATTGTAGCTGTTTACATATAACATGCTAATAAACTTTAAGGCAAACATACAATAGAAGAATTGTGCAAACTACCTGTAACAATAAAAATAATTTCAACAGCCCATTTAAAATATTTTATGTAGTTAAACTAATCACCAAGATAAAATATAGCTTTCTCTTCCCCACTGTAATTGGAACAGGATAAAATGTGTGAAATTTTGGTTTTTACTTTCTAATATATTTTACAGAATTAATCATTAAATATTTCTAAATGTGATACATTTTACACTGAAAGATTTAAAGTCAAAGTATATATGTATATATGAAGTATATATGCATATATGAAGTCAATAAATCCATATTTACTTATTTGTCAAAAATATAATTTTATAACAGTATTTTAATGAAATATAATACAAAAGTTAACAGAATATTTAGACACCAATTTCAAGTGTTAAAGTAAAACTAATATGAAAGAAGGAAATATTAAATTCAAGAGGATTGAGCTGTAATTTATGCTTTAGGGTGAGGTGTATATTGTGAGTAGATATCATTTCTCTCTGTTAGAACCTAGTGGTAATAGTAAGAAACTAGGGATATGTATTTTTCTATCCAGTGCTAAATGAAAGCCTCTATAGCCTCTATATTTATTTATTTATTTATTTATTTTTTGGTTTTTCGAGACAGGGTTTCTCTGTAGCTTTGGAGCCTGTCCTGGAACTAGCTCTTGTAGACCATGCTGGTCTCAAACTCACAGAGATCCACCTGCCTCTGCCTCCCGAGTGCTGGGATTAAAGGCGTGCACCACCACCGCCCGGCTTAATTTATTCCTCTTAAAATGGACTCTACTTTTGACATTATTATCAAGAAAAGGTTAAGATGAATTTGAGATTTAACACGGTAATTCTTCACCTTAACTGATGCTAGTCACAACATTTTGCCATGCAGAAATATGATCAGAGTTTGCTTAGGTATCAAACTAATGCATGCATGCTGCATATATGTATGTACATATATGTCTGTAATGTGTTTAACTAGAGTTAGCTTTAAATCTTCCTTCCTTCCTTCCTTCCTTCCTTCCTTTCTTTCTTTCTTTCTTTCTTTCTTTCTTTCTTTCTTTCACTCTTCCTCTTGTTCTTTCTTTTTTCTGAGACAGGTTTCTCTCAGTTCTGGAACTCAACACATATGAGGCCAGCAGCCCAGCAAGCCCCAGGAAGCTTTTAATCTTAGTCTCAGTGCCAGGCTGATAAACAGTCCTCCATGCTAGGCTTTCTGTGTGTGAGCCCCAGGGAGCATCCGGTCCCTGCCTTAGCCAATGATGAAATTATACGTGCAAATAAAAAATTGGGAACCAAATACTAAAATAATGGGAATATGTAAAACCTCATGTCTGGAAAAATCAGAAATGTATTCATTAGTAAATAAAGCAATTTATAATATAAAGAAAGTAAAATACCATTCTGAGTAGATTATGGATGGAAATTGAAAATGATGTAGAAAATTACTAATAAATATGTTAGAAACAGCAATGAGTGGATGGCTTCGGGAAGAGAATTCCAGTGTTGAGAGACATTGGTAATTGTGGGCACATGGGGCTTTTCTAAGTCAGAGATACTTAGGGATGGACAATATGATCAGTGATTCTCATTTTTGAATGCTGACAAATGCAGTAGGTTTGTTTGTTTTTATAATTTTTCTCCAAATTAAGTAGTGCTTAAAATTCCAAACTCAAAAACACAGTGAGATAGGTAGGTGGCTAATAGGAATGTAAAAATATTGGTAGATAAAAAATGAAATAAATTAAAGCATTTTGGCCACTTTAAGTGTAGGATGCTCAATCAGCATTTATTTTAGACATATCTTTAAAAGTTGACAGATTACTGATAAAGTTCATGTTTTTTCTATCAAACATTCTAAGATTCTAAGTAAACTGTTTTAAAGGAAAAACTTTAATTATGACTTTACTCACTTTTTCTTGAGATAAAAGGCCTAATTCGGAGAAATCCACAAATCTTTTTTTTTATTACTTTAAAAATAATACCAATCAAAATTCCCACTTCCTCCCCTCCTCCCACTTCTGTCCCACTCCCTCCCAACAACTTCCTCTCCCACCCCCTTCAGTCCTAAGAGAGGGCAAGGCACCTTGCTTTGTGGGAAGTCCAAGGCCTTCCCCACTACATCCAGGTTGAGCAAAGAATGCATCCAAAGAGAATAGGATCCCAAAAAGCCAGTACATGCAGTAGAGACAAATTCCAATGCCATTGTCATTGGCCCCTCAGTCTGCCCCAACTGTCAACCATATTCGGAGGAACCAGTTTGATCCTATGCTCGTTCATTCCCAGTCCAGCTGGAGTTGGTGAGCTCCCATTAGCTCAGACACACTGTTTCAGTGGGTGAACCCCTCATGGTCCTGACTTCCTTGCTCATATTCTCCCTCCTTCTGCTCTTCAACTGGACCTTGGGAGCTCAGTCCAGTGCTCCGATGTGGGTCTCTGTTTCTGTCTCCATCCATAGCCGGATGAAGGTTCTATGGTGATATGCAAAATATTCATCAATGTGTCTATGGGACAAGGCCAGTTCAGGCACCCTCTCCTCCACTGCCCAGGGTCCTAGCTGGGGTCATCCCTGTGGACTCCTGACCCCTCCAGAGCCAAGCCTCTTGCCAACCTCAAAATGGCTCCCTCAATTAAGATATCTCCTTCCCTGTTCCCATATCCATTCTTCCTCCATCTCAACCATCCCACTCCCCCAAGCTCTCTCTAGTCCTTCCCTTCTCCCCTTTTCCTCCCCCTCCCCCTTCCTACTATCCTCCACCCCAATGTTCCCAACTTTTGCCAGGTGATCTAGTCTACTTCCAATTTCCAGGTAGATCTATATATGTTTTTCTTTGGGTTTACCTTATTACTTAGCTTCTATAGGATCATGAATTATAGGCTCAATGTCCTTTGTTTATAGCTAGAATCCACAAATGAGTGAGTACATACCATATTCATATTTTTGGGTTGGAATCCACAAATCTTTAAGTGAATCATTTCCACCATCTATAAACAGGTATATTACTGTTTTCCTAGCAGAACGCTTAGTTCAAATTATTGCCTGAACTCTTCAGCATGTTAATTTTTCTCTGGTTACTATTATGTTTTTTAAATTTTATTATCATCAGTTCTTATTATGTTAGTACTGACCTCTGGATTCACTAGAATGTTAAAATGGCTAATTGTATTTTATATATTATTTACCTTTTATCATTATTACTATTTATTATTATTGTGTACAGGATAGGAAAGGAGCACTTTTTATTTTTTTAATTTAGTTGATTAAACTAAATTACATTTTAACAATATGAATTATTTTTCAGGGTTCACCTTGTTAGACTCAAATTGGTAGTGTCAAAGTCTTTGTAAACATATGGTAGCAACTGAACTGACTTCATTATTTGATAAATTTATTTCACCTTACACTGTTGGCATCCCTCAGAGGTCGGTGCTACCCTTGAGCATCCTGTGTGGCTTGTATTTAGAAAAGCCCAGCAATCTGGATACACCGAAGCAGCATTTTGTAGCAGCCCCGTAGAGCCCTGGTTGTGATCATTCACCACAAGATTGTTCCTGAACACATATTTGAAAATATCGTGAATCCTAATGACTTTTCATTCAGCGATTCTCCTGGACTTACAGTGGCTGGAAATTCGTCGTTTCAGACGTGGAAGTGTGGTAATCCGTGTCTTTGAGAAGTTATAACCACTGTATTTGTTTTTCTACTGTCGCCTGTGTCTTTGTAGAGGACAAAACTTCTGATCACATTAGTAAATGGGATACAACTCAAGTCAAGCACAGTCCATAAAAAAATTCTTGTTGGTTCTTTTGTATCTTTCACAGAATTCCCGACTTGTGAGCCTCGAACTCAGTTCATATGCAAGAGCGGAAGATGCATCAGCAGTAAATGGCACTGTGACACCGGCAAGTACCAAGTGCTCACTGCACAACACGGACTAGACTGGAGCCCAGAGCTCTGGGCTGTCTGGCTTCCTTCAAAGGAAGTTTGCAAGCAAAGCTTGCAGAGCCAAGCAAAGTGGCTAAGAAAAGTGGTGAGCGGGCAGCTGGCACGTCGCTGGGGATCAGCGTTAAGGATAATGGAGCATGATATTTGTCCCATGGGGCTTTAACAGTGCTTCGTTTTCAGATATTATTTTGGGCATAGGCTAAATCTACAAAGATGAATAAGGAGAACAATTAGGGAAATGACCAGAACAATTTCAGGTTCCCAAAGCATTTATATAACCTTGGCAGTTTATGAATTATGGTGCAATTATCTTGATGATCTTAGCTCTGTCACCTTGCTTTTTATGTACAAGTAATGTTTCCCCCTGTACTTAATTGTATCATTATGCCAAGTCGTTCTAAATGCAGGCAACTGAATTATATATTGATCAATGTCATTTAGTTCCATTTAATCCACTGTCTTTGAGTGTTCCCCTCCTCTCCCTCTTGCAATAATCAACACTGAGTATGAATCGTTTCTAATTGAACATACAGTTCCCATGTATAAATCCAGTTGGGTAGGTAGCAAGGGAGGAATGAAAAGGAAATCATCTGGTCAGAGCATAAACACAAAGGCACTGGATAGAAGTTGCAGCGACAAATTCTGACGCACATAAACAGTAGCTTCAGGAAGCAATTTCACCATAATGCTATTGCGCTATATCACTTACAATTCCCAGAGCCACCACTTTCTGCTTAGTCCTTGTGGTGGTGAGGCAGTGAGTTGGTGGTTAGTTATTTATAAACCAATTAGATTTTAAGATGCAAAATCCAAAGTTGGTTTTGCATTTGGTATTCAACCAGAGGAGATGTGATGTCAGACTAATTGACTGTTCATGGGAAATGTTGCTCAGGAGTGTATCTTTCCTTTTCCAAAACCGTAAGCAAATTCTGCACAGAAAAATGTTATCAACATAAAAAAAAAAAAAAAAAAAAAAAACAACATGTTCTTCCATGTTAGTTTTTTGACTAGCTTTGGATGTTTCTCTCCAGATGACGACTGCGGGGACAGGAGCGATGAGGTGGACTGCGTGCACGCTTGCTTTGATGACCAGTTCAGATGTGCCAGTGGCCGGTGTATCCCAGGGCATTGGGCCTGTGATGGTGACAACGACTGTGGTGACTTCAGTGATGAAAAACACGTCAATTGTACTAAACTGGGTCAGTAAGGTTATAAAACTGGGAAATATCGCTATAGGTTGACCCATCATTGAACTATTTAGAGTGTATGAAATCACTATGAAATCACAATTGAACAGTTCATCACATTAATAACACACATGAAGAGGAGGAGAATATTACCTTGGACCTTCTGTTTTTAATTCTTTTTTCTTTTCTCCTCTCTGGTTTCTTACTTCAGTTGTGCCCAGTGCTGGGTTTATTTCTGTGGTTGTGGCTTTCTACATTCATTAAATGCTTTGGCACCATTATTCTAACCTCATAAAAAATTTAAAGTGCCTCAAAAAGGAAAAAAAAAATCGTACAAAATGTAGTTTTACTTTGATATTATGCCAAATCTCTTCCCTTGAGTTATGAGACAAGTATTTAGTAATAGATCTAATTATCCACAGTTCCAGAAAAATTGACTGTCAATAATAAAGAGAGCAAAGAGCCCAGGACTGTGGTTCTGAGCATATCTGTGATAAAACAGACCCTGTCAACAGCATGCATTGCTTTGTAAAATATAATCTACCATCAGACATATTAGTGTGTCAACAAACAATATTGTAATCAGAGCTTTTAAAACAATAACAGTGTTACCTTTTTCATTTAACAGACAATTTTTACTAAGAGAATTTCTTTATTAATTCCATAAATATTATTCAGTACTAAGGGCTAAGTAAAATGATTAAAAATCCGTAGCCTCTCTTTCAATGGGTGACATGTACATGTATGAACAATAAATGCTTTATTTAAGGTGGTGGAATCTAGAGAGCCAGTTACACTGTGGAAACTTAGTTTTCAAAGACTTTCTCGAATAACCACATCTGTCTTCTCTAAACCTTTGAGATCTCATATGAAAGTTAATATCTCAAGAATATTCTTCCATGTTGTTTTCTCTCTGTCATTGAAAACAGTGGCTAGCTCTGCATTCTGCGTTTTTAAAAGAAGGTCCCTGGCTTTTCTGCAGATTTACCAATTGATTCATTTTATTTGGTCTGCATTATTAGAATCATAGGAATGATCCAAAATGGCTGTTCAATGTCCTTGAGCTCTGAGGCAAGGTAATATAAGTACTTACATTGTTGGTCTCGACATGATTTATAATGCTTTTCTTTTTTGGGGAGGGGGTGAACAAAATAGAAACTAGAAAAGAAGCAGAAAACTACTAAGAAAATTTTTCATGTGGACATTTGAATTGAATTGTCTTTGAATCAGGGGAATGTTGAATTATTGATAGAGCTAATATTAAATATGATTTGTCTCTTATTCTTCATTATGTGATAACCTTCTGTCCTCTCTCTCTTTCTTCCCCATGCCTCTCCTCTGTCATCCTCTTCTTCTTCTCTCTCCCATTGTATTTGTTTCCTGAGAATATGAAAAATGAAAATTCTTATTACTAACTGTGCATAGAAAATAATTACTTGGAGATATTTTTTCTTTTTTTAAATTAAGTATTACAGCATTCATCTAGAGGGTAATTGACACCTCATTAATGCACTGCAGTTTAGCTCATTTGCCCTCCTCACAGATGTTTCTTCGGGCTTCTCATAGGGTTTGCATCTGTGACATGCTGGCGATGCCCCATAATATGCTATGAAAGATAAATTGCCCCGAAGTTAATTTATTTTCACCTAGCAACAAGATCTTATTCCTCTTTTCTATGCATGTTTGTTGATAGTTGAAGAGACAATTGCACTTTACGAAGTTTGAAAAGATATGTCAGCCTCACAAATACCCATAGCCTCTTGTAGACTCCAGAGTGTTTCCAGTTGAATTATCATATGAGCAAAGACATTTTAATTTTGTTTTGTTTTGTTTTGTTTTTTGAGACAGGGTTTCTTCGTGTAACCACCCTAACTGACCTAGAACTCACTCTGTAGACCAGGTTGGCTTTGAACTCACAAAAATCTTTCTGTCTCTATATGCCCCTGCGTCCTTAGCTCTGGGATTAAAATCTTAATGTCCCACTGCCTGGCTGAGACATTTCAATGTTAATAGGCTTCTTTCTCACAACAACTCAGTTTCTCCACATATTGCTATAAAGACCAGACTGTCAATATGACCATCTTATGATGTAGAACACTAAGGCAATGATTCTTAAAATCTGTATGATTCATGGACATGTTTCAAGAAACATGAGAGAATTTGAGTTATAAACTATACAAGGATTCTCTAACCAAGAATGCTTCATGCTGAGGACTGGACACAGCAATTGAGTAAAGATGACATTTAGGATGGCTTCAGGACAAGAGAGCCCCTTACTTTTCATCCTCTATTATTTTGATTACACTTTCTGGTACAGAAGTTTTGAAATGATATTGACATATAGTATGGAAGTTATTATCACACATAAGACTTATGTGGCTGGTGACAAGGTAGAGCTTTGATGTAATTAGAACCATAGTTCAGTTTCAAAACCTGCTGTGGAAGAAAGAGCAGGAGTTTCTGGCTTGAGTTTAAAGACTAGCTGTCAAAGCTCATTAAATCCCCCCAAATAATTGCTTAGCACTTTGCTCTACACTTCCTGGAAGACAGAGCATATGGTGAAGTCCCTCTTGACTCAAGTTTTTTCCAAGGGAATAAAACAGTTCACAATTGGAATAGTTTATATAGAATCTCCATTTCATAAAATTTCATAAAATTCTTACTCAGTTTGTGTTCTCTGTGATATCACATTCAGAAAGGAAGTATTTCCATGGCCCTGGTGGGTTTTTCATCACAATGTGATAAGCAACTCTAACAGAAATTGTTCTCTTTGGTGTTAATGAGCATCTCACCCTTTGTCTCTTAATTTTCTTTTGTTTGGGTTGCTCATTTTATAACTTTCTATAGTCAAAGAACACAGTGACTTCATAAAGCATTGTTGTTATACACACACACATACACGAAAGACAGTCAAGATAAAGTAGGTAAGACAGAAGGAAATAGAGAGAGAAGGAGAGGGAGGGAGAGAAGGAGAGGGAGAGAGAGAAGGAGAGAGAGAGAGAGAGACAGAGAGAGAGAGAGAGAGAGAGAGAGAGAGGGAGAGAGAGAGGGAGGGGGGAGGGAGAGAGAGAGAGAAAGAGAGTCAATTTTATTAATAGAAAGTCATCCACAAGGGTTCCATCCTTTGATTTGGTTTCTGTCTCTCGTCACTTGAACTGAACTTTGTTTTGCTCTGCCATATTTCTCCTGTCATAACCATGACCTTTGTATTTTGTTGATTTCAGTTGTCCTAGGTGAATAGTTTTTGTTTTGTTCATTTTTAAAAAAGAAGACCTAGTTGTACTCATAGAACGTAGTATAGGAGAAGTGCTTGAGAAACCAAGCATGACTGTGTACTTAGATACTGAAAGGTTCGTACAAAAAGATCATTTACATGTGTTTTACTTACTATCTGATAAAACACCATGACCAAGGTGACTTATAGAAGAATGAGTTTATGGTGACTTACATGTTAAGAGAATGCATCCATCACCATTATGGCAAGCAGCAGACAGACAAAGGGAAAGAGAGAGGAGGGAGGGAGAGAGGGAGGGAAGGAGGGAGGGAGGGAGAGAGGGAGGGAGGCAGAGAGGGAGGGAAGGAGGGAGGGAGGGAGAGAGGGAGGGGGGGGGGGGGGGGGGGGGGGGGGGAGAGGGAGAGAGAGAGAGAGGGAGAGAGAGAGAGAGAGAGAGAGAGAGAGAAATAGAGAAGAGAGAGGAGAGAGAGAGTGAAATGGGAATGGTATGAGCTTGTAAAACCTCAAATCCCAGCCCTAGAGACATACTTCCTCCAAAAAGGTCACACTTCCCTTCCCTAATCCTTCCCAAACAGGGCATGAAGCATCCAAATATACAAGCCTAGGAGGGTCATTCTCATTCAAGCTCCCACAATATGTAAACATATACTGTCAAAGTGAGATCCGTTGTTTCTTATAAGTGTACAACTCTACATGTGAAATACTAGAAGAATAACTCTGAATAATCTTGATAAGCATAAATACAAATGCATAAAATAATTATGATTTCACTTTGACAGCTTTTATTTAAATTATGTAACAATCTACTCAGGCTTTTTTCAAAATCTTACCTTCATTCCACTCTTGGTATAAACACTGCTAATACCTTTACATGATTATTTCTTGTCAGTCTCCTCTGAAACTCTTTTTAAAGTTAATATTCAATAATTTATCATGTTCATAATAGAGGAGGTGACATGTTTTTCTTACAAGTTTAGATTTCACCTAAACTTTGAAGTTTTTCTTAAAAGCAATTTAATAGTTTTCACATAGTTGCATTCTACATTTTAAAGGGACATCTAGACGAGTGTGATTTTTTACCATTGATCCTGAGGCCTTCTGTGTGGCTTTTAGAAATACTTATTACCTGCTGCACTAAGTGAATAAGTTGATTGATTTTGATTAATTCTGTGACAAGTGATCTCCTATTTATATAGCAAATACAGTACAAATGCAAATTGAAAATTGTGTGTGCATGGATCTTCATGTTGATTTATTATCAGCAATGCTTGATCTAATCCATTAGGCAATCATTTAATTTGTTAATACATGTGCTCACACATGTTCACATTCCTCTGCCCACATGGTTATTTTTATTCTGATCTAACCATCATTCTTTCTGCTTTGAAAACATATGTTGTTCTTTCCTTTGGTCCATTTCCTTAATAATTCTTTCATCTCATGTTTTGTTGTTTCCACATTGTAAAAAGAAACCAGAATAATCTCATCTTATCCTTCTACCTTTGTGGCCGTGGGTTCTATTTAATGCACAGCAAATAACTGTTGAATATAAGTTTTATTTTTTTTCTGGAACACAGAATTTCTTTTCCTTGTCAGAACTCATGTCATCTTTATTTTGTCTCTTTGGGTAATGATATGCTGGGATATAGATAAATGATGTACGAGATCCTGGGATATACATAATGATATGCAAGATTATATGTATTTATCCGATTCTGCTCATCTATTTCAGCAAACTGTCATTTTCACTTGTCTAGTAATTATTGGCAATCTCGGTCCAGAGGTCAATAAAATAAAAGCGCAGGCTATTTCTCCTATCTGTTGTTCTTGCACTTCTATATGGTTGTTAGTGCATTTAAAATCATTTTTGCATCTGAGGTCTAAGTCGCAAGTAACACTGAGGAAATGTAATTGTTGATAAAACAGTGATAGAAAAATAAGAAAATGTGTTGGTGCCTAGGTTATCACCAGGTACTTTGCATTTCTGATTTCTTTATGGCATACACTACCCATGACTCACAAGATCAAGATACTTGTATAGAGGTCCACAACTTGAGCTCTTCATAAAGATCATGTGTTTCTGTTATATCCAGCTGTTCAGGTGGTTATTGAGCATATTCTGTTTATTCCAACTTTGTATGACTTTATATATATATATATGTATGTATATATATACATACATATATATATATATATATATAAATTCACAAGCAATTACTCTCTTACTCAGAATGATATACTTGGTTCTATGTAAAGATAAGAGATGGAAACACCTTTCTTTTTACTACAGGCCAGTCTAATGAAATTCTCAATGCTTGCCCTACAGACTCTGACCTTTATACTAAACAGTAGCAATAAGTAGCTATGACCTTCCTTTAAATTTTAATCTCCTTTATCCCTCACAATCCATCTTATTAAATCGATTCTGGAGCCTTTCAACTGGAACAGCTATGGACATTCCTACACAGACAATTTTAACGTCTCTCCCCAAAAAATGTTTTCTCATCGTAAGAGGTCCTTTTTGTAGACATAAAAAAAATTAGGAAGCTGGGAGAAGATCACAGACCTTTGAGCCAAATTATTTTGTCTCACAGATAAGGACATGTATTCATCTAAACAAACCCTATCCCTCTGAGTGTGTAAAGAACTGGTTTTCTGTGGAAGAAATACTGAGGCTGATGCCTTTGAACCAGGGAGATATTTTCCACAGAGTTAGACTGAAATGAAGCATTGACCAGTACCACTAACCAACCAAAGCAAAACCAACATTCTACCCAGGGAGGCTTTGGGTACTCACAACAGTTGTCTAAACCTGATAGTAATTGAAAATTCAGGTTACTTGTTTAGTAATGGGGAAAAAAAGCAATTCTAAAGGAATAAAACTTTTGATTTCCCACCCACACTTTAGACATCCCAGTGAAATAGTCAAAGAAGCAGTAGAATTCAGTTTTATCCATGTAGGAAACAAAATACCAAAATTTACTTTAGTAGTTCCAATAAGCCACCCTGTCATTTTTCTTTCATGAAAACCTTCAAAGGATAGTTTCTAATTATTTCTAAAGTTTGCGAAAATGACAGAAAAGTTTGCTGCGTTAATGGTTAAACATGCATACTAAAAATATCCCTGCACAAGGTTCACCTCACACCCATCTCTAGGGTACCTTCTCCTCAGAGCACACAAGCAGGACAGCAAGGGTGCATCTTTTTCACTTATTCTGCTAATTTAGGAGACGGACCTAGAATCTGGCCATGTGGTCACTCACTTGCATATTTCTCTGCTATTTTATAGTTGATAAGAGTTTTCCTTTACTTCTTATATGAACATCTATTGCAGCAAGTTCTCCTTAGTTTCCCCATTACTAACCTTTTGTATTGTTTTGTGATGAAATCTTGAATTTCATTTCCTTTTTCCTTTTGTGTACATTCCTTTATTCCTCTTTCTTTCTATTTTTGTGATTTAGAGATTCTACCTGAATGTTTGAAGTTACACAAATTCAATTTGCAAAAAAAGAGAAAAAATTTATTTAGAAAAGAGAGAGAAAGAAGGGCTTGGTAACATGTATGATTGTCGGAGAATAATTGTGGGGAGGGCAAATTCACTCCTTCCAGAGTATATTCAGAAAAATTAACTAGGGTTGCCATATTTGCACCAAAGTGTATCACCCAAGCTTTATTGCCAACTCTTCAGGCCTTCTGTGTAGCCTGAGTGAGAGGGGGTGTCTGCCTGTACAACTGTCATTAGAGACAGACCTGGTCCTGTTCTTTCTTCCTCCAATACCTTTCCCGAGATTTTTGTTCTAAATAAATCTATCAATATGCATGGAGGAAAGCAGCAAAATCACTGCCAGTAATTCTCAGAATATTTGACTGAGAAAGAAGTATGACTTTAAACATGAAGGAATTTGCAAATCAAGTATTGACAAAAGTCATAGTAATGTTGTTATTCATCTTACTGAAAGTATAAATTGCTCCCTCACAAAATAAAATTCAACGTTGTGCTAAATGTTGATAAGGGTACATCTGTTTTCAATGTAATATAAACTGCATGGATTAACTTTATTCTCTCACAGATTGATTTGTTTTCTTTGGAAACAGTTAATGCTGAGATATCAAAACAATGTTAATTACTAATGGATTTTATCTATAAGAAAACATTGTTTTCCAAGACAAATTATATCTTTAAATTCATTTGAACTTTAATACTGCAAACACTTTTACATCAATAGCAAAGAAAAATCAAAAGATTTTCATTCAATTACTAAGAAAAAGATCACTTTTGTTTTTCTTCCTTTTATTGAAAGCTGATTCTTTTTTTCTTACAATATATCCTGATTATAGGTTCTTTGCCCTTTACTCCTCCCAGTTCCTCCCCACTACTCTTCCTTCTAGACCTACTCCCTTTCTGTCTCTCCTTAGAAAAGAACAGACTTGTACACGATAACAACAAAACATGACAAAAAATATAACACAATAAAACAGAAACTATTTTCTTTTTTTTTTTTTTTTTTTTTTTTGGTTTTTCGAGACAGGGTTTCTCTGTAGCTTTGGAGCCTGTCCTGGAACTAGCTCTTGTAGACCAGGCTGGTCTCGAACTCACAGAGATCCGCCTGCCTCTGCCTCCTGAGTGCTGGGATTAAAGGCGTGCGCCACCACCGCCCGGCCAGAAACTATTTTCTTTAGGGTAGACAAAGCAACACAAAAGAGTTGAAAAGATTCCCAATGTTAGGCACAGGAATCAGAGACCCATTCTGTCTCCATGAAATGGGATCAGACAGAGAAAAGAGGTCACCTTTAGTGAAGGGTCTACTATAGTGTTGCGGATGTGACTGTGGGTTTGAACCCAGAGAGGGGGAGTGGTGAGGTCTTCAGTTAGCTTGCCTGTTTCCCTGGCTTGCTCAGCTGGGGGGGGAGGGTTGTTGTTTTTGTTTATTTGTTTGTTCATTTTTTTGTAAGGAATGCCTGCTGCTGCTGTTGGAGATTGGGATACTGGGGTACACTGGAGGAAGGTTGAAAGAGAAGGTCTTTGTGGTTCATTGGGGATGAAGGCAGAGAGGAAAAGAAGACCACGGAAGATATTCTGCTACAGAGCTGGACTAAGACTGAGGAAGTTGGGACTGGAGGAGCAGAAAGAGAGGTGGAGATCTGCAGGTAGCCTAATCTGAATCCCTGGCAGAAGTGGCCTCTGGGTCAGCTGGTAGTACCTGATAGAATTGGATCTGGACTAAAGCAATGAGTCTGGAGAGGTCAGATAGGAAGGGAAGATCTGTGGTATCCACAGTACACAAGGCTAGAAAAGGTAGTTTTAAAATCCACACTGAATCTACTGGGAAAATTGAAATAAACTATATAAATTTATCATATGGGAGGAGAACACTATTTGCTACTGAGGAAGTCTTTCATTCCCATCATTACTCTGCAGAAAATTATTAAAAATGGATCTGTACTTGTTCCAAGGCAGGATAGCCTTTGTATTAAGAGAATAATTATTCATCTTGATGCCAGAGTCATATAGTTTGATAGCATCTAGAATAAACAGGAGACTAGGAAGCGGAAAGAGTAACCACAAGAGCTCTCTACTTTTCACAGTCAAGTTGTGCTTCTGGTTTCTCACATTTTGGCTTAGTCAAGTTGAGCTTCTCCAGTGTCAGAGTGGCTTACAGCTATTAAGAGAGAAAGACTAGGTATTGCTGCGAAAGAAGCAATCAAAAAATGGATAGGGGGGAAAAAGGCAAGCTACAAAATAATCGCTTCACCGCTCAATGATTAAGTAGTGTCGATGATGGTGTGGGAGTAAAGCAATTAACAGTGGGAAGGAACATGGCTGCTAAGATAGCTTTTAAACTCCTTCAGAGACAGTGAGAGCAGTCAACATTTGTTTCCTTATGTATATGAAAATTTAGCTGTATTTCATTTTATTTTCAATATTAAATCAACCAAAATCCTCCTAAGAAATTACTCTAGTGTTTAGAGTCGTACACTTAAACACTACAACTATCTTCACATAGATAATCACTGCTTCAGCTTCATGGGATTTCATCATAGAGACGTTAATTTTATGCTTTTTATATGCAAATTCTACAGATTAACATGCGCTTTAGTAACGGTTTGTTTTTTCATTAGCTAATTACCTCTAGTATGTTCTGATTTTGTGTGAAATATTTGAAATAGTGTTTCTAAAATATGAATTTTATATGAAGTAGCCTAATATTTTCTCTAGTTTTAATTTTAATATTCATTTAATGATCTAAGGGAATAGGTTATTTTTAGAGTAGACTGAAAGTTCTGTCTCAATGCTTTTGTGTCTGTTTATGTCTAAGTGTTAACATAAAAGCAATGTGTTTGTGTTTGGGTATCTATACAATCCTTTAAATATTTTCCTATTCAGCCCTTTTAACTTATCCAAACAACAAATATATCAAAATTTGAAATTGTTTTTTATTGCCCCTGAGATTTCATGGACTTGATAAGCATTTCAAATCTTATATTAGTGTGCATAAGTGCATCTCCATCCCAGACTGCATTTGACTGTTCAGAAGGTACTTGTTTTCCAAACTGGTTGTATCAGTTTGCACTCCCACCAGCAATGGAGGAATGTCTTCCTTAAGCCACATCCTTTGCAGCATAAACTGGCTTCATGTTTTTGCTCTTGGCCATTCTGACAAGCATAAGATGGAATCTCAGAGTTGTTTTGATTTGCATTCTCCTGATGGCTAAGGATGTTGTTCATTTTCTTAGGTGCCTTTCTGTCATTTGTGATTTATCTTTTGAGAGTCCTCTGTTTAGGTTTGTACCCCATTTTTTATTAGATTATTTATTCTATCAAGTTTCATGAGTTCTTTTATGTTTTGGAAATCAATCCTCTGATCATTGGGGGGTTGGTGAAGATCTTTTGCCATTCTGTAGGTTGCACTATTGTATTCTTGACTGTGTCCTTTGCTTCTCAGTTTCAGCAGGTCCCATTTATTAATGGTTTCTCTCATTGTCTGTGCTACTGAGGTTATATTTAGGAAATGTTCTTCTGTATCAATGTGTTCAAGTTTACTTCTCACTTTCTCTTCTATGAGGTTCAGTGTGGTTGGCTTTATGTTGAGGTCTTTGATCCATTTGGACTTGAGTTTTGTGCAAGGTGATAGATATGGATTTATTTTCATTCTTCTACATATTGAGATCCAGTCATGCCTGCACCATTTATTGAATATGCTTTCTTTTTTCCATTTTATATTTTTAACTTCTTTTTCCAAAATCAGGTGTTCATAGGTATGTGGATTGGAATTTCTCAGTTAGGAAACAATCTACCTCAAGATTTCACACTACCACTTTGGGGTATATACCCAAAGGAAACTCATTCATACCACAAGGGCATGTGCTCAACTATGTTCATAGCAGCATTATTTGCAATAGTCAGGACCTGAAAACAACATAGATGCCCCTCAACTGAAGAATGGATAAAGAAAATGTGGTACATTTATACAATAGAATCTTACTCCGAAGTAAAAAATGTGAGTTTGAAATTTGCAGGCAAAGAAATGGATCTAGAAAAAAACCCATTTTGAGTGAGGTAACCCAGACCAGAAAGACAGATATCATATATACTCACTCATAAGTGACTTTTAGACACAAAACAAATAAAAACCAGCCTACAATTCACAATCCCAGAGAACCTAGACAGCAAAGAGGACTCTAAGAGAGACATACATGGATTTAAATAGGAAGGAGAAAAAGACAAGATCTGAGTAAATTGGAAGTATGGTGGGTCATGGGAGAGGGCAGAAGGGAAGAGGGGAGGAAGGGAAGGGAATGGAGAAAAATGTATAATGCAATAAAACAATAAAAAGGTACTTGTTTTTAAACAAATTATCAAACCTGTATTTTGGAAGCATGCGAAGGTGAAGAGGAGAGAAGGAATGTAAATGGAATATAGTAAGATGATGACCAGACAAATCCACTAGACCTTGGCTTTCCATCAGTCACCAAGTTCTGGTGAAGAGGTGAATACGCATCAGGGCGGGGAGGAGAAAGAGATGAAGGAAGGAGGGAGAGAGAGGGAGAGAGAGATTTGAGTCATAAAGTTTGTAACACCGCCACAAAAAATCCCAACATTCTTAGGGGAAATTTAAGCTCCCTGAGGAATGAACAGCTAAGGTTTTCTCCATATATTGATAAGTAGGGTGAGGCCACAAGTTTTCTGTGGACTGGTTTCTGTGATGGATAAAAACATCTGGAAAGTAAGTCTTAAACAAATGTCTCCCATCCACAAAGGAATATTTAATAATAATGGTTAAACAAAGATCTAGAAAGAAAGGCAGACCAGACAGAAGGATATGTGACTTATAAACTGCAAGAAACTTGATGCTCAGAAAGCATAGTGCTATATAATTTTCAAAACAGTGAATGATAAATATCAAGCTAAGGCATAAAAGTCATTTTAAAAAGGAGTAAAAATAATTCTCCAGATTGGACTCAAATTTTAAATAATTCGCCATATTTCCATCCCTATATTCTCTTTCCTCTGAGAGTATGGAAGACTTTAGCATACTTACCAAACCAAATGTGTGTGTGTATATGGTGTGTGTGTGTGTGTGTGTGTGTGTGTGTGTGTGCGTGTGTAGTTGCAATTCCTCTATATTTTTTTTGTAGAGTTGCTAGTCTTACAACTGCAAATATTTAGTTGCAGCAGATGCATTTAAATATTCAGATAAATTCTACTATCAGTTGCTATATTTCCTCCAGGGTTCTATATTTATTTATTTATTAGATTTCCCAAATTGTATGTTTGGTTTAAATAGCTTCAGGGTTAAAAAAAATACAGTAAAATTCCATTAGTTAAAAATATAATAACCAGCAGCAGCATCACGGAAACACAAGAGTAAAACAGCATGAGCGTGCACATAAACACACAGCCATAACTAGAGCACTCCACTGAGACAACCATAGCACAAAGACGAACTGTGCCAAGCCTCAGAGCTGAGGAAGCCAGGACTCTGGGGAGTCACACAATTTGGAACTAATGTTAGAGCAGCCCTTGTAGGCTCTTTCTGGGGGATGTTGCTCTCTACACAGAGGAAAATCAGCAACTTTTAACAGAACCTGATTGTATTTGGCAAGAGAGTTAAGATGAATAAAACTCCAAAATTAAAAAAAAAAAATACGTTGAAAGAAAAGAACTCACAAATCCCTAACTAGGTATGGGCTCTTTTCAGGTAGTTTTAATGATGTAGGAAGAGGAAGCAGAGGGGGAATGAAAAATGCAAATGTTTGTGTGTATTTGTGGATATTAGGGCAGTGACTTAAGTATAAACCAGTGTTCAAGAAGAGAAAATAGATGTGTAAATGTGTGCATCTTGATTCTACACACACACACACACACACACACACACACTGAGAGAGAGAGAGAGAGAGAGAGAGAGAGAGAGAGAGAGAGAGATTAACATGTAATAGACATTCTTCCTATCCATCATGTAAATATTCCTGAAGTTATCTACTTGGAATGTCTATGCAATCAGGAGAATCAAACTGAATATTGTTTTTATTATCCTCTTTTTCCTTCCAGCTTAAATCTAACATTTAGCTTCATACAAATGGTTTGCTAGGTCTAGGCCCTGCCTGCCTGTTTCTTTCTTGTCACTTCTGCTCCCACACTCCCCACAGTTTTTAAAAATCTACTAAATTTGCTAAAAAAATTAATAAATCTTTGATCTCCACTGATGTAGGTCAGTGGAAAAATGATTTTTAGCATGTGAGAATGTGTTCAATCCTCCAATTGATTATAAAACAGGATTGAGAACACCTGCTTTGTTTCTGTCATAAGACAGGCTCACGTGAGACCCACCAAGGCTAGGGTGGTTTTATCTGTTCTCACAGCACTGGCTCCTGCCATGAGTATTTATGATGTCGCTTGGCAACTGCACATTTATGTGGGTGTCCCCTACCCTGTGAAATGTTTCCAGAAGCAGAAGCCGTGTCTGCTATTTGGATCTGGGAAGTCCAACAACTGGTGTTATCTGGACGCTGATTCAAGCTTCAGATGATCCATTTATCCAAACAGTAGCCAGCGAAAATTGACAACGTGAACCGAATTATGTTATCATAATGTAGAGTTTCAAAATCTCCAGCACTGATATAATTGAATTTATTTTACCTTGGTTATTAATAAATGCCCACAAAATTCTGGCCCTAACTATCCAGATCGTATTTTACTCACTAACTCCTATTTCTTTGTTTGTGTTTCAAATTAACTCTTGTTTTGAAATTTTTCCTATTACAGTCTTTCTGCTTAGCCAGCTTTTTTTTCCTTAAATTTTTCATAGCTTTCCCCCATCATTTTAGATTTGGCTCCTATGACTTATTCTGTAACTAAACTCATATTTAGTGATTTATAATCAAGTCAGTCTTTTCTGGTAATAAAGAGTGAAAGTTGTAATACATGTCCAGTTGATTAGCCTTTATTTAGAAGTGATTGAGATTATAAGATCCAGATCTATGTGAGTAGGTTTAACAGACAAATTGTGATAAAGTATATTCCTTTCAAGAATAATGTGGACCTTCTAGAGTCCTGCTTTCTTTATGCCTTCTAGTTGGCTTGAATGAACACCAAAGAAATAGTTATCTCCAAATCTGCAATGGTTGGATAACAAAGGCAATATTTAAAACTTTTCCAATTTAATACAAAGACTTTGTCCTTGTGTTTGGCCACAGCGTAATGGGTCTATGACAATCCATCCTGATTTCAGTGACATTATTGGAACTCATTCCACTCCTCACATTGGTTACTTTCTACATGGGTGTATTTTCCTGTTTATACAGTAATTTATTATATTTCTACATGCTTCCTTCTCTCATGATACATAGGCCATGGTCATCACTACCCAGAATTTCTGATTCTTTCTTTCTACATTTTTTTTTTTGATCACTGACCACCACCACCAGCTAATGGAGTAGTCCTGGGAAAGCTGAAGTGTCTGTGACAATATAGAGTTTACAGAACTTTTCACAAAGTAAAATGAATCAGATGAATGATTCATTTCCAGCTGGGTTTTATCCCATCCCCTTAGTTATTTGCTGCATAGAGCAATGGGACTCAGTAAATGAGCACGGGAGACACAATGCATAAGAATAAAACAGATGCTAAGAGAACTGGAAAGAGCTGCCTTTCGTTGAGAGTCAAAAGTGCTGGGTAGCTTGAAAGGGTTCAGGGGAGCATATGTAGCAATACAAAACATTACATATAAGTTCAATTTCGTAAACTGTAATAACTAACAATGAGGTTTCTGAATAGAAGATACAGTTTTCGCTTGTTTTGGTGGTTTTGTTTGTCAAAGAAATTCAGTCTCTTATAAAGACAAAGACATTAATAGGCAAAGAGTATACAGGAAGGTAGTGGTAGCTGGGAAAACAATGTTACATAGACCGGGATTCACACATGAAAGACATGTCGATGCATATTTAAGTCAGCTGTTCTGCCATGCCAGCTTGGCTCTCCATGATACAGTAAATTTACTATTCCTGGCTATATTCTGGTTCGTAAATGACTATAATTTAGTTGTATGTAGTAGCCTTTAGATGCTGCAATAGCCTACAGAGTTTAGACTTTTAATAACAAAAAAGCTGATAATAACAAAAAGTAATGAAAATTTCATTAGCATTTAAATGTGGAGATTATAATTCCTACTCTGTACTAGTGATACTATTATTCCTTATTATTATTATCATTATCATTCCTTGCTGTAGTAGATAGTTTTCTTGACTCTGCATTGTTAATATTTACTCCTCCAACAATTCTTTAGAAGTTATATCAAGCCTTCGTTAGTGTTAATTAATTTACTTGAAATATTGTAGTAAAAAATTCTTAAAATAATAAACATATACCACAAGGAAAAGAAACAGCAAATATTGTAGTTAAAATATTTATTTACAAACACCATGTAGTCCACACAGTAACATTTCCAGGTAGATAGAAGGACATCTCTAGGTATCAGTAATTGCTTTAATAACATCAGAATTTTGATCTTAAGTAAGTCAATTCTTTATAATCCTTACTTTAAATAACTACCAAGTCAACAAATTAAGTGGGTGAGTAATTGTCAAATTAAATAATCTTTGCTAAGAATCATAATATAACATATACAATAAATTTATTACATTAAAACTTTAGTCACAAATATATACCAATAGACTTATTTTAGAACGGTACTGGAGAATATTGAGGAATATATCATTAGTATGATGCTCATAATATCTGCTATTTTGAAACTTTAAAAAGTTGATTATACTTACATTGTTCAGTTGTTACAGTATAAAATATATCTATGCCTTAATATTTATATCCCCTTAATCGTAGTGATGATTAATTTATCATACATTCATTATATCAACAAGCCAGAAAGTAGTATACCTGGGTATTATATGCATTACTATTCATTAATAGATTTTGAGCCTGTAATAGTATATATTAAATTCAGCTCTAAAATGTGTTGCTTTGATTGTAGGAATGAAATCTTGTATCTTGAAGATATTTTACTTATTGTGTGTGTTTCTTTGCTTTCAAATTCTCTGTTGTTATTTTCCAAAAGTTCTCTTAGTCACAATGTGCTTATTGTTTCTTTTGGTTATTTATTTCTTGAAAATTTGAAAAAAACTGCTCCAAAAATGTCAAAAAAACAAGAAAAATCTTATCAGTAGAAGATTTTGTTTACATGACTTGGAGAAAGTACTTCAAAGACAGTACCTGAAGGCGTTAATTAAGACAACAGTAACACATCCCACACAGTGTCTTTACTCGTTTATGTAAACCTTCCGGAAATCTGCAAGAGACAGTAGATATTATTTTCTCCTAATTTTTGTTTTAAAAGTGGATCTGAAATGCTTGAGCATTTCATAGCTGTTAGACTAAAATATATAATTTCTTTAGCATAATAATATTACCCAAAGAGAAAAAGAGTATTAAAAAAATGACAGTAAAATCACAATGTCTCTCCTATCTTGCCCCCATTTTCCCCTTATTCATTTACAATTAAGAAGCTCATTCTCCCGCCGGCTGCACTGGGAATGAATTTCAGTGCCTCCCTGATGGAAACTGCATCCCTGACCTCTGGCGCTGTGATGGAGAAAAGGACTGTGAGGACGGCAGCGACGAGAAAGGCTGCAATGGTACCATTCGACTGTGTGACCAGAAAACCAAGTTCTCCTGCAGGAGCACAGGTGAGTAAAATGAACATCCCGGGAGCAGAACCTTTGGGCTCGGCCTCCATCTGTAGCCTGTCCTCTGAAAAGCATTTTTAGTCTTTGGTAGATAAGCTCGCCTCCTCTGTGTAGGAGTAGTGAAATATCTATCAGAGGCAGTCTAGATCCAACACCACCCTATCAATGTTTTCTTTATGAACTCATGGAGGAAATCAAAGTGTTTACCTTGCTGAAATGTACAGAACCTGATGAGCAGAATGTAAATCTGAGATCAGGGTACTTGGGTTCAGAATCTGAAATGGAATCTCCTGGTCAAAAGGGCATGTGCTAACCTACATAGTAATGCCATACATAAAATCCTCCCAACATGAAAATGCCACTGAGAAGGGTGGGTAGCACATGTCAATTTACATCTACTTTCCTAGATTTCATTGCCTTTGCTTGGTTCCTGCTGTTTGCCATTTGAAACTGATTATTTTTAGTGTCATTGGCCATACTGTTATTTTCCATAAAGGTGTCTCATGACATTTCCAGTGTTTCCTACTTACAGAGAGTTCCTCTTGAGATCCCACTCACTGATTTCTCTTTATATGCCTGATGATGAGATAATGTTAAGAAAAGAATTAATTCATTGTGTTATTAGGAGGCCACTTGTTGGTTCCTGGCTGCTCAGCCCCAAAATAATCACACAGAAACCATATTATTTAAATCACTGCTTGCCCATTAGCTCTAGCTTCTTATTGGTTAGCTCTTACATATTAATTTAACCCATTTCTCTTAATCTGTGTATCTCCATGTGGCTCTGGCTTACCAGCTAAAGTTCTGGCATCTGTCTTTGGTAGGGCTACATGGCTTCTCTTCTGCCCACCTTCCTTCTCCCAGCATTCAGTTTAGTTTTCCCTGCCTAACTAAGTTCTACCTTGGTAGAGGTCCAAAGCAATCCTTTATTAACCAGTGGTATTCACAGCATACAGAGGGAAATCCCACATCATCCTTGTCTTTTGTTTAACTGTGAAACCCAACCATAGAGTTTCTGATAGGTTTCATAATAAAGTTTCCTGTGGGTTTCACAGTATATTCTAAGTCACTCTGCAATTTCCCTCTATAGTGCCATTGCTCATGGATAGCTTAACTATGGACTCTCAGCTTCCCCCCTCCTTTTCTCTATTCCAAGCAAGAAAGGGAGTAGCACAACTCTTTGCAAAAAGCGTGGGAAGATTGTAGCTGATGACCATTTGAAGACATGGAGACTTGTGTCTCTTACCCAAACACACCACATTTGTTAACCTGAAACAATGAAATAAAAGGAAATACTTGTTTTTGGATACTCCTATAGTTTATTCCTTTTGAAGATGATATGTTTCCCAACTGGTAACTTTTCAAACAATATTTTTTCATACATTCTATTTTTAAGTTTTGGATAATTTCTTATATGAGTACTGCATTCATATCATCTCCATTCTCTTTCCAATCTTTTCTATGGCCCCAACCTCAACCATTTCAAGTTTATGGCACCTCTTTTCTTTAATTGTGACTATTGTTAATTGTGTCTTTCTACATGTATAACCTATATAATTACAACCTACTGTGTCTATTTATTATTGCTCATATATGACTTTGGATTAACTATTTGGTATTGGATAATAAGTGAAGGACCTTAGCCCTGGGGAAGACTGAATCTCTAATTCTTAGCACTCATTAATTGCCTGTAGCACTTTATCTATGTATGGAGTGTTGTGAGGTATTTTCCATCTACACTGGAGTATCAAGTGGTTTTCTTTAGTCAGCCATATTGTTTAGATGTCATAGGTTCAGTCCCCTTTTATAAATGGAAGACAATCTCCAACACACTTCCTTATCCCCTTGTTCTTTACAGTCTTTCTATTCATTCTTTCACAATGTTCCCTGAGCTGTGTGCATAAGGGCTGCATTAAAGGTACATTAAGTAGGTCTGGGGACGCCACTATCTGTTGTTCTCTGCAGTGTGACCAGTTGTGAATTGCTGTGAGGGACTCCGTTTTTGCAAAATCAGTTTTCTTTGATGAGGGTATAGAGCTATGCTCATCTACTATCATAAGCTTAAGTATTTAGAATGAAATTATAAATTACACTGAGGTAAGAAAATGACAGTAGTATACTCCTCTAGGTTCCACAGCCTTCCTAGATAGAGGACCATGGCTACAATACTGAGCTGGAATTCTCTCCTGTTTAGAGGGTCTTAAGTTAAATTAGAAAGTTATAGGATACCCCAACACTATTGCAAGTTGGGGACTGTCTTGTCCTGCTGGTCATTATTGTAGATCACAGGTTCACACTGTTGGAGGAGACTCAGCTAGATAGGACTATTGATTGCTTTTATTGATAACAGCACACACCACCTTCTTGTACTCTAAGTGCTATTCCTTGAGGAAGATCAAGCTTGATTGCTTCAATCCTGTGTTCAAATATCTAGTGTTGTAAGCAATAGTGACTTACATTTCAATTCTTGTACCCAACCAATGGCAACAACAAAAGTCTCTCTTGTTTTGTGTCTACCATACATTTATCTGGCCAAAAATTTAAAAGGAGGTTTCTCAGGTTTGGTGATGGAGTTTTTGTTAGCATGTCTATGTCTGTTGGGGTTAGGATTATTACCTAATTGCCATCATTTCATTTAAATTATATATTAGATGTATAATACTTGCTCACACATATATTATTTTTAATTTTTAGATAAGCATAAATTAATATGATTCATTTTGGATTTTTCAAACATCCTCAGTGTTCTTTTATTTCTTCTCACACCAACTCCCTGTGTATCTCTTTTCCTCTCACCTTCCCAGTTAAAGACCCCCTCCATGTTTTTCCGTGTCTTCATTCGTAGCGTTGGGGTCGTGTTGATCCTTTCCCCTATGGTTTCTTTTTACTTTACAAGGTTCTGCAGATACTCCTGCATATATACATCTGAAGTTTCAGAGCAATGAGTTACAGTAAGATATGTAGGGATTGTCTTTCTGGATCTGCATTACTTCACATGGTATATATAACACTTTCTAGTTCTATCCATTTACCTTAAAATCTCATGACTTCAAATTTTTACAGCTTAGTAGTATTTCATTGTGTATGTACCAAATGTTCATTGTCTGTTAATCTTTCAAAGGATATCTGGTTGTTTTCATTCCCTAGATATTATGAGTGGAGTTGCCATAAACATGACTGAGACAAGTGTCTGTGGCATACCCCCTGGAAGCCTCTGGGCATAAGGCAAGAAGCCCTTCATCTGGGTCATATGTAGACATGCTTTGAGCTTTTTGAGGATTCTACACTGTTTTCCATAGAGGTTGCATGAGTTTACAATTTCTCCAGAAATAAGTCAATACTTCATTTCCCCATGTCTTTGTCCGTATATTTGTCAGTTGTTTTCTTGCTTTTAACCACTATTATTGGAGTAAGATCAAATCTCAAGGAACTTTTTACTTGTATTTCCTTGATTTCTAAGCATATTGAGTACTTTAAGAGATATTTTCTTTTAATTTTTGTGTCTTCTTTAGAGAAATATGAGGAATTCTAGGATTCTATTAGACAGTCCGTTAACTAATACAACCGACTGTGCACTCCAAGTAGCTGATAGTGAGAATGTTAAATTTCCCCAACTCAAAATAATCATTAGGGTTTTAGTATTGAATATGTCACTTATCATAATTTATACATTATGAATTGGTTAAAAGTGAATTCTATATTCCCTAAATATACATAATTTTGTGTGTCTATTTTCAAAACTTTTTAATGATCTGTCAAAGAGCATCATCCAGTCCAGTGCTTGTCTTGTAAGTCTGAAAACATGAGTTAGAATCTGGGAACCCATGGAAAAAAATATGAGCATATTGGCACACACTTGCAGTCTGGGTGCATTCACCCATGGAGACGGTGGGACAGAACTAATGGGAGATCACCAACTCCAGTTGGAATGGGACTGATGGAACATGAGACCAAACCGGACTCTCTGAATGTGGCCGACGGTGGAGGCTGACTGAGAAGCCAAGGACAATGGTGCTGGGCTCTGATTCTTCTGCATGGACAGGCTCTGTGGGAGCCTTCTCAGCTTGGTTGATCACCTTCCTGGACCTGGGGGGAGTTGGGAGGACCTTGGTCTTAACATAGAGTAGGGAACCCCGATGGCTCCTTGTCCTGGTGAGGGAGGGAGGGGGGGTATGGGTGGAGGGGAGGGGAGGGAAGGGGTGGAGCAGGGGGAGGGAAGGGGGAGGAGATGGAAATTTTTAAATATAAAAAAAAATAAACCATAAAAAATTAAAAAAAAGAAAAGATATATATGGGCAGGTACTTGCAGTCTACCTGTCTCATGTACTTGGTGAGTTACAGGTCATTGAGAGACAGTGCCTTTTTCAAAAGTGGATTCAGGCTGAGGAATGACATTCAATGTTGTTTGACTTGCAAACACACACACACACACACACACACGCACACACACACGCACACACAATACAAAGTTATTTTAAAAGGACTAAATAGCACTGTGACTTTTTTAGCTATAAAGTCAGAAAAAAATGTTTTAAACATACATAAACAGAAAATACACTTAAAAAATAATCAATGACCCGGGCGGTGATGGCGCACGCCTTTAATCCCAGCACTCGGGAGGCAGAGGCAGGCAGATCTCTGAGTTCAAGGCCAGCCTGGTCTACAAGAGCTAGTTCCAGGACAGGCTCTAGAAACTACAAGGAAAACCAGTCTCGAAAATAAAAAAAAAAAATTGAATGAGACACCTAGGAAAACTTAATCGAACACTGCTTTGCCTCGTGCCTGGTGCTCTAGTGTAGAGGTCTGTCTGCAATAACCTCTTATGAACTGCTTCCTGTGGATATAATTTAATTAAAAATACAAGTATGAGGGAGATGGTTGGAAATTATCGAGAAACTGAATTCTTAGTGGTGCCTTTATGAGTTTTGGATTTTATCTTTAATATGTTTATATTAAAGATGTTTATACCCAATTTTTCCAAGAGCAGCAAAATTTAATGTGTAAAGGCAGGGCTGTGAAAAAGATTAATGACTTCTTTTGAAAAAACAGTGAGAGAGGTGATAATTTACCCACCTGGTGCCTGAAATGTAATCTGTCCCTTAGCTGAAACAGAGCACAGTGTATTAATATGTGGAAGTCATAGTACACAACTCCACATTGATATTTTCTATATAGACCTTTATGAACATTAGTGACACTAAAATAAATTACATATATAAACACTGATCTAAAGTATGCATGCAATTAATGGCTTTTGAATTTTCTATTTATTTACTTAAATTATTAGTTTTACAAATGATAAGAACACAATGAACTTGAAGATTCATGTTTATTTTCAAAGCTATCTCAAATGCTAGTTTGGGCATTTAAAAGTTTCTAAGGTAATAAATTTATGTGTGTTGATTATAATGGCCTTTTTTTCCTACACAAATCTTCACAAATTAGCTTTTAAACGTATAATCATTAAGAGCTTCTAATTCTTACTAAGAACAATGTGAGATGAAACACTGAACTAAAATATAATACAACCATCAATATCTCAGAGGATCTCATCTCAAACACCAGACTCCTGTAACCTCTGATCTCTCAAATCTGGACCTATGAATAGCATTAATTCTCTAAATTGCAAATTAGGTAGGGAGGGAATATCCACATCTTTAAGTGGAAACCCATTCTTCAGATTGGAAACAGAAAATAAGATTTAAATTGCAAAATAATGTCAAGACTGTAGTTGAAAAATGTTCCAAAGTGAGAAAAGAATGTGAAATTGACTCTGCTTTCCCTTTTTGAGGAATTTATATTTTAAAAAACTGCAAATGATACATACATGCACAAAGTTATTCAGTGCAGTTTATTTGTTTTACTTTGTTTTCCATGTAAAAATATAGAAGCAATAGATTTCCCATCAGTAGGGGAACTACTAAATAATTACAGTATATTCATGTAGTGAATTTCTGTTATTCTTTATCACATAAGAGGAAAGGAAATGATACTTGTCTTAGAGTTTCTATTGCTGTGAAGAGTCGTTATGAACACAACAATGCTTATAAAGGAAACATTTAATAGAGTAGCTTACAATTCAGAAGTTTGGTTCATTATCATCTTATTATCAAGGTGGCACATGGCAACATGCTGGGGAGGTAACAGAGTACTTACACTTTGACTCACAGGCAACCGGAAGTGGTATGTCTCACTGAGTGTGACTTGAGCAATCATGAAACTTCAAAGCCCACCCCTACAATGACATGCTGCCTCCAAGAAAACCACACCTACTCCAACAAGGCCAAGCCTCCTAATAGTGTCATTCCCAATGAGTTCATGGGGGCTAATGACATTCTAATTACCACAACAGGCGACCCTTGCTTGCTATTAAAAAGCACAAAGAATTTATTTATTTTTATTTTTTTTACAAATTATAGGCTCAGCCGGGCAGTGGTGGCGCACGCCTTTAATCCCAGCACTCGGGAGGCAGAGGCAGGCGGATCTCTGTGAGTTCGAGACCAGCCTGGTCTACAAGAGCTAGTTCCAGGATAGGCTCCAAAGCTACAGAGAAACCCTGTCTCGAAAAACCAAAAAAAAAAAAAAAAAAAAAAAAAAAAAAACAAAAAAAACAAATTATAGGCTCGATGTCCTTTATTTATGGCTAGAAACCAATTATGAGTGAGTACATCCCATGTTCATCTTTTTGGGCCTGGGTTACCTCACTCAGGATAGTGTTTTCTATTTCCATCCATTTGCATGCAAAATTCAAGATGTCATTGTTTTTTAACGGCGATGAGCATGAACTCTACAGCATGGATGGGCTCACTGTGAGCCTTGTCAGTTTGGTTGCTCACCTTCCTGGACTTAGGGGGAGCTGGGAGGACCTTGGACTTAACATAGTGAAGGGAACACTGATGGCTCTTTGGCTTGGAGAGGGGCGGAGTGGGGGTATGGGTGGAAGGGAGGGGAGGGAAGGGGGAGGAGGAGGGGAGGAGATGGTAATTTTTAATAAAAAAATGGAAAAAAAAGCACAAAGAAGTGAGAAGTGGGGGTATTTATTTATTGACTTATTAAAATATGAAACATAACAACAGTTAAGTGGGTTTTTAAAAATATTTTTTATGGTTTATTTAACTTTATTTTTATGTGAATTGATGTGAAGGTGTCAGATCCCTGCAACTGGATCTTCAGACAGTTGTGAGCTGCCATGTGGGTGCTGGGCAGTAAGTGTTTTTAAAAGTGGAAAAAACAAAGTCTTGGCAGTTCAAGAAATGTGACTTTGTTTTATAATTTGCAATAATAAAAATATAGCAATGTTTGAAGAAAAATCCTATAAAAACATGCATTACTGAATAGAGAATGCTGGAAATTGGACTTGTGTGACGTAGAGGCAGCGACACATGAAGATAGATATATATGAACAGATGGAAATAAGAACAAAGCTCTCATCTTGTAAAGTCTGCAAACTATGACTGTAAGGTATGAGGAAAGCTTTATCTATGTAAATGAGTCTATAAAAATCAGACACCACAGAATCTGTTATTCATGATTAAGTGCAGCTCATGGAAACTCATGAACTCTAGGTGGACAGCTGAGGACCTGGCATGGGACCAAACTAGGCCCTTTGATTATGAAGACAGTTGTGTAGCTTGGTCTACCTAGAGCCCCTGGTAGTGGGACCAGGATCTATCCCTGGTGCAAGAACTAGCTTTCTGGAGCCCATTTGATATGGTTGGATATCATGCTCAGCCTGGATACACCGGGAAGGGGCTTGGTCCTACCTCAACTTAATGTTCCAGGTTCCTCATGGGAGCCCTTATGCTTGGGAGGCATGAAGTAGAGATGGGTGAGGGAGGAGGAAAAGAGGGCAGGAGGAGTCATGGGAGTAAGAACTGCGGCTAGTCTGTAAAATGAAATTTAAACAAAAAGATAATAATTGAGTTTCAAGCTAAACCTTCAAAAGAAATTAAGCGAAAATTTAAAATTAAGTAAAATAAACATATTGGTGTTCTTAAAGTGGAAATAACATAGAAAATAATAGGCCTAAAATGAATAAAGAAGACATGCACACAAACACACAGATACATTAAAACACACACATCTATAGATATACACATATAGTCATACATATTCATATTCAAATACACACACATGTTCAGACACATATACACACACTCATGGCAAGCAAAGTGAGTACTAAAAGAAATATGAAAAATGAAAATGTCTTGATCAATTCAGTATACTATAATTAATTACCAGAAACTGGGTAGTGTAAACAGCATTCATTTCAAGATGATTTGTTCTTTTTTGTGGCCACACTACCAATTCGTATACAGTGGGCTTCTTAATGTATAGGGACTCCAACCTCATGATTTTATCACTTCCCCACAGTTCCATTTCAAAAAGTCATACACTAGACATTAGAATTTCACTATGAATTTTGAAGAAGCAAGAAACATTCATTTCATGACACCCCTAATAAGAAAATTGAAATGCAAAATTTAACAGAATAGCATATAATTTGGCATCATTTAGGTGGTAATTCATATGCATGATAACACCACTGCAGGTGTATGTGTGTCGCAGGTGCACACATGTGGGTGTGAGAATGAGTGTTTAAATATGATTTTTTAAAAAATTCATCTACATTATTACCTCAAATAATTTATTATACAGATCAATGTTTATGCGTTTGAGGAGTGAAATTAACAAATATATTATCTTTTTTTAAAAAGATGAATAATACTTTTGATAGGCTTAAGACATTACATTTACAAAGATCCATATGCCCTTTGGCAACCTCATAAAAATAAATTGACCTTATATTTCAAGAAATCGTTCAAATTACAGAGAAAAATATGAAAATTTACATAAAGTATTCCATTGGTGTCATTTTAATAAGAGATTAGTATTGCACATTTCTAGAAACCATACATTTAGGGGTGTGTGTGTGTGTGTGTGTGTGTGTGTGTGTGTGTGTGTGTGCGCGCGCGCAATCATTCCCCTTGAAGATTCACTAAGTGCTAAACTGAAGAAGGACTCAAGCAGAAAGTAAGAGCACCATCCTTAGGCTGGAAAGGGAAAAGACTGGGTGAATAAAGAAGGAAAGAAATTACTGGTTAGTGTGGAAACATCCTCACTCTCAGTTCCTTGTGCACCTCTGAGAGGAGATGGGTAGTCTCTGCCACAGATCCTAGACTGTGTATTATTCTTCATTATGGTGTTAAATTCAATGCTGCCCTGATGACAGACTGAAACCCCTCAGGACATAAGACAACATGCATAATTACTCCCTTTAACTTCTACTCACAGGTATTTTGGTCTCAGCACTGAAAGAAGTAGCTACTATAATCCATTTTGAAACTCAAATACTTTGAATCTCACAAATCACAGTAGATGTATTTAAAGCTTTATAGTTAGTTAAGTAGGAATGGCTACCCTGTAAAACTTCCATAATGAATTTAAAGATAGATGTTTTTTTATAGCAGCAAATTTGGGCAGAGTAATGCAGTTCACATATCTTCTCTGTTACCTTCCTTTATCCGGCTTCGTTCACTATCAATATCCTGCAAGGGAACAGTGCATTAATTACAATTAGTGAGTACGCAGCAATGAATCACACAGCACCAAGACCGTGTGTTCCAGCAGCCTTTGCTGTTGGTATTGTATATTGGTGGGATTAGAAAGTGTATTATAAGCTTTCATGTTATACTGCAGACTCCTCAGTTCCCTGCTAGTTTGTCCTTATCGCCCCCTTTGCCCTTGAACCTGTTGTTCCTTTTACTGTCGGACCTTTTCCAGAATGTCATAGATCTGTAGACACACAATGCAGTGACATTTCATATTTGTTTCATTCACTTACAAGTGTGACCTTACATTTCTTCCATGTCTTTCCATAGCTTATTCATTCCTTTCTTTTTGCTCTGGAAAACAATTCACTTTCTGGTTATATCAACATGTGTAATTTTTTAAGTGTGCCCATCTACTAATGAATATCTTAATTTTTCTAAGTTTTCACAATTGCTAATTAAATTGAAACAAGCATTTATAAAAAGTTCATGTATGGGTTCTTATGAGGAGTTATAAGAAATTGGCAATTAGAAAATTAAACTACCCTGAGGTTGGGGCAGAAGTGCAAACATTGTAAATCCCATGAGGTGAAGGTCTTTTCAGTAAGAGATGCTTGATTTGTCAATGCCATCTTTGCATCCCCGTAAATACCTGTTGAGACTGGTGAGGGATGTGACAATTGGCATAGCCCTTTTAAGTGAGAAAAAATTGAAACATTATTTTTATATTTTTTTATTTTTTCATTTTTATCATTTATTGAAGATTTTAAAAAAAGCTTGTCATATTTTTGTGTCTCTCTAGAATGAATGAGGGCTATGGCAAAAGCACCATGTAGGTGTCACTTTTTATGGTATCTTTTTTTTTGATTAACTGCCTTTCCAGCAGTTGTTATAAATTGATGTTAAATCATACTCTTTCACACTAGATTCCATTAAAATACACAACATACATTTTCGAGTCAGGTCTCAAAGTCAGGTTAAGATTAATGTATAAAGTGATCCTTAAGAAATGATGCAACCAAACCAGCTGATGGGCCTGCGGTCACCTTAGCTGGCATCCAGCTCCGCACTGACCAGGCATGCCTAACAATCCATTGTGGGTTCCCCTGAATCACAAAGCCTTGTTCTTCTCTGAGTCTGAATTGTTTTGTTTTCTGTCCTCGTGTTAGATCAGCAGAAACAGTAGGAAAAGTGAGTTCAACCTGGGGTTTTAGTCCTAAAAGGATCTTCCTCCTCTATAGTCCTCCAATGGAATCTTTCTTTATTTTTCACACAAATAACATAAGATTTTTCATTGTCTATGTGCCACAAAACTAATGAAATGCTTTGTCCATTTCCTTTTCATGAGCATTGTGCATTTGTTGTTGATTTTCCTCTGTGAAAATTGTAAGTCTTTGGTTGTGTGTTTATTCTATCTAGGGTTAACCTTGTCCCGCTTGTTTTGTGTTGTTTGTTGTTGTTTTAAGGACACTTACAATGTGATTCTATGATATAATATATAAAAGCAATTTTATCATTTTCTTTCTTGTTCTTCATTTTCTTCCTTCACACTAATTATCATCCCCTCCCTAAACACATGTTACCCAACAACCAGAAAAAGTCATCTTTTAACTTCATTCTTGCCCGTCTTCCACCTTCTCATGTTGTAGACCTCGGTGCCTTTAGTTCTGTGTATCACTTCATGCCTTGCAATCTACCATTGATGAAAATGTCTCTCTGAGTCACCAGAAATAATCTTGCCATTCATAGTGATCTGTCTTGAGACCAGCTTTATACTCAGCAATTGAGTGACTTCAGAAGATTTAGTACACATCTGCTCCAGTCTCCTGACACACAAAATAAAGATGATAAAACTAACAATTTATCAAATGCACAGTGACTGGAATACAACCTGCCCAGAGCTCCTCTGTCTGTCAGTATCATAGCCTAACTAACCTTTTATTGCACTTCTTGACCACAGGTCAGTCCATTCCAATGTGTTTTCTCTTACTTTTTCCTTCTCTAGCATCCAAGCATTTGGACCCCTTGATAATTATTTCAATTTTTCTTCCTTGTCTTTTTCTGTCTATCCTTTTGGGTTTTTTTTTTATTTAAAAAAGACTATCTTTTGAGTACACGCAGTGGGTTAGACATTACATTTAATTTTGTTGGTATAGGTAACTGGCTTGTAAAGCTGTATCCTGATGTTCAGCCCCAATTGAAACCCCCACACTCAATACTTTGGTCCAAAGTTCACTTTTATTTGAAAATCTCATTGTCTATTTCTGTTCTTAGCATCCTCATCCCTAGACACTCACATCTAAAGCAGAACACATCTTTTTCACTTGCTTGTAATCATCCCAACTCCCATTATTGCCAATGTCTCTGTGTCATCTCCATCACCCATTCCTTCCCTCCTAGGATACTATGGTTTATAGTTAAGCTTGCATAATCTATCACTTGGTAATGTTAGTTTGCCTATAGCTGCCCCTCACATATGCTCACTTCAAAGTATTCTAGACTCAGAACAGGATTCTTATCAAACCAAAACCAAGGAAATTCTCTTAATATTAGGGATACATTTTCATTGTCTAAAGTTTAGAAGACATACCTTCAATTGGTAATCAACATTACATGATCTACAACCACATAATGACTCATTCCTAATTTTTGAATAGGTCCTAACTTAATGCATTTAGAAGAGATTATCCATCCATTGTGTGAGTTATATTAAGCAAATATGTCTAAAATAGATATGTTTGCCTTTATATGTAAAAAATATTCATACAATTCAGTATACATGGTTCTGTGGCTGTAGTTCACGACTATATTAAGATCATCCTGAGAATAAAGTAAAAACTATGTTCATAAATTATCTTTTCAGCCTTCCAATTATAAACATTTTCTATATCCTTGAAATTTCACAGTAATCTGCTATGATTAAATGGCTATTACTTGTTCTATGCTTAACATCAGAACATTAGTTTCATTTCTTTTTCTTTAACTCTTTTTATTGTAACTTACTTTTTGTCCCTAATAAGTAACATTGAGAAAACAAGAACAACAAAATCACAAACAACTATGAAGTCAAATGAACATATATAAACAATGGTGTAGTAACCTTAAGAGTTTGTAACGCTCATGTCTCTAGATACATTGCTATACATGCAATGTGACTGGGATGTGGTGAACACCATTTAGATGTTCAGCCATTTTATTTTTTTTTTCTCGTGAGAACCTTCCACTCACTCCCATGACCCACTTTTCAATATTGTTGTTTTCTTGTTGTTTAATTTCTTAATTTATTTGTATATTCTATACACTAATCCCCTGCTAGCGATATAGTGCATGCTTTTGGTTTTGCTTTTCTATTCTGTAGGCCACGTCTTCAACTAATTAGCAGTTTCCTTGGGAATACAGAAGTATTTTCATTTCATCAGGTGCCACTGGTCAACTGTTGGTTTCCTGTTTTCTAGGTGACCAGAATTCTAGATAAAATTCTTATAGACTAAAATGTATTTACTATTTTTTTTCACTAAGTTTCAGTTTCAGGTCTAAAACTGAGTGTTATTTTGCCTTTTTTGGTGTTAGTTTAGTTTAGTTTGTTTGTTTTTTATTGGCTTTTTGAGACAGGATTTCTCTGTATAATAGCCCTAGTCCTGGAACTCTCTTTGTAGACCAGGTTTGTCTTTAATTCACAGAGATCTGCCAGCCTATGCCATCCTAGTGATGGGATAAAGGGCATGTGCTACCACACCTGGTTCTTAATTGATTTTTGTGCGTGGTGAGAAAGAATGATCAAGTTTCTTCACACACAGATGCCAAATTTTCTTAATAACACTTGTTCTTGCTTTTCTCCTTTTTTTGGTTTTATTTCTTTGTTAAAATTCTGGTTTCTGTAAGTGCATGGACTAATATCTGAGCCCTCAAACTGTCCGCATCAATCAACATATCTGTTTTTGTGCTGACACCATGCTGCTTTGGCTACCTTGGTTCTATAGAAACCTGAAATCAGGACTGGCATTTTCAAGGAGTGTTCTTTAGTGCTTAGAATTATGATGGCTATTCATGACTGACACTTTCTTATGAAGCAACTTTCATAATTATTTCCAAATAAATAGATTTTAAAAAGTGTTGAGGTGCTAAGATTACATATATAAGTGAGGTGTCACTTTCCCTAAAATAAAGCATCTACCTAAATTTCAGCTTGGATCAAAACTAATGGTGTTTGCCTAAACTTAGGACTGTGAAAGTAACAAACACACACAAAATATATACCTTTAAAGTCTATTTTTGCAGTGATTATATACTTTGAACTATTTACAGAATCCCTTTTTATTTTATAATACAGGAGATAATTTGAAACTAAAGAAAACATTAATGCTCAGACTCTTAAAGCAGTTTTAAGCAGAGAAGAATGTTCTGATACTGTCATAAAACAAAACCAGCTGCCAAATTATCAGCAAATAGATTTCTTGCTAATAGCAAGTAATGCTTTTTCTGACAGAAATGATCCTGGCCATTCATTACTGTGATCTAATTATAAAATTCAGATGCATTTTCTTTTCATTCCCTTAAGGGAGATGCATCAACAATGCCTGGGTATGTGATGGAGATGTTGACTGTGAGGATCAATCCGATGAAGAAGACTGTGACAGTTTCTTGTGTGGACCACCCAAGTACCCTTGTGCCAATGACACCTCCGTATGCCTGCAGCCAGAGAAACTCTGCAACGGGAGACGGGACTGTCCAGATGGGTCGGATGAAGGCGAACTTTGCGGTATTGCTTGTTCTGTCCATTTTCTTCCCTCCAGACATTGGTCCATTTTAGTTTCTGCACATCTACTTATTATCATCGCACTCGTTCGTTCCTTTTATTCCTTTCAAAAGAGACCTTTTGCACTGAAGCTAACACAAAATTTTTAGGCAATTAATGGCTTTATAAAATATCATAAATATGATCCAGAATTTCTGAAAACAACAGCAAAAAAGAAAGAAAAAGCTAGATGATGCATTACCAGTTTGCAGAGCTCTCTTACTATTACACCTCTAGCTCCTGACTGACTACAGTTTCTTTTTTTATTATTATATTTTTAAAAATAAAATACCAATCAAAATTCCCACTCCCTCCCTCATTGCTGAGCCGATTACTGTCAGGAGTCATTAAGAACAGGAATTCTTCTCACTGGTGACATGTGGGGTGCAGCTCCCCACCACTGTGTGGATGATGAGTCTTCAAACCCTACAGGAGAAACTGTGTTTTTGTTTGTTACAGAAAATGGGGAGAAGCTGGATAATGAGACAGAATTAGTATTGCCTGAGTTGCTATGCTACTGTCTCTCTGGAAGTCTTTGAGGAATTGTTTCCCTGAGTATGCTTATCTAGTTAAAACAATCAATGCAACAGACGTTAAAAGAACTTGGAATAGTCAAACAATGCATATGAAGGAAAATATGTTTTCTGTTCTTTAGAGATCAGAGATTTATATTGCAGAGGATTTAGGGATTTATATATGTTTGCTAAACGAGGCTGAGGGAGGCATCTGTTAAAAAGTCTGAAGAATGATAAGAACAAGCGGTCCCTGGAGCCCTGGAGCTATGTACAATAATGACTAGGAAAGGAAGACTAAATTGACTGATCCAAAGAGTGAAAGGTTATACCTGCCCCGGAGTTGTGTTTGTACACAACTGAGCATCATAGTGATTTGCATTATGTGAAAATGATTGTCACTGCATGTTAAATTGTATGTCATAAAACAGCCACCCCTTCAAAGAGTTTATAATTCTATAAGATTATCTCGAAACAGTAAAACTAATATACAAGCAAAATAGATAAAATGAATCCAAACACCAAATTAATTAAAACACTACAAAAAAGTTTTCATGGAATAGATGATAAATTTCCCTTTTCCAAATTCACTTCCTTCTCTTAACATCTCATTATGCCAACTAAGAGACAAGTAAAGATGAAAAGTAGAAAGATGTATCTAAGGCATCCACAGTAGGTAGAGAAACAAAAGGGGCATCTTTAATAAGAGTGCCATAAGAATGTTAGGTTTAAATAGAAGATGCTGTGTAAAACCCAAGACAGATAAAGTCCACCGGTCACTGGTTCAGCTGAGATCTGCAAAGTAATAGTCGTAAGTCCACACTGCTTAAAGGGATAAAGAGATGGTCGCTTATGTTCCAGTAGGCAGCATCTCCCTAACAAAAATTGCATTTTTCTGGCTTTTCCAGATGGTGTTTCTCCTTTTAACTTTGATTCACCCTTGAGTCCAAAGAGACTACAGCTTTAAAACAATGACTTAACATCTGTGTTTGTAGCCTGAAAAGGGGACAACATTGAGCTTTCTTTCTTTTGCATTACTTCTAGAGTAGTTTACATGCAGAAATGTACAGGTAACCCAAAATACAGGAGACAAAGTTCTGTCCCGAGGCAGCAGTATTTCATATAGAACTGCATATGGCATCATCTGTTCTCTCAGAAAACATGGCCAGGATGGATGTAAAGAATGAGAATCAAGAGCACAAATTAGAACCAGAGTGGCTTCCTATACTTACTTATCCTCAAGATAAAGAGCCCAAGACTGTGATCTCCTAGCCTTACGGAGAGATTATTTTCCTACCAGGTTCTGTGAATTACATAATATGATTTCTAGTGAAACAACCTCTCTGTCTCCTGTCAGAAGCCGTTTTTCACAGAAAGTCATGGGAACACAAAGGGCAGGGGGTCCTTAGAGCTGGTAGGTACAATAGGAGTTGTCCCTTTGGATATGTGCAATTCCAAGAGAAAGCTTAAGGTCCATCAGAAGACAGGAAGAAGGCTGTTCTTGGTGGCAGAAGGTTCTCAGAGGGTCAAGGAGTGATGGCTGTGGGGGTCAACTCTTTTACTTCCTATAACCCTATGTGGGTTCAGACACCCAACAAACTTTCTTTGCACACTGAACTCTTTCAAGCCAGGGTCTTTAATCACTTGATGGGGATTCACTACAACTACAGGACAGCATTCTTCTTTTGCTGGTCCCAGGGGAAGGAAGCTGAGTGTTCCAGGGTGGTGGGGTATAAATTGATTTCTTCTGAATGTGTGCAAGTCTAGTTGGTGTTCCAGAAGGCCCAAACGAAGCTGACCAGACTTTGGTTAGAGAGACAGTATTGGTACAGTAATGAAAGATTTTAAAGGAAGTTTCAAGGTTAATAACAAAGTTAAAGAACTGATAATACATTGGCTCCGAGAATACAGATATTTATCTCGTACTCTCAGTTTTAAATTTCAGAGTGAGTTTTGTTTTTACTAAATTATGGTACTTAAATCTTCAGGTAGCATCAGACATTCTTAGTACTAAGATAAAAGCAATATTTGAAATAAACTTAAACTATTGTGAAGACTTCTTTCTTTTTATTTTATTTTATTCTTTACCTGCTGGGCACAGTAACATTTCTTTATAGTAATTCTCTTTAAAAGAGTATCAATTGATTCAAAATAGGGAAAATACTTCAAAATGGCTACAGTTATCAAATGGCTATGATTACTGGACAATAAGCATATTTAGAAATGAATCTGTTTTTCCTTCTGTAATAATACCTAACATGAAGTGACTTCTTAAAGAAAAATGGTTAATAGAATTATATTCCTTTTCCTGTTTATGAATACTATGGAAAAGAGGTAAACCATCTAGAAACTTTTAACATGTAGAAATCTTTTATGAACACCTTGCAATTCAACTCATTCTTACAATAAATATACTAGAGTCACCAGGAAATAATATACTATACATGTAAATATCACTCTAATTTGTCAATTATTACACAATAGCACTGTTAGCATTTGTACTAACAAGCACAATTAGATCAGTTTGAAGTAATATTTTTTTAATCTCTATTTTGCTTGATTTTCATTATTTTGCTTTGTTTTAAGATAAAAATGTCACTCTGTAGACCTGGCCAGACCTGCACTCGCTGTGTAGACCAGGCTGTCCTCATACTCCCAGAAATCTGCCTGTTTCAGTGTCCCTAGTATAGGGACTAAAGGCATTTACACCCAACTCAAAATAACATTTTTACTGCGAAGCAATATGGAGAAGCCCTCGGGCTTGTTGCTATGTAACTGCTGCCTGCATTGGAACAATAGGAAAAGAAGGGACAGTAGAATTGTAAAAAAAAAAAAAAAAAAAAAAAAACTCCATCTTAATCTAGAGCATGACTTATTGAGATTTGACCAAGCTGGCTCCAATTTTATGTTATATCATGTTTTAAACTTTAATTTTATTCATCAGATAGCTTCTATTATCTATTCAACATCAGGGTGACAAGTACGACTAGAAATATTCTATGTCCCCCTAGAATCTAAAATTTTGTGATTAAAAAATAACAGTAAATGCATAATTCTAAAGTTAAACACAGACGGTATGAAGGAAGCATTCCTTCTCTTTAAAAACTATGTGTGTTATTCATATGGTGAATAATGAATGCTCATTACTTGTGCCAAATTACAAGTATAAATTTGCTTGTGTATTATGTGTTAAATTTTCATGACCTCATTGAATTAATCATAATAACCAATATATAGGGCACAGGGAAAGAAAACTACTCCTCATTATGACTCTAATTACATATGAATATATACATATACATATATATATATATATCTTTATTTATAAGCACTAAATACTCAAGTAATCAGTTTCTGTCTTTGAAAGACATCTACAATAGATTTTACACAGATTCTAAAAGGCCACAGGTAATTTTCCTGGTTTTTACAAAAGTGTGAAAACAGTTTTCATCGGTGGCTTAACTCAATCTGTACTCAACACAATTTGCATTAATGGACTAACCCAATGTATGTTACAAATTTAGTATAATGAAAAACTTGCATTTCTGGTTCTTATCATTTAGAAATAAATTCTGGCATTGGATCATTTGTAGCACTACTTATAGCAGAATGGCTGTGGGAGATTGTCTTGTAGTGGGTGCAAAATCCCTGACTCCAATTCCAGAGTCAGAGAATTCAATCAGTGAGTACTAGGGAGTAAGAAAAAAGCCATGTGACTGAGACCATCTTCTCCTTGACAGATGAGTGTTCGCTCAACAACGGAGGCTGTAGTAACCACTGTTCTGTTGTTCCTGGAAGAGGAATTGTCTGCTCCTGCCCAGAAGGGTACCATCTCAAGAAAGACAATAAAACCTGTGAAATCGTGGACTACTGTGCCTCCCACCAGAGGTGCACCCAAGTGTGTGAGCAGCACAAGCACTTGGTCAAGTGCTCCTGTTACGAGGGCTGGACGCTGGGGACGGACGGTGAAAGCTGCACCAGTGTGGGTGAGTAGATCCCGCCATCCATGGAAACAAACCCCCAAACACCTTGAAAAAAGTGCAGCAAAAGAATTGCATTTATTCTATATATTGACTTTAAATGTTAGAATATATAAAATATCTATATATAGAATATAGATATCCCCTAACGTCGGCAAAGGATGAGTTATAAGATACCTTCCTATTATAGCCCCATGACTCTTAGCATCTGATCACTACGACTGTTCTAGCTTACAGTCATCACAATTACCTTCTGATAGAATGTTTCATGAACAAAACATCATACATTTGAATTGTACATTGCTACAACTGGACATTAGATGATGATACATTTTTCTCATCACTGAAATCTTGAGTCTCCATGGCTCAGGTCTATGGGTAAAGCTGAAGAGTTTCCTGAAAATTGCCCCCCAAAAATCAGGTGTTCATAGCTGTGTGGATTTACATCCAGGTAGTTGAATGATTTCCATTAATCCACCTCTCTGTTTTTATCCCAATATTGTGCAAGAAGTACAACTTGAAGTCAGGGATGATGATACCTCTTGAAGTTCTTTTATTGTATGACTGTTTTAGCTATCCTGGGTTTTTTTTTTTTGTTTGTTTGTTTCTCTATGTGCAGTTTAGTATTGTTCTTTCAAGGTCTTGAAACATTGTTTTGGGATTTTAATGGGGATTGCATTGACTCTGTGGATTACTTTTGGTATGGTAGCTTTTTTAATTATGTTAATCCTACTGAACGATGAGCATGTGAGATCTTTGCATCTTCTGATATCTTCTCCAATTTCTTTCTTCAAAGACTTGAAGTTAATGTCACATTGTTTTTTCACTTTTTTTGGTTAGTGTTACACCAAGATATTTTATATCATTTGTGGCTACTGTGAAAGGTGTTTCCCTGATTTCTTCTTCTGCCCATTTATCGTTTGTATATTGTAAGGCTACCTATTTTTTTTTTCAGTTAATCTTCTAGCCAGGCACATTTTGGAAGGTATTTTTCAACTGCAAAAGTTGCTTGGAAGAATCTTTGGGGTCCTTATGTATACTATCATATCTTCAACAAATAAAGATACTTTGACATCTTCCTTGATCTCCTTTAGTTGTCTTATTGCTCTTGCTAAAATTTGAGTACTATATTAAATGTATATATTGAGAGAGTGACAGCCATGTTTTTTTCCTGGTTTTAGTAGAACTGCTTTAAGTTTTTCTCCATTTAATTTGATAATGGCTACTGCTTGCTGCAAATTACATTCATTATGTTTACATATGTTTCTCAGAACCCTAATCTTTTCAAGACCTTTATCATGAAGGGGTATTGGTTTTTGTCAAAAGCTTTTTCAGCATCTAATGAAATGATCCTGAGGTTTTTTTCCTTACAGTTTGTTTATATGGTGGATTATATGACAGATTTATCTATGTTATAACATTCCTGCATGCCTGTGATAAAGTCTAGTTGATCATAGTGGATGATGTTTTTGATGTGTTCCTGGATTCAGTTTGGGGGTATTTTATTGAGTATTTCAGCACCAGTGTTCATGAAGGATATTGGTCCTTAATATCTTTCTTTGTTTTGTCTTTATAATTTGAAAATGGTCCTTCTGTTTCTATTCTGGGTGGTAATTTGAGGAGTATTGAGTATTGGAATTGCTCTTCTTTGAAAGTCTGGTAGAAATCTACACTAAAACTATCTGGGCTTTTATTTGCAGGGGTCGGAGATGCAGGGGAGACTTGTAGTGAGTGTTTTTATTTCCTTAGGAGCTATAGGTCTCTTTAAACTGCTTATCTGATCTTGATTCAACTTTGGTAAGTGTTATATATCACGAAAATAACCCATTTCTTTTAGATTTTCCATTTTGTGGAGCACAGGCTTTTGCAGTATACTTAATGTTTCTTTGACTTGCCTCTTGGTCTGTTGTTGTACCCCCTATTTTCTCCTTGCCGCTTAGCTTGGATAAAGGTTTATCTATCTTGTTGATTTCCTCAAAGAACCACATCTTTGTTTCACTAATTCTTTGTATTGTTTTTATTTTATCGTCAGTTTTAGTTTGATTGCTTCCTGGCCTTCTACTCCTCTTGGGTGTGTTTGTGTCTTTTGGTTCTAGAGCTTTTATGTGTGCTGTTAAGTTGATAGTGACAGTTCTCCAAATTCTTTATGTAGGCACTTAGTGCTCTGAACTTTCCTCTTAGGACAGCTTTTATAGTGTCCCATAACTTTGGGTATTTTGTATGTTCGTTTTCTTTGAATTCTATGTCTCTATTTTCCTTCTTTATATCAGCCTTGACTCAGTAGTCATTCCGTAGAGAGTTGTTCAGTCTCCATTAATTTGTAAATTGTTTTTTTTTTTCTGTCCTTGTTGAAATCCAGCTTTAATCCATGGTGGTCTAATAAGGCGCAAAGCCTTGTTTTAATTTTCTTGTATCTCTCCAGACTTGCTTTGTGACTGATTATATGATCAATTTGGTATAAAGTTACAAGAGGTGCTGAGAAGAAGTTATATTCTTTATGCTTTGGTGAAATGTACTGTAAATATCTTTTAGGTTCATTTCGTTCATAATGTCTGTGGGTTCCATTATTTCTTTATTTAGTTTTTGACTGAATGACCTGTCTGTAACTGGCTTTTTCTTGGGCCATCAACCAGCTCCAAATCATGACATGGATTTTTCTTATTACTTATTAATGATTGGCGTTGTCTTATGCTTGTCCCACAATTCCAATAACTTAATTTAGTTTGGTTTTCTTCACCTATGTTTTTGCATTGGAGCTTTTAAATTTTGTTTCTTTTTGTATGTCCTACTCCAAGTCTGACTGATTGGAGGCTGCCTGGCTGACTGTCCCCAGGTGTCTTTCTCCCTCACTCTCTCCTCTTGAGCCTGGATTCCTCCTCTTATTCTATCTGCCCAGGGGCCCTGTCGATTACTATACTTCCTAACTATTTGCCATTCAGCTTTTTATTAGACCAACTGGGTACCTTTGTCAGGCAAAGCAACACATCTTTACATCATGAAACAAATGCATCATAAACAAAAGTAACATCTTGTCTAGTAAAAATAATATTTCATATCACCTCTCCATGGGTGAGAATGGGGTATTGAAGTCTCCACTGTTGATGTGTAAGGGCTGATGTATGATTTAAGCTTCAGTAATATTTTCTTTTCAGATGTAGATGCCCCTGCATTTGGGGCATAGATATTGGAAATTGAACCATTACCTTGGTGGACTTTTCCTTTGATCGATATGAAGGGTCCTTCTACATCTTTTTTGATTAAATTTGATTTGAATTCTCTTTGGTTGGCTATTAGAACAACTACCCAAGCTTGTTTCTTGGGACCATTTGCTTGGAAAATATTTTTTTCAGCCTTTTACTTTGGGGTAAAGTCTGTCTTATGTTTCTTGTATACAACAAATAGATGGGTCTTTTTTTGCATCCATTTTTTGCTGTGTGACTTCTTATTGGAGAATTGAGTCCATTTATATTGAGCTATATCAATGACCAATGATTTGATAGTGTTTGTGTGTGTTTGTGTGTGTGTGTGTGTTCCTTTTTTGGGTTATGCTAGTATGAGGTTATTTATTGCCTATAATTTTGTGGGTGTATTTAACCTCTTGGTTTGGACTTTTCCTTCAATTGTTTGTATAGGGCTGGATTTGTGGTTAGATGTTTAAATTCAACTTTATCATGGAACATCTTGTTTTCTCCATCTGTGGTGATTGAAAGTTTTGCTGGGTATAGTAGTCTGGGCCAGCATCTGTGGTCTCTTAGCATTTACAGTGCTTCTGTCCAGGCCCATCTGGCTTTTACTGTCTCCATTGAGAAGTAGGATATAATTCTAATAGGCTAGCCTTTATATGTTACGTGGGCTTTTCCACATACAGCTTTTAATATTCATTTTTTCTATGTATGTCTGCTATTTGGTTTATTATATGGGAGGGGACTTTCTTTTCCGGACTAATCTATTTGGTGTTCTGTAAGTTTCTTGGACCATTATAGTTATGTCCTTCTTTTGGTTTGTAATATTTTCTTCTATGATTTTGTTAAAAAAATTTTCTGGGCATTCAGCTGGGTGTCTTCTATTCATTTATTCTTTTTAGGTTTGGTCTTTTCATAGTATCTCAGGTTTGCTGGATGTTTTGTATCAGAAATTTCTTAGATTTAACATTTTTTTTTGACTGGTGTACCTATTTTTTCTTATCTTGTCTTCAAGGCTTGAGACACTCTCTTCTATCTTTTGATGATTTTGCATTTGTAGTTCATGTTTGCTTGCCTGGATTTTTTATTTCCACAATTCTATCAGTTTGTGTTTTCTTATTGCTTCTCTTTCCATTTGGGTTTTTTTTTATTTTTTGTTTTAACTATTTATTTGTTTTTTTTTCCTTGATTTTCTTGACATTCTTTAAGAAATTTATTGTATTTCTCCATGTTTTGTTTGCCATTTCCTTTTTTATGAAAGAAGTTATTCATTTCTTCTTAAGGAACTCTGTTATATCTGTAAAGTTGGTTGTAAGGTAGTGTTCTTGTGATTCAAGTGCACTGAATATTCAGGGAGTGTTGAAATGGGATCCCTTGTTGTGTTCATACACTCACCGTTAGGCAACAGGATTTGGAGCAATTATAGGCATAGGTGCCAATTTCTGTGTTTATTTTTGTTCTATAGAAGTTTTCTTCCTTGGTTTCTGTTTCCTCTCTAGTCTTCTTACTATTGTTGCCTGTGGTTGTGTAGACAGTCTCTGCCTGAATTGGGGGCTGGACTTTTGATTGTTTAGATGTCATCTGGTCCAGCAGGGAACTGATACCCAAGTTGGGGGCTGGAGTTCTGGTTATGTGAATGGCCTCTGACTCTTCCAAGCTCCTCTAGATTTCAGTTTGCTGGCTTGACTTCAGGTGGAGTAAGATACTTCTGAGTTGTTTTCAGGGAGCTTCAGTGGTCTCTGGTGTTCAGGATACTTATCTATCCTTTGATGGAATAGGAAGCCTCTGCAGAAGTGTGGACCTTGCATGCAGGGAGCTAGCTTGTCCTCTGGTGGCATAGAAGTCTTCTGGGATAGGAGTCATTTTAATTAATCTTGATGATTACATTTCAACATATTCATCATTTCAACATAATATTGCATTATTTTCTGGCCTATGCATGTAAATCTGTAATTTCTAGTTCTTAGGTTTTATGGAAGTCCCTTAGACTTGTAAGAATGTGTGCATCATAAGCCTTCACTCATTTTTTCTACTGAGGTGAGATTTTCACCCTGTCTTCTAGAAATCCAAGTTATACTTTAAGCCTCACTAAACCAAGCATTTCTTTATTATTGTGTTTTTTTCTTATTTCCCTATATAGGACATCATATTCCTGAGTATGTATGATCATGGTCGGATTTGAATTTTTGTAGTCCTATTTTTCCCTTCTTCTTATTTATCTTTCCAATAAAATATAAAAAACATAAATTAGGAAATAAAATTATGGTATTTTTCTTTGTTTGAAGTAGCATCCAGTTTGGGAAAATTAAAATGTAGTCAATGAATATCATATTTTCAGAGATCATTAAATTACTTCAATCTTTTAATTTTATTATATAATATGTGGCTGATTTTTCCTGTTAAAAATTGAATCATCACCTATAATATGAAGGCATATTTATTCTACTCTTTCTTCTGAAAGATTCTAAATCAATTAATCCTCACAAGAGGCTAAAAAGAGCAGTTTGTTGTGTGAGAAGATTAATTTTGTTCAGAGTAGAGAAACAACATATCACATCTGATCACAGACTATTATGATCGTAGTACAATGGGACCTTAACTTATACATTGATAAAGATGAAATTATTCTAGTATTAGGATGGATCAGCATCATGTGAAATAAGACATGGGTTAATAAGTTTCTACTTTTCTAAAATTAAACTATTGAACGCATGTAACCAGGTTAACGTTAATCCCCCAATGGTGTTGGCATAAGCTCCTCTGGGAGGAAGTCCCTAGAGAACTATCTAATAACTCATAATTTTCTTGCTTTACACCTGCTTCATTTATTATGTAAGAAGGAAACAAACATGTGTTACAACATTTAGCTGGAAATGAAGGTTTTTCCTACATGAATAATTTAGCCAGTTGATAATAAATTACTCCTTGAAACAGAAATTAATGCCACTGTCAACATTTATGTTATTCATAGTATGTTTTATTATTTGATTTAATTGTCCGTGTATAAACGATTTTATTCTATATTTCTATTATTTTATCTCTCTGGAAAAGCAAATGCCTCATGGCATATTAAAGATGAATTCTCATGGAACTACTAGACTTTAAAATAAATGTTCCATTTGTGTCAGACATCCTTTCATATCCATCATTTTTTTCATGATTCCTTTTTAAAAATATGTTTCTGCTCTTGAATTTACTACATTTTTAATTTATATATATTATTATTTAATAACTTACCTTGGCATTTCAAAAACATGAAAAGAAGGGAGAAAAAAGATAGAATATGTGGCTTTGTGATTCAAATTTAGAGACAGAACACCCCTGTTCTTCTTATTTCTTAATTTTTTTGTAATGCTCTCATGTTTTCTTTTTGCATTTGAAATTCTTCATAAGCTGGCTTTGTGCTACATTGCTGAGCTGTTTTTTCTTAAAATTCATACCTAGTTACTTGCTAAGTATAAAGATTATAAATGACTATGACTTCTAGGATTTTGATTTTTATTTAGTAAATCTTACAAATTTCACTTTTCAATCTGTTCTTTTATTTTCTGCTTTTTAAACGTGTTCTATTTTGTCACTCCCTTCATTTCCAAACATCCTTCGTTTGAGTGGCCTCTGAAAAGTCCAGGATATGGCCGCTGAGTGTATGTCTTCCCTGCTCTACCATCTGCTCTTTGGTGGGCAGCCTGTTGCCAGTTCACAACATGGTTCTCCCTCTATTGCAAAGAACGATAGCTTTTCATCCTGATTCCTCTTAACCTGAATCAAATTACGTTTTCTCAAGAATGACACTTTTGTTCTTATTCTTCCAGTTTTTCACTTTTTTTTTTTTTTTTTTTTTTTTTTTTTTTTTTTTGGTTTTTCGAGACAGGGTTTCCCTGTAGTTTCTAGAGCCTGTCCTGGAACTAGCTCTTGTAGACCAGGCTGGCCTCGAACTCAGAGATCCGCCTGCCTCTGCCTCCCGAGTGCTGGGATTAAAGGCGTGCGCCACCACCGCCCAGCCAGTTTTTCACTTTTTAGGAGAGGAAGTTTTATTGTTGCTGATTTATATTATGTTTTAGGAAGAAGATTAGGAATGGAGATTCACACACTCTGAAATGAAATGGTCATCTTTGGGCACAGGGCACACCCCTTGCAATCTTTGGATCTCACACACATCTATGTATACCCACTTGGCAAACTCCTTTCTACTCTGAAAAAAAAAATATGTGATCCATTAAAATTTATTATTTGACATTTACATCTTAAAGAACATCTGATCTCTTTCTTTACAATTGTGATTCCCTGGGTATCAGCAGGCCAACTGAAAAATTATTTAGTGATGGCAGTGGACAGATTGCTAATTGGTTAACATAACTTCTTGCTCCTTCCTCATGAGGATTAAAGTTTAGAATAAAGCACCATACCAGGCAGTTGAAAATGTGCAGCTCCAGCTCCAGGAAATCTGATTGATAAGCTTCTGTGCTTGGAAGACACCTTTGCAGAAACACACACACACACACACACACACACACACACACACTCACACCACAAATATATATATATGCATATACACATATACATATCCATATGTTCCCTTTCTCGTCTCCTGAAATTAGGCTGAGTTTTATCAGCACTTTTAATTTTCTTCTATTCCTCAGAATTCTCAATGATTCCCACTCACATTCTCAATGACCTTGGCTATTTCTGCCAGCTATTACTTTCTTCCTTCCACATCTGAACTTTCCCCTTGCAGTGACCTCGGGATGCAACTCTATGCTGCAAATTCAGTAGCATCTTGACCTCAATGCAGGTCAATAAAAATACCATCATCTACCAAAAATGGTAGTTTTTTTAAGAAACTAGTTTCTCTAGCTGAGGAAGAAGAAAGCACTGGAACGAGGAATAAATAGGCTTTTCGTGGACAGAAGGAGAGAGGGTAATGTGGAGCTGATTGAAGAGATCAATTCTATGGTAAAGGACAAAGTGATAAGAAGCAGCTGGCCTATCTTGTGGAGAAGTGAGTAGGGAGAGACCAAAGAGCAGTGAGATGAAGCTGTAAGGTACTTGTAACATGGCCTTGGGAAAGTGGCGCTTTCCCAACTCTGTCTCCACCTAGATCTTTAAAGTATTACTCTGGGTATTATGTTCTTCTGCATGTTCTTCAGGGCCTTCACTTTGCTGGTCTTCTCTATAAGCTGGTATTTTATACATTTCCACTGACCATCTCTGGAGCTATAGTGTGTTTGAAGGCACAGTATATGCACATTCGCAGTCAATGTATACAAACACACACACACACACACACACACACACACACACACTCACTGTCTCCTTGATCTTCTCTGATCAGTGTCATCAGCCATTACTATAGCACACTCACATTTCCTTTAAAATTTTGCATTCTGTAATCTCTCTCACACTGTCTTCTTGAAGACAATAATTCCTTCAAGGTGTTTACTTTAGTTTTATTAATAACTTCTATTTATTAAAAACTATGGATATTAAATACTTTTGGTAAAAGCATTGGTCATTGACTAACTACAGAAATTGAGACCAGAAAAATAAATTCATTTCTTCAAGGCTTGTAGCTTAGAGGTAGTAGAGCAAAGGTGTTGAAATTTATTCTCATGACTATGATGCCAGCACACAGCCCCTTTCAGGGCTATGTGCTCTCACATTCCCATAAAAATGCCTTTGAATATCTGACTTTCAAGAGCTTGCTCTTTTCAACCTTTCTAACCAAGATTTCTTACTCAAATAATTTATACATCTTTTGCAGTATAAAATTTTGTAGCTAGTAGCACTTAGCATATTAGTTGTGAAATCGTATTTTAAATAGTCTGGCCTTTTATCTTTTTTTCTACAACACAGATACTTATCACTTCATTTATCACCCTCTTTCCCTTTACTGTTATGAGATCATGAATGAAGGGATGAGTTAATTAAATCACTTCTAAGTATAGAACCATTATTGTTTTATGTAGGATATTCCTCCTATTTTCCCCTCTTTTGTTTTTTCTCTAAAGCCCTCTTCTCTTCCTCGCCAAGAGGAGATCATTCAAACTTGGCTCAGATATTTTCTTATAGAGTATGGGCCATAATATTTATGACCCATTGCTTTTTATTACTTGTAATATGCATGTAATTAATCTCCTATGTGTAGACGCTAGATAGTATCACATCATGCTGCTTATCCTTATACCAAACAAATACTTCCAGCTTGCTCCCAACTCTTTACACTAATTACAATTCTACAATTGTTCACATGTGTATTTCTTATAGGGTAGTGGAACAATTTCTTTAATCCCCAAATAGTTAAGTTCTCATTACCCAAGAAGCAGCAGATTAAGGGAAGTAAGATTTATTTTGACTCATGATTAGAGGATATCTGGTCCATCACAGTAGAGACAGAATAATCAGAATAATGGTGAGCAGTTGTCTTAGTTAGGGTTTGACTTATTTTGGCTCATTATTTTTCTTAACTCTTCTTCCTAACATTCTCATATATATATATATATATATATATATATATATATATGTATATATATATATCTTTCACATTCAATATTTTCTTGAAAATATAAACTAATTGATTTTTATATTTATCTATAAGTTTAAAATATTGACTATACTCTACTAAAGGACAGTGGACTATTTCTTTGAAATGCAAGAATTCTTTTTTCACCTCTGCACACAGAAGGTTATACATGTATACATAAACACATAGGAAGTGCAGACTTCAACCATTTGTCATTAGACCAAAGGAGGTGACAGTATTTATAAACATAAGCATAAAATAGAGATATTAAAAATAACTGAAAAGTTGAGAATGTTAAATGGAGAGAAACAACAAACTAAAAAGTTAAAAGTTGATGTATGGATGACCTAAATTCAAAGTAGTTGAATTTAGTAAACTTGAAAGTCCATCTTATGCTTCATTTCGAAGGTTCTGTTCCCTCTTTCTTTGGGGGTAGTGCACTTCAGTTTTATTTGACTATTATTCATTCTCTAGATGGCTCTAGCTGGGGGAATGGAGAAAAGGGGTACTAACACACGTAGAGCCTGGGAGATAGTAAACCATTTACCACAGTATGAGAATGTTCTCTGTAAACATATGATAAAACATAGAAAGTCAAATTCTTAGCCACAGAAACAGAAAAATACTCAGTCCATCTGAAATCACGAGGAATAATTGCCAGTGCACCATCGTTCTTTGTTCTTTGTTGTTCCTTATGCTTGATAAGGAGCGAGAGCTGTTCATACAGAATTGTGAGTTGCAGAGGCACAGCAATAATTTTCCTCAAAACGGTCTAGACGAACAGGGAAGAACTTTTCTTAAGCCAATCCTCCAATCTCAAAATGTCTCATAAAAATTAGCAAGACTTAAAAGAAATGAAAGAGAAAATAAATAGTTAACCATCTTCTGAGTGTGCTTCGCATTGTCCTTGGGAAGGACTGGGTAGACTATATGCTAGAAGGTACAGGTATAGGATAGGACTTTTTGAATAAGATTCAATTCACCTAAGAATTAAAGTGAACAATGAAAACTGGAACTTTGTCGAATTAAAAAAAAAAACTTCTTGGCAACTAAGAAAACAATAAACTGTGTCAAGAAAAAAAAAGAATTCTTCACAGTGAGTGTGGCTGTTGTTACCTTTGTTTAGCACAGGTGCCATCTCTTATACAATAGCAGGAAAATTCACGGTTTTCTGTTCAATAAGACACACAAGCTCAAGCTGCTAAATTCAGTCACTTATTAGCCAAGAGTAAGTATACTGGAAAAATTGTTACATGCATATAAAAATAGGTGGTTGCATCACAATCAACTGATATTTGTTCTGAACTGAGGTTGTGTCAAATGTAGTTAATGTGTCTATGACAAAATGGAAAAAAATATGAAAATTATTCACTGGTTTTTATTGCTCAGTATTTATATATATTTCCCTTGGCTAAGGTAAAAACACTGTATAACTTGGGATCTTAAAATTCAGTCTTCTTGATTTCCCACTAGTTTAGGAAGTAGCGTATTGGATTACTCTTTTCAGTTTTATTCTCCCAAAGGGAAAATAATATCAGAAAATCCAGCAGAAATCTTAAAGATATGGAAACTAGTAGAAGCTATCTAGACTCAGCATTCAAACATGAAAGATTATAAATATGTAAACTTTGGTTTTAGATCTCTGGAAAACCACTTTCTCATAGTAAAGTATGATTATGTAAGTATTTATCAAACAGGGTTTTCTCAGACCAAAGAGAATATAAAATACACAAACTTGATAAATCTTTGAACATTTTTGGTTACAATGTTTCTAAAGCAATGATAGTCACTAAATTTAAAGCCCTCTGTGTATGTGTCTTGGAATCTCCATAGTAATCACCTTGTGTAGCTAGCATGTGTGTTCATGCTCTCAAAAAGATATGGCATTATTTGTTTTCTGAAGTTGCATAAATTATGTATAATATAGTCATGTGAAATGAGTATTTTTACTCTCTAAGCGTATTTTGAGTTTTCTGTTATTTTTACTGTTATGCTTATTCACCTAACTGATATACAGCCTTCTATTGCCAGCTTTCTCCTATCAAAGGCTTGGAAGTTGTTCCCAGTGGTGTGTTGTATCAAATTCATGTGACACATACTCATCTCAGTACGCTCAGCAGAGTCACGTGTTCAAATGCACATGCCGCTTCAGCTGTGCAAGTTCGTTTCAAGTGTTTTCAAGAAGTGTGAACATATTCTACACACCATGCTGGACAGCTCGTGAGGGTTCATGATTCTCAAGCTACCGTTTAGTTTATGAATAACACTAGCCAATAAGAAGCAAGAAATCCTTCTCAGACGCCCACAGGCTTTCTCGGTTTTTCATTGTATTTATTTGCTGATCCTCACTTAATTTCTTTACATAATGGGGACAGTAAAGTCAGCTGCCTCAAAGAGCATCCTGTGAGCTGAAGTTGTCATTGCTATAGTGAAGAACAGTTCTACTATATGGAAAACCAACGTTTATGGAAATTTTTATCTTCTAAACAGTTACAAGAGTATGACTGGGAGTTAGCATGTACAAAGTCCTGGAACAGTACATGTGCATACACACACATGCACACACATGCACACACACGCACACACACAGACACACACACACACACTAGAGATAAGAGTAAAAGCAGTTAAAAAAAAAAACCCACCCAGTTAAATGAATGTGTTCCTTCCATTATTTTAGTTGATATGAATCTTTAATAGTTCTCTCAGTTCCTACAGTTACCTTGTTATATATCAGTGAAGCATGTGTAGACCGCTACCATTCTACATATTATTGGGAGGACTTCATAGTATTTCTTTGCTCTCATATTTATTTTCAATATTTATTTATTTCTCCATCATCTATTTATCATCTCTTTATAATATTTGTGGCACTCAGCAGACATGATGGAGAAATCAATTCTCCTCTTCCACCATGTGGGTCCAAGGGATTGAACTCTGGTTGTCAAGCTTGGATAACAGTTTGTCTGTACAGTGAGTCATCTCTCTGGCCTCCCTTCTCTCCTTCATTACTTCTCTCCTCCGTCCGTTCTTTCATTTTTTTGATCCTTCCTTATGTCCCTCTCTCCCTCCCACCCTCATCTCCCTTTCTTTCCTTCCTTCCTTCATTTGTCTTTTATTCTCTTTGTCTTTCTTTCCACCCCTTCTTTTCTTCCCATTTTTCTTCATTCACTCTGGAGTAGAGGTTAGAGTTTTATGAGTGAATTGAGCTTTTAATTTGGTAGAAATTTTTAGATTTTAAAGTTTTAAAGTCAAATACATAGCACCTTTATCTGGAGAACAATCCACCTCACTGACGTGGTTTTTAAATTTCTATATTTTCTTTTTGGTTTGTTATCTATCTTGCTTTCCACGTACTCAATTTATATAGGTATATGCATGGTTCTGTGCTCGTGTACAAACCTGTTTGTATACAAGTCAATCTTGCCATTGCTTTGCTTATATTTTCCACCCTTCCAATGAATGGCTTTGGGCTTTTTTGTTTTGTTTGGGTATTTGATTTTTTAGATAACCATTTTTATTCGATTTCATACATTTTATTCTCATGCTTACTATTGTTCTCTTTGCTTTGACTCATTTCATTTGATTTTCTTTATCTTTGAGTTAAAAGGATGATTTCTTTTATGGGTGGATTGGATGACTGTCCCCCACAGAAATGTAAAACCTTTCAGAGACAGCACTAATAATCGATCAAGGAAATGATTCGACTCGGGTCTACCTTGGTGAACACTGATGTCTAAAAGGCAACTTCATCACCCACACCCTGCCTCAGCATGATGATGACTCAGGACAGCTATGTTCCTGGAATTCTTTTCTCAGCACATAGGCAGCTCCATCATAGATTACCACCTCTCCAAGAGATGGATTACTGCTTAACTCCATTACCCCTTTGAACTTTAAGGGTCTCCCTCCCTTCAGAAGGGGATTTCAATTCTGAACAAGTAGCTACGTAACAGATGAGTTACCTGTTTTATTCACTGGACACAAGTACTTTTAGAAGAAGCAGTATGAGTTGCTGGCAGATTGCATTTCACCTTTATAAAAGTTCTTCGAGCTTGGTAACTCCTCACAGTAAATCTGCAGGCAGTGGAGCCATAGAATCTCTATGAAATTTGGAGTGAATATTATACAGCTTGTAGCTTTCATAAAATTGCATATTCATTACACAATTTAATAACAAGTAAATTGAGATGTGGTTTATAAACCATGAAATTCACAATTTGAGAGTGCTCATTTACAGCACCCATTACTACATTCTTATGTTAATTGACCCCAAAATAAAACACAGGCTCCTTAACAGTCATTCTTATGTACCTACCTCACATTCTGGTAACTTCTAATCTATTTTGTGCTGATATAGATTTTTCTGTTCTGGACATTTTCTGGAAATAACACCAAACATTATATGTGTTTGAATGAAGAGCTTGTTCCACTTGGAATATATCAGTGTTTGGTTTGTTAGCTTATTGATGAATAATGTCAATTGGCAAGTAGATTATTCCCACTCTGGAAGCTATTAGGAATAATGCTGAAATGAATATTTGCATAAATGGTTTGAGTTGACATGCATTTGTAATTGTCTTTAAAATTATATAAGTAGGTTTGGAATTGCTAGCTCCAACAGCTATGGAAATATTTAAAAATTTGGAAAAAAAATGCTTCACATAATGGCTGCATTCTTTGAATGTTCCACCATCTGTGTAGGAGGGTTTCGATGTCTGCATTTTTAACATCTTTAATCATCTAAGAGGGTATGAAAAAGGTCCTGTTATGTTCTGCATTTGTGTTTACCTGCTGACAGATGCTGTGGAGGATTCTTTGAAATGGTCATGATTACTCACTTACCATCCAGACAAAATTACCTAGCTGTACATCCTTTATATAGGAGCATCAATATGTTCACCATTGCATCATACACCTTCTTTATCTATCTGGATATGAGTCTATCATTATATCTAGGCTTGGGAAGCATTCTTCTTTTGTCTGTGCTCTCTTCTCACCTTCTGGATAAGTGTCTTTGATATATGTATATATGTATATATATATATATATATGACAATTTTTTTCATTTATTGATAAATTTTCATTATCTCTAATAGAAGGTAGCCATAATATAGTTCTTTTAAGAGTTTCTAGTTTTAGATCTTAAATTTATTTCTATGAAATAAAGGATTATATTATATGTGATTATATATATTATATGAATGTGTGTGTGTGTGTGTGTGTGTGTGTGTGTGTGTGTGTGTGTGTGTGTGTGCTAGAACAGCAGTATTTTATGTGTGGAAACAGGTTCCCCATACCCTCCCTTTAAAAAAAAAACATTTTTTCCTTACAGTGAGTAACTCTCTGGGATGTGGCTTTTGGCTCCCTCCAAACCCAAATGCTCCCTCTGATGTCTTCTGCTTGTTTGTTTTTCAAAGCTCTCGGGGAGCTAAATTGGCAACGCATGAATGCATATTAACATATATTTTTCTGTTCTTAATTCAACAGGCCAGTTAGTCTGGCTGAATTAGTTAGTTCTAGGCTGAATAACAGGCCTTCTATTAACCAATAAGACAGAAAGTGATCTATAAAAACACTTGGCATTGACTTTCTGGTCTCCATAATCTGTACACTGGTATACACACGTACATAAACATACATGATACAGAAAAGAACACTGGATCATCTACACGTGCACACATATACACATGTACACATACAAACACACACAAAGAATCAAAAAGTGTGAGAGAGAGAAAAGAAGAAAGAGTGAGCAAGCATCCTAATTAGCACTAGGCACTTGCTGTGCATCTGTGCAGCAGCAGGCAGACCAAGGCCTCTGCTGGTGACTGTTAAGTACAGTTGGCTAGTTTAACTCCAGAAACTGCCAGCTTATCACAGTTGGTGGCTAAAACTAGACACTGAAAGTATTAACAAACCTTTTCTGGCCTAGCCAGGCAGGTCTATGCCACAATCATTTGAGACCTGAATGCTTTCCCCTTTTGGATTTGGATCTATTTCTTTTTCTTTTTCTTTTTCTTTTTTTTTTTTTTTTTTTTTTTTTTTTGGTTTTTCGAGACAGGGTTTCTCTGCAGCTTTTTTAGAGCCTGTCCTGGAACTAGCTCTTGTAGACCAGGCTGGCCTCGAACTCACAGAGAGATTTGGATCTATTTTAATCGGATATGATAAGATATTTTTATATGCACTCTCCATTTCCATAGTACCGGTTAGCTGTTGTTGCAGTGATGTGCAATAAAGGCCCCAATTCTGTGCAGCACCTATTCAGAGCACAAAAGTGGTCACAACTACCTACCTAGTGGTGCTCACATATCTGGAGGTATTCTGAGTAGGTTTCTAGATCTTGGTAATGCTTGCATATACATTTCTCAGCCTGAGGTTGGATTTGGCTCTGCTCTCTTTGAGAAACTTCCTTTCATGCTTGGCTCATCACCTGTACTAGCTATCAGCACCTACAAGATAGAGACTGGAATGATGTGCCATAAAAGTCATGAGTCTTTATGTAGTACTTGATCAGGAAAGATTTCTCAGAGCAAATGAGAGGAGTGAGGAAAGCAGAATTGGTTGCGACAGACACAAACCTAGTTCATATTAATTAGTGTCAACCATAAATTTAGATCTCCATGGGAAATAGCCTCATCGGGTCTTTTTTGCTTCCTTCTCTGTTACTGTTTTTCTCTTCTACAGCAAATTACCAAAAGCATAAACACTGCCAAGTTGGAGTATAGAGTTCAGTGGTCATAGAAAAAAAATTTTTTCCATTCTCTCAACTGGACCACATGCCCACCTGGTTATTTTTCTGTGGACAGAGATATAATGAGAGTTCCTATTCAAACGGCTTCCTTGGACTTAAAAACTCAATGATTTTCATAAAGGAAAGTACACTGATGTGAAACTAGAAGAAGTCTTTGAGATCATGTAGCCATCTCAATAAGAACATTTACCCCACAGAAATAATATTACATTAGTGTTACTCATAATGATCAATACAGGGCAGGATACATGTTGAAACTGATAAACAAGTTTAATAACTTTTAGGTAATATAACAATTAGATAAAAATTTGAAAATAAAGTCATACTTATTCTTACATATTTCTAACATATTCCTTCTATTCATGATTGAACTAGACTGGGAATAGAATGATGAGAGCATTTCTTTTTGTATAATTTCTATTTTTATTTTTTTAAGTGCTTGTGTGTTTATGTCTAATGTCTGTGTCTGCTTAAACGTATTCACAAACATTTCTGTGGAGGCGGGAAAAGAGCATAAGATCTCTTAGAGCTGGGGCCACAGCTTTATTAAGCTGCCCAATTTATGTGTTGGGGTAAAACTCTGGTCTTTATGATTGAGTGACAACCTCTGCATCTCTCCAACATTGTTTTTATTTTTTTTTACTTTTTGAAATTAAAATGAAATTGCAATCCTTCTCCACTTCTCAATCATCCCTCAAACTCATCTGGTTTGTTCTTCCTCCCATGTGCACTTTGTGAAAGTCATGGTTCATGGTATCCTCTTTTTCTTTAATTGTTGTGGTAGAGTGTGTGTGTGTATGTGTGTGTGTGTGTGTGTGTGTGTGTGTGTGTATCTTATTTAACATGACTATTGCTATGATGAAACATCATAATCAAAAACAACTTGGAGAGGAAGGCATTTATTTGGCTTACATATACTAAATCATTGATATATATCCCAAATCCATTGAAGGAATTCAAGGTAGGAACTTAAACAAGACAGGAACCTGAAGGCAGAAACTGATTAAGAGGTCATGAAAAAGTTCTTGATAGCTTGATACTCAAGGCTTGCTCAATCTGCTTTCTTATATAACTCATGACCACCAACCAAATAGTGACATCACACACAGTAGACTGGGCACTCCCACATCAATCACTAATTAAGAAAATGCTCCATAGGCTGACCTACAGCCTAAGGATATGGAGGCAAAGGAGGCAGAGTTGTAGTCACCAGCCAGGTGCAGAGGAAGCAAGATGAGAATGCCTTACTAAGAAAAGGTACCATGCCACGTGGCTAAACATAGAGAAAAATTATGGGTTAACTTTTTTTTTGGGGGGGGGGGTTTCGAGACAGGGTTTCTCTGCAACTTTTTAAGAGCCTGTCCTGGAGCTAGCTCTTGTAGACCAGGCTGGTCTTGAACTCACAGAGATCTGCCTGCCTCTGCCTCCCGAGTGCTGGGATTAAAGGCGTGCGCCACCACCGCCCGGCAAGAATTATGGGTTAATTTAAGTTGTAAGAGCTAGTTTATAATAAGCCCTAGCCAAACAGTTTATAATTAACATAAGCCTCTGTGTGTTTCTTTGGGACTGAATGGCTGAAGGATTAGGCAGGACAGAAGCTTCTGTCTACAGTTAACCAAATAACTATAACAATACCAAATGGTGTGCTCTTGTCCTGTCCTCTGTATTTTTTAGTTGTATGTAGTTCTTTGTCTAAGATTGGAACCCTATGAGATTTCCCACTGCCACATTCCAGCACATCTCTTGATGTCATTGTTCAGGTGTTGTTAAAGCACCCATGTTGTTAAGAACTCATGGGTATTGCTTCTCTGACTTTTTTAGACATGATCTTATAGCAAACTTGATGCTTCTAAGGCTGCTACAATATTTCTATCTTTTCCTCTATAAAACATGAGCCCCGGGTGAAGGGGTTTGTTGTATATAGTTTACATCAGGTTGGACTGTATACGACACAATTTGTCTTCTAGACTTTGTTCTACTGTGCTTTTCTATAATGGTCTCCATCAGTTGTAGAGACATTTCTTTAATGAGAGAAAAGATATACACTTATCTGTAAGTATAAGTGTAAATATTTAGAATGTAGTTAAGCATTATGCTGGTTTAGTAAAGTGGCAGTTGTGGGTTCTCTTTAAAGATCCATGATTTCACTAGAGCTATGTAGATGTCTAGGTTTCTAGTATCAGGCAAGATTTCTTTCCTGTTGAGCAGGCCTGAATTCTAATTATAGAGCTATTGATTACTACCAAGCTATCAGTGTCATTCTTGCATGTTTATAGATAGTATTCCATGTTGTTTGTTGTTCTAGTTCATAGCCACTATAGAGGAATAGGACTATTGGTTGATCCCCTCCCCTGGAAACTGACTTGGCACGCTCTGGCACCATGAAAACTAGTCATCCCAGGGAAGGCTTCAAGGTCAGCAGTAATCCAGACCCTCCAGGTCCTGTATATAAAGTGCATAAGGTCTTAAGTAATAGAGATTTGCTGCCAACTTCTTGAAGGCAACTAAGAGGAATTGTTATGGTATATTATGTTTTGGGAGGACTCATAGAAAACCCTGGAGAACAACTTAAAAGAAGACATTTCATGTCTAGTGTTCGAGGTTTTGTTAAATAAACTGTATGTTTTAGAGGAAGCATTGTCGGTCCAGAGAGAAAATTTTCATTTAAACGATACACACATGCATACATATACAAACACACATTATATGTGTGTGTGCTTTTGTGCATTATTTGTAACTTTAAGTAAAAATGTACTAAATCTTTCCCTTAGGACTTGTTAAAGCACCCTCACTATTGTTTTCTCATCAGACCTCCTATGGAATTTATTTCCCTCCCTGTCCCAAATTAAAGCTCTTATTGTCTCCATTTTGTTTAACTTAACCATCCTGACTCTGGGTAAGAGAAATTTCTAAGTTTTTTGAATTTGCTAATTAAATTTGATAATTTCTCCAGGTCCACAAGTTGATGGACTTCTTTTATAAATATTTCTTCATTTGAGAATTCTCTGTTCAGATCCTAAGTCCAGTTTTTTAATGGGTTCTTTGGTTTCTGTTTCTGTTTTTGTTGTTGGTGGTGGTGTTGTTTTGTTTTGTTTTATGTGCTTGCTTGTTTTAGTTTTGTTGTTTGATATGTTTGTTATACTTTTGTATATTTTGGATTTTAATCTTCTGTCAGATGTACAGTTGACAAAGATAATCTCTCATTCTATTGACTTTCTCTTCACTCTGCTACTTGTATCTTTAGCTATGCAGAAGCTGTTTAGTTTTTTTTCTCATTTTTTTTATTAAAAATTTCCATCTCCTCCTCTCCTCCTCCCCCTTCCCTCCCCTCCCTTCCACCCATACCCCCACTCCGCCCCTCTCCAAGCCAAAGAGCCATCAGGGTTCCCTTCACTATGTTAAGTCCAAGGTCCTCCCAGCTCCCCTTAAGTCCAGGAAGGTGAGCAACCAAACTGACAAGGCTCACAGTGAGCCCGTCCATGCTGTAGAGTTCATGCTCATCGCCGTTGTCCTTGGTTTTTCAGTCCTCCTCCACTGTCAGCCACATTCAGAGAGTCCGGTTTGGTCCCCTGTTCCATCAGTCCCATTCCAACTGGACTTGGTGGTCTCCCATTAGATCTGTCCCACAGTCTCAATGGGTAAACGCACTCCTCTCAGTCCTGACTTCCTTGCTCATGATCTCCCTCCTTTTGCTCCTTGTCAGGAACTTGGGAGCTCAATCCGGTGTTTCTATGTGGGGCTCTGTCATTTTCTCCATCCAATGACAGGTGAAGGTTCTATGGCGATATGCAAGATATTCATGAGTATGGCAATAGGATCTTTCATTTTGGCAGAGACTAGACTCTAGAGGGGTTCCCAAGTGTCCAGGAAGACGCCCCCAGCTAGTTCCTTGGGCAGCTGTTTAGTTTTTTTATGCCCTAGTTTATCAAATGCTGGTCTCAATTCCTGAACAAATAGAGTGCTGCTATTCAGAAAGTCCTTTCCTATACTTATGTAACATAGAGTACTGTCTATGTTGTCTTCTAATGTTTGCGTGTTTATTTCAGGGTTCACAATAAAGTTTTTGGTTCATTTAAAGTTGGGTTATATGCCAGGTAGCAAATCCAAGTCTAATTTCATGTGGAAATTCATTTATACGGACATGATTTGTTAAAGATAATGTCTCTTCTGCAGTGTATGTTTTTGATATATTTTTCTAATATCAGATAGCTGTAGTTTTGCCTAGTTATGTTTGAATCATTGACTTGTTTCATTGGTCTATATGTCTGTATTTTGTGTCAGTACCAAATTATTATCATCATCATCATTATTATTATTATTATTATTATTATTATTATGGCTCTGTAGTGTATTTTGAGGTTGGGAATGATATTCTCTCCAGTCTTGTTCATTTTGGTCAGGATAGTTTTTGCTACATGAAGCCTTTTTTGGATCCATATTAATTTAGAGTAGTACTTTTTAATTTCTTTGAAGGATGAGATTGGAATTTTTTATTAAAATTGCAATGAATTTGTGAATTTCACGAGCAGGATATGTGTTGTTATTTTCTCGTGTTTTTCTATCTCATTTTTCAGTGATTTAAGAATTTAATTGCAGAGGTCTTTCACTTTAATCAAATTTTTTCCTAGATATTTTATTTTACTTAATTTATTATGAATGGTAGTGTAATAATGCTCTCTTTTCCTCCCTGTTGTTGCTGTATAGAAACGCTATTGATTTAAGCAAATTGATTCCATTTCTTGCCACATTGCTGAAATTCTTTACCTCTTTTTTTAATTTTTAGGTTAGAATTTTTGGGGTCTCTAATGTATAGAAATAATGTATAGAAATAATGTATAGAAATAATTTTGACTTCTTTTCTTGTTTATAGCCTTTTCATTTCCTTTGTTTGACTTATCACTCCACCTAATGCCTTGGGCACAATACAGTAAAAGAGTTGGGGAGTGAAAGGCCCTGGTTCATATGTGACATTAATGGAATTGTTTTAAGTTTTTTTTTCACGTGAGATGTTAGCTGTGGGTTTCTCAAAAAGAGAGTTTCATATATTTGCTCTTGTCCTATTCTTTTCTTTATTGACTTTTTATTGAGCTACACATTTTTCTCTGCTCCACTCCCTGCCCCTTCCCCTCCCCTTCAACCTCTACCAAGGTCCCCATGCTCCCAGTTTACTCAGGAGATCATGTCTTTTTCTACTTCCCATATAGATTAGATCCATGTATGTTTCTCTTAGGGTCTTCATTGTTGTATAGGTTCTCTTAGATTGTGATTTATGGGATAATTTTCTTTGCTTTATGTTTAAAAACCACTTATGAGTGAGTATATGTGATAATTGACTTTCTGGGTCTTGGTTACCTCACTCAAAATTATGTTTACTAGCTCCATCCATTTGCCTGTAAAATTCAAGATGCCATTATTTTGTTTCTGCTATGAAATACTCCATTGTGCAAACTTACCACATTTTCCTTATCCATTCTTTAGTTGAGGGCCATTTAGGTTGTTTCCAGATTCTGGCTATGACAAACAATACTTGTCCTATTCTTTATGCATGTTTTGTATTCATATAGTTGATTTCTATTTTAATAATTACTGTCCTCATATGTATTATTTCTTGTTGTTGGCTAGATTTGGATTTGTTTTTTTTTCTTTTTTCCCAAATTTTTGAGAAACATCAATAGTCATTTAGTGTGTTCCACATGATTTTTAAATTTAGGTAGTTAGAGCTATAAATATCCCTCATAAGACTCCCTTTAATACATGTCAGAGGTTTTGTTATGCTGTGTTTTATTTTCATTTAGTTCTGGGAAAATTCTTAAAATTTTCTTGATTTGTTCTTTGACCAATTCATTACTCAGCCATTAGTTGCTTAATTTCCATAGATTTGTGTGCTTACTAAAGATTCCTTTGCTGTCAATTTTAAGTTTTATTCCATTATGGTCAAATAGGGTACAAAGTCATTTTAGTCTTTCTAAATTTGTTAAGACTTGTTCTGCATTCTAGGTGCAGTCTGCTCTATATTGAGAAATCAGCTACGATTGGCTTCTAAGAAGAATATATGCTTTTGGTGTATGGGAAGAATATACTATAGATATCTGTTAACTTCCTTTGCTATATGGACTCAACTAATTCTTGTGTTTCTGTATTTACTGTTGCCCAGATACACTCTCTATTGAAGAAAGTGGGATACTTTTATCATCTAATACTAATGAGTTGATGCTAATCTGTGTGTTTAATTCCAGTAGTATATTTATTATGAAACTTGTTACACCAGCATTTGGTGCATATATATTAGAATTATAATGTGTTCTTTGTAAATTAGTTCCTTAATTAGAATAAAGTGCTTTTTACCTCTTTTCATTAGTATTAGTTTAAAGCCTATTTTTGTCAAATATTAATATAAATGTCTGCTTACTTTCTAGTAGTAATTGATTGAAGTAGTTTTGGCTATCCTTTCACTTTAATTAGGTGTCTTTAGAGCTATGATGTGTTTAATGAATAAAACTGGTAGATGATTTCTATCTCTCAATCCCTTCTTTCAGTCTTTTTCTTAGAGATTTAAAGCCATTAATGTTTAAAGTTATTTCTGAGCAGAGTGTAGTGATTGAAGTCATTATGCTGCTGTTTTTTTTTTCTGTTTGTGATAGCAATGTTATTTTGGGTTTTCAAGAACTATAGCTTTGTTTTCTTTCTACAGTCTTATTTTTTTATGCTTATTCCTCATACTGCCCAAACTATTGTTGTAGTAGGAGACCACTTGTTTGTTCCTGGCTATTCTGAACCAAAATAACCAAACAGAAACTATATTATTTGCAATACTGTTTTTTGCCTATACTTTAAGCATACTTCTGACTCACTCTTTTTTAACTGATTTTATTGAGCTATACATTTTTCTCTGCTCCCCTCCCTTAGCCTCTCTTCCTTTTCAACCTTCTCCTAAGGTCCCCATGCTCCAAATTTACTCAGGAGATCTTGTCCTTTTTTACTTCTCATGTGGATTAGATCCATGTATGTCTCTCCTAGGGTCCTCATTGTTGTCTAGATTCTTTGGGATTGTGATTTGTAGGCAGGTTTTCTTTGCTTTATGTATAAAAACCACTTATGAGTGAGTACATATGATATGTAACACCTGTAAGAATGGCCAAGATCAAAAACACTGATGACAAACTATGCTGGAGAGGGTTTGGGGGCAAAGGGAACACTCCTGCATTGCTGGTGGGAATACAAATTGGTACAGCCCATTTGGACATCAGTATGGTGATTTCTCAGAAAATTCAGAAACAACCTTCCTCAAGACCCAGCAATACCACTTTTGGGTATAGACCCAAAGGACACTAAAACGGACAACAAGGAATTATGCCCAACTATGTTTATAGCAGCATTGTAAATGCCCCTTAACTAAAGAATGGATAAGAAAAGTGGTACATTTACACAACGGAGTACTACATAGCAGAAAAAAATAACGACCTCTTGAAATTTGCAGGCAAATAACTAGATCTAGAAAACATCATATGAGTGAGGTAACCCAGACCCAGAAAGACAAATATCATATGTACTCACTCTGGATAACTCTTATATCCTAACTAACCCATCTCCAGTAGTCTGTGTATCACCACGTGGCTGTGGCTTATCAGCAAAGTTTTGGCATGTCTGTCTCTGGTGGTGGCTACATGGCTTCTCTGTGACTCAGCCTTCTTTCTCCCAGCATTCAGTTTAGTTTTTCTTGCCTAGTTCTACTTTGCCCTATCACACAGGCCAAGTCAGCTTCTTTATTTATTAACAAATAAAAGCAACTCATAGACAGAAGGAGCTTCCGCATCATATTGCCTTCTATATTTTCTTTGAGTTTAGTCTTCTGGTTAGAACTCTTTTTAGGCTGTTTTTATTATTAAAAACTTTCTTTCTCCTAAGTTGTGTATAATATTATAGACTGACAGTAATTGTCCTATAGAGCTTGAAATTCTTTGCTCTTGAATTATCTGGCTTTCAAAGATTCCATCAAGAACTAAATTGATATTCTGATGTTTTTTTCCCATTATATGTGTGACTTGCTTTTCTTGAAGATTTTCATATTTTTTTATTTTGTATACTTAGTGTTTAAATCATGTTTTGATATGGGGAGTTTTTTCTTGTTTATATGGTGTTCTTTGTGCTTCTTGATTCTGTACATCTTGTCTTCATGTGGGAAAGTATATTTCTATGATTTTGTTTAGGATCTGATCTATACTATTTACCAGGGATTTTCTCATCTATTCCAGTAACTCAAAGATTTGGCTCCCTCCTTTTTTATTTTGTAATTTTCTTATATGGTCTAGATCTTCTACTCATAATATCTGAATTCTGATATTCTACCTCCTTACTCCCTAAATATTGACTACTTTTTTTATTTGGGGTTTGTCTCTGTATTAATTGCTATCTGTTGTAAGGAGACACTCTCTGATAAAGGGTGAGAGAGTCTCTGACCTAGGGGTATAACAATAAGTAATTTGGAGTCATTTTACTATATCCATTCAGCAGGCTAACAGAATCAGGTACTTACCTAGGGTTTATGACCTTACTAGCTATGAGTTCACTGTACCTTTAACAATGGCTGATATGGTTTCCTTCTGACAGAGTGGGCCTTTGATCCAATCAGAAACTTAATAAATTGAATTTTATCTAGAGCATTTTAATTTATGTCAAGTGAAAGTGTTTTCTAAATTTGATTAAAACTCATTTATTTGCAGATCCTTTTGAGGCATTCATCATCTTTTCTATACGCCATGAGATTCGGAGGATAGATCTGCATAAAGGAGACTACAGCCTACTTGTTCCCGGACTGAGAAACACCATAGCGCTTGATTTTCACTTCAATCAAAGTTTACTTTATTGGACAGACGTTGTGGAGGACAGAATATACAGGGGCAAACTTTCAGAGACTGGAGGTATTTGTATTGAAGTTTCACTGAATGATAAAGTTAGCTTTCGAATAGCAATATATAACATCAGAAAAGATTTTGATTAATCTTTGGCTGTGAGCACTCTCCGTATGTGTAAAAGCAGAAGACTAAGTACACATATGAAGATGTGCTAGGGGAGAGAAGTGGCCAGGCCCAGCTTACTTATCTATTGCCTTTCATTGAATTTTTCTGAGAATTATAAAGAATAAGAGGTGTTTCCTAAGAGAAAAAGAAAAGATTGCTTTCTAGGTTCTAGTAATTGGATTTGGGAGTTAAAGTGACTCATTTTTATTTGGATAATACGCTTCAACATAATTCAAAGAAATAATGAAAATGTTTTTTCAAATATATGAACTATATTTTTTGCACAATTAAACTTATCTCTTCTATCTCATAAGCAGCAGGTACCTTTTTAGACGGAGCTGTGCACACGTCACTTGTAAATATTGCTTTGTTTGTGGCTTTGCAATTGTAAGTGCTGTCAAATTATTAATTTTCTTGGAAACACCTTTGCAATTTCAAAATTGGTAATGCATTTCACAATGCAGCTAAAATATTAGAAATACCTCCTATTACTCATGTTCATGTAGTGACTAAAAATAATGACTTTAGAGAAGAGGTTTGCTAATGATAAAGTTTATAATGAAAACCCCTGACATTGTCATGAAGTACAATGAATATGCCATCAGAAAGGGGCTACAAAATTATTTTTTTAATTCTGAAAGAAATTAAATAGTAGATCACTAAGAAATTTGTTAGATATTATCCATCTTCTGAGTTTTATGCAACTCATGCCAACAATTTTTCCTCTTAAATGCATCTTTCTAACTCACTACCAAGTTCATGACCCAGTGTATAGGTTGACTGTGACTTAGGACTTAAGTTTGCAGAGCTTATATATGAAAATAATGTGATTTTCTATGATGTCTAACTAAAGACAGAAAAAGGGGTCTTTCTTAAACACAATGCACGTTGATCCAAGTAGTCATTTTTCTTTACTTCTCCATTGGAAGGACAGAATTTAAATTAAATTTTCTCATGCTGTCCCCCTGACTTTATTGTTTTAATAAGTCTCCTGTTCTGCCAGGAAAACCCCAAACAAGAAGCAACTCGTTTGCAGCCTCCGATTGCTATCAGTTCAGTGTTTTATAAAATCCTTGAAGGGTTTTGGGGAGTGAAAACTTCTGTCAGGAAGAACAAGTACAGTAAATATTGACATGAGATTTTGTTGTTAGGGCCTTCAAACTGACATGCTTTGGATTGTGACCACATGTGGGCTTGTCTTCTATACCTTCTTGAATAGCTGTACACGTTTCTTTTCTTTTCTCTTTTAACAGGTGTCAGTGCCATCGAAGTGGTTGTGGAACATGGCTTGGCTACTCCAGAAGGCCTTACAATTGACTGGATAGCAGACAACATATACTGGATAGACAGCAATCTTGACCAAATTGAAGTATCTAAGCTCGATGGTTCTCTGAGAGCTACCCTGATAGCGGGAGCCATGGAGCATCCCAGGGCCATTGCACTGGACCCAAGATACGGGTGAGAAGCCTAACTTTTACACCTTCTCCTTGCTGTAGAACTGTTCTAAGTGATGAGGTAAAGTGCTTACTTTATGTATTCATTGAAGAGCTTCTGTCTGTACAGCTGTGTGTGCCGCCATAGTAGCATAGCATCAGATGCGAGGACATAGGCAGAAGTTTGGTTACAGAGTTCCTTACTCAGACATTTTCTGAGGCAGAATATATTTTTATATTAAATATAGGCAGGAAGCACTATTGGAAGGGATTGCAGCTCTTATCAAAAGCAGTAATTTGAAGAATTTCTCTCTGCTCTGCCCAAGAGATGCTATAATTTTTCCTAATAGCTAAAAACCCCAGGGCCAGTCTTTGTTCTGAATAGTCACAGATGCTAAACAACTCACCCTTTATTTATTTTGTATTTTCTTGAGTCAATTGAAAAGAAAATTGAAAAAGGCTTAAAGGAGTGAGCAGTGAGATGCTTGCTACTGAGAAGTTTTGAGAGACAAAAGACCCGATTCTGGATAACAATGTTAAATTCTGATTGACTTGGGCTGTTATCTGCTTTGTTCCCTGTGTGCGCACTTTTCAAGCAGCAGAAGAAAAACAGCAGATTTAGATGCCACGAGTTCTAATTCCTGCAGAGTCACTTGTTGTAGCTGGAGGCCGCTTGTTCATTTCCCAGCAGCCCAGATTCCCAAAATAATCACAAAGAAACTATATTATTTGCAATACTCTTTGACCAATAGCTTAAGCATATTGCTAGCTAGCTCTTACATCAAGAATTAACCCATTTATGTTATTTTATATTTTACCACGAGGCTGATGGCCTACCAGCAAGGTTCCAAGGTTTCAGCTGTCAGCTCGGGTCTTTCCCCTCTGGCAACTACATGGCATCCCCTTGACACTGACTATTCTCTCTCTCTCTCTCTCTCTCTCTCTATATATATATATATATATATATATGTGTGTGTGTGTGTGTGTGTGTGTGTGTGTGTGTATAATATATATATACATATATATATGTATATATATATATATATATATATATATATATATATATTAGTCTGGCTACATTCTGTTAAGCCATTGGCCGAAAGCAGCTGCTTTATTCATTAACCAATATAAGCAGCACATATACAGGACTTCCCATACCAACTTGCTCTCTTGGAGAAATCAAATGTGTGACCCCTAAGATTTCAGTTTTGTTTTGAATAGAAGGGATTACATATGGGAAGGAACTATACAGCCAACATGAGAGACCATCTTTCCATTCCTGTGCATTATTTATTGCCCTGGGAATGAGCTTGTCAATTGAAGGCTTTGTCAGGTCTGCAAAGTATTTTAAATAGGATATTTTTGGCTCTACATCTTAAACTCAAAGTTTAGAAATCCCCCAGTGGAAGCTGTAGAGCCTAGGGGAAGCAGAATGGGAGGCGGGGGAAACTAGCCGCCCCCCCCCCCACCTTGATGTTATCAAGCTTGCTTCCCACATTTGGCTGTGGCTCTCTTTTTTCCCCAGGACGTAAACAGCAGTAGATCAGGAGATGCTTTTCCTTTCACTGAGTTTAAACACTACATTTAAGGTGTGAACAGCTTGCCTGGAGAGGGGATGTTATATTAACAACTCCAGCAACAGGGTTTGTCTTCTTTGTGCTTTAAAACTTGTTTTGAATCCATCACAAGTACTTCAGTTATTGGAGAATTTTCCTTGAAATCCTAGGCTTTTTTTTTTTTTTTGGTTTTTCGAGACAGGGTTTCTCTGTGGCTTTGGAGCCTGTCCTGGAACTAGCTCTTGTAGACCAGGCTGGCCTTGAACTCACAGAGATCCGTCTGCCTCTGCCTCCCGAGTGCTGGGATTAAAGGCGTGCGCCACCACTGCCAGGCCCTGGCTTTTTTTTTTTTTCCAAAATTGGAAGAGCTTTCATGCATGAGCTGAGAGAAAACATTTATATTAGTTCAGAGGTGTGTGAAGCACAATTATTAAAAGCTCAGAGACAAAATTTGGTGTTCAACCTGAAGATCCTGAAAGCAGCCAGGCACGGGCTCTTACCTTGACCTCAGCCTGAAATGGCAATCCTGCCTCCAGGAATCCTGAATGAGACTGTGCCTGAGAGTTGTCTCCTCCCATTTTATAATCCCCTCTTATTTCTTAGGATTAAAGGCATGCACTACCCATTTTCTATGGCAACTAGTGTGGCTACTGGAATTAAACATATGTGTTACCGCTGCCTGGCTGTAAGGCTGACCAGTGTGGCTGTTTTACTCTCCCAATTTCTAGGCAAGCTTTACTTATTAAAATATAAATGAAAGGCCCCTACAGGTGTGCTCTGTAGTCTATAGTCTGCTTTCCACACCCTTTTAGCTACTGGAATAGCAGCTCCCCTAAAGAGTCCTGTGAAGTGAAATGAGGAAGGCTCTTATTGTTTTAACAATGTGCCCTCTAAACGTAAGCAGGTTGGTGACCTTCTTTCTTTGCCACCCACAAAATTTCCAGCTCATCTTTACCACCATGACCCTACTGATGGGAAGCTCCCTCCCATCTTGCCTGCCTAAGTTGTACGAACAATGAACCTTCATGGGATGCTTTCTGCATAACAGAAGGTGATATGTTGGGTCAAGATACATTCGTGGCATGCATTCCATCATGAAGAAGAAAAGGAGAGGACTTCTCTACGAACAGATTAAAAGAGAGAAGCAAACACAAAGAGGGAAAGGAAGCTGTGGAGACTGTGTATACACTCAGTCAATTTGAGAGAGACCTCCTTCCCTAAGCATTGTATTGACAGGAAGGAAGATAAACTTATTTAGTTGTCTCCGTTCTGTTGTTAGTGGTAGTGGTTTGCTTGTTTGCTTTCCTTGAAATATCCAATTTGAAAAGAAGAAAATGAAACAGAAACACAAAGGACACAGTAACTAAGTGAAAATTCCAAAGGGATTCCCTGGTGGGTTCCTGTGAGAGTTTAATGCAGATAGAGAAGTTAGCAGATACGCACCAGAACCTGGAAAACCCCTCCAAGAGGTCCGTGTGTGGTGAGCTGGGGGTGGGGAGGCATTAAAAGTACTCCACATATGAATACCCTATTCCACTAAATTTGGCTAGGACATTGTGACATTAATTAATATACTCAAAGCACTAATAAGTAGCTAAAATGTTAAATAAAACAGGTAGGAAACAGCATGTCTCAAAGTGTTTCTGGCATAAACCATGGAAGGACAGATGACGCTTTCACTTCTTACTCCTGTGAGAACTAACTGAAAGGTCTGGCTCACAGGATTTGTGGGTATTTTTACTTAAAGTTATTAAATGAAATAGTGCAATACTTTTCATGTGAATTCATTTGACCATCTTAAAGTATAACCATAACAATTGTACATTAGTAAAAATGTTTAAATAGTACTAGCCTTATTGCATATTTTAGTGAAACTTTCCGATATTATTTTAAAAATTAGAGTGTTTGTATGGTATATTGAAAACAAAAGAAAAAATACACACATGTAGCATATACAACATAGACACAAACACAGGCCAACGCTCACACACAATATATACAACACCAACACACATATATACACCCATACATACACATAGGATATACAAACACACACATGCACATGTAAACAGCATACACAACACAAACACATATATGCACTTGTTCACAAAGTATATACAACATAATCACACACTCACACATACACTATGACAAAAGGAACATATGCATTCATAAACACATATACATACATACTCAAGCTTGCAGCAATGTCAAACTAATCAGAAAAATTAACAATGTAAGTAAAATTACTTATACTTAGCTTATCATTTGAGTGTTATCTAGAAGAGAAATTACCATTTATTTCTCAAGAGTTTCATAAAATATAAGAAAATTCTGAGCTTATACCGATAAGAGCTCCAAAATTTAAACTTATTTTTAAACTTTTTATTTTAGAACAACTTCCCTGGATTGACTGAGAACTATGCCTTGAATAAATAATTTTATATTTTCTATTAAATCAAAAGCTTTCTCATGGTAAGAAAATTTATTTCAATGCCTGAAGTCTATTACAGTTCTTAGAGCATAGAAAGGTGCCCAAGAAATGCTTGCTAAACAGATGTATGCCTGTGGGCTGGCTTTGTTTACATACCACCTTGAAGAACTCAAATGATATAGAAAAGCATTAACCATTAATGACATAAATTTTGTTTACAATCACAAATGAAAACAAAGATGTGTCACTAGCCGCTTTGTTTGCTCAGTGTGTCAGAAAAAAACAAACAAACAATTGTCATAGCGTCAGCCCAATAAAACATGATTATTTCCTGTGCAATTCCTGAAGCTATAGATGACGGAAATGCACAGCATTGCAAGATGCTTCAGTAGCACACAACTGCTGACCTTCACTGTACATTATGGAACACAGTGACCTTCACCCCCCCCCCATTTCTAGCATTCGGGGTTTCTACATAGTCTCCCAAGTAACATGCTATTCTAAGATGGTCATGTGGTTTTGAGGGAAGGGCCATTTTTCTTTTTTCCTTCCATTCTATTTTAAGTTGAACTCATTGTTGAAGAGCCCTGGAGGAGAACGTGGACTTCTGAAACACCGAGCTCCTTACTGGGGAAAGGCCAGCAGTTTTGAATGTGCAGAATCCTCCAATGTCCTTGAGCTTCACCAAGGTCATGCTGCCTTCCCACAGGGAAACTTGTTTCCTTCTCCATTGTTCACATTTACTTTTCAGGTGACCTAGTAATTGATGTCTACTGTAAACATAGCATTGATAAAAGTGGAACCAGCCACTGTGAGCATCAGTGAGGCAATTATATTATACTTTTTTCTGAGAATACTCAAAATTACAGTAATCTCTTCCCATTGTTAGTTTTTAAAGGCAAAGATAACCTCTTTTTTTTTTTTTTGAAAGATCTTTTCCTTTCACCTTTGTCAACGTGACCTGACAGATTAGTCTAGAGCAGTACAGGTTGTTCATGGTCTATTGCCCAACTAAATCTGAAAACAGAAACTGCGCGCGCGCGCACACACACACACACACACACACACACACACACACACGCAAAATAGTCCATCATATCTATCTAAAAAGCAAATGTGGCTGAACATCTCTGACTTACACAAAGATCGAGTCTTCCTGTACTTGAGGAACTAAAGCAATCATTGTAATATTAACACATTTTTACCATTTTAAAAAAAGAATGCCAATACAAGAGCTAGTTCCAGGACAGGCTCTAGAAACTACAGGGAAACCCTGTCTCGAAAAACCAAAAACAAAAAAAGAATGCCAATAAAAGTGATGTTGTTATAACACCACCCTGCAAAATTCCCAAAAGAGAGCTGAGACCTTTATGAAGCTATGATCTGTGAAATCAACCGTGAATGTCAGTTGTGTTAACTGTCTTGTGGCAAGGTTAAGTATACTTTGAAGGCAACAGTTTTTAGAACATATTCTCCTACAGAAAGTGACTAAAGTCTCCCACTAAAATTGATGTAAGTGTAATATCATAATAATCTCTACAGGAGAAACACACACACACATACATGAATTTTTAATGACCAAATGAAGGCAGGCATCACCTGTGTGCAAATGCCACAAAAATCTCTCATCCTTTGCTCTCTACTTGAAGCATGTTTGATAGTTTATAGTGTCTTTTAAAGTGAACCTAATGATATGCCCTTCAAAACAAGAAATAAACAAGTGTACAAACAAATACAGAAAATAAAAATCAAAAACAAACAAGCAACAACAAAAAAGAGCTTACCTTAAAGGGAATAGAAAAAGAGATGGTTTATTCAGGAGCAAAACATGATTGATAATTCACAGACTTGTTATAGTAACAACAAACAAGGCCACAAATCAAAACACTTTTCAAATATTTTAGAGTAAACATGTTAGGTATGTTAATCAGGACAGTGTAAACTCTGCTTTAAGATCAAGATGTTATCTGACAACACTCTTAATTTTGATTGGTGGAAAACTAGGTTCTTGGTGATTAGGATATTTCAAAAGAGGTTTTGGTAACCGTTAAGATGGCAGGCCCAACACAGAGAAGGTCCAGAAATGGTTAGTGTCAGAACATGAGAATGCTAAATGCTTGTAAGAATACTCCAAGAAAACGAGACAAGAGTCTCGTGATCTCAGTTTCTTCAAAGCACAGACTCATTCTTGGAATGTGTTTCTCCTCCCAGGTGTAGTAGACAGGACAGTGCTTCCTTCAGCTGTTGTTATTTATACGCCTCTATGTGTCACATGTTGCTTGTCCTTGTGATTAGACAATTTACTCGGGTGACTCTTCTAAACCCTCAGAGTATAAATTGTCTGATGCTCTGAATAAAGTTGGCCATTGCATGAGACTTCAGTTGGCCTCAATTTTAGGCCCTGTTCTCCCAGGTTCATGCTGCCAACTGGAGCAATAACAGCTAATAGTGTAGAGATAGCTCAAGATAAATTGTTGGGGTCTAGGCCTGCAACATTTTATACTCTCCAGCTGCTTCACTGTAGGGTATACCAGCTGCATATTAATGAAGCTTTGTCCTATATTCTGATTAATACAACATATTTAAAAATTATATATTCTTGGGATGGAGATATGGCTCTTCCAAGGTACCCAGGTTCGGTTCCCAGCACCCACATGGTGGCTCACACTTTCTACAACACTAGTGCCAGTGCACTTGGCACCCTCACATAGACATAAATGCAGGCAAAACACCAATGCACATAAAACTTAAAATTTATTAATTTCTTTTACATTTTCCTGTAATATTAATCTCTAGAAACATTATTCTCTATAATTAGTGTTGTTATTCAAAACAATGTTGTCTGTAAAATATTTTAATTTTTAAAAAGGCCAAGAAATAAATGTTAGATGTGCTATATATGTCCTCTAGTATACTTTAATAATATTACTTGTTTTTTGAGATATTTATATTTTAAAACTTTTATTAGACAAATAAACATATAAAGTAAAACTAATTCCATGATAAACTCAATCGCACCTATTTCTCAGCTTTAGTAATTATCAAATCTTATCTCCTGGGGTGATATTGTTTATAATTATTTTTTCCCAAATATCAAATATTTCCCTGGCAAAACAACAAGCAACTTGATGATTTTTTTGTAGAAATCTTCCCATCAGCATATCTGTGAAAATCCCCAGAAGCTGTTGAGGATTTTAAAAGAATTTTACCATGAGGTACTAAAAAACATATTGTTCACAGAAGAAAAAAAAATGAAACTTGCACATTCTCAAAGAAACAAACAGTTGTTTATTCTGGAGCCATTTTAAGTGAACACAGCCCAACACTTCATTGTCCAATGTTTAACCAGTCTTATGAAGTTTTATATTTTGTATAACAAAGAGAGTCAAAACTAAAGGTAAGTTTAAAATGCATTGGTGAGTTCATCAGAGATGCAGACATAAAAACATGGGGAAAGCTTTTCTACAGGTCATAGATGATGCATGATGACATCTTTGGCTTTGCAAGACTGGAAACAAGGGGTCTGTTAAGATATTCCCAAGGTGTTTGTACATTAGTTACAGGCTGCTAGTTCTGGCACAGAGTTGTCAAGGAATGACTGTTCTTGGGCATGGGAAACTAGCCCAAGGAATGGCAAGTAGCTTTGTTCCTGGAACATCCCTTTCTCCACGCATCCCTGTGGTTCTAGTCAGTTGATCTGTAGACACTACTTCTTTTCAGGAGTCTGTGATCACAATTATCCTCATGGTGTGATTGCTATTAACTTCTGTAAGTGAAGTCCCCGAGAGTTTCTGGGTGGTGTTTCACCTGCTCCCTTGTTGTTAGATTGCCCTGTTGTAATTTATGTTCCTCTCTGACTACCCTGTTGAGCTTCCGCTCCTTTCCTGAGCCTGAAGTTGCCTCATTCTTTCTTCTGTTAGAGTATTCTGTGAGTAGGACACTCACCAACTACTACTCCTCGTTACAACTTTCCTTCAAAATATTTCACAGGCTGTAATTGCATCTGCATGAACTTGCAAGGTCTGTCTATTGCTATCTACTTGGAGGCACTGGCTTAGAATACACATCCATTTCTCTTGAAACTTTTATTTAGGAAACTTCTCCCCATGTAGTAGGCATGAGGTAATCATTGGGAATGAAGGAGTGAAACAATGGCACTATTTCTTTTTCTTCAGAATTCTTTTCTGGACCGACTGGGATGCCAACTTCCCTCGCATTGAATCTGCCTCTATGAGTGGTGCTGGGAGAAAAACCATCTATAAAGACATGAAAACAGGGGCATGGCCTAATGGACTGACTGTGGACCACTTTGAAAAAAGGATAGTTTGGACAGATGCCAGGTTAAAAACAATTTTCTGTGCTTTCATTTACTTTCTCCAGCTTTTTAACTGTATTGTTAAGTATTCTGATATATGGACATCATGTATTGAGATTGTTATTTTGAGTTTTTTGCTGTTGTTGTTGTCTTGCTTTGGAAAATATTAGATATAATTCCATAGACTTAATTATTCTATCATTTGTCTGACTTGCATAAGTGTATCACTGGACTCTATCAGTGACTTTAATAAGCAATTGGTGTACTGATGTTTCTCTAGGTCAGATGCTATTTATTCTGCCTTCTATGATGGAACAAACATGATAGAAATTATCAGAGGACACGAATACCTGTCACATCCCTTTGCTGTGTCTTTGTACGGGAGTGAGGTTTACTGGACAGACTGGAGGACCAACACGCTGGCTAAAGCCAACAAGTGGACAGGGCAGAATGTCAGCGTCATTCAGAAGACCAGTGCACAGCCATTTGATCTTCAGATATACCATCCCAGTCGACAGCCACAAGGTAGGTGCTTAGGACAATCAACCATCTGGGAATATTTCCATTTCCACATAAACTCTATGAGTGCAAAGGAAATGATGTAAATTAACTATTTTTCTATGGTCCTGCTAGCGTTCACCTATGTTAATTAGCTCTGGATTTTTCCACTTTGCTTTTTAAATCTCTTCCTTCAGAATATTATTCTTAGAAATTAAAGATTTTATGCTGTCTTGAAATGTTTAATCACTGACATCATACAGACAAAAAATATGGGAACCTTTCGAAGATCTTTGAATTTGGAGTTGCAAAGACAGCTTAGGAGATAAGAGCATGTACTACTCTTGCAAATGACCCAAGTTCAGTTTCTAGCATCTATAACTGCAGCTTCGAGGATCTGATACTTCTTATGGCTTCCACAGGTGTCCACATGTATTCTCTCTCTCTCTCCTCTCTCTCATGCACACACACACACACACACACACACACACACATACAAACACAGAGACACACAAACACACAAACAAATGACTAAAGCCCACAATCGCCCTTTGGCCAGGGGCTTGCATATTGGGAGGTTGCAGGGAGCTGTGTGTTAAAGCATGAGCCATGGGTGATGCCTCTCTCCCCATGTAACTCACCTGATGGTTCAGTAGTAGTGACCCTTTGGGTTCTTCGTCTAGTACCTTTACATACTTTTTGATCCTATGGCCCACATGTCTTTTCTTTAATTCTCTGGTCATCTGTCATAGCAGTAGGCAAGAGCTTAACCTTTTTTCCCAGTCTATGGGTTGTAACCTGTGTGATTTTCAGTCAGAGGTATAATGAAGAAGTCATTTCTAAATACCTCCTTCAACATTAGGATCAGATCAAAGAGTATGCATACAATGTACCCACATGAAAAATTAGTTTGATTTTAATAACTATGAAAATATTTCACAGCTGTACTTTTGTCTCCACAATTCTTAATATTTAGTAAGAATTATGGTTTTTAGGTTTAGAGCTACTTAATGAATGATTATGAGAAGTGGCTTGGTCTATGGACTGTGTCATGTCAGTGGATCTATGCAGAGGCAAAAGATTCCCACACATCCCTTATTGAATGAGAAGGAATGATATTGTGTTACTTTTTTATAGGGAAAAGGAGTGATGATTTGGTTGGAGAAAGGTGTTTTAGCAGGTTTACTTAAATAAAAATGTTGTATGTGTGACTTCCCTTACTTACATCCAATGGGAAATATTTTCTTTTGAGGATGTAATTTAAAGTATTCTCTCAGGACTCAGGAAATACATGCTTTATTTACATTTAGAGAGTGGCAACTTGCTGTTTCCTAAATAAATTCAGTTCGTTTTGAGTGATCATGACATATTCTCCTGCCTCCTGCCCCCGCTTGTATCACAGAGTGTCCAGGAATCACTATCTGCCTAGTTTATCTGCTTCAGTGAAGCAACCATTCAATGTTTCCAGAAAAAGACACAGGACATGGCCAGTATTTTGTTAATGTAAAGGGGGAATTACAACAATCTCGTGACAGAAGCACAGTATTCTCTCAAGGAAACAGCAGTCCCTCGTTTCTGGTGAATAACACGAATAACACTTTGAGGATCACAGTAGGATGTTGCTTTTTGAAACATATGGCATTCACTGTCTATTAAAAGAATGAAAAACAGATTTCATAAATTAAAGAAATGATGATTGCAAATACCTTGAGCTTCCCAGTGTTTCCAAGCAAGGAATTCAGACAAGCATTAACAACAGTTCCCTTCCAATCAACCACTCATTGTATTCACAAATTTCCAGTTCAGGTACTGGACTTAGAAGTTTTGAAAACCTATTTGAGTTCCTTTTGACTTCTAATACCATCGTTATCTGAGAGTAGGAAGAAATAAACCAAAGTTTAGCTGGACAGGCTGATTCATACCTGTAATCTTAGCACCCGAAGGGCTAAGATAGAAGGAGCATGAGCTCAAGGACTGTCTGAGTTACATAGGACTTTGCTTTACCACCACCAATAAAGCATAAATATGAGACATGATGGAGCAGTAGTGAGGATATTAAGTCGAAATTAATGTACCATGCAACTATGATTGCACATTATGAGCATGTTGTTTAAACTCTTTGTGTGTTTTTATCATTTGTAAGCTATAGAAGATAAAATGTATATCAGTAGATCTAGCAAATATTTTAGCATTTAACAAAATGTATTAATTATTGGTTAATCCAAAAATCATTTTTAGAATAGTTTTTATACATAAATGTGTACACAAAGAATTACATATATACTGTATATTATTATAAAATTATATACACAATACACACACACACACACACACACACAAACATGGGATAGGGAGACTGACTTACTTCTTGGTGTCATCATATGTTATCACGGAAACTCAGATGGCTAGCAATCTACTACAGATGCATACTAGCTAACCAGGAACATTGGTGGTGTAACTCAGATTCAAAGGTTCAAAGTCCAAGAATAAGAGGGGGGGAAATGACACAAATTCTCATTCCAGTCAAGGGGTTCTCATGTCTAATAGTGTGGAGAATCACTGGTGGGTGGCAGCAGAGCAGGGCTGTGCCAACACAAGTGAGGAATGGCTCTGTCCTTTTTCATTTGTCCTTTTCCCACTCATTCCTTCTCCTCAGTTCCTTATGGATTTGTGGGTGTCTCCTAAACGGGTGAAATAAAGCCTCTTAAAATTCAGTATACTGTTTCGTATGCTAGTGTTTTCACAATGTTCCCTCAATATACTCAATATACTAAGGTTGGTATTTTCAGAAGCATGTCTCCAAATATTCTGCTACCTAGGTGTCCCATACCAAGTCAGGTTAGCAACTTAAGTCCAGAGAAGGCTCATGTGAACATACGGCTGAGAAGCCCTTTATAACACACAACCCGTCTGCAGTGCAGCGTTTTATTAAACACAGTGTAGTGGAAACATTTGAAAAAAATCCATTTAAAAAAATAGAAAGTGTTGGGGCTGGAACTAGAAATTTCGATCAGTTGATTAGACATTAAAGTAAAGAAGTTTGATGAGATTCCTAAAGAATGGTCCAGAAAACAAGAGGAAGGACAGAGTCTTGGAGAAAGCTGAAATTGGCACACAAGATTGTGGAGATCAAGGAAACTAAGAAAGTGGTAGCCCAAAACTAAGAGATGAAGACATTACAGTGAGTTACATATTTGGTTCTTTCAGATAGGTTTTAAAAAAGATATAGTCATATTTACTGGTTTTGGCTGCCTGTTAATGTCCACAAAGCCTATAGGGAGAGTGAGGCTGTTATTTGAATTCTTTGCAGATTATAGAGAGATTTGCAGATAGATACATGGATTAAAGAGTGATGATAGATCAAAGATAGATTTCCTTATTGCTCTGCTTGGAATCTTTTCACAAAATAAATTATAACTGCCATAGTACCATACTTCTTCATCTGGTCCACATTCCCCAATTTCCCGACGTGGCCTCTTGAAAGTAGTTGTGTTGTCTGAACAAAGCCTGCTTCAAATGGGCTTTATTATCTGTTAATAAAGTCAGATTATTTTTCAAGAAATATTAATATTGTTGTCGAGAGGCTGATATTTTTTATCTTGAATTGGCTGAAGTGCAAATGCTTTTCAATGATATAAATGTGGCATTGCTCTCAGAGAAACATGTAAAAACACAGAAGTAAAATAATGGGGAATATACTGAGGAGTTTCACTGTAGGTGGAAAAATTCATCAGGTTAAATAGATTTAGCAATGTTATTATCTCCTGCTTTCCATGAAGTATCCAACATATAGGGGTGTTAGTGACAGAGAGGATGAATGAACCTAAATGCTGGATTATTTAGAAAGATAGGGTATTATGATCTTCATGTTTCATTTTCTGAATCAAAAGCTAAGAATTGTAGCATGATGTGACCTTTTTTAACCCTCTCAAAGTTTACTCTTCTGCAAATGGGGACAATTTATATTTATAAACTGAAATAGTCATTAATGTGGCTTCCAAGTTCTCAGCAGATTTCCTAACACAGGGTCTTAGAATTAGTTGTTTTGATTTTGGAAAGTGAGTCATTTTGTCTTTTGAGTTGTTTGTATTTGCTGTTGAGATGGCATCTGATTTAGTCCTGGAAGGCTTGAATTCTCCATGGTCCTTCTGCATTGGCTTCTCAGAGGCTGAGATGGCAGGAGCCAGATATCATGCGCAGGTATTTGGGGCGTAGTTTTTGTTGACCATTTTTATATCGTTTATCCATTGTGTTTCTCAAAAAGTAGATGTAATAATAAATGCTTCCACTTGGCACAGTAAAATATGTCTCTAGAAAAAAAATTGACAATATTTATAAGAAAAAAATGTTTTCACCCCCTATTGACAAATTGATTAGTTATATTGATTTTTAGAAGACAGTTAAATAAGGCAAATGGAATACCTCCTTTCTTCTGCTAGTATTTCTGCCTGTGTTGATGTAAGGATGGTTTTAATGGAATTTATAGGGTTTTTTTTGTGCTCAGAATTATAGCTGGATTTTGCTAGCCAATGAAGCAAATTAATAGAAACATTAATGACGCATATTATGTATGCATTAGTACCAATTAAGCATGGTCCCCTTTCTTAACATATTAATAGATATATTTCCCTGCCAAAATATTTATTGAGATAATTTCTGTTTTGTAAAAATTAACCTTAAATGAATGATAAGGTTGTAACAATGTTTTAATAATTAATATTAATTGAATAATCAATATTCAATATTAAGTGTAAAGATTGACATTTTTCTAAAAAGCATTAAAATATAAGCAATTTCTTTGCCTGCTGCTTTATAGAAACTTTCTTGCTCCAGTACACACAAGATTGTAGGTTCAATTCCAGTATAATAACAAATAAATAAACAAATCCACAGAATGTTGATCACACAGAGTACACTAGGCTCAAAACAAGTACAATAACAAATAAGTTCATAGACTACTGAGCATACACTCTTGGACTAGAAGTCCAAACATCAGGGAGGAGTTGCTCCAGACACCACTCACACAACCACAATTGATGCAAAAGCAAGGGGATTTTTATTCTGTCATGACAGGGCCCTTCAGGTTCAGGATATGAAGGACCTCCAATAGCTGTTGCAGTCCATCTTTTAAAGCAAAAATCCACAGACACAAGTGGGGAACCTGAAGGTTGTTTTCCAACTTATTGGATTGGCTTATTCAAAGGGTTACTAGCAGTGATTTGTCTATTCCAGGGCAGAAGACTTGCTGCATGATTGGGTAATTAAGGGAGAACATCTATGGGCCATCCTGACCTTGTTCTAGTGACTAAATCAATACATCAGGAACTGAGTCAACATCTGTGGGTTGCCTTTGCCTCAATTCCCAGAATGGAGTTATGTTTGAAGATTATTCACAAGGACACAGGAGAATGAGCAGTCCAGCATGTGTATGTGTGTGTGAGGGGGCAACTGTCCTGTTTCCAAGACAGAGTGAGTGTAAGGGTTTAGAAAAATGTCTTAGGGTTGAGGGGGCTTACAAATGCATTTAGAGTCTTTCAACACAAGACCCTTGCTCAGTCCCCTGCATAATAACAAATAAACATAAATAAACTCATAGAGGGAGGCAGAGACAGGTAGATCTCTGTGAAACAAATAAAGAAACCAAAAATTAAAATACAATTCTGGGAAGTTTAAGGACAGACAAAAAATAATTATATAAAGCAGAAGAAGAGGAAAATGATTCAAAGCTTAAATATTGTATTGCTTGAAAGAAAGGTTAATTCTTAAAAAAAAGAAAGAAAGAAAACTTAGAATAATAGTAATAAAGAGCTGGAGGTTGACCAGGAGGAATTGGTGGACCTGGTAAAGGAATCCCAGATGAAGTGGGTTACTAAGTCTGTGTGAAGGAACAATGGGGACCCATGTAAACTCCTCAAGCCTGTCAGGTCTGTTGAAAGACAACCAAGTGTAGTGGGTGGAGACTAAAAATTAAGAGATTACTAAAGTAACTTCAGTCTATCATGTAGAAGACAGAGCATACCTTCACTGAGTGTGGTTATAGAATCAGAGAGAACTGAGCAAGCATTAATGATTAAAAATAATGTTTCTTGGTGCAATAACAATGGGGTCTTTCCCAACGTATTTCCTCACTGCTCTATGTTTGGAACAACCGAGAGTTTAGTCAATTGTTAGACTGTGTAAATCAGGAGAGATGACACTGGTATCTCTAAGGATCTTTGTTTGACTTCATGGGATTTAGAAAAACGAACTACCCAGTGCTTATAGCATTCCATAATAGTTAGCTCTTTCTCTCTCTTGGATACAAAGAAGCAGTGTTTGCTGAGGGTCAGAACCTCTGTATTGACAAGAAATTTGTAATAATATTCGGCAGAAAACCATTAATTATTTCCTACCAATGGTTGACAAAACATTTCTGAATAAGAAGTATTTGAAGGTTTTGTGAAACAGGAAACCTCTGCCAAAATCAATAAAGTCTTTTTGCAGCACCAAAGCAGCCATGGATAATATGTAATTAATGTGGTCAGCTATGGATTCATTCAAACTTTACAAAACCGGTCAGCAGACTGGACTTGCTCCCGGGTCACCATCTGTTAATCCCCACTTTATGTGACAAAGGAGCCCTGTGAACCAAATTCCTCAACGGAGCCATTAAAATAGAGAACTATGCTCAGGTGTTTACTAAGAAGGAAACTTTTAAAAGACGCGGCAGCATTATTTCAAAGTGAAATGAGATTAAAATGGAAGGCAAGATTTCTTTGTGGATTTTCCAAGCTGTGAAGCAGAAAATATTGTGAATTATACATTATAGCCTTACCGTTAATATAGAATGGGCTAGAAAATCAGTGTATGGTTTTATTCTAAGGACAAAGAATTTTAAGATGTTTGATTTATTTTTTTAAAGGGGAGTTTATAATTGTAGCATGCGTAGAAGAGAATTATTTTATACTAAAAATTAAAAATAGAGTGAAATCAAGTACCTAAAGACGACTGTTAAGGAATCTGCTTTTCATTGCTCTAAGAAGAGTCCTTTTTTTCCCTTTGGTTTTTTTGTTTTGTTTTGTTTTGTTTTTCAAATGTAGGGAATGTTGAGTTTTCTCTTTCTCTTTGCAGCCACTGGGAGCCCTGGCTCCAGTTGCTAGAACACTGTCTCCTGCAGCACAACTCCACCTCCGTCTTTTACATCTGCTGATTTGCTTCTATAACTCTAACAATCCCTTTGGGACTCTGATTAATGCAAATTAAGTTAAAGGGTGAGACAAAACAGATTGCATGGGAACTTGGGTGGCGAGACACTTGCAAAGAGGAACCTCCAGGCCCACAGCATTTATCCTTTCTGTTGGTTTCTTTTGTTAACAGATTTTCTCAGCAGATGACTTTTTTCAGAAATTTTTATTCCCCCTTTAAAAAAAAAAACATTTATTGTTAACGAGTACAAAGGAAATTCCTGCTTTGCCTTCTTCAGGTTGGGATTAGGATGAACCCCCCACATGCATAATACATACAGCTAATGTCTCACATCTCCTCCATATTGATCACGTCTTCTCAATGTCTCTTCTTGGTGGCATAAAATCTTATAACACTAATGCTAACTACTGGGGGATGGGAAATAAACTGTTTATAGTTCTGTATCACAGGTGAAACCACTATCACAACAACAAGAGATATAAACTCATTTGAATGGAGTTTAATTCACAAGGAGTCTATGAGGAAAGAACTGCTACAAGCTATGCATTTTATCTCCTTTTGATGAAACAAGGACACTTCTAGATAAATATCATAGAGAATGCGGGAGGGAGCTCTAAGTGAGGGCATTCTCATGCTGCTCTGTTGGCATTCTTCTGTTGAGATAAACATGCCCATTTCCTCTAGAGATTTGAAAGGTATCTTTCACAAGACAAGCATAGGCGTAGCTGTAGGGAAAGGTCAAAAATTTTGACTTAGGTTGTATGACCTATCTCAGGGAAGAAGTGGACAAAGAAGATCAGAGAGACCTCTCTGTGCCTGCCATTTCTCAATATAGTATTGCATAGTTTTGGTGGTACGCCTTCAACTCTGCCTACCCAGAGCAGTAAGTCCCCTGCTAGAAAGGTACTATTCATTAGCTGAAAGCTAAATTCCTACCATTGAGGTCAGAAGGGATATCTCCTTCTGCCTTTAGTAGCCTAGATCGAAAGACTTAATTCTGTTATAATAAATAAATAATAGTAATAATAAAATAATACACTTTAACAAATAGACAAGCTCTACTAAAATAAGAATGAAGATAATAGCTGTTGATCAATTGATATAAAAAAATCTTTGGAGCAGGAGAGAAGGTTCAGCATGTACAGTCTCTTTACCACAGACTTGATGGTCCGAATGTGATCTTTGGGACCCACATAGTGGAATGAGGGAATCAGTTTATGCAAATTGTCCTCTGATGTCTACAGACATGACACTGCATATAAACATGTACACACAGACACACGCACATGCACACGCACACACACACAAAATAAATATGAAATGAAATCTCATCCCAAGTAATGATAAAGAGATAGGGGAAGTAGCTCAGTACTGGGTTCTTCGCCTAACATGTGTTATGTACCCAGGGAAAGTGGGAGAAAAAGGAGGAAGTCTGTTACAATGGTTCCCTGATTTGCAAGAGTGTTGTGCCCAGGTCAGGAGTCCGTGTCTGAGGCAGGTTAGGAACATGGAGATATCCACTGGAACTCCCAAAAATCTATGACAGGATCTACCTGAACTTTATTGGTGTTTGGTTTAATCTTAAGAAAAGCCACTCCACCAATGCAAAGAACTCCAATTAAACCAAATGAAACCAAATTAAAATGCCCGTGTTTAATAATGCAGCACCCTGGTGGACCAAGACAGCATGGCCGGGAGAGGAGCCCATGCAAACCCCCGGAAACCACCTGTTTCCCCCCCCCTTACCCTCCCCCTCCCCCCCCCCCCCCCCCCCGCCCAGTCTAAATACCTTGTGGGCATGGTCCTGACCCTCCCAGGGGAAAGGTCAGTGCTTAGCATGCTGGGAGTTGTAGTCCAAGCATTTGGCAGGCTGGGAATTGGAGTCCAACTCAATATTACAATTGGTATATGTTATATAACATATATTATTTCTATGTTACCAAAGCAATGATTCCTAGTGATCCCTGATAATTTCTCTCCTTAATGCACAAAATGTCTTTTCATCTGTAATAAGAAGGAAAATGAAGAAAATTATCTTGGCTGTGAACTTTATGGGAATGAAGGTTTCCAGGGATGTGCACAACTGCCTGCCATCCTCATAGGAACTTGGTCGTCTCAGCAAGGAAAACTTTACTTTGGATCATTAAGTGAATCAATCGTACCTTCTCCCTTTCCATTGTGTCCTTGGCAGCTTCCAATCCTTGTGCAGCCAATGAAGGCAGAGGCCCCTGCTCTCACCTGTGCCTCATCAATCATAATAGGAGCGCAGCCTGTGCCTGCCCCCACCTAATGAAGCTTTCCTCTGACAAGAAGACCTGCTATGGTGAGTTTCCCACAGTCCTTAGTCAAATCTGAATGGAGGAGATATTTCCACTCCTGCAGGAATTTTACTCAGAGGGAAGTGGAAGCGGGTTTTGAGTATCTTTAAGAACACATGAGCCGTGACTGCTGGCAGCCACTATTAAAATTCAGCTATTTCTGGGGACACTGACAATCCCTTAAGATGTGCTACGTTATATTTGCTGTTCATTACCCTATTCTATTCATTTTTTTCTTGCTACTTTCTTATTTGATGTATTAGCAAAATTTATCTCTGTAAAACAGAGAGATGCATGAGTCTAAGTGCATTTCAAGGAAGCGATGAGGTAGGTAACCTGCACAGTAGGAGGTTCTCACCAGCTTTCATTTCCTGTTCCTTTAACAGTGAATTGTCAGCCTGAGGGGAAATGAAAACAAACAAACAAAGCAACAACTCTATAGCTTGGACACACACATGTGCACGTAGGCACACACACACAGGTGTGGTATGTGTGTGTGTGTATACTAAATAATTTGAATTAATGAAAATACATATTTTTCTTTGTAGTTACTTAATCCATAGGGCAGAAAATAGAGTCATTTATAAGATGCTAAATTATGAGTCTATTATTAGTGGCTTTAATTCAGTGCAGTTAGTATAAGGCAAGACCAGCCTCATCTGATGCAGATTCATGCTTATGTTTATTTATAAAAGGATGCAGAAGGCCATCAAGCAGTAATTAGGATAAAAGGTTGTAGCACAAATAATAAAAACTCAAAGGCTGATATAGGGGTTCAACCTGAAGATCAGAAAAGCAAAGCAGTCAGCCACTGGCTCTTATCTCTACCTCAGACCAAAAATAGGCAAGGCCCTGTCTCTGAATCCTAAAGACTCCACAGCCCACACTCCACACTCCACTGAATTCCTGTCTCTTCTGCTTTATACTCCACTCTCTACCCAACCATACTCCTGTCTCTACCTCTCTAGTGCTAGGATTAAAGGCATGTGATCCCAAGAGCTGGGATTACCTTTGAGGGAGCTCTGTTTCTCTTTTAGATAGATTCAATCTTGTGTAGCCCAGGGTGACCTTTAACTCACAGAGATCTCTCTGCCTCTGTCTCCTTAAATCCTGGGATTAAAGGTGTATGCTACCACTCAGTGGCCTGTATGGCTGACTAGTATCGCTGCTTTCCTCTCTGATCTTCAGGCAAGCTTTATTTATTAAAACACAATATACCATTATAAAAAGTATTTGAGAAAACAAATATTTGGAATGGACAGCTGCAAGTTCCACCAAACCAGAGGGCCGTGCCAGGTTCATTGTGGTGTTATCTTTCTTGGGCTTGGGTATGTTGATGGGAAGGGCATGTCCCACTTTTTACCATAATGAAGTTATATAACAAGCTCGATACCCATGGCATGGGGGCATGCATATTATAGACTTGAAAAGGGATGACATTCACTGTACCCACTTTCTCTTAATATTGCCCCTGACAGTCCAGCCCCACAGAGAAATGACCAACACCCATCAGCTAATGAAGAGTGTAGGGACTAGAGTGTGCTGGGGATTTTAAAGATTCCTGCATAGAATCCAGGAGTTGTATGTAAGGTAGTCTGTCTTGCTCTATATGTCAAGTAGTGCCGTAACAAGAGTGTACCATAGATCCTCATGTTAGACTTGTGGCTTTCTCAAAATAATAACAACCCAATCACAGCATATATTAGAATAATTATAGCTCCTATATCACAAAAAGTATAAAAAGAGTACCCAAATGCTGCCCAATACCAGGACAAAAATTACAATAAAATCTAGAGACTACATAAATTCTAATTTTGATAAGGAATACATAAATAGAATTTTTTAAAAAAATAATGTGTAATTTTATTCAGTGACATTTTTAAGGCAGATACATTCTTAAGTGCTTTAAAAATCATTTAATCAAAGGAAATTTTATTTTAATTATATTGAAATATGAGATTGAAATATGGTTGTTGAGAACATATATGCAGCATGTTCTTGTTTTGCTTGTTTGTTTACTGTTTGTGTTAGTTTTTGAGACAGGTTCTCACTTATGTAGCCATGGATGGCCTGGAACTCAAGAGATCTGCCTGCAACTCCACACCTAATTTTCATGAGCAACATTTAGCTATGCTGAGATAAAATCAAGTACTGAGAATTCCTTGACATTTCAAACTAAATTACTAATATTACTTAAAGATCTTTCTAGCCTGTTTTACAGCTTCTTGTTCTGAGTACTTTCAATATAGATGATCTATACATTGTTTCCACTAGATTTTTTTTTAAATTATTCTCCTGTGTTAAAACTGAAGCCATTGAAAGTTGCTATTTTAGAATTTCTGGACTGTGTTAAACTTGTCAAACAATATAAGAAAAATAATCACTTTAATTTGTTTCTCTAGAAATGAAAAAGTTTCTTCTTTATGCAAGACGTTCCGAGATCCGAGGAGTGGACATTGACAATCCGTATGTGAACTTCATCACAGCCTTCACTGTCCCGGATATCGATGATGTTGCTGTAATAGACTTCGATGCCTCTGAGGAACGTTTGTATTGGACAGACATCAAAACACAAACCATAACACGGGCTTTCATTAACGGAACAGGGCTAGAAACAGTTATTTCAAGAGGTAAAAGAATTGTGTGACCCCAGCAGTGTTTGTTATTCCATTTGCAGTAAACAGTTTCTTTCATGTTCTTCCTGCACTGTGCAGCTCCACTGAAAGTTGGAACTGGTTATGCGCAGACCCAACAATCTACTCTGCATCTACCTACAAAAGTCAAATGCCGCAGTTAAACCAAACGCTATTTTGATAACCAGAAATTTAGTTCCATTCAAAGGAAAAATTCCAAAGCAAATGAAAATTTTCAAATGCCTAAACACATTAAGAAACTTTTTTTTTCTCTGCTGTGAAACACTGCTCACATGGAGACAACATAACATATAGCAAGTATTGGCTCAGTCCTCTGATTTAAGTTGTAGAATCAAACCTCTCTTTAAAAATATTATAAAGAGAGATATTCCAGAAGCCTCCCCAGAAGCTCTTAGCAGATTCACTTGCATTAACAACAAAACAACAAAGTCCATAAGGACTGGCAAGATGACTCAGTGCCTCAGTGGGTAAAAAATCCTTACTGTACTAGAGAATCTCACCTGAAAGTTGTCCTCTGACATTTACGTGCTTGCCATGACCTATATCAGCTCACATGACTATGTATGAACCTGAACACACATGATGATGAAATTAATTTCTAAACTATAACATCCAGCTGGGATTACACGTGAGTGTGGTGGCTGAACTCTCAATATTCAGCATCTAATTGATGCACTATGGGTTTGTGTTGGAGATTTTCACTTTCTGTCAGTCACTGCTTGGTGAATGGGTCTTCACTGAGCACTGTTCACTGGGGCTGAAACCAGACCACACTTGCTTTCTCTGCAAATGTAGGCTCTCTGCACTTCATACAGGCGTATCAAGAGGACTGGGAGGCAGTGTGATTTTTATCAACTTGATCTAGCACCTTCGCTTTGAAGAATGCTGGAAATGATAATCAAACTGTATTTAAGAAGTGTTTAATTTTTTTTCATTTTACTCAATATCTTTATTTGCAAAATCTTTATATCTTTTAAAATCTTATATTTTTAATTGAATACAGATTCTGCTCTCATAAAATATACATCCCCACCATAGTTTCCCCTCCCTTCACTCCTCCTAACTCCCCTCACCTGCTTTCTCCCCCAGATCCATCCTTCCTCTGTTTCCTCTTCAGAAAGGGGAAGGATGGATCAGAAGTCAAGAATACTTAAGTTCCTAATTAGTGCAACAAAGAATACAGGTTCTCAAGCCACAGCCTTTCAGGAACTTCAGCTATACCCAGGGGTGGCATAGGCTGACAACTGACGTGTGTCTGTATTGAGATCAGCTGGTCACATATTAGTGCTGTTAAAAGAATGTACTGATGTTAATTCAGTATTAATTCATCAGACGTGATAAAATTTACTTCTAACTCAACTGAAGGAAAGTCTGAAGAATGGATATGATGATTTCCTCTTTCTACACAACTCTTTTCTAACAGTAATGGGTGTAAAATTTGTACCAGGCCCAAAGATCTCATTATGCTCACTGAAATGATTCTCCTTCTTGAAAGAAGATCAAGGTCTCTATGACTTTATCAAAAATGTCCAAATTTCTCCAAAATCTCTGAGACCTGTATACAGCTAAAGATGATGCTTATAAACTTTAAGGCACAGGCTTCTGACTGTAATGGTAAGACTGGAATCCAGTTCTAATACATTAAGTGTATATTTGAGAAAAATATAAGACTTTTCCATTTAACAGACTTTGAGTGCACCTACCTTTCCAAATTGAGCTATAATATTATTTCACTAATAATACACATACTCATTAGGATCTGCAATTAATTAAGTCATTTGGACAAGTATTTCCTATAAGAGAAGTAATAGAGGGAGAGACAGATGCAGGGCAGCCACTGTAATACCCATACTTCATCCCCCAGAGAAGCCAGAGCACAGACAAGCCCAGGGAGCTGAAGAAATAGAATATTATTGCATAAATTTCCATATATATATATGATATATATATATATATATCAACTAGCACTTATTTCTATGCTTCAGCTTATGTTAATACACAGAATGGTATTTGTTTTGAAGAGGGCAGAGTGAGACATTTAGCTTTGCTTTGGAAGTGATCTCTTTACCAAAGATATCTAATAGAGATTCCTGGGCTATGCACAGAGTTTAACCTGAAGGGAGACGTAGAGGCTCTGCCAAAGTGGCTCCTGTTCTTCACAGATTCAGTGGATTTGTGTTTTTTCCAGAGTGCAGCCTTGTTAAAAAATAATATGGTGCTTTCAATGAGAAAAGCCCCATATGCTCGCTTGTGTATTTGAACACTAAGTTGGTAGTTGGTGGTATTGTTTGGGAAGGTTTAGGGGTGAAGTCTTGCTGGAGGATGTATGTTGGGAAGGTCTTTGAGAGTCATAGTATAAATCCAAAAGATGTGAGAAGAAAAACCACTGACCCAAATCATCATGGGAAACAAATTTAAGCAAGCAGAAGCAATGTTTCTTATCTGTGTATACATGCCGCCTTCCTTTATGGTGGAGTTCTAGAGGTCATTTGGACATGAGAAAAACAAGGTTTTCTAGCTCAGGGGTAGGTGGTTTTTAAATGGGGGATTTGGTTGGCAAAATAGGTGGGGTTATGGGAGCAGAGTCTAATAAGGTAAACATATCAACCTTTTGAAACAGATGTAGGGTTGCAAGACAGTCTTTGCAACTGCTTGAACTAAGACATTGGCATTTTCTGGAACAGGCAAGGCAGAGCCGTTTGTAGCTAAGGTTACAGATGGGGAATGGCTCAATCCTTAAGAAACAGTGATTTAATCAGAAATAGAAAGGAGCCTAGTTTGTTTTTACTGTAAGATGACCTTTAAGCCTAAGACAGAAGCAGACTGGTTCATCAATAGCTTTGCTTCACCACTACCAATTACCTGTCCATGCTCATTCTTGCCTTTGTAGATATGATATCTCAGCTTCCTGAGCCTGTTGCCATGCTTACAGTTTGCTGCCATGCCTTCTTACCATACGGACACGTATACCTGTAGAACCATATAACAAAAGCAAACACTCTTCCATAATCTTTTTCATTCATGGTGTTTTGTCTCAGCAATGAGAAAGTAACTAATACAGACTGGTAGAAAGTTCCATTCACAGCATCAAAACCGGCAATGAACTCTTGAAAGTTTGGCTTTAGACCTCATCAGAGTATCACACATTCCCACAGTAGTCTATTTTGCTTGGCCATCAGTCCTTTTGCAGTCCTGTGGATGGCCTCTGAAGTTCTTGTTTCTCCTCTGCACACGACCGCCCTTTGATCCTTCAGAGTGTGTTTTTATTTCTTTTTTCTTTTTATTGAAAATATATTCTTCTTGCATACAATACATCCCCACAACAATTTCCCCTCCATCCACTCCACCTACACCCCCACTTCTTGATTCCCCCAGATCCACTCACCCTCCACTTCATGTTCAGAAAAGAACAGATCCCCAGAAGATGGCAGTCAGGCAGTACAAAACAAGATACAATAAGACATGACAGAAGCCCTTTTCTTGAGGCTGGAATAGGCAACCCAATAAAAGGAAAGGAGTCTCCAGAGCAGACCAAATGGTCAGAGACACAGCTGCTCCCACTGTTAGGAGTCTCACGAGAACACCATGCCAACATTCATAACACAAAAGCAGAGGACTTTGTGCAGACCCATCCAGGCTCTTTACTTGTTCCATCAGTCTTTGGAAGCCCAGGTGAGACTTGTTTAGCTAATTGAGTGGGCATATTCTTCTGGTGTCCTCCATCTCCTGACATCTAGGCTTTCTTCCCCATCTTCTGCAGTGTTCCGAGGTCTCTGTGGTGAGAGACCCGTTGTAAACCTCCAATTTAGACTCCTTCTGCATAATATGTTGTGCTGGTCTCTGCATCCTCTCCCATGTGCTTCTTGGGGAAGCCTTTCCGAAACTACTGAAAAGGACGACTGGATGAGGCACCAATCTATCAGCATAGCAGAATACCATTAGAAATCTTGTTCTCTTTTTCTTCCCCACCCCAGTAATGTTTAGTTCTACCCTAGGCTTCTGGGATATCCAGCCTCCAGTTTACTGTCCTTCCAGGCAGTGTAGGGGCATGGGCTACCTCTTGCAAAGTGGTCCTCAAGTTACCCCAAACATTGGTTGGTCACTCACACATGCTCTGGACCACCATTGCCCCAAACAGATTGCAGGAAGAGCAGTTTGTAGATAGTGGGTTTTGTGACTGAACCGGTGTTCAAATATCTCTTTTTCTAGCCTGTGTAGTACCTTCTGATGCCAAGATTACAATTTAGGGGTGAAGCCTCCTTGCTTATACCAACTCAACCTCTCTATTTTCATGAGCTGAGTGGAACTTGTTTTCCACAATGGGACCCTGTTGTCAGCTTTTAGACGGTAATTTTATGACCTAGCCTCAGCTTTGGTTGTTAGGGACCTCAATTAGACCTCCTCAGTCAACAACTCAACAAAATGTACCTCAGTTCCTCCATTGGAAACCTTGCCTGGCCATAAAAAGATAGCCTGTTCAGAGTCCATGTCCTCCATTTCTAGGAGTTCTGGCTAGGGTTACGTTATAGATTCCAGGCAGTTTTCATTGCACTGCATTTCCACACCAGCCCCCAGGTGCCTCAGTTCGAGTTTTCTCTCCCCACACTCTCTGCCTCCATCTCTCCTTCACCCCGCAGTTGGATCTATGCTTCCCCCTATAGCCCCCATTACCTATCCTTTCTGGGTTATTCAATTGGAACTTGATTATCATTCACTTAACAACCAATTTTTTTTGGTTCAGAGTCAGTCGCTTCTATTTCTTTAAAGGTTATAGGGTCTATTTAAATTAGTTAGCCAATCTTGATTTAGCATGGGTAAATGATACCTATGAAAAAAATTATCCATTTCTTTTCTATTTTCCAGTTTGATGGAGCACATATTTTTAAAGCATATCCATATTATTCTCGAGATTTCCTTGGTGACTTGCTATGCTCCACTTTTCATGACTGATTTTGTTAATTTGGGTATTCTTTCTGTGTCTTTTAGTTAGTTTGGATAAGCGTTTGTCTATCTTGTGGATTTTCCCAAGGAATCACTCTTATTTTTCATTGATACTTTGTATTGTTCTTTACCTTTATATTTTACTGATTTCAATTTTCATTTTAAAAATTTCTTGCTGTCTGCAACTCTTAGATGTGATTTCTTCTTTTTTATTTTTATTTATTTACCCTATAGCTTTCAGGTGTTCTATTGATTTCTAGTATGATATTTCTCCAATTTTTTTTAATGTAGACAGTGCCATGAACTTTCATCTCAACACTGTTTTCATTGTGTGCCATAAGTTTACATATGCTTTGTATTTGTTTTCATTTAATTCTAGAAATTCTTTAATTTTCTGTATTACTGCCTTGGTGCACACACACACACACACACACACACACACACACACACACACACACACACACATATTGAGTTCAGTTTCCATGAGCTTGTAAGCTAGTTCTTATTTCTGTTGTTGATGATTTCCAACTTGCATCCATGGTGGTCTGGGAGAATGTGGTGGGCTTTTCAGGGATTTTCTTAAAAGTCTTCATTTCATCTACCCCTCAGCTTAAATTTAATATAAAGTCACATGCAAAAAATGGGTTATAAATATATCCAGTGTTCCAATCATTCCTGTTTCCTGAGGCAAACACTTATTGGTTCAAGTTTTCTTAAGGGAAACAAAAGCTTGCCTATCTTTCCCAGCACTAGACTTTGAATTAATATCTTACCTGTGAAAGATCTTCTTCATAACTATTTATAGTAAGTAGCTCAGGATCAGGTAATTCATTATAATGATAAATATTAATATTTGAAAATATAAGCATATTTATCATAAATTGGATAGTATTATTTATATGCAGTATGTGCACAAATGCATATATATATACACTTGAATATCAATGTGTGTTATTTCTGCTCTCAAAAAGTTATATTAGTTGATGTTGTCTTAAAGAACTAATTTAACATATATATGTATAGTGCTATATTAGACTAGCCTAAAGCTGTGGCCTAAGCAATCCAACAATGGATGTCTTCTTATAGAAAGGCTAAGGATCTGGAAGTTGTTCAGTCCATAAAACTGAATATTCCATCAGTAGCAATCTTGGGCTGGAGTTCCAGGGAAGTTCTAGACAGCCCCTTCTTTTTTGTCTATTTTGGAATCCTGAAGAAGTGGATTCTGATGTCAAGGAAGAAATGCCTCTGAAGAAATATAGTTGAACTTGCCAATGAGAATGAGTAGAAGGTGTGGCCCATATTTAACATGGGCTATCTACCTCAAAATATCTTAAAAAATCCTTCAAAATCCTTCCCAACTACTTAGGTTTTAGTTGAGTCTAGGTGTAGTCAAGTTGACAACCAAGATTAGCCATGACACAAAAATCAAATGTATTTTTAATCTAAGAGAAAAATATATTATAATTCACAGAAAGTTCTGGGCATCAAAAAGCTTTACTCTCTGTTCCCAATAAATCTTTGTTTGAGCCTCTGCCTGGACCAAATAGTTTCCCATCATTCATGTTGTCAGGCTTACTGATTGGATATGATAAACGACCTAACGTTAGTATGACACAAATGTCATCTCACTTAATCTCTACACATCTAATATTGTAAATGAATAATTTCCATTGTATAGATGAGAAAGCTCAAGGTCATAGGAAATGAACTGCTGCCCCAAAGGCATGGTGAAGAACTTGGCAGAAAAAGCTCACATTATTAGCACTCCTGTATCCTTCATTATGTTCAATAAGACAATTCAGAATTTCATTGAAAGTCACTGGAGGTAATTCCCTTAGCTCACAGCACTTTCCTCTTAAGATGGTTCCAGAGTTCAGTTGGACCTCCCAAGTGTCATCTACTCAGTGGTCTAGTGTTTTACACAACAGTGTGCCTCTCAAAAAAATAGTACACTGCTGATAGCACAACAAAGAATTTTACAAAGCATGAATGAACCTTCAAATTCCGAATATAAGAAAGAATAATTGGATGGATTGTGCTGGTTACTTTTTTTCAACTTAACACAAATCAAAGTCATCTGGGAAGGGAACCTCAATTGAGGAGTTGCATCCATTAGACTGGCCCATGGGCAAGTATCTGGGACATGTTTTTTTATTAAAGATTGATGTGCAATAACCCATCAGAAATGGGCAGTGCAATCCTTGGGTGGATGGTTCAGGGTGGTGTAAGAAAGTAGGCTGAGCAGGCAATGGAGACCGATCAATAAGCAATATTCCTCCCTGGCCTCTTCCTTAGTTCTTGCCTTCAGTTTTGTGCCTTGGGTTCCTGCTATGACTTTCCTCAGTGACTTGTGACCTGGGAAAATGCAAGGTGAAATAAGTTGCTTTTGGACAATATTTTACCAGAACAAACCAAGCTAAATTACATTTTCTTTAATTCATATTTTTCTAGCATTCTTTTTATTTTATTTAATTTTTAATTTACCCCTCTAATGATGTGTTTACTTTGAGGTTCATGTTGCTTTCTACTTTCTTAGATAAGGGAAACTATCAGTTAGCTTTGCAATTCTAGGGAATATTAAAGCTTCATTTACACTTGTATTTTGTTTCATTGTTGATCACACAGGTGTGTTCTTTTTCCCACATTTTCCCCTTTTATAAATAAAATGACTTCATGAGTTGGAGATAAAAGAGGTTAGCTTTAACCACATGCTTACTTCTTATAGCATGTGTTTCCTACACACTCAGTATCTCTGCAGATCCTCTGGTGGTATCTTGGTGAAATGCACCATTTTCTTTCCCCTCCCAAAGATTTTTATTCATATGAAATGTAAGCAAAGAATTAGACACGCAGTTGCAAGTTTATGAGAGTCCACGTCATTTTGAGGCAAATCTCATTTTTATTGGCAAACAAGCTTGATGTGTCTGCTGTATTTAAGCTATTCCCCTGCCTCTGCCTCCAGAGCACTGAAGGTTATCATTGTGTACCACCATGCTCATCAAAGTGTAATTCTCAATGAACTTTGGATCTAACTGAATTCTTGTAAGAGTTGCCTATTCATATTCCAAACATTATCCAGTTTTGTGGTAATTATTTTGTCAGTGCGAAGCAAAGCTTTTCTCTCTACATATTGAAAAGTATTTAATACAAGAATGGTTTGAAAATAATTATTCTAAAAATTGGTACAGAGAGAATTAAGAAAATGAGCATAGGTCCATAATAACAGTACTTTCTGGGCTTCGAAAGCATTAGAAAGCTTAACTGTGGGATGTCTGCTATTTACTGATATCTGATCAGAATTTTCCAGTTCTCATGTTTACCCAGAAAGTTTTTGTGGTGGAATCATATCAATATCTGTGATGCAATAATGAAAAAGAAAGAAAGGAAAAGAAACACAAGCAGCCACAATGATGCTTACAGTTGCTACCCATTAAGAACTACGCATGCATAGTTCAAACTGATAAATGGCCATACTGTCTGTGCCTACTTTTTACAGTTTCAATTAGAAAAGTGGGTGTTCAATTTTGTTTTAATATGCAGAATTTTGAAGAACCTTTATAGCATTTTCTAGGTTTGGCATTAGACTTTTGAAATGTTCTCTGTTCGAATATTTTAAACTGCTCATGATAATTCATTAGCTCAAGGTACATCACAGATGGTAGTATATCTAAATGTGACTAACTATAATGCATAAGGTTCAGCAAAATAAGGACTGTACCATGGATAGACAGTTTTGACAATTAGACCCCGTTCATCCTGATTTCTGGCATGTAGTTAATGAGGTACTAACTGAGGAAGTAAGTAAGAAGGCCTTGAGGAAAATGGGTCACTAGTTGAGGAATCCTTAGGCACAAAGCTCAGGGAACCTTTAGGAAACCCTAATGAGAAAGTAGCTAGACACTCTGGAGGCTTCATGTTGTACTCTGTCCCCTAAAAGATCATAAAAAGTAAGGGATTATTTCGCTGTGATTTTTTTTTCCTTTCACCCTCGACAAAATGTGGAACCACTGGTAAAATTTAAAGGTGATATGGGTAAGCTACACTCTGTGAAAGATAAATCAAATGGAAATTGTTGAGGTAGACAGCAAAACTGTAGACAGTAAAGATAACAGGCAGGGATGATATTAGCAACTTACATACATGTTCTGAATTTGAAACAAAAATTAGCCTAGAGCTGGAATGTGGGTCAGTTGTTGATTGGTTGACTAACATGCATTAAGTCCTGGGTTTGATACTGAGTGCCTTGTGATGATGTACACCTAGCACTAAAGGGAAAGAGACAAAAGAATCCAGAATTCAAGGCCAGCATTGTTTACCTCAAATTCTCCCCTCCCAATCCTTCCCGTGAGATGTGTGAAAATGAGGGCAGACCTTGGTTGGACATGGCACGGATGTTATGATGTAACTAACAGGTTGAGATGACAGATAATCAAACAGAGGTTGGAGGAGCTAGTGCAGAAGTGAGCAAGAAGCGACGTGGTGTTTCTTTAATTGACTGACATTTTATGTGTATGTGGTGTGTCCACATGTGTCATGTGTATTTTTGTGTGTGTGGAGACACCCAGAGATGAGTATTCAGGAATGTGTATGTACGTATAGATGTCAGAGATTAACACCAGAACTTTCCACTGGAGATCTGAAGACAGGGTTTCTCACTTGGACATAGGACTTGATAATTTCAAAACTCTGGCTGGTCCTGGTTGAATATTTTCTGTCTTGACTACCCTCATGGTAGGAGCAGAGGTAGTATGCCAGCCCATTCCGCATTTGAGCGGGTTCTCTGGATCCTAAATTCTGGTCCTCAGAGTTGTACGTTAACTGAGCCATCTTTCGAGTGGTAGACATGCTTTGCTTAGCAGAATATCCTCATGTTCCCTCCACGTTTTAGCACATATCAGATGTTTGTCCGTTTCGAGACTGAACAATATTTTGCTGTGTGTGTATACTTCATCATGTTTATTCATTCATCTCGTAGTCAACACATGCTGCTTCTAAATTTGACTGTTGTCAAAAATAACATTTTGAACATCACAATACAAATGTCCCTTTGAGACATCATCTCTCTTCAGCATGTCTTGAAAACTGTTCGCATAGAGCTATAGTTCCAGTCTTGGGAGGTGTAGGCAAGTAGATCCGATGTTCAAGGTCAATCCCAGCTACAAAATAACTTTGAGGTTAGATTAGAATTCATGAGATCCTTTCACACAAAATGAGGGGGGAGGAAATAGAATTCCTGAGCTTGAGGATAATGCTTTTGTTCTGTTTTGCTTTGTTTTGAGGTAACATCATTCTGTTCTCTCATGGGCTGCACACACATCCCTACCATCAGCACACAAAGGCACCAAGATTTCCCAATATTTTTTAAATTTGCTGTTGCTTTCATTTATATTGTAACTTAAAATATTTAAATTAATTGGAGCTGATATACATTATACAAAAAGTGTACGTAATTCTGGGGTACCTTGTAAAATCTCGATGCATATATATATATATATATATATATAAACATATACATATACACATATATATGTATATATAATATAGCACTTAAATCATGGTAAACTTTCAGTCTTATGGGATATATCATGTCTTAATTTTAAAAACAGTCAAAAATTCTTCTAGGTTTTAAAAAAACATATGCAGTTCATTGTCAATACCTGAAGAAAACCATCAGTGTTAAAGCTCAGAACTTCTAGTTAAGTTTAAGAACGTTAGTCCTACTGACCAACCGTTCTGAAGCTCCCGACCACTTTTCATGGCCTCTGTTAACTGCCATTTAACTGCGACTCCAATGAAACACACAGCTTTAGACTCTAAAAATGAGTGAGATCATGTGGTACTTGTCATTCCAATGCTTCGTTTATTTTACTTACTGTTATAATCTCCAATTCTATCTATCTTGGGGCATATGACAAGATCTGACCCTCTTTAGCTACATGATATTCCATTATTCATTGGTCCCATAGCTTCTTTTCATAAGCTGGCAGTCACTTTTATGTTTCCATTTCTTGGATCTTATACATAAGAGAGAATGAATATGAGATTTGAGCTATCTCTTCAGATGCTGGCTCCTTTCTTTTGAAGAGATATTCAGTTGTAATATTGCTGTTTTTTACTGTGGTTCTGCTTTTAAACTTTGAGGAAATCCAAACTGTTTCCCATGGGGCTCTACTTGTTTACACACTTACCATCGGTGAACAAGGATTCTCTTTTCTACTAATCCTACTGTCTTTTTGATGAATGTCATTTTGATTAACTTAATTTTGTTTAAAAAATTTTATGTGGTGTATTTTGATCATGTTCTTTACCTTCTCCCAACTCCTCCCCAATCCTGTCACCTCCTACCCACCCAACTTCATGACCATTGTCTTTCTTATTGGAGTGATGGGGTGTCTGATCATGCTTTCAATGTTTTTCCTTCTTTGATGAGTAGTATATTTGTGCACATTTTCAAATTCTTCCGACTGTTTTTATATCACCTAAGAATAAATTTGTATTCAAGTCTTTTGCTAATTTTTAAATCAGCTTTTGTCATCGTCGCTAAGTTGTTACTTAAGATAATTCAGCTGAGCACAACATTCAAATTCAAGGAATATTTTCCCTCAGCTGTGCAAGTGCTCGCTCACTCTTAGCTTCACCACCGTATTGAATTGATAACTGTCAAGTTTATCTGGTTGGCCTCTGGATTTGCTCATGTGTCTTTGCAACCATCCCTGTATCATCTCACAATATTCTCATTTTGTCTTTATGGGGGTTTTGCCTTTCATTACTCCAGTGGGAAAAAGCTCCAATATTATATCAGTATTCTTGCTTCTCCATTTATATGCTCTCCCTTGAAAGCATTTATTAAATATATTAGGTAAGTCACTCTGTGTTCTGGACCCATTTTCTAGCTTCCCATGGTCACTCTGGCTAAACATTTTCTTTGTTTTTCAGTTCCCAGGTTAACTGGGTCCAGCTGTTCTTTCTTTTTATTTTACATACAGTATTTAAATTTGAGGCCTCTTGATTGATTTGTTCTTTGGTTTTGCATTTACATTGCATTTGTTTGGACATTCATTATGTTCCTTTTTACTTCACAATGGTCTTTATCTATGGAAATATGAAAGCATTACTTAAGACATTTCTTTCATGAGAGACTAAAATTTGCTGTTGATTTAGGAAAAATGAGGCTTTTAAGCCTTTGATCAACTTAAGTCTCTCATTTCTGGCCAGTACCTAGTAGTATACTACTCAAGGTATAAACCATTTGGAGATATTCTGACATTTGCATATAGCTAAAGAACTGATAGAAAAATCTAGAGAAAAAAATGTTATTTTTTCAAAAATTCTTATTTTTAAATGGGAATGATTTTTCCCATTCACCCATCACTAATGATAAATAAAATCTTCTAGTAACTCTGTGGTCATTCTGCCTTGTTCTCACACTTTTGAGCTGTATTATACTAAGCCGCAAATATCCTACAAAAATGAAGATTCTTTCTCTGGGTTTGGTCTTGATGATGATTGTCACATTTCTGATCTCTCATTTGCTTACCTTTATAGCTTAAGGTGACTAGCATTTGTGTGTGTGTGTGTGTGTGTGTGTGTGTGTGTGTAACATGCAGACATTCATCTGTCTGTCTTGTGCTTTGACATATATTTGAGAACTAAAATTTATCATGCACCAGAGACTTTTGTAATTAGGGAGGGCTTTGCAGAACATATCATCTGTGTTTAGTTCATGAAAGTGGATTTACCCCAAACAGATGAAAGCTGAATTTTCTGAGAAACTCGCTCAGAGATGTTGGCGTGACTTAATTTCAAAAACCAGATGTTAAGAGTCAAAATATATTGTTTCAATATTTTTATTAAAAAGAAGAAGGATACAGTGGTTTTTTTTTTTTTTTCAACCATTTTCCCTCACGTCCTTCAAAGGCAGTTTTAGGGTTCTCTAAAATAATGAGTCGTGTGCTTTAGTTTGGAAAAAAAACAGGAAAGTTTGATTTCAACTGTCAGATTGGTAACTCAAAATGCTGTCTGGGCTCAAAACAATCACAAGGATACAAAATTCTGATTGAAATTTCCAGATATGTGTTCAAATTTAAAAAAAAAACCACCTTCAGCCTCAGGCACTTCAGCCTATACTTTAGTTTTGTAGCTAGTTGGTATCCTTGAAATTTCAGATTATTGTTTGGCAAGTTTAATAAGTCACTACAAATCTTTATGTTGAATGTATGCTGCACATGTCTGAGAAAACAGTCAACATATTGGAAACATATATTGATAACATATACAGAGTTTTGTTCTACAATTATAGAGGAGTACATTCTCCAGGCCATATATTGGGCTTAATTAGTAAGCAATTTAAAATATTCAGAGAATCATAGCATAAAAAGTATTTTATAAAGCATGTCATAGAAGAACAATATTACATCTTCTAAACAATTCCCAGAAATCTTTTGTGTTATTTTTAAGTAGCCTCAGGTTAAGATAAACAAAGATGGTGGGAAAAAAAATCTATGTAACTAATGTTGATAACAAAGACCCAGGGCCCCACGGTTGGAGCAGGAATCCAAAGCTCATTCTTTTAGGACTGCCTCTCTTCAGCAGGTGAGCTCCAGAAGGTGGGGGAGGAGGGATGCACCATGAGAGAAGGAAAGTCTAATTTTGAAGAACTTTTTTTTGTCTCAACAAGAAGAATATGCAATTGTGCTGTAAACTAATGCCGCATTCAGAATGTGGTGGTTGAGCAGTGACAGTTAGAAGGGAACCATACACAGGGAGCAGACTGAGGATGTGAGACTGGAACCAGCACTGCCAGGGCGACTGAAGAAAAGCTTCCTGTCCTTGGAAGTAAAATAGACAGGCATCACCCTCCTCTTTGCTTCCCAGCCCCAGCACAATTATTGGAACCCTGGCCCTCTTCTGCTATGTTAGCAAGTTTTGTAAGTCGGAACTTTTCTACTTTGATGGAGTTTTCCAATTTTATTGTTTTCAAAAAAATCTAGTTTGCTGGCTTCCTTTGAGTGGGCAGTTGTATTGAAGATTCCAGTCGAGTAAAGTGGTAGCTGCTGGGACTGGTCAGCCCTGGAGGAAGTCATGCCTGAGGACCACCTGAACACTTACTACCCCCATCCTTCCCACATTTGCCGAACAGGCTGCATTTTCACATGTCCGCTGAAGGTTTAGGAACTAATGATTAAAGAGCCTTAAATGCTAAACATTTATGAATACTAAATACTAGAAAATAACAAAATAAAAAAAGGAGACAAGTCCAGGTTAAGCTCTCAAATGCCATAGATAGTTACTAAAATGGCCTTACTATACAGTACTAATCTTCATAATTTGTAACAGTTGGCTTTACTATGTTTCTCTTTATAAAATGCCCCTGTGTGTTTAAGACACATCCCCATGCTTGTTTTTCAGGGTACCCAATTCACTAATCAAAGAAACACAGTGCAGACACCCGTTTCAATGGCACTGAATCTACACTTAATTAGACTTCTGTCATTACTGCAGGGTCCACATTTGGAATACCGTTAAAATGATTTTAGTTTTGTTCTCATATTCCATTAAATTTCTGTTAATTGTCTGTGTTGAAAGGGGTTCAAGTTTGCTGATTTGGGGAAGGTTGAATTATTTTATTTCACATAATTAGCAAATCAGCACTAAAAACTTCAAGCAGCCCATTTGTTAATGACACACAGTGCTCTTTCCTAACTAGACCTGTGTGGTGCCAACTGCAGAAGCTATTTTTCTCACTCAAATCGTGGTCACTTCTGCTCATAAGACTTCTTCCAGTGTCTGTTCCAAGGGTTTACTAGAGAATCATTGACTGCTACTCTAATTTTGATGATAATTGTTGCTTCAGGTTTCCTAATGCCTCAGCAGTTAGACATTAATGATTATGCATGCCTTAAGAAGTGTTGATAAGGGAATGAGATTACAATCTTGTACAATTTTAGCTGACAAATTAAAGTGTAAATTAGGTTTTCCCTTAGACAGAGAATAACTTACCTGAGGAGCCAGGCGTACGTGAACCTTCGGTCACTCTCCATTTTCTTTATCCTGTTTTGCAGATATTCAGAGCATCAGAGGGTTAGCGGTGGACTGGGTGTCACGTAATTTATACTGGATTAGCTCAGAATTTGATGAAACACAAATTAACGTGGCCAGGCTAGATGGCTCTTTGAAAACCTCAATTATCCATGGAATTGATAAGCCACAGTGCCTGGCAGCTCACCCAGTCAGGGGGTAAAGTATGATTTTTAAATTTCTTTTTTGCAACATTTTTTTTACTTTATTTCAGATTTTACACAAAACGATTGTTTAATTCAGGTGATATATGTATTGGAGAGGGAGTCAAAATGTGAATGGAAATTGAGTATGGAAATTGTTATAGAGATGTGGCATCCTGGTTAGAGATTTTTATCTGAATGAAAGGCAATTTATAAGCTCTCATTAGTGCATGTTTCTAGGGAATGAGAGTTTAGAACAAAAACTTGCCGAGGAAAAGTCATTTCCTTTAGAATGAATGCTGTTTGTGAATATTTCCTTACTGTGTGGTCACTACAAAGTCAGCCTGCTCTTGTCTCTGGTGAGTCCAGTGGCCTGTGTGATACCAGAGCTTTCAGGAGGAATGAACGAAACGAGTGCCTTCCCATGGACACATTCTAATCCCTTCTCAGCCAAGAGGATTCTGTTTAGATGAATGGCAGAATGAAAGCAGTTTGTTGTGGTCTGGGTTAAGCATCAGATTTGGAAGTACAAGGAAATGAGAAAGGATACAATTCTTTCAAAGAAAGGAAAAAATAAAAGAGATGCTTTCCCCCTAGGAAAATGTGCAGGGGCCCAACACTTGTAGACATTTTGGAAAAAAGAATTAATCTTGTGCCTAGAATATGTTTTCTTACTTTAGCCTTTGCCTTATGTTTCTTTTCAATAAATGGATCTGCATGTAATATTTAATCCATATCTTTTTAATTAAGGAAACTGTACTGGACAGATGGAAATACAATAAACATGGCAAATATGGATGGGAGTAATATCAAGATTCTCTTTCAGAACCAAAAGGAACCAGTTGGTAAGTATTTTTTTATATAAATAATAGTGATGGGTTTAATGAGATGCATTTGTATGATTCTGAGCTCAACACTAAACAATTATAGAAGAGTGATACAAATTGGATCGAATTTCTCGGTTCCATGGAATTGGTTTTCTCTAAATGAGATGCCTTTTCTGTGGGGAAGGGCTTGCTATTAAGCTTCCTTAGCACACAGACCGCCTGAGCATCCATGTGACAGCTTTGTATGTGCATATTATGACATTTGCTTGCTTCCACTTGTTCTCCTCCCTTTCCACCTCTGCCACTTTCCTCCTCTTTTCATGTATTCTGTTAGAGTATCCTTCCCCTCTTATCCTAGTTAAGGGACTTAATACTGTATTTGAAAACCAAACCATTAGCAACTTGCGGAGGAAAGAAGTTTTTTTATTTCCTCTTCATCAAAGGAATTCAGAGCAGAAACTGAAGAAAGGAAACCAGAGGTAGGAACCAATGTAGTGGCCATGAGCACCTGCTCTGTCTTGGTTTGTTCTATAAAGCTTGCTCAGCTTACTTTCTTATGCATCCCAGGACCACCCGCTCAGGAGCAACACCACCCACAATGGGCCATGTCCTCCCATTTCAATTACTAGTTAAGAAAGCACACTACTGGATTACAAATAGGCCAAACTAGTGGGGACATTTTCTCAATCAAGGTTCTCTCTTCTCAAAGTTGTGCCAAGTTGACAAAACCTAACTGGAATACCTCCTTTTAGACCAATTCCTTCTTTTTCATAGATCCTTTTCTACCTTCATGTCATTCCCACATAATGATATTTAAATAAAGATTGCATGTATGGAAGAAAACATAATATTTGTCTCTGTGATTCTGGCCTGTTTTACTATGCATAATGACCTTGGGTTTCACCTTTCTTTCTCCCTGTAGATGCCAGGATTATATTCTGCATAAAGCCTTAAAGAAGGAATAAAATTTTGTTGTATTTGTGTATCTCATTTGTTCTATCAGTCCATCTGTTGATGAACCTCTAACCTAGTTTCTTGTCTTGGCTATTGTGAGTAGTGTAGTCTATCTATAGCTATAGAAATGCAGGTATTGCTGTGCTATGTTGACTTAATGTCTGTTAGTTATATACCCAGGACTGATGCAGCTGAGTCACACAATAATGTTCTTGCTTTGTTTGTTTTTTTAAAATTTTAATATTATTTATTTTGTCTGGGTACATATATATATATATATATATATATATATATGTATGTATATATGTATGTTCATATGCAAGGGTATGTTTATGTGTGATCCCATGTGTGCATGTAAATGTGGAGGTCAGAGGTCAACCCTAAAGTTTTGTTTTGAGTAAATATCCACTTTGTGTCTGAGACTAGGACTCTAAGCTTCTGTGGATAGCAGGCTGAATGGTCAGGGAGCTCCTAGGCTCCTCCCGTCCCTTCCTCAGCTCTGAGATTGCATATGGACACCACCACATCTGCCTTTCTGCATGGGGCTGGGTATGAAGTCAGGTCTTAATGTTTATGTGGAAATGCTTTACTGACTGAGCTCTGCTTCTAAAGGGATTTAATTTACATTTCTCCCTTGGTTCAGGGTGGTAAACATTTTTTTCCCACTTTTTTTTTTTTTGGTAGTTTCTCATTCTTCTCCAGAGAGCTATCAATTCAGCTTAATAGGCCATGTATTGACTAGATATTTTGGCTTTTTTTAATGTTTAATGTTTGAAGTTGCCTACATATTCTACATAGTAACCCCGTGTACAATGTGTAATTGGTATATGTTTTCTCTCAATGTTCTGCTTTCTCTTCACTCTGACAGCTGTTTCCTTTGTTCCACAAGGGCTTTCCGATATCATCAACCTTGTTTGTCAATTCACCAATTTATTTCCCTTTCAGAAGGTCTTAGTCCAGACCCACACTTGATGTTTGATTAATATTTTCTTCTAAATGTTTCAGAATTCCAGATATTACATTAATAGCTCTGATGTATTTTGAGTTCACTTTGTACAGGTTAGAGATATGGGTGTGCTACAAGTCTTTTGTATATGTATACTGTCTAGGCAGCACTTGTTAAAAAGGGTATTTGCTTTCCAGTGTATGCAGCGGGTGAACTATATGTCAACACAAGGAAAGTCCTCGTGTCTCCACCAAAAATTACTCTTAAGGCTTGTGATATAACTTTAACAAAATAGAAAGATACACAAATCTACATACAACAGTCAGTAGCTTAGTAGAAAATTCTTGCTTAGCACGATGTGGGCCAATTTTACACAAGCTATGAGAGGACTAAACATTACGACACTGAAGAAAAGAACTGAAGGAGACAGAAGGATGGATAGACTTTCCATATTTATGAAGTGACCAATAATATAAACATTAATTTATTACAGAAGTGACCTACAAATGTAATATAATAATCATCAAAATTCCAGTTTCATTCTTCATGGGACTAAAAATGTTAATCTGAGAATTTACATAGAAGCATGCAAAATCCAAAATTGCCAAAACAGTTCTAGCAGGCTGGGCAGAGCAAGACATATCACTATGCCCAAACTCAAACTACGGAACAGAGGTAGAATAACAAGACTGAAGAGTGCTGATACAAACACCACCATGTAGATCAATGAAAGAGAATAGAGATGTAGAAACAAACCTACTCAATGCTTCAGAGCTCTTTTGGTAGGTCTAGAATCCTATTTTGCAGAAGAGCTAATTAGCAAGAGAAAATTCTAAAAGTTTGATCTGGTATCTACACACATGTGGGTCTTCAGGTAATTGTGAAATCCAAAGAAATATCGAAGCTTGATACTAACTGGGGTATATGAGATGGAAGACAACTATTACCTCAGAGTTTCTTTATGTAGGTTCTCGGTAGCCAAGTTTCTACCTTGTAGTGATCAGATCCATCCCACCTTGATCCGTGAAGGAGAAGTGTCATCAAGCACTGCGTATGGAAGGCTTGCTACACAAAGGAGAAAATAGGTCAGGAGCCCATTTAAAGAAAATCAGAGTTCCTCAGATGATTTTTACTAGAAATATTTGGTATGTGTATTCATCATGGTTTCTCCGAACTACTTCAGAGGCAAGGAGGAAAGATATTTGTCATTGAAACAGAAAAACAAGTCCTTTTAATTTGAAATTACATCATTTTAAACACCTGTTTTGTTAAAAACATGACAGTGCTGACATTCTTGAGCTGCTCCTATAAAACATCTTTGAAATCTCAAAAAAACCCCCTACTTTAGGAGAGACTATTTAACAGGTATTTAAGTGTACTAATATTATTTTTACCTCTGTATTTCTTTTCTCACATTTTTTATATCTTTGTGAGTCAAGAATTATAACATTTATTTATAATGTTATAGTCTGTTTTCAAAAAGATATAATAGTTTGGCTTTTATATTAAGTTTGAAAATGTAAAATATGCAATAGAAAAATGATAGTTTGAACTTGAACTGCAGAGTATTTTTAAGTTGAGAAAATAAGTAATATAAACTAAAGTTTTTCATCTACAGTTTCTTTATTTTAAGAATATAAAAATATACTGATTTGATGTAGCTTATACTCAATAGTAATAATTTAAAACAGGTGCAGTTTCCCAAAGGTTTGAAATAATGTCTTTCGTGTAGCCTAAACCAAACCTTTTGGTTTAAACAACACAGTAGCTAGCTTCCTCCTTTGTACTCTTTTTTTTTTTTTTTTTTTTTTTTTTTTGAGATTTGTACATTGTCGAAATCTAGGCTAGTGCAGGAAATCTGGGCAGACTGAAATGCAAATCCTGTGAAGAAGACAGAGCAGAGGAAATGGCTTTACAAGGTCCAGCTCCACACACAGGCCTCCTTTGAGATGGATGAGATTCAGTTGCATCTTGCCAGAGGCTGTCCAGAATGTGCAGGGTTGACAGCTCTGATGAGAAATCAATTCTTTATACTGAAATTTGCGAATCATGAGTTACACCAAAATATTAATGTATATGCTTGCTTTGGGATTGAAGACACTGTCTTCTTTAATACTGAATAGCCAGACCGCTACTAAACTATTGATGTAAAAATTCCACAAAAGCTTGCAAGTTATAAAGGCCATTTATCTAGAAGGGTGAATGGGGGAGGGTGAGAGAAGGCCAATTGGGGGAATTTGAAGGAGGAAGAGTGATTGAGAGAAGCCAAGTGGAGAGGGGGAGTGTTTCTATTTGTATTTAGCATTTGCTTCCTGAGATGCTGTGCACTGAAAGCTACTTTTACTGCAGAGACAAACACTGGATACCTGCTCCCTTTCAGTTTTTGTTGTCTCTGACAATTACTTTAAAGTAAAATTTCTACACAACACTTTTGTAAAATGTGAAGCTGTTGTTCTCCTTGTTTGAAGCTTTCTTTAGCTAAAAACCATGTCTGGGCTAGTAAGTCACTTTCTTTCTCCATCTATAACTACACAAGCAAACCGAATACCCTGAGTCCTTCAATATTTTAAAAACTTTCACATTTACATAAAGCATTCCTGATGCAGCATTTGGAGAGTATAGTATTTGATATGATTTTTAGAGAACAAAATCTGTGTTTATTATTCTACTTCGACAATTATGGACAATTGGTATGACTCCAATAAATCTCTTACCTTTTCAGGAAATTGTTCCAGTTTTTATAGAATGTCGATCTTGGTACCTAATCTGTGATCACATGGAGTTACAGGTTCCCTGAGCAGCATCTCATGTTTCAGTAATATGTTCCATATTTCCTTAGTGCTCCAGGATATTTTTACACTTGCCCTGAGACATTAAATCATTGCTTTTTATAGTATACAACCGTTGGAAATGGCATAATTCTCTAACAAAACAATATTAATAAATACATGTAGTCTGTTCATTGCTAAAATCAGCGGGATACAAATCAAGCCTGATAAAAACTTCTTAGTATTCAAATCTGCAGGATGAGCCTGGATGTGTTGTTCACACCATAAAATGCCAGCTCCTTCAAATGTGACCAGAACTACCCTGCTTTTTAAAGCACCAGAGGTTTTTTTGTTTTTAGTGGCAAAGAAAAATAAAATTTATCTTAGTGTTAGTAATGCATCAGGGGAGAGATAGTAAAGTTGGAATGATAACTAAAATCTAGAAAACTAGTTGGCTAGGATATGGACCATTAATATAATTTCTGCTCAGTGATTTTAGGAGAGGCATTTTGCAATCATTTGATGCTTTCTAGTGAAGAGTTTTTGTATCTTTCAGGAAGTTTCTCAGGTGAGCAATATTATTAGCTACAAATTTTTTAAAAGGCTCTAAAATGCTTTTATATTAGTTTTATAGTTCTGGGAATTAAATCTAGAGACACACAGGTTAGGCATAAGGTCTGCTACTTAGCTGTACCTAGCCTGTATCCCTGTTAAAGAAATTTATACATGGCTATGTTATTTTTCAACCTATATCACAACACTGAATCCATAGTTTCAAAGTTTTAACACAGAAATAGTGCTAGTGTTTTTGTTATTTGTGCATGCGGAGCTTATGACTGTCTGTATATTTGTGTGTGTGCTTGTATGTAGACAGGCAGACAGACAGACAGACAGACAGACAGAGACGCTTTGGTTGATTGCCAAGATTTTTCATGGGAACTGATTGGAAAGAAAAAAAATGGTTAGCATTCTTTAGTGGGTTATGAGGAAGAACGATATAGATATGTTTAGTCAAAAACTGTAAGTTCATATTAAGCCCACATATCTTCCTACAGATATCACAGTTCTGCTCAATGTAGTCTTTCAGATTAGCCCAAGGTTTGATGATTTTTTTTCTTTTCTTTTCTTAAAGCTCATTGGTTAAAGACAATAATTCTATGCACAAAATTTATTCACAGCAGCACCCAGGTTTATATTTAATACAGTTACAAGTTCTAAAAGCAAACTGTATTTTACTTCTTCATATACTTGTCCTTACATCACACATATGTTTGCATACTTTGTTTTTGCAAATGTAGCCAATGCTATATGATAGTCTAAACACTGATTTCCATAAAGTTTTATATCAGTTTATAGAGGAGTAGTATGGGCCAGATGTGTTAGCTGGACAGTAATGCGTTTAGCACCCATGACTACTGATTAGAAGGCTGTTACAGGGAGAGAGAACCACTTGTTTCATTCCCTTCCTCCTGGCTAGCTTAGACCCTAAATAAACACACAGAAACTATCTTAATTAAATCACTGCTTGTCCCATAGGCACTAGTTTCTCATTGGCTAACTCTTACATATTAATTTAACCCATTTCTATTAATCTGTATATCGCAATGTGGCAGTGGCCTACCAGCAAATTTTCAGCATGTTTGACCCTGGCAGCTCCATAGTGTCTATCTCACTCCACCTTCCTCCTCCCATGCTATAGGCCAAGCCAGTTCTTTTTTCATTAACCAATAAATGCAACACATAGACAGAAGGACCTCCCACACCATTTCCCCTTTTGTGTTTAAACAAAGAGGAAGAATTTAATGTAATAAAATTACATATAACAAAACAGTTACCAAGTAAGAATTACAGTTACAATATTTATATCTACTTTTCTTCTATAATAACTAAGGAAAAGTATAACGATAACTATAATTTCTTCAACTCTATCAAAGACTCCAAGAGGATATAATATTACCTAAGTAAACAGGAAAGCAACTTCCAAAACTCTAGAATTGACAGAGACATCTCACTACCTGGACATTTGCCCAAAGTTCTTTTGTATTGTTGTCGCATCCATCTTCAGCCTACAAGCCCATAGTATCCAGCAGACTTTTCCATGAAGCAGGAAATTTCAAAGACAATTCAGTCACTTTTTTCCTGTATCCGGCTGAATGTCTCACAGACTTTTTCATGAAGTAGGAACTCTGAAGGATCATCTCATCTTTAGGCAAGTTCAGCAGTCATTTCTCTATGGGTCCTGCATGTCTAGTTAAGCAGTCCAGGCAAGAGCAGCTTCTCACCCAAAGGGCTAACAAACTCCATAAGGAGCCTCTTCAATGCCCATCTTCCTTTTGAAGTAGCTTGGTGTTTACAGAAACAGATGTGTCTCACTGTCATGAAAAGTCCTAGGTTCTTCAACATTTTAAATGCCATATTCTGAAAGTCTCTGAAATATTTGAAGAATTCCTATCGAACTGAAATATATCTCTATACATCTATAAAATCTAACTAACATGACTATAAGCTTGACTATTATAGATGATTATCTATTAACCTATATTTTTTAATTATACATTAAATTTTTAAACGAGCTACACAAACATGATACCTTAATTAAGAGCAGAAATATATATATAACAATATATATATATATAACAAAATTGATCTTAAATTTGTACCAATAAACCAAGATTCATAACATTGCAAATATCTATAACATATCCCCAATAAATATAGAGACATTTACAAACAATATTTGGAAATATGGGTGTAGTTCTGTCCAGATTTCTTCCTTTTGTTTATTGGGTGAAGTATATTTTTTGATGGTGTTCAAGGCTACATTTCAGGGGATCTTGATCCATCAAACCATATTAGCCTGGAATGGCTCCACAGGTTCTCATTCTCTGTGGAGACAAAAGAATAACCTCTTTTCCAAAACAACATATCCTTAGACCCAAATTTGGAAGTCATGATACCCTTATAAAATAATGCTGGTTTAGCTTAGCAATCTATATAATTAAATGTCTCTCTGTACTTAGCTCCTTCACAGTCATAAAATTCAAAATAATCACAATAATATACATAATCCAGAATCTCTATGAATCTTCCATCTTTACATGGCTTATTTTTCTTTACTCATTTTAATCTATGACTATTTATTTTTTTTAAAGCATTAACTATTTTATGACTCTCTATACTCTTTTTCTTTTCTATTCTAAGCCTCCATATTTTATCCAACACTATGACTCATCTGGTTTTGTCTTTATTGCATATCTGTATTCTTTATTGTTTAGGAGCACTCTTTACAATGATTAGTGCTTCTTAGAACTTAAACTGCATTATTGCTATAGGTAATATGGCCTGCTTGCCCCAGCCATTTCAGCTTGATGGAGCTGTTCACTGCCTCTGAGAGCACACATACCACCCTACTTCCAGGCACACAGCTGGACCAAATTGCCATCAAGCAAGCCTCAGCACATTGCTCACAAATCCCATCCAAGTACTTAGTCTCCCAAAAGAGCCAGCATACCTGCTCACAGCACAGCCAATGGCTGGGAAGCTGCCATTTTGAAACTGCATGGTTGATACTACTGAATCAGTAAGACCTCTCTTAAAGGAGCTGTGGCATCCCACTACTAAACAGCAAGAAGCTGTGTTAAACTCAGTATTTTTGTGTCTAGAATTAAGCTCTGTCAGGTTTTTAAGTGGAATTTAGTTTGCCACTTTGGTGCTAATCTGTTACAGGAAGAGAAAGCTGCTTGTTTCATTCCTGGCCTCCCAGCTAGCTTATACCTAAAATAATCACACAGAAACTATATTAATTAAATCACTGCTTGGCTTATTAGCTCTAGCTTCTTATTGGCTAACTCTTATATATTAATTTAACCCATTTCTATTGATGTATATTGCCACATGGCAGTGGCTTACCGGCAAATTTTCAGCATGTCTGACTATGGCAGCTCCAAGGCATCTTTCTAACTCTGAACCTGCCATTCTATAGGCCAAGCCAGTAAAAGCAACACATAGACATAAGGACCTCCCACACCAGAGGTGATGAATTATTTTATATTTATTGTATTGAATTTACCATGTGGTAACTTTAATGATGAATATTATGTAAAGGATCAAAATGCATTCATTTTAGCCAAACAAAAGGAAAAGAAAGAGGTTGAAAGAGTGTTTGTAACTAGTAGTCACAAAAACATGTACGTATCTAAATTTTGAAAACAAAAATAAGAGAGGGAGACATTTGGAGAAGGAACAGAAGAATGAAGGAAGAGATGAAGGAAATAAGATAGGAAGACTAACAGCTTCACTTTTAAATCATGCATCTTTAGTATACATTTTTATATACAATGTTCAATAGGCACCATGGATGGCATCAAGAAGACTTTATAGCACTGACTTGGTAATATTTATTTTCTAATGAAAATTATAGTGAGGATGTAGGAGAAATCCACACATTGCGTATGCTTATGTGGAAGAGTTTATAAAAAAAGAAAGACAAATTTTAGCTCTTCCAGTGTCACAGTTATTGGGCTACAAACTAAAATCAAGTGGGACCATTGTGGAATCCCATTCTTTGGTGCTCCTTGCCAGCCAGGCTTGTAACACTTAGGCTGCCTGTAACAGGTTTCCTAAATCCTCTTTATTACTTCTTTCTTTTCTAATACAGAAAGTGTGACTCTTTCACAAGGCTCCCTTGATCTTCCTGACTGGGCTGAAACCTCTTCCTATAGACTCTGTTAGTGATTTTGTCTTTTTTGATTCTTGTCCCCTGGCTCCTGGAGAGGAAGTTTGAGATCAGCATGTGTGGTTCATCATCAGGTCATGGTCTCAGCTCCATTGTTGGCACATGAGGGAAACTTCAATAAATAAGTGTTCAGTTTACTCCTGAGCAGGAAACAAGCAAGTCTCGTAGATTTGGGCTATGCAGCCACTTTCCTAAATAATGGTGTGAAGAATTATAAGTAACAAATACATGATTAGATTGGAAGGAAAAACTAGAAATACTTGGCTTCTAAATGTTCTATAGGCTTGTTTCTTGCTCATTTCTCTTCCTCCATTGTTACACTATTACCCATTTGACTTTGATTAAAACCTCATCAAGAGATATCTCACACAATCAAACAATAGGCTGAGACTGCTTTGATCTAGTTATCTCCTTATTGACAAAGCCTCATAGCACAGGAAATAAAGAAGATAAATAGATTGTATTACAATAATCCTTCATTTATGCCAATCCTATTAGTTTTAATATTTTTATCTTTTCAAACAGTCTTTCGGGTACTTAAAATAAATTCAAAGCATGGTACTTGTTATCTGATTTTCTTTTGTCATAATATTTTAACTATGATTTCCTGAACCATTTCTTTGAATCTGTCTAATAATTTATAACATTTACTAACCAAGACAAATAATAAAGAATTTAAGAATGCTACCTTTTTATTTTTAAAATCATCAGTATAATTGCTTTTTATAGTTATGAAATTTTTAAATTAATGAAACAAATAACTTGACAAAATAATTTTGTAGTTTTACATAAAAACATCTCTTTAATATGTCTTTAAGTGACAGTTAAACTGTATGAGGACATATTCTCAAAGAATCCATGCTGTGGTATTTCACTTGGAAAGTGCTTTCAGAACTGGTCCCCGGAGACATTTTCTAAATTAGAATTCCATGGTCTTGTGAATACATGCATTGTTGTGAAAATAAATACAAAGCATTTTTTTTGCTGATGCACATGATATTTATACCACAAAGTACAACATAAGGACATTTATTACTGCATTATTTACTCATAGTTTTACTTACTCATTATAAGCAATTAGAGCTATTATTTAATGATGAATCTTTCTGAGTGAGTATATCGTGGCTTTTCCACCTTCCTCCTACTTTCCTCAGACAATAGTCACAAAGAGAACAAGGTGAGTAGGAAAAGAAAAGTCTCCATTTGGTGACTTTCATCTCTTGTGTATTTCTGCCATGTTTTATTTAATATTGCAGAATATGAAATGCAGATCCAGTATCTGTACAGAAGCACGGGCTTTGACAAACGTTGTTGCACTTACTTCCAAGCACAAAGCTAAGCCTTTGCGTTCAACACAGTCTAGCACCTTCGCTACACTTTGAAATTAAAAGTAGCTATGGCGACTTCTATCTAAGCACTGCAAATTCTCAAGCTACTTACAGAGTTTTTATGTTAATTACACACAGCAGCCATTCTCTAGAGGGTTGGTTGTTCATCTCATTCATTCACAAACTGTGGCTTCCTTAAAAGAAGCTAGTGTTTGAAACATGTTCATCCTTCACCATGGTACTGTGACCGGAGAGGCTGGTTTCATTGAGTTTCATTTCACTGAGTTTCATTCATCTGACTTCAATAAAAAAAAAAAAAAAAAAAAAAAAAAGCAAGGACAGAAAAAAAGAAAAGCACAACATTCCTTGGAGCATGGGCAGGAAGAAATTTCCAGAGCCTGCTACCCATGCAAAACACAAGTTATTTAGAACCTAGCAGAGTGCTTTTGTAGCATGAAGGACTCCGCAAGAATCCTCTCCCCTCTACATATTGTGAATCAGAGTTCATTATTTCTGAATCCTTAGATTCTAGTTTTAAATTGTTTGAAAATGTCACCCTGGACTTTCCAGAATGTAGACTTGCATTGTTATTGTAATTCACCGATTCTTTGCTTGATTGCTGGTCAATTTAAATGTGTGACATAAATCACATAAAAATTCATAATCACATCAAAATACCCAATTCATATTTTATTTTCATGTGCCATTGCAGATGGAGTAATAACAACCTACAACAGGTTGAACCAAAAAACTTTATTTCTTTTAAATATAAACCAACAGTCCTATTGTTATCAATTGTTCAATTTAAAATTAAGTATTGAATGAAGTTATTTAATTGAATTATTACTCAGTCTTGAATGAATTAAGTACTTAGAGCAGTTTACATGAGAGAAATTTTAGTTTAGCATGTAAAGTAATTTATATGCTTAAAATGTGCTCATATTATGAATTTCATCCTTTCAGCCTAAAAGAAAGCAACTTGCTTGTCAGTCAGCCTATCCTTCATGTATTATTCTTTTTTATTGTTATTCTTAAAGCAATCTTATTTTACAAACTAATCCCAATTCTCTCCCCTTCTCACTCTCCCATTTTCTCCCCACCCCACCCTTCATCCTCTCCTCAGAGAGGGTGAGGCCTCCCATGGGGAGACAACAAAATCACTTGAGGCAGGACCAAAGTCCTCCTCTCTGTATCTAGGTTGAGCAAGGTATCCCTCCATAGGGAATGAACCACATCATGAACTAGAGATAAAGAAATCCACTGCCAGTGGCCCCACAAATTGCCCATGCCACACAACTGTCAGTCACATTCAGAGGGCCTAGTTCAGTATTATGTTGGTTCTCCAGTGGTAAGTTTGGGGTCACTGAGCACTGACAAGCTCCAGTCAGCTGTTTCTGTGGGTATCCCCATTATGATCATGGCCCCTTTGCCCATAACATTGTTGCTCCCTCTCTATGACAAGACTCCAGGAGTTCTGGCCAGTTCCTAACTGTGAATCTCTGAATCTGCTTCTATCAGTTACTGATAAAGGTTTTATGATGGCAATTAATGTAGTCATTAATCTGATTATAGGGCAAGGGCAATTTAGGCACCCTCTCCACTATTGCTTAGACTCTGAGGTGTGGTCTTCCTTATAGATTCCCGGTAGCTTCCCTAGTGCCTGTTTTCTAGCTAACTCCACAATGGCTCCCCTTTTCAAGGTATCTCTTTCCTTGCTTTCCCTCTCTGTTCTTTATCCAAATAGATTTTACTGGTCCCTCATCTTCTATTTCCTGCTCCCCTTCTCCCCTCTCCATTCTCCTATAACCCTCCATCCTTTCCTCCTCTCTGCCAATTGACTAAGGAGATATTGTCTACTTCCCCTTGGGGAGGATCCATATATGTCCCTCTTAGGGTTCTCCTTGTTTCTTGTCTTCTCTGGGGCTGTGAACTGCAGGCTGATAAGATTTTCCTTTGTTTAATGTCTATTATCCACTTAAAATTGAGTACAGAACATTCTATATTTTAACTCCTTGGTTATCTGTTCTGTTTTTAATATAATCACAAACATAGGTCATTTGTTTCCATAATCTTCCAGTTTATGGATGTTTTCTACTAACTCTATAACTCTTTTTGAACTCTACCCACCATTTCTTATTATTTAATCATTGCAATCCATGTCTTGTGTTAATTTCAAAATATACTTGTAGGTAAGATATCCAAGAGAATTTACGAAAAAAAAAATGAATTAAGGGACCCTCATTTTAAAATCAAAATATTAAAAACATAACTACTGTTTTCTACTCAATATTATGATCTGTTATTTCTGACATTTCATTTCTCAGCATGTGACTTTTAAGTACAAAATATAATAAATATATAAAGCTAAATATATAAAATATTAAAAATAGGAATACTAGCCAGATAACTTGACAATATAATTTTAGAATTATTGATATATACAGATTAATAATTTGCACTTACTGTACACTATTTTATTCATTTACTCATTGTTCAATTATAGAATAAATAAAATTTTACCTTAAAAATAAAGAAACATGTCATATGGTATATTCTAGAATACAGATGCTGAGGTCAAGCAACCATACCAGTACTCAGGAAAGTCATTTTTCTATTAAGGAAAGTAGCAGAAAATAACAAATAATTGGCTGTCAGCCAAAGCCCTTAAAATAATCCAATAGTGTTATGTGCAAGACAGTATAAAGATATAAAATCAAACTAATGTATTCCCAGTAGATACAAGGAAAACTGAAGGGATAAAATAGGGAAAGACGCTATAGCCAAATTGGTGATGTTTGGAAATTTCTACAAGGTCTTAGTTGCAAAATCAATGCTTTTTTATTTATTAGATTTTTTTTTAAAAAAATACCAATCCAAATTCCCACTCCCTCCCATCCTCCCATTCCCTCCACACACCCTCCCACCCCACCCCCTCTAATCCTAAGAGAGGGTCAAGCACTTTGCTTTGTGGAAGGTCCAAGGCCCTCCCTACTATGTCTAGGCTGAACAAGGTATACATTCAAAGAGAATAGGATGCCAAAAAGCCAGTACATGCTGTAGAGATAAACTCCAGTGCCACTGCCAGTGGCCCCTGAGTCTGCCCCATCTCCATAAAATACTGGCAAACCGAATCCAAGAACACATCAAAAAATCAACCGTTATGATCAGGTAGGCTTTTTTTTTTTTTTTTTTTTTTTTTTTTGAAGCAAAAAGGCTGTGATTAAATCATCGAAAACTAGTCATAATTAGCCACTCAGTTTAAATAAAAGGAAGGGTGTACTCTTACTGCTGTGTTAGCTTTGTAATCTACAGTTGTATAAAAAAACAAAACAAAAACTTGAGGCTGAAGAGGTGGACTTAGTGGTTAAGAGCACTGACTTCTCCCGCAGAAGATTTGATGACCAGCCCTCATACAGCCTCTCACAACAGTAGGCCATTGAAGTGCCAGGAGATCTGGCGCCCTCTTCTGGCACCAGGCACACATACGGTGCACAGACACACATGTAAGCAAAACAATCATTCACAGAAGTAATGTAAAATTATAATGAAAAATGAACAGCTAGATTTGAGACATAAAAAACTATAAGAAAGTGGAAGTATCTTGTTCTTTAAGGGGTCAGAACATGAGGTAAAGTAGGAATGAGCATGGGATGGATTCGAGCTGCAGCCTCTATATGAGCATCCACAGGAAGATGACAGATTGAGAGGAATGCTCATTAGAGTGCCAGGATCTACAGTTTGCAAAATTAAGAATGATGTAACAGTGATTTAAATTTTTTTCATTTTGAATTTCTCAAGCTATGAAATATTACTTTGATACATATAAAACTATAGGTATAAAAACTGTTAAAATGCTTTTAAGTTAAAACAGTTCTCAGAAGCAAAATGCCAAAGCCTTGTTTGCCATTGATTCTGGCTTTCCAATTTTTTGTTTGTTATTTCCACAAGGCAAATAACATTTGTCACTCACTTAGACATAAAAAATAAATATGCCTAGGTACAGCAATAGACTGTACAAAGTAAAATGATCTATAGGAGGGTGATGTAAGGGGTCTGACTCTTCGCCTGGTAACATATGTTACAATCAGTCCATCAGCTCATCCCAGGAATTCCACACAGGATTGATTAGTACTTAACATGGAGAAAATCACAGGGCAAGTGGAGAATGGCTTTGTCCAGGAGAAGTTAGATTGGAGCATTTTATTCAACTTATCATGTGTTTTTCAAAAAATAGAAAATTGTATGAGACACTTAAATTCAAGTGAGTTCACAATAATACTGCATGAAAAAGTCCGTTTTCAGTAAAGAAAAACCAAAACATTTGCCACCTTTGAAATAGTGTAAATGCAGATATAAAATGTGAATAAATAACACTAGTACCTGAAAAATAATCATGCAGAAAAGTTGTCTTTAGAGTTTTTGAGGGTTGTCCAAGAAACTCTCCAGGCATTATAGGTTTTTGCTATTGTCCTTGGTTCCCCGCACCTGCTACCCCACCCAGAGGTGGAAGGTAAGTTCCAGTTGCTAAAGACACCACACATTTTGAAGACAGAATCCAGTGTTCTTGAACTTTGTCTGACCTAAAAGCCTCCTATCTTTAGGACTAGATTTCATGAAACATGAAGGTGACGTGCAGGCTTCTAAACATGGGAAACAAGGAATAGTCTATCCAGCTATGATGCTTGTGAACCACAATGACCAGCATGGCACCATAAGGGTGCAGAAATGGCATATATACCTTGATGGTAACCAACAGCTTTTTAACTAGACATAAGGCTCACTCAACAATAAGGGAATACATGACTGTACTGGAAAGCTATCTACCTTGACCTAATGAAATCATGGATCCTAGAGGAAAATCTAAAACTGCCTCTTTACTAAACCAACACATTCACTAACTACATTATAAATATCATTATGTTCACAAATAAGTTTTATTCTCATACCTCAATTAAACTTCTCTTTGCAATCAACAGACTATTGTAGAAACCATAGTAAACTAACCACCAAGTTGTAGCATTTACAGAAAGCACAACTGATCAATGCAGAGTTACAGATTTTACTAAAAGCATAACCAATCAAATCAGAGTTGTGGAGCCCAGTTCTAGAGGAAACATGCACAATACATTTCCTGAACGTAGGCTCAGGAATAATTACAGAAGAGACCACAAAGACTTTAAGAGACAGAAGAACAGGAAATTTTCTCTAGATTAGGTTTCTTATCAATATCAGAGAAGTTACACTCTGGAAATTTGAACAATGTGATTGCCTAAACATAGTCTGAATTACAGTATGACTATATACGCTCAACCTAAATACCCCTCGACCAAAGAATGGATAAGGAAAGTGTGGTACATTTACACAATGGAGTACTACACAGCAGAAAAAAATAATGACAGCTTGAATATTGCAGGACAAATGGATGGAGCTAGAAAACATTATTTTGAGTGAGGTAACCCAGACACAGAAAGACAGCACTTGTACTCACTCATAGGTGGTTTTTAAACATATAGAAAAGAAAGCCAGCCTACAAACTACAATCCCAGAGAATTTAGACAACAATACTAAGAGAGACATAGATATAATCTACATGGGAAGTAGAAAGTAGAAAAAGATAAGATCTCCTGAATAATTTGGGAGCATGAGGACCTTGGGGGAGGGTTGAAGGGGGAGGGGAGAGGCAGGAAGGGGAGCAGAGAAAAATGTAGAGCTCAATATATATCAATAAAAATGTATTTATGAAAAAATAAAGAAAGGGAATGGCCAGAAAGCTTCAACCCTAAGTAAAGAACTAGAGGAAATTAAGAAATTCTGCGAGCAGTAGAAAAGAGTTTTCCTTAAGACAGAGCATATCAATTTGTAATACAATACCAAATACGAGCCCTGAGAAAATATATACACACAAGTAACATACAGAGAGAACAGGTAGTATTTTTATAGTCAGGAATTCATTGGTATATTTTATATATTCATATATATGTAATACAAACTAATCCAAAAGAGGTCATGAACTTGAAAGAGAACAAGGGTTAAGAAACATAGGAAAGTTGGAGGGAGTAAAGTGAATAGGGAAATTATGTAAATCCGGTCTCAAAAATATTTAAAAATTAATGCAGACGTCTCTCTTGTAACCTTTATTCAAGGTTCTCAAGTTAGAAAATTACACAGAATCAACAGTGCAGTGTAACTACAAGATAGTGACTGTAATACAGTATGTCCATCTTACTCAGATGTCTTAATTCTGCTTGTCTTTCTGTGTGTTTGTTCATTTAGGTCTACACAATGCTATCCTGTGTGTACACAGCTGTGTCTACCAGTACAACAGCTCTTCACCTCATCCTTTTATAATGACCTCCACTTCCCTCTTGCCATCGGACCTCTGCTTCCCCATGTAGAAATGAGGCTTTATAGTGTAGTCATGTAACCTTCTGAGACTCGATCGTCATTGCAGACTCCTTTCTGTGGAATCCCCGACATTGTTTCATTTGTAATAACAATTTGTTCTTTGTTTTGTCTGTGTAGCATTCCATAACCCCAGGGAGACTTCAGCTCTATGGTTTATGATTAAGTCACTACAAACATTCATGTACAAGTTTTTGTTTATAAAGTGTTGTTGCTTTTTCTCGCTTAAATATCCAGGTATGCAATTATTGCGTCCTTTAGTAATAATATTCTTAGGTTGTATGTATATGTTCTCTCTTATGTGTGTATGTGTGTAGTATGTTTTCATTTGTGTGTGCACAGTTGTGCATATAGGTTTATGTGAGTGAATATGGCAGCCTGAAGTGGACACTGATTGTCTTCTTTAGATCACTCCTCACGTTATTTATTAAGACAAGGTCTCTTGTTCATAGTGCTGGGATCACAAATGTTGGTCATTTCTGCCTGGCTTCACCTGACTGAGATCTGGAGTTGTAATTCCTGTTCTCATGCTTGTGGGGCCAGAGATTTTGCCACTGAGGCACTGACTCAAGCCTCTACTTGGCTTTTAAAGCTACTGCTGACGGTTTCCCACAGCGGCTCTAGCGTTCCACATCCCCAGCAGTAGTATGTCAGTGATTAGCACTTAGCTTCCTCAAGAACTTTAAGTTCAGCCGTTCTGATAGATGCATAATAGCACTAATTATAATCTGAATTTGAATTTCTTATGATATTGAACATCTTTCTATGGGTCTATTTGCCATCTGTGTATTGTCTTCTGTTTGAGTTTTAGCAGGTTTTCTTGGCACTAAGATTAACTGTTTAATCTGAAACTTCTATTATTGATACTTGCCGTGGTTGATTATGTGGGTTACAAATGCTTTCTCCAGATGCAAGTGCGACTTTTATCACTGTTCACAGAAAATCTTGTCAAGTTTTTGCTTTATAATTGAAATTATGAAGACCGATCTCTGTTTTTCTTTTGTTGTGTTTGAGACATGGGTCCAGGCTGCCCTTGAACAAAATTCTGACTCATACTCCTGAGAACTGGAATTACATCCACTTGCTAGCATGCCTGATAAGGGCAATCTATTCACAATAATTAAATCATCTGAAATTAGCAGTTGTTGTGATTGCCAGTGAGATGGGTACAAGTTTTCAACATGATTCAGCTTTAAATGTATTTAAGGAAACTTGAAATTTGCTCATAGTGAATACAGTACCTTTATTGAGAGCTGGGGCACCATCATACATGTGTGTTCTCTCTGTCGCTCTCTCTCTCTGTTTCTCTCTGTGTCTCTCTCTCTCTGTCTCTCTCTCACTCTGTCTCTCTCTCTGTCTCTCTTTCACTCTGTCTCTCTCTGTCTCTCTCTGTTTCTCTCTCTCTCTGTTTCTCTCTCTCTCTCTCTCTCTCTCTCTCTCTCTCTCTCTCTCTCTCTCTCTCTCTCTCTCTCTCTCTGTGTGTGTGTTTATTGTGTGTCCTTCTCGTGTGACTAACACTTCACCAGCTCAGCACTATCCCCTGCACAGTACATCATATTCTTCCCAACTGACCCTGGGGCTTAAGCCCATCTAAGACACCATTGCAGAATCGCCCCTTATATTGTCATCACCTAAGAGAGAACGGAGTCTTCCAGCAGCAGAGAGAGCGCTTGGATTTCACCAGTACAGCCATTAAAGTCAACATTAAAGTCTTCCCAGGAAGGGCAAAGCAGACCATGAAGATGCATAGATGGGCAGTTAGAATTGCGCTACTTCTGCGGTGTTACCATGTCAGGTGTCAGAGATACAGCACTAATAATTAGGCAAATGAATTTGAACTTTTTGGTCAGATCTGAATTTTAGTGTTTTTAACAGTTTTATAGATAGTGATAACTCAGAATCGGGAAGGAGTACTTTGAAGAGAAATTTGGTATATGATGGAAAATGTTAGGTAATTTCCATCTTCCCAAAGTCTTAATATTAAAAATAGCCCTTTAACACCTTTAAAATTTAATGTGATTGCTTATATACTTATCTAATTTTGTGTCTTTAAAAATAAAACACATAAAATGAACTATGTATGTATAATTGCTACAATTACTAAAACACATTTTAATGATAAAAGAAAAGGGAAGTTAAACATTAAAGTATTGTGCCATTTTCTCTGTCAATGTGTGTATCATATCTGTTATGTGAACAATTACATTAGTTTGACAAATCAAATTCTTCCAGGAAATTAATATGACCTTCCTAAATGAAATTGTTTAAGAAAAATAATACATGAAGGAGTTTACTTGAAATATATAAAATGATGTGAGAATCTAAGCATAGATGACAATAAAATTCTCAATCAATTCAGCTTTTTTATTACTGGAAAAATTAGGAAAAGGTATATGTTTTACCTTTTATAATGTTTTTCAGTTTCAGTGATGACTTTTTCTTGCTTTCTCTTTTTGTGTTGCTTGATCAAGGTTTCCTTTTCTGAAAACCAGTTCCTCATGATCTTGATGAATATTTTATAGAAGGAGACTATAATGATACTGGCATTTTTTAAGAGAGCCCTTTAAGATTTTTGCTTACTTTGTCATAATAAAATCATAAATAAAAATATCACACTTCCCCAGGCAAACAATTATTTGAGTGGCTACGTTAACCTAGCTGTATGATGCATTTATCTGTGAAGATGTAGCATAATTGTATTCTTCTCTATACAGTCCAGGATGGTTAGCAAACATTCTCACATTTGACCTATTTCTTTCACAGCAATTAATTTCACATTCTAGCACCGCTAACTACTTTTGGTTGCATTAATGGTTATTACTTCACTCCTTAGCAATTTATCTTCTGAGATAAGAGCACAACATGATATGATTCAGAAACTGTTTCAATAAGTACAACTGTCAATTTAGTTTTCAATGGTTCTAAGACTTCAGTACATAATTCAGTTTTTTATGAGTGAAAACTCATTATATAAAAGCATGCATATCAATAAGTCACAAGTTTTATTGAACATGCATTAGTATATGTAAGACACACTTTACAAATTTATTTTAAATTTAATTAGTCATTGTTTGCACATGTATGATAGGTGTGCATGGGTATACATTCCATGGCTCCAGGGTGGAAGTCAGAGGAAAATTTTACAGAGACAACCTCTCCTTCTACTTTTTGTGGGTCATCAAACTTAGATCACTAGTCATATAAGACAAGTGCCTTTACCAGCTGAGCTCTGTCTTTGGCCTTTTTTTCCCAATGTCTTAAATTCATAACAGAATCTGTAGAGGATTTCAGTTCTATTTTTTAAACAAGGAAATGATCAGGCAGTGGAGGTGCACACCATTAATCCCAGCACTCTGGAGGCAGAGACAGGAAGATCTCTGTGAGTTAGAGGCCAGCCTGGTCTTCAGAGTAAGTTTCAGGACATTAAAAGCAACACAGAGAAATACTGTCTAGCAAAAAACAATGAACACCCTCAACAATATACATACTTTTGACTAATATACTTAACTACTTAACAAGAAAAAAGAAAGTTATGGACTGTCTAGGTGACATTTACCTGATAAGGACATAGATCATGATAGACACTTTGCAAATTTTAAAGCTGCTAATATAGAACTGTTTAATCCCCAAGAGATATTAGAAAACCCAAGCCATACAAGTAAACATAGTGAATCATTCCTTTTTCTTCTATTCATCATGCTGTTTGGGTACAAGTAATGCATTTTTAAAATTCCATCATACTAGACATTTTGGCCCAAACTTTTATTTTATTATTGTGGCTGTGTATGAATATGTATGTGGATGTGTGTGTATATGCATTTTTGTACACATGTCTTGGTCCAGACACCCACCTTAATTGTATACCTCATGTTTTATTGGCACAGGACCCCTCACTTGCCCGTAGCTCCCCAATAAGAGTAGTCTGGCCATATATTCACCTGTTTCTGTTTTACATCACTGGAATTATGAGAAAGCATCACCACATCTGACTGTTTTATCTGGGTTCTGTTTGTCACACTGAGGTCAAGAGTCAGGGCATTCTGGGATATATAGCAAGACCCTGCCAAAACAAAACTAGCTGGCAATTGGTAGAGCTGAGGGTGTAGCTAAGGGTAGTACACTTGCCTAATAGGTGAATTTATGATGCAGTCTGGAGTACCACAAAGATATATAGATAAATATGTAATTAATGCTAAATTGTTCATCTGTGAGCATGCCTCACTTCCAGAAGAAGTGCTTTTAGGCAGCTTATAGTTTTCATAATATATTTAATTAAAGAATCAATTTTCTGCTAACAGATTATCTTTTTAGGGTACCATACAGTCAGCTGATTGTGAAAAAGCCTCTTTTCTGTGTGTACCTACTGCCCAGAAGCAGTGACTGAATAATAGACCCTGGAATTCAGTGGCCCAGCTGTCACTAAGTTTTCCACTGAATTCCACATTTTATAACATGTACTTCAGTGACTGAAGAGTATGCAGTGGCTGAGAAGTTTAGTCTTTGAGGGTTAATTTGGAGTCAGGCATGTTCAATGTGAAAATTCACCTTTTCTCCTAAAAGGAGATTAAAGAAACTTAAGCAAATACATTCTCTAAGAAAGGCTAGAGTATTGATTTCAATATTCCAGGGGAAAGAAAATAATAGATTAGTCTATCAATGCTAGACTAAAACCGATAGAGTAGATACAAACCTTTTCTGACTACTGGAGATGGCTCACAAATCAGACTCTTTCGTTTTTTTCTAGCCAAAGTCAAGACAGAAATATGATCAGTTAAAATTTTATCTTTCCCATATATAGCTTTTTCTGGCACATGGCCCTGAAAGAAATGTGTCCCTTGAGTCCATAGATAAAGAGGTCACACTATGATGTACTGCCTTCAGACACTACATCTTAGGAAGTCTAACAGAGGCTTTCCTGGGTGTATTTGTAACAGTTCTTGCCTTCAAACCAAGGGCAAAATGCCAGCCCTCAGTTCAGCTGACAGACCTCGAGGACAGAAACAGCCATGTAAAAATGCAGCTCTCTGGGGCCTTGACATGACTGTCAGATGCAGTTTGGAATCCTCATCAGCATAGACAAACTGCACATAGATAAAGGATTCTCTATAACTGGATATGGTGATTTAATTCTTTGTATTACCTTAACATCATGAGACAGATGCTAAAGCAAAAGCAAGGTCTGAAAATATTGTATTATCTGATTACTACCAGAGATGGTATACCCAGGTGACATAGAGTCTGCAGAAAGGTCATGCTGACTTTCTTAAACTGCATGGTGAAGACTTTCATCCTGAAATATTATACCTACCATGTATTATTATTATTATTATTATTATTATTATTATTTGCTGTTATTTTTCTAACTAATTTTCTTAGTAATTAAAATTAATCACATGATTGTGGTCTTCAGAGAAAATTGTCTAACAACTACTTCTTCATAACGCCTGATTTTTGCATTGTGGTTTTATGGGTAAACTTTTGCAGTTTCTCTAAGAAGCTGAGAGAATCCACAGGGGAAATTTCATACAGAGGAGCTGGTTGGTTCCTGGTGTGAATGGCAGAATGGCCCTGAAACCTTAGTGCACTCTGGCCTGTGACTCACTGGAGTTGAGCACTATCCAGTGACATCTCACCCTCCTAATACGCTTGAACTCCTGCCAATCTTTTTACATTCTCCTATCCCGCATCCCCTTGTTTGTTTGTTTTGGAAAAACTACATGCTTTGTTCATCCTCAGAGTGGTCTCTGGAATGGTCTGCTGCCACACCTGAACGTATGTCCACAAGCTGCGGCCCAGTGGGCTCGGTGGCCTGCATGGTTATACAGAGACGTTTCAGTGTGGCCTGTGATCATGTGAAACATATCAATGATTGCAGATGTCTGTGCTGAGAGCATAGATAGCTTAGCTTCCTGGGTATTAGTTTCCTTGTCTGTAAAATGGAGCTGACATTCCGTTCAATGTCATGATTACTTTCATCAGAAGCTACTGCGAAGCTGCCTATAAACATCTAATACCCGTCATTGAAGACTCCATGTATCTACCTTCCTCTTAGCCAAGTCTTATTTTCCGAGAAAAAAAAATGTGAACTTTCAAACTACTTTTCCCTCTAACCAGGAGACGGTAAGTGAATATTGCATTTTGACTGACTGTTATTATGTTTAAGTTGTTTAATTTAATTACAGGTCTATCGATAGACTATTTGGAGAATAAGCTTTATTGGATCAGTTCCGGAAATAGAACCATAAACCGATGCAACCTGGATGGGGGTAATTTAGAAGTAATAGAGTCAATGAAAGAAGAATTAAAAAAAGCTACAGCCTTAACCATCATGGGTAAGTGCCGTGATTCTGTGATGCGGTTGAATCTTATTGATTAGAAGTTGATTGATTATGACCTATTAAAAGCCTAGCAAAGTTACTGCTTCATTAGTAACAAAGACACATTCAAGCTGAACATCTCTGTGCATTTTTTCTTACTTTTTAACTTTAGAAAACACACTTTTACAATTATCCAGATTAGACACTTAGTGCTGATGCTAAAATGAACTTCACTTAGTTATCAGTTTTCAGTTTTGTGTAGATTGTGCTTCTGTTTTATCCTTTCCTGGGCTCTATTGCAGCTCTGAAGCAAATGGTGTACATGTTTTCCAATGCAGTCGAATCTAGCTCATCTGTTTTTGCAGCATTGAAATGAAAACCATGTCATGATCATCTGACCAATGACTAAAATCACTCTCTCTACCCAGAACTCTTGTGTCTTTTGGGCAGATTCTGATGACCAACTCTCATTTTTATCCATTTTGTTCAGTATTATGGAGGATTTAGAAAATCAGCAGAATGTATGTTTTCTATAAAAACAAATAGTGAAAATTGCTGTTATAAGCTGGGTTTTGAATTTTTAGTTTTCTTTTTAAAGATAGCTTCATGTAATCTGTAATCTATAAGAGATGGTTCCCATACAGAACTGTCATTTGGTGAGCGGTTTTTGTTGTGTGGATGGTCCCATGTGGTCAGCTTACAAGACTGAATGCCCTGTGTGGCTTATCAATTGTTGTATTATGTGACATACATAAGAAATGAGAAATAAGATCCATGTTTATAGTTCTAAACATCAGGATATGTCAAAGAACATATCAAAATCTTACACTATTTTAAAAAGTTCAACTTGAATATGTTTTTAATATTTATATAATTAGCAAATTGAATCCTGAATTTATAGAAATTCTACTTCCCACAGTATTTCATCACATCCATCTGTCCATAAATCTAATATAAGGGTATTTTGCCATTGTTTTGTTTGCTTTGTTTTGGTAATAACTATGAGCACATTAGCAAATGATAGCATACCATTTCATGAGGGAGAGATACTTTAAAATATATTTTTAGGCAAATTACCTTGATTTCCAATCATGAATGCTGCACGAATAAAAGTCAGATATAATAGCATGTGTTTTTCCTCAAAAATAGAAGGCTGAGGAATGTTGAATTCCAGGCTAGCCTGGGCTACATTGTAAGTTGGAGACCAGCATGCACCACCCAACTAGTGAGTTTGAGACCAGGTTGTGTTATAAGGAGAACGTCTCTCACAAAAAAAAGGAGTTAATGAAAATGAAGAAATCTTGCGTTTAAAAATTATTTAAGACAGAATGATGTCCCACTTTCTTGTGAAGAGGGCAAAAAAGAGATTGTTCTCACTTGTCATCGAAGGCTACAGTGATATATATATGCATGCATATGCATATATTATAAAACCTTGGGAAATGTAAGCAAATGTCCAGTATAAAGTGCTGACTTCTGCATAAGTGTCAAATTCAGTTCTTGGTACATTTTAGTTTTGTATGCTTCACTTTTGAGCGGGACCCTTACAGGTATCCAGGAAGAGAAGTGAATCCTCGAAGAGATGAGAATGAAAACCCTGTCAGATAGACGTCTTTCAACCTAGAGCATACTTTGGGGAGTCTAATGCCAGGAAATTCATCGTTTGCATCTTTAAAACATAGCACAATTTGGAAAAAGTTTTCTAGAAAACAATCCAATTCTAGGTGCACAATACAGGTTAAGGTGTGACTATATAGAAACTCTTTTACAAAATACATGTGACCATGAGGGGTGGTTCTGTAGCTAAAAGACCTAGACTTTAGTTGTCTCTGTTGGCCTAGAGGTCATCAGGCTACAAAGTACATGTGACACCTCCCCTTATGTTTGGCAAAGGACTAGGGAAGAAACAGTCTGGGATAATCATTTTAGAGAATTTGGGTGAAATCTGCCTTGACAACCCAGGGGCCAAGGTCTGTTTCTGAGGATAACACAAAGGTCAGCAGATCCTTAACAGAATCCATTCCTAGTTTGCAGGACAAGAAAATAGGTATTGTATTTTCTCCATTGAGAAGAGACCCCTGTGTGTTAAACATTCATAGTTAACCTAATAAACTGTTGGTGCAAGAACCTTTGTGTCCCCAACAAGCTTCATGAGCCACTAGTGCCATATTACCTACCTACTTGGTTTCAGTGTCTTCTGACGTTTTTTTCTGATCTCTAGCTTACTTTTTTTCTTTTTTTTGGCATTTTTTTTGCAATAATTTCTTCAACTTGAGAGTTTTCAAACATAGATTTATACTTACAAGTAAAGAACCTTCTTTTGAAAAATTACTATTTTTTTATTTCTTGGCATTTGTGATTTCCTGTTCCATTTATACATGCTATTAATTATGTTTAATATTCTAGTGACAGGATGACTAGTATAAACAAATTATAGGAATAAGGTTATATTTTGGCTTCAGTGGTTTGCTTTATTGGGGCTAGTTAGCTACATTGAATCTGGACTTGTTCTAGGGTTGCTCACCTCATGGTACAGAGGAGCACTAACAGCAGGTACAGACACTGCTGAGAAGCAGCCCCAGTGACTAGCCTGCATGAATTAGGAGGACAGTCTGCTATCTCTTGCTAATTTATTCATATTGTGATTCTATCAGTGAATTAATCTGTTCATTTTGCAGGGTCCTCAAGATCTATTCCTCTCTGAAAAAGGCAGGACAGAAATACCCAGACCTGTGTTGGACTCATCTCCTAGGCTTTTCTTAGTTCATCCAGGTCTCTAAGAACACTATGTCACACAGCTCAGTGTTGGCACTGTTTTTTTTTTTTTTGTCTACACACAGATACACAGGCATGTAATAAATATACGTATATATACTAACATACACACAGGCATATTCAACTCACGTATATTTAACTCGCATACAACACAACACACATGATTGAGACCCAGGTTGTTAATTCACACATTTTAGAGTTAATGTTGTTTTCTCCTTGTGCTTTTACACACACACACACACACACACGATATATATATATATATATATATATATATATATATATATATATATATATCTGAGGCTTATTTTAAGGTTGAAAATTTTTGTTGGTTTTGTGAGACAAGGCTTTAGCCAGAATTGGTCTTCAACTCACTATGGTTTTGAAGACTTTGGGTCCTTGTTCCCCCTGCATCCACACTCCACATGCTAGCATGGCAGGTGTGATGCCCACCTGCCTTCTACAGGATGGACCTGTGAGGTTATTTACATGACTGGGCGTTGTCAAAGCAGCAGCATGCTCCCTATGGGCACTTTAGCATATGTTAAACATCAAGTAAAAGCAAATATGAAAATCTGAAAGTGTCACAATAATCATTCACATTGTGCTCTAAACTTAATACCTGCATAACTTATAATATCAAACCAAATTAACAAAGAAAATGTAGGAAAACAAAAAAAATGAGAAATGTTATAAAAAGTCATGACAATTCAAGAAAATTGCCTTTTTACACCCTCAATATGTGTCTTCATAATCCTGTAAAAACCATGACATTTAGATAAATGAAAGACTTTAGCAGTTTCCGCTTCTTCTGCTAACACTTCTGACACTGTTCTTAATAGGAAACAATTGTTAAAATTACGAGCTTGATATTGTGGATGAAGTCTCAAAAAACGGAGAAAGTTAAGTTCTCTATTTTGACAAAAGTGGGGTTTAGTAGTTTGTTAGTGAACAAAAGTTCACTGACAGCCTGGAAAAAAAAAATGTTCGGATGATCACAAGCCTTGCTTGTGCCGGATCCACTCAGAACAGGAGTTGGCAAAAACTGAAATCCTTTAGCAAAGGGATGTCTGTGTGTCTATGCTCCTCCCTACCACCAAAGCTTGATCAAAATCAGTTGAACAGCATCCATTAAAATCTCTGAGCGCAGCACACTAACTGGTTACAGCAGCTCGTGTTCAAAAATGTAAAAAACATAATTAAACAGAAGTGGGATGGGAATGATTGTTTCCCAGCAAGCTCCCGTCTTAGCGTTCTGGGCAGGCTTCTCCTGCTTCCTCAGAGTCTGCACTCTTTCAATTTGAGGGAGAAAATAACAAAAGCATGGATGGCTGCCTGCTGAGGACAAAGGCTGTAGCCATAAGAAAGAAAACACACAATTGAAGCAGAGGCCTCACTGTGGTCCAGGGGATTATATTACTTAGAATGTTTAAACAGAAATTTCCTCACAGTGATACTTAAATTACACATCCCGAGAACAAAGAAACTGTCTTCCTGCCAAGCAATACATATATACAAACTCACACTGCCTCCCCAGACCGACTATGTAAGTAACAGGCAGTAAATATCTGAAGTTTGCATTTAACTAAAATGTAAGAGTGGTTCTCCTCAAACTGCGATAAAAATGTCTTCACACATTTTTCATTGATTTTTAATTTTCAAAACTTGTAAACTCTAACTACTGGGAGTCTCAGATTTACTTAGAGTAAGGGATACAAATAAAGTAGAGAGAGAATGGAAATGTTGAATATCTGGTACTGTCCAGATCAAAACAAAGTCATATCTGATGGGTCTGAAAACCAAGGTGATAAATATCAAGATTTACACAAAGCTAGAGTTTAGAACTTGGATGAGGCCTCAAATGCTAAAGTTCTTGTCATATAAGCATGAGGACCAAATAACAGTCCTCAATACTCAAGTGACACGCTAGGCACAGCGCCATATGCTTGTAGGCACAGAGCTAGGGATGGGAACCAAATGGATGTCTGGCATGTGAGTCCAGCTAACCTAGTCTGCTTGGTGCATCCCATGTCAGTGAGAGACCTTATCTCAAAAAATGTGACGAACAGCTCTGGAGGAACCATAATTAAGGTTGATCTCTGGGCTCCATGCATATACACATAAGCAAGCACACACACACACACACACACACACACACACACACACACACTGAATACAGCTTAATTTTTTTCTCTTTGAGTGTGGCACTCCTTCTGAATAAACAGAATGGGGCCAAAGTCCTGGTTTATGACTCTCAGACTAGGCTAAACTCTATGAGACTTCCTGATTGTCCTGTCTCTTGGATCAGTTATATTGGCAATGCCAGACCACCTTCATGAGACTACCTAACCAATCCTGTGGAGAAGAGCACACAGAGAGAAACAGATGTTCACCTAAAGGGATATCTGCTGCGGTCCATCTTGAAATAAGGAGCTCTAGACTGGTCAGAAACTCTGTAGATGACAGTACAAACCGATGGTCTTAAAGAAACCTCAGATGGAATCTACAAAGCACAAATTCAAGTAGCTGCTTCCAAATCCTTGCCCCAGGAGATCATGTGAGATAAGAAGCTTTTATTGTGTTAAGTTGTTAATCTTTTGGGAAGTAGATACACAGCAGCTGATTAACTAATTTGTACATTATTCTGTCCAAAACATTCATCCCTTTGTGAAAAGATTCAAATGCCTAATGAAATCAGACAGGGAATCAGTCAGTCAGAATAATAAAATCAAATATTCCCTCCAAGCAAGTTTATAACCAGAGGTAGCTTCTGCCAGGGAAAAGCAGAAACTTGGTCATCTAAAACAAAACACTGTTAATTCCCATCAAGTTTTGGCAAGATCTATTTTGTTTAAGACAGCTGGAGAAAAATAGTAAAAAAAGAAAAAAAAAATATTCCCTCCATTACAGTAAGCCAAAACTGACTCTAAGCTCCAGGATCTGGACTTGCATGGGAGAGAACAACTATCCTGTGTATGATAGTACACTTCTCGGCTCTAATTACGTTTATCACAAGAAATATTAACCTTTGTACCAGACATTTCAGTTTTCATGATGAATAGTACAGACATTTATTTAAGATCTCACATCTTTAAAATATTACCAGAGATCATTCTTGCTTAGGAAAATATTAGCCAGATATTTTATGTTGTGAGAGTTGACAAATGATGTGAAATACACAAAACGGGGAGTTGATTGTACCTCGATTAAACATTACATTTGCGTTTGCGTGAGGTATCTGCTGATAGAGACACCTTCTGCCTGTTGTTCCGATAAACTCTTACAGGAGAATATAACTGACAGGTTCAAAGCTCCTACCCCTAGCAGCTATGATTACTGAGAGTCATTCAATGTTCCTTTCAGTCATTCTACAGTGCTGTGCCACTGCCTCCTCTATATACCAATCACTGTTGTATATGGAGAGAGGAACACTGACGTCATAGAGCTTGCCCAGTAACAAGGAAGGTAGATAATCAAGAAGATCGATAACTAGTAAATGACGTAATGCTTAGGAGTTGGTGGGCGTGTGGAGAACCGGGCAAGGAAATGATGAGTTCGTGGCAAAGACGATAATTGCAGTGAGTCCTACAGAGGGCTTTCTGAAGACAGGGGCATCCGAGGAAAACCAGGAAGAGATAGTACAGGAAGGGCAACAAGTGCCATTGGAACTGACCAGACTGCTTAAGCCATTTTACAGTTTTATGCTGCAAACCTTCATTGTGACTTTTAAATAACTCTTTCTAGATGGTTGTAATGCTATATATATATATATATATATATATATATATTTCCAACAAGTGCCATTGGAACTGACCAGACTGCTTAAGTCATTTTACAGTTTTATGCTGCAAACCTTCATTGTGACTTTTAAATAACTCTTTCTAGATGGTTGTAATGCTATATATATATATATATATATATATATATATATATATATTTCCTGAGTTCTGCACCTGAAACACAAGCCTGTTGGTGCTTTCTCTGCTCCCCAGTGAACAGGGACTTCACCTGTTCATATGTGATTCACCTTTGAAAGAAATGGTTAACATCTTTGAAGCTCTGTGCAGCTAATGACTGAACTTCAAATTCCCACCAATTTCTAAAGGCAGTCAACTTTCTATTCTTCACCACCAGAAATAGCAAATACAAGACTGCTGCCTTAAAAAAAATTAGCACTAGAAGCTACAAATAATATAGGTCACCATTATTTTTATTTTACTTTAACTGCCAGTTTTAGATACAGTTTTCTGTTATATGTACACTTGAGGTTGATATAAAATAGTGATATGCTAAGCATGATTTAATAATAACTTATGCAGGGAAAGAATGTACAGCCAGCGATCAGTATCAACTTATTAGTTGCCAGCTTTTGCAGTCAGTTGTATGGCCCTAGTTCTTGTTTGATTTCACCATCAGACACATCTGACATGCTGCTTTCTCATCATGGTTGAAGAAGTTAATGACCTGAACTCGTTGATCAGTTGCTTCTCAGTGCTAAGTCACTTTGTGAGGAAGATGAGGAGTAGATTCAAACTTTGAGCTTTATCAGGGTGTATGAGTTGATTCATGATTTTATTTAACATATTCTTCCTTTCCTCTATTCAAGTAAGTAGTTTGTGAGTAAAATCCCTATATTGTATTTATGCTGAAGAAAGATTAAAAAAATCTTTTTGTGAAATTAAGAAAAAATATATCAGTGAAACAAACATACCGATAGAAACACACTTTTGATATTTGCAGAAAATTAAATTGTAAATCATAAAACAGCGTCCTGGGTGCTACTGTGCATTTTATACTTAGGATTGAACAGGGAAGAGCAATGGTAGAGGGATCATACATCTCCACAGAACTCAAGCAGAATTTTGGCTATTACACAAACTCAAAAAGACCATGAGTTTATATCAGAAGTCTCTGGCATATGGGATTAAGGATCAGCAAACTATTTAATCACTAGGGATCATGATTTAGTCCATTATAAAGTGTCAGGTAGTAATTTGTCAAGTTTTGTTAGGTTAAGAGTTTTGAATCTACTGTAATAAATGGGTTATGAATTTGAATTTGACTTGTGTGCCTTATTATCATAGCTTTTGATCTAATTATGCTTTTATATAATACTCTATTGCAAATAACATGAATTCTTTGCAATTTCTTTTTTTTTTTTGCAAATACATACATACAGAAGCAGCCCTCAATCTCCAGAGTTATTCTAGACTCAGTCAAGTTGTCAAGGAAGATAAGAGCACACAGTCACAGTTTATATAATATCACTAATATATAAATATGTATATATATATTGCAGTGATAATACATATTGTGTATGCGTCTGTGTTTGTGTTTGTGTGTGTGTGTGTGTGTGTGTGTGTGTGTGTGTGTATGTAAGTAGTGTGGGAGAATTACAGACTAGAAGAATTTTGAAAACATAATTTCCTCTCATATTTCTAGAGGGTAAAAAGCTAAGATCTGAATTCAAATTTTAGAGGAGGCCTTCTCTTTTGCTACCGAAGACTTTCTTTTAAAGTGTTATTGTTCCTGTGTCTGCGAGCAGGGAAGCATGTTGCCATGGCTGGATGTGGTATCGAGAGAACAACTTTTGGAGTGGGATTTCTCCTGACACTCTTTACATGTGTTCTGGGAATCAAACTCAGGTTGTCATGTTTGTAGGGCAAGGGCTTTATCCCTGATCTGTCTTGCTTGTCTGATCCATACCTATCTTTTTATAAATATAAATGGCAAGGGATCAATCAGCTATATTCATTATGTGATAAAATCACAGAACTAGGATTAAATCAAAAGGTCTGGACAGATGGATCAGCTGTCAAGAATCCTCTACCAGATGATCTGTGTTGAATTACCAATACCCTCTTGGAGACTTACAACCATCTGTAACTAGTTCCAGGGGATCTTATATTTTATTCTGTCCTTCACATACACCAGGAACAGTACATATTCATACTTTCAGTCAAAAACAATTATACACAGAAAATTCAAATAAGTAAATTTTTAAGAAACTCAAATACACACACACATATAGATATATTCAAGTATGTAATATATATATATATATATTCAAACTCCAATTTTAAGTTTTTATACTATTTTCTGACAGTAATCCAATGCCTTCATTTTCCATAACATCCCCTGTTCTGTAGACTATGAACCACAACCCACAGAATTCTAGGGATTTGACAAAATACTTAGGAAAACTACAGCAGTTTTGTTGGTGGCTTTGTTCTGAGAAGTGGGACTTAAATCACCATTCATAAGTATGGTTGATTTTAAATTTTACCTTTTAAAACATGGAAAAGCACTACCTTGTCTCAGGAAATAGTGAGAGTGTCAATGATGACTTAGTCAGGGTTAAGTATTTTGAGCAAAAGGAGATATCATGGCTTTAAAATATGCATCTGGGACAGGAGACACTGGTAATACAAGCATTAAGTATGGAAATCACTGTGCAAAAATGCAAGTGAGGGTTTGGGGTTGTTTAGCTTCATTCGTGTTGCTATGATAAAAATGCCCTAAAAAGGCAATATAGAGAAGGCATTACTGAAGATCAGAATTCCAGATTTTAGCCTAGCATTGTGTAGAAATCAGGGCAGTAATTTTAAATAGCTAGTGCTCTGGCTAGTTTTATGTCACCCAAAGTGACATCATATGAGAAAAGGGAAACTCATTTGAGAAAATACCTCCATCAGATCAGCCTGTAGGCAAATCTGTGGGAAGAGTGGATGAATAGATAGGAGATGGAAAAACATATTCAGTATGTTTGTAGAAATTTTTTCCATCTAAAACAAAACAAGAAATCCAACTTGCAAAAGAAGAAAAGAAGGAGGAAAAGGTGGTAAGACGGAGAGCGAAGAAGGAGGAGGAGGAGATGAAAGGAGGGAAAGGAGGAGGAGGAGTAGGAGTGAGGATGTCGTATTCATGATCGATAGCCCTAGCAGTGGACCCTCCGCATCCCCTCCGACCCCAGATCCTCCTCTAATCCTCTCCTACGAGAAGAATGAGAAGGAAGAGAAGAAGGGAAGTAAGAGTGCGAAAGGAACTAGCTCATTTTGAGGTGCACTGGAACCCATGGCACAGGGTCTCAGGAATACGTGGATAAGGAATTGGTGGAAGGACAAAACAGACACAAGACTCGAAAGGAATTGCAACTGAATGTGTCTTTATTAGGCCGAGTCTCCTTCCTTTATACTGAACATTTCTTAACAGCATGTATTCAGTTTTTTCTTCGTGTGGTACAGATTATTCTTAGGAATCATGCCATCAGATCATGAGATAGATTTCATCAGACAGATGTCCCCAGTGTGAGTCTGCAGTTGGTCATGCTAGACATGGCTTGGTATTAGTTTTGATATAAATCTTTATCTAAGCAATGAGCTCATGGCATTTTGGTCTAAGGGCAAGCAGTTGTGGTTAACAGTCACACAGTCTAAAGTCTTTCTATATTTCTGCAATCTATGTTAAAGAACTTCTTTCCTCCTCCTTCTCCATATTTTTAACTTTTTTTCAAACCTTCCCAAAAACCAATCTCAAGAAGTTACAGGCATTTATCTCTCTCTTCTATCCTTATCCCATTTTTTGCTGAATCTCCCCCCTCTCTCTTTCTCTCTCTCTGTCTCTCTCTGTCTCTCTGTATCTCTCTCTCTCTCTCTCTCTCTCTCTCTCTCTCTCTCTCTCTCTCTCTCTCTCTCTCTGTGTGTGTGTGTGTGTGTGTGTGTGTGTGTGTGTGTGTCTGTAGCCCTCTCTGTTATAAAACATGCTCGGTAGGGCAGATTGTCCTCAAATCCAGAAATCTGCCTGTCTCTGTCTTCACCTACTGAGAAATGGCATTAAAGGCTTTGGGTATTACTACCCAGCTGAATACATCTTATTTTAAATGTACTATAATCACACGGTGTATTTTCAGTGATTTTTGTTTTTAAATCTTCGTTGATGCTATGCTGAAGAATATCGGGGCAATGTCACTTAGCTCAAGGAGCTCCAAATCCATCTACTTGCATTTTCTAAGCCATCGGTTCTCTAATTGCCATAACACTATTCATTAAAGTAACAGTAATATATGACGTATAACCAGGCAATTTGCCCGGCACTAAGTACAGTGCACAGTTGTCTTCTCTAAGTATTCAAGCAGCATTAATAAGAAGTAATAACCCATCAAAATTTACATTAAAAGTCTATGAGAAATCTCTAAAGGACTATATGTGATATTTTTCTAGCAATTTCAGTCACCTTAGAACGCTCTGTTCTGACACGTTGCTCTTCTTAATGCTAATTGTCTAGCAAGCTGGATAAATACAAGCTGCAGGCTGCGTCCTGGTACTTTTTTGTTATCAAATGATAATTAGTGACCAGAGAATAATACCATTAACATAAATAATCCATCATCTCAGCTTTGCCGTTCCTGAAGCTTTAAGTTGTAATTTCCCTGTGTGGACTGCTGAATGGTAACTATCAGGAATCATTTTCATAATGAAGATTTATATTGCTCAAAGTTTAGACTACTAAAAACATACATGTGAAAGGTCTATTTTTGAAATAGGGAAACCGTTATTATAAATTACTTTATGTCTCCACTTTAATTTAAAAGGAAATGGTAAAATATTTAGAATGGAAAACATCAGAATCTTATATTCATAACAGATTTGGGGGTAAGACTCTTAAACTCATGGGAGCCTTCCAAAACCCCATACCTAAAACCACTGGTAATAAAAAGTCCTATACATACACTGTGATTTTTTCCCTATGCATATGTATTTAGAATAAAGTTTAATTTTGTAATTACAAGGACAATAACAAGCGTTAATAGTAAAATACAGTAATTTAAATTCTATCCATTGCTGCATATAAGGTCTGTCTCTCTCCAGATGTTTTACTCTTTACTCCCTGCCCTTCTTTAGATGGTTTGAGATGCTACCCAGCCTGCAGGATAAAATAAATTGAGGTGGACGGTTTATTAGACACTCTGCCTGATACGTTTGCAGTCTGATTGTGATAGCAAGCCACATTAATTTTCTTTCCTTCAGAAGTTCTAGAGTAGATTTCTGCTGCATAACTCTCATTATATATTATATTTATATTTCCTCATTTAATGCAGAACTTGCACTTTATTTGCTAGAAGCAGTTTGATGAATTCTTGGCATATTCAAATTACTGGTGCCATTAGTCTGTGCTTTGAGGTCCTTATTAAGCGAAATAAAGCATGCTTGGACTTAAGCTTGACAGTCATTCTGATCCTCAAAAGGGCTGCTAAGTGCCTAATGGTAAAGTAGCATATAAAGTGTGGAGACACAGGATCAAGGAAGAGCTTGTGCCCCGACTGGAGCAATCAGCCGCTCAGATTATGAGCATTCAGAATAACACACTCTTTACAAGTCACAAAGAACTTATTTATGGATTTTTTCCATTTAGTCTGCTTAGACTGCAGCTGATGAACCACAGAAAAGAATACTACTATAACATAATTATAACCCCTTTTCAATCAGAGACTGAGAATGAATTTTAAAAATGTAAACTCTTAGGTCAGACACCTGCTCGTATACCATAGGTACTAACTCATCTTGGAAAGAAACCAGGATGTACAAATTACACCACAATTTTCCAGTAATATTCTTTCAAACTAAAGATAAACAGCGAGTGTTGATCTTTTCCTCTATAGTTGGTTTAGATGACATGAATCACATAATTTTCGGGCCTGTTCATGCGTTTTAGATATCTTTAAAAAGGACTCTGTAATTTAACATGGGGATGCTCCAACTAAATTCACTTTCTATTTTCCTAAACGATATCAACACAATATAGTATATTATTAGAATGTTAGAGCTGGTAGGATAATCTGATGGTTAGAGTATGTGCAACAGAAGCCAATGACCAGTTGACTCTCTTCCATACAAAGGTGCAAGGAGAGAACTAAACACCAACAATTCTCTGATCTCCACACATATAACTCACAAACAGCATATATACCCTCAGTTATAATAAAAGCATAAATTAAAAAAATGTAAAGTTAAACATTATACAGTTTAAATTGTTTCTATAATTTCAATTTTATTTAACATTGCTTCATAATTAAATTATACCCTTCTAGTAGCATCCTAAGTAATGGATTAAAAAAGGCAATAAATACTTCTAACTTTCAAAGAACTGTGTATTTACATTTTAGGACATATTTTTCTGTGCAGTTTTCAATGCAATTATATTGAATATGAACAAGATTCAAGGACCAATGTGAGACTATTTCTTTTGAATTGATTCTTAAAGATGCTACATTTGGGAGAAAGTTATGAGGGTGTTTTCTACATGTAGATAATCCATAATTAATTTAATGAAGAGAGTATAGTTAAGGCTATGATAAGACAATAGGACTTGTGGTAGGCTAGCACTGTAATTTAGAAAAATAAATGTTGTTAAAACATGGGTTTTCATCATCATCTCCAAGATTGCCTTTAGTAGGGAAATACTGGAAACCATCTATAGTGGAATATTTTTTATGTTTCCATTGGTTTAAAATAGAACATATAAGAGCTTCATAGTGGGCTAGGGTGATAGTACAGCCTTAAATGCTTGACATTAAAATATGAAAATGAAGTTGACCTGTACAACTCACATAAAGAGCATGGGTGTCATTTGTCGTGACACACACCTGTAATCCTGACATTGGAGATATGAAGAAAGCCATGGAGCACTAGGCAAAAGAGAGACTGTCTTAATGGATACGAGGTGAATTGCTTCACATGCATGCACGTGCACACACAGACATACAACCTACAAGTGCACTCACACATAACAAACAAAAAAGTTACATAGTCACAGAAACTAATCATAAAAATTTGAATTGAATTTCCATTTTCCTTAATCCTATTCTAGACTGAACAGTCACGTGATCAGCCCCTTAAAATGTTTTCTTCCTTTTGCCAAAAGCTGTATATCCAAGTCATTTTCATGCAGAATAGTTCTTTATACTTCATATATTTCCTCCTCATTTGTGTGTGTCAGGTATCTGATTATGAGAATTCTATTCAAAGTTGGGCTCCACTGTACCGACGGTCGGAGGAGTTTGGAAATAACCAAAAATAGTCCTTTTATAATAAATCAGTTTTAATAAAAGGAGAAATAAGGGAACTTACAGAGCCAAGGGTCCAGCGAAGCAGAGGGTAACGCGGGGGCCAAAAACAGGGGAGTCCTTCCGGGACCCTGTCCTTTTTAAAGGACCTTACTCCCCTGGGGCAGCCACGCCCCTGAACGCAGGGATTGGGCCAGCTGCCCCAACACTCTACTTTGTGTATATGATGGTTAATGCTGACTGTCGACTTGATTGGATTGAGGTATGCCAATGGGTGTGGTAAAACACACTGCTGCTTGTGTTTTTGAGGGGTTTCCCAAGAGATAATTGATTTGCGATGTAGTCACTAAGGAAGAAGAAGGGTAGAACCAGGATGGAGCCAACTGAAAGACAAACCCTTCCGCCACAGGCTCCTTTTCCTCTCTTCCCCCCATTTTCATTGTTCCAATACAAGCTCCCTATGAGTGGGTTATTTTCATCTCCAGTCCACAGCAATGACACAAGTGGCCATGAATTACAATTTCCCCTGATGTTGATTTCTCTCAGAAATAAACAAGTAACTCAGTATAATATCAAAAGTCCCACCAAGAAGTGACACCTATAATACCAGCACTGGAGAGGCTAAGATGGGAGATATATTAGAAGGCTGAGGGCAATTTAGGCCACATAGTGACTTCCAGGACAGTGTGGGCCGCTGGGAGAAATCTTTAAATAAGATAAAATCTTATTTAAAATCATAATAAAAACATTTTATTTATTTGTGAATTCTGATGCAATCATTATTCCAGATTTTTTCCCAATACACCAAGTCCATATGTGGATTTTCAGGTAGCAGAGTGGGGTTCTGGATGCATGAATCCTGACACTTGCTGAGACTTCCTTTACAAGGGGAAAGTGAAGTTTTGCTCATTTTTAAAATTATTTGTATACCCACATTCATAGCAGAATAAAGTACAAAATAAAGCACTATGGAGTGCTGCTTGCCCTATAAAAAGACAGCTATATTCTGATTAAAGAACACAGGGTAGCAAGCTGTAATTCCATCCAATTCAATTTGAAGGTACTGAGTTGTAATAATACAATATTTTAATGCCTGGTTATTTAAATGGACATCATTTTTTCTGAAATATGCTTTAATGTGGGGATTTTAAATGGATTCATTTTCAAGTGAATAAATATATCATATTAAATAATTCGGAAAAGACAGAGACATGGCAAATGGGTGCACCAAAGATCATTTATTTATGACAATATTCATATTTTAACCTTTTTCTTAGTAATATATTGATATTTACACCCTCATATATATTTCTAGTCAGTAAATTTTACAATATTAATTATTTGGCAATGTCAAGAGCTAGATACTAGCTATAATGACATTCATATTTTAATAATGACAGAGCATTAAATTATCCAAGATAGAACAGCCATTTAATGTAATTTTTAAAATATTGAAACCTTATAATATACAGCATGTTCAAACTGGCTATAATGATAGCTTCTCATTCTCATTTGGTATTTAAAAATGTTCAAGAATTACACTGTAAAGAAAATTTAGAATAATTGAATCCAAGTAGAGTTAAATGACTAATGTTAGTATACAAAACTGTAAGGACAAAATAAGATGAAAAATATACTAGTTTTTAAAGGCATGTCTTTTAGAATAAGAGAGGTAGGAACATCATTAGTGTTAGGCCATCCTTAACCATGCACACTACTAATTTTAGGGCAGCCTAAGCTACATGAACCAATGTCTCTAAATAAATCAATAATTAGATCACAATTGTTAGTTGGCCATTTAAACCTGAAAGGTTTATATGCGAGACATTTAAAAATAAATTTAGAAAGTGATTTCACTTCTTATTTCATCTTGTTTTTAAGGTTCATCAAAAGTTGCATAACATTGTTTTAATGTTTATATAATAATCCTCTGTGTGCTAGTATTTTATCTAATTGTTTCTGTCTACCCATTTTTTTATTTCCTTTTGGGAGGGCTAAAGGGAACCGTGATTCTCATTGACTTCAATAGTTATTTCACAGTTTCCTGGCAGGTTTTGTTGTAGCCAGCCATTTTTGGCTTATGAGTTGTTAAGCTTTTTGTCAGCTCCTCTTACGCTCTCCAGTCACCAGATTCTGCCAGTGGATGAAGTGATCCTCTGTATCCGCCTATTTGATATATATGCAGAGGCACCAGCTTCCTTGCTTTCATTCCAAATGGCATTCATCAGCTCTTTCCCCGTCATAATTGCTTAATCACAAGACTTTTGTCTCATTTTTCAGAACATCCCATCCCTGGTACCCACACTCTCCCTCCCCCACTAAAAAAATAAATAAATAAAAAAGAAAAAAAATTCCTAAAACTCAGAACTAAATGTTAATCCCAAAGATGGAATGATCCAAATCATCATGACTAAATTAATTAAAGCAAGTTTTTTTTTTTTTTTAATTCATGTACCTGGGCTGCTTCTCCCTAAGGAAGCATTCAAAAGAGGTCATCACTGGAGGCAAAGAAAACAAGGTTTTTATAAAGAAGTTCATGGAAAGGGTTTTTCAAATGGGGCATTTGACTGGTAAACTAAGTGAGGTTATAGGAATAGAACATAGCATAACAAGTTAGGCCTAAAGACCTCCTGAAACAAAGACATCACTGCAGACTGGCTACTATACTAACAGGTAATCATAACCACATAGCCATAACAACCCTTTGAAAAAAAAGTCGGGTAGCAAAAGGTTATAAATAATATTTTAAAACAGAGACGTGATATTGCCATTCCCGCAACAGGCTGTACAGAACCATTTGTAGTTAAGGTTACAGCTAATAAAAAGACAAATCCTTGAGAAACAGTGGTCTAATCATAAACAGGATTAAAAATATTAAATTATAAGATAGCTTTTATGCCTAAGATAAAGTCAGGCTGGTTCTTCACAGAAAAAAAAAATCAAACAAACAAAGACCCAAGTTTTCTAATTCTCTGGGCACTATTACATAAGAAATTTGCTTGTCACAAATGCAGTGTTTCCTTATGGATGTCTCCAATAGTGAGGAAAAATCTACATGGAAATGCATAGAGCACATGTCCACTATGCATGTAACCTTGATTGCAGTCCTCAATGCTGCAAAATGAAAATAAATAAAATATGCCTACAAAAGAAAAGTAATTTCAAAATAATTCATGAGCAGAAATTACAGAAATGCGAGAAAAAGCTTTCTTGTACCTTCTTAGGTTCGGTGCCTAGTGGCCTGTGAATTAAACCAGTAGAAGAGAGGACAGAAGAAAAGACAATTGAAAAACACATTATACCCACGGGATTCACAGAAAAGAAAGGAAGCTCAGTGAGGTGGTTAGAATTGGACTTATACAACATTTTAACAAAGGAACAGAATCTGGGATTTCAAAAGACTTAAATAATGAGGAAATGACTTGGAAATATGTGGGAGTAACTAAGGGATTTAAGGAAAGCTTGCTTGTGTGTGCACAGTTCAGCACCGGCTCCTGGGTATAAGTCATTCTCTTCACTGTGTGTGGGAGAGAGGGATATTTCACAAGGGAAATTTATAACATTTTTACAAGGGAAACTTTTCTGTTTGGAAGCAGACGTTGTGAGGGCAGAGAACTCCTGTATCTATCTGTTGATCTTCAGCCACCAAAACAGGGATGATACCTTTGGTATGGTGGGCTTACAGCAAGCTCACCACTGCACAGATGTGTGAATGAACCTAAATAAATGATGAATGTGATAGGCTGACTTCCAGAACACAGTGCCCCATGAGCCCTGCAGCTGTGGAGCTTGGGTGACTTCCCCTGGGGATCATATGGCTGACTGCCATCTTAAGCTCATCACCCGCTGTGAGGTGCCAGGAAGAGTGCCTTCCTTCCTGTGACCTCTTGGGAGCAGATTAGCATTCAAAATATTTAGGGCAGAGACTGCTGAATGTAGATCATTCTGCACCATCGTAAAGCTGGAAAACATTTTATGCAGGGCACCTTCATTTTCTTACTTCAAAGTGACTTTCTACAGTGGCATGTTCTCATTCTTCCAAATTTATACTAACTGGGAAGACTAAAGCTCCTTCCATATGTAGCCACAAGGGAAGGGCGTAAAAAGTCAGAAATGTACTGCACACCCATCCATGGTTCCCTTTGACTGTTTCTTTGTCTTTTGTTTGCTTTGTATTTGAGACAAGGCTAGGACTGAAGTCACCATCCTCTTACCTCACCTCCAGTCTAGCCTGGAGTGCCACCTTCACAGGTGTGCAAAACCATGTCGATACTGATTATGTAATGGAATCACAGCAGTACAGTAGCGTAACATACGTTTTAGATTATTGTTTGTTGCCTCGTTTAATTCAATATAGCTAACAGTCATTGTCCATGCCAATGAGTGGTTTTTTCATAATCTCTGTATTAACCTATGAGGCAGGGATACTGATACCAAAAGCAGAAAACCCTGAATGAAGATCACGAGGAGAGTCATTCCCGCAGGAAGCATCACTCTAGCTTGTGGGGCCCCAAGGAAGATTCTGTCATGACTCTTGGCATCCATGAACCCACTCAGGTTCTGGCATTGATAGACTCAGCAAAGGAAAAGAGAAAAGAGAACGAGATACAATTTTTGTCACAAAGAATCTTTTATTTTAAGCAAGGAGATAGACTGAAACAGTGCTATATTAATATGAATGATGTCATAGAATTAATCTCACAGAAAACCAGGTGACTTGTTCTGGTATCCTGGGGTCTAGAAAATACTCAAATAGAGGTATGTTTAAACTGAGTTTGGAAAAGTCTTTCCATGCTTTAGAGCTAGTTATGGCAATGAATAAAGTAATTACAAATGTCAAGGTGATGGGATTATTCCATTTATGATGCCATAACAAAGTTACCTTAGATTTTTTTTTTTAATACAAGAGTTGACTGTGATTTCATATCTGGAATCTAAGGGTAAGTGGCCACATCTGGGGATGATATTCTTGGTGGGAGATGTTCAAAGCAGTGACCATCATTGAATTTCTGAAAGACAGCAATGTATGTGTATCTCACGGCGTCATCTCTACGGATAAACCTACCAGAATTTGCTTATGGGGGGCTTTACCTAATCTTAGTCACTCCCAAGCCCTACTTAAAAATTCTGTAGTCAAAGTAAGTGTCTACTCTTTTCAAATTTCCCATTAGGAGCTAAAGTTTAACAAATGATGTTCTCAGAGATACACTGAAACCATTTGGCAACACTTAACAGATACACTTGGAGAGTGCTGTTTTGAAAAGGGTAGGTAAATCCTAACAACTGTATATTAACCTGATAATTGGGTGCTAGAAAGAGGAAGGACATGAGCACATAGTTGAGGTCCTAATTCATACAACTGTGGTAGAAACTTCATATCTATTTAACACATGTAATTAAAAAGTTCAGTTGTCTACTTGTTGCCAGAGCTATTTGGTCTTTTCCTTTCCTCCCCTCCTATTCTGCAACTTCATTTTCTTTATGTAGACTTCAGGATCATCAATCTTCATTAAGTAACTTTGCTTTTTTTTTTTTTATTACTAAATACCTGGGCAAGTCCTCCAACCTCCTTACAATGCCTCAGAGCTGACTTGTTTCTATCAGTGGATCACACTCTCTCGGGGTCATTTTCCCTTCGGCATCTCACAAATGCTACCACCACAGTCAGGTCATCAACCTGAAAATTAAATGACTCACCATTTTCAAGTTTCCCTCCATGTAACCTCACACTCAGCCCTCGGGGCTCTCACTGAGGGAAGCTGCTCACTAGAACTGAGCATTGCCAGGACTTTAGAGCCATCTCTGTCGGTTCAGGGTCACAACAGCTTCAAAACAAATTCTGAGCCCTGCTCTGCCATCTCTCCTCCCTCGCTGTTCTTCAGATTATCTCTTTCAACCAGGAACTAAGACGCGGAAAAGGTAAGGAAAAGAAACCTCTAGTCTCCTCCCTGCCATCAGAAACATAGATTTAGCCCTTCAGATGAGTCGCAGCAAGCCCGTCTCTCACAGTGAGGTTAGAAGGCTGATGGCTGCTCTGTGCAGACACAGCTGCCTCTGCCTGTCCAGGTGGAGGGGCGGTCCTGAGTCACAATTGGTATAGCATAAAAATTCAATGGCACTGGCATAATTATAAATAATAGTCTCGTTCTCTTTTGTAGAGACTTCTGTAGTCTGCCAAACTGTTACATATCTTCTTTCGAAATTAGCTCCTTTCCAGAAGACTATTTTTGTCAGTTTATAATTAATAGATCCCAGAAAAATAATTTCATTTTTGTTCAGTTTTACTTTCTGTTTCGTACCTGCTTGTTTGTTTTCTAAATATTTTTATTTTTTTCCCTGGTTTTGATGTCTTCAAAGAGTTCCTGTATTGAGGGGGTTGGTCCCTAAGTTGGCAGTATTAGAAGATGCTCTGACGCATTTAATAATTGAAACTGCTGGAAGGTCTTTGGTCACTGGGGACAGAACAGACATTAGAAGATAGTTCTCCCGAGACTCAAGTTATCTCAGCAAAATTGCGATAAGAGAAACAAGTTCTGCCTCTGTCTCTCTGGTTCCTGCCTTGGGCTATATTCTTCTTGCTTCTGTGTATAATCTTACTGTTATTTGACAGGATATGACACACCAGGGGTTGCCCTCAGCACAGAACTACCTCAGTGTTATGTGAAATCTAAAACTCTGAACAAAATAAGCTTCTTTCTTTATAAAATTAACCTGCTTCTGGCATGTCATTCTGGTAATAAGCACATGACATAAAGCCGTGATTTGCATGTATGTAGTACTCCTTGTCTATTTCCCTATACTTCTGAAAGCTAGAAATTGTTTACAATCATCTACAATAGCCACACTTAAAAGGATTTTGTATACAAAGAATTTTTCAATTAGCTCTTTCTTGAAAGCACTGAGCTAAATAGTTTTTCCCAAATGCAAAACTCTTAATATCCCAAGGTATTCTGGTTGCTGCTTTTCTTAAATGAATAAATTAAAGATTGAGTGCTTCTTAGTTAGCAGGAAAGTCATGAATCTTAACTTTAGCTACACATGGTGTAATAAGAGATTTTAAATATTCTTAATGTCATGCCATAGACCGAAACCTCGCAGTGACTGTCAATAGGAGAGAAACCAGCATATTTCCTCAAGTCCCACAGCTGTTGTTTCAGGTAAAGTCACTGAAGCCACAGCTTCAGCACAGGAGATAAAAAGTCTGGAAGTCTTTCACTCTGGCAGACACAGGTTCCACCTTGTATCTACCAGATCTTCAGCTCTGAGATGGAACTAACACTGTGTTCTCAAACAATCCCAGGTGATGACAGGTCAGGATGGACTCTTAGAAGCCCTGATGTAGATTTCCACCCATTTCCTACTCAGTACCTTTTCCAGCCCTCCCGTAAGGCAAGCACAGAGAATATTAAAATAAATAAATTAACTTAAGAAATAAAAATACAAATTAAAAAAACAACAAAAAGCTATTTAGAGAGTGGAAGTGCTGAATTTATTAAACTGTTTTCCAGGTTACATTTCTAATGGAAATATTTGTTGAAGAGATTTACTCCTCATTAATTTTGCAGCTGTTTAGGGAATTCCTGTCATATTCAGTTGAACACAATGCAGAGAAGTGTGAAAAGTAGATAGAAGTTCAAGAGGGGTTCCTCGGGCTCAAGAGCTTTCATTGCTTTCTACAGTCAAACCTAGTGAGGGTAAAACAGAGAGAGCAAATACATGGAAAGGCTTACAGTCATGTGTGAAGCGGTAGAACTCGCTGGAACTGGGATAGGTAGCAGCCTCAGCACACAATATAATCAAATACTTCTCCAAAGAACAATCTATCTAAAATGTGTGCTCATAGATATGGAGAAGCAAATGCTGGGACTGTGCTCCCTTCCTCCACTGCATGCTTCTTCACCTTTATCTATCTTTCCTCACAGTTGATGACCAGAATCACTTAAGGAAACAAATGAATGGTTATTATTAAGGAATAAGACTGGAGAATTAGAAAAATAAGACCCAGGCAAAAGGATAAACTAAGGTTAAAATGAACAGAGAATTTTGAATTTGAAGTAGTGGTAGGATCCTTCAGAGATGATTATGAAAAAGGGATAATTTAGGAAATATACATATTTAATTTTTTTCTTTAGGGAGGTGTGTGTGTGTGTATGTGTGTGTGTGTGTGTGTGTGTGTGTGTGTGTGTAGGTCTGTAACAGGCTTTTTCTTGGACTGCCAGCCCCCAACTCATGACACAGAGACTTATTAATTACAGAACCTCGGTTGATAGCTTAGGCTTGTTTCTAACTAGCTCATCTCTCAAATTAACCTGTATTTTAAAATCTACATTCTTTTACATGGCTCAGTTACCTTAACTCTGTACTGTCTATCATGCTTCCTCAACATCTGGCTGGCTGATGACTCTGCTTTCTCCTTCCCAGTGCTCTCTCTCTCCAGAAGTCATGCATATATCTCCTGTCTAGTTCTTGGCCTTTTAGCTTTTTATTAAACCAACCATAGTAACTCATCCTCACATAGTGTAAAGGGATCTTCCACAGCAGAGGTCAGAAGATGATTTTCAGGAATTGGTTTTCTTCTTCCACAGGGCCACAAGGGCAGAGCCCAGGCCTGAGCTATCTTACTTTCGGAGATCATAGTTTTGAAGGGCAACAAGCATTTCCCATGATTTGTCTGCTCTTAGTTTCATGCAGGCTACTGCTGGGATTCCTTTGTCCAGATCTTCACAGTCCTTCAGGGATATGGATGATCTGGCTAATAGTTGCCAGCATTGTGGTTCCTTAGGTTCAAATTCTTACCCAAATGTTCATCCCTGTATCAGTCCCTCAGTGATGTACTCACTCTCAGTAACGGCACATGATTGTACTTCTCTTAGAAGTCACATCCCTTTTCATACATACACAATACATGTGTGCAACAGGGCCATCCCTGCTGTTTGGGTGATCTTAGAAATAACTGTGAGTTTATGATTGTTGTCATAAATTGTTGTCAGTGATTTATTATGTGCAAGTTTTCTACTAGAGCATAAGGATACTAGGTAAACAACAGCCCCAGATGGGCTACATTCTAGTGGTCAAGAAAAAAAGCAGTTTTTCTTATGTTTCCTGATCTCATTATATATATATATATATATATATACACATACATACATATATATGTATATATATGTTTGGGGTGGGGTGGGACACTGACTTAGCCTCTTAAGGCTCAGCTATTCTGTATTGTGGGGCTGGAACATGGTCTCCTCATTCAATATTTGGAATATTGGTACGAGTCAATAAAACCTAAGGACTGGTTGTATTTACTATATTGTCTGTTAGTTTCAAAAACTGTTTTAGTTACATAAACTTTATGACAAAATAGTTTCCATTTTTATCATTGTATCTAAGCACTTTCATCAACTATATTTCTGTATTGGAAAATTATTTTATTTATATGTAAAATATGCATATAATTATCTGTATTACACTCATAGATTTATGTTTTCTTTAAAGAGTGACTAAATATTGATGCCAATTTGAAGATTATGTACTAGTACTACATTTGCTTATTTCTTGGTACAGTGGTTTAAAAGATGAATCACTTAAAAAAGGGGGAGATTAATAACACCAGGGAGAGTCTATTATCTTCCTCTTACTAATTAATGTTTTGGTCATGAGGTTTTTCTGCATAAATTTTTGTTTTCTTGTAGAATTTAAATTGTTAAGAATGGCTCCCTGAAAATATAAATAAATAAAAATTTGTAGAAAGTCATAAACTGTTCAAAAAATAAAAGAGGTCACTATAGTTATACAGAATCCAGTGAGAAAACCTAGCTCTTAGAAACTTCCACACTGTTAGGAAATAGAAAACTGGAACAATAGTTGCTCATTGGCTATGATGTTGGATTATATTCACTTTTAGGTAGGAAAGTAATAAAATATCTATTCCATATTTCTTAATCACTCTTCTATTGCTGTCTAGAGACACCATGACCACAGCAAACCTTATAAAGGACATTTAATTGTGAGTCTCTTAAAGTTTCAGAGGTTTAGTCTATGATTGTCATTTTGGGAAGCAGAGTGGCACACAGGAAGATGTGTGCATTAGGGTTTCAATTGCTAAAACATCATATCTTAATAAAATTTATGCATCCAGTCCAACTTAAAAAATTCCAATTCATTATTTATACCTCCATTATTCACAATACCCCATTTAAAAGTCCAAAGTTCAAAGTCTCTTTGGAGACTCTTAGTAATATCTTAACTGTAAGGCTCTGTAAATTAAAATAAAAACTGGATCACATACATTCAACACACAATGGCAAAGATATGTGTTGCCATTACATTGGAAAGAAAAGGAACATAGTGAGGAAATACTGGACCAAAGCAAGGCTGAAAACTCAGCAGGCCAAACGCTAAAGTCTGCAACTTCATGTCTGATGTCAAAGCAGATCTTCAGATCTCCAGTTCCTTTCAGCTTTCTTGACTATGACACACTTATTTCTCAGCAGCTTTTTTTTTTTTTTTTTTGCCATGGAGGGAGATTCCACAATCCTTTCTTTTATTGAGTCTAAAGCCAGAACCAAGTTGCCAAAGTTGCTCCGTTCTTCTGTATTATGGGGCTGGAACATGGTCCCCTCATTCAAGTACATATTGACTAACTTTCTTTTTTTGATGGTTTCTTTCACTGCCTAAACTTGGCTCTCCTGGGATTTGCTCTTTAGAGCAGACTGGCCTTAAACTCAGAGATCTGCTTGTGCCTGCCTCCCTAGTGCTGAGATTAAAGGTGTGCACCACCACACCTGCCTTAAAATTTTCTTTAATCCTTTTACAGGAGTGGGAAGTTTAGCTGGGTGGGGTCACCACTCCCTTTACTCCAATTAGGATTAGGCTTTTTTAAAATTTTGTAATCTCCCTGAGCACTGGATTTAGCTCCATTACATGTTCTGGTGCTCCTTTTCTCCTCAAACTATACATTATATATGTATATGTATATATATATATGCCATGCTTGCTTCTCTGTAGATCTACGTAAGACTGACACTAATGACCATATGACACAGTCAATACCAGGCTGTTTTTAATTCTCTGCTGCCAGCAACAGCAATGCAAAACTTTTCAGTTTAGTTTCAGCCACATTCTTCATCAAAATATCACAAGAACAATCTTTAAGGGACATACAAATAATCGTCTCCTCTGAAGCCTCTTTAGTCATACCATCCTAATCTACATTGCTCGCAGCACCACTGTATTTATGCTTCTAGTGGCATTGCCCATTAAACCCCACTTAAAGTGTGCAATTGCTTTCCTAATCCAAAATTTGTGCCACCTAGAATAAGCATGATCAGGCATGTCACAACAATACCCTAACCATGCTACTAATTTCTGTTTTAGTCACTGTTTTATTACTGTGAAGAGAAACTATGACCATGACAATTCTTATAAAGGAAAACATTTAATTGGAACTGATTTACAGCTTAGAAATTTAGTCCATTATCATCATGGTGGGAATCATAGAAGCACATAGGCACACATGGTGCTAGAGAGGAAGCTGAGAGTTTCTACATCTGTCAGCAGAAAACAGGAAGAGAGAGCATTGGGCCTGGCTCGAGCATTTGAAACCTCCCAAACTCATTCCAGGTGACATACAAATATATAACACACACACACACACACACACACACACACACACACACACACAGATCTATCTATCATCTATCTATCTATCTATCTATCTATCTATCATCTATCTATCTATCATCTATCTATCTATCATCTATCTATCTATCTATCTATCTATCTATCTATCATCTATCTATCTATCATCTATCTGTCTGTCTATCTATCTATCTATCTATCTATCTATCTATCTATCTATCATCTATCTATCTATCCATCTATCTACCTACCTAGATAGATAGATATCCTACACATCCTTTACATATTTATTTTGGCTTACAGTTTGGTGTTTTTATGGGACTCCTGAGTGTGCCTATGAGTGGGTCTCAGTGTCTTATGCCTCCTCTTTTGCTCTTTCTATTTGTTTGTTTTTTCCATTTCTAATATGATAGTTTTGTTTTATTTTATTGTAGTTTATTTTATTATTATTCCATAGAAGCCTATTTGTTTAAAATGAGAGACAGAAAGAGAATGGTTGCAGATGGAGGGGAAGTGGAGAGTAACAGGGAGGAATATAAAGGGTGGGGAAACTAATGTAATCAATATATATTATGTGAAAAAATCCAATAACTATTTTCAATTCAAGGAAAGAGAAAGAAGAAAATCTTGCTTTACTGGGGAAGAAGGGAGAAGCACTGTTACTGTGCTTTGCATTTTTAAAGAGTAGAAATGATTTTAAGGTTTGCTTAGAAATGATTTGAAATATAAGAAAATAAATGAGAAAGTATTTTATTCCATTACCTTTTATATTAGTTAGTAAGTTGATTATATTTTTCTCTGAAAGAAAAACATTCTTTCTTCTATATAGACAAGAAACTCTGGTGGGCAGATCAAAACTTAGCTCAACTCGGAACTTGTAACAAGAGAGATGGAAGAAACCTCACTGTCCTACGAAATAAGACTTCCGGGGTTGTGCACATGAAAGTGTACGACAAAGAAGTACAACAAGGTATGTCCCTCCACGATGAATGTATGACACTGCTCAAGTAAGGTCTTCTCACTTTAATACTGCTTTCTCAAGCAAATAATCTGCGTGTTCTTTTTCTAGCCTTTAGTTACAAGTTTGGGGTAGGAAACCTTACCTAATATTGAAGAAAAATGTCTTTCACATAAGAGGCATAGTGGTTTTTAAACACTGGAAATTCTTCGGTAAGATATTCAATCTTTCACTTAATTGACAGTTTTATCTAGTACTTGACTAAAAATTGCAGATATACAAAAAATTAAATAAAAAATTTTATACTATGTAATATTTCCAGAGGTCTTCAAATGTACCACGTTGACTTAAGGATCTCACATCTTAAAGCACAGTCTCGTTTGGTCTTGCACACCCCCATTTTTGTTTCACTTGTCCACGTGGTAGAGAATGAAATGGAGGGAAAGCTAGCAGATGGTTTACATAGGTGGACTCGTCACAGGACTCGGATGGGAGGTGGATTAGAGATCTGGGCCAGTGCAGCTGAGCTCTTGCTACAGGATGTATGACACTAGCGTAATCCTCTTCTGAAAATAAAGTCAGTCTCCACATCAGCCTCCCACATGCTTAAAGCCTTCTCCACATAATACTTCCTACAATCCTTCTGCCTCTGCCTCTTCCTTAGATCCTTCTCCACTTACACGTGCTGCTTCCTTAAATACACTGCTTCCTAATTTGGGTTTCTGCCTTGAAAATCCTTTCCTTCACATACATTTCTTCTCACAGTAAACTTCAAACCTGTATTTTGACATTAAATAATTTGGAATATGTAGACCAAATAAGAGAAAAGGAGAGGCAAGAGAGGGAACCAAGGGGCCTTCTGTTTGAGAAGTGTACAGCATTCATGAAGGCTGGGTTTGCTGGTGATACCCATTGCAAGCTGCCAGAACAGCAGCAGACACAATACTAAATAGAGTGGTAACTGTCATCCATTGCAAAGACTGAAAATTTGGTCTCGACTCCTTGCTGGGGTCAAGGAGAGCATATCTTTTCTTGGAATAGTAAAAAGGGTTATTTTAAATTTAATGTTATATGATTAAGTTTCTTCTATTGTTGAGAAGACATAAACTCACAGATGACCTGTGCATGCAAATCTACATTCCTTCCAGGATTTTTAAGTAATTTTCTTTGAATATTTTTATTCAACTATATCATGTGTTTTAAACATATTCACCACCACATTCTATTATCTTTTTTCTCCTCTTGCCTATAATCCTTTTCCTTCTCCTAATCTCATTTCTGCTGTCTTATTGTATGAATCTATAAAGAAAAACACGTGCGTTATTTGTCTTTCTGACTTTGGGTTACTTTCCATACTATACTCATCTCTAGGTGTATCATTTTTCTGTGAAGGCAAGACAAGACAAAAAGAAATAGCATTTCATCTTTTATGTCCTAATAAAATGCCAATGTGTTTGTTTGTATATTTTGTTCTATCAGCTGTTAATAAACACATAGGATGATTTTCATAAGATAGTTACTGTAATAATGCTGCAATAAACATATAGATACTGGTATGTCTTCAGTGTGTCAACTGAGAGTCATGTATGGAATGTTCTCAACAGTTTCCTGACTGGGTCATATGCTCTATTTTTGTTTTTGCTATTGAATTTCCATACTGATTTCCATAATACCTCTATTAATTTATATTCTACAAACAGCCTATGATTTTGATTCCTTAATGATTGCCGTTCTTTTTCCCTGATCACTAAGGATATTCAACGCATTCAGTACTGTTGGTCAATTGTACTTAATATTTTATTAATTTATGTTAATTTTATTAGTCAATTTATGGACTGGATTGTGTGTTCTTGTATGTTCAGTTTTCTGATACATGGGCATTTTTAAAAATACTTGATACAATAATCAAATAATTTTTTCACTAGTAGTTAAACAACATATTCTATATTTCAACAAACAATAAAGGCATGGAGGGTACTCAATGATGGAATGTTTGCAGAACATATATGAGGGCTTGCGTTTGATCCACACACAGAAAACCAATAAGTAAATAAATAAATAAGTATTGGTATTCAAGTAATGTAGATAATACTATGTTATTTGTATTCTAATACTGATAGTCAGTAAAATGTAGTAAGACATTTTTATGTCTATTCAATACAAGCTTATTTAGTACAAAAGTGTAAAATTGATAATACCACGATCAATTTCATTGCATAGTATGCAACGAACATATTTCTTAGACATATCTAAACACAGCCTTAGAAAGTACAGCACACACAGAAACAGGGAGAGAGCAAGAAGCTATTCCAACCAAGGTGCCCAGAGACAAGAAGGTCTTTGCCTTTCAAGACATAAACAACACATACTTCTTGTGAAACTGCACATTAATTTTGTAGATAGTGGTTTTCAGAGGGAAGAGTTTGTAAATGACTCTTGATTCTGCTCTTCCTAGCTTCATGCCCCTTACCTGGAAGTTTTGACTCTATAGGTGACACTGGGTGATAAACGCACCGTGAGAGTGTCTGACCCGGTGGTAACACACAACTGCACCGTTCTCACTGGAAGATGCTGATAAAAGCATCTGTTGGAAAGACAACGCCATTAACAGAATCACTGTCGGTAGCTTGAAAGCTTCATTAGAATGAAATATGAGCAATTTAAGGCTCTTTAAGGTGTTAACATTATTACCTCCTTAGATTTCAAAGTACAATTAACTGCCTCATTCATCTTTTTTGACACAGATCACTGGAGAGTTGAGGATCTTGTAGTCAAGTGGACTTTCCAGCTCCACTTGTCATTTAGGGTGTGAGTGGTGAATGCCAACCTCACTACAAAATGCTAATCCAGACTGCTACTTGCAGCTTGATAATCACTGAAATTGCCCCCATGTGCATCTTTATATATGAAAATGGAAATGCTTAAAGTGTAACAAATTTCATTATTATTTTCTATATTTTGTCTCCACAGAGGTTCTGTGAAATGTATGCTGTTTTCTTACAAGCGTGTCAAAAATATATGGCTTGTTTGTATCAACAAATAAGTGTAAAATATTCGCCAGCATTGTAGTTGCACTACCCCACCTGCAGCTGCCGTTCTGTTTTCTACATTCCCCAAAATTATGCTAATGTTAGAAAGTTCTCGCAGCCTCTTACTTTCATGTGTTCATTCTATTCCTAGACTTATTTTCCTGTACTTTTTCATCTCTCTCAGCTCTCCTCTTCATGTAGTGTTCTTTTAAACTTTGTGTTGAAACACCACTTGCCCAGATCTTCCCAGACGTCAGGCTTTGGTGTTAGCTGAAGCAAGCAAGCATCATATAAGCACCTATATGTGGACTAGCATGAAGTTAACATGTACCCACATGCTTTCCATACAATCAAGCACATGCGTGGTCAGTCAAGAATGTCTACACAGTTGTTAATGTAGCTGTCTTCTTGTTAAAAATATCAGACATCTGAACTATCTGTCCCTTGAGAAAAAGGGGGAACGAGTCAGCCGCCTCCCTAGCTCATATAACAGATACTTGGAAATCTTTTAAAACTTCAAGTTACTTCTAAGTGATTCAATATTGCTGAGCTATGGACAAAGAAATGAGCTGAGAATGTGTTTTATCTCCCACATAAAGAAGATTTCACAGTCAAAAATGATAGAGATAGTGACCGATTCTGTTGAGCAATTAAACCTGTGAATTCAGAAAATGAGAAATAATGAAGTGAGTTGGCATTTTGAATCTCCCATAGCTGATACACTGCTCTCAGCATGCTTTGTGATGGTCACCAGATTTCTGAACTTTGTGGCAGAGCTTTACCCCATTAAATACCATTCAAAATGTCCTAGAACAATAAAATTGTAAAAATTTGAAGGAATTTACAGGGTGGCCTGTAAATTACTTAACTTTATACTACAGGTTTAATTAATAAAATGGAATATCTGTATAGAATGTCAGCGTGGGATTACCTGACTAATATTTGTTTTTGTCACCATACAGGAATGGGAATAATTAACATGCCAATTAATTGCATGTTTTGTTTGGGTGTGTTTTAAATGTATTTTGAAGGGATTATGTTCTTTGGGCTGCAGAAAACAATTTTTTTTGCTTCAAAACTAATCTAAAAACATGTATGCATTCATAAATCCTGTCCTTTTAGAGGTGAAGCTACATTTGAGTCAGAAAGGATATACTGCCTTTTTGTGTGATCTTACAACATTTTAAGGTCTCTAACAGCAAGACATGATGACACAAGCTCAAAAGCCATCACTTGAGAAGCTGAGATAAGAGGGTCATGGATTCTAGACCAGCTGAGCATTATCTAGTGAGCTCTGTTTCAACAAACAAAATCCCAAAGGCCAGAAATTAAAATGTTAATGACAGTTTTCATGAAAAATCCAATTTCTTCTTTTACAAATGACCTGTGATACTGTTTAATTTTTTGGAGGGCATGATTCAATCATAATCTGTCATTTGAAGTTATTTGAAAGACAGATGTCTTATTCTATATAAACCAGCTACATTTAGAAACAAATAACATATATTTGTTTACATTTTTCATATCTTATATGTCTCTTATGTTCTTTACTAATTTCTTTTTGATGTTTGTTTTGTTTTCCTTCTCTACAGGCAGCAATTCTTGCCACCTAAATAATGGTGGGTGCTCTCAGCTTTGTTTACCTACATCTGAAACTACCAGGACTTGCATGTGTACGGTGGGATATTTTCTCCGGAAGAACCGCATGTCATGCCAAGGTAAATGTTGACAAGAATTTGACTATGGTGTGCTTACTGAATCCATCTGTACATGCCACATAGATTTTAGGAAGCCATTGCTAGTTACCAATTATAAGAGTACAACATTGTCTTGTTATTAGGGCAATAGTTGTGTGGGTAACTCGTTAAAACCTTAACAGCGTCTTCCTCTAAGAGTAGTTTAGACCAAGACCAAATTTGTGTTTGCCAGTCATGTCTCTCCTCCTGTATTCCATCTGTTTTTAGTCTGTGCCTGTCTGGTGCGTGTGTGCCTTTGTGTATGTGTGTGTGTGTGTGTGTGTGTGTGTGTGTGTGTGTCTGTTTGTCTGTTCTTAACAGACACTTATTGAACAGTGCAGACAAGATGACACAGGGACAAGGGGATTTTTCCTTACAGAAATCTGTAAGAGCTTCAGAAGGCAAGAAGCTACATTACATGTCCCAGCTGACCCAGAACACCAGTCGAAACACAAACTGATTTTTTCAACCTATATACACATGTTGCTTTTAACATTTATTTATGGTGGATATTTTTTTTCTCTTCAAGGTGACTTTAAACCTGTTTGACTGCTCCTTCTAGAAATGAATGTCACAACAACAACACACACACAAACACGCACACGGTATTCTGGACTAAAGGCATGTAGAAGAGTATAATTTTAAGACTAAACTGATCATTTAGTTTATCTTATAATTGCTGATTATCTGGGAAGTTCAAGGCTTAGTAAGTTTGGCTACATTGTTACCTTAAAGTCAAGTAAAACTGGTAAACATGTTGAGTTCACATTAAGGAAACAGATTGAGCACATAGTTAAATGTTGATATGATTACAAGCACTTCCCGAAAAAGCTATCCCCACAAAAGAGTTTGCTACTTAGCTACATACAAAGGCATTTAATGGGTTGGAAATATTTGAAGTATCACTCTTTCTTCTAAGACATCCTCATCTTTGTTACATTTGTTTGTTTGTTTGTTTATTGGGGTGATGCACATGTCACAGCATGGGTATAGAGGCCAGATGACAACTTGTGGGGGCTAAGGGTTTTCCATACGGATCGAGCGGATGAAACTAAATAAGGTCCTCAGCCTTGATGAGAAGTACCTTTACCTGCTGAACTGTCTTGCCAGCCTAAGACTTTGCCATTTCCAGAAAATAATATTGGACAATTTGAAAATAAAATAAAATCTTTAACCAACGTAGTAGCTTCTATATTCACCTTGAATGGCTAAAGGTGGGGTAAAGAGCTATGGTTGCTTTGGTGGGATTATTATACAGGATAAACTCAGTTCTATTAATTGTTTTCAATCCTTTAGACGAAACATCACCAAGAAGTGAAGCCACAGATTTGCATATTTGAAGGACAAAGGCATTTTCGGAGAGGAAACTGTGTGCCACCCTAGGGGTTATAGATTCCCTTTTAATTTCATAGTCTGTATGTGTGTTAGTTCACAAAATGCTCATTTCTTTAACTGTATTAGGTAGCCAATGATAAGAACTCAGTTTTACCTTAAAAGATGTCTCGATTTGATTGGGAAAACACATCAGAATTATGAATAATTTCATTCAAAATAGAATACATGAATGGCACTTATTTTATGCCAGACACTGTTTAAAGTATCTTGACCTTTCTAACTTCCTCCCCTCCTTGTAAATTGATGAGTTGGATCCCTGTCACCCAATTTGATATATCATAAAACTGAGACAAATAATTTTATTTTATTAATACAAATATATATCAATAATAAACATATATGTATTTTCCAATATCTTGAAAAATTCACAAGCATTAACATGTGGACCTCTGGCAGTAAGCTTATATCTATGTATTTATTTTAGGAGGATGTCATTATTCCTTGGCCCATCTGAATCTCAATGAATTGAGAAATGCACTGTATACCTTAAAAATATAAATTTCTATTACAACAATAGCAATTACATAGTTGTGTAACTCAAAAGCCATTGTTTTACAGTAGCAAGTATATATTTATATTTTAGAGAATACAGAATGCCCTTTGTCCACGAGGCCAGACATTCTGGGAATGATCCATTTCAGAGCTTCTGTCAGTGATCTCATACCAAGGGCATTGCTGACCGAGAACCTTTCGGCTTCACCCATTTGGCTCCTGGAATGTGACCTGTGATCTACGTAACCCTCTGAGAGATTGCAGTGCACACCAGAGTTTCAGGGCCTCAGCTTATGTATATTTCAACCATGGGAACTACACAGCTAGAGAAGCTGCTGAAACTAAGAAATGCATTCACTAATAAAAATTTCTATCCTGGGAAGTATATTAAAGGGTATTATGTGAAATATTCATTTTGAACTTTCTTTCCTCCACTTAGGTATAGAATCCTTTCTTATGTACTCTGTTCACGAAGGAATCCGGGGGATCCCTCTTGATCCAAGTGACAAAGTGGAGGCTCTGATGCCTATATCAGGGGCTGCCTTCGCTGTGGGGATAGACTTCCATGCGGGTGAGTAGACTCCAGCAATAATTTATGTATAATGCTCTCTTGACGCAGAAAACACGATGGCAATTTGACTCTCAATCTGTACTTAGATAGTCAAGTTGAAAATGAAATTAGGATGAATTCTTCTAATTACAAATTATTCTAATTACATTTGGTTTGCAAAAAATCAAATATATGTTTTCTTTCTACATAGTAATAATGGAAGTATATTTGACGTCATGTTTGACAATTGGTTGTTTTATTATTTTTTACTTTCATATAGTTATAAGTATGAAAATACCACAAGTAAAAAATTCTGATCTATTATATTTTTTTTTTTTTTTTTTTTTTTTTTTTTTTTTTTTTTTTTGGTTTTTCGAGACAGGGTTTCCTTGTAGTTTCTAGAGCCTGTCCTGGAACTAGCTCTTGTAGACCAGGCTGGCCTCGAACTCAGAGATCCGCCTGCCTCTGCCTCCAGAGTGCTGGGATTAAAGGCGTGCGCCACCACTGCACGGCTTAAATTCTTAAGGTATAACTTTATTGAAAATATTTTCTTATGGATAATGAATAGTAAGATAATTTTTATACCTTTTAATGTGGCATGTGTGGTGAGGCGGAGTGGCTTTAATTTCATGTGCTTTCACAAACAATGGAAGAAAGCAACCAAAGACCACAAGATTGCTGCGGGTTGTATAAATTTACAATAGGAAATTAATGGTAAACACAACTGAATGTATTGAAGCCAGCAAGTTGGGGGACAGGGAACTGCTAAAATCAAAGGCAGGAGTAGTGCTATTGGTGGCATTCTCGTCTCATTTATTCTTGCATCTCTTATTTTACACTTCAGATTTTAAAGTTATAAAAACAAATTTGTTGGCCTCTAATCTTAAGTTTCACGTTTCCTGAGTTCATGTTTTTGTGCTGAAATGCTCACAGAGAATTCTAGTGCTCCTGTAATTAAAAACTTATCTAATATTACAAAGCTCCTAGCTCTCTTATTTGTAATGTTAAATTAAAGAATTCTTAAAATATTAAGAATTATCTTTGCATTGAACAGATGGCTCAGTGGTTAAGAATGCCTGTTTCTCCTGAAAAGGGCTCAAGTTCAGTTCTAGCTGGTACCTCACTACCCTTCTGAACTTTAGTTCCATGTGCTCTGATATCCTGCTGACATTCATAAGAACCAGACATGCGTGTGCAGTACATACATGTAGACAAAACACTCATACACATAAAATCAAGACGATAATTTTTTTGTTTTTCATCTTTGCTCATCAGTACATGAACATCTAGTGACAACACTGTTTTTCTCCCTTGCTATAATATTAATATTTTTTGATGTTTGAAAATTTGGGAGATCTTTAAAAATGGTTCAAAGATGACTTTTTTGTTTTTTCTGTATTCTTTCTAATTTTTATTTATCTATCTATTATTATTATTTATTATTATTATTTTTATTATTATTTGCTGGACTAGAGCTCACTACATAGACGCAGGCTTCAAACTCATAGAAATATGCCTGGATCTATATTATCAGTGCTGAGATTAATGGTGTTTGCCGCTACACACAGTACAAAAGCCATTTTTCTTTTTTTGTTTGTTTGTTTCTTTTTTTCTCATTTTTTTTATTAAAAATTTCCATCTCCTCCCCTCCTCCTCCCCCTTCCCTCCCCTCCCTTCCACCCATATCCCCACTCCGCCCCTCTCCAAGCCAAAGAGCCATCAGGGTTCCCTTCACTATGTTAAGTCCAAGGTCCTCCCAGCTCCCCCTAAGTCCAGGAAGGTGAGCAACCAAACTGACAAGGCTCACAGTGAGCCCATCCATGCTGTAGAGTTCATGCTCATCACTTTTGTCCTTGGTTTCTCAGTCCTCCTCCACCATCAGCCACATTCAGAGAGTCTGGTTTGTTCCCCTGTTCCATCAGTCCCATTCCGACTGGACTTGGTGGTCTCCCGTTAGATCTGTCCCACCGTCTCAATGGGTGAACGCACCCCTCACGGTCCTGACTTCCTTGCTCATGATCTCCCTCCTTATGCTCCTCATCAGGACCTTGGGAGCTCAATCCGGTGCTTCTATGTGGGGTTCTGTCATTTTCTCTATCCAATGCCAGGTGAAGGTTCTATGGTGATATGCAACATATTCATGAGTATGGCAATAGGATCTGGACATTTCTGGCACCCTCTCCTCAGCATATAGTTATCCTCCTGGATATTGGAAGGAGACAAGATTGCCGGACAAAAAATGGGAACTTGGGGGTGGGATGGGATGGGGGGATGGGGGGATGGGGAGAGAAAAGTGTGAAGTGGAGGATGGGAAGAGCTTGGGGGAATAGGATGGTTGGGATATAGGAAGGGTGGATATGGGAACAAGGAATTATATATCTTAATTAAGGGAGCCATTCTAGGGTTGGCAGAGACTTGACTCTAGAGGGGTTCCCAGGTGTCCAGGAAGACACCCCCCAAAGCCATTTTTCTTAAAGAAGTTATTTGGAACAAAATCCTTGATATCATATAGACGCAAATGTCCTATATTTGTTTGTTTTTAAAAGATTTGTCTACTTGATTTTGGTTTATGTGTATAAGTCTGAAAGTAGGGGTGTACTTGACCGCATGAAATGTCCACAGACACAGGGCTTCTGTGGCATAATGGTACTAAAAATTGAACCCAAGTCCTCCACAACAGAACCAAGTATTATTAATCACTGAGCCACTTCTACAGCCTCCAAGCTTCTGATACTTTTAAAAATGCTTTTTGCAAAAGGAAATACCAGAAAGAAATGTTTTATTAAACATTATGGTAATTCTGCCAAAAGCGTATTACAATTTTTGACCTACTATTGATCAAACCACTTCATTACTTACGGAAGATTTATTACTTTATATTGTATAATATACCTTGATTTTTATACACATGACTTTTCCTTACAATTTTATTATATGATTCATTGAGTGAAAAACTAAGAAAATTTGGACTTTTATACATATTCATTTTAATTGAGCATGAGATCTAATACATTAGCTCATATTTCATATTTCATTGTTTGAAAGACTCATTAATTATCTTTGAAGATATAAGATTAATTTTCATGAAGCAGTAATATTAAAAGTAAAAAGATATTAATATTCTGATTCTGTCATAACCATAAATTTCAAGAGTAAACTAATTATTTGTAGCAGTTAAATACACTCTTTGTGATTTTATGTCTGGAAAAGGTTAAACCTAATAATGTAGTATAATTTTCTTTGTAGGCAATAATCCTCTACTTATTTCAATAATAATTGTTAATACAATATTCTTAATTCATATTGAAGTATCTTTTCATCAGCAAAAATTATTAGTTTTAGATAAAATTATCATTTTATGTCAACTAGAATTTTAAAAATACTTATTTAGTCTTTAAATGTTTCATACATTGTTACAATTATTTTAAAAGACTATGTTCACCATTATCTCCCTTTATCCCTTTCTAGTACTCCCAACCACATCACCGTCCCAACTTTATATCCTCCATTTTTGCCGTTATTAGTAGCCCCTCTAGTGCTGACCATACATTCCGATATGTGAACATCCATTGTTATGTTGGCATCTAACAGCTGCAAGATCCCTAAAGGAAAATGACCTTCCCTCTCGTAGGAACCATCCCATTCTAATGGTTCCTCTGCAAAGAGTAGATCTCTGCGGGGCCCTTCCCTGTTTGTGCTTGAATCTAAACTGATTTCATGTAGTAGAGTTAATTGCTGGTGTTGTGAGTTGATATTAGCAATAGCCATGTCATGTCCAGCACTCTGAATTTTATAGCCGAGCTGCCATCTCTTATATTCTCTCCACCCACCCTTCATGAAGTCCTGAACCTCACAGGGAGAGGTGAGCATAGATATCCAGATACAGCCGAGTACATGTGAGTACAATACTTGTCACTTTGACCACTTAGGAGTGTGGTGATGTGAAAGACAAAGGTCCCCACAAAGGGAGTGCTACTATTAGGAGGTGGGGCCTTGTTGGAGAAGGTATGATCTTGTTGGAGAAAGTGTGTCACTGTGGGGGTGGGCTTTGAGGTCTCCTATGCTCAAGCTATGCCCACTTTGGGACCAACTTCTCCTGTTGCCTGAGGATCAAGGTATAGAGCTCTCAGCTTACTCTCCAGCACTGTGTCTGGCTGCATGCTGCCATGTCCTTCCATGATAATAATAGACTAAACCTCTGAAACTGTAAGCCACCCCAATTAAATGTTTTCTTTGTAGGAGTTGCGATGGTCATGGTGTCTCTTCACAGCAATAGAAACTCTAAGACAATGAGTCTTTGCATTAACCACTACATACTTCAAGAGGAAGCTGAATGTTTAATGTAGAGTTCCAGAAAAAATATTTTACATGACCTGCTTCTTCTAAATAAGAAAATATTAGGCTTATCACATAGATAGAGTGTTCAGGCATTACTTATTATCTCTGCTGTCAGTAGAAGGTAAAAATGCAACACCTTCTTCAAAAATAGGGGGTAGAAAATGAAGAGTTAAATCAACCAACACTCACAGGAGCCCTAGTCTAGCTCAAGAGAACTTGGATTACAGTGTCCACTCAAATCATTTATGAACGCTTTGGTTTATTTTAGTCTCAGTTTCCTTATTTGTGAAATAGACAGTATATGCACACATTTGACACAATATTTGATACACATGATGTTCAGAGTCTATAATCACATCCAATAAAGGACATATGAGTTATGGCATATAAAGTGAATAGACAATATTTTTTCTTTCTTTCCTGATAGTGTGTTTCTAGACATCTATTTGTATAGAATAGTAGGCATTTCTTTATGACATGTGGCATCAGGAATTGATTGGGGATGATTTTTTGGTGAAGATAAATATTACACCCACCTCATTATCAATCTCTGAAGCAGATACTTAAAGATTAGGAATATTATCATCTGCAAACAATCCTGAAATGCCAGCCTTGAGACTGCCATTCAGTGCTTCGACAACTACCAGACATACTAATGATGTTGGTGAGAGTATTATGGGCTCCAACAATTTCACAAGACTTCTGTGCTCCCATGTACTGTGCGGTCTCCTTCAGCTCACTGCATTTGAAGATATATTCGAGTTAGAATGGGTCCCATTGCTTGATTTATCATGTCATTAAAGACAATATGCATGCTCTTAATGTTGTGTGGAGAATTTGCTTCAGGATGGAAGAAATAAAAATAATTGGATTATTCCACATAGAGAGAGAAAACAAATAATGTTTGGCTTGTCAATCTCTATCTGCATTTTCTCCCAGCTCTCTTTATATGTTTACCCAGTTATAAGTTTTCCCAGTGTTCTCCCTGCAGCTAGTCTATCTCTTTATCCATTACTGACACTCATCTCAGGAACTTAATGACCATTTGCTCTAATTTCCCACAGAGTTTTTACAGACCATAGATACAAGGAACACGGAACTCAGACACTGAGTGTCATGCATGTTTCCATCCTACATGTTCTGTATTGGAGTTCTGGGACAGTGATGCCAGGGAAAATCACTGTATATTAATATGTTAATGAAAGTTATAGATGAATTGTAAAACCTGTTAGGTACCATGTACAATAAAAAGAGTGTAACATCTGTCGGGACATTTTAGGATCAGTTTCCTTGGCTGATGTTACTCAGTTGTGATACAATTTAGTCAAATCAATGTGTACTGTCCTAATTTTCTTTTTCTCTAAGGTGAAGTGCATAGAGCTGATATGAATAAAAACTCAGAAAAGTGGCATAGACGTTCAACTCACTACAGGAACAATATGGCCACTACTTTTCCCTCTCCGATGGCTCTCATCACTGATAAAAAGAGAAGAGCATTGTTTGGTAGTTAGAGCAACTCATGGATGTTGTTACGTGACCATAATTTACAGGGATATGTTGATAAGAACCCGTGCCGCTCATAAGGGTTGGTAGATCCAATTTGTGCTGGCATTAGTTTTAAAAGAATAAAGCTTTCTTCAGTGAAAGGACTGTTTTCCAGCAGATGAAACTCTTCTGGAGACAAGCCAGTGAAGAACGAAGGCCCTGTGGCTAGATTTAAAATGTTGAAAGCAGTTTTTTATCTCTTCACTGGAAAGGTCCCATTCCACAAGGGGAAAAAGAAAAATGAGCGTAGAAAATCTTTGCCTGCTGGGTGGTGTTCCTCCTGATGAAATGAGCATGGCATTTGATGCTTTAAAAGATATATTTTAGTAAGGAGAAAAGACTTCAAACAAAATCTTTTCCTCCACCCATTTTGCAGTCCTCAGTAAGATGTGATCTATTCAGCTCCCATCCCTCTGGGGGTATTTACAAGGTTTTCATAATAATCAAACAAGGCATTCTACTCAGAGAAAGAAGAATTGTTTAAAATTTCCAAGCCTGTACTTTTTTAAAATAATCTTTTCTCTCTTTTGTTCAAATTTCTGACTCTTATTTAATTCAACAAATATTGATTATTATCTACTAGATATAGAACTTCACAGCTTACTTTATGATAAATAAGGAATACAGGCCATCGTTTGGATGTCTTTGTCTGGCAGTCATTGTGAGAAGTAATTTAATACCATTGTGTAAAGTCACATTCTAGACTACTGAAACAGTAACAGCCTAGGGGACGACTTGTGTTAAGAGAACCTTCTTACCCATGGCGGCCCCTTTTGTGGTCATCCATGGTCAATCCTAGTGTGAAAATACTGCATAAAAATTCAGATATAAGTCATACATTTAAATTGTACCGTGGCAGAACAGCATGAAGAAATACCCACATGTCCTACTTTTTCCCATCTCAGGCCCCAAGCACTGAACCATTAATCATTTTATGGTTATCTCTATTCAGAAGTCTGCTTTCGGCTTTGCCAGGTTCTCACATATGATGTGGTTCTACTAAGCATCTTATACTGGCACTGGGGGGCATGATACATAACCCTTGGATTGGAGAGATCTACTGTACATACTCTGTTCAATGTGGGAATAAATGCTCATATAACTATGGAGAGGTAAAATCTAGTTCATCAAATGGACCAATATGACACTCTTGTGGGAGATGCCTATAGTCGGGGGTCACTTTATAAGACTTTCTCATTTTTGAGCAGTTTTCTCAGAGCCTAGAGAGTCTGTTTAAGAAAACACAAAGATTATGTAAGGAAATAACCTCTGCCTTTATGCTGTGAGTGCTTCGTATATACATGTAAACTACCTTCTTAGTCTTCCCACATTTACATATGCAATATTTTGTTACTAGAAAAAGAGAAGCACTTGATATCACCTTGTAGTTTTTTCTAGTACTTCAGGTAATGGAATTGAAGTATAACAAGCCAAGGGCCTGCACAGGAGTGGAATATTCTACTTCTAAATGTTTTCCTATACCATTTTATATTTGTAACAGTTGAAAAGAATCATATTTAGACTACTGCAAATATTATTTAATGATATAACATCATATTTCTACAAATTTGTGCCTGTTGAAAATCATGTATCAATTTGATTTATATACTGAGTCATGTGATTTTTAAAACACATTTAATAACTGAACAGGCAGATGCCTCTCAAGTGAAAAGCTCTCACTGTTTGTCTATTATCATTTTCTATGATGTCTATAAAGGAATTAATTCACAAATACTTTTCTAGTAAATACTTTGTCACTAACCAAAGCCTCAGAAGATTTATAAAAACATTTTTTCTCATGTAAGTTATAACAATGGCTTAATAAATATAATACTGTTGCTTTGGGACATTTTTTCAATTTTAAGAAAGTGATTTTCTTGGCTACAAAGTAAAGTTTTAGAGTAGATTCTACTTCTTTGTGTTCTTACGGCTGTGAAGCAAAACTGTTTGTGTTGTCATTCCAAACTTGCTTCAGAAAGTATTTCTAAGACATCTGAGCAGTTAGCAGATAGTAAAATGCAGGAAGTCCTTCAAGGTATAGAATACTATCATAAGAAAGAAATCTCATTATTCTATCCAAAAGAAAATGCCATGAACATCAAGAAAGACATTGTAAGATAGACGAGTAACTAGAAATATATCAGGATATTTTATTTCTATACTCCAAAACTTGAAAAAAATCAGCATTCATTAGGTGTCTTTAGTCTTTCACTGTTGGTAAACTAAAAAAAAACAAAAAATCTTAGAAATGTACAATCGGGACTACCTTAAAAACTTTGACTTAATTGGGATCCCCATTGACATCTTTATCACTGGTTGAATGATACTGAACACTGCATAATGCGTGAACACCCTTAGAAATTCCCAACTTCTCATGAATAGCTTTGGCTGGTTCACAGGAAGTCCATGTGATCAGAGTTCCAGTCCTGTCTTTATTCCTTGCCTGAATTACAGTGTACTGTTATTTTCCCATAAACTGTTGAAGGGTCTCGTCCACAGATCGATACTCACATCTGGTCCCTGATGCTTCTTTACCTTCTCATCAAAGCTAAGCTCTTGTCACCAAAGTCCTGGTTATCCTAATTCACAGTGAATCATTAACAGGAGCTGAGAGGTTGACATGTTTTCTTAGTGTACTGGCTGACTTTGTGTGTTAACTTGACACAAGGTGGAGTCATCAGAGAGCAAGGAGCCTCAGTTGAGGAAATGAGATCCATCTGTAAGTCATTTTCTCAGTTAGTGATTAGTGCCATCTCTGGGCTAGTGGTCCTAGATTCTATAAGAAAGCAGGCTGAGCAATCCATGGGGAGCATGCCAGTAAGCAGCAACCCTCCATGGCCTCTGCATCAGCTCCTGCTCCCAGTTTCCAGCCCTGTTTGAACTCCTATCAGTTCCTATCCTGATGAACAGCAATGTGGAAATGTAAACTGAATAAACCCATTCCTTTTTAACTTTCCCTTTGCCCATGCTTTTTCTCGCAGCAATAGAAACTCTAAGACAATAAACCTATTTAAATGAGCAGCTGCATCCTCATCTGCTGCCATATTTTTTATTTGAGCCCCACTACAGAAATGTGAAGAAAGCATTTTTTGTTTGTTTGTTATTTTGTTTTTGTTTTTAGAGACAGGGTTTGTCTGTAGCTTTGGAGCCTGTCCTGGAACTAGCTCTTGTAGATCAGGTAGGCCTCGAACTCACAGAGATTTGCCTGTCTCTGTCTTTCAAGTGCTGGGGTTAAAGACCACCATTGCCTTGTTTTACAAATTGCTGTCACCTATGCAATACACTGATATCACCAGTATTTTTGCAGTATCCCTGTCCTGACTACACAGACATGTCAAGTTGTCAAGTGGTACTTGGAAATCTCCTTTTAGACCGACACTGGCAGTTTAAGCATTGTTCCTTGTAACTTCAGCCTTGAGAAAGTTTCCACCAGCCAAATTGAGAAAACCAAGGACATATTTGACTATCTTTTCTTCTATCCAATTTAAGAAAACAAAGAACTTATTAGTCCATTTGTCTTTCTGACATCTTTTTGTTTAAGAAAAAAATAAAAAGCTGTGATTTGGCTTCTGAGACTTTTGGCTATTAGTTTTGTATCAAGTAAAAAGTGCTCTAGTTAATGGGGAAAAGGAGAAATTATTTAATTGACTTTCTGACTGGCCATGAGCTTTGGATCTTGCTTCAATTTTATTTTATCATTTGGCCTTATTGTTCTCAAAGGGCACTAAGAAATAAATGGATCCTTCTGAGAGTTAAAAGTGGAGAAAAACAGCCAATTAACTCTATATATTGTGTGCATGTGTGAGTGTTTAGGATGAGGTCTTAGCTGAAACAGAAAATCTTAGAAATGGACATGAGTACCCACCAGAAATTAGGAAGAACGTGGTTTGAAAGAATAAGAAATTAAAATACACCACCAAATCCTGAACAAATTATATATTGAGCCATTGTTACTACATTACATGGCACTTAATGCATTGGTGTCATTTATATTGTTATAATAGTGTTTTAGGAAAGCAGGTATGTTTACTTTAGATAGGCTTAGGAAGAAGACCGAGACTGGGGAGAGAGATTTGGTGAGGTCCAGAGTAAAATCTAAATTCTCAGTTGACAATTAAAATTCTGTTCCCAAGATTTATGTAAAGCAAGAATTTTAGGTTGGGACTGATGTCCAGTATATGCAAATACTCAAGTTCAGTTTGCAGGACTAATACACACACACACACACACACACACACACACACACACACACACACACACACACACACCAGGGTAAAAAGAAAAAAATGAAGCATAGAAAGATGAATGCAGTAAGTTTGCAGCTTTCAGCACTTAGTGTCGCATACCAAATTCAGACCCTGGGAGGCAGCTGCAGGGCTCAGATGATGGAGAAATGGTGACTATAAAGTTTAGGGCTCTCTCAGAAACAGGGACAGAAGGGAAATGGCACAGCTACACCAAAAGTGTCCTGGAGAGTTCATCATTACAGTCACTACAGAGGAGGAAGAGAAGCAATCCCTCATGGTCTCCAATACATGTGCATTAGTCAACACACAAACTTAATATCCTTAAAGAAGAAACAGTTATTATCGGTAGATTACGAGGGTCAGTTTAAACTGGGTTTTCAGTTCTCAGGTCTATTTGTGCTATCTGAAGAGAAGGCTCCATTAGTGAAGACCTGGTTCCAAGCCCACCTATGTGGCTCATATCAGCACTGAGTTCCTTACTAGCTATTGGACAGAACACCACAGGTTCTTACCGGTTACCATTTTTGTTCCACACCTCTCCGTGGTCACTTTACAACTTGAAAATGAATACTGTGACAGCTAGTGGATACAGAAAAGGAGAACCATGCCAAATGAAGCCAAGCTTGTATAGATCAATCTCAGGAGTGGTTTCTCTCATTTGATATACTCTTACTTTCTTGAAGCTGTAATTTCCAACTGTAATTTCAGGGGCTGATTATCACAGAGGCCTCACTAAAGACTAGCTAGCACATTACTAGAAGACTTTTTGTGTGCCATTTTAAGGCATCATAAGGGCCGAACTCTGATGACTGCTTTGTATTATCAATGTTTGTAAGGGTTGGATCTACAATATCCCCCAAAAGGTTTGTGTTTGAACACCTGGCCCCACCAAGTGGTACTATTTGGGAAGACTGAGAAACCTGTGACTCCAGCTCCCATCCACAGGATTCAAAACCCTCAGGTCTCCACTGATACATCTTTGCACCTCTCTTTCCCCTGCCACACACATAATTTTAAAATAAAAATATAATCATTATAAAAGTATAGCTTTCTCTTTGTTTATTTTTCTTTTTGAGATGTGTTTTCTCTGTGTCTCTCTGATTGTCCTGAAACTCACTCTGTAGACCATGCTGGCCTGGAACTAAGAGATATGACTGCCTTTGCCTCCCAAGGGCTGGGATTAAAAGAGTGCACCACTACTGTCCAGCATATATATCTTTGTAAATAATGTACTTCTATTAAAAATAGCATTTATAGATGCTTTATCAAAGCATAGAAAAGGGTTATGCTAGAGTGGTATTTGACAAAAACAAGATAAAGTGATATCAGTGAAAATTAATTCATATTTTTTAAATAGCAGAATATTAATGTGTCAATTATTAATAGTTATGGACAATGTAGAACAGTATTAGTGGATGTTTTATTTGTTTCTGTTTCATAATTTTCCAAGTGTCCCATAAGTTTAATAAAATAATTTCAGATAAATGTTTATTCACATGTAGACTGGGTCTGCAATAAGGAGGTGATAGTTGCAGCAGTCATTAATACTTCACTAGCTCATTTTAATTATTTTTAATCATGATTTGGCTGATAGGTGCCTACATTTTTATTTAATCATTATTTGGAGTTAATAGAGTTTATATGAGCATTACAAATAATTGAGTATGCACATATACACATTAGTATCCTTTTATTGTATCTCTAAATTAAAAGCTGAGACAGTTGAACTCTATATATGAACTGCCTTACCACTAATATAGTACAGTATATTTGAAAAATATAATAATAGAAATGTTTTAAATGTAGTTTTGAATAGAAACGCCTGAAAAATCTTAGTATTTCTATTCTCTATTGGTGGGAGGAAAGAAAATAAAAATTGTGAATACTCGCTGGTATTTAGTAACTTTTCAAATATGGTTAGAAATTGAATTAGAATATGGTATCAGTTTCTTCCTTCTCTTGATGTCTGGTTTACAAGCAAAGCAGCAGAGGTACTAGGATCTCACCCTGAGTATTCCCCCCATGAACAGAGCGTAGTAACTGAAACGGACAGTTTAGCTCTGATTCTGCCCACATACATAGTAACGGCAATTGGCCAAGGAAATAGACGGTCCTTACAAATAGTCTGTAGGGCACTGGCTCTAGTGCTGTTATCAGCTCTGGAATCTGAGCAGCTGAAAAGCTAGAAGAGAAACAGACTGCTAACCACATAGGGTATTACTTTTCTCTTGACTGTTTACTCCACAGATAGAGATTCATAACCCGTAAGCAATCCCTCCGGATTTCTTATATTCTGACAACCACATTACAGTTTATAGTTTTCGTTTCATCTGATCCTTTCTCTACTTAAATCATATCTATTACCTTTCTGCTAGCATTCAGCAAAAAAAAAAAAAAAAACACGTAAAAGAAGCCGGTTTCTAAACTGAAGAAACCAGTTATGTCTTTTTCACTCTTGTCGTTTTTGATGACAAAATGATTCAGCCACTGTGAGCAATGGGAGGCAGTCCACCATCATGGAAGTTCTCGTAGGCTGTGCAGGCATGAAGAATTGGTGATGGTTGTAGGGTGCTTTGCAGTTGCTGCCTCTTGGCTACAAAACTGAGAAGAGACTCTGGAGACAATCCTGGAACTCAATATAAGGTATTTAATGCTAACTCAGCAAGACATAGCATGACTCGGTGACAATGAAAAAATTATCTAATTATCAATTCTATTGTCACATACCTCCATATTCCCAAGCAATGATAGACCGCTGTGAGTAATTACTTGAAATCACTTTTCTTAAAGAGCTTTCCATGTGAGAGTTATCTGTGTTGTCTTAGTTACTGTATGAAGACTCTTGCAGATTCTGAAAAGTCTTTAAAGTGGTCAGAGAAGTTGACAGCTAATATTGAAGGATTTTTCTGACATGGCAGAGAAAAGCAAATTTAGAAAATATATGACATGAAGGGTTTGTTACTAATCGATGGAGTGTCTGAAGTAACAATAACTTTTTCTCATACTATAAGCAGCTGTTAACTACAATTTTCCTTTTAAGAAGTATTTAAACTTCATTTTATCAGTTTGGGTGTTAGTGTTTACTTTAATTCTTCTAAGTTTTTGACACTCCTTTCTTTTAAAGTCTTTTCATTAAAAATCATGTTGTATAAATTCTCTTTCTTTGGAAAATACCAGTTCATCACTCCGTCTTGTTCATAAACCCACCTATTAAGTGCCTGTAACCAAAATTTTTAAAAGTTTGTTATGCATGATATCATTGACAGTAGGAACACAGGTATACAGTAAAGGCATCCGAGTTGTGGGAAAAGGCAAAGGTGATGACCTGGAGGGATGTATAGGTGGGGGACTGGAAGGTATAGGGCAGGCAGGGCAGCCCTTCTATTTGAGTCTAAAGTGAATACCTGTCCTTATCTAGCTGCCAAAACCCAGAGGATGAGTAATTCCAATAGGAAACCTGGATGTAAGGTATGAACTGCTCACGATTTACATGGTGGTTGTTATGTACACAGTCCTCACTTTTAACAAATGCACTGCTTTCGTGCTGAATAGTGTAGTGAGTAAAGCTTGTGTACATAGGGGCCTGGAGGAAATCTTAATTTCTGTGCTTGCTGTAGACTTGAAGCTTCTCTAAGAGCTGAAGTCTGTTTTAAAAAAAAGATCTGATGTAGTCGTATGACAAAATTATTCATACGTAATATGTAGAGAAGCATCACCCATTAGAAAGGCTCACATTTTAATCTGTTCATTTTCTGTCACTCAAGTCAGAGGTGTTCTGTTCAGTGGCTATAGCAACCCTTCCTGTTCAGAATGATGGAAACTCTCTATACAGTATACTCTGTGCTCTCTTGTGAGTATTGGAAATAGGTGTCCACACAGAAGCACCAGTTAATTCTACTTGACTTAGCAGTTATTGCCTCAAGACTCTGTATAATGATGGCCATAATAGCAATATTTTGGACAGAAAAAAAAACTACTAAATTTAATGAACACGAGTGAATTTAACACATTTTAACATTTCTTCTCTAAATAAGGATTTTTCTTTTATCAACTTGGAAAACTCAAAATCTAATTTCTTTAAGAGAAATCTCCTCAAATAGGATTTAAGTTGCTCTTGAGGTTAGAAAAATGTTTTGGATGGGATTTAAAAATGAAATTACATTTCAAAATGCCTTAGAAATCATGGGGAAATTTTTGAGAGTCCTTGCATAGTGTGATAACCGCCTGATGAACTTTTGAACATTAATTTTTCAGCATTGAAAAGTAAAGTTTTCTTTCGTTGCTGTAGTTTCTTCCATTCTGTAATATCTGTGGCGAGTCACATGTAACGTATAGAGGTGATGACAGTGTAGGCAAAGATTCAGTGTACATTCAGGTCAGAGATGAATGTTTCCTTCCAAAGAGACATATCAGGACCATTTAAAACACCGCTCACGATAAAAAGCGTATTTGCATATTTTAGCTAGATTCGGAGTTTGTGGAATCAATTGGAAATTCCTGCCGTGTTTGTTTCATTTTCTTTTTGTGAAGTGACAGAGTCACAATAAAATATTTGAGGTATTCCTTTGTCAGGTGAGCCGCTAAGTTACAATAGAGGAGCAATAAGACATTTGAGGTGTTCCTCCCATTAGCCGCTAAGCGACACAATGGGCATTGGTAAGAGATGTGACTTTGTGTTTTAGCCTATCGAATCCGGGTTTCAGCTTTCAGTCTGTCCATTAAAAGAATGAGAACCAGCTGGTAGGCATGCTTTGCTTAATGAACTCACCATACTGTAAAGCCATTCACTTGCAGAAAGTGCTCTTAAACCATTTTGCTTGTAGAAACGCACTTTGCCAATGACTGGTAACAATAATATTGAAATAACTCATAATGTACCAAGGCAAATTTAACTCTTGAAGCCAGGATGTATCATCTGAATATGTGTGCACATATTTGCATAGTTCCTTACACTGGGCCTTAGGGAGTTCCTACATCCCACTCCAATGTGTTCACTCTAATTGATCTATACTGTCTTCTAAATTTTCAAACAATTTAACTTTTTTTATTAACAAAAATTTAGCAAACTTAAAAAAATGATGTTTTTAAACTACTACATGGTTAATATCAGATATATCATTAAGCAGAAGATGGCCTCACTTTATTATTATGACACGGATTAATAACATAACGATATAATAAGACCTTAAAAAGTCCTAGTGGTAGTAATGTGTTAACAGCTCTTGCTCTCACATCTGGTGTTCCAAATGTAAATGAGCCATGATAATAATTATGTTGTTGAACAGAAAGACTAAATGGGATGGAACAATCAACCTGCCCTATGTCCTGGAAATTGTGCACTTTGAAAATAGACTTGCATTTGCAATCACAGATAATCTTGGACACAGAAAAGTGCTGTTTGCAGATTTAAATGCACATCCAAAGATACTCATTCTCTGAAGTCCTCCACAATTCCAGAATATTAATAGAGCATGAGCTGCCTCAGGTCTCTTGCCCAAAAATCATGTTTCATTTTACTGGGGACTTTCAGAATTTCTGATCTGACAACACTTCGACAAAGATCTGTTCTGACTTGATTATTTCTCATGTGAGGTATGGGGAGATCAGCAGATTGTAGCTTCCAAAATGCCTAATATACTCGCTCCTGCTGTGAATGCCCATGCATGGTTAGGTGCACAGTGTTCCCCCATTGTGGTTTGGGCATGGCTGAAGCTAGGCTGTGCTGATGACTTCACAGGGCCATGCCATGAAAAGCTGTTCAGCCTCCACATTGCTCCCTTGAGGCACGTGCCTTGGAAGCTGGAGACTGACTGCTTTGGGAGCGGCACAAGTACACAGAGCCAGCAGCTGGTTTAATGCTGGGTTGGATGGAAACCCCAAGTCTCCTGCTTCAGGGTTCAACTTCCCAGGAAGTTCTTAGAATGGGTTTTCATGGGACTGTCTTCCTTAAACCCCAACTTCATTCAGAGCGGAAGAGCAGCACTGCTGAGAATTGCCTGTGTTGATAATCCATGGTCTCGATAGCCAGGGACTTCTCAGAAGTGATTGTTACACAGCCATAGACTCCCAAAGAAAAGAACTGGTACATCCAACGATGCACACCTGCAACTGAGCTGGCATGGATTTTCTTATGATTTTAATACTTTTTCTGCTTTGCCATGTTTTATTGTCTCCCTCAGGATGTGCTAGAATGTGTTCTCAGGTGTTCACTTTACATGACACCATTTGAAAGGAAATGACAGAGTTCATTCCCTCCTCATTCTTTTCGTTAACAGGTGTGGCTTTACCTCGAAGGCAATGACCTAATTTTTTTTTAAATCTATTACACAAAATGACTGCATTTTGTATGCTCCTGACAAAATTAGACTAGCGACTGTAACGGACAGTCTGGAATGCAGAACCTTTCATTATCTCCATGTGGGGGAAAGTTAAGTGCTCAAGTTCAGGGAAAGCATGGCTCTCCTGTGCATATTTGCACATGCAGAATAACCACAGTGAAATACAGAATTAATCACAACTTAACCTGTGAGGTATAAATTACACTGTTTTCAGGCTATTATTAGAGTTCTAAGCTTGGAGATTTCATACCTATGATTCAAGCCAAATTTGTTTTACTGAATTAACCCAGACACTAGCAAAATAAAATATTTAAGTGGTAGTGGTGGTGTATGGAGAAAAACCTTTGTCCCCAGCTTCCTAGAAAATTCTGCTTTGGTGTAAGCCCAGGAGAGTGATGGAAATAGCTGTTTTGGAAGTCAAGTTTTAGCTTAGGAATAAATTAGCATTCTTTGTTTTTGTTTTCCTTCTTTTAAAGAAAGGTAACAGTCTTTGCTTGTGGCTTTTTTTTTTTTTTGACTAACCATAAACAGGAAAGAATGAAAAGAAATTATGGGGAGCTACCAAGTGTCTCACCTCCTCCCACCTATACCTCATTGTGAGAAAATAGCAGCACCATTACTTCCAGAGAGTCCCCTTTGGGCATTTATTAGTTTGCTGTCAAGTTCACCATAAATCATATCTTAACTAAGGCAAGACACCTCCTACTGATACCATGTGACCTTCTAACTGTCCTGGGCAATGAGTTTTACCACTTAAAGGATCTGGAAGACAGATGTAAAGAGTTTATTTTCTTACAAGCACACATTTAACACATACCACAATCTCACCTCTAGCAAATTTAATGTTTTTTATGTTGTTGTTGTTGTTTCTTGTTTGTTTTTTTAACCCTACTTATTTTCTTTAGTCTATTTCATTGAATAATTTGAATATTGAATTGAATGACTTTACTGTGTGGGTCAGATGCAATTAGCTAAAAATCATAAAAGTGCATTATATTTATATATGAACCATAATTATATATGCACCCTAATTATAGTCAGTGTGAGGCAGTGGATCAGCATCTGAGTGGGTCGGAATCTGGTTTTTCATACTAAGATTGTTGAAGTAACTGTTTCTGTACTTCCGGGTGGAAACTGAGAAAGAACAACGGGATGTCTGGATTTGGCAAGAAATAAAGAGGACAAGTCGGTGTTGAACAAAAGTGGAAGGGAAAGAAAAGAGCATGTCCTCAAATAGCATTACACATCTTCCCACACTCACATATTCAAACTCAAACACATGCACATATTCTCTCTCTCTCTCTCCCTCTCCCTCTCTCTCTCTCTCTCTCTCTCTCTCTCTCACACACACACACACACACACACAAACACACACAAACACACACACACACAAACACACACACACACACAAACACACACACACAAACACACACACACACACAAAAATACACACACACACACCAGAGCAATTTTAGTTATGTCACACTTTAGTTGGAAAGACTTACACTTTTAAGGACAGAAATAATCTCCTCATTGAATAGATAATTTAATACTATATGTACTTTTAATTAAACAGATAATTCAGATAGGTTGTTTTCATGCTATAGAATATAATAGAAGCAAATATTAGTCTTTAATTTGGATAATTTGAGCTTTATAAGTAGACAAATTAGACTTAACTGTTCTTTAATTTCAAGACAGCTAGTGACTAAATATCAACTGTCAATTCATAAACACAATTCCATATTCTGTTTTACTCCAGTCATTAAAATTATTACATTTCTTTATTTATTGTGCCTGATGGGCATTTGGAAGTCAAAGGGTAATTTTCTGGAGTCAGCCCTCTCTTTTACTCCCTGTGGGCCTCAGGGCCTGAACTCAGGTTGTCAGACATGACAGAATGCGCTTCTCAATTACCCTATATCACTCATTTTTAAAGTTCTGAAATAATTTCATCATGTAAATACAAAATTATTTAGATCTATAAATAATGGACTTTGTCTCCATTAGGTTGCATGATTTTTTTTTTTTTCACTAAACGTGGACATCCTATTGGCCATGAGTCACTTCCTTATGCAGGTTAATTTTTCTTCAGTTTTCAAACTAAAATGTTTTATTTGACTCTTTGCAAGCAGCAGTTGTGGGGGGAAGGTGGGTAGTGGTGGCATTTGGGAGGCAAAGGAAGGCAGATTTCTGAGTTCAAGGCCAGTCAGGTCTAGAGAGTGAGTTCCAGGACAGCCAGGGCTATACAGGGAAATCCTGTCTCGAAAAGCAAAAAAATAAATTAGTGAAGCAAAACAAAGCAGAAGCAGTGTTAGAAAACCAATAATATTGGTGCTGTTTTCTTATTTTTAAGATTTACTTTTATCTATGTCTAGGTGTGTGTCTGCATTTTGGGTATGGGTACATGAAGGCACGTACCCGTAGAAGTCAGAGGTATTGGAGCCCTAGGAGTTGGAGCTGTAGAAAGTTGTGAATGTTCTGATGTCAGTGTTGGAACTAGACCTCAGTCCTCTAGGAGAGCAGCGAGTGCTGTTAACCACCGCTCTGTTTCTTCAGTGGTGTAGCCAATCCAGCCGCCCATCACATTGCTTGGCCATATTGAGCAGCTACAATCTTTGCGAAAACCCTCTCTAAGTACTAGACTTGCATAAGAATAAAACCAGGCCCCTGTTTATTCTAAATGTCTCATTGCCTAGTGAGAAAACTATGTAACAAAATTAACTGGATGCTAGATGTTGATTAACACTGGTAAAAAAAAAAAAAAAAAAAGAGTCCAAGGGTTGAACAATTCAGAGCACTTTAAATCATATGGTCAGAGAAAAGGCTGAAGAGTGAATTGTGCAAAATGGAAGAAATATTTGTCCTGAGTCTGGCAAGCCTGGCCATGTTGACTGGAGGGTGAATTCCATGACACTTGGACGGATTCCGACTTATGCTCCTGGGTCCTGCGAGTGACTTGACAGCCAGAATTCAGTCTTCACTTCTTTCTGCTCTGCATTTAACTTCCATCACCTTTAGCAGACCACACGGGAAACTGGCCACACAACTACATATCTTCAGTTTTAAATGTTTTTGGTTGTGATGACTATGTATTGCATTAATCAATGTATATAATGTAATGAGAGTCTATGTATACATTTCTGTAATAAAACTGACCACATTAGCTCATCTTTCACTATTCACATTGTATCTTATTACTGTTTTCATTTTGTGACGAAAATTTTCCCAAAGCCCCGATCTTCTGTTCCAACTATAACCATGGATAAGAATTCATTGTTTTCTCTTCATTTCATCACATTAAATAAACTCGTTCCTTTGTTATGGCCATAAATTCCCTGTGTTTCAAAGCAAGCCTTCTACTGAATGAAAACAAAACACCACACAACAAAACAAAAAACCAGTTTTATACATTTGTTCCTGGGGATGGGATGCAGATGCTCCTCATGCGAATCTGAGTGGCAAATGACCTGTTAACCCTTGTCTCCAAGACAGACACTCCTGTATCTCAGAGCAGAGTTCTTAAAAGCAAGACATGAGAACAGCTCTGTACTGTTTGCAGTGCTCTTTATGAACATGGGCCTGCCCACTTATCACCTGCCATTGCATTCTAAGTGTTCTTAAGGTTGTTGGAGAAGAAGCGCTTCAGAAGTAAACCATCTACTTTGGCTCACTTTGATTGTCTCAGGATAGCTCAGGAGCGGCACAGTTCATTGAAACATTACTACAATTTCTCTCCACTCATAGAGTATTTGGAATTTGTCTGTGACTGTAAAAGTGTCAGTTATAAGGAATCATTGTTTAAACTAATTCACATTAATTATAGAAATGCTCATGACTAGCAGGAAACAATGATATCTATCTTCCCTTGAATGAGTTTCTTTGTATTTTGTTCTCCAAATTCCTCTTGGCAGCCATTGATTATGTTGATGGCACCGCTTTAGCTTCAAGTAGTGTTAAGAATCGTGATGCACATCTTACCAAATATTTTACATATGACATATCATTAGCCAATAGTTAAATATATCATTATAAAACTTTGAAGTTCTTTGTGAAGTTTGCTTATAAAGAAAGTCTTTATCTTCAATACTTTATAATTCAAATTGTAATAACATCACTCTAATATTGTGAATGACAAAAGTCATTAATAACAGGTATAAAACATGCAGATTTAAATTCTTGGTGACAATTAATATGTTTTCTGGATTGAAATGATATAAAAATACCAGTGATTTCCTTAATCATTTATTTGATTACCTATCAAACTTTTAGAAATATCTCGGCACATATTTTAATCATATCCAAATACTATTCACTGGGCTATTATTTCTCTGAAAATTCACTGTTTGATCAACTTAAGGTTCTTAAAATGACAGACTGTTTTAAGTTAGGAACTTATCTATTGTAATAAAAAATGCATGAAACTGTTGCATATGAGCTACATAAAGATCTTTCATAGCCTCCAGCCATCCCCACTGAGACTGACCTCAACCTCGGATGTTCTCGGATCTTTTGGGCCTACAACATACACCCAAAGAAATTCTCTCTCTTCTTTTGGTAGAAACAAATTACTAATACCTATTTATTTATTTATTTATTGCAAATTTGGGTCTTCCATGAGAAATTGCTCATGAAATGTGAATAAAAATTTGATTTTCCAATTGATGAATTCACGTATGACAAAGAATCTTTGTAGAATAAGGTTGTTGATATCACTGGTTTGTGAACAAAGGTATAACCAACAGCCCTGGGGCTCACCTTCCATGCTTTCCTGCTGGCTTCAGAATCAGGTTTGGGCTTAACTGGTAAATGACTGAGTATCACCAGGGTCTGAAATGCATCCACTTGAACAACTGGCTACCTGGAGCATGGGTTGAAATGTACTTTTCCAGATCCTTGCTTCCCTGTCCACAGGATTGGATGCTGCATTGTGAAGGAACTTGTTCCTCCCACTAGGAGGCTTGTGTAGGGCTTGATAGTCTCCCATCTAGAGTAACAGTCAGTAAGCATACTGGTATTTTTTTTCACACATTTATACAGTTATTTTTTTCTTAGCAATGTTTACTTACAGTTTAAAATTGTAAAATTTTGGCATCATGGATGCATCGGTGGTAATAGTCTGAGGGATAGACAAATTGTTGTTATGTGAGGAATTATTTCTCCCCTCTTCCACCTTCTATCTTTGTAGACTTATGCCCTAAACTCTATAAACTCAGACTGTGATTGCATTGGGAGACAGAACCTTGAAGAGGTAAATAAAGGGATAGCAGAACGCAACAGACCCCAACTGAAAAGGCCCTGTGAAGACAAAGGGACAGATAGTGCGGCAGAACCTGAAAAAAGACTAAACAAAATCAACCTGAAACACCCTCACATCAGAGGTTTTGCCTTTAGAACGATGGGGATGAATTTGTGTTGTTTAAACTTCTTAATATGTGGTATTTTTAGGATAATCCTCACAAACTAATGTAATACCACTGGCCAACGAACTGTCCAAGAGGGCAGACTCCCTTCCCCGGGGAAATCGGATTCAGCTGAAGACGATGGGGAGTGAGCAGAACTAATTTTCCTCCTCGTGAGATAGATGGTTTTTATTTCCTATGAGTCTACTCTTACATACTGGGACTTGTGTAGCTTCCATCAGACAGTATGCCCTGCAGCGTGGCTGCTTTTCTCAGTCCTGACTCAGAAAAGTCAACTTTTCTTCTTAAGTATATTTTTCTTTTGGATCTGGTCTTTTTCCTGGATATTCTGAGCTTCCCCCCACTTATTCTACCATGTAGCTTCTTGTCTGACATGAAGGTGTTTATCAGATAAAGGAGTTTACTTGTAGAAATTTGAAGGTTACTTATGTATACTATTATATCTGTAAATAACAATACTTTGGTTTCTTTCTTTCCAATTATATCCTCTTGATGTCTTTCAGTTATCTTATTACTATAGCTAGAACTTCAAGTACTATATTGAATAGATATGGAGAGAGTAGACAGCCTTCTCTTGTCCCTGTTTTTAGAGGTGTTACTATGAGTTTGTCTACATTAAATTTGACAGTGGCTATAACTTTACTGTAAATTGTCTTTATTATGTTTAGGTATGTCCCTTTTATTACTTATCTCTTCCATACTTTTATCATAAAGAAGTGTTAGATTTTGTAAAAGGCATTTAGCATCTAGTGCGGTGACTATTAGTTTATCTGTTTATTTCTGCTGGTTTATATGAGGGATTACATTGACTGATTTTGATGTGCTGGATCTTCCCCACATCTTCCTAATTGATTGTGGTGGATGATCCATATGATGTGTTCTTGTATTTGATTTGCCAGTATTTTATTGAGTATTTTTGCATTTGTTTTCACAAGGGAAATTGGTCTGTAATTCTCTTTCATTTTTCAGTCTTTGTGTGGTTTGGGCATCAAGATTATTGTGTCGTGGGAGCCTTCTCAGCTTGGTCGATCACCTTCCTGGACCTGGGGGGAGTTGGGAGGACCTTGGACTTAGCATAGAGTGGGGAACCCTGATGGCTCCTTGGCCTTGAGAGGGAGGGAGGGGAGGTATGGGTGGAGGGAAGGGGAGGGAAGAGGTAGAAGGAGGGGAGGGAAGGGGGAGGAGGAGCGGAGGGAGGGGGGAGGAGGAGGGAAGGAGATGGAAATTTTTAAATATAAAAAAAAAATAAACCATGAGGAAAAAAAAAAGATTATTGTGTCTCAGAATAAATTTGACAGTGTTCTTTCTATTTATATTTTATGGGATAATTTGAGGAGAATATGCTTTAGTTCTTCTTTGAAGGTTGGGTAGAGTTTTGTACTAAAATCATATGACCCTAAGCTTTTATCACAGGTAGGGTTGGCCGACTTTAAATAACTGCTTCTATTTTCTTAGGGATTATAGGTCTAGTTAAATTGTTTATCTGATTTATATTTATTCTTTGTGGTACCTATTGAAAATTTTTCCATTTCTATAAGATTTTCCAATTTTTTGGAGTACAGATTTTTAAAATATAACAATGATCTTCAGATTTCCTTGGTATACACTGTTTTGACTATATTTAATTTAATTTGGATAATGGCTTGCGTATCTTGGTGATTTTTTTCAAAGAACTAATTCTTTGTTTCATTGATTCTTTGTACTGCTCTTTTGGTTTCCCCCTTCTTTTTAAATTTTAGCACTCAGCTTGATTATTTCCTACCATCTATTCCTCCTCTAGTTCCATGTGTTCACTTGTTTATTCTAGAACTTTCAGGTGTGCTGTTAAGTGGCTAGTATGAAATCCCTCCAATTATTCTTTTTAATGAAGGCACTTTGTGCTATGAATTTTCCTCTTTGTACCACTTTCATTTTGTTTCATAATTTTTGGTATCTTATGCATTCAATTTCACTTAATCCTAGGAAGTTTTTAATTTCTTTCCTTTTCTTCCTTGACCCATTTATCATTTCGTGGAGAGTTGTAAGTTTTCATGAGTTTGTAGGCTTTCTGTTGTTTCTGATGTTGGTGAAATCCAGCTTTAATCTATGGTTGTCTGATAAGGTTCTGGGAGTTGATCTATTCTCTTGTATGTGTTGCGACTTGCTCTGTGACTGAGTTTGTAGTCCATTTTGGAGAAAACCCTTTGAAGTGCTTAGAAGAAGTTATATTCTTTTCTGTGTGGGTGAAATGTTCTGGAGATAACTGTTAACCCCATTTAGTTCATCAAGTCTGTTAGCTCTAGCATTTGTCTGTTTAGTTTTTGTTTGGTTGACCTGTTATTGACCAGAAGAAGTATGGAAGTCTGCCATGTTCAAAGTGAGAGGATAGATGTCTAAATTAAGACAGTAATCTTTCTTTTACAAATATGGCTGCACTTGTATTTGGGACTTAGAAGTTAAGAATTGAAATGTATGCCTCAATCCCATGACTCAGAATGCAGAGGCTGGGGGATCTCTGTGAGTTCGAGGCAAACCTGGCATACAGAGCATGTTCCAGGATAAGCTCCAAAGCTATACATAAAAAAATCTGTCATGAAAAACAAAAATGAAAACGAAAAGCAAACAAACAAAAAAAGCAAAATAAAATAAAAAGAATTAAATCATCATTTTGATAGATTTGTCCTTTGATGATTATTAAATGTCTTTGCCTATTTTTGATTAATTTTGGTTTGACATCATTTTGTTAGATATTAAAATGGCTATGCCAGCTTGTTTCTTTGGTATATTTGCTTGAAAATCTTTTTCCAACCCTTTATTCTAAAGCAATATCTATTTTTGTTGTTGGAATGTGTTTCTTGTATGAAGTGAAAGGATGGATCCTGTTTTCATATCCATTTGGTTAGTCAAGTTGTTTTTTTTTTTTTAATTCGGGAATTGAGTCCATTGATATCAATTTAATATCAATTGAATTAATGACCAATGATTGCTAATTTCTGTTATTTTGCTGTTTGTGGTGGTGGTTGCGTATGTAAATGTATGTAAATGTGTGTGTGTGTGTGTTCACACATGCATGCTTTCCTTCTTTTGTTTTTTCTCATGGGAGAATTATTATTTCTTGTGTTTTTATTGGTGTAGTTACCTTCTTGTATTGCAGTGCTATTTTTGCATCTTCTATAGGGCCTGATTTACAGATAAATGTTGTCGGCTCAGGGACAAGGAAGTGGACTTGGTGTATGGGAAGGGAAGGAAATGGGAGTGATGAATTGGGTGACTGTAAACAGAGCAAAGAGTGTGGGAGAGTTCTGCAGGCAGGTGTTACCTGTTCTTTGGTTGGAGACACGTGCCACTTTACTGTCTGCCCTTTCATTTCTATAATCTATTTTTATTTGGATAATTACAAATCTGTTCATAGGTTTTTTTGTTGTTTGTGATAGGTATTTGGGGCAAGTAAAAACACATGGCTGAAAAGACTTCATACTTCACATCTATGTTCTTGTATCTATCAGTTCACATACTATCTTGAACCTTTCTACTCTCTGTTTCCTAATTATATTTTGCAGGTCCCATAAACAGATGTCATTTCATTGTCTACTGGCTCAGAATTTATAATGGGCAGACACCGGGGACTTCTTTTATACCATGCTTATTGCTCACAGTTTCTTCCACAGGGAAGACAGTTTTCCCAAGCTCACTTCAGAGCTGATTTTGAATGCTGTTGTAATTCATGCTTAGATTGTAACAGTATATGGAGATGAATTATCCACAGGACAATGTTGTTTGTTTCTCCTTCAGCTTGTTTAAGACTGTTGTTCCATATGACTAAAGAAGATCATAGCTCTTATGGGCTCTCTGGATCTTTGCTCACTAGAAACATCAAAGTATAGCATTCAGTTTCTTCCTGATTCCAGAAACATGTCAGATAGTATTTATTAATGAGTCTTATCATAGGGCCCCTTTATGCTGTACTTGGTTCTCCCACTGAGGCACATGTGAGTTCTGTAATATGTCTTTCTTTGGCTCCTTCACTCCCAACATGACGAGGACTGTGAGAGTCAATGAAAAGTTTGCTTATTTCATCATGATCATGCAGAGCCTTTTACTGCTCTGAATCATGGTAAAACCTTGCAGTTTTCCACATTATCAAGGGAATCGGTTGAAGTTCCTCTTTGGGTGTAGAATGAATGATTAATACCAATATTTAAGGAGACCTGATATACACTGTAGTTCATTCTTTGAGGTAGTATGAATCAGATACTACGATGTTATTGAACTTTGAAGGGGGTAATTACTTGTAATAAAGACCTTAGCATGTCTTTAATGATGATACAAATTCCCTCTATCTATCCCTAACCTATTTGAGATGTTTTTTTTTTTTTTTTCTATTGGTGACATCCAAATTAGAGTGTAGTTACGATAGCAGTTGTGGAAAGAGGTTATCCCTTCAGTTTTTCTGTGAAAGCTTTATCTTTAACATAATAAACTTAGTGTTGTTCACCCAGCCACTAAATATACCAAATTCGATATTTGTAGTTGAATGAGGAAATGACTCTTAGGTGAATCTGTGTTCCGATTAGCCCATAAAGAGACAAAATTTACTGAGTACTCCATTTATTACCTAGCTCATATAGCTTCTCCAATCTAAATTCTGTAACACCGGAAATGATGCATTTATTAGGCCAATCACGTGCCTTAGTTAAGTAAGGTGAAACAGATGCAGCATATCTTTATATAATTAAACACATATCCTTACATCATTAAACAAATTTAGCATAAACAAAAGTATCACACCTTTAAAAGTTAAAGTAATATTCTGCAGTATAAGTAAACGTAACATATCTTTGTCTAGTTAAAATAGTATTATACAACTTCTTTATTCTTCTAGTGAGCTATTGTGGCAGGTCAGACATTCCTATAAGACTTTAAGTGTGCTCTCTTTATTTTTTTAATTGTTTTTATTGATTTATACATAGTTCTCCACTCCCTTCCCTTTCTCCCCCTCCACTTTTACCCTCTCTTGTGCTCCATTTCTTTTAGAGTCACTTCTGCATGGATTGTGTATGTGGTGTTCACCTTAGTGTTAATCTCTTTATGTAGAAGTAGGCTTTCTATCTAGGTGTGTATTCTAGTACCACTGGACAAACCATCCTTCACATTACATTCTAGGAGTATGTTCTTAGTTTGGTTTGGTCATGTATCTATTTATTTTGGATGTTTTTGTGTGTTTCTCTTTGCTTCCTTGTGATCATCAGTAATTCTCCAAGTGGACTATTTTGGAATTTAACCATTAGCCAACAAGCTAAATAAGAAGTATATGTAGCTACGAAGGAGGCAGGAAATATTTCTATAATATATTTTTCAGCACAAATACATTTTCAGATTTTGTTGGGAAATGTGAATTATCTCTGGAAACCCTGATAGTTCAAGCAAGGAACAAATCCCCTACCTGAGAAATATATCTCTACACCCCCACCTACTATTTGGGGCTCAGACGTTTTCCTAATATAGAATTTTAGGATTATATTCCTTCCTTACCTAAGCATTTTTGCATCTCTGAAGCTGCAGAATGGCAACCATTAGAGTTTCAGTTTGCTGCACAGCATTGTCTTCCTCCCATTGTAGAGGACAAAGGCATCTTTGTAATCTGTCAAACCTGGCTCTCTCATTTAATTGTAACTACTTCTTAGCAACTGACAGCTTTTCTTATCCCTCTGGAGTGTTCATTATAATACCGCACTAACCAAACAGTCATGTTACCTTCACAGGAATTATTTTTTCTTTATTTTTAAATGTACACCACTCCTGGTAGAATGCTCTCCCTTCATCAAGCTGCTTCTCACATAGCTTACTATAAAATCCTTAGCAACCGAATATGATGTGCTTGGTGCTCTCACAGCACCATAAATCATCCCTGATTAGATTATTTGCTGCTTGTAGTTTGGTAGGAAGTAAACCAAGAACCTCATTTAATATTTAAATGTTCAGAACAGTCATAACCCCTTATGTGATAGTTCAGTCTCTTGAGAAAAGAGCCAAAAAATAAATAAAATCATGTGCGAGAAAATGTGTGGCATTGCTACACTGAGGTACAGATCTCACCTGTTAGAAAGTAGAGCAAAAGAGAACAGTTCAGCTAGGAAGCATCTTAAACTTGATAGAAGTTTCAATAAAATTATACCCAAACTGAGAAAGAGCCAAGACTGTCAATTTTACAACCTAAACTCGGGATCTTGGAGTGATTTATTTGATCTTGGACTTTCATTTCTTAACTAGAGGAGTTCTGGACCAATTGGGGAGGATGCCTATCCTAACTGTCGTTGCTGCTGCTGGTCTTCTAACGCCTCTTTGCTATCAAGTTCTTGTGAATAGCAGAAACTGCACCCTACAGTTTTTATAAGCTTAGTTATGTCTAATCTGTTCCCGTTCTGGACTCTTATTGCAATCCCTGAATATTTTCTTGAAGGTATATCTATTTTTTTTAAAAAAAAATATGTCATTAGAGAATTTTGTATAATCTGCCCCCTCCAATTCTTTTGTTTTTTTTTTTCACACATCTTGCTCAATTTGTGTGGCCTATATGTTCATAAATATGAGTGGCCTTCCACTTGAGTGTGTTTGGCCTACCAGTGGCACTTCCAAAGGAAACTGACTTCTCCCAATATCAATCAGGTGCCAACAGCACCCCTCTCTGAGCTGGTTGGAACTTGCTTGGAGCTTGTGCATTCTTTCCATGGTGCATTATTTTGTAAAACTTCCCCTTTATGTGCAAAGGACAGTGTTCCTTATAGTCATCTATCAACTCCGGCTCTTACGGTCTTTCTGCCTCTCATTTCACAATGATCACTGAGCTCTTGGAAGAGAGGATGAGGTAGAGATGTTACCTATATGGATGAATGTTCAGCCGTCTCTTATTCTCTGCACCTTGGCCAAGTGTAGATCTCTGTGTTAATCACCATCTGATAGAAGCTTTTCTGATGAGTATAAGGAAATACACTAATCTATGAGTATAACAATAAATCATTAAAAACCAGCTTAATACTATGTTCATTTGGCATTATAACAGTTGTGAGTTCTTCCCTAGCATTTGCATTTGAGATCTGTCTAGTCATAGGTTCTTGTAGCTCAACAATGCTGTTGGGTGTGGGTAACTTACCCACTACTGTAAAAGCTTCAATGTATACGTGTGTGTGTGTGTGTGTGTGTGTGTGCAGGTCTGTGTGTGTCTGTGCATATAATACATGTATATATACATACATTTATATATGAATTATATATACAAACATACATAAAACAGTTAAAATGCAATTACCCTATAGTATAAAAACAATATCCCTACAAGACACCATAGACTAACAATTAAAAAAAAATACTATCATCAGGAATTATTTCCCTGTTTTGGGATTGTTGACCAATGATATTCCATGGGCCCACATACTTGAGAACACAGAGACATTAAGTTGGTACTGACTTGGAAGAATCATCCTTACTGTTTTGATTTCACAGTGCTGGAAAATGTTTTGCATGCTTCTGGGTGGTACAAGTTATCATGGTGTTACTGAGTTGTGAACCCCATGAGCTACAAAAACACCTGCCTGGCAAAACAAGCCCACAGGTGAGATGGTGTCATAGACATCATGGGGAAAGCCACTCACTTTCTATTTTACTGTTCTTTTTAGCTTAGAGTTATTTCCATATGTTTTTAAATTCATTTAAAATTCATTAAACTTTCATTTTCTTGGCAAGTGGAATTCAAGTGTGATTTATACTCTTCTCTCCAGTGATAAAAAATGTTCCCTTCAAATGAGTAACTGTTTTGAAGGGTTTGATTTCAGCTGATTTGCTATACTCAGCGGCTACCTACTTCTACACTGGGTGTTATGGTTTATCCTCTTCTGGGTTGTCGTCTGTCTTGTGATTGACTTAACATTAGGTAAATGTAGTCCTAGAATGTCTGCTCTCAAAGACACATATTTCAGAATATGATTAGATTATCCAACTAAAAATTACCATACAGAGTTTTATGATAATATGCTCTATTTTTTAAAATTCTTTGTCTTGGTGTATAATCAATTATCTATGGTATAGTCCTTAAATACTAAGGATATCTCACATTCACAAGTTAAAAGATATAAAACAATCCATCATGTTATTATCAAATTCTCTTTTTGTCCTAACCAGTTAGTCCCTAGTCATAAGCATTGATTTGTGTGATATTTACAACCATTAGTTTTGCCTTTTTGAAAATTTCATAGAAATATGAATCATGCAATACTAATTTTTTAATCTGATTTCTTTCCATTTGAATAGTACTTGTGACATGCATCATGCTGCATGTTTTGGTAACTTACACTTTTTAATGTTGAGTGTACTTTGTTGTATCAGAATGTTTCTCTATCTTTCATGAAAGTTTGCTTTTCTTCTTTTTTTAATTTTCTAATTTTAACTATTATAAATAACCCCGAACTTTTGAAAACAAAGTTCTCATTATTTGACCTTATGACGTCATCATTAACCTTTACATGTTAGACAATTTGGAGGCAATAAGCATACATACACGTGAAATAAGGCATGTATTTCAAATTACAGGGAGACTTCCTATGCTATGTTCTGTTCAGGAAAATGTTCTTGGTAGTGTGTTTTCCTCATCTGAAGTCTGTGGGAGTTGGCACATCTGCTTAATCCTGTGCTAACTTTCCTGAAGCACCAGACTTTTTTTTTTCTAGTCTCCTCTGTAAACAGCTACCAGTCTACGGCTACCTTTCTTTTAAGATCTGAGAACCTTGCAACTCTCCGGAATACAGTAGGAGGAAAGGATGCACACACAGGCTGACACCGAGAATTCTTATACCTCCACTTTAATAACTGCAAACATTTCAAGTTAGGTCTTTCAGAACAAAATTTTGTCCTTGTACTACCCTTCTTAAGGTGTTTATAGTATAAACTTTTAAAAGTAATTCATTTGTATTCTCACTGTGTTTCTTAAAGAGTCTTGTTTTTTAAGTCTCCTGAGATGTACATGTTTTTAAATCTTGCAAATTTCAAAACACATCTATAATTCATTTTATTTCATTCACCTGATACTGTGAACTGATATGAGAATCTTTTGATATGTTTTCCATTTCATCCAATTAATTTTCTCATGCCTTATAATCTTTAATTTCTCATCAGCAGAAGTATGGTCTACAGAGGTGAAATTTATCCTTTGATTGAGGAGCTTCAAAAGTTATAATTTTTAGAACACCTGTTCTTTATTCTGCTGAGACAAAGAGCATGATTAATTATCATTTATACCTTCCTAGTTCTGACTCATATGAATCTTTTTCTTTCTTTAAATTATTGTTTTTTCCTCTGTTTCATTTTTTTCCACCTCTATAATGGAAAGTGTTTTATCTAATCTAGTTTAAGTTAGATAGTTGCCGAAATTTTTGGAGTATCTGGATTTCCTGCATGATAAAGCAGTCAATATCTTTCAAGTAAATACCATAATATATGATACACACATGTTATTAACAGAAAGGTTTGTGCAAATTATTTGGCATGGTCCTTAAAGGGGAACTTCTTTTCAATCTATGGTAGCACTTCTAATCCTTTGACCTTGGAAACTTCCAAACTTCAAAATAAAGGAAAAGACTGTTCGTGAATCTTTCATGTGCCTTTCATCATTTCTACTTCATGACCAAACTTTTTCTTGTATTTAAAGTACTGAATAATAGGATGCCATATGACCTCATACAACTAGGCTAAATAATATGGATCAAGTACAGTATCCCTTTGTATATGATTGCTACATTTTTGTGAATTTTAGAATTTGAAATTTGACTTTGGTTATTGAGCATGAGTTATGGGATAATATATCATGCTAAGTTAACAAAGGCTTGATAAATAAATATATTCATTATAAAATGAGACTAATGTCATAGTCTACACCTGATATTAATGTACTTTATAGGAAGAAATAGATGTAGATTTCTGGACACCTACCAGTTTGTTTGCAATTAAGCTAAAACATTACTAGGTAATGTAATTGTTTTTATCTTCATCATATGTTTTTATATTATTCTATAGTGAATACTCAACACGTAACTGCCAATAATAAATTTAATTCTATATATGTAAAATAACTGTATTTAAAAAAATTTAATTTTTAACTGAATTAAAAAAAATAATTTTAATGGATGCAACTAGATCTACTCCAGTATAGTAGCAGGTGAGCGCTTCCAAAAAGCAAAGCAGGAAATAGTCTATGTTAACACCATAGAGACAAATATAAATTGTTATGAGAGCAATATGAAGTGCATGACATAGACTGGGAAAATCAAGAAGCTTCCTAAGGGTGTATATATATATTCAGGTGTATATATATATTCAGGTGTATATATATATATATATTCAGGTATATATATATATTCAGGTGTATATATATATATAATTTAAAATTATTAAAATTTTAGGTCCCTGTGTATTTCAGATCAATTTGGGCTAGATAATTAAAAACAGAATAACATGGAGTACAGTTTGAGACACTGTCTAAAGAAAAAAATAAACTGAAAAAGCTTTGGACATGTTTATTATGTAAATATGTATGTATGGAAGTGGGGACCTGAGACTGAATACTGAGTACCAACATAAAAGCCACAGGTGAACCAAGAGCATCTATATGCTGAACATTCCTACAAAGAGAAGTTAGATGGTGAGATAATAATTCCCAGACTTCACCGATCAGCTAGCTTGGAAAGCATACCATAAAATCAACAAAAGAATCTCTCTCGAACAAGGAAGAAGGAGAGTGACAAAACCCAGAATTTTCCGACCTCCATGTATACATCATATGTGCATGATATATTTCTGCTCATGTGTGAATACACACACACACACACACACACACACACACACACACCAAAACTAGTAATCAAACAAAAGTATATGGGAGGTAGCTGAGTGAAAAGAATGTTTGCTGTTCGAGCATGAAGACCTGCAGACAAGCCTCCAAAACCCATGTTATAAAGCCTGGGAGACAAAATACACCAATAATCCTAGTGTCATTCTTAGGGCCACATAAACCTAAAGCCCCAATGTTGTGCTAGGGCATGGAAACAAAGATTTCTGTGATTTGGTGGACGTCAGCCTAGCATCAGGTTCAGTGACGGACTCTTGTTTTCAGGTAATGAAGCAGGGAGTAATGGAGCAGAACACTCAACCAACATCTTCCTCTAGATTCCGGAGAAATGTATACATATAATATCTACATGATACACAAAGAAACACAAATAATAATGATGATGATGATGGTTTTTCTATGTAAAGAAGTGTGGAGTAATAGCATACAGAAGAGTCTTCTGGTAGAAATGCTACTCTGTCTTGTGGAACGATCTCCAGAGAAGGTGATATCTTTGAAATGGAATCTATGACAGGAAGGTATATGAGGCAAAATGAGAGACGTATATAGAGTCTGAGACAGTTTTCTCTATTTTGTTCTTTTATTTTTATATATTTTTGTGATTCTAGTACAATTACATAATTTCCCGTCCTGGTCACCCTGCCTAACATTACTTATGTACCTATCCACCACTTGTTCTCAAATTTAATTGTTATATACATACATATACACATATCATACAAACATACATGTATAATGCACATACATAAGCATATATTCCTAAATATATAAATCTTCTTAGTCTGCATGGATTTTCAGGCCTAACCACTTACTATTGATCAACTTATTTGTATGCTCTTCCCTGGGGATAATTTTTCCAACTCTCAGCATTCCTTGGTTGCCCATAGTCCTTTAAATATAGTTGCGGACTTGTGAGTCTCCTTCAACTATATTTGTACACCTTTTGATGTCACCTATCTTTAGGTATTATTTAGGCAACCATGTTGATGAGACTTTGTAGATGTAATTTATCTGGCATTTCTAGGCAACACAATCTCACAGGAAAATTCAAGACTGACTATTTTTTAAGAAAAATCTTATTTTTAAATTTTTATACCAATCCAAGTTCTTCCTTCCTCCCCTCCTCCCACTTTCTTCAACTTCCTCCAACCCCAAACCCCATCCACTCCACAGAGATGTTGAGGCATCCCATGAGGAGTCAACAAAGTGAAGACAGACTTTTTTTTTTGGGGGGGGGGGGTTTCGAGACAGGGTTTCCCTGCAGCTTTAGAGCCTGTCCTGGAACTAGCTCTTGTAGACCAGGCTGGTCTCGAACTCACAGAAATCCGCCTGCCTCTGCCTCCCGAGTGCTGGGATTAAAGGCGTGCGCCACCACCGCCCGGCTTTGAAGACAGACTTTTAAAAGAGGAAAATATCAGTTGGAAGTGAATAAACACATGAAATTTTCAAGTATTATATTTAAGATTTTTGTAGATTATACACACACACATATAATATTTTCCTTTGTTTTTGAGCTTATGTGTGCCTATATTATTCATCTGAAAATCTATAATATATTTAAACAGTTATTGAGGATAAGGCTGCAAACCATCGTACTCAATATACCTTCTGCTCTTGACCATAGGTCATTGTTTCACCAACTAAAGAACCTGGTATTCATCCTAATGTAATGTAAATTCCAAAGAATCAAGAAGACTAAGGGAAAGACTAAGGGATTTAGGATTCCTATTGGTATGGTACAATACCAGTACTTGTAAAAGCATCTTGATTGGGACTAAAGGATTTATGTGGTTTACAGATTGCGGTTCATCCTTAGGAGAAACCAAGTTGGGAACTCAGGGCTGAATTAGAGACAGGAACTGAAGCAGAGACCATGGAGGCATGCTGCTTGTTGGCTTGTTCTTTCTGGCTTGCTCAGCCTATTTTCTTATTGCACACAGGCCCACCTGTTCAGGGTTGACAGCACCCTAATTGGCTGGGCCCTTCCACATCAGTCACCACTCAAGAAATGGCATACAGACTTCCTGCAGGCTAATCTGATAGGGTCATTTTCTCAACTGATGTTCTTTCTTCGCATATGACTGACTTGAGACAAATTGAGAAAAAAATAAAGGGACAGGATATTATTTAAATTTTAACTATTTAACTATGTCAGTTGTGAGAAAGACTTTGAAAAGAGCAAAACTATAATAGGGGAGTCTTTTTTTTTTACTTTTTGTGTTTTTTGGTGTTTATTGCAATCTTTCAAAGTTTAATTGCTAATGACTTAAAGAATCATAGCAGTTCTGTGGATTATTTTGCACACAACTGAAGGAAGTAAAACACACAAGATTTGGTGACTGATGAAATGCCGTGGTTAGGTGAATACCAATGCAGAAAGACTTGGAGGGTCCTCAGAGGTGAGCAGCTGTGTCTGTGGGGAGTCCGTTCCTGCCACCAACTAAGCAGTAACAGGTACTGAATAGAACTGGGGAAAGCACAGACAGATTTGTCATCTGATGTTTCTGACATACTGAATGTGAACTTTATTTTTTAAATGACAGAATGAGGATATACTTGATTATTTATTTATAAGACTTTTCAATGTATATGGTTCAAAACATTTTATTGGCTTCTAATTAGTTAACTATGAAAAATTCATGGAGCATTCCTTCAGGGTATCTCCAATGGGATGAGAAACAGCTGCGGATCGCTATAAAATGACATGTCATGTATACGACTGACAATAGCTTTAAAAGATTGGTAATTTTCTGGGAAGACTGAAGATTTGTTGATCTTTTTTTGTGTTTTCTACCATACACATAGCTGTCTATAAAAAAGTGCTAATTTGTAGTGCTTTGAATTTTTAACAAGAACACGCCTAACAATAAAGAATTTTGTGTTTAAAATGCAGGCGTAATACATTTACAAATTGTGATTTGATTAAAATGCATTTATTATTAGGTGTGTGTGTGTGCATGTGTGCCAGCCAAGGTGTGTATGAGGAAGTCAAAGGTCATTTTTGTGGAAGTGGCTCCCTTCTTCCACTGTTATGTGGGTCCCAGGGATTGAATTCAGGTTGTTTGGTTTACACAACAGTAGTTTGCCTACTGCTCCATCTCCTTCGTATTGAGTTGTGTGCTTGTTTGGAGTGTGGTTCAGTAACAATAAAGTCAAATTAGAAAATGATCATATTGGTCTGGTGCCGTAGCTCTGGTGGAACAGTTGGTTAGAATGCCTGAAGTCCTAGCTTTAGTTTCCAGTTCCGTAAACTAGAAAAGAAAGGAAATTACAATCCAGAATCTCCTGCCTATATGTGTGTGTTACATATAAATACTACACTTATCTTTGTTTAATTTTGTTCTGACTGTGTCTCATAATGTAGCTGAGCTAATCTTGAATTTGTGATCCTCCTATATCAGTCTCCTGACTTTGAGGAATGCAATCAGGCCACCATGGTCATTTTATATATATACATGTATATATATAAAATGACCATGGTGGCCTGATTGCATTATATATATATATATATATATATATAAAATGACCATGGAGGAAAGCAATTTTTGCTGACTCTTTAGTGGTATTAATAAGATGTGTTTTTTGGTTTTGAATCTTTATGTATTCCAGGCTTGACCCAGTAATTCTCATTTCTTATCTCCTGAATGCTTGGCTAGAGCCAGGCGATTTAGAACTTTTACTTTATAAAAACATGGAAAATGTTTTGCATGGGAAATTTTATGTTATTTTTGCAGAAAATTTTTTTGTGAGTATCATAATTCTTATCTGATGTGGGAGGGTCTTCTGTTTGAGTTGATTTCATTGGTTAATACAGAAACTGCCTGGCCATTTGATTGGCCAGCCCTTAGGTGGGTAGAGTAGACAGAACAGAATGCTGGAAAGGGAAGTTAATAAATCGCCATGCCTCTGCTCGCTGAGCCAGACTGCCGTGCCTCTCCTCAGGGAGACAGATGCAATGGAGCCAGCCACCAGGACAGACGTGCTGAATCTTTCCCCATAAGACACCACTTGTGGGGTTACACAGATTATTAGATATGGGTTAGTCAAGATGTGAGTAAGAGGCTGGAACTAATGGCAGTGTTTAAAAGAATACAGTTTGTGTGTTGTTATTTTGGGGCATAAGCTAGCCGGTGGCCAGGAGCTGGGCGGTGGGAACGTGACCCACATCTCCACACTACACTTATTAGTATAAACCTTTAATTTTTAAGAATATGAGATCCCATTGGGAAAACAAGCGAATGTTACCTTTTATTTTGGAAATTCATACAGAGTGGTAGCAATAGCTGCTTAAATATGTTTGAGAAATAATTTTTTAACTTTGGGAGAGGTTAAGATAATATTCTTCTTTAGCAACAAAAAATCAAAATGTTTATTTTACATTTTTTACTTAAAATCATCAAATTTTTATTTAGACATTTTCAAATTCTTTACAATGAATAAGCTGGTTTTTTGGTTTTTTGAGACAGGGTTTCACTGTAGTTTTAGAGCCTGTCCTGGAACTAGCTCTTGTAGACCAGGCTGGCCTCGAACTTGCAGAGATCCGCCTGCCTCTGCCTCCCAAGTGCTGAGATTAAAGGCGTGTGCCCCCACCGCCGGGCAAGCTGGTTTATTTTTTATCAACTTGCACATATCAGGGATTATCTGGCAAGATGAAATATAAAATGAAATTTAAGATGCCTCCATCAGAATGGCCTGTAGGAATTCTGTGGGGTATTTTCTCTATTAATTGTTTTTGGTAAAGGACCCAGCCCACTGATCATGGTGCCACCCAAAGCAGGTAGTCCTGGTGACATAAGAATGCTGGCAGAGCAAGTCAATAAGTAGTGATCCTCCCTGACCTCTGTTTCAATTCCTCACCTCATTTTTTACCTTGAGTTTCTGATTGGCTTCTGCGAATCAGGCTATGATCAGAAAATATAAGTCCAATAAAAGCTTTCTTCCTCATTTTGCTTTTGGCTATAGTGTTTTATAACAGCAAGAGAAAGCAGACCAAGACATGGCTTGGATCATATTCACACATGTTGCAGGGTAAGGGGCCACATTTTGGTTCCCGACCACTTAGCCTGAAATAATCACATAGAAACTCTATTATTTAAAACACTGTTTGGCCAATTACTTAAGCATATTACTAGCTAGCTCTTACGTCTAGAATTAACCCATCTCCATTATTTTATATTTTAACATGAAAGTCATGGCCTACTGGCAGAGTTCTACAATCTCTCTCCAGCAGGGCTACATAGCTTCACTCTGATTCTGCCTCCTTTCTCCCAGCATTCAGTTTAGTTTTCCCTGCCTAGCTCTGTTCCCTTCTAGCTGTGCTACAGGCCCAAAGCAGTTTCTTTATTAACCAATGATATTCATAGCATACAGATGGGAATCCCACCTCTCTCTCTCTCTCTCTCTCTCTCTCTCTCTCTCTCTCTCTCTCTCTCTCTCTGTCTCTGTCTCTCTCTCACACACACAATTCCATTTATACTTTGTATTTTGTAGAAAGTAGTTGAGACATGACTGTTCTTGATGTGTGCTCAATATTAAGTGTTTTAATGACATATACTTATTTTGTGGGTTTGGAAGAAGTACCACAGCATATGTGGGGAGATCAAAGAACAACTTTTGAAAGTCAGCTTTTCCCCACCAACATGTTGGTTCTGATAGGTTTTCTGTCACCTGATAATAGGTTTTTCTGCCAATGCAGTAAGCCAGGTTAAACCAAATTAAAAGTAAAAGACCAAGTTTATTTGTGCAAAACAATCCTGGGTGATTCTCCAGCCCCCAGAGAGCAAGGCAGAGGAATGGGGCAGGAGAATAACACATGACCCATCTAGAGGAGGGACTTACATGCCCATAGTTAAGGGAGTTGAGCATTCTCCACAAGCTGGGTTTGGTCCCAATTATGGTAGGTGGGGTCTTAAACTCCTAGCTAATATGCTACTGGACTTCCTGTGGCCTCCCTGAGAGGGTCAGGTTTGGAAAGAGAACTAGGGCAGAGCTGGAGATTCCAGCAGAACAGGTTCTGGAGACATAACTCAGTTCATCAGGCTTGATGGGTGACAACTTCCTTGATCCACTGAGCCATATTACAGGCCCTAAACATTTTTACCAAGACCAACTTATTTCGTTCTCAATTTGTTCTTCCAAATTCACATATTGGGAAACCTTAGGGAGACATAAAGTGACTACACCATGATACAGAAGGAAATATTTGAAACATGATTTGTTACTCCCTTTTCTGCAAGGACCTCTAGTTAAGCTCAGTGGGTCACACACAAGGGAAAGCAGGAGACTCAAGGAAGAGAGTAGAAAATGGAGGGTGAATAACAGCTAAAATTCAGCATAAAAGTGCATGAAACTACCAATCAATAAAAATATTTAAAAAATAACCACCAGGGAAAACTGATTACATATACCAATTTATACAGTAACAGTATAGCATATAATAGTTGAATTGCTATAGCATATTCTATCTTAGTGCTTTGGGAAAATTAAGAATAAAAGCATGTATGTGGACCTGTCATTTCTGATTGCATACGGCGTACCAGGTACTTGGTCTGGGGCTTTATAAATACACATATTGAGCAAAAGGAAGGAAGGAAGCACAATAAGGGTGCCTTCTGTCAAAAATTAAAATAAAATTTGCACAAAATATAGTAGGATAAGGGAAAACTGCATTTTAAAATTGTGGTATGATGCTATATATTTTATGACTCCCTATGAGAAATACCTGACAGGAGCACCTTAAGGAAGGAGACACATAGCTTGACACACAGTTTCAGAGGGTGTAGTCCATCATGGTGAAGGGGGTGCAGAGTGGAGGATTTCAAAATAAAAAAAATAAAAAAATATAAAAAAAATATTGATACGTCAGCTCTAAAAACGTATATACAAGCTATGCTGCTGAGACTGTGTAGACTGTATTTAAGTTTTTGTGACTATGTGTATATACATATAAATATGCATATAACAGCAATTGATAAAGGAAATTGCCATTAATATGAAAGAGGGCAAGAAGGAGTATATTAGAGGATTTGGAGGGAAGAAAGGGGGATAGATTGTGTAATTTATTATAATGTCAAAAATAAAAGAAATCATTAAAATATGGGAACTCACTACTTATGCTTAGTCTTTTGTCCTGTTTCATTCTCATCAATAAACCTTTTGTTAAGGATTGTTTTTTCCACTTGGAATAAGGATGCAAAGTATTCAGACATATTTACAGAGAAAGCTCAGATTTATTTTGGTAGTGTATTCATGATATTTGTCTGATTCATGGATTATAGTAATCACAGAACAGCCAAATGCTTAAGAAACAAGATTTCCAATATTTTCCCACAGAAAAGGGGGAGGTCTCATTTTATGGAAAAAACTGGTGATTTCCTTGGAGTTTCTCATAGGTGTTACATGCTGTCTCAGTTTGACATCTTCTTGGTTGAAAGGTGCACCGGAACGCACTAAAGTGCATTCTGCTTGGGGTGACGTTTGCTTTATTTCTAATTGAAGAAGGGGAGTGGGAGACAGACACTTGTGTTCTTATGAACTCCTTAAAAGTCAAAGGAGCCCCATGCCACATGAGGACTGACTTCATGCTTGCAGAATCGGTGAAGCAATAGTGGAAACTCTAATCAGTGGTGGCTTTAGAAGCTAGGAAACATTTTCGTCCATACCCTGAGTGGAAATGTTAAACCTATTGTACTAAATACATTTAGTGCAAGCTCCATAAATAACGAAAAACCAGGCCTTCTTCTGTGTCCTTTGTGATAAACTAATAAACTAGAAAAGAAGGTGTGCTATCTGAGCTTTTATTGCAGTGTACATTAATGAGATGGAGATATCTAAAACCTTTGAAGTCTGCAGACTTTATTTACTCACTGTGATGGAGTACTTAGTGATTTGTTGTTGTTAGATAATTGCCCATTAGCGTTTTTATTGATTTGCCTTTCTCAAGATGAAAGAAACAAATAGAATTTGTTAGTAGCTTATTATTGAATCCCTTTGAATAAGGAATATTAAGAACCTGGGTCTTTATTAAGCTAAGAATGTGCTTGAAATGATGCTTTTCAAAAGTTCAGAAGAACAGGAAGTACAATTTCACTCCTAACCTGAGCCCAGGTATTGGGTGTCTTGTGGCCAATCTCACTCTTATTTGAAGTCATTGCATTTAATGCACTGGATCTTCATCGCCTCTAGATTTTAGTGAGCTGTTCTTCTCTTCTAAAGCAGTTGCTCCTCAGTCTCTAAAACCAGGCAAAAGAAAATCCTCTTTTTTTTAAAAAAAAAAAATTGATTTTTGTTGAGCTCTACATTTTTCTCTGCTCCCCTCTCTGCCTCTCACCTTCCCTTTAACCTTCTCGCAAGGTCCCTATGCTCCCAATTTACTCAAGAGATCTTGCCTTTTTCTACTTCTCATGTAGATTAGATCTATGAATGTCACTCTTAGGGTCCTCATTGTTGTCTAGTTTGGGATTGTGTGGGCTGTTTTTCTTTGTTTATGTTTAAATACCATTTATGAGTAATCACGTGATAATTGTCTTCCTGGGTTGGGTTGCCTCACTCAAAATGATGTTTTCTAGCTCCATCCATTTGTCTGCAATTTTCAAGAAAATCATCTTTTGCTCTGTGAAGTGATCTCTTTGCTTCATAACATTCTTATGCATGCACTGGTTCCAGATGTCTCACTGTACATCCTGACTGAACGACATGTCAGTGACAGGTGAGAATGTGAAGAAACATCAGGTCTCAGAGCAGGAAGGATCAACAAAGCTTGATTTGAGAACTTGGAGGGTGTCTTCTAGTCACAACCATATAAAGAATTTCATGAAAAAAGATGGTCCTTTTCTATTGATTTTGCTTCATTGTGAAATTCTTTCCATGATGTAGTAGTGTTATTAAACTTTTCCTGTTTATTGCATAACTTACCACAAAACAGATTTTTCTTATCCAATATTTATTCATTCGTTTATTTTTATTAATAAATTATTCAAAGTGTCTAGTTGATATTATTATGAATACACATGTATATGTACACACATATATGCATATATATCTATGTACTCATATACAAATATACACAGAGGAAATTTTAAAGGGTGAAGAACATGCACATAAAATCAAAATTTTAATATTTTCTTTTATTGTCTAAGATTTTATTTATAATTTTTGTCATTTTCTAAAACCTGTATTTGCTCAGTCTGCTTCCTTATGTAGCTATGGCCAACTTGTCTAAGGATGACACTGCTTTCATTGGTCTGAGAACGCATCCATCAATTAGCAATCAGGAAAATGTCTCACAGACATGACCACGGGTCAGTCCAACATAGGCAGTTCCTTAACTGAGATTCTTTCTTCTGAGGAGACAGTTGGGTTTTGACAAGTAGTTACTGCTAACTATTACAGTCTGGTCAGGTTTAACCCATGGGATACTTTGGGATAAGTGAGTTCAGATTTTGGAGGTGTGGTTGTGTCATTGCTATTACAAATTTCCCTGACAATTTTAAGAATTTCTAAACTTCACAAAAGCAGATTAGGTACTCAAGTTGAAATAAGATATCTTTGGTGAGAATGGGTAAACAGAAAGAGGAAGGAATGAGAAGTAGAGGTGGGAGGAAGAAGAGGGAGGAACTAAGAATATGGTGTTCACTTTGGCTTCATAGGACAGAACCAACCACTGAGAAGCTAGTGAAGGATGTGTTAGATGACCTTGTAAAATAAAGATCCAGAGCCTCATTTTTAACTTTTAAGTTTTAATAAACTTCCTGCCCCATACTTCCATGAACTCACTTTGAGTGTGGATCTCATGTATGTGTGAATGATACTGCATATGTCAGATTAGTAGTAAAGTCCAAATTGACTAAAGCCAAGAAGATGATTTCAAGGGGAAATGGGACAGAACCGAAAGAAAACATTAAGCTGAGAGTTATAATGGGAAAACATAGAAATGCCATGAGAAAGTTACCTATTCTAAAACTATGTGGAAAATGTGATTTTGGAAGCATGTGAGATGGGGCTTTCCCTAGAAATAACTGCTATCTGTCAGTGTCATAGAGTGAGAAGCAGGCTGGCAACTGTTACCTTAGATGAGCCAGGAGAATTCATGAATTCAGAGCCTTAAGGCAGCCTTCATAAATGTGGCAACTCGGCTTGTCTGGTAAGGTCACTGGCAATGAATGACAAGACAAATTATTGAAAATGTGCATATTTCTGTCTACAAAAGTGAAAAGATATCTGGTACAAGGTCTTTAGAAGATGTTAGAAAAATAATTTAAGTCGAGTGAAAGTCCATAGATAGAGGACAAAAGACCAATGGATACTGAATTTTTTTCTGATTTCAATAATCAAAATGTATATAACAGGTTCTTTGATGCTTGAGTTTCCCTGAGCTTACCATGACTCCATTGGCAATTAGCTGCTAAAACTTGTAACAAATGGTCAAAAGTTCAGCAACAATAAAAATAATTTATAATAAATTTGCAATAAGGAAGTAAAGAGTATGTTAAAAAAATCTTTTAGAACTAAAATCTGAAATTAATCAAGAAGCTGAACATATTTATTCACTAGTTCTCCGAAGTTTTACCTGCACTTTGGGGACTCATGCTGTGAACTTCATTGTAGAAAGGTAAGAAAAGAAACCATAGACAGAAACAGGAATTTAAGCACTCAGTTTAACAAAATGATGGATTTCCATGCTTATGCGTAGAGATGTCTGTAAATAATTCTTTGAGCTTCAGTTCTATCCCAAATTTCTTAAAAGGCAAAACAAAAATTTTAAGAAATTATCACCAGAACCCATTACCAAAGAGTAATAAAAAATTAAAATATAAAAAAATTTATAAAATTAAAAATTATAAAATTAAAATATAAAAATTTGTAAAAATTAAAATAAAAAAATTTGTAAAATTTCCTTAATTAATAACTTGGAAAATTTGATACATTTAGATACTAAACAGATTTTGAAATTCCATGAGCTCCTCTATCAAATTAGTATTTTGGGAACTATTTGCAAGAAACCATCCTAATTGTCATACCTAACGAAAAAGTAGTATCATTCCGAAAGAATGTTTTTGATAATTTTAGCATTGATTTATTTTTTACTTGGGGATGGAGGTCAAGAACACATTTTACAGGGAGCATGTGGAAGTCAGAGGACAACACTTGGAAGTCCATTCTCTCCTTCTGCCATAGGAGGTCCTGGGGTCAAACTTAAGTCTTCAGGAGTGGTAGAAAGTGTTTTTACCTGATGAAACATCCTGGCTGTTCTGAGGTGGGTTTTAAGACAAAAAATTATTTTTCTCAATTGATTTAAGATGATAATAAAAATGGGAATAATCTGCATATTGAATGAAAGAATAGAATGAGCATTGGAATGGAAAAGTCAAGCTCCAACTTTGCATAAAACTTAAAGAAAAAAAGTTTCAAGCAAATGGAACTAGGAAACAAACAGGTGTCATTAATCAAGTATCTGCAAAATGATGTTCAATCAAAATAAGTTAGAAGATATAAAGAAGAAAAATCAGTTTATACTGATTAATACAGCAATTAATCACCAGGAACTAAGAATTTTATACATATACACACTGAACATGAGTGCACTAAAATTTATGAAGTAAATAGATCTAAAAATATACAGATATAAAATTACATTCTAACCCAATAATGGTGAGTCATTTCAAAACCCTGCTCTCACCAGGCAAGTTATGATCTGGGTAAGAAATAAACAGAGAAACATGAAATAAATGGCATGTTAGATCAAATGGAATAAAAGACAGCTAGAGAACATTCCACTCAAGCATTGCATAAACACTCTTCTTGGCATCCAAGGCATCATATAAAAGGACATAAACCAAGTTTTAATTAATACAGAAAAATTGAAACCATGCCTTGTATTCTATCTGACCACAAAGAGTGAAAATAAAATCAGTAACAAGATTATAGGACATGCAAAAATTTATTGAAATTTAGGAGTGCAATGTTAAATGATGAACGAATTATCAAAAAGATTAAAAAATAGGTACAAAATGATTACAAGAATGAAATGAAAACACAAAACCTAAGAGATACAATAAAAATATTCCCCAGAAAAAAGTGTATAACTACAATTGACTGCATTAAGAAAAATTTTTAAAAAACCATAAACTTGGGATCTTGGAAAAGCAGGTACTAAAACTCCTCTATTCACTGCATGCCTTATTCCCTCATGACAGAGTCTCATACTGAGCAGTGAACTAGGCTAGCAGTCCTCAGATGATTTAGGTCCACCCTCCAGGGGAGTAGGGCATCTGGTGCATGTAGCCATGAGCTGCTTTTTATGTGGATATTGGGTTCGGAATTCAAGTCCCCTTTAACAAATTACTAAGTCATCTCTTCACTCCCCACATTATCTACTCTTATATATTATAGTATTTGGGGTTTTATGTAGAGCAATAAGTGAAAGAAATAAGAAACCAACTGAAAAAGTCAAAATATTTTTATTTGTAGATGATATACTACACATAAAAGACCCTAAAGATAGCATTAGAAAGTTTTTAATTCTGACAAACATTTTCAGAAAAAAATAATATATATGAATCAAAATGTCTTTTCAATATTTGTAACAAAAATATTGAGAAAAGCAAACAGAGAGTTAGCCACTTATACTTCCCCCAAAGAATAATTTTCAATAAATCTGACCAAGAAATTAAAAGATTTTACAGTGAAAATTTCTAAAGAGTGGATAAAAAATAACAGAAGAAACTAGAGGATTGAAAGACCTCCCAGGTAGATCATATACTCATAAAAAAATGTCCTTATGGAACACATTGGCATGCACAATTAAGGAATACAATTAGAATCACTATTTTGACAAATGCTAGAGAAAAATAATTGTAGTCTCATCAACCATGACAATAAGTTTTACTACTATCCAATAGCTTGTCTCAAACTTGGTGCTATGTCCAGACACAGTCACATTTACATTTAGTACAGATAATACTGGTTGTCAATTATCTACCATGCATTAATTAAGAGGCATTTAAGAGGCAAAAAAATGTGTCTTCTTTTAGGCACCAGCTACAGAATGTAAAACAAAATATTTTATAGACTACCTCAGTTTATCTTGTGACAACCATAATATTATTTATTTTTAATTTATTGTCCATTCAAAATTTCTTGTGATATCCATAGTACCCTATCAAAATGTTAGCAAAGCTATGCCTGTAACAAAAAAGGTAGTGTGTCTTGAATATGACTATACTTCCTTTGCTCCCTTTCTACTTTTTACTTTTAATATAATAATTACATATTACATTTTAAATACTCACCTAAAAGCTTTTACCTTGGAATATTTGAAATGCCAATCCTCAGTTCTTTGGGACTTATGTGAAAAGAAGTGAATTCTGATCAATGAGTAGAAAGTTAAATAATGCACCAATGTATAATAGTACCAAATGTAAAGGCATTGTAGAGATGAAGTGGCACTATCAGTCCTGGCTGCTGTTCTTAGAATGAAGATAAATCTTTATTTATTTTTCCTGTATAGTCCTTGATCCCTGAGTGGAACGGTTTGATAAAGGGTTTGATCCTATGTAAGACTGAGTGCTCCAAAGTTCCTTTGCACATTGTTCAGATTTACATATCCGTGTTAGTTCCTATCCACTGAAAGAAGAAGTTTCTCTGATACTTGCTAAGCAAGTCACAGATCTATGAGTATAACAGAATGTCTTTACAGGTCATTTTATTGCTATATTTATTATTTAATTGTTATTTCTCATCTTATGTTTTATTTATTTTTTTGTTTCTTGGTTTTTTTTTTTTTTGTTTTTTTTTTTGAGGCAGGCTTTCTCTGTAGCTTTGGAACCTGTCCTGGAACTAGCTCTTGTACACCAGGCTGGCCTTGAACTCACAGAGATCTGCCTGCCTCTGTTTACTGAGTACCAGGATTAAAGGTGTGAACCACTACCACCCAGCTCTATTTTATTGTATTTATTGAGCTATGCATTTCTTTCCACTAGCCTACCTTCCTCCTCTCTCCCCTTCAACCATCCCCCTGTCCTCATGCTCAAAATTTATATGTACTCACTCATAAGTAGATATTAGACTTAAAGCAAATGATAACCAGGCTAGAGTTCACAACCTCAGATAACCTGTTCTACAAAGAATACTCTGAGAGAGACATAGATGGATCCACTTAGGAAGAAGATAAGATCTCCTGAATAAATTGGAAGATAATCTTTATAATGTCTTGCCTGTTCATTATGTTAACAGGCCCTCATTGTTGAATCAGTCAAGTATAAAGGAGATGGTGGAGTCAATAGCCTATCTAGTTTCTACATTTTTAATTAGGAGAGAGTTGGAGATAACACAGGAATGTATTAAAATTACCCTATTGATTAAAAGTGTCTACCTGTATCATTTCACAGAAATGACTGTTGTGTTTATTCTAAGACATGCACAGGAATATTAATGAGTCTTCATAAAAGACTTAAATTGAGCTAAACTTTCATCTTGAAAAGAGGAAAAAAAATGTGATCCTTTAAAACCTTATAAAAGTAAAATATGGCTTGGAGAGGGGCAGAGTGGGGGTATGGGTAGAAGGGAGGGAGAGGGAAGGGGGAGGAGGAGGGGAGGAGATGGAAATTTTTAATAAAAAAATGAGAAGAGAAAAAAAAGAAAAAAGGGATGGAAGAAATTATATGATAAATATAAATAAAAATTAATATATTTTGTTTAAAAAAAAGTAAAATATAAGCAACCGAAGGAGTAAATAGAGCAGTTACTATGAATTGGAGAAATGAACTCAGGAGTCAGTATTGCATTTCATGACTTGAAGGAAAGTAGTTTTAAATGTTCTGTTGCAATTAAAATACTGTCTCACCAATAGAAAAGAGAAATACTACTTATTCAGGAGGAGCCAAAGAAAGTCCACAGCTTTTGGTAACCACTCAAATGATACTTAGGTCAATATTTTCTGTATTCAAACTCATATATAGTCTTGAGATACAAGTATCTGTGTATATGAGAATCACTAAGACACGGTAAAGTGAAATGGTCAATTTGCCTCAGAGAGATCAGCACTGAGATGTCACAAGTGCAGTTCACCCCTCTTTATCCTAAGCTGGTATGAAGATACAGAACACTTATCAAATCTGTGGTAGATATCATAGAATCACAATTTTAATGTCAGCATTTAGAATCCATAATCAAATTTAACAAGCTGGCATTTAATAGGATATTTAGATGGTTTAAAAAGGAAGGCAGCTTAAGGTAGAGTTGGCAGATTTTGGGAAAAGGCCTACATGCTTTCCATTTTTACTCCAGATAATTGACCTAGTCAAAACAAACAAGCAAAAAAACAAAAACAAAACAGTGAAAATAATAGTGTAATAAAAAGGTCTTTATAATAGATAGATTTGAGTTTTATTTTTAGATACTGTTTTACACTTATGTGCAATTGAAAAAGACCTTAACAATGGAGGATAAATCTTATGGTCTTAATGGGATATAAATATTGTTACATATATTTGTATCATATATATTTATGTGGGAAAGAGGCATGTAGAGTGCTTCACAAATTCTCAATGATATTGACAGAGAAATGATCAGAGCAAAGGTGTCCATTTCTTCCTACCTTTTTATTAGGAGACAAGTGATTTCTCATTGCATTTTATTTTCATACATACATTTTATTTATAGGAAATCAGGTACATTTATATGAGGAAATTTGATTTTAAAACAGAGAAAGCAGAGTATTTAAATGAGATAGTGAATAAATACTCATTAATGCATGACAAGAAAATAGACACTTGAGGATTAAAAGAGTTTTAGAGATTTAACTTTCTTGCTTAGTCCTTAAGTTCAGTAATACTCAATAAAACTTTCTCTCCAATTAAATATGTTTTATTTTATTCATTATCAATTATTACTATGACAGTATATAGCTATGTACTTTATGTGTATGGGTGTTTTGTCTGCATGAACATCTGCCCTTCAACAGAAGGTATTAGAACCCATGGGACTACAGTTATAGATAGTTGAGAGCAATCATATGGGTACTGGGAATTGAACTCAGAACTTTTCAAAGAGCAGCTATTGCTCTTAACCACTGAGCCATTCCTCCATCCTGGAAATATATAAGTTTTATTTAGGCTTAATTACAATTCACTATAGCTGTCTACTCATCTCTTTAAAATGTTAATACTTGAAAATTTTCATGAGAAATATTGTGTAAAATTGTTTTAGTGGGAGAGCCATTGTACTTATCAGTCCCCTCAATTATACATTTTTATATTAGTTGCTTTATACTATTATCAAACCAAAAGGTTCTAAAAATATATATTTATTTATTACTATTATTTAAAATAGGGTTTCTTGGTGTAGCCCTGGTTATCTCTGTAAATGAGGCTGGCCTCTAACTTAAAGATTTGCCTGGAGGCTTACAAGAAAAACCAAGAAAATTTATTTTTTTTTAAATTTTATTCCAGAACATAAATTTCATCATTTTTGAATAGTATCTGTTTTATTCAGTACCATATACCTATATCTCTAATAAATCTTAGCACAGCCTGTTAATATCTGTTGAATGAAAATGAAATTAATGTATAAGTGTAGTGAGGAGAGCAGGCTGCGTCCTGCCACCCAGCTAGCTTTACACTGAAATAATTACACAGAAACTGTATTCATTTAAACACTGCTTGGCCCATTAGTTCCAGCCTCTTATTGGCTAACTCTCACATCTTGCTTTAACCCATATTTAGTAATCTGTGTAGCACCACGAGGTGGTGTCTTACTGGGAAGGATCTTAGCCTGCGTCCTTCTTGGAGAGGAGAGCTATGGCATCTGCCTGAAGCGTCTGCCTCACTCTGCTTTCTTTCTCCCACAATTCTGTTCTGTCTACTCCGCCTACCTAATTTTCTGTCCTATTAAAGGGCCAAGGCAGTTTCTTTATTAACCAATGAAAGTAACACATAGACAGATGACCCTCCCCCATCATATAAGAATTACATAACTTCAAATTAGTAATGACAGTATGTTACTCACTTTCTGCCTTTCATTCTATATACAGTTTGTGTCTTTAGGGTGTATAAAATTTATCATGATTAAACTTAATTCTGATACTATTAAAGCAGTTTATATAAATAATATTTTACAGATATTCACAGATATTAGCAAGCTTTTCATTAAAATACGTTTGTGCACATGTACATTAAACATGTGACAAATTAATAAATTGGATCTGGTGGTAAAGAAGTGATGTACTTCTTCCCTTTTCTTTATCCTTCTCAAGGTATCATCAGATAGCTGATATGCTCCACATTGAAAAACCCAATACTCTTTTGCATATTCAGTGTTGGATCTAGCAAAACTGACTGTGGATTCATATGTATAATGTGTCTGTACACATGTGATTTTTAAGACAAAACTTGGTGAATGCAGTCTCTACCATAAAATACCTCACTCTATTCCTAAGAAGAAATACAAACACAAATGTTAGTTCAGGTACATATTGGGTATATAGGTACAAGGAATGGTACCACATGTAGAAAGAATGACTTGTGCTTATACAGAATGGACATCTTCGTAGCTTGCAAAGCTCATGAATAGTAATACACTGTGAAGAGCATTGTGATTTTCTCCCTTAAATTCCTGCTTAATTAATGTAGGTGGGTCTTCTATCTATCTCTTGCTTTCATTGGTTAATTTTAAAGAAAACTGCTTGGCCTGATAGGTCATAACATAGGTAGGCAGGGAAGACAGAACAGAATGCTGGGAGGAAGAAGGCAGTGAGACAGTTGCCATGAGGCCAGCCGCCAGGTCAGACATGCTAAATCTTTCCCTGTAAGCCACCACCTTGTGGTGCTACACAGATTATTAGAAATGGGTTAAGAAAGATGTGAGAGTTAGCCAGTGAGAGGCGAGAGCTAATGGGCCAGGTAGTGTTTAAATGAATACAATTTTTGTGTTGTTATTTTGGGTGTAAAGCTAGCCATGTGGGATCTGGGCGGGATGAAAAGCAGGCCTGCTCGCCTCCCCACTACACTTAATGGAAGACTTTATAGGTTAAATTGCTCATTTTACCTTCTTATATGCTGTCCAGCATTTCTCCTTGTGTTTCTTAGCTCATTTATAAACTCACTCATGTCTGGTATATGTTTTCCTTGTGCAAGCTGCCTACCATTCATTATACAGAGAATTGCATTTACTCTAGGATTTTCCAGGTGTTTACTGTGAGATTGGTGCATGCTGGGCATTGTCCTAGCTTCTGAGAACCAAGCAGGGAGTAACACAAAATTCTAAACTTTAGAGAAATATTATCAGTGTAAGACAAGATAGACATAAACAAATCAATACATGTGTTATTTATGTGCAGATATTGTAACAAGGTTTATGGAAAGTACATTTTATGAAATGGCATGAATAACCACTCATTAACACTTATGGACCAGAAAATAATCAATAAATGTCTTTAATATTAATGGGTGCTACACAGAATAAAAAGTCAGTGAGATAGAACAGAGAAAGAAAGTATTTTTATAGGATAGTCAAGAAGATTTAATTGAGAAGGGGATATTTGAGTTTGCAAGAGATCTGTGGAAAGAGCACTCTTGGAAGAGAATATTCTAGACTAAATGAAAAAGTAATAGTAAAAGTCTGAAACTGAAGAGGAGTTTGCCTCCAAAGCAGGAAGGTCTGTGTCATGAAAGATGGTTGGTGAGGAAGAGAGTGGAAAAATAATAGTGTGAAGAGGTGGCCTTGGATGGTTCATGACGGTCATGGCAAATAACTCAGTTTTCACCATGCACAGGTAGAATGTAGGGAGATGGGAAAGAAAGGAGGCAAGTTCAGTCTCCTTGCCTTTTAAACATGCGCACCTAAATTGAAAAAAAGGGTTTTCCAAGGAAAACTTCAGGAGTCAAAGTCAAAGTTTAGGAGTTGCTGGAGATTCTAGGTCAGAGTTAGAGGCATTGCCTTTCAGTGTAGATAAGAATGGATGTTCATGACTGTGGGTTATATTTTGAAGGAAAAATAGAAAGAACAATGGTTTTATTGAATTGGATTAAGTATAAGTCTATTTGGAAAGTAAGTGGATGTAGAACAAGAGAAAACGTGAACAACGGTGACCGTAAAACCTAAGGTGATGTTCACCATCAGCATGGCAGTCTGGCCCATATCAACTGTCTTAGATAAAGACAATGCAGAGACAAAATAGATGGCTTGGAAATGTGGACATGATCTTTCTCAGAGATTAGTACTGAAGCAAAACAATGAATTTATTATATGTCACTTAGTAGTTTTACAAAATAAAATAATGTTCTTTGTCTAGTCAAGTCCCTGTTTCAAAATGCATGAGCTGATAGGCTAATTCAAGAAGGCCTCACTTTTCTGCTAGCTGTGTGGATATATTACCTTCTGCTTGGCTTCAAAGCATCATGTCTGTGACACAACTGTTGTTGACAGCAGTGCTGTTTGATATCAGTCCTTGGTCTGGTGTAAGAAATTAGTGTATATTTCATTTGAGGAGGTACCCCAATACTTACTTTAAAAAATGACTATAGTATCTTAATTACATTGTCCCTATTTCTGTATTCTGTCCGTGTGCCAGTGGTAAAATATATTGATCTTAAAGAATTTGTTCTTCAAATGTCCCCACTGGCAACAGCACAAGACCTTAACTGGTAGCAAATTTATTATTTAATGAATTGTCTCCAATGTCTTTCTAGACACTTTGTAGAAAAGCATTTACCTATAATTGCTACCCTTCATTTATTACATATGAATATGTATATGCAATATATTTCATTATAGTCTTTTAGGAAATTCTTTTTATTCATACTATCCAGAAGCATACTATTTAATGACATAATAGCATAGAAAAGTTCTGAAATCCATTTGTATAACAAGAGTTTGATAACTATGAGAGAATTATTGTCTCCATTTGAGATGCTATTAGAACCTTAGATGGAATAATTGGTGTTGAGGTGATTTCAGTCTTTACATATATTGAATGATGTTATGTTTAAAATAGCATTGATACCTGGCACTAGGAAAATTCATAGGTATCAACAAGGATGATGCCAGCTAAGAATCTAAGCAATAGTGGAGAGAGTGCCTGAACTGCCCTTGCCCTGCAATCAAATTGATGACTATCTTAATTGTCATCATAGAACCTTCATCCAATAACTGATAGAAGCAGATGTAGAGATCCACAAGCAATGGACCAACCTCCAGGAATCCAGTCGTAGAGAGGGAGGAGCAATACTATTAGCAAATGGGTCAAGATCACTATCAGTAAACCTACAGACACAGCTGACCTGAGCTAGGGGGAGCTCTCTGACCCTGGACTGACAGCTGGGGAATCTGCATGGAACTAAATTAGGCCTTTTGAATGTGGGTAAGAGTTGTGTAACTGGGACAGTTTGACACCACTGGTAGTGGGAATAGGATTTATCTCCAGTGCTTGAACTGGCTTTTCAGAGCCCATTTCCTATGGAGAGATGATAACATGTTTAGCCTAGAAACAGGGAAGAAGGACTTGGTCCTTCCTCAAGTGATGTGACTGACTTTGTTGTCTCCCCATGGGAGGCCTCACCCTCTCTGAAGAGTGGATGGGGAGTAGGGTTGAGGAAGATGGGGAAAGAGGGAGGAGGAAAGGGAGGGGGAACTGCGATTTGTATGTAAAATAAAAAAAAATTAGGAAAGGAAAAAAATACCATTGATACAACTGAAAGGACCATACATGTCTGTCTGTTGTCTCTGTACTTGGAGGCTTTCTTGCATTGATTATTCCCGGGAGTCCCCAGCTCATATTCCAGTATAAGAAGCACAAAACCTAGAAGAAAAAGGTGTTGCTGGAATAAACATCCTAATTTCATGGGAATAAAGACTTATCGAGCTAAAACAATTAGACAAATGCAGAAAGTGTAATAAAAATTTCATGAATGAATCTTTAAAATTTAAATGCCGATTGAATGCAGTTTCTTTCATTTTATAGTTCTTTTGCTACTATTCATGTTAGTAAATAATTCTAAAGAATGCTTAGAATCTCATGTACTTTGTCGAGGATGATCCTGTAACACTGATTCTAATGTGATCCTAATAGATATATTGAAGCATTTAATAATGTATGTGCATTTTTGTGTGTGTTTTTATCAATAGAAAATGACACCATCTACTGGACAGACATGGGCCTAAATAAAATCAGCAGAGCTAAAAGAGACCAGACTTGGAAAGAAGATATTGTGACCAATGGCTTGGGGAGAGTGGAAGGGATAGCTATTGACTGGATTGCTGGTAAATCTATGGTTTATTCTTGTTTTTATTCCACAGTTATTTTTTCTAAGGGGTTCATTATTCTTTAAAATATTTCCGGTTCTTGTTTCTAACATTTTGAAATTTTTTTTTTAGCCAAGGGGGTAAATACTCTCTTTTGCATTTGGTTCAACTTTTTCTATTGCCTTCGGATAAGTGGTTTTTTTTTTTTTGTATGTAGATATAGAATGTGTATTATGTTTGCTCAATTCTCCAGAGAGTTCCTCATCGTAAACAAAGAATAAGAAGTTTCCTTTTGCTTAAAGTCAGTGTAAAGTTAAAACACTTATTCTAAATAGTTGGGGGAAAGTTTCAACTTATTTCAAATATATCAATACATACTACATTGTTTAAAGCAGCAAAATATGAGACTGGGATTTGAATTCTCTATGAATTAGTTTAATTACAGCTGTTTAGTAAATACACAGTCAGAGAAAGTAAACAAGCTTTTAGCTATGTGAAGACCCAGAAACTTAATTTTAAGAATAACTGAAAAACATTTCTATTACTTCTATGTTGATTGTGGACATTTCTGTATTTCTCCTAGGCAACATATATTGGACAGATCATGGTTTCGATTTAATTGAAGTGGCAAGACTTAATGGCTCTTTCCGTTATGTAATTATCTCCCAAGGCCTAGATCAACCAAGATCTATAGCCGTGCACCCAGAGAAAGGGTAATTTTAAGCTTTTCATGTATTTTCTGTGTCTGAACTTTGTGTGTGTGTGTGTGTGTGTGTGTGTGTTATATTAGGAAAATTTAGACAGCAACAGTATTGTAACCATAGTAGCTAGAGTATAATAATAGTTTTAGCATAAAAAGTTTATTTTAATTTTCCAAGTACCTGTTGGGAAACCATGACCTTTAAAATTATTTTTTAATTATATAACAATTCCATTAAATGGATTTTGGTCAACACCATGTCCTATTCTCTTTTTGATCCCACACCCATTCCCTATGGACCCTTTCCACTAGATCCACTCCCACTTTCTAAGTTTATACTTAATCTTTGTTACTAGTGAATTGAAATAGAGTTGATCAGATGTACATAGTAGAGGATCACTGAGGATCATGTGCATCTTATCAGTGACTCTACCACTGGAAAAACATGACTAACACGCTCCCACAGCTATAAACTGCAAAGAGCTAGACAAGAGAGTCAGAACCTAAGGATACTGTTTCTTATCCATGGTAAGATATACAGAGTCCATCTTGTGTAACTCATGTGCAGTTAACCACATGTCTGTGTTCATGGCATGTACACCAAGGGGGCTACATGTTCATCCAAATGGATAAATAGAAAGAATATTGACATATTTAATATTAAAACATTTAGTACATCACCTAGGGATTGGATAATGTCTTTTTCTAAGAAACTTATACCAGATGTCAGAATAAGCTTAGTTTCTATAAGTAGGAAAATTTCTTACTTCTCAGGGTTCGAGGAGACTTTTACTTATTTATTTTATTTTATTTTATTTTTAAAATTTCTGCCTCCTCCCCGCCTCCCATTTACCTTCCCCTCTCCACCTCTACTCCCCCTCCCTCTCCTGTCCGAAGAACAGTGAGGTTTCCTTGACCTGTGGGAAGTCCAAGGTCCTCCCCCCTCCATCCAGGTCTAGGAAGGTGAGCATCCAAACAGGTTAGGCCTCCCCAAAGCCAGTATATGTAGTAGGATCAAAATCCAGTGCCATTGTCCTTGGATTCTCAGCTGCCCTCAATGTCTGCCATGTTCAGGGAGTCCGGTTTTATCCTGTGCTTTTTCAGTCCCAGTCCAGCTGGCCTTGGTGAGCTCCGATTAGATCAGCCCCATCATCTCAGTGGGTGGGTGCACCCCTCGTGGTCCTGACTTCCTTGCTCATGATCTCCCTCCTTTTGCTCCTCATTTGGACCTTGGGAGCTCAGTCCGGTGTTCCAATGTGGGGCTCTGTCTCCATCTCCATCCATCGCCAGATGAAGGTTCTTATTATTTAGCTTCTCTAGGATCACAAATTATAGGCTCGATGTCTTTTATTTATGGCTAGAAACCAATTATGAGTGAATACATCCCATGTTCATCTTTTTGGGCTTGGGTTACCTCACTCAGGATGGTTTTTTTTTTTTTTTTATTTTTAAGGCACAAAAAGTAGATTCCTTGATTATCTATTTTTTCTGATCCTTTTAACTCATTCTTTTTTATGAGTTATTTCTTTTTTTGTCTATTTTTCTTAATGTTTTAACTTATTAATTATACATATTAGCATGTAATAATGGCATTTTCACACACACCCTAGACATTATAAAATTTACCTCCTATTATTCTCCTTTCACGTCTTCTCATTCATGATGATCCCCTTCTGCTTTTCAATTAATACTCATTCTATGATTATAACTTTTGGGGATGAGTTTAGCCAATGAGTTAAATTAGGGGTAGTTACAGGAATCAGAATCAAAGTTGTTTTTTTTTTTTTTTTTTTTTTTTTTTTTTTTTTTTTTTTTTTTTTTTTTTTTTTTTTACTAGCACATGAAACTTTACCAGAAACAACTACTCTAGAGAAGAAATTCTCCCTTTCTCTCTTCTTCCTTGTTTCCTTCTCTTTTTCTCTCTTCCCTACCTAAAACTTGTCTATACCTACCCATGAGGGGCTGGGTGATACCTCTTAGGCTGCAGAGTCCTTAACAAGCATAAAGTACCAAAAAGTCCTCTGGGATGTGATGTTAGGAGCCTTCTGAGTACGTTTTTCACCTTTGTGATGGAAAACTTCTGGACCCCCTCTCAAGTAGGTCCTCTAGGTAATCAGTGCTGCTGAGAGTTCAAGAGTGTGCAGTATCTGTGACGTACCAAAGACAGCAAATCTCAATTCCCCCTCTCTTTAACTGGCTATTACAATTTTTTTTCTGCCTTGCCTTTGAAAATGTTCTATTAGCCTTGGGTAGTGATATAGTTGTCCCAATTAGGGTCAAACATTATGCTATTTATCTTCCATTCATGGGTTTCTGTAATAATGTGTTAACTACCACTCATTAAAAAAGACAAACAAAAAGAAACATTTATGACCAAAGTTGAGAGCATTATTAATGTATGAGCCTAATCATAAATATTTAGAAGACAATTTGAAAGGCACATCATGTTCATTTACCAAAACAGTTAGGGACTACCCCACTAAGAACTACATCCTCTTCAGCTATGGCTTTTTACCAGACTTATAGTACTAGAAACAAATTCCCTTCTCTGAAGTGGACTTCAAATGCAAACAGAAAGTGGTTGTTTATCCTCCAAAGAATCAAATTGCTAATGCACCAATGGGCACATCGTGCCTGACAGGTCATTATTGTCACATAAAGAGTTTACAGCTGAATATGACTGTGATGACATTTCACATCCTACAGCCTGCACAGCATCTTCTAAAACTATGAAAGCTAGCCTTCAGGGAGGAATCTTCCAGCTGAGTTCCAACTTGGTTTCTTTATATCATGCAGCCAACACATATTAAGTTATCAGCATTAAGGTCTTACCATCTGATTCTTGTAAGTAACCAAGACTTTTGTAGGCTGAGATGGCTCATTTGTTTCCTGACTACTCAGACCCAAATAATCATAAAGAAACTGTATTAATTACAACACTGTTTGGCCTATTTGCTTAGGCTTCTTATTAACTAACTCTTACATCTTAAATTAGCCCATTTCTATTAATCTATGTATCAGCATGAGATTGTGGTTTACGGGTAAGAGTCCAGCATCTGTCTCCTTTAGCAGCTACATGGTGTCTCTCTAACTGTGCCTACTTTCTCTCTATATCTCTGTTTGGATTTCCTACCTGGCTTTATTCTACTAAGGCATTGCCCAAATGATGTTCTTAAATAACCAATGATAATAAAACATATTCATGGCATACAGACAGGAATCCCACATCATCTATGTTTCCTGGAAGAAGCATTATTCATCCATTCAAGAAAACTCCATTCAACTCCTTTTTTGTTATTTTTAGTAAGTTTACCAAATAAATGTTTTTTCATATATGTTTCACATCCACACTTATTTGTGTTGACCCTCCTTTCTTCCTGTCTTCCTCAGATTCCTCACTCTGTATCTTACACTTAACCTTTTCCAGCCCATTTTTTCCCAGGGAGTTTTTTCTACTCTCATGGGCTTCTTCATAGTTTCCTTGCTTCTGTACACACGCTTGTATAAATAAATGTATAAAAATTAAAACCTGGGATCCACATATGAGAGAGAACACAGGCATTTGTGTTTCAGAATCCTGGGTTAGATCACTTAATAAATTTTCCAGTTCTGTAATTTTATACTACCATTTTCCTTTAAAGACGAAGAAAACTCAATTGTATACATATGCCCTATTTTTGTTATCTGTTTACCAACTGATGGACATCTACGTTGATTTGCTTGCAGAAAACATGATGTATAATAGTTTCTGTATCTGAGACCCGGACTTCTTAGGTTATGTGACCAAGAACAGCATAGTTGAGTTATTTGGTGGGTCTAGTTTTAATGTTTTGAGAACTATCCACAAAATTTCCATAGTGGTCACAGCAGTTTAATCTCTAACCAACGTGAAAAAGCATCCCATTCTTCCATATTCTCACCAGTCTTTGTTGTCATTTGCTTTCCTGATGATGGCCATTCTGATTACAGTGGAGTCGATTCTTTAAATGGTTATAATTGGCATTTCTTTAATGAGCAAGAGTGTTGGATAATTTTAAAAAAACAGCATGGACGGGCTCACTGTGAGCCTTGTCAGTTTGGTTGCTCACCTTCCTGGACTTAGGGGGAGCTGGGAGGACCTTGGACTTAACATAGTGAAGGGAACCCTGATGGCTCTTTGTCTTGGAGAGGGGTGGAGTGGGGGTATGGGTGGAAGGGAGGGGAGGGAAGAGGGAGGAGGAGGGAAGGAGATGGAAATCTTTAATAAAAAAAATGAGGAAAAAAATATGATTGGATATTTAGATTTCTTCTTTTAAGAACTATGCAGTTTCTTAGCCTATATTTTATAGAGCTGTTTTCTATTTAGTTTTTGTATATTATGAATATTAGTATTCGATCAGGTATATATCTGTAAAATATTTTCTTCTCTTTGACTTCTTAACATTGATGATCTTCAGTTCTTGTTTCCTTTATGTGTTAAATTTTTCTTCTGAGTTCTACTCATAGATGAATTGTATGTTTGAACATGCCTTCAACACTCCCACTTGTAGAACTCACAAGTTACGCTTTCAAAAATTATTTTCGTAACATTCAACACTCCATATATAAACAAGGGAATGGGTTTCTAGGATTTAATCAGTGTGTTAATATGATCACCGGTAGTGATGCATGACACCTTAGAGGATGAAAAAATAAAAATGGTCATGTGCTTGTGTGTATGTGTGCGTGTGTGCATGTGTGTATGAGAGAGACAGAGAGACAGAGAGAGAGGGGAGAGAGAACTTTTATATTTATATCATTATTAGAATATTCTATGTAGCCTCACGTTTTGTTGAAAGAATTTCATAAAGAGCCACATGAAGGAATATATTCCTCATGTTTGCAGCTTAGATTACAAACGATTTATAGAAAATAATTATTAGCTTTTAAGAATACCAGTGACAGGTGTCGGTCTACAATTTGGCACACATGTTTTTATTGACTTGTCTCCAGTAGAAAAGGAATTAAAATAAAAGGTTTATGGAAATTATTCAAAATTATCTCCAAGTAATATTATCATAGAATTTTAAAAGCTAAAATTTCTAGCTTGGAAATAAAACAGCATTTTGCAATTCAGTTTGATATTAAAACATGGCAGGTGAAACTGTCAAGAGAAAGGGGGACCATAGTAGAGTAAATTAGCTAAATTCAAGATAAAATGTGCCATGCAAAGTAGGCCTGAAGCCTGTTTTGAAACAATGGAGACTCAAAGTCTTTTCTAATGTAGCCAAATGCAAAACAGGAGCCACCTAGGAATTTAGTTCCTCTTGAAAAGTCAACTTTCTCCTCCTGGATTTTTCTGCTTTTTGGCAGCTCCTTGGAATTTGGCAGAATTGAATGTAGTAATTTCTTTATACTGAAAAGTCATTTACTATGCTTCAAAAGTATGGGAAATCAAAGCATGACATGAAAAGATTTGATTAAACATGCAGAGCATAAAATTGTTATGTAAAGCTAAACATTGCATTCCTGTCTTAGGAACTAGGAAATATGATGCCTATCTTGATTGAGCATCATCTAGAATTTTTTTATAAAAATGTGATTTTTTCCTATTAGTTTAACAAATAATCTGTTGTCTCCCAAATTTTAATTAAACATAGAATTTGATTTAGACAATGTTTAAATTTTTCTGGGAAAGAGATGTTATTTTCTGTGGCAAATGTTCTACATGCGTACATTGCAGCTCATTTTCTCTGCCCTATCATCCCATATGATGAACATTTCACAGCTGTAAAGCATGCCCTCAGTCGGGCTGTGGTCCCAGTTCTGGAGTGCAACTCTTCTGTCTGTATTTTATGTTCCTGGTCAACTTTCTACTTTTAGTAACCTTGGGCTTGCATTTGTGAGGTCTTATTTGATTTTGGTGCATCCAAAAATCTCTTGACCTTATTAAATTGATGAGTTAATTAACCATAAAATTATCATCATGCAGTCATACTTGGATTTTTATAGTAGGGTATCTTTTCAGGTCACCCTTTTTTTTCCAAACTGTATTTATTTTTATTTTATTTGCATTGGTGTTTTGCCTGCATGTATGTGTGAAGATGCCAGATCCTCTGAGATGAATTATAGACAGGTTGTGAGCTGCCTTGTGGGTGCTGGGATTTGAACCTGGGTCCTCTGGAAAAACAGGCAGTGCTCTTCCACAGAATAACATGCAATCGTTGGGCATTTGGATTTGAATGAGTCAGTTACTAAATTTACAACAAACAAAAATAAAAGAATAAACAATAAGTAGAAGAAAGAACCAGGAATGAGTGAGACATCATTCAGTCAAGTGCTCACAACATGGTCCAGAAATGAATGAATCAACCTACAAGAGGAAAAACCAAAGGTAATATCATCAAATTGTGGGGTTGTAACATGAGGGGCCTGCTCATTGGGTTCCCATCCCGCCTGGTACCCCACAATTGGCAAGCCCCAAAGAAAATCACACAGAGAGTCTGCATTAATTATAAACTGATTGGCCCATTAGCTCAGTCTTCTTATTAGCTCTTGCAGCTTATATTAACCCATTGTTCTTATCTATGTTAGCCACCTGGCTGGGTATCTTTCAGTTGGGCAGGTTACATCTTGCCTTTCGGTGGTCTGGACTGGAATGGAAGGAATGGGCTTCCTCTTTTCCAGAATTCTCCTGTTTTCATCTCTCCACCTCTCCTTCCTGTCTGGTTGACCCACTTATACTTCCTGCCTGGCCAATCGGTGTTTATTTAAAACATGATTGAAAGAATACAGACAATTCTCCCATACCATGGGGTTGTAGGTATCCAAAAGAAATTGACTGGAAAAGTCAACTGGAGTTCCAGGTTGAGAGAAACCATAGGTGGAGAAATATCCCCTCAAGTGAGACTTGCAAGGTAAAAAACATCAAACCAACAATGCAAAACAAATAGCATCAGATAGTGACTCTCAAATTGGGTGCTTATTTTATTATTCAAACAAAAACTGACTGGAAAAGTCAAAGCAGGCAATTGAGGAAATTCTAAGCAGGCAGCATTCCCCAAATTCTTCATAGATAGACTTTTGCTTTCCTTTTCACTGTAGGTATTTTTTTCTCATTTTTTTTTATTAAAAAATTCCATCTCCTCCCCTCCTCCTCCTCCTTCCCTCCCCTCCCTTCCACCCATACCCCCATTCCCTCCCTCTCCAGGCCAAAGAGCCATCAGGGTTTCCTTCACTATGTTAAGTCCAAGGTCCTCCCAACTCCCTCTAAGTCCAGGAAGGTGAGCAACCAAACTGACAAGGCTCACAGTGAGCCCGTCCATGCTGTAGAGTCCAAGTCCATTGCTGTTGTCCTTGGTTTCTCAGTCCTCCTCCACCGTCAGCCACATTCAGAGAGTCCGGTTTGGTCATTTTTAAATTATAAGATAAATGGTAATCTTGTTTGGAAAGAGCCTACCTTCTAGCTCTTCTCAAGGGCATAGTGTTTTTTTTAACTTAGCTATTTGCTGTCTTTCTTTTCTTGTTTTAAGAGCTTAAGGGGCCAAGGAGGGACCTTTGAGGAGAAAGTGGGGGCTTCTATGCTCCCAGAGTCTGCTTTCACCAAGCTTGGAGGAAACATGATGATTTTCTAATAAAAAGTGTATAACACTGCTCACTTAAAATCATGCTTTCTTGCTCATTTGGTGCATTTGTAAATGGATTACTATTAAGTAAAAGGTTTATTATATGCATTTCCATCCCTTTTTTAATGTTAAGAGGTGATGAGAATGACTGACTGTCAGAGTGCCTCCATTGTAACCCAACAGTGCCTGCCTTTTAGCAATCATGACATTTCTCTGTAGATAATTAAATAACATACATTTGTTCACCAATTAATATTTTAATACATTGAAAGTAGACCATAGGAGGGAAGGGAGCAGAGAAAATTGTAGAGTTCAATAAAAATCAATAAAGAAGATGTGTAGAATAATAAAAAAGACCATATGCCAGGGTATCACTAACTCACTGGTATTTTGTTCAACTGGTTTTTATTTGTATGTACTTACAGGTCTTAAAAGTCACTTAAAAGTCTTGACATTAAAAAAGTCTTGACCTTATTTTTTAGGTTCATAAATATGAATAATAATGTCTTCAGTGGTCAGTTAATTGAAATTCTAGTCACACCCCTTTCATTATGTTGCCAAATACTAGCAAATATATTTTATACAGCTATAAAAAGAATCAACTCTTAAAATAATTCAAAGTAACATAAATAAATAGAATGTACATATTTTATGTAGTTTGTTTCACGTTAATTAATAATTTATATTAGTATATAAAATAAGCAGATTGTCTTTAGGTTTCTTTTTTTCCCTAAGATTTATTTTTTCATGTTCTGTCTGCATGTATGCCTGCAGGCCAGAAGAGGGCACCAGATCTCATTACAGATGGTTCTGAGTTACCATGTAGTTCTGGGAATTGAAGTCAGGACCTCTGGAAGAACAGTCAGTGCTCTTAACCTCTGAGCCAGATCTCCAGCATTCAGCTCTAGGTTTCTTATATGAAACTATATACTATAGTTTTCTGAACTTTTGTTTTTCTTAAGTTGAAAACTTGTGTTTGTATAATTTCAAATTTACAAAGCATTGTATTTAGCTAAAAATATCATTGTCTTCTGTCATATAAATGCTGAACTTATGAATGAATGAGCAAAAAAATATGAATGAGTCAGTACCTTTATTGTTTACATTCCCTTTTCTATCATGTTTTCTCTCATAGCACTTTACCTTATCTTTCTGGATTGCATATTCTTTCACAACAGCTTTTCGGATTATTAAATTAAAATGCTTTCTTTTGTAAGTGTGAAATTACTTTTTAAGATAGCATCACATGTGAACCTTTAAAATTTAAATCAGAATAGTTACACTTAGGTGTTAGGTTAAGGTTGAAAGTTACAGTCATTGGTGTATAGATGCATAAATTAAAAAAAATGCTAGATTAAATTTTTAAATATAATTATTGGATGTTATATATACATTCTGAGGAAAACAGAAAAAAAGCAAGCAAACAAAACAAAACACTGTTTTATTGGGTCCATAATCTAGTGCAGGAAAAATTATTCAAATGATTAAGAAGGTAAAAAAAAGGCCAGTGTAATGCTCCACATTAGTTTGTATGCTCTGCTCTATTGATGTAGAATTAATGATGCAGGAATAATCAAAGAGGCACCAGGGACCTAATGAAGGAGAAGCTGAAAATTAGTCACCAAGTTAGAGAAGAAATTTCAGATAGGATGAGTATATGTTATTGATTCTTTCAAAGCACCGAAAGAAACATGCTTTAATAAAGCAACTCCCTCATTCTATTTTCTCATAAATTCTAATTTATATGTGGTCTGTATGTGTTTGCCAATCCTTGAAACATCATATAAATCAAATGCTAAAATATTTGTCCTTATTGTATCCCATCCTTGTTATTTCTACTCCTGGTTAAATATGCTTTATAATAAAATTCTATTAGCAACTGCAGAGATATTTGTAAATTGAGTTCTCTGGTTTATTATTTGATTCTGTTATGAACTGAAAGACTCTAAAATGCATTTGTAAGCCCCCTCAACCCTAAGACATTTTTCTAAAACCTTACACTCACTCTCTCTTGGAAACGGGACAGTCACCCCCACACACACACATGCTGGACTGCTCATCCTCCTGTGTCCTTGTGAATAATCTTCAAACATAACTCCATTCTGGGAATTGAGGCAAATACAACCCACAGATGTTGACTCAGTTCCTGATGTATTGATTTAGTCACTAGAACAAGGTCAGGAGGGACCACAGAGACTCTCCTTTATCTCACCCGATCATGCAGCTATTCTCCTGCCCTGGAATAGACCAATCACTGCTAGTAACCCTTTGAATAAGCCAATCCAATAAGTAGGAAAACAACCTACAGGTCCCCCCTTGTGTCTTTGGCTTTTCGCTTTAAAAGATGGACTGTAACAGCTATCGAACGTCCTTCATATCTTGAAACTGAAGGGCCCTGTCATGTGAGTGATGTCTGGAGCAACTCCTCCCTGATGTTTGGACATCTAGTCCAACAGAACATTATACAATTAAGAGCTTTGCTGTCATTTTGCAGTTACATTTGTTGTACTTTAATCTGTTCGTTATTATAAATGATCAATTTCATTTCAGCTTCTTGTTCTGGACTGAATGGGGACAGATGCCCTGCATTGGGAAGGCACACCTAGATGGCTCTGAGAAGGTCATGGTTGTAAGCATGGGAATAGCATGGCCCAATGGCATCTCCATTGACTATGAGGTCTGTTGGATTGCTTTTAAGATTCTAACATGTGTTCATGTCCAGCTTGCAGTGCTTTCATTTTAATATTCCCTTATTTTCTTAATAAATAACCAAAACCACTTGTACTATTGCTTTCAAATCACTGTGTAGGAAAATAAATTGTACTGGTGTGATGCTCGCACAGACAAGATAGAAAGAATTGACCTTGACACTGGCGAGAACCGTGAGGTGGTGCTGTCTGGGAGCAGTGTGGATCTGTTTTCAGTCGCAGTCTTTGGGGCTTACATCTACTGGTCTGACAGGTAATTTATTTTTTCATAAGTATTTGAGCCTTGAAATGTTATTTCAGTGCCATTTCTTTGCCCTTGTAGGATTAACCACCCCTTAGCAAGGTTACAGAAAGAATTGCACAAAACCATGTAATTTTTCCAGAAGAGGCCAGCAAGGGTCTCTAGCTATTCTTTGGTCAAGCATTTCAGCACCACACACTAAAACTAGTCTATTTTTCTTCCGTTTGAGCCATCTCTTCTCGTCAGTTTTACCCAGCTTGATTTTAATTAGTATGTTCAACTTTTGGCAGAGCACATGCCAATGGGTCGGTCAGAAGGGGCCACAAGAATGATGCCACGGAAGCAGTAACCATGAGAACCGGACTTGGAGTCAACCTAAAGGAGATCAAAATTTTTAATCGAGTAAGAGAGAAAGGTCAGCACAGTTAATGAAACATACAAGCAATGTATTTTGTATTAGTTTTGTTTATTTTTAAAAATTCAGAATTGATTTGTATTATGTTCAAAGCCTCAAAATTTCTTTTAATGATTTTCTTTTATAAAAATCATAGAGAAAACAAAGGAAATAAAGATACTATAGTCTATATACATTTGTATTTTTTCATACACAGGTAGCATAGACAAGACTTGAGAATGGGTTTGTACTAATAAATATGTTTTTAAAACCTTGCTAAATATATAATGACAAAAATACAAAGGACAACTATGGTATTAGAGAGGCAACTGAATTTTTTGTTTTGGATTATCTTTTAGGATAAAAGTTGTTATGACTCTGTAAACAGTTGTCTTCAATGTGTATTTCTGAATCCTTGCTTCTTTGATAATGGTTTTGTTTATTTTTAAATTCTTTTTATTCAATTTCTGTATGTGAACAAACTTTAATAATTTTGAAGATGACAATAATGGATTAGTAACATAGATTCTGCCTTACAAAGAAACAGTAAGAGCATACTTGACCTTTTAAAATTAGAGACATTTATGCCTCACGTATAAGAGATGAAGAATTACAAAGCCATCCATTTGCGATTTCCTCTGTGCTTCATGGGCACTTCTGAGAGCATCACATGATTTCTCACTGACTTCAGGTTGTGTTTTGAATTAACATGTTACATGTGCCAAAGATCGCAACATATAAAACCTATCCTTTTTAAACAATGCATTCAACTACCTTTTTTTAAAAAAAGTTATTCATTTTAAATATCAACTGTGCTTTCCTCTCCCTCCATTTTTTTTACCCTCCCTCCCCTCCTTCAGCTTCCCCATTCTCCCTCCACCACCACTCATCCACTCCTCAGAGGTTGTAAGGTTTCCCATAGGGAGATAACAAAGACGGCCATATTAAAATGAGGCTGGACCAAGCTCCTCCTCCCTGTACCAAGACTGAGCAAGGTATCCCACCACAGGGAATGAGCTCATGAAAGCCAGTTCATACACAAGGGATAAGGCCTGGTCCCAATGCCAGGAGCCCCACAAATAGACCAAGCCACACAACTGTCACCCACATAGAGAGGGCCTAGTTTGGTCCCATGAAGCTCCCCAGCTATCAGTCCAGAGTCCATGAGTTTTCATTAACTCCGGTCAGCTATTTCTGTGGGTTTCCCCATCATGGTCTTGACTCGCCTTGCTCATGTAATTTCTTCTCTTTTTCTTTGACTGGACTCTGGGAGCTTGGCCCAGTGCTTAGCTGCGGATCTCTTCATTTGCTTCCATCAGCTATTGCATTAAGGTTCTATTATGGCGATTAATGTAGTCACCAATCTGATTACAGGGGAAGGCCAGTTCAGGCAGATCTGCATAATAGACAGAGATAGTTTCAGTGAGGAGTCCCTAACTATGCACAGAGCCTAGCCTCTTTTGTGTGCAGTCTTTGGGTTGTGGTCCTATACACTTCCTTTCTGAAGAGAACTGCATGTGCCATTCTGCCTTTGGGCAGCCCAGTGTGTAGGACGAGGGCCTCATGCTGCTCCCTGCCTGCTTAGAGCCACAAATAATCACACAGAAACCATATTATTGAAATCACTGCTTGGTCCATTAGCTCTAGCTTCTTATTGGCTAACTGTTATATATTAATTTAACCCATCTACATTAATCTGTATATCGCCAAGTGGCAGTGGCTTACTGGCAAATTCTGTCTCCAGTGGAGGCTACATGGCTTCTCTCCAGCCTCGCCTTTCTTTCTCCCAGCATTCACTTTTGTTTTCCCCTGCCTAGTTCCTTCTGATTTGCTCTGCTATGGGCTCAAAGCAGTCCTTTATTAACCATTGGTATTTTCAGCATACAGAGGGGAATCCAACATCAAGTGTGTGGGCAGGTTTCAAGAGATGGTACTGCAAAGGCCTACAGCTGGGGGGCTTGTAGGTGTGGTGCCTTTATCTATAAATCACACTCTAAATGTATGTCCTAGGCTAGATTTCTACTTTGTAGAACACACTATAACTTTCTGATTCAATTTTCTTCTTTCATGGGTCAATTCCCACTTTTTCTGTCCTGTGATCAGTTCTGGGTTTTCAGAGTCAGCTCTGAAGACAATTTGTTTCTAGATCTTCTAGATCTACCTAATTACTGACTACAAGGAGGGACCTTCTAAAAGTCAAAAAGTGGCTTTCTGCTTCTGTTGTTGAATGCTGGGGCAGTTTTCCCAGAATTCTCATCTCCTCTGCCAAGTCTCTGGAAGTTTTTGGATCACCTCTCTCTCCTCCCCTTTTTTCCATCTTCTTTGAATTTTTTATCACTAAGAATATAGGGCAGATTTTCTGAGGCTCCAACTTTCTAAAATATAGCAGTTCTGTTCTTCTTAGTTGTTACTTCCCTTAGTCCTGGGAGAAGAACACTTTTGAATCACATTTGAGCTTTTCCGGGAGCCACACAAAAACTTTAGCATATTTCATGAAGACTAAAAGTGTTTGGCCACTCCTACAGGATAGTATGTGGAGATTCCTCATGAAACTATATGATCCAACTATGCCACGACTAAGTATTTACTCAAAACATTCTCAAGCAGCATACAACAGGATATGTGAATATGTATGTTTATCATGGCCTTCTCACAATAGTCAAGTTCTAGAATTAGCAGTCTTGACACCTAGTATTAGACGGATGGGTAAATAATATATGGTGTAAGCTAAATCTCTTGCCTTAGTAAGTCAAATCTTTATGCTTTTGTTTGGCTTTGAAATATATATTTCAAGTTAAAATTTAAGAAACTAAAACCTTTGATTTAAAATAATTATCATTGTTTTGTATTTCATTTTTATTGACATATCTTTAAAAATATAGTTATAATTGTTGTAATATTTCAATTAGAGATAGGATAAAACTTTTCAAACATAAAGCAAAAAATGATTGTATGTTTGGGTGTTTTCTTTTTCTCAGGGACCAATGTCTGTGCCAAAGAAAATGGTGGCTGTAAGCAACTCTGTCTTTATCGAGGAAATTCCAGGAGAACCTGTGCCTGTGCCCATGGCTATTTGGCTGAGGATGGAGTTACTTGTCTAAGGCACGAGGGCTATTTGCTATACTCAGGAAGGACAATATTGAAAAGTATACATCTTTCTGATGAAACAAATTTAAATTCCCCCATAAGGCCTTATGAGAACCCACAATATTTCAAGAATATCATAGCCCTGGCCTTTGACTACAATCAAAAAAGAGAAGGTACCAATCGGATCTTTTACAGCGATGCGCACTTCGGGAATATACAACTGATTAAGGATAACTGGGAAGATAGACAAGTAATAGTCGAAAGTAAGTACCAACTTTTAAGGTGTTCGTGTGTCAATTTAGCTTAGAAAAAACAAACAGTGGGATGTGCATGGAGCAGTTTCACTCCCCAGAATTCATGCTCAGGAATGATGAGGATTCTATCATCCATCAATCCACCAGTGTCAAAGCAGCAGGTACCCACATGTACCGTAAACAGTACTGTTAATCATACAGTGTTTTGTCATTATGTTTGCTGCGTATGAGTCTTGTGATACTGGTAATATGTGGGTATATAATTGTTTTAATTGATCTCTTTCAAGTGTGGGTCAAATGGTAACATTAAAGTATCTCTAATGATTTTCAGTTAATCATAGTTTCTGAAAAATTATCTATCATTAGCATGTGGATATTGCTTGAAGAGGGGATGTTAAAGAAATGATTTGAGCGTCAAGATTCATTTTAGTGGTAAGAGAGCTTTTCTGGCAAGCACTAGGTTCTAAGTTGTAAAACAAATGAAAAGCATGGGAAAAAAACCTTCTGTAAACATTCGAATTTCATGTTTCATTCAGTGTGAACTATCCACACAACGTACAGAAACCTCATTCCTGTCATCCGACATTCATGAATACCAACATCTTCACATACATTCTCTGAAATGACTTAGCAATTTCTGTTTATTCCCTATTACTTTTTTGTGTTGTACTGAATCAATCTTTGTTTCCATATTTTTAAATTGCAATATTATATATACATGTATAACAAGTTTTTAAGTAATATAGGTTTAAACATGAAAAATGTCTGCTTCACCAATATCAATATTATCTCACTGGAGTTGAGAGCACCATGTTCTATCGCTCTTTATGGAAACCTATGTATCATCATCCTTTACTATAGGAGAGGTTTTTTGTGGGGATGTTGGGTTTTTTGGGGGAGCAGATTGAGAAAGGGTTTCTCTGTAGCTTTGGAGCCTGTCCTGGAACTAGCTCTTGTAGACCAGGGTGACTTCTGCCTCCCGAGGGCTGGGATTAAAGGCATGTGCCACCACCGCCCAGTTTAGAAGAGAATTGTTGATCAATGTGTTAGACACCTAGCAGACCATGGTGACACATTTCAAACATTTATTTCAGATCACAAATCCATCTTGTCCTTTGGCAAGCATACACTTAATTTTGCACCCAGTGTACACTGTTTTATTTATCTAATTTATTGATAAATGAATTATGTATCTCATAAATACATTAAATACTACAATTCATATTTTTGATAAACGTGATCATTCATAAATGTAAATATTTGTGTAATATAGAAACCTGGAAGCAAATTTAACCAGAAAACTGAAACCAAGTCACCAAGCCAGTAACTGTGTTTTTTATTTCTTACAGGTGTTTGAACATAAATGTTTCATTAATTTATGTCTTAATCCATTGTCTATGAAAAGAATTATTATCACAAAGCTTTCCAATAATCATTTTATAATTTTATTAGTTTATAGAAATCTAATAACCAAAATAGCTTCTTTATATTCATATACATTTGCTTGACAACAATTAAGATTTAGCATCTATGCCAGGTGGTGCTGGTGCATGCCTTTACCCAGCACTTGGGAGGCAGATGCAGGCTGGTAGTTGTGAGATCGAGGCCAGCCTGGTCTTCTAGAGCTAGTGTTCAGGACAGGTTACAAAGCTACAAAGAAACCTTATTTCAAAAACAAAACAGAAAAAGAAAAAGAAAAGAAAGTTACTATAATTATTAGAAATTTCATACTAATTTGTATATTTATGACCCAGGCCATTGCCATTTTGACTTCTCTTTCTCTGTCTCGTCTCTCTCTCTCTCTCTCTCTCTCTCTCTCTCTCTCTCTCTCTCTCTCTCTCTCTCCTCTCTCTCTTTCTCTGTCTCTCTTTCATGTGTGTATGTAACAACCATGTAACTATACTAATCATAGAATTCATTCATATTTGATATTAATTGCTTCTTTGGGTATATCTATATGAGGCTTACATTTATATTACCTTTCAGTTTGTCATTTTTCACTCTGATAGACTTCATCATTGCAAGTGATCATATTGAACACAGCACATTAATTAACTTATTCATCAGGTACAGTTTAGGCACTCTGGTGGTAAAGGATGAATATCTCTTCAGATAACTTTAGAAGCTGTAGTTTAATGAAGAAAACTGCAAGCCAACAAGCATGGTAAGACAGTAGATATAAAATATACCTGAAGCCTTTGGAGAATAAAAAAAAATAGACCTGGTGAAGAATTTCATGAAAGTTTTAAAAGGTGGTGCTGTGCATAACGGAGTTACGAACACCGCCTGGGTAGATGGCAATGAGTGGGTCAGGTGGTGGGAAACAGGTGAGATGCATGACTCGAGGCCTGTGCTTCTCAGAGCGTGAATCCCTGGGGATCCCAAGTGTACTACTGTGAGCAAAAGAACAAGCCATTCTCAAATACATAAGTGTTCTAATAGCGGTCTTTTTCATAGAGCTGACCTTTGCTTTGAGGTTATAAAGGCACCGGCTATAATGGCACCTTCATTTCCACTAACACAGTGTATCCTGCTACACCGGAGGTCACTGAAACTTTCACTTCAGTTTATATGGAGGAAAAACAACTAGGTTTACATTAGCAAAAATTTTAAGAAAGGATAATATTAGGTTTATTTTATTTGTTTTTTTTTAATCAATTCTTGATTCTTCGATACAGATCTATTTAGCATTTCGTGTGATGATAGAGACAATATACATAAGGAATTTAGGTTGTCTTCTGAAGGAAGACAGGGATTTGATTGATTGCATCAGCTGGCACTTTCCCCAAGAAGTACCACATTCACTCCCAAAGAAGAATAGCATGGCATTAATGATACACACCAGGGTGCATGGCAGATATTTCACTACGATGTTTGCTGCAAATAACAATTTTAAAATTAAGTTAAATGAGTTATTTATTCTAAAAAACACTAGTTCATAACAGTAACTTGACAGGTTCCCAACTCTTTTGAGCTTTTTCTGGTGAGGTGTGTGATTTTTAAGGTCTGTGGTTTCATGGCACAGCCTAGTAGAATTGTCAACCTTGAAGAAATGTGTAAGCAGAGAAGGAATGTTTTGCAAATGAAATGGATAAGTGATCTATTCAAAGCAAGAGATAAGCAAATGCATTTTAGTGTAATGGGTAGTGAAAAATTCAACACCATGATTTCAGAGTCTATACCACATTTACCCATAGCTCTCCTTGTTCTATGCTGCCTATTATGAATGCATCCACAGTCACCTAAAAGCTTTATATTACCCCTTTCCTTCCCACCACACAACTGCCCATATGAGAGACACAAATATAATACAGACATAATGAAAAAAGTGTTGATTGTTGTATATTATTGAATCTACTTTAATCCAAAATTGTAAATCTCAAAAGATTTTACATTGGTGTGGATCTTAGATTATTGCTATAAATTTAATGTTAATTTTGTTATAGTGTATGTATATTTTTTCTTCCATTTAAGATATTTTATACAGATCAATTAAAATGTAATATATATAGTTAGGAAATATAGATTTACAAGAATAAAGTATTCACCTATAATAGCCAAACTTATAGTCATGTTAATTAGGTTTCCTAGGTATAAAAAGATATACTTCACATAGATAGGTATTCACCAAATATTTCAAAGACCTACAAAATGTGGAATTTAAAATATTTTAATAATTTAGACTTTTACTGACAGTGAGTCATCAGAAATCAGAAATGCTTTGGGATGCATCTTTACACTGTAAATATATATTGTTCACATTGGTTAATAATAAAAGATGTTTGACCAACAGCCAGGTAGTAAAAGGTTAGGCAAAACAATAAATCTGAGGACTTCAATAGGGTGGTGGCAAAGTTCAGAGAGATGTGAGCAGTCACCCAAGAAACAACATGCCAACAGACTAGTAAAATTCACTGTCACATGGCAATAAATAGATGAATAGAAATGGGTTAATTTAGATGTAAGAGCTAGTTAGTAATAAACCTGATCTATAGGAGAAATAGTTTGTAATTAATGTTTTGTTTCATTATTTGGAACTGTGTGTCCAGGACATGAAAGAGCCACCTCTGTTTATATCATTTGTTTCTCCTTAGTTTGTAAAAAAGATTGGCCTTGAAATTAAGTCAGTCCTCCTGCCCATTTCACAAGTGCAAGAATTAAAAGCATAAGACAAAATGGCCATCTCTAAAAATTTTCTAGATGTCATCAATTCAGATTTTATGTCATTAATGACTGTTTTCTTTGATATATGCCTTGAGCCTATTGATAAGACCTTGATTTATTCTCTGGTTCTGTCTACTTGGTATTCTGAATGTTTTTTTATATCTTTGCTTTAGATTTTGAATCCTTTCTTTTTTGAAGATTCTTTTCTTTTTTTATTTTATTTTATTTTTTATTAAAAATTTCCATATCCTCCCATGCTCTCATTTGCCTCCCACTTCCCAAACCCCCTTGCCCTCACTCCCCAGTCCTAAGAGAAGTCAGGGTGCCCTGCTCTGTGGGAAGTCCAAGCCCCCTCCTTCCATCCAGGTCTAGGAAGGTGTGCATCCAAACAGACTAGGCTCCCAAAAAGCCAGTACATGCAGTAGAATGTTTTCTTTTATGATTCTATTAAACATTTTCTATTTCTTTGACATGGGTTTCTTTTTATCCTTATTATTAATGGATGTTAGACTTTTTTACTTTTCAGGGTGACCAAGAAAACCTGAATGTTTTATAATTAAGTATTTTTAGATTCCATATTTTCTGTGAACAAGCTCTCCATTTCTTCTGCCTTGTCTTCACCACCTGAGACTCTATTCTATGTCATGTAGTCTGTTGGTGAGGATTGCCTTTGAGGCTTTTTGTTTGACATCTTAAATTTTTCTTTTCTAGTTTTATTTCAGATTTCTTTAGTGATTCTTCTGCTTTTCAGCATTCCATATGTAGCTCATTCATTTTTTGTTTACTTAGGTTTCATAACCCTATTTAAAGGTTCTTGCAAGTAGTTACAACTGTTATTTTGAAATCCTTGTCTTGTGCCTCAACTTATTGCATTTACTAGGGTTCATTGTTGCAGGGTTACTGTATTCTGGTGGAGGCAAATTGCTTTGTCTATTCATGTTTGTATTTATTCATGGAATCTATGTAGGAAGAGTTTTTAAGGTGGAACCACCAGTCACCTTGCTCTGCCTGCCAGCTGACAAATAAACACACAGAGACTTATTATTTGTAAATGATCAGTCAATTGCTTAGTCTTGTTACTAACTAGCTCTTACATCTTAAATTAACCTATATTTCTTCTCTATGCTCTACCACATGGAAGTGTCCTTTTACAGCACCACATGTTCATATCCTGCTTCCTCTTTTTCTGGCTGACAACTCAAGTGCCTCTCTACCTTTCTTTCCAGTGTCCTCTCAGCACCCCAAATCCCGCTTAGCTATTGGATGTTCAGATTTTTATTAAACTGATTGAGTTATGAGTCTTCACAGTGTTAAAAAAGATTATTACACAGCACCCAGGCTTTGATGGAGTTGGAAGTATTTCTTGTGGTGACATCTGGTTCTGTCTTTGTTGGATGCATAGATGGATCTTCAGTTTCTGTTGACTACTTTCAATCCTAGGCAAGTATGGTGGCTTAGGGTCACTGACAGTGATATCTGTTGTGGATCACAGGTGATAGAAAGGGATGGAAATGAGTTTAGAGGAAAGGATTTGAGGACTTAAGAGAAAGATCTAGTGGGATTGCTTACAGAGAGGATAGTGAGAATTGGCTGAGTCCCATCTTAGTTTGGCCACAGGAGATCACTGGCAGAAAGTGGTTCTGTGGATTGGCAGCTGATAAAAAAGAATGGAGAGGAGCTAGAAGAGAATTCCAGCAATGTCTTTGAGAAAGAGGTGAGCTGGGTCTGTACCAAGAAGCGGTGCTCCCAGGAAATGGAGGTAGTGTTTCAGGAAGGCATCTTGTAGTTAGGCTACGGAAGACAAGTAAGTCTGGAGAGACAGGGAAGAAAGGACTAACAGCAACTCTGCTGCCACCAAGAGTTGGGATGCCCAGGGAAAACAGATGGGTAGTGGCTCCTCTGAGGGTCCTTCTTTGAGGTAAATCTAGAGAGATCATAATGGAGGGAAGAGAGGATAGTGAAAATGGCCACGTGAGTGACAGCCCAATGTGGACACTGAGAGTCTCTGGTGGAAAGTATGTCTGTTGATTATTAACTAACACATGGGAATGGAGGGGAAGTTTCAGTGGAAAAGAGTTAACCTTTGGTGGAGTCCCATAATTTTTTTTAATAAGTAATTATAATTCAACAGAAGCATTATTCAAAAAATATTTTTACTGTATTTGTTGACCATTTGTTTTAAATTATTTTTACTGTGTACATTAGAATACTTACCATGCCAAAAATAATTAGTATAATTACAGATATTAATTAATATATTAAGACGCAATGTAATAATGAATTAAGTTCAGATTGAGTCTAATTAATATGAACATTTTTGAAATATTCTCCTTACCAATTTTACCACCAAGAAATTGCTAATTTGTATAAACATTATAATTTTACATTGGAGGCTTTGTGAGAATTTAAGATTTGACTTACCTTACTGCAAAATAAAATAATAAAATGAACATAAGTATGAAGCCTAGAGACCCTGGCTTATCTTCTATGTATACAATTAATGTGTACATTTTCTCTGCTTAAATCTGGTACTGTGTTACCTCTTACCCTATCGTTATCTAGGTGACAAATGATTCATTTCAGGAAATTTTAATCAATATTTTAAATTTTTAAAAAATATATTTGTTTTTTTGTTTGTCTGCATCTGAGTGCCAACATAGCACAGTTCAGGTGTGGAGCTCAGGAAGCAACTTTCTACTTCTATGATGTTTATTCCAGGGAGCCACTCACATCATCCGACTTGTTGGGAAGCCTCTCTTCCTGCTGTACCATCTTGACAGTACTTCACTATATATTTAAAAATATCAGATGATATCCAGGCTTTTAATTGGAGCATAAAGGAAGCAGAAGTTGGGGAAATGTTATGAATTTGAATAGCCTGGCCTATACAGTGAGTTTCATGCCAGTCAGAACTTCATAGAAAGAATCTATCTCAAGCAAGCAAGCAAGCAAGCTATCAACAAACCAACCAACCAACCGCCACCACCACCAAAATAATAATAATAATAATAATAATAATAATAATAATAATAATAAACCAGAGATCTAAATCATAATCATGCTTAGACTTTTAATTTAGTTGAGTATGAAAAATGGTGGAAGGAAGGTCTCACCTTACACTTTTCATTTCTTGCAGGAAGTTATTCTCTAAGCTCTAAAGAAACCATAATAAGAGCTATTAAATACAAGACAGTATTTGTTAAGTGCCTAGAATATTTTATGGATAATAGGTATGCAGGAATAAGGTCGCAATGCCTATTCTTTCATCTGGAAGTCCACAATAAGGAAAACACACACACACACACACACACACAATTTTCTAATATATATGACCATAGTTTCGTCTCCCAAACTCCTTGATAGCACATTATTTAAAATGCATCCTTTGAAGCCATTGTTCATGTTTAAAACATAGAAGCTCTTTATATAACTTTTAACAATGGATATGAAGAAGAAATTGCTAATCTGAGAAACAGGGGTGAAACGCAGATGCACTATGCATTGTCTCCTCCTGGGTCACTGCCTCCCAGAATGTTATTAATCCTCGAGGTTCTTGAGCACAGAAATGAACTGTGGCCATCAACTTCCAAAGGAATGGAGTCAGAGCTGGTCATTTATAAAAGAGGTGGTTGTAATTTAAGAGCCAGGGTCAACCAAAAGTAACTACAAAGGCACTTGCTACAACAATGAATGCTGAAATCCAGGTTAAATGTTTATCCAAAAAGTATCTGAAAAATCCCCACAATTCAAAATTCTTCTTGAAAAATTTAATTTTTTTAAAAAATATTTTTTATTAAAAAATTTCCACCTCCTCCCATTTTCCCCCTCCTCTCCCCATTCCCCCCCCCCCCCCCCCCTTTCCAGTCCAAAGAGCAGTCAGGGTTCCCTGCCCTGTGGGAAGTCCAAGGTCCTCCCCCCTCCATCCAGGTCTAGGAAGGTGAGCATCCAAACATACTAGGCTCCCACAAAGCCAGTACATGCAGGTGGATCAAAACCCAGTGCCATTGTCCTTGGCTTCTCAGTCAACGCTCATTGTCTGCCATGTTCAGAGAGTCCGGTTTGATCACATGTTCCATTAATCCCAGTTCAGCTGGCCATGGTGAGCTCCCATTAGATCAGTCCCACCGTCTCAGTGGGTTGTCGCACAACTTGCGGCCCTGACTTCCTTGCTCATGTTCTCCCTTCTTCTGCTCCTCATTTGGACCTTGGGAGCTCAGTCCAGTGCTCCAATGTGGGTCTCTGTCTCTATCTCCATCCATCGCCAAATGAAGGTTCTATGGTGATATGCAAGATATTCATCAGTAAGGGGAACACTCATTAATTGCTGGTGGGAATGCAAACTTGTGCAACCACTTTGGAAATCAGTGTGGCAGTTTCTCAGGAAATTCGGGATCAACCTACTCCAGGATCCAGCCAGCAATACCACTCTTGGAAATAAACCCAAGAGATGCCCTATTGTACTACAAAAGCATTTGTTCAACTATGTTCATAGCAGCATTATTTGTAATACCAGAACCTGGAAACAACCTAGATGACTCTCAATGGAAGAATGGATAAAGAAAGTGTGGAATATGTACACATTAGAGTACTACTCAGCAGTACAATCAATGACATCTTGAATTTTTTTTGCAAATGGATGGAAATCGAAAACACTATCCTGAGTGAGGTAACCCAAATTTGAAAAGATGATTATGGTATGTATTCACTCATACGTGGATTCAATTCATAAATAAAGGACATTGAGCCTAGAATTTCTGATCCTAGAGAAGCTAAATAAGAAGCTGAATCCAAAGAAAAACACATAGTTATCCTCTTGGATATTGGAAGGAGACAGGATTGCCAGGCAAAAATTGGAAACTTGGGGGTGGAGGTGGAGTGAGGGTAAGGGGAGATGGGAAGAGAAAAGTGAGAAGGGGAGGATGGGGGGGAGCTTGGGGGAATGGGAAAGTTGGGATGGAGGAAGGGTGGATATGGGAGCAGGGAAGTATATATCTTAATTAAGGGAACCTTTTTAGGGTTGGCAAGAGACTTGACTCTAGAGGTGTTCCCAGGTGTCCATGGAGATGTCTCCAGCTAGTTCCTTGGGCAGCTGAGTAGAGGAAGCCTGAAATGGCCCTATCCTATAGCCATGCTGATGAATATCTTGCATAAAAATATTTTTATTACAAACACAGTGTTCTGCCTGCATGCATACCTGCCTGCCAGAAGAGGGCACCAGATTCATCATGGGTGGTTGTTAGCTAACTATGCAGTTGCTGAGAATTGAACTTGGGACCTCTGGAAAAGCAACCTGTGCTCTTAACTTCTGAGCCATCTCTGCAACACAGAAGATAACTCCTTAAAAGAACTCCTCAGTGATACAATACATACAGAAAAATCTCAAAAAGCTTTAAGGCAATGCATCAAAGAGACTAGATAAAATATTCCCATAAAAGCAGCAAAGATTAGTGAAATCACATACACAAATTACATGCAAAAAACAATGTTTTAGAATTACTTGACAGGAGGAGTTCATGCTCTATTAATAGAATATGCATGGCTGGGATCCAAAGTAATTAGGAAAGAAGAAAAGATACCACGAGATTACATATTAAAGATGGCATGAGTTTCTTCTATTTGAACCACCTGATTCCCTTAGTATATGACTAGACCTGATTTTTACCTTTGGTAGTGGTGGGACTATAGTAGTCAGAAATTATGTAGTTACTAACAACTACTAAGAAGAAAGCAGAAATTGTGGCAAAGTTTTATATTGGCTTGTGGTTTCTATCCGTAGTTGCATGTCTGTGTCTTTCTGGGCTTGAAGTGAGGCGGCACATCATGCAATAGGGATCTGTGGCCAAGGCTGCTCACCTTCCAAAGCAAGCAATTAAGGAAGGTGCTTGCTCCCAGTTAGACTCTGCCTTGTGTAGTTCCCACCATCTCCCTAAGTATTCATGATAAGAGCTAGCGAGGGGACATTTTATCTTCAATACATAGCAGAAACTACTAATGATTTATCTCTGATTGAAAGCATCTGTGAAAGAGCCTGTTGATTGAACCTTTGGTCTGGTAGGTAATGAGAGAAAATGAGGTTAATTTAATCTCTATTCAAAAGGCACTTCCCTCGCTGCCAGGGCTAAACAGGGAACAGAGTTCGGAGGGAATTTAACCATTGTTTCAAAGTTAGTAATATCAGAAAGGAGATTTCCTCTATCTTCCCCAGTTCTCATGAACTGTGTAAATGTGTGGAGAAGTCAAGTTCAGTAATTGATTAAAACCCTCTTATATAGATTTCAGGTGCTCACTTGAAAATCATGGCATGCTTAACCCGATTTACTGTTGAAGTATATGTTCAGAATGCAGAGCAGCTCATTGAAAAGTAGAAAACTTAGGACTGATGTCTACACATCACAATTTGTCCTTCTGATGAGGTACTTGGGACAAATGTTTGAGTTAAAAGCCACGGCATGAGAAACCACACGTACATTTTAACACGGTGTCTCATGAAACATTTTTGTCCTGTGCAATTTGCACAAAATAAAAGAATGTGAAACCTCATGTTTTCTGACATGTGTTCATGAAATAATATACCTGAATTCAATTTTCTTAAATGTCTAATTTGCTTTAAAAATTCAACATGCTCTTTCCTAACCCGTGTTCTGCTTGGTTAACCTATATCAACTCCTCATATATCTATTTTCACTTAGCATTTCCTCACACCAGCAGGCACTCAGGCCTCAATTATCTCAAGTGAGAGAAAAGTATGCCTTCCCTGACTCTCAGAAAATCCACCAGCTCTCTTTACTATGCATTTTTAAAAACATCATTCTTTACATTGTTCTTTTTGGGGGTGGGGTTGAGACAATGGCGCTGGGCTCTGATTCTTCTGCATGGACGGGCTCTGTGGGAGCCTTCTCAGCTTGGTCAATCACCTTCCTGGACCTGGGGGGAGTTTGAGAGGGAGGGAGGGGAGGTATAGGTGGAGGGGAGGGGAGGGAAGGGGGAGGAGGAGGGGAGGGAGGGGGGAGGAGGAGGGAAGGAGATGGAAATTTTTAAATATAAAAAAACTAAACCATGAGAAAAAAAAAAAAGGAACAAAGTCCAAAAGTAGGATGTTTATATTTCTGCTCTTCTCTGGAAGAGCTTCTGGTCTGCGATGGTCATTTTCACGCTGTGATCCTTGCATCCCTGTGCCCAGTGAAGACACACCCCTGAACACTCTTCAACTGTCATATTTCTGTTTCTTAAAGTATACAAGTTACAGTAGATGTGGGTCCTATATTATTGACTTCATTTTTCCTTTTTTTTTAATTTTTAAAAATTACAGTATATTTTGCTCATGTCTCTCTCCTTTTAAACTCCTATGAGTTCAACCCCCAATATCTATGAAGTTTTTATTTATTTATTTTTATTTTTCGCGCGCGCGTGTGTGTGTGTGTGTGTGCTATTTCAAATATTTCTGGACACGGAACCTGCTGGGAAGAGTGATTTACATGCCCAGTGATACTTCATTGGAGAAAACTGATTTTCCCTTTGCCAGCAGGTATCAAGTGCAAATTGATAATAATTTCTTATTTAGGAGTGGAATCTCTTGTAAATGTCTGCCCCTCAGTGCTGTGACACCATCTGACCTGTGTGCCTCTTGTGCTTGCTGCCACACTTTCTGTGAGTCGTGTGTATCAGTCCTCTTGTGATGGGAAGACACGGTTTCATTGAAGTCATCCACCACCTTTGGTCCGTGCCCTCTTTGCATTTCCTCTTCTGCAAAGATCCCTGAGCCTTGAGGGGAGCGGTTGATGAAGGCTTCTCACTTAGGACTGAGTGCTCCCAACTCTCTCATGCTGCCACTGTGGAACTCTGTGTTAGTTACCAACTACTCTAAGGTGAAATTTCTCTTTTTCTTAAAGTATTGATATAAGATATCTTTTCCCCCCAAGGCACAGGATTTCTTTTCTTCTTTTCCCATTTTTAAAATTTTATTGATCTCTACATTTTTCTTTGTTCCCCTCCCTACCTCTCTCCTCCTTAAACAATGCCATAAAATTATGCTGTGTGCTTCTGTTCAGCTTAATCAAAACTAGATTGAAAGTGCTTTTTAATGTAATTCCCTGAAAAATTAACTGCTTTAACAGGAAAATTAGAAATTACTGTATTGTCTGGATTTATTCTAACTTAATATTTTCTAATCCCTTAGCAGGAAGAATCATAGTTGTCATGCAGTATAATACATTTTACTTAACAATATTAATACATTTTATAGTCTTTAATGTTTAATTATCATTTTGTTCTTGTCACATTTAATTCAGTTCTCAAAACTTAGTATCTACCAAGCACAGAGTCTAGATAGTTTCATTTATAGTAAAATATTAAAAGATGTATAATTTTAAAGAAATAATGTTCTTTTATTTCACATATCTCTTTAGCAGAAGGAATTTAATTAGGTTTTAACATTGTTGAAATTTATTATTTTTCATAGAAAGCATTAAAGTATAAATTTTAGTGATTTAAAAATACCCTTTATTCACATGATTTGTTATCTTTTAATTTTGGCTATGGATAAGTTAATATATAGTTTCCATTTATTTATTTATTTATTTATTTATTTATTTATTTATTTATTCTTTTTTGCTTTTATTTCAGTTATTTCCAGATGCTTCTGCACATGTAAACATGTATTTATTTTATTTGTGTAGTGGTATTTTGCTTGAAGGTATGTCTTGCAGCATGCGTATCCACAGTGCCAGCAGAGGCTAGAAGAGGGTTGCTGGCGCTGGAGTTATAGATGGTTGTGACCTGCTATGTGGGTGCTGGGAATCCAACCTTGATCCTCTGAGATAGCAACCAGTGCTTAGAAACACTGAGTCATCACTCCCACCTCTTCAGAATTGAAAAAAATACTGTTATAGGGGTTTGTAATTTAGTATTTATTAGGTCTCTTCCCTTGTGTATCATAAATAGTACAATTCGTAATGGAATAACACTGGAGAAAATTTCTAGTTTGGGAATTATAAACCACAGGTCGCGTATCGTCCTCCCTTTGATACTTATCACTAATGGGGATTTGGGGGCAAAAATGCGGAGTACTCTCATTCAGCAATCTTGTTCCCTGTAACTTTGCTCCACACAACTCAACTTTATACATATGTTAACCACACAAGTGCCACAAAATCAATAATATCGGAAAATTGGGGAACTGCATTTAAGATTGGTGTTCAAATCCGGGTTGAGATACACGTATAATAATCTAAATCTCTTCTTGCTCATTGCTGTCACACAGCTTACTATCCAACAACTCAACGTCTCTGCTTTGCCATGCCTCCTCCTGCCGCACTGTCCTAGTGTTGGCTCTGTGGGTCCTTGAGACATTGAAATATTTGTAAATCAGCGTCCTGTTGCAGTTGAGGTTATAAGCTTTGGAATCAGAGATGTCCAGATTCAAATCACCATATCTGTTGTGGTATAATATACACGATTCTCTACTGAGAGTTTCAAAAGTAGCATCCATTAACAGTTTGTAAGAGGATTAATTAACACAGCGGCAGTGGGTTATTATCACCTTGTCTAGCACATGAGCCAGGGGGAAATGAAATGTTTCCCTGTAAAGGAAAGGGAACATGGCTAGTGCTGGACCACTCACTGAAAGGTCTGTCTGTTGTTCTAATGAAACCACAATGGGAACAAATGCTGTCTTCATTTTACTTTGCTTTGAAAATAGTAAGTGTGCTAATTTATTTTAACTTTATCATGCAATTGACTTGGCAAACATTGCCACATAAAATAACAATCCTATTCGTTTTAATTTCAGCATGTTGAAATGCCATTGAAATGAGAGTCTTGTACTGGTTCTTCAAGAATCAGTTCTTGATGTTTCCCCTTTTATTTTGAGCCAGATAGATGAATAAGACGTAAGGCACTGTAATGATGTTTGTATGGCATGGACTATGGTCCCATTACTCTTTAACTGATGTGTGAAGGAAGTCTTGATTTTCATTATCTTAGCATGTGAATGCATGTGGAAAGAGGCATAAAACAGAGATGATTAGGATAAAGTGAATTAATATTGGCACTGATAAACTAGTGTGACTGGTGTCGTTATGAGAAGAGACTGAGAAACAGGCAACACACAAGGCAGAACCTTGGGACATGCAAGGCAGCACTTTACAAACCAAGGAAAGAAGCCTGACAGGACCAACCATGCCTGCAAAACTGATCCTAGAAAAACACATGTTGAATGAGCTTCCCAATATGTGATATTGTGGGCTGCCTTATAAAATCAGCCTAAGGCAGGATAAACATCCTTTTTAAAAGATAAAATTATTCAGGTAGAGTTTGCATTAGCTATATGTTGAATATCTCCTTTTGCCTCCTAAGCAAAGGGTGGGGCTCTCTCTCTCTCTCTCTCTCTCTCTCTCTCTCTCTCTCTCTCTCTCCCTCTCCCTCTCCCTCTCCCTCTCCCTCTCCCTCTCCCTCTCCCTCTCCCTGTCCCCCCCCCCTCTCTCTCTCTCTCTCTGTGTGTGTGTGTATGTGTCTGCTCACATATATGTAAATTTTCAATCCAGAATTTGCCATGAACACACACTCTTGTCAGTAAATGCAGTAAGAACTATCTTTCTCTAAAATGCCTACTGATATTCCACATGGACTTTTGTAGAGTTTTAATGCGAGGAAATGAAGGAAAGCACACAGACACACATACCTCATCATCTGATATTGTGCATTCATCTGAAAATCCAACCCCCATCTGTGCCAACTACATAACATAGTCTTTTCTCCACAAGCTAGGGCAGAACTATAAGAAACGAATGAAAAGCACTGAACCCATTTCCTCCACTTGCAGAAGTATTTGGACTCAGTAAAGTGAGATGCTTCAGAGTCTAGTCTCTAAATGATTCCCTGGGTTCACAATCATGAACCTGCCTCCTAATAAAGCCAAACTTTCAAAAGTCAAGAATGTCTCTGGAAGCAAGTTTCCTCATTTGCAGAATACACTATAATGCATCATGCCTGTAAGTGCTTACACTCACCATCCAATCCATGATATTGGTTTGTACAAACTTTATTAAAACTGGTGACTCTCACCCTCATGCATATCAACTTTTGTTTCTGCACTTTTTCTTGTCAAGATGGCCTACATGTGCAAATGTGATACAGTGCATATGTAGAGATCCACAAACAATTGGTTAGAGTTCTCTCTTTCCTCCATGTGTGTCTTGGGAAATAAACTCAAGTTGACAACCTTACAAGTAGAAATATTTACATGTTGAGCCATTTCTGTGCCTCATATTCTTAAAAATATAAAATAATGCCCATTTATGTTCAGTCAATGGCATAATAAAGCAAGAAAATTAATTTGAAAATAGGAAAGAGTAAAAGTATTTACTTATCTCTGCTTTGTATAAGTCCTGGAAAGAAACAAATAGCAACTATGCAGGATTTACTGCAAGCATGCCAAAAAAGGAGCTATAGTCTTCACATTTAAATACATGTGATTTTTAGTTACAAACAACGTTTCATGAAGATATTAACATGAAAAATAGTTGTTGAGACGATACATGTTATGCCATAACTTTGCAGATTTCTGGCAACTAGTTTCAAAATTCAAAGCTGAATTTTCTTACCTTTCCCTTTCTTAACTATATGGTACAAGAATGTCTCGTGCTGTCTTTTGGAGGTCCACTGTAAACTCTTGAGGGAGAGGGAAGAAAATGATGCATTAGTGCTATTTTAGAAATACAGTTGTTCAAGATGCATAAGTGCTATTTTAGAAATGCAGTTATTCAAGCTCCTCCTGAGCATGCGGAGAGAATACACACTTCTAACATTGCTAAATATCTTCAAATAAGCACGGGCTTTGTTAATGATATTGGGGCATCAACAAATGGATTTTTTGTCCCAGAATTTTCTTAGAAAGCCATCTCATTTTTAACATACAAGGTTTGGTAGCCAATTAATTAGAATATTGTCTTCTGAATTGTTTTCTGCCAATGGCTAAGAGAATGCATTTCAAATATAATTTAATTTTTTATTATTATTTTTTTCCAAAGGCTCAGTTGTGTCACAATTGAACGTTGTGGAATGCAATTCGCAGTCTTTGAGTTAAGTATACTAGAAATAAATATTTTCTACTTGGAGTCTGGGAGATAAAGTTTCTATAGATTTCTACTGTGAAAATGCACCATTATGTTGAAGCTTAATAGATTTTTTTTCAAAATTATTTATCACATTTACTTTAAAAATTTAGTGTGTTTCTTAAGATTTAAAATGTCTAGAAGAGTATTTTATATATTCAAACATACTGTAGATGATATGAAAACACTAAGTGTGAGAAAATACGATGTAAATTTTATAGAACTAGCATCTGTTACTATTTTAGGGTATCAGGTGGTATTGGCAGGAAACTGGGGATTGAACTAGGGCCTCTTGCATGCTAGGTAAATGTTTTACCATCTATAGCATCAATTAAATATTTTATTACTTGAATAATTTATATACTATCTCTTTATTATATACTAGGAGTATATAATTCATGTGCATGATGAATTTGAAACCCAAAGTGTTTTGTGGGAGGGGAGAATGCCTTGAATCAATATTTAAGGAGCAGATGAAGTCCTGAATGACTGTATGTAACTAATATGGCCACAGCAATACAAGGACCCTAATGCCTCAGACCCACAAGACTGGCAATGCCTTCCCAAGCTGAGGCTCAGAGAATTGGCAAAGCCTTGCTGTGGTCTGAGTGCAAATATTGACAGTGTATGCAGAAATTAGTAACCACAGCTTCCTGCTTTTGATGACCACAATCTGAGACTGCTCCCCTACAGTCTCTTATTAAACTAGCCAAACCTATGTATTTGTTTAGATGAATACACTAACCCCTCCTCTTTCATTCAGATGTATAATATAAGCATGGTGAATTTTCAGGCGTATGCTGGTCCTGGATTTTCTGTATGTGTACCTATTTCTCTGTTCTTCTTTCCTTCTTGTCAAGCCTGGTCTATTTCTGTAGCCATAGTGTTTGCTTCTGTAAATGAACCATTCGTATAACTTCAGAAAACATGTTAGTACCTCTAGGTCATTTTCTTTAGGCTCTTAACATTATGTCCATTTGTATATATTTAATACAATTTGATTCTTGCATTTCTTTGTTGTATCCTAAACATTTTCCCATTTAACCTAAACTCCCCTTTTTCCCCCTGTATGGGTTGATTCTGAACTCTTCTATTTTGTTTTAAATTATCTTTTTTCATTGTACATACCAATCTCAGTTCCCACTACCTCCCCTCCTCCCATTCTCTCAACTTACTCCCCCACCCGACCCCCCCCCATCCACTCCTCAGAGAGGGTAAGGTACATTGCTTTGGGGAAGGTCTTCCTACTATATCTGGGCTGAGCATGGTACCCCATTAGACTTGATGGTATCTGTGACATTTGTCAAGTTGTTTTTTTGTTTTGTTTTGTTTTGTTTTTTTGAGACAGGGTTTCTCTGTGGCTTTGGAGCCTGTCCTGGAACTAGTTCTGTTGACCAGGCTGGTCTCGAACTCACAGAGATCCGCCTGCCTCTGCCTCCCGAGTGCTGGGATTAAAGGCGTGCGCCACCATCGCCCGGCACATTTGTCAAGCTTTTAAGTTAAGATTTAAGTTAATTTTTTGACATTAAAAAAACACAATCCTTGGCCGGGCGGTCTTATTGTATAGTTGTAGTCTTATTGTATGGTTGGGTAAACACTTTTCATTTAACAGTAATTATAGCCAACATGTGAATTAGCATGTGTGATGCTCACTGTTTTTAAATAAGTGATAATTTAGAAACATGAAGAATTGGAAATCATTTGAAAAATTTAAAGAATAAAAGTTTCCTAATCTCTAGCCACTTTCTCTAAGCTTATTGATAGAGAATAAAAGCCATATTCAGTATTGAAAAAATCAGTTTTATGTATATTGTTAACAAACATTTCTTAATCACTAGCACACCTGAAGTACAGCCAATTCGTAGTGTTTAGTTATTGTAAAATGAGTGTGGAAAGTGAGAGCAGATCCTTTAATGATGTTCCTTTTCACCTTCCACTGAAGTGTCTGATTCTTTCCCCTTTCAAGGACTTCTAGTTTCTCATTATTTCCAGAACTATCACAAAACCTGTTTATAGGTAGTCTCCCCACCTCTTGCTGTTAATTCATCCTTATTCATGCACACACATATGTGTGTAAAAGTAAGACTCATTTCTAGATCTCTAGATTATTGACATAAGAATAGCTTGTGTGAAAGACAATTCTTATGCTTTATAAATTGTTACTTTTTTATTATTGATTTTTATTGAGCTCTACATTTTTCTCTGCTCCCCTTCCTGCCTCCCCCAAGGTCGCCATGCTCCCTATTTACTCATGAGATCTTGTCTTTTTCTACTAACCATGTAGATTAGATCTAAGTAAGTCTCTCTTAGGATCCTCATTGTTGTCTAGATTCCCTGGGATTGTGATTTGTGGGCTGATTTTCTTTGCTTTATGTTTAGCAAACATAAATTGTTACCTTTATGTGACGGTATTTGATAGTTCTTCAAACCACTAAGAGACAGATGGTCAGCATTTGCTAATGGAGAAAATCACCACAGACATAAATGTTACTGGTAAATGAAAAAACCAAAACCCTTGAGTGTACATGTTTTGATGTTCATTTCTATTAGTGTGTGTGTGTGTGTGTTGTGTACACCACACCCACCCACCCGTGAGCCTGCATTATCTGAAGCATGTGTACAGGTGTGCATATGTGTATGGAGGTCAGAAGATGATGTGGGTGTTTTGCTTAATATTTATAATTATTTTTGCAAGAAGTCTTTCATGTACACAATAAGATTTTTAGAAGAACAAACATTTTCTGAATAGTAAGTTGCTGAAATAACAGAATACATTATGACATGGATCTAGTTACAGCCATTGTGAGCCATGTTGTAAAATAAATGTACATGGATTTTTTACCAAAGTTATTCTGATTTCAAAATAATCTCAAAGACGGCTTAAGTAAGGACAGTACCACATGTATGCTTTTGAATGTGTGTGACACTCTTGCTTTTGAAGAATAGCCCAGTCCATGAGATGACAGGAAACAATATTCAGTTTTCATGTGTACTATGCAGTCATTCTCGTCTTGGGAGTTGCTTGTCCTCGCTTCAGGACATCACATAGTTCGGTTATTGTTTGTATTATCCAGTGGAACATTTAACACAAACTCCAAAATACAATTAAAGAGGATGTAATATAACTAATGTTTTACAGGAGCCCGAAAGCATTGTTTGATAGGATGCTGAAATTTTTCCAGTTCTCACAGTCAGACAAAACTGCATGATTTTAGGTTAATTGTTTGAGCTCAACAAATTGGGTAAGAAAAAAGGTTATTGAAGATAGGAAAGAAAACGGATGGTTCTTAAACATATCTAGACACAGGTAATAAAATTTCCAAAAAATAAAATAGACCATATATACAGCACTCTGCACCAGAGAAATTATATGGAAAGTTGTCACTAAAGTACTTCTAACAATACTATACAAGAAACATGGAGGAAAAGCAACATAATTAGAATCATTCTGTATTGAAGCCTTAGCCAAGCAAAATTTGCACCTGCTTGAACTGCTTTCTGGGCAAACATTTGTGGGCTTTTTGTTTCTGTTTTGTTTTTTGTTTTCAGGTTAGTGAAAAGTGAATGGTCTGACTCTGTTGCTTGAAGTTGCAAAAATGACCTTTGGAAAGGATGGCATCAGGGGCAAAAAAAAACATAGTTAAGATTAGGTAGCTTAGTCAGTTTTCAGGAGTAGGTAGAATCTCTTTATTATTCAATTAATATTTGTTTTTACCTGTTGTGTCACCACACATGGGGAAAATAACAACACCACAGCACTACTATTCCTGCCATTTTTAAATACAGCCACCCAAAGCAATGTATTTTCTGGAACCTTGCATATATTTATTTCTTCATTTATACTTTAACCAGCTTCCTTAGACCCCAAGTTTCTTTTGGAAATATGATAATGAACACATTCTGTCTTACAAATTTATCTTTTGAGATTATAATTACATCATTTTTTTCCTTCTTTTCCTTTTTCCAAACCCTCCCAAACACCTCTCCTTTTAAATTCAAGGTGTCTTTTTTTTATTGATTGTTTTACCAAAAATATGTATGTATGTATGTATATATATATATATATATATATATATATATATATATTCGTGTGTGTGTGTGTGAACAATCTGCTCAGTCTTATAATGTTACTTGTATTGATGTTTTCATGAACTGTGAAGAGATACAGTTTGTCTTAATTGAAAGGGAAAAGTTGGACATTTGTAAGATGGTGGAGTGTGCACTGGCTCTATGGGAGGCTTTGAGGCTCTGGAGTCTGCACAGACCTTACACAAGCCCTTGAGCTGGCACAAGAAGAGTCTATGATGAGAGAGCCTGAAATTCCCTTCTTGTGTTTTTATCATATTTGCGTTTTCAAAATCTGCATCTTTATTACGATGCGTATCTAACACTATGTGGATGGCATGGATGTTTAAATTTGAAGACAGCTTCCTCAGTAGTCCTCCAAAATTAGAGTCAATATTGTGAAATCAAGTATATGAAAATAGTTTTAAAGCAATATTTACAAATATGGATGGTGTGGCTTCTTTCTGTTGCTTTCTCCTCTTTCTTCTTCTCTTTCTCCTCCTTTTTCCTCCTTTCTCTCCCTTGATCCCTCCTTTTCTTCCTCCTTTCTTCTCTCTCTCTCCCTCCCTCCCTCCCTCCCTTCCCCCCCTCTCTCTCTCTGAGGCAGGGTCTCAGTTTATTGTTCAGACTGGCTTCATATGATCTATTCCCCTGTCTCATCCTTCTAAGGGCTGGAATTATAGCATCAGGCATTATATCTGTAAATATTGTTTTTTGATGTCATTAGGGTTCTGGTCTAAATTTTGCAATGTCTCAATATAAAATTGGTACATAAATATCTTTCTTATTCTCCTTTATTTGATAAAAATATTAAGAGATTAGTTATATTCCATATTACATTCTCATTTTTTGATGCTCTTACTTCTTCTTGTACAACTGAACTACATAAGATAGACAAAGATTCAGTATTTATCATGAAATTCACACATCAACTTCTTTCTATAAAAACTATCTTTAATGATTTAAACCTCTTCTATTCTGTCTGAAAATTCATGTGCTTCCGTATGTGTGTAAGAATGGATCACACTAAAAGAAATTTTCTTTGGGAATAACCCTAAATAACCCTTTAGAATGTTGGATTGGAGAATATCTGTCTAAATGCACATCTCCAAGACCTACGGGAAAAGATGTGCTTGCAGTCCAGACTGACAACAGTTAGGTGAAGCAAGACTCATCTCTTACTAGTTTACATAGTAACCATAAGAAGATAGTAACTCCAGAGTTTCCTTATAATATCCCAGCATTCACTGCAGATCCTACGGTCTGCATGTGAGCTTTGTGTTATATTGCTTTGCGGGAAAGGGATATTATGTGTATGTAGCCGGCATGGATGACTGTTTTCTTAGAACTTGCCTCACAAGGCTTTGAAACTGATTTTGATTATTTGGTTACCACGGGACTCTGTAGTGGTGAGCATTGTTATAGTGTTCTGAAGAAAGAAATTGGGCACACAGGCCCACTAATGTATGCTGTAGGAGAAGGAGGAAAATGTTGTCATATTTATGGATATATTTATCATTTATTATTAGAAGCTTGGCGTGATGAGGTAGAAATGTTATCACAGCTATAATTATCATGGCTGTTCTCTGATTTCCTTAGAGTCTTCATTGTTGAGGCATGGTGTGGCTCTGGTAGAAATTTAAATCTATTCTGATGTGTGAATCCTAAAACTAGTTTTCTTTGAGACATAGTTCCTTCAGAATTGATTAAAAATGAATGAGTCTTCAGCCATCACATTTTTCATGCTGTTGTGTCAAGGGAAAAGGAAGATTTGACAACTTAGTTCAATTTCCTATGCATAAGAATAATGCCCAATGGAAGCTCTTGCATTTCAGTGTGATAAGCTTATGGCATAGTCTCACCTTCCCTCAGGAGAGGGTTTGTGAATCAGCTTCCCTGCCCCTCTCATCCTGCACAATGATGGTTGAAGCCTATACCTATTCCAAGTCTCTTCAATCTCTATAGCACAGAAGCAAACTATTGATTCTTATCAGTCAGCTGTGATTTTAGAATTTTAAATATAAAAGCAATTATTTTTGGAATTTGCATGTACTGTATGAAAAGCAGCAACCTGCCGTTACATTTCCCCTACTCAGAATGATTAATCTTTTCAAGACACAAATATTCAAAGTTTATTTTTCTGTTTGTTGAAAGCCTTTGCTGATGAGACCATTCAGAAAATATATCACAAAGCACTAAACTTTAAAGTTAATGGTGTTACGATATAGTTTTTTCTAGTTTGAGACTAGAGAAAAGATTTATGCATCTCCTCTGCCCCATGCCACCCCTGTGTTGCCTTCCTATGTTAAAATGAAATCAGTGCTTAGTTTTACTTATTATCTGAGGAATACTAACACCGCCAATATTTTATTTTAAGAACAGAGATGTGAAATTTATATACATAATATTATTTTTTTTAAAAAGTTTTAGCACTTTTTATGTGTTCCCTTTGCAAATTCTTTCTGTCTTAATTTATTGAGGTATATATTCAGAGAGAAAAGTTGAAGAGGAAACCTTTGAATAATTGTTATCAGTTTCCTAGACTGTGCTCTGTTTGGGGATGTTCACGAACCCCTTGATTTCTCATTCTGGACAGATAACATCCAGAAAAATCTTTAAAAAAAATGTAAAACTATGGACATTCGAAACACTGTGGATGATTTTTCGAGAACATTTTATACACTTTCTTTGAGTGATCTACTTCGCAATGCTTCTTTCAGGTGTAATGGAGTCTTGACCACAGTGTCCCTGAGGACTGACAGCTGGCGCAGTCCAGAAGGTCTGGCTGCATTCTTCTCTGTAACATGTTCAATTAATTTTTCTAATATCTTAATAAAGGTTCTTGTGAAGTTTCAATCAATTTCAGGAAATAAGTATAAAAAAGATAATGAACACCTGCATGAAGATGGTTGGCTATTCTTTTGTACAATATAACATTTAATATGGCGATTTGGCGTTACTTTGGACACCCATGGTTCACTGACTGCCTGAAATTGAAATTGCTTTCAGAAAGTCAGTGGACTTCCTTATGAATGCCCTGCACTCATTTGTAGGTTACATACACTCAAAGTAAAAGGCCCATTTTTGTTCAAAGTCACTAGCCTCTAGCTCTTCTATTAGCCATTCTTCTGTAGTCGAAGGTATTTTCAGCCACCTCTCAGCAATGTGAGACAGAAAATATAAAATGATTTCTACTGGCAATTTTCTCGCTATACATGTGAACTGTTTCCCAATTTCTCTGAGCAGGAAGAGAGTACCTCCGAGACTCAGCATTTCAGACCCAAGGGAGAGTTCACAAGTTTCACTTTCAAGCACATACCTGCTGCCGAGCTGGTAATTCTTTGCTGGAGGGAATATTGTGAAATTGTCAGGAGCTTTCTTCTTGAATTCTATTTGAAAAACAAACAAAAAACCCCAAAACTTTGTATCCATTCCAACAAAAGTAACCCTTCATTTCTAAAAAGTCTATTGTTATTTGTAGTAATAGGAAAGTATATGAATTCTGGTAATTTGGCCATACCTTAAGTTGACTATGCTTTCTGCATATTTAACAATATTTCTCCATATAACTCTATCTGTAGTTGGTATATGTTAATTAATTCACTACTTTCATCTTTGTTTTCAAGTCCTTAGAATTACTTCTCTATCCCAATCCCTGGAAGAACCAAGAATGGCTTTAAAATATTTTTTCCTTAATTTATTAATTTAACAGTGTATATGTTATGGAAACACCTAACTTTTTATAACTTTATAAAGAAAATCATGAGATATTTTACTCTTTATTCTACTATTTCTTTTTCTTTTAATTGAAAATTTGTGCAATATGTTCTGTTAAATTTCTTTTCTATCATTACTTTCCAGATCCTTCCCACTTTCCCACACATCCAACTCCATTCCTTCTTTCTCTGTTTCTTAAGAAAAAGTTTTCATGCATATATACATACGTGTGTATGCCATGTGTGTTATATATAATATATCTTATATATTTTATATGATGTTTGTCATATAATATGCATGCCATGTGTATATAATAAAATAACAAAACTTAAATAGAGACAGACAGATGACAGACAGACAAACACACACAAATAAAAATCCAAACCCCACAAAATTGGAAATAATAATGTACAAGCAAAGTATATATTTAAAAATGCCAAGCAAAGCAATGTGAGACAGAAAATACAAAAGCACTATTGAGTTTTGTGTCAGCTGTGGAGCTTGTCATTAAGTGTTGTTTATATTCCAGTGAGACTTTACTGGAAAAAGTAAGATCTTTCTTTGTGAGCAGTTGACAATTGGAGATACTTTTTGAGTTTGGGATGTGAGCTCATGTCCTGTTTGCATCCTCAATTTTGGGACTCCTGGCTAGAACCCTTGAAGACCCTGTATATGATGCCACAGTCTCTTTGCATTTATGTTTGCCAATCCTGACATATATGGAAGACACCATTTCTTTGCTCTTGTGATATTTTTATGTCCTTTTCTGTATAGCTCCCTGACCATGAGAGAAGGCATTTAAAGGAGACATTATATTTAGGACCGAGTATTTCAATGTCTCTCAGTCTCTGCACATTGCCTAGTTGGCAGTTTCTGTATTTGTTCCCATTTACTGTAATAGGATTTTTTTTTTTCTGATAATCACTGAGTGAGACACTGATCTATGGGCATAACAGAATATCATTAAGTAGTTATTTCTAATTATATTAATCAAGAAATAACATAAATGTAAACAAGACAGATACATCTGAGATCTGGAACTTATTGCTGTGTATATGTGACCGTGGTCACATGTATGTGTGTTGGATGCATATAGATGCACACGCAGGGGCACACTCACCTATGTAGGTATCTGTGGGGCCAGAGGGTGATGTCAAGAACTGACCCATATTTCTTTCTACATTGGTTTTTGAAGCAGGATTTGTCATTTGACCTAGAGTTAATAATTTTCCACAGCCTCACTCTTATGCCTATCTTTAATGTGTCTACTAAGAATCCAAATTCAGGTCCCCAAGGCTCTACAGCCTCTTTATTTATTTCCTTAGTAGTAATTAATATATGCTGAGACTGTATAATGATTTACTAATTCTGTTCTAAATGAAAACCATCTAGCACCTAACTTCTGCTTTCTGTGATACGTCACACTAAGGACAACAGCTTTCATGTATTTGTTTTATTCCTGTTAGAATTGCATTTGCGTTCTCAAAATAATATTTAGAAATATATGATAAAATGAAAATTGATATAATTCTTCAGAATTATTATGTAGTTATTGAATCTAGGATATATCAACAATATAGTAACAATTTATCAAATATTTTTTTTAAATTATCCAACTTAAAATATTAAATTTTCCAGTTTTGAAACTTGGATTGGTTTAACTCTAAAACATGTAGAGTCTAACATGGAAAATGGCTTGTATATGAGATCATGAGATTTATTAAATTTGTTTCAGGTGTAAAATTTAAATAAGAAGTCAATTATCGCTAACAACTATATGGCTTCATCATAGTATTTAATCCAGTGGGCAACTTTTAAGCTAATATGGGGGTCCTTAGTCTTAAAACACTTCATTCTCTAAAGACCTTCAATAATATAAGTAAAGGGGTGTCTTAGTTATTTTTCTATTGCTACAACAAAATATCTTAACCAAGGCAATTTATAAAAGAAAGCATTTAATTTTAATTTAGGGGCTCATGGGTTAAATCCACGGACATCATGGTGGGAGAGCAGTGTACTGGCATGATGTTGAAGCAGAGGCTGAAAACTAACATGTTGAACAATCACACACACACACACACACACACACACACACAGAGAGAGAGAGAGAGAGAGAGAGAGAGAGAGAGAGAGAGAGAGAGAGAGAGGGGTGTGGACTTTTGAATTTTCAAAACCCACCCCTAATGACATACCTTCTTCAACAGATGCACCCCCTAATACTTCTCAAATAGTTTCACCAACTGGGAACAAAGCAATCAAATATATGAACCTATCGATGCAATCAGAATTCAAACTATCACAGGTAGTTTGTTTTCTGCTTTACATTTTACACTTTCTGTCTTGTTATTGTGTATTTTTTTTGCCCAGGAAACAATTGAATTGCTCCTGTGACAAACATCTTAATAACAACCTGAAAAGGTAACTCAACTTTCAACATTGAGTTGACATTATGAATTTCTGAACAAGGATCAAATTACTTGCTCTGTGAAAACATCTGACTACGAGCTGTTTGACATAGCTGTGGACTACAGTAAAGAACAGAGCAAAGAGAAAATGATTTTATAGTAAAAAAAAAAAAAAACTCAAGAGTTCACAAACTAGGATGAAAAATGCCAGGGACAGTTCCAGAGAAGGAAAAAAAAAAAAAACCTTCTTTTTCTGATTTGAGAACCCCATGCAATGCCTGCCACTTTTCCTGACTATATATTCAACACATAACTTCTAATTATCTTGTTAATAACAGCCAATTAAGTGTTAAGACAGACAATAGGTTACCAGATTATTAAGGAATGACTCAAGGGTTATAGAAAAATGAAAACCAGTCAGCCAGAAAAAAAGAAGTAGTTATAGAAAATGGATAGACCATTTGACTCAATCTATGGATTGATACATTAATCTATGCAAAAGAACCCAAGTGAATTATAAAGAATTTTAAAATAAAATATGTATTAGTAATTGAAAAATTTTAAATGAAGTTAGAAAAATTGAAATGCAAATCTCTGATACATTCATAATCAAAAATTCAAGTAGAAATAAGCCAAATATATGTTATGTGTAAAAGCATATATATATATATACTACAGAACAAAACGTTATAAAATATAAGGAAACATATGAAAACATTAAGGTAGCACATTCTCCAGGATAAATGAAATCTACACTTGGAGTAAAAGCAAGGGAAAGGATAAAATGAATTACATAGCAATTACTTATCCAATATCAAATGATCAGCCTTGAGATATACATATACAAATAGAAAATGTCATACTGATGGAGCAGTTTATTTTCTGCATTTAGGAATAACACACACCAAAGTAAAGAAAAAGAGACCCTGGGTTATATTATTTTTGAGATTCGAGTTATAATCTTTAAAAGGCAAACATACAGGAGGGAAGGGGGAGGAGATGGAAATCTTGAATAAAAAAATGAGAAAAAAAAGGAAATTATTCATTGGAACCAGTGATCAAGGTCAGAAAGTATAGGACTATCCAGTTCCAACTTAAGAGGATTTTCAGGAAGCAATCATATATATCTTGATGTCATAATAACTGGACAAATAAATGCATCTGAAAAATCTCACAGAACTATAAAACAAGAATCTTTTTGTTCTATTTTAAATTCAAATGAACTCACTTGTTTTAGAATTTTTAGAACTGTATGAAATACATTTAAATATTGTTACTGTATTAATTCGATATTAAAATTGTTACAGTGTAACAATATTACAGTGTTAATATAGTATAATATTATTGTAAATATTGTTAAAGTTGTACAGACACAGTATTTTTCCATTTTATTAACTATTAATATTATCAATCATTTAATTCTACTTACTAATTAATATATTATATTTGGGATACTTACTGTACATCGTTCTAAAGTGTCATAGTTTTAGTCTTCTTTTTCACCTTTTTCCTTTAATTGAACATAGTTTTTCTCATGCAATGTATCTTGCTTATTGTTTTCCATAATAAGCCTCCTAGTTCCTCCTCTAATTCCCCTCCCCTCCAGGGCCACTCTCTTTCTGTCTTTCATTAGAAAAGAGCAAATTTATATGAGATAACAACCAAACATGACAAAATAAAGTGTAATAAGATGAATCAAAAGCTATCATATCAGAGTTGAACACAGTAATTCAACAGGAGGAAAAGGGTCCCAAGAGCAAACACTGTAGTAGGAGACCTATTTGTTCTCACAGACAGGAGATCCCATAGGAATGCAAAGCTAAAATATGTACTCAGAGGACCATGTGCAGACTCATATAGGTTGCTGCTTCATTCTCTGACCTCTTAAGTTCCTTGCTTAGTTGATTCCAAAGGCTTTGCTCTGGGTTTTTTCCATCCTCTCTGGCTATTACTAGAGCTACAAACCGCTGGATGTCTTGAGCTCTGAGGGGAGAAGATTTAATAGAGACCTCCCATTTAGACTATTTCTCTCCATGTATGGCTGACTGTGGGTCTCAGCGTCTATTCACATCTGCTGCAGGAGAAAGTATCTCTGATGATGATTGAGTAAGTCATTGATCTTTGAGTATTGAAGAATATCATTAAGTCATTGTATTGATTCTTTACTTTTTCCCCCCTTTTTTGACCAGTTGTGCTTGGTTTTACCCAAGGTTTCTAAGATACCTTATCTTGGTAGCCTGAAAACTACCTTTCCTTACCTAAGTGGCTAGAACATAGCAGTAAAATCTCCATGTAGGCATCAGCTAGACTTCATGTTCAATGAGTTGTGTCCTCAGAAATGGAGCTCCACTGTCAGTTTGTGAAGAGAAACCATTTGTCTTAGCAACAACCTCTGTTGTTTGAGTATTCCATGAGACAAAAACATATATTGTTCTAAAAATAATCATAGAATACTATCTTGCATTGAATATCAATTGCCATATGTAAAAATGAAAATACTTTTCTAAGAATAATAAAAAGAAGTGCAATATAAGTATTTTGTTTATAAGCACCATGAAGAACTCCACTAGAAATTGCTTTAGAAACTGAATGTGTTTTTTTAATTAATCAGTTAACTTATTCTCACATATTGCATCCTGTCCACAGTTTCTCCTCCTTCTTCTCCTTCCAATACTTCCCCTTTTCTGTAGATCCATTCTTCCTCCATTTCTCTTCAGAAAAGACCAGGTCTTTCAGTGATATAAACCAAACATGGCATAACAAGTTACAATAAGGCTAGGCACAAACCCTCTTATCAGAGCTGTAGGAAGTAAAGAGTCCCAAAGGCAGGCAAAAGAGCCAGAGACAGTGCCTGCTCCCACTGTTAGGAGTTCCACAATAAAAAAATTACATAACCATAACATATATGCAGAGGACCTAGGAGAGATGCATTCTGGCACTCTGATTGTTACTTCAGTTTTTGTAACTCTTGATGAGCCCTGGCTAGTTGATTCTCTTGGCCTTCTTGTGGTATCCTGACCCTCTGGTTTCTACAATCCTTCCTCCCTGCCTTCTTATTGATTCCCTGAGATCTACCTAATGTTTGGTTGTGGGTCTCTGCATCTTTTCCAGGAATTTTCTGCATGAACCATCTCTGATGACAATTATTCTAGACTCTGATCTATGAACATATCAAGAATACCATCAGGAATCACTTCATTGACTTTATTTGTTGTTGTTCTATCCTAAGTATCTGGGCTATCAAGCTTCTGGTTGCTGGCCCTTCAGGCAGTGTCAGATATGGGTTCCCATTCCTGGCATGGGTCTTAAGCTGAACCTGTTATTGGGTGGTCATACATTTTACCCCAGCACATCTTGCAGGCAGGATGAATTGTAGGTAGAAGGTTTTGTGGTTAGACTGGAGTCCCAGCACCCCCACTGGAAATTTTGCCTGGTTACAGAAGATGGTCAGTTCAGGCTCCTTGACCTCATTATAAGGAATCTTCACTGGGTTCACCCTCATATATTTCAGGGAGTTTCCATTGCATTAGGAATGGGCCTCCAGTTTCAGGCTTCTCTCCCAATACTCTCTTCATCCATCCATCCTGCTTACCTGATCCTTCCTGTTCCTATTCTCACCTCCACCCAGTCTACCTGTAAAATCTATTCTATTTCCCCTTCCCAGAATTCATACATCCCACCTAGAACCTTCCTTATTACTTAGCCTCTCTGGGTCTGTAGATTATAACATGGTTATCCTTTTCAGATAATATGTTGTAAGCCACGCCTTTGAGGTGACTTCTGTCACAGTCTAGATATGATGGGTTTATAGTTACAGGGCAGAGATTAGAAATGTTAGGTAGCAATGGGAGGAGGGGAGGTAGTGGGAACTGGGATTGGTATGTAAAATGAAAAAAAAGATAATTTGTTTTCTTGCTTAAGAAAATAAAAGATTTTTTTTCATTCTTGTATTTCTAGCTTCATCAAAAACAGGTTTCCATAGGTGTTTGGATTTATGTCTTGGTTTTTAATTCAATTCCATAGATCAGCCTTTCTGTTTTTAGGCCAATACCATGTGGTTTTGGTTACTGTAGTTCTGTAGTAGAGCTTGAAGTCAGGGATGTTAATACCTACAGAAGTTCTTTTATTTTGTTATTGTTTCAGCAATTTTGTTTTTTGTTTTTTTTTTTTCTATACAAAGTTAAATGTTCTTTAAGGATCTGTAAGAATTTTACTGGAATTTTGAAGCCGGTTGGATTGCATTTAATCAGTAGATTGCTTTTGCTAAAATGGCCATTTTTATTATGCTAATCCAACTAATCCATTAGCATGGGAAATTTTTCCATCTTCTCAACGTTCTTCAATTACTTTCTTCAATGATTTGAGATTATCCTCAGGACACGGTCAAAAGAATGACCTATGATGAAAAATGCTTTGTGGAACTTGGAGGAAAAAAAAAAAAAAACAGGGAAAAAGTCAAAGGGCGTTTACCTCAGTTGCATTTGATCCCTGGATTGTTCTTGGACAGGATTTCATGCCTCCTGCAACAAACATTTACATTCAATCCATAGGATATGTTTAGTACTGTTAGATGTCAGAACATAGATAAAGAGAACAATCTGGTCAGTGTACTCTGAGTCTGGGTATCACCTTTTGCCTCATTTTTATGCTTCACAAAAATAATGTAGAGTGTGTGCCAGGGAATTATGTTTCAACTGGTTTGTCCTGAGAAAGTTCTTTGAAAGGGTTGCCCTGTTAATATTTAGTATTTGCAGGTCATACCTGATGTATCTATCTGTTTTATTCTATCTTCTATGCCTGAGATTTTCTGTTCCATCTAATATATCGTTGGTGATGCCCGTATTCAAAGTTCTTGTTCACTTGTCTAGACTTTTTTCATTTCCAAAATTCCCTCAGATTATGTAGTAAGAGGCTGCTTGTGTGTTCCTGGCTGCCTTCTGCTTGTTTGTCTCCCAGATGCCTAGACTCCCAAAATAACCACATAGAAACTGTATTAATTAAATCACTGCTTGCTCAATTACTTTAAGCGTATTGCTACCGAGCTTTTACATCTAGAATTAACCCATCTCCATTATTTTATATTTTACTACGAGGCTTGTGGCAAGGTTTCAGCATGTCTGTCTCTGGCAGTGGTTCCATGGCTTCTCCCTGCCTTGGCCTCCTATCTTCCAGCATTCAGTTTAGTTTCCCCTGCCTAGCTCTACTCCACCCTATCACGGGCTCAAGACAGTGTCTTTATTAAACAGTGGTATTCATAGCATACAGAGGGGAATCCCTCATCAAGTTCGTGTTTTTATTACTGCTTTTGTTTTCAATTTCAGGTCTTGAGCGGTCTCATTTGTTTCCTTTAAATGTTTGTTTCTTCTTGGCTTTCTTTAAGAGATTTATTCAGTTCCCCCCCCCCTCTCTCTCTCTCTCTCTCTCTCTCTCTCTCTCTCTCTCTGTGTGTGTGTGTGTGTTGTCTTGGCTTTCTTTGAGGAGTTTACTCTTTTCCTCCAGTTACTTATTTGTGTTTTCCTTGATTTCCTTAAGGAATTTATTAATTTCCTCTTTAAGGACTTCTATCAGCTGCCTACAGTTGGTTTTACTGTTGGTTCCCCTTATGTTTCAGCTGTGCTGAAATATTCAGGGCTTGCAGTTGTAGGATAGCTAGGCTCTGTTGATGACATGATAACTGGGCTATCATTGATTGCATTCCTACATAGCTGTCTAGGTATATTGATTTGGGGTGATTAAAGGTCTAGTTTCCAGTTTCTGAGTATGACTTTGTTAGATAGGTGTTTTGTTCCTTGGTTTCTATTTTTTTGGTCTTCAAGGCCTGGATTTCTGGCAAGCACCATGACTTTAGGGTCAGTAGGGAATCTCTGCCCAGGTTGAGTAGTGTGACACGTTGATGAGGAGGGGAGTGGGGGTTGGGGACAGTGTGGGGATGGACTGGAACAGTGCAGGAGATCCATGGGTGGCTGCCTATATGTAGTTCTGGTAGACTGAAGGTCCCTGGTCCAGCACTGAATCTCTTCCTGAGTTTGCCTATCTGTTCTTCTGACTGTTATTGTCTGTCTTTCTGGCCAGCAAAGCCTTTACCTGTTCTTCATACTAGCATAGTCTGTACCTATTCTTCTGACTTGCATGGCCTGCACCTGTGTAATTCATGTTTGCCTGAGGCTGAAGGTGTATATTTCGAGGATGTTAGGTTTGCTTTTATTTACATCAGTATGTCTTGGAACTTGAAACAATGATTCTCAAAAAATCTGAAATCTTTGTTGCAAAAGTGTTTTAAAATTTGGGCAAGAGTTCGGATATTGGTTTACTAACAATCTAACTTTCTTTTCTTTTAGCACTGTTTATCACATAACCTGTTACTAGAGAGCATATTATCAGCTGAAATCCTAGCACAGTTGTCAGCACACATGGTAGCATTCTGGGAAGTCACTTTACTGCTGCCAGTATAAGCATGTACACTGGCATTCACTAAAAGGAATAGGAGGGAGACACGGTGCTGGAGTCACCAAGGAGTTAGAGGGGCAGACTACATGGATATAATAAAAATACATTGTCAATGTGTATAAGATTCTCAAATGATCAATTTAAAGTATTTTTTAAAAAGAATACAAAAATATTTCAGTTCTTTATACTTACCCATGCCATACTCCCAACTGAGAAGCTGAGCCTCTGGTTTCTGTTCTGTTGTTCCAGTCCAAGCCAGACATGAATGTGTCCTACAGTGTTTACAACTCAGTTAGGTGGCAAGTATTTATATTGAAATCATACCTTCACTGAAGCCAAAGCTGATGGTTTCCAAATTCTATATCATTTTTGGACTAGAATAACAAATTGGCAATTTCAAAACGAACAAAGCCTCATATACTTCAGAAGCCAGTCTGGTACCACATTAATGAAAACAGACCTTAAGTGACTTTCCATTCCATTAACCATAATGGAGCAGAGAACAAACTGAAAAGAGGTTAATGCTACAGTACTTCAATAAACAGTATTAGTCTATACATCTAAGTCAGAGAACATAGATCCACTACTCATATTTAATCTGTCAGATGACATGCTTCAAGCTAAATATAGTGGAATCATCTAGTCAAAATGAACCAATTTTTTCCAGCGCTTTGCATGCTCATTGAAAACAGATTAAAAACATGTAAAGACTCTTTTAATAAATGGGTTTCAATTCACTAAAAAAATAAATAAACATTTATGCCACAGGAGCCAGCCTCTGCCTACCATGTTTCCAGCTACTCAAATGGATTTAGTGCTCAGAAGCAACCCATTATCTAACCTGCTTCCAGTTCACCAGGAATAGATTTACAACTCATATGCAGCCCATTATCTACAGAGTTCCAGCTCACTGAATATTGATTTAGAATTCATAAACAACCCATTATCTGACAAATTTTCAGCTCACTGAATGAATTTGCAAATCATAAACAACCTATTATCTGCCACATTTCCGACTTCCTGAAAGTGGATTTTCAGTGTGTAAACAGCCTGCTATCACACGTGTTTCAGTTCACTGGAGGTTGACAAAGAATTCATGGATAACCCTTAGTAATCAAGGTTCTAGTGTGGAAAATGATAATTAAATTGCAACAAAGTCAATGGGCTCTAGTGAATGCAATATTTTATCCTAATAAAATATATCGGTTGATATATGTCTTTATGTTTCAAACTTCAAACTATGTACAAATTCACACACATGCATGTTTATCATATATGATATATGACAGGTGTGATAAATGTATAGTTTTAAGAGACTTTTAATAACCTTGGATAATTTATGAGAAGTTAATAGATGAAATAGTGTTATTAAAGCGATGACTTATGTCTGTAGCATTTTGAAATATTTTTAATCTTATTTTCAAAATTGTTTCTTTACTGGCATTTAAAAATATTACTATGCATATATTTTAGAAGCAGATTACATTTTGTTAATTATTGGAATTACCATTATGATAGTTGGCATTAGTAATTTTTAAAAGAAATAGATAGTATGAACATATAACATGTCAAATAAGATAGATTTTGTAAGAAATATACTTATTGGAAATTAATCATATATATAGTTACTGAATTGAAAGTTCATATAATTATTTCAAATTATTCAAAAGCCAAACATTTATGTTTAGCCTATAATTCTAGTATATCATTGCTATTCAGTTCAGGAATAAAGTTAAGAAAGCACAGTACTTTTTTTCTTTTAAAACACTGCATGTATATCAAATATTCAACACTAATTTGTAAATGCATGTTAACTTATTAATATTATTTAAACGTTTTTTAAAATAAATATTTTCAGGTATAAACAAAAACACAGTTCTAATAGTGCTAGGGCTCTCCATGGATTTCAGCTAGTTTTCTAATATCAACATGGTAAAATGTGCATCATCTTCTCAGTTTCTGACCTGTTCTGCTGAATTATTTTTTTCTTTCTTTTTTTTTTTTTTTGATTTCTTTATTTATTATGTATACAGTATTCTCAGTGCTCTGCCTGCAGGCCAGAAGAGGGCACAAGATCTCATTACAGATGGTTGTGAGCCACCATGTGGTTGCTGGGAATTGAAATCAGGACCTTTGGAAGAGCAGGCAATGCTCTTAACCACTGAGCCATCTCTCCAGCCCCCTGCTGAATTATTTCGAAGCAAATTTCAGAAAACTTATCATTCCATGAAAATGCACTTTAGCATGTAGTGATTAGAGATAAATAGCCTCCCGTTTTATCAAAGCAATAGCACCATGTATAAATTGTAGTAGTCCTTAATATGTACCATTCAATATTTTAGCTTCCTTATGCCCTCATATATGCAGGAGTTTACCAGGAGCAAGGCATTGCATTTATCCTTCCATCTTCACAAACACACACAGAAAACTATATATAGAGAGAGTCTATAAGTAATTCCTGTGTATCTATCCCATCCACTTTCTTCTATTTGTAATGTTGTAGGACTATAGTTAATTCACATATATTTCATGGGTAGCAAATATCTAAAATGTACTCAGAAGCAATACATGATTGCAGTAGTTAGGTTGTTTTATTGTCCAAATTAGTCATTGGATTTAATTTCATAACTCCCATTCCTATCTCTCTGAAAAGACAAGTCTTGCTTTACACCAACATGTAGTATCTCTCAATAAATAGTGACTGGAATTCTTTAATTTTATTAAGTTAATAAATGGAAAAGTAAAATTCCACAAGATTTACCCTGAGATATAAATACATGGAGAAAGTGAGAGTTTTAGCTTCTCCCTCCCTTTCTCCAATAATAGGAAAACCTGATGACCCAGCAGCATCTTGGGAAAATTCCATTTTCTACTAAATTGCCTACTTTCTTCTAGCATATATTACTGTTTATTTCTAAATGCTGTCACACATATGTAATATCTAGCTTGATATTTACATTGTATTATGTTAATCTCTCTCTTTCTCTTGGTATGTGTGGGTATTTGCACATACAGGTCATTGGAGAACTTGTGGGAGTCAATTTTCTCCTGTAGGTCCCTGTGACAGAATTGAAATCAAAGGCTAGGCATTAAGCACCTTGACTGTGACTTGAGCTTTTTTTAAATAAGGTATTAATTTTTTTCCAAATGTGTGTATATAAGTTTGTGTGAAAATATGCAAATACTTCAAACTAGCAAGAATGCCTATTATTCTGCTATAACTTTTCAAGTAAAATGAATTTGAGGGAAAGAAGATCCATAAAACATCTTCAAAATTTGTTCTGTATGTGTGTGTGTGTGTGTGTGTGTGTGTGTGTGTGACGTGTGAGTTCATCTATACATGTGTACAGTATACACATGAATGTCACCATATAACTTTATTCACTGCCTCCAAGGTATTGGTTGTAAAAGTTGAACTGGGTTTTCAGACTTATTACAGAAAGCACTTAACCTGTCACTCAGGTGCCACAAATGACTTTTGGCCATCACGTGTAATAAAGCAGCAGGCAAATGTGCCCTTTTTACATTTATTTTATTTTATTAATTTATTTTATTCCTAATTGTACTATTAAAGTTTTTGTTCACAATTTACCTGAACTGTAAGAAGATTCACATTTTATATGCCATTTTTCTCAGTGGCACCAGTTTTGGAGAGCTTGTTGGTAATATTTGATTTTCAGATATTTTGTTTATTTAAATAAATGGAAGTTAATATAATCTTTCATGCTTATTTTAAATTATCTATGAACATGCCCACACACACACAAAAGGCAAGCAGAAAATAGATTAATAGTTAAAAAAATAACAAACTAGTTAAAAGCAATTGCTTCCAATGAAGCCACAACTAAAACAAAACAAAACAAAAGAATAAAGCCACTGAAAGAATTTTCTAATAGGAATATAGAAAGAGCCTAGGTGGTTGTCACAGCTGTTAAGGGCACTGGCTGCTCCTTCAGAGGGCCTGGTTTGACTCTCATCTCCCACACGGCAGTTCACAGCCATCTGTTTTTCTAGTCTCAGGGGATCTGATAGCCTCTTATGTTCTTTGAAGCTACCAGGCATAAAGGTGGTACACATGTATACATGCAGGCAAAACATCCATATGCATAACAAGAAAAATAAATATTAAAAACTATGAAAAGAATAGATGGTAACAAAATAGTTATTTTGTACTGCTTAATAAAATGTCTTGCATGGGTCTTTTATTTGAACAGCCCAAGCAATTCAATTATAAGCCCATCACTGTCATCTTCCCAGTCACTTCTGGAACCCAGGAAAAGCTGCAGTCCAAATTATTCCACAATGGATATTTAACTGCAATTGCATTAGAATGATTGTATGCCCTTAAATATAACAAAACTGAAATTTCTGCATATTGGATCACATAACGTTGCCACGAAACGTATTGAGGTGGTTTCCATTGCAGAATCTGTTAGCAGGTCCCCGTGTTTAACTGGCCTCCTAGGCTTTGTATGACAGTGAGTAGAGCAGTCTAGTCACTACAAAGTGGGTGAAACCAAAACACAGCTAAGTCCTGCTCATGAAAAACAATCTGTTTTCCTTAAATTTTATTCATATTTTATTTATTTAATGCTTCATGTGTCAGGTGAGACACAAAACCTAGTAGCCTTGTCCTGTTCCTTTCAAGAATGGAAGAGTAGAGATAGAAATCAATACGGTCCCTTGGTTAGAAAGTATGGTGAGTTTCTCATGGGTCAGTAACTTCTCTAAACTCTTCTGGAAATCATATAAGTAACATCTGGACATAGCTATCTACGAGCTTCTTTTACAGAATCTAATAATGATTAATCCAGAAACCATCACTTCCTTAAAGAGGCATGAGAGTAACTAAGGTGACCAAATATCAGAATAACTTATTTAACCGATGGAAGATGAGATGTGTAAGACATGGCAGAGAGAACATGAAAAGAGACTAAACATACACAAAAAGTGAGTCAACATGCAACAGTCATATGGTATTATGAGGGTTTTGAAGACTCCTCACCAAAATGTAAAGAAAGCTAGTTTATCTTTACTTTGTAAGAAATTTAACTTTTCTTACCAAAAGGCATGTGAATGCTTCCAGGGAAATAGCATGTTGGCATGCATGTCTGTCCGTCCTTTTACATTCCATAGGTTAAAATAAAAGAGCGGTCATGGGAACTACAGAAGTAAAATTGAGACAAGGAATGTTGTGGTGAATTTCCTTGATCTTCCTTCCTGCTCTTTCCTCTGTTCCCCTCCCCCGCTTCCTTTTCTTTTCACCCAAAAGAATAACACAGATTTTTCTTGTTTCTACTTCTGTGTTGGGACAGGATCTCCCACAGCCTGTGCTGACCTTAAACTGACCAAAGAGCCAAAGTTCTGTCTGAGCTTCTGATGACCTTTTTCCCCAACTCAAAAGCTTCATCCCTCAAGTGCTAGATAACAGACATATTCCTCTGTGCCCATTGGTTTACTAAAGCAACCCTTGTCTCAAAGAAATAATGACTAATGATATTATGCAATATCTAAAGCTTGCCATGATGGTGGGGACATGGATGTGCAGGTGAGAGGACTAAGCATCCGTTGCAGCAGTTGAAACTCAGTGATTCCTTAGGGTTCTATCTCTTTATTCATTTATACCTATGATTACGTGAATATTCCACAAAAAAACCCAGAATACCACACCTTTCTAGACACAATTGATTTTTTCATAAAAGAAAAAAAGGTACAATCTTTGGATCTTAGTGTTGCTTTCTATAACTTTAGTTAAATTCTCTAAATTCAAGATCCTTAGTCTTAATAAGTAATAATGAAAAAAATGAAAAAAAGAAATATTCTCAAATACAAAACTGAACTAAACAAATTAAGTCAAATATCTGAAAGGGATTAAATTGATATACAGGCATAATCAATAAAAACAACTAAAATTGAGGGGAAAAAGATGTTAAGTTCCTCTTTTTATAGCATCCTCTTTTGGTTTACAGAGTGTGAATGAAGGGATGAACAAGATCCCATCCACAGCCTCGGAAGCAAGCAGTAACATGGACAGAATGAGTAAATTGATTAAAAAAAAACAGCATTTTTAAAGGAGACTAATTGTGGCATACAGCTAAATTTGCTGCGAATGTTCAAAAATTTGTGTTATTGATATAATGGTAGATTGTGTACTATTGACAACTTATAAGAACTCAGAAGATGATCAGAAGAAGATAATTCAAAGAATATTTGCTAGAAATCCAGTAGATATAATAAGACAATATCAAATCTGATGAATGTAGCATTTGGAAGACGGTCCTTTTCTTTTACAGGATGGTAATAAATTAAACAAACTTATTTTAAAATGAATCAACATTTCTTGTTTTCTGATTATAAAGGCATATGAGAGTTTTCAGGTTTAATTTCAGACCCTTGGTGGTTTTCTTTCTCTGGTCTCAGGACTATCCTATACACTTTGAAAGATTTGTGCAACACTTGTAGATGATATATTTTACAATGATATCGACAGTCTGGGGTGGGGAAGCTGGCCTACAGCAGTAATATGCACAAGTTTAGATGAACAGTATAGGGCCAGATGCTTTATTACGATGGGGAGAGAGCCTCTGCAATGTGTTTAGTTGTGAAATGAGTTCGTGTTAGTTTAGCACCTCTCCTTGTCTCCTATGAGTAAGCATAATTTCTCTTAAACATATGGCCAAAAAGGAAATAAGCCTGGAAATCACATTTATAACTTCAGTCTGTTATTGGGGGAAAAGTCTTCTGAATTAGTAATAAAAACCATCTGTTCTCACTTGGAGCAAAATGCTTCACACTGATGAAGTGAGACTCCCATTCAGCATGTTTGAAAAATGTACAGAAATTGTAATTTTTAAAAACAAGATGTGCAGCCCATTTCCCCACATTTCCCATAATTTTGAAAGTTGCAGCCCATGCAGGATGTGAAATATAGGGTAAAGAGCATGACCTTGACCTTCATATACATATTAGTGTCGGTAAATGTGGTCAACACCAGGATAGACATTGATTTTTAAATTTCTAGAATTCACTGATCCATTTATTTTTTGTGTACATGTGTTCTTTTGGAGGGTAAAAGTGTGCATGTGGGTGCACATTATATGCATATCTGTGCATGTGTGTGTGTGGGCAGGGGTCATCTGTAGCCTTGGGGGTCAGTCTCCAGGAGTGTCATCTCTGTGTTTGCTTGTTTGCTTTTGTTTTTAGATAGAGTCTTCCATTAGGTTCTGGCCAGGAACCCCAACCTTAAATTTGTCCCCCAAGTGCAGAGATGATAACCAGCCCTACTACACCTATGTTTCTTCCTGTTCTGGGGCTCAAACTCAGGCTTTTGGGATGGCACAACAAACATTTTACTGACTGAGATCCCTCCTCTACCACTCTTTACTCTTCCTATTTGCTCATGATGTGAGGCATTTTGATCATATGTTCCATGCTTCTTCCTCAATTCTTTCACCCAATTGTAATATGGTGATAGCTAGTTTTAACTGTAAGTTTTACACAATAAAGAATCGATTGGGAAGAGAGTTTCAAAGAGAGAGACCATTGGGATTGCACTGGCCTATGGGCATGTATATGGGAAATTGTCTGGATAATAGTGTAGGAAGGTCCAACTGAAGAGTGAGCTGCGCCATGCATGGAGTTTAGGTGCTGTTCTGTTTTAAGAAAGGGTGAGGAAGCGAGCATTAGCAGGTATGCATTTCTTCTTCTCTTCTGAGTGTGTGGTGTGAGGTGACCAGTTCTCTCAAGCTCCTACTGTTGAAACTTCTGGGTGGTGATGTAACTTGTCCTCTTAAATGTTCTTGTTAGTGTAGCTCATTATAGCAACAGCAAATGAAAAATATGAAAAGTAACCTTTATTCATTCCCTGAAGAGTTTAATGACAAAGATGAATGTGATGAAAGAAATTGTAGAAGCTCATGATCATCTTATCTAGATTACATACTGAAACTCCAGCCAATATTCAGTATAGTGTTGAAACATATATATATATATATATATATATATATACACACATACATATAAGTTTATATATGTATATAATTAAAACATTTTATATATGCACATTGTAGGCTGACAACTCAGTTCCCACCTCCCTATACAACCATACCCTTTTCTCCCTGCCAACAAATGTCTCTCTTGTTTGTTCTTTATGTATTGTGAAGTACCAAGATTAGCTAGGGCTAATACATGACTGTTTGTTTGGAATTGTCCACTGCAGCCTGCTGGACTCAGCAGAGGGGGCAAAAGCTCAAGGCTGTGATTCCTTCCTGCTCAGACTATACCCAGGCTATAGGCTGCTGCATTGTGAGCATGCTGGTGTTCTTGGCTGTACAGAAAACTTTTCACTTTCATGTGTTCCCATTTGTTTCTCATTGTTCTTGGTGCCTGCGCTGTCAGTGTCTTTTCCTGTGTCAATTAGTTCAAGACTCTTCTTCACTTTCTGCTCTTTCAGAGTCAGTATCTGGCCTTTCGTTGAGGTCCTTGACCAATTTGGAGCTGAGTTTCATGAAGGCTGATGAATATATATATATATATATATATATATATATATATATATATATATATATCATTCTACTACATGAAACCGTCCAGGTTGACTGGCATCATTTGTTGACGATGCTTCCTTTTCTCAAGAACATATTTTTGTCCTCTTTGTAAAAAGTCAAGTGTCCACAAGTATGTGGAACCACAAGTATGTTGGTTTTTAAATTTGATTCCATTAATCACGATGTCTGTTGTTTTTATGGGAATATAAATACTGCCTTTATTACTATAGTTCCATGATACAATTTAAAATCTTGGGTTACGATATCTCACACAATTATTATTCAGTATTGTGTTATCTATCCTGTATTTTTGCTTTTCCATATGAAACTGAGAGTTGTTTATTTTTTTAATTTCTATGAAGAGTTGTACTGGAATTATGGTGAGGATTGTTCTGAATCTCCAGATTACTTCTGATAGGATGCCCCTATTCACGATGTTAACCTTACTTTCTATGAGCAAGGGAATCTTTCCATTTTCTGATAATTTTTTACATTTGTTTCTTCAATGTAATTATGCTTTACTATACAAGTATTTCATTTCAGTGTAACTCCGAGGCTATTGTGAATGGTATTATTTCTTTCTCATTGCACTTATTTGTATGTTGGAGGGCTACTGATTTTGTGTTAATTTTGTATTCTATAACTTTGTTGCAAGAGTCTATCAGCTTATATTAACCCATTATTCTTATCTATGTTTGCCACGTGGCTTGGTACCTTTCAGCCAGGCCGGTTATATCTTGCTTCTTGGTGGTCTGGGCTGGAATGGGAGGGATGGGCTTTCTCCTTTCCAGCATTCTCCTGTTCTTATCACTCTGCCTCTACTTCCTGTCTAGTTGACTCACCTATACTTCCTGCCCGGCTAATCAGTGTTTTATTAAAATACATGATTGACAGAATATAGATAATTCTCCTGCACCAGGATATTCTACCTGGCTCTTTCCTGCCCTGCTATAGGACAAAGCACCTTTATTTATCAAAGAGAGAAACACATATTCACAGCATACAGAAAGATCTTCCAACAGCAATGTGTTTTTAGCTGTGGTAGTGTTTTCTTTATGAATGGGTGTGCCCTTATGCTTAGTACAAAAATACTGAAAATTTCAATAGTCTCTTAGAAAACTTTTTTTTTTTATTTAATGAGTATACGATGTATGTGGAGTCCCTCCCTATCTCTTCTTATTAACTTTGGTTTGTAGTTTGGTAGTCAGATAGTAAGTTGACTATGCATAATTGCTCCTTTGGTCCATTTGCTTGTAATAACTTTTGATAACCTTTTCTTTCTTTGGTAGTGAACTGTATTTTATTTGTTGTTTGCTTTTGTTTTTATACAGCATATATATGGATCCTCTGTTTAATCCAATCAATGTGTTTATTTTGTTGGGGAATTGAGACCATTAATACTGAGAGTTATTAATGAGAATTGTTAATTGATTTACTTTATTTTGCTGTGATAGTATGGGGTTCTCTCTCTTTTTTATTTACTGTTCAATTTTTTTTTTCAAAATTAATTCTATTGTAGTACATACTTTCAATGGCTCTGTAGAGTTGAACTGGTGGACAATTTCTTAAATTTGTTTTTATGATGGAATGTTTTTATTTTTCTGTTGATTGTGATAGATATGTTTCAGGGTATAGTAGTCTGGGTCAACATCTGTGGTGTCTTGGAACTTGCAGAACATTTATTTAGGATATTCTGGAATTGAGGGTCTCCATTGAGAAGAAAGGCAGTATTCTAATGGGCCTGCATTTGTCTGTGATTTTGTCTTTTCCATTGCAGCTTTTGCATTCTTTTTATTGTTATTGTTATGTACATTTTTGTTTTTAACTATTATATGCTAAGGGGAGTATTTTAAGGCCCAGTCTACTTGATATGTGAATCTTGCACCTTAGTAGACATCTCTCTAGAATGTACCTATGATTCTGTTGAAAATATTTTCTAGGTCTTTGACCTGGGTTTTGTCTTCTTCCTATTATTCATAGATTTGGTCTTTTCATAGTATCCCAAATTCCTGGAGGCTTTGTGCCTGGATTTTTTTCTATTCAACATTTTCTTTGTCTGAGCTATCTATTACATCTACCTCGTGTTTAGGAGATAAAATTTTCTGTTCCATGTCTTGTAATCTGTTGGTGTGGCTTACCTCTGTTTTTTGTTTGACTCTAGAGTTTATTATTCCCAGTTTTACTTCATTTAGTGTTTTTTTTTTGTTGTTGTTTTCTTTGTTTTTTTTTTTTTTTGGTAATCCCATTTGTTTGGTTAAATTCTATTTTTGTGTCTTTGTTTTTATTATTTTATCTAACTGTGTTATCACAGATATTAAGGCATTTATTCATATCTTCTTTAAGGTCCTTGAACATATTTATAGCATTTTCTAATTCCTCGTCTTGTACATCAGCTAAAATTCTTTTTGAGGCCTTGTTTAGTAGTGTTGCTAGCTTCTGGAGAAGGAATATTGTCTTGGTTGTTCATATTTGTGTTTGGTGTGAGGATTTAAGCATCTGGAGTTTTGAACTTTGGAATGATTATTGGTTTATATACCTGTTCTCATCTTACTTGGTTATGTGTTCAATACTTTGTATATGGTTGCCAATTATGACTCCTAGTGGATTTCCTCATAGAGACTGTTTCTGAGTATAGCATAAATCACAAAAGAATAGTGATGGGTTAGAAGGCTAAAAGTGGTTGGGGAGGAACAAATGGTATCTTCATATTGATTTTTAATCTTCTGTTATGCCTCAATTTCCTCTATTTCTTGTAGAAATATCTCTCTCTGAATCATTTTTGTATAATTGTTTCCTGCCTTTCTCATGTTCTCTTTTATTAACACTTGACTGCAATTCTTTCTTCTTAGTCTCCTCTTCCCCCTTTCTTTATGACTTATTTTTATTTCCAGCAGACACTTTGCAGTTTGCTGTGCTTGTTTTGTTAGTGTAAGAGCTGTTGTTTCTACTTTCACCTAATGCAGCAGGTTTTTAAGAGTCATTTATACACTTGACTGCAATTCAGTGATATCTGCTGATTTGAATTCTTAGACGTTTTTAGGATTCTACAGTGAGAAGTGAGTTGGTATTCTTTTTCTCAGTCCTGTTAAGTTCTTTTTTCGCAAGTATGTCAAAATTATATCTTCAAGTTATTGTTGAAATGTCTGGTGGGATTTCAGCTTTAAAATTTTGCATATGTGAATACAAATGTTTTAATATATATACTTTCACTTATGTGAGGTTTTGGAAGAATGTGGCTTTCAGGGCTCTGTTTGATTTGTTGTATTCTACAGAAAATCAATCCAAGATTTCTGTCTACCCATAGTTCACAGTTAACAAGCACTAATGGCTCTGCACTTGCAAGCTTCTGCTAAATAGAATGTGACATGTTTAAACAATCAATTATCTTCTCTCAGAAAACACCTATTGAATGCAAAATCTTATCTTACATTGTTGAAATTTGGCTTCCAAACTTGCTGTAAACATAGTTTTGTAATTTGTGTGTTTATTTACACTCAGTGTGGAATGGAATAAACATCCTATGCTGATACTGCAGTGCTTGCTATTGTTAAAGACAGGGTTGGTATCTGTCACCTACTCTTTGTAATTAGAATGGCATAAATGCCAAATTCACAGTCACAGCAGAGTTGACACTCATAGCAATGTCAGTGCTTCCTCTTTATGGTGGAATTTAGTACCACCATCTTTGGGCAGGGTCAGGGTTGATGTCCATGGCCCACATTACCTTTGAAGGTTACATGCATGATGGTGGTTTGTGCTACAGCCTGAAGTTATGTTGATATCCAGGGGTTATGTTGCCATAGAGAGAACTGATAATGCATGTGACCCGTGCTTCCATCTGAGATCATGTTGATGTTCTTGACTACTGCTTTTGCCCAGGGCTATGATGGTGTCAATGGCCCATGTAGGTCAGAAGGCTGTATTGATGTTTTTGGTTTGTACAGGAAAACATTTTGAGGTCTGTGGCATGATGGGATGCTGGGGGGCATGTAGGTGTCCGTGGTCTGTGCTATTTTCAGAAACCATGTGTAAGTTCATGCTATGTTTTCTTGCTGAGTGTAATGGGTAAGGAAGCTGTTTCCATCATGGTATTGCTGACTGCAGACTCACAGCTAAGGAGAGGAACATGGAAAGCTTTTGTGATAACTCCTATCCCACCTCCCACAACAACAGCAAGAAAAGAATAACAGCTTAAGCAGAATAAGCTTAAGCAGAAATATAATCCACCAAAGAGAACTTTTAAAAATATGATAAGAATGCTGAAGTGTAGTGCTCCACAATCAATGGCTTCAAGCAAGGGTATGAGTAAGGAAAGACTCAGTTTTCTCTAAGGGTCTGGCCACTCACTGTTTAGCCATGCTTCACTGAGTATATGTACAGCACAAATTGGACTTGTTTTGACTTCTTTTTTCTTTTTGCCTTTTTCTTCTTTTGGAGGAGGTTACAAGGGTGTGGGGGCAGACTTAGGAGGACTAGTGAGTGTGCTCCGGATTCATGATATGATATTCCCAAATAATCAACAAAATAGTATGTAATTAAAGAATTATTAAGCAAGTTTTAAGTCTTTTACTTAATATGATGGCATTTACTTTTATAAATAAGTAAATCGGGTATGCAAGGGAAGGGTGCTTACTTAATTAAATCTATAGTCACACTCCATAATATTTTGTACCCTAAGATTTTGTCTGAACTTACAGTTGCAAATGTTTGAGTCCATATTCATCATTTGAAAACACGACTTTTATGGTATCCTGATACTTCATTAAAATACCTGCCGAAATTTTATCTAGCCATTCAATAACAACTAGACATTCAAGATGCTTCTAATTTTTTTTATTTATCCATTCAAATATTTATACTTTCTTCCCTCCTCCCAATCCCCTCCCACTCCCCCATACCACCTCCTCCCTCTCCCTCCCTGCTTGAGAGAGGACAGGGAACCCTGCCCTGTGGGAAGTCCAAGGCCCTGCCCCCTACATCCAGGCCTAGGGAGCTGTGCATCCATATAGACTAGGGTCTCAAAAAACCCAGAACATCCTGTAAAAACAAGTCCCAGTGCCTTTATCAATGGGCTTCTCAGAATAATTTTTCCAGTCATGTGCTAAGTGCTTTTATATGTCTCTCAAAATTTTCATCCATCATGGTAATCAAAGGGCTATATTTTTAAAGGCAACTTTTGTTCTCCTGTTCTAGTGATTTTATGATTTAGAATAGATTCGAGTTTCTTCTGTACTCCCTCATTTATTTTTAATGCTACAAAATTAACTTGGTAAATGCTTCAAATTTTTCTTTCAGTTTTGTACTTAAGTTCTTGATATTGACAATTACATTTCTTACTCTGTCAATATGAAATTTTAATTTGTATATACATTTTTTTCTATATTCCTTATTTATATATCCTTATTTATATTTATTTATATATCCTTATTTATATTTATTTATATATCCTTATTTATATTTATTTATATGTCCTTATTTATATTTATTTATATATCCTTATTTATATTTATTTATATATCCTTATTTATATTTATTTATATATCCTTATTTATATTTATTTATATATCCTTATTTCATAGATCCTCCCTTTAGTTTCAATCTGTTCATTTTGCTCCTTTGGAATTTCAGTTTCTTCTAAATTACTGCTACTCATTTATAACATTAATTTAATTTTTAGTATATCTTTAGCTATGAAGCACATTTTCATAAACACATTTAACATTTTCTGATTTATTTTAGAAATTCAAGCAATGTATGTTGATCATATTTACCCCTCCAAAGCCACGTCCTTCCAAATTCGCTACCACCGTCCTTTCATGCCCAACTTTGCTAACTTTAAACATTTGCATTTTATTGTTTTAAATCATTTTGTACTTGTGTTCTGTATTTATATCATTTACTCATTCTCTCCACTCTTAAATTGTTTTCTTTCATTAACTTTGTTATTAGTACATTTAAGCAACTTTATATAAGATAAAACCTATAGACTTCACTTAATGCTGGTCAAATATGTTTTAGGGCTTATCACTTGCTATTAAATAACTAGGAGATCATACCTGAGAAAGGTTTTTTTCCCCTTTTTCAGTAATTATTAATCACTTGTATCTCTTAATCTGGAGGAGAAATCTCTGAGATTTTCCTAGCTACATTTGCATCTCAACTGGTGTTGTCATGATTCAGGGCTTGTTTAGATAGCCATATTATTGAGATTTTAAGGATGCATCTTCTTTGTCATAAAAGAAGATGCTTGATTACTGATATTTCCTTTCCTAGTGCCCTTCTGTCCTAAGATCTAATGACTCAGATGTGAAAAACACGTAAGTGAGAACATGCAGCTTTTGTGTTTCTGGGTCGAGGCTGTATCACTCAATTTAATATTTTTAGTTGCATCTATTTATCTTCAAATTTAATTTCACTTTTTCTTTATAGCTGAATAGATTTCCACTATATGTATCACATTTTCACTAGCAATTTAATCATGGAAGGAAACTTGAATTGTTTCAATTTCCTTGTTATTGTAAATATAGTGTCAATGAGCAATGAGGAGCAAACATCTGTGGAATTGTATGTCAGGTCTTTGAGCATATGCCAGGGAGTGGTAGCGCTGGATCACATGGTAGATTTATTCTTAGATTTTGTAAAGTTTCCACATTGATTTCCAATGTGGCTGCACCAGTCTACAATCCCATCGACAATGAAGAAGTGCTCCCATTTTCCCCTTTCATGTCCTCCAGCATTTATAGCAGGTTCTCGATATTTGCCTGGGGTTGCTTGAATTATCAAAGTTGTTTCATTGTGCATTTAGGTGATTGCTAAGGATATCGAACATTGTGTGAGATATTTTTAGCCATTTTATTTCATTGAGAAGTCTACATTTAGATCAGTAGCCCATTTAAAAATAGGGTCATTTGTTTCCTTGGCTCTTTGTTATATATTTATAGAGATTCTGGATATGAATTCTGTGGCTGGAAAAGATTCTCTCCACATCTGTGAATTTCTTTTGCACTTTGTTGTTGACTTTTATAGGGAAGTGTTTTATTTTAATGAAGTCCTGCTTGTAGATAGCTGTCCTTAACTCCTAGACAAATTCAGAAATTTCTTCTTCACACCTGTATCTTGTAGGATATTATTTGTTTCCTTTTCTCAGTTTCATGTTTCACATTTAGGTCTATGATCCATTTGAAGATATTTTGTGCAAGGAGATAGATACAGGGGTAATTTCATTCTTCAATATGTGGATATTGAGTTTTCCTAGTGGTATTTGTTGTGAAGATGATGCCATTTCTAAAGTGTGTATTCCTGGCATCTTTTTTTTTAAACATCAGATGGTGGTAATTTTGAATGTTTACATTTTGGTCTTCTGTGTTGTTCCATTGATCGGCATGTCTATTTTTGTGCCAGTATCACCCTGGTTTTGTTATGATATGCAGAGGGCTCTGGGAAAGTACAGCAGTGACAAATAGTGTTTAAGAAGCTGACCCAATGACATACATGATTCCCTGGCGGGGAGCCCCACCTGGCAGATCCATGGGGTTGCTGGCTATGGAAAGCAGTTGCTTCTATCTGTAATTTCTCCCATGAATCATTTTATTTCTTCCCTAATAACAGCTTTGGGTATATTCCCACTGCGTGTGTGTGTGCATGCATGTGTGTGTGTGTGCATGCATGTATGTGTGTGTGTGTGTGTGTGTGTGCGTGCGCGAGCACATGCTTTTCACAAAAATATTTTATCTACTAGATGCAAATATAGCTGCGGATGCTCAGCAGGATGATTTCTACTATCTGTGTAATTTTGATGAATTGAAATACCAGTATATTTTACATTACTCAGACTGACATAATTCTCAGTCACAAAGACAGCCTTTTGCACAAGCCAACTTTAGACTTCAGAGCAGATTCAAAGTAGTCTGGTTGCCCCTGGAGACAATATGTGGTTGCCTCCAGAGACAAACTCATGAGGTCATTTTTTCCAGGTGTTGAGATACTGATTCAAGGTCAGAGTTTGAAGCACCTTTATTCTGTATGTTCTCCCCAACCTCAAGGTTCAACCAATTGTTGACTGTCTGGGAACCCTTACAGACTTAGAGCTGTGGGCAAGGCCAGGGTTCATCACTTGTCAGTCATTGTGACATTCCTAGCTTGAAAGAAACTATGTGAATTATCATGGGTTTTCAGAAGGGGTTGGGCCCTAAAAATGCAACTTAAAATTGCCCATAGTTTCACTATGAGAGAGGAGAGGAAGAACAGAGAAAGAGAGAGAGACATAGTGAAAGGCAGAGTTAATGGAGAACAAGGGCAGAAGCTGAGAGGCAGAGAGAGAAAGAGAAAGATGTAGTACTAATTAGGGAGAAGTTGCTGAATAGAGCATTGGGCAGAGATATAAAGAGGTGTTTCAGAGAGAACATTTTTCAAGGTGAAGTGAAGAGAACATTACTGTCAGAAAGCATCTGTGTTTATCTTTCCCTCTCAGATAAAAAGAGTTTACTATTAACAGATAGATAAGAACTTCTCCTCAGCAATCACCACATTCTTGGATTTTCTCACATACCCTGGTGCTGAGTGGGGGTTGCTCACCCAAAAGTCAGCATTAATGATAGCTCTGGAATAATGTAAGCCCTGGAATTGTAATCACTTCCGCATTATTCTTCATAGTCAGGATTGATTAGAATGTGAGTTGTTTGTTTGTTTTGTAGTTACACATGCAATCTGGGATGTTTTTGTTTATTTGTTTGTAAATGCAGGCTTTTTATTATCCCATCTGGTCCCAAAGGCACTTCTAAAATAATCACTCAGACGTTTATATTAACTATAAATATTTGACCAATGACTCAGGCTTATTGCTGACTAGCCTGTACATTTAAATTAAGCCATTTCTAGTAATCTATATATTAGCATGTGGCCTGTGTCTTACCAGTGATACTCTGACATCTTTTTCCTTTGAAAGACAGCTCACATCTCTTCTGACTCCATCCTTCATTCCTGTATCTCTGCTTGGATTTCCCGCCCATCTCTATCCCACGTTGCCATAAGCCAAAGCAACAATTTTGGGTTGCTTCAGTAAGTCTTTTAGTTGTTCTCTGATATTTTTCACATCCCAGCTTCAGTCTCCTCTTCCTTTTTTCCTCCCAGGTCCTTTTCCCACCCTGTCTGTTCCCACCTTTTCAGTCTACTCCTTCTCCTCCATTTCTGTTCAGGAAAAGGCTGGTTTTTCATGGACATCCAAAACATGACATATCAAGGAGCAGTAAGACTATGCCCCTACCATGCATTAAAACTGGGTATGGTGATCCAGTTTGAAGAGCCAATAAAAGAGGCAGAGATAGTCCCTGTTCCCACTATTAGGAGTCCCACAAGAGGACCAAGTTACACAATCGTAATATATACACAGAATACCTAGGTCAGATTCTGGTAGCCTCCCTTGTTGTCAGTTTTGTAGTTGTGAGGCCCTGTGAGCCCTGATTAGTTGATTTTGTGCATTTTTTTAAATGTCCTTGTCCACTCTGGTTCCTAAAAATCTTTCCTCCCTTGCTTCTGTAGCATTCTCTGACCTTTGCCTTATCTTGGACTGTGAGTCTGCATCTGATTCCACATTTTGCTGGATGTGTCTTCTCTGATGACAGTTGGGCTAGGCACCAACCTGAGTATAGTCGATTGTCGTTAGGCATCATTACACTGACATTTTATTTTCCGCAGGTCATGTTTGGTTCCTTGATCTCTGGATCATCTAGCCTGAGATTCCTGTATTTTACGTGGTGCCAGATGTCGGCTTACTCCCTAGGCATGAGTTTTAGGCTAGAGCAGTTATTGGTTGATCACTCCCTCTATCTCTAGGCCACTCTTACCCACTATATCCCATAGACAGGACAGCCTCTAGGTCAGATTTATATGCCTGGGTTGGCATCCCATTATCTCCACTTGAAATATTGTCTGTTCACATGAGATGGCCAGTTCAGGTGGTTACATATATGCTATTGCTGGGAGTCTTAGTTGGGTCATTCTTCTAGATACTTGGGAGTTTCACTTTTACCAGGTGTCTATGGGACCCTGAAATGTCCCACTTTCCAGTAGTCTCTTTCAGTAATCTCCTTCTCCATCTCCCACAACCAGATCACTCATGTTCCCAACCTCATTAATCCTCAGTCCACTCACAAAATCTCTTTTCTATCTTCTTCTGAGGAAGATCAGATTATCCCCCTTTAAGCCCTCCTTGTTAACTAGTATGTCTGGGTCTGTGGAATATAACACAGTTATCCATTATTTTACAACTAATATCTACTTATGTGTGATTGCATACCATGTTTGTCTTTCTGTGTCTGGGTTATGACACAAAAATGATTCTTTATCTAGTTCCATCTATTTGCCTGCAAAATTCATGATGTCATTGTTTTTAACAGCTGAGTAATACTCTATTGTGTATATGTTCTAGGTTTCCTTCATTCAGTCTTCAGTTGAGGTACATCTAGGTTTTTTTTCAGCTTCTGGCTATTATGAAAAAAAGGCTATGAACATAACTGAACAATTGTCCTTGTGGGTATAAATGAGCATCCTTTGAGTAATCCCAAGTATGGTATTGTGCTCTGATTTTTTTGAGCTGTACATTTTTCTCTGCTCCCCTCCCTGCCTCTCTGCTCCCCTTCAACCTTCTCCCATTGTCCCCATTTGTGCTCTCATTTTCAGTGGAGCAACCCAGATCCATAATTTTCCCCCTTGAAACTGATTTTACTGGATCTCACTGGTTTTATTGTGCTGTGATTTTTATTTAGATTTATTTTCAGGACTTTTTTCATTTCTCTTTTGTATTTCTTAGGTACATACATAATCCGTTAATATGTTAGTTCATTCCCATGAATTTTTGTAATTGCTAGAGATTTGCTTGCTGCTTATTTTAAGATTAATTGCACTGTGGTCAGAAAGGATAATAGGATCATTTAAGTATTTCTCAATTTGTCGAGACTGATTTTGTGTACCAGTATATGTTTGATTTTAGAAAAGCTTCCTGGACTTCTGAATAGAATTCTTTGGTGTTTGGCTGGAGTAGTCTGTAGCGCTGTTAGGTCTATTTGATATATAATATTATTCTGATACTATGGATGCTAGTTCTCAGGCATGAGCCTTCCTAGCAAGTTACAGCTCTATTACTCCAAATTCTGTGACTCGAGTGTGTAGTATATTCCGCAATAGAGTCTTACCTTTGAGTTCTGGGAGTGAGTCAAGGGTTGCGGTAATAGCCGATATCATTTGGGGTGTTTGTTGGTTCCCTCTGACCATCACCTGAAAGTGAGGCTCATGATGTCTGGCACTGTTTTGTTAGATCATCTCTGGCTGTTAGGGGAGCATTATTACCTCATGTGGCCTAAGTCCATTTAAACTACATATTTTACAAATCTAACGTGTTATCAGAGTAGCTTCTTAATTAGAAGAAAATACTACATAATCTCTAGTAATAACAACAGTAGGCAAACAAATCGTGAACCCAGTGGTGATGCTGGAAGGTGGAAAGCCTGCAATCCTAGTCCATCACTTAGCTCCACAGCATTTTTACTTGGGGAATATCACTCAAGGTGAAAGGAACTCTCCATAGTTCCTGTTTCTGAGGTACACTGCCAGATTCATTTAATGTGTACTATGTTGTCGCTAGGTCTGTCTTCTGTGCTGAATATATCTACCTCTAGTTGCCATGACTTAATCACATTGTCACATTATTTAGGAACTGTTTGAATCTTTGGGAAAAAATATTAAAAGGCATTCTGAGGAAACTTGGATAGCATTTGTGTTTTGAAGTCCTACCTTTACTTACATACTTCCTCCAGTATGGTATACCTGCTTGACTTACTCAGATACTGCTACCAACTAAGGACCAAGTACTCATACATTTGAGGCTGTGGTGATCCAGTCTCATTCAGGCAGCTACAGCCTCCATAGGAACATTATTCCTCTTTTGGACTAAAGAACATTTTAAAGCTAATTGTTCTTGTTTATTGCATTCAAATTTAACACTGTTGGGCAGGTCTCTGCAATGGTTTAACTAAGTTATTATTCCTATAAGGCAGTCTGAATTTTCTTCTTCTTAATATTTGATTTATCTTTATTTTTTTACCACTAAAATAAGAAAATGCAAAGAAGTGTATAGGAATTACAAAGAGTAAAAAATAATATGGGCTTAATATTTGTTCAAAATTATTTGTTATAAGGTAAGTGATCTGCCCATACATTTCATAAAGCTTGTTATTAATAAACATTTTATTTCTTTATGAGAGCAGGAAATAAATATAAAACCACCATTTGTCAAAATTGACAACTTCAGATTAATTTATTTGCAAATGTGAAAAAGGAAAATTTACTTATGTAAATGTCAGATAAGTTTCTGAAATAAATTTAGATAATAAATTTCTACTACATAAATATAGCATAAAAATGATTGCTCAAGTATACTTACCCTATACTTCTTTTTGAAGGGGTCAAATAATGGTCACTGGGACAGCTCAGAGGAAATGGTGTTTGTCAGTAAAGCCCAATAACCTGAGTCCAATACCCAGGACATACATGGTAGAGAAAAGACTAACTCCACACACACACATGTTTTTTTTTTAAATGTGTAAAATATGCAAACCTGGTCGCTAAAAAAATCTGACTTATGTTGTTTTCTTTCATATAGATTTAATGCCTATGTTATGCTGTGTTGAGAGAAGAAAAAAGAAATGAAGGATTCATAGACCCTTTAAATGAGAAAAGTAGCCCAAGTGATCCATTTTAAAGCATGTACCCTAGGAAGAATTTGGAGAGAGCATATAACCCTTCTTCCCTCTTAAGTACTGCCTGTGACACACGTCATTGCCACTATACTGACGAGGATAGCAGAACAGTGTACGAAGTGAACAAAGCTGACTGGAATTACTGGTATTGGTAGCAGATGAAAGGAGGGGATATATTTTTAAGTGTGTTGTTTCTTGAATTACAAGTAAATTCCTATTGTGTGGTGAATAGGTGTTACTAGAAAATGTCAAGGCTGGAGATACGTTAAAGTTAATCTTAAATATTTATGTACAGTTGATAAGCATGAGAGAGGTCATGATTCTAGAGGTGTATCTGATCAGTTATCACTCAAAATGTAGCCTTTCCTCCTCATCACTGTTGCCAGGATGCTCCCCTGGGCAGCAGCATTTTCCAGTGTGGAATAGCATTTCCCATGTCCTGTTCCAATGCTAAAAGCTTTTCCCACACATCAGAGTAATATGTTTAACAACGGGGTATTACCATTTCTTTTCTCTTTAAAAATATTTATTTGTTTATTTTCCAGATATGTGTGTTTTGTATTCTTGTATGTCTGTGTGTTGTGTGTCTGTTTCTGGTGTCCACGGAGGCCAGAAGGTCTTGAATATCTAGTTACTGGAGCTATAGATGGCTCTTAACCACCATGCCGGTGCTTTAAATTGAACCTGGATCCTATTGAGTCCCAGACAATGGTCTTCACTGGATAGATACTCCAAGCCATCTCTCCAGTCCTGCATTTCATTTCTTATAGATTCTACCTTGCTGAAACCAAAGAATCATTGAGCTGGCTTTAGGGATTTTCATCTATTTTTGTGATTCTTACGCTAGAATCCAACATCAATCTGACTTATCTAAGGCTTTTGCGTGTATAAGGTTAGATTATGGACTTACTGTGTGTTTTAAATTATAAATTCAGAATATTAAATTCATTTAATGAAATAATTATATAAAAATTTTAATAACTATTTTCTCTGTATCTATATACATATATCTATAAACATAATTATTTATATATTTGTATAAGTTTAAATATTGGTAAAATAATTATTTCATCAGACAAAAATACATCACCATATTGGTTAACACTCAAAGTATTAGATTTTATCACTTCAGAGAAGAAATTCTCTAACCCCTTCATCTATCTGGAAAAAATTAAGAAAAATAGTATTTTATTGTATGTTTTTATACTAAATACATAAGGGCACATTCAGATATGTATTTGTATGTGTTGGAAGTATAAATGAGTTATTACTAAGAAACAAATATGTACATATGTCTCTTGCATCTGTACATGTATGATGCATAAGTTTGTTCACTTTCAAGCTCAGCTATTCTGGAATGATTGGGAAAGCTTTCATTTGATTTCAGGAATAAAAATTAAGTAGAGTAATTTAAGTAGAAGCATAATAAATAAAATCCAGAGAGCTTTCTCCGCAGCTCAGTAGTATTGTACTTGCCAGGCATACATGAGGATCTAGATTCAATTTACAGTATGCCAAGGGTAGGCCAAAGAGATGAATCTCCTGACTTTGTTTATGTATTAACTTAATTTTAATAGTAGCATCTACTAATTTTGAGAACTGGTTAGAAACTACACACCAATAGTAGCACATCAATATGAAACAGTAGAAACTCAAAATATAATGTGCATTCAGTTGTCAGACTACATTAGCCAGATGATTTGCCACGGTATTCCCAGATCCAATTATTTTCAGAGGGTTGGTATGATGATTCTAGAATGTGTCTTATGAGAAATAGCAATATTTATCCTATAGATACTTGTTCTGTTTGTCTGATTGAGAGGAGAGAATGAGGAAAATAAAGATTTGATCATGATAGAGAGAAATTAGGTATTGTTTCAGGGCAAATCATTCAATATCTGATTACAATAAAATTAAACTTATTAGTATGATCCATGTCATAGGAATTATAATGTAAGTAGGAAGAAAAATAATACAAAATTTCTACAGGTTTCAAGAATTAAAACAAACAACTAAGCACCAGAACATGTGGGTATATTTGAAATCAGGAGCACAGAGAGAAAAGTTTGTAATACCAAGGTTAATATAAGAATAAAGGAGAGTTCATAAGTTAGAAATGTTGAACTACTATATTGAAGACTAAAAGTGGGAGAATGTGACATTAGCAGATATTGTATGCAATGGAAACAAAGCTGCTCGTCAAGTAGAATACACATCATAGCAAACCCCATGGCAGCCATTCTAGATTTGAAATGCAAAGAAAGATAAATTGTATCCTGCTACATTATAGAATATAAGTGCTATCCTGTAAAAAAAATATGGCAAAGGAAAGATGGGTACTGAATAAAACTACAACTATCATGTAGAAATTTAGTAGAAAATTTAGGTTTTGTGATTAAATTTTAGTGTGACCCTAGAAGACAGATCTTGCCAAACACAATTATAAAATATAATAATTCTTATAATTTCAACATATATTATTTTTAGACAGAAAGAAAAGATGAAATTCCAGGAGTCTGTTATGAGGAAGATGTTCATACTTTGATTAGGTGAAATTTTATTAATACTGCAGACCCTTTATTTTATGGAAACCTGAAAAACTTATGTATTTATGCAGATATCCAACCAGACAAACTCAATGGAGACTTTTCTTTGGAGATTCTATGATCATACATTTCTTTCAAGTGATCAAGTGAGTAGAATGATACCCTGGAGCACAGGAGTAGACACAGATCACCCTATACTTGGTAAAACTTAGAATGGCTCGTGTGCCTGTTGCTGCTTCCTCATGAGAATCAAGTACTAACACAAACTGCTAATAATGACTGAAATTTTGATACTTTTGAAGTAACAATTTTTACATGCAAAATAATAAGTGGATTAAAAAAGATCAGCACTGTAGCACATGCGCGTATACAAAATATTTTTATGGGACTATAATTGCTGGCTGCTCACATAAGCACTCAGTTGCCGTTGGTATCTTCCTACGTTCAGATGCTTTTGAAGTAAGTAATAGTATATGATCAAACAGCTGGGAATCAGCACACAGAGGGAAATTACAGTCATGGGTCATGCTGCAAAATGAACCCACAGATACCAGCAAGGTGAGAGCAGCTGAGATGACTCAGACACCAACCATTATACCACAGAAAAGTAGATTGAAAATATTTACACGTATTTTTATTTCTCACTCTCACTTTACCCCACTGTTTGATTCAAGCTATATTGTGAGATTATGGAATGAATATGATTCACACCCTGTGCTTACAAGATCAGAGCTGAAGGAATACACAATGTGGTGTATGATGTCTTGTTTCATGCGTTTTGACACGCCTTCATGGTGCTGTGAATTAAAAAGTTCAGCAAGAGAAAAACTGGGTGTTAGCTAGTTATACAAAGGAAGATTAATTAATGAAAGAATGATCACTCTGTGTAGTTGGAATATTCTTTGGACTGAAAACTAACATGGAGATATGGAGCCCCTTTATTAATTGTGAATGCCCGGTCTTAACTAAGGCATGTCTCACTAGATTTTCTTTCTTTCTTTTTTTTTTTTTTTAACTTAATTTTACCTGTTTCTATTCATCTATGTTTTGCCTTGGGGATTTTTGTCTTTCTTTCATTCTGTATGTCCTATTTCCTTGCTTTCCCAAGTCTGTATGTTTGGCCCCTGGCACCTCCCAAGTGTCTCTTTTCTTTTCCCCAAACCTAAATTCCTCTTCCTATTTACTCTCCCTGTCTTAAAAGCCTTGCCTATACCCCTGCTGACAAATGTGTCTGTCCCACCTGGCCCTGCAGCCATTCAGTCCCAAAGTAATACACAGTGGTCTACATTAATGATAAACTGGTTGGACTGTTAGCTCAGGCTTTCTTATTAATTAACTCTTAAGTCTTACATTAACCATAATTCTTGTCCTTGTTTGCCAGATATTTAAGTAGGAAGACAGATCTTTCATTCAATCTCTTTTTGGTGGGAAGGTACACCTCTAATCTGGACTACATGTTCTGCTGGAAGCTCATATGAGAACACTGTAGAAGGAAGATTTTACCACTTGCCTTCTTCCTCCTGCCTTTCTAGCAAATTTCTTCCTTTGTTGACATTAGAGCATATGTCTAGAGTATTATAGCATATACTAAAGATTAGCTGAGATATTAAGAATCATGGACTGAGCAACCTATGGATCATTGTCACTTCTGTTAATAGGCAGTCATTATTGAATTATCTGGACCCCTGCCTTTAAGTCATACTAAAAATTCCATTTTCTATATATAGAGATACATTTTGTCACTCTAGAGAACCCTAAAAATATACGAGGGAAATAAAAAAGAATATCTTGGCAAGTAGAAATTAAATGCCCATTTAGGTTATTTAGGTGAGACTCAACAGAATCTCAGGACATATCACTAATTCTTTTGGATGATGCTTGACTTCCTATCAGTGGAGTGAAATGACCAGATAGGGTTGGTTCTCATTGTAAACATCACAGACTAGACTAGAGAATATCAAGGGTAGGTACTAGTCCTGTTTTAAAGGAGATTCTCATGAAGATTCTGAGGGGCACACCCTGCAAAGGCAGTCCCAGAAGAATCTGTGATAGCTAGGTCATTCAGTTCTTTTGCCAAAGTCAACAAGGATTGTTTAATTACCAAGGAGTTAAACTAATCTATGTCATCTTCAATTTACTCCAGTTTTTATTCTAACATAAATTTTCTTTCCTCTGTTAACTTTTCTTGATTATTTGGTATTTTCTTATCATCATCATCACCATTATCATCATCATCCTCAAATTATTATTATTATTTGTATTTATTCTTTGTCTACATGTATGTTGATGTACCATGCATGAAGCAGTTACTTGCAGAGATTAGAATACGTTTTTGGATTCCTTGATCTAGAATTGTAGACTCTTCTGAAATGATGAGTGAGTTTTCTGACTAAAACCCAGATCCCTTTGAAGAGTATCAAATGCTCTCTGGTGTTTTCAATTAGTATGCTCTCCATAAGTTCATATATTTGAATGTTTGGTTTCCAGTTGATGAACTTTTCAGGAAAGATTCCTAGGGATTTTGGAGAAGATGTGTCACTGGGGGTGAGTCTTGAGGATTCAAAAGCCCACATTAGACCTAGTATCTTGCTTTATGTTTCCTGCTTGTAGATCAGATACAATTTCCCAGCTACTACTCCAGAGAAACGCCTGCCTGCCACCAAGCTTCCCACTATTGCAGTAACGAACTCACCCTCTGAAACTATAAGCAATCTGTGTACTAAATGTTTTGTTTTTAAAATTGTTTTGATCATAAGTCTGTGCATAACACTAGAAAAGTAACTAAGACATGATTTTAACTGCTCAGCACTCCTACATCAATAGTAAAGAAAATGAACCCTCTATCCCTGGTCTGCCTACAGCCTACAGGCAAGTATTATGGAAACATTTTGTCAATTGAGTTTTCTACTTCACAGATGAATCTGATGTGTTTCAAGCTTGCCAAAGCCACATGGCACAGAGGTTTAGCAAAATAAAGGACATTTTATAGTCTTGTGATGGCTTCTTCTTCAAAATTCCCAAAATTGTATACAGTGATAGAATGAAGACAGCAATACCAACTGTGATATTTCATGATGGGCTGAGTGAGTACTGTGACCAATTTAAAACATCTTTATAGGAAGTTCATCCTTTAGTATCCTGGTGCTAAATGATTCTACTTTAAAATATCTACTCTATAGGGAACCACACCTAACAGTAAATATTTTATTCTACAAGTATGGCAATTTAGACTTTTTCTACAATGAAAACGTGAATTTATTTTCATTTCTTATTAAAGAATAAAGCTTTTGATGAACTTCGGGAATTCGGGGCAGGCTAATTTCCCCTTCTATTCATAGTCATTGTTTCAAGATTGATATTCCACCAGAGAGCAGCTGTCTGCAAAAGACTTTGCTACTTCTATCACAAAAGTTTTCATATCCTCTGAGTACTGCAATTTTGGGACTAGTATAGATAATAGCTTGTAATTTTGTCTTTCCTGTGGAATTTTATAGTGAGTACTCTTAAACAGTCTAAGTTTGACATTTAAGGTGACCTCTATAAGTAACAACGTATGACAGTTCATTACAACATCTGTAGAAACACCATCAGACACACTTCTATCCATGTTACATGACTGACTATACATAAACAGAATAGGAACAAGATAATGTTTTAGAAACTATATAAACTGGCTTTCCAAAAATTGCATTCATTATTTTATTTATCCACATAGTAAATCCTCAGTGGGTATGTAAAAATACCAGACTCTCTTTAAAATTCTAGGGCCATACCTCGTGGCTCTCAAAGCATACATTATAAGATGATGAACTCATTTGCATGCTTTCATCACATAGTTATGAATGTGTTAAAGCAAAAAGAATAGAGTCAAGGAGATAATATATATTTAAATCAAATGATGTGATTTTAATTAAATCGGTAGGCAGACATTTTATGTATCTGTTCTCAGGAAACTACCATCTGAATAAATGGAATACTGAATGTTCAAGGATCAGGTACAAGCATAAAAGCGTTAAACTGAAACCATGCTTGATCAATAAAGAAAATAAAGCAAGCCTGTGGGGCTAAAGGGAGTGAGCAATAGTTACATGATACCTGTTTGAATCCGAATAATGACTAGAATATCTTGTGTTTTGATGTCATTAATGTTTTATTTTATTCCTAGTAATATTAGAATCTATATTGGATTTGGTGTAGAAAAACCATCTTTCATAGCTTTAAGGGATTAATATGTTTTTCCATGAAGAGGAGACAAACAACATGTGCTATTATCCGTGAACTTCAGAATATAGTACTACTTTAAAGATACTGAAATTAAAAAAATCATTGTCAATCAGAATGAAGCTCATCAACTGTCTGTGTTATTGAAATGAAACAGCAAAATTATTAATATAGTGAGCATAGGTCCTGTGTCTAAAAGACATGCCTTTGAAGTCAAACATTTAGGAATGTTGCTGACATCAATGAACATGCCATACTGTATGAGAAAAACCTTTGCGGCTTGAACCATACACTAAGAAGTAAAGGCAACTGAGGAAAGCCGAGAGCCAGAGGAGTGTTCTTTCTCCAGAGAAGATCACACTAACTGTTTGTCCACTGCCAATCAGTCATCTCTGAAAACATACACACAAGTAACTTTACTTGGACTCAGTAGTTTATAAATAAGAATATATATGTAAATATAAATACATACAGGAGTAAAATAACAATTGTGGAGAAAAAGACCATGAATTAGAAGAGAGTAAGGAAGTGATTAAAGGAGGATTTGAAGAAAGAAAAGGGAAGGGAGAAAGAGAAATAAATTATAATCTCAAAAACTTGAAAAATAGTGTTCTGCATTTTTATTATGGTTAAAACATGCAACATAGAAGGTAATTTATTTTTAAATTAAAAACTATTGATTATTTAATCCATAATATTTAATTGAAAAGTTTTTGCAGCGTGTCTTAGCATTGCTATTGTAAACTAGCCCAAGGATGGTCCCATCCACAATGTTTGATCCCTCCATCAACAATCACTAATTAAGAAAATGTCCTACAGTCTTGCCTATAACCAGATGTTATGAAGGCATTTTCTCAACGGAGGCTTTCTGCTCTCTATTGACTCTAGCTTGTGCCATGTGGGCATTAAACTAGCCAGCACAAAGAAGTACTTTTTGTATGTCAGAATTTTAGAAATTGTCATGAAGTTGATGCTCTTAGAAGCTTTGTATTAATGTATTGGTGGGATGAAATCTTTTCATCTTTCAATGAAGCAGCTAATATTCTCAATAATGTACTACTTTATAGAGTATAAGACAGATTTATATATTTTACAAATGAAAAGAAAACAATAGCAGTAACAAAAGATATCCAAAGTTTTATTTCATTTTGTTTTCTCACTGAGGAAAAAAAAGACATGCTCTATCTTTGAAACATTACCAGCCACTCAGAATCTACTATTTCATTTCCTCAGATTAAAATCTTTTCAAATGACTTTATGTCACATAGTTGTTGGACACCAATTGGACAATAGTTTGGAGAGTTTAGGTCTCAACCTCACCACTGAATTCCTAGACCAGGGTATAACTCCTCTCTAAATTGGAGAAAAGTAATTCACACAGTGGCTTGATGCTCATGATTCTTGAGTTAAAACACACCCCTCTGAAAACGCTAAGCCAAGATTATAACTGTGCATATCACAGTACTTTTTAGAGAATTAAAATGACTCCAGACATCTTACAGTGTCTAAAACTTTGTCAAATTTTACAAGATGATATTGAGAAATTGATTGCCTCTTGTAGACATAGGAAGAAAATGTGCTATTATTAAATGATATAAGACAAATCATTTCTTGCTCTGGTATATTACCAATGTGATGTGTCAAAAGCTTCTCTGGGAATCATTTAACAATCCAAACTCGTTATGATCCAGACTTAGTTAAGAATTCACTTTTTACTTCTAATGTGGAAATGTCAAACGTTGCTCCCTTAATCATTTGTAATTGAGAATTAATTTTAGATGTGTTAGATAACTGCTTCACCTACAGATTTGGCAATGTTGGATTTTACTGACTCTTATGGAGCTCCTAAGAAGACAAATACGGAGACATGAAACAGACCCCAAAGCTGCAGTGAAGCCATGTCTTGGAAGTTCTATGTAGTATTAGCTAGGACTGGTTATTTTTTCTGTTTTATGACCCTAGATAATTGAAATCATAGTCAATTGAGAAAAGAATTTGAATTTTAAAATAACACTTAAGTAGTTGGGGGCAAGGCTGTATCATGAAAGCATTTGCTTGTTGAACATATTTTAACACCTTCTAATGTATGTGAAACCTGTGATAGATCAGATCAAAACCTCAAAATACATTAGAAATGGATTTAGAATCCAGGCCTTCATTTCACATAGAGCATTGGAAAGAAGCTTGATGCTATCAATATGATCACCGATATTGGCAATAACCTGTAATAAAGAGGCTATTGATGGTGTTAAGGATTTCATCTCAGACTAGGGTTCTTTTTTTTTTTTTTTTTTTTTTTTTTTTTTTTTTTTTTGGTTTTTCGAGACAGGGTTTCTCTGTAGCTTTGGAGCCTGTCCTGGAACTAGCTCTTGTAGACCAGGCTGGTCTCGAACTCACAGAGATCCGCCTGCCTCCCGAGTGCTGGGATTAAAGGCGTGCGCCACCACCGCCTGGCCAAACTAGGGTTCTTATTCGAATTCTTGAGAGCAGCATCTTGTCCCAACTATCTTTCAGAATATCAGCTCTTATGTCGGATAATAGAGCCTCAGTATCATTTCAGCCAAGACTGACATTTTGAAGTTCAGTGCCTGGGATTAAGCAGTCTCATATCCACCTCATGTCTCCATATTACAAATAGAAACTTGTTTTTTGAAAACTGCAGTACAGAATTTCAATATTTTCACTTAAAGTCACTAATAAAAAAGATTTCTACGAATCATATCCTAACATTATTTCCTATTTCCTCACAATACTTGTCTTCTGTCTATTTATTGGGCTATTTTTGTGACCAAGAGATTTTAGATTAAGGAAAATATCCAATATCCAATTGTGTCGTTTATTTCAAATTAAAAGGATTTTCCTTAGGATACTGAAGAAAAGGTAGAGTTTGTTTGTTATTAATTTACTTTCCAACATAAAGGTATACTAAATATTTAAATATTTATACAAGTAAAAACAATTATCTTTGGGTATATAGTTAATTTTTTGAGTAAAATACATGTTTAATACTATTTTCCATTTCCTTGACTTGCTTGATAATTCACAAGTAGGTTTATAAAATTTTAAAAAGATCTAGGTTGATATGGCATGCCTTAAAAATAAATGAATACATTTAGTGAATGGAAGACATGCTTACATATCTATATCCATCTATCAATACAGCTATAGTTCAAAACAGGTAACACAATGTAGAACTTATGGCATTTAAATGAACAGTGATACGATATCCATTTATACACATTGATATATAGATAGAGAGATAGGTGATAGATTGTTAAAGAGTAGTCATGAATGTTTATATTTTGACTTTATTTCCTCCTAGCTTGATGTGAAGATCAAAAATAACACATCTTAATATTAACTAAATACATCAATGTAACCGTGTACAATGAACAATGAGCAATTTAACAGTAAACAGTCCTTTTCTGTTTCCAAAAATGAACTTTCTGGTATTTTGAATATGTTTTCTGCAGCACAGTTATAATACCTATTTGCATGATCACATTGACCATAGAAATATGCTAACTAAGAAACAATTCTGTAATGAGCAGCCTACTGTTGTGGGTAATTCGTGTATGGAAGAACACATTGGTTTTTCATACCAACAGAACCAGAAACTTTATTCAAAATTAATGCTGATTTTTTTTACATGTACAATCTTGAGGAAGTTTCTTGATTGAAAAAGACTATTTTTCAAAGTTGCTCACAAAGCTGCTAGTTTCAACTGAAATATTGGCACAACAATCTTGGCTTATTTATAAGACATTTGGCTGCTAGAGAGTATAGCTTTTCACAGTGGGTTCGAATTTATCTCAATTCTGTTTAAAATACCTGCCATCATCACCCCTTAAATAAATGACTAAGCTGCAGGGAAAGTGTAGATTACTAAAGAATGACACAAAAAATATAGATTCATGGAAAAGACAGGCCAAGATCTGCTAGATTTATAGCACACAATGTGTTATTTCATGGCCAGCTTTGGGGAGTCAATCCTACGAAATTACTGTTCAGGTGTCTTATCTGTCTTCTTCTAGATATATATGTATATATTCTGGACAACAAAATGTATGGATCCCATCTTTCTTTACTTATTTATACCATATACTTTGGATACAACTAGTAACTCTTCCAAGGAAGGTGCTATCAGTTATAATAAAGGTCATATTTGTTATAGAATATGTAAGTCTTCAACTCCAGGAGAGTAAACGTGCAATTCTAGGCAATATAAGCATGCATTTCTAAAAGTATTTTCATAAGGATAATCAGTGACCTCTGTCCTATATCCAGCAAAATGACAACCAAAGGGAACATATTGTAACTTTTATTGATCCAAACTTCACACAACTAAATTGGTATAGCAAATGAATATATTAATGAGAGCAATTAACAGACATTTTAAATTTGAGTTTCCAAACTGTGGAATTTTTTACAGTGATCTCATTAAAATTTCTTTCTTGCACAATAGGAAATACATCCTTCCTGACTCTGCTAAAAAATCACCTTTATTTTGTATGTTCTTCAAATTGCAGCATTCTAGCAAAACTCCACACAACATTTATCTCACATGTAACTCTACAGGCACATCTTCCTTCTGCAACTTTGTGTTATAATGTAAAAGCTAAAGCCTAGAAAAGTGAAGTGTGTTAGCTCAGTGTATTAACAAGAAATTAAAACTCAAACACTGTTAGGTTTTAAATTTTAAATTAATTTTAAAGAAATTTAGCTTTGGGCTGGAGAGATGACTCAGAGGTTAAGAGCATTGCCTGCTTTTCCAAAGATCCTTGAGTTCAATTCCCAGCAACCACATGGTGGCTCACAACCATCTGTAATGGGGTCTGGTGCCCTCTTCTGGCCTGCAGGCATACACACAGATAGAATATTGTATACATAATAAATAAGTACTTTTTAAAAAAAGAAATTTAGCTTTGCATAGCAATGGAGAAAATGATTAGGCAAATATTTATGCCACATCCAGCTTTATCTAAAAATCACATATTGTTTCAGCATGGTTCATTTTATGTAGTTATTTAATCAATGCTAATAAAAAATTTAAGTTCATGCTTTCCTTAGATTTTTTTTATGCTATGTATTTCTTTTATCTCCTCCCACTTTTTGCTGAGGCAATTTCTCAGATGTTCCATTTGTTTCATGGTCTAGACCTAGAAGGTTTGAAAAGTATCAAGTTGTATGCTGAAGAATGTCTTCAAATATTGTGTCTGGTGTTTATGTTTAGGATCCACTTGTGCTCTTACAAACTGAGAGAAGCGTAAATTTAAAGCACCATTTCTTTTGTGTCAAGATCACATACCCATATCAATATGATTTATGTCTGTTGATAAAACTGTTCTATAACATGGTTGACTTGCTGATCAAGTTTCCAATATAATGTTACTTCTTCGTCATGTTTTTATACAATACATTCTGGGAGACAGTCACTATTCAAAGCCATAACCTAAATCTACAGGATGACAAGGTGTACCCAAGTTTATGAAACCATACTATTTATATAAATTACTTAGGCTTACTCTTAAGAAATTTATCTTATTGCTTGCATTAATTAATTCATACAACTATTTTATCTAGCTGCATGTTTACTTCAGATGTTGTTTATCAAAGTGAGGAACTTTGTTGTGCTCACAGTGATGTGTGCACATGTGTGCAAATGTACACATCTGTCCATGCACATGTGAAAGGCACAGGGACCATTTACCCTCTTACGTCTTTCTTACCTTATTTATGGCAGTATATTTACTGAATTTGAAGTTCCCCTTTTTTGACTAAACTGGATACCAGTCAACTCCTGGCATCTTACTGTTTCTTCTGTCAAATGTCAAATACTGGGAGTTACAGGCATGTACAGCCATGCCCAACATTTACATATGTGCTGGGTATTTGACTTCATGTTTTCTTGTTTTAGGGCTTTCTCATGAGTCCTAGTAGCATGTTCTGTAATCTCCAAATAATTGGGGAAATTTCAAGTTTTTTCCTGTTATTAATATCTTGTTTAGTGCCATTGTAGACTGAGAGAAAAACTTTCTCTGATTTTGATTATTTGAAATTTGTTCAGTTGGGTGTCATGGCCTGGAATGTGCTAAATTCAAATTAATTTTCCATATGAAATGACAAGTGTGTCTGATGCTTCTGTTGAAATATTCTATTAATGTCAGTTAAGTCAAGATGATGGGTAGTGTTTTTCAGGAAATTCTAGCCATATTGAGCGTTTTATCTATTTAATGTATCAAATACTGCAAAAGAAGCACTGAAATCTTCAACTCTCATAATAATTTTGTCTGTTTTTCACTGAAGCCGTCAGTCTGTCCTCATATATTTTGTGGGTCTCCTCTTGGAGGCTAAAAGATTCAGAATTATGTTTCCCTGGGAACTTGATTTCCTTATCTCTCTATAGTGAGATTGTTAGCTCTAATACTGTTTATTCTTTTAAGATGTTCTTCACTTGAATTACAGCAAGGGTTTAAGTTTCCTTTGGGTTACTTCTAAGGTCCACATTTTCTCCATCTCTTTACTTTTAACTTATTTATGTCTATATATTTAATGTGAGTTTCTTGTGTGCAGCATGTGGTAGGGTCATTTTATCAAACAAGCATTGGAAATGTCTTTTTCTTATTTGTTTACTAAGGTTATTTTTCTTTAAATATCACTTTTGTTTCATTTTACATATCTGATTAGCTTATTTTTATTTGACTCCCCCCCCCCAAGTGTTTTATGCCTTATCTAGGGTCTTCCACTTGGAATTATTTTTCATTTAATAGTATTCTATTTAATTTCCAAATATTTGGGTGAATTTTCCACTTTTCTGAGATGGATTCAGAGATCTTGACAGGTCTTCAGAAGAAGCTTGTGTGTTGGGGACAAAGGCAGCAGCTTTGACTTTAACAAGATGTATTCTAGGGACATACCTAGGCAAGATCTCAGGAAGAAAGGCCATGTTAGCCTGGTGCTGAACATTCTAGAAGAGCTTTCCTTCCTGTGTCCAGTGTCTGTTTGGATATAATGTGGTTTTCTACTTTCTTAACCAGTCCTGGGTTTTTAAGTCAAACTACCAAGTCCCATAAAAACAATGAAAAAGAGATAAAGAAACAAACAAAAAGGTATTAGAAGATTACAATTGAAAACAGTTATAAGCTATATTAAAAATTAGAAGAAATGAGAAAAAGGTTTTCCTCATTTCTTCTTTTTCAGACACCCATCTTTACTTAGTTTTGAATTTCAAATATTTTTCATGTTCCTCCTCTCTGAGAAATTTCTTTCTACCTCTTTTGAACAGATTTGTTTTCAAAAAACTCTCTTAGCTTCCATTTGTTTAAGAAATATTTATTTTTCTTTAATTTTGAAGACAAACCTCTCTTGGAGTTGTAATTCTCGACTGACACAAAAATTTTTCTCTCAATATATTAAAATTGCACACCATACTCTGATACTTACATGGTTTTAATGAGATATCTGATGCGATATCTTTCTTTTTTCTTTTTTCTCTTTTTTCTCTTTTCTGTCTTTCCCTTCTATAGTTGTAGTTATGTGAGCTTGTCTTTATTTTATTTTTCAGGATGTGATGTCTGGGTCTGGAACACTTCAGAGCGATGTCATAGCATGTGATACTGTTTCCTGTCACATTTAACATCCTTCTTCATATTTAAGTAGCTTGCACTTCTTTGAGTTTTCTGGATCTTTAATTTTGTCTGTCAATTTTGGAGAATTCTGTTATTTTTACCTCAAAGCATTTCTTCTGCTTATTATTTTTATTCAATAATGTGCGTTGCTGGCATTTGAATGTGTGCAGCAATTTGCAAAAAAAAAACATTCCTAGTTTTATTACTAATCATGTTTGTAGTTTAGCACGAAGCGTATTCTTTCCTCAAATCTATCAAAAAGCCTTAGTTTGCATTACAGCATGTGTGTTCTGGGTTTTTACGTTGTCTTTCAGATAGGTTTTGTTGTTTACTCTTCTGGACTGTTCTTCAGTATTGGACTTCTGACTCCAAAATTTTCTTCCTATGTATCTGATTGATGCATAATCTCTCTGTGTGGTAGTTTTCCTTGCATTTACCTGCTGTTCAAGTTTGTGAATCATGCTTGCTTTTGTTCTTATTGCTGTTGTTTATAATGGATTCCAACTTTCAGGTATAGGAACTGAAGGAAATTGACCCTTACTGTGAGGAATTGACCCTTACTGTGAGGGTTTAGGAATGATGTGGTTTTTTTTTTTTTTTTTTTTTTTTTTTTTGGTTTTTCGAGACAGGGTTTCCCTGTAGTTTCTAGAGCCTGTCCTGGAACTAGCTCTTGTAGACCAGGCTGGCCTCGAACTCAGAGATCCGCCTGCCTCTGCCTCCCGAGTGCTGGGATTAAAGGCGTGCGCCACCACCGCCCGGCTTAGGAATGATGTTTTAATGCTCATCATAGATTTTGTACCTGTGTTTATATTTTTCTTTACTCTTCTTGTATTGCCAATCTTCTGTTGTCTTTAATCCACCTATTCCTTAAGCAGAACCTGAGCCTTGAAACCCACTCAGGTATAATAAACCAAAGTGTTACTCTACTGTCTTGCTGCTGGTTTCCTTGATGCTGTGGGAGAGCCGGCTGTTATTCTGCCATACTACCACGCCACCATACTGTACTGCTCCAGGTTTGTGGTGGCCTTCTGTTTTAGAGCTCTTACTCTTACGTTTCTTCCCTAGGTCAGGTGAGGAGGGCTTTTCTGTCTCGACAGTTCCAGACAACTTTATTCTAGTGCTGTCCCTGAGCAGAATACTCCCTGGAGTTATTACTAATGGTACAGATTACTCCCTGAAGTGATTAATAATAGTTTGTTTTTGGTTTTTGTGGTCTTAAGACATGGTCTTACTCTTTAGTTCAGTCTCTCCTAAAACTATGTAGCCCCAACACAATCTTGAAAGTGTAGCAATGGAGGAGGACTGAGAAACCAAGGACAACGGCAATGAACATGAACTCTACAGCATGGACGGGCTCACTGTGAGCCTTGTCAGTTTGGTTGCTCACCTTCCTGGACATAAGGGGAGCTGGGAGGACCTTGGACTTAACATAGTGAAGGGAACCCTGATGGCTCTTTGTCTTGGAGAGGGGTGGAGAGGGGGTATGGGTGGAAGGGAGGGGAGGGAAGGGGGAGGAGGAGGGAAGGAGATGGAAATCTTTAATAAAAAAAATGAGGAAAAAAAATTCATTACACACTTAGGGATATTTAACTAACTTGTTGGATACTGTGATGGCTATTATTGGTTATCAACTTGAACTACACTCCAGAAATGAAGGGCACAGCTGTGAGAGATTGTTAATGGCTTGGTTTGAAGTGTGTGAATTCACTTTTAGTCCAGACTTTTGCAGTAGGAAGGCACACAACTTTGACATGGATCTTAAGCCTGCAAAACACAAGATTGTATCTAGATTTTAGGTGGGGAAAAATCACCTTTAATCTGGGCCACACCTTCTTTTGGAAGTCTGCATAAGGAAGGACACAGATGAAGGAAGCTTTTGCTCTTTACCCACTTGCTCAAACCTTGCTAGCACATCCAATTCTTCACTGTCATTCGAGCTTCTGTCCTCGGATTCTAGCATGTACGGAAGACCAGCTGAAACATTCAGCCTTGTGGAGTGAACAAGTACTGCATTATTGAATCCGCTCTGTATGTACTGGCTTTGTGGGAACCTAGTCTGTTTGGACCCTCACCTTCCTAGGCCTGGATGGATGGGGGAGGAACTTGGACTTCCCACAGGGCAGGGAACACTGACTGCTCCTTAGACTGGAGAGAGAGGGGGAGGGGGAGGGGAAAGGAAATGGGAGGAGGGAAGGAGGTGAAATTTTGTAAAATTATATAAGAAAAAAAAAAGAAAAGTCATTAGTTAATCCTTACAATGAAAAATAAATTAAAAAAAGAAAAAAAAAACATCCATTGTTGGAGTCACTGGACTACAGCCTATATGCAAATCCATTCTAACAAATCCCCCTATACACAGGGGATAGAGGTAGAAAGAATGTATATATTCTGTTAGTCTAGAGAATTCTGACTAATACAGATGTAAAGTTTTCAAATTGGAGAGCTTGACGACTCCAGAAATGCTGTTGCACCGTGGGTTACACTGTAGGAACCACCATTCCTGCTATTTTTTTTTAAATATTTTAAAAAATATGTGCCTTTTCAAAGAGTTAAGTAACCATGGGAGCACAAGCTTGGCTACTCTTTGTCACCTTTACTACACTGTCTTGAGAAAACATTAGCATTTCTGAGCAATTTGCACATACCATTTAGCACAGGTTTTACCAAATGGAAAGAGTTTTATCACTACTAGTGTTTATTGTTATCATTATTAAAGTGATGGAGTAAAAAAAATTAATTGTAATATGAAAAATGGAACCAGACTCAACATAAAAGAATTGGTGGTCATATATTTGCACTCCTATTGATGGAATCAAGAAGATATGTTTCATATACACACACACACACACATACCCACAAACACACACACACATATGCACACATCCATTTGCACCACAAACACAATTTCTTGACTTCTGTTTGTAGCTCTGAAGTTTGCTTTGTAGGCTGAACTGCCATGAAATTTTGTTTTATGTCATTAACAGTTTTACTTCTTCAGACATCTGCATAGTATTCCAATTTATAAATGTGCCATAACTTAGGAAACACATTTTCCTGTTACAAATACTATCATAGTTTTGCTTGAACATCATATACAGAATTAAGGAATGGGTGGTATCACAAGCTTATATCTGTAGCACTATGAAGGCAATAGGATACACAGTTCAAGGGCAGCTTCATTTCCAAAGTGATTTTGAGGTCAGCTCGCGGTTTTGTATCAACACAAAACAGTCGTGACTGTGGAGTGGACAGCCTTTCCATATTTGTTTTTTACATGATAATACAAATTCAAGTTTTCTCTATGCCTTTATATCTTAATAACTTTCTAGTTTATATATAAATTTAAAGTTTCATGCTTGTTTGGATACAGTGCACATATGAATGCAGGTACACATGGAGACAAGGGAACACCATCACATCCCCTAGAGCTGAAGTTAAAGGTTGTTGTGAACTGATATGTCGGTGGTGGCAACAATATTCAGGTCACTGCAACAACAGTAAACATTTTTGACTGCTTACCTATCTCTCCAGCCCCTTTTATTTTTTTGAGTTGATAATATTCCATATAATCACAATTTATTTCTATACTAAAAGATCCTGACAACTCTAAATATATATATTCTGTTTCTCTCTCTTTTTTTTTTTGATTTTTATTGAGCTCTACATTTTTCTCTGCTCCCCTCTCTGCCTCTCCGTATTGCATGGAATCTGTAGAATGCTTTTGGTAATATGGTCAGTATCTTAAAGTTTTTTATTTCTTTTACCATATAGGCCTTTCACTTGCTTTATTACAGTCACCTCAAGATATTTTATATTATTTGAGATATTATGAAAGTTGTTGTTTCCCTGATTTCTCTTTCCATCCATTCATAATTTATACATAGAAAGCTACTGATTTTTGTGACTTAATTTTGTATATAACTACTTTTCTTGAAAGTCTTTATCAACTGTAGGATTATCATGGTAGATTATTTAGGATGACTAATATATACTATAATATCACCTGTAAATAAAGATTCTGTGAATTTTTTCCTTTCCAACTTGTATCAGTTTGGTTTCCTTTTGTCTTAATGTTCTAGCTAAGACTTCAAATACTTTTTTAATATGGAGAGATTAAACAACCTCATCACATTCCTGATTTTAGGGGAGCAGCTTTGAGTTTTTCTCCTTTTCATTTGAGGCTGCAGGTTTAGGATAAACTTCTATTATGCTGATGCATGTCTCTCCTGGACTTTTATTATTAACAGATATTGGATTTTGTCAAAGGTCAGTTCTGCATCTAATAAGAATATTGTGTGGTTTCTGTCTTTCAGTTTGTTTATATGATGGAGTACATTTATAGATTAAATATGTTAAACTACCCTTGCATCTCTGGGATGAAGCCTACCTGATCGTATTTCATAATCTTTTAAATGTGTTCTTCGATTTGGTTTGCATATAGTTTATTGAGAATTTGTGCATCTATATTTATAATGAAAATAAGTTTGTAATTTTCTTTATTTCTTTTTATGTGGTTTGGGCATTAGGGTAAATGTGGTCTTATAAAATAAATTTGACAATGTTTCTTCTACTACTACTTTGCTGAATGATTTGAAGACTATTGGTGTTAATGTTATTTCAAATGCTGGTAGATTCTAACTTAAACAGTCTGACCCTGGGTGTTATTTGGTTTGGAGACTATTAATGACTGGTTCTATTTCACTAGGTGCTGTAGGTCTGTTTAAATTATTTATCTGGTCATGAATGATGAGTGACAAATTTAAAAATGATTATCCATATTGTTTAAGGAAGCTGCTAGTTAATTCCTAGCAATTTACACCCAAAAGAACCACACAAAAACTGTATTAATTAAATCACTGTTTGGCCCATTATCTCTAGCTTCTCATTGGCTAACTCTTACATATTAATTTAACCCATTTCTATTAATCTTCATATTGCCATATGGTTGTGGCTTACTGGCTAACGTTCTGGCATCTGTCTCTGGCAGAACTATATGGCTTTCCTCTGAATCCACCCTTCTTTCTCCCAACATTCAGTTTAGTTTTCCTCACCTAGCTCTGTTCCCTTGTAACTTTGCTATAAGCCCATAGCTGTTCCTTTATTAGCCAATGATATTCATAGCATACAGAGTGAAATCCCACATCACCTCCCCTTTCTGATTAAATAAATAGGAAGGTTTTAACAAAGTAAAATTACATATAACAAAACAGGTATCAAGCAATAATTACAGTTACCATATTTATATATACATTATGTTTTATCATAACTAAGGAAAACTATAACTATTAATTATTCAGCTCCATCAAAGACTCCAGAAGATATACTTTTACCTAAGTAAACAGAAAGTACATTAGGAGCAACTTCCAAGACTCTAGAATTGAAAGGGACATCGCACTGCCTGGATAGTCACACAAATTTCATCTGTACTATTGGGGCATCCATCTTTAGCCTACAGGCCCATAGTATCTGGCAGACATTTTCATGAAGCAGGAAATTTCAAAGACAGTTATGTCTATATTGCCAATTTATCAGTCACTTTCTTCTGTGTTCTGCAGAATAAATGGTAGATTCTTTCATGAAACAGGAACCCTGAAGGATAGTCTCACCTTTAGGCAAGTTCAGCAGTCATTTCTCTGTGGGTCCTGCATGTCCAGTTCATCAAGCAGTCCAGGAAATAGCAGTTTCTTGCCCAAATGGCTAGCAAACTCCATAAAGAGACTCTTTGATGCCCATCATCCTCTTGTAGTAGATTGTTGTTACCAGGAGCAGATGTATTTCATTGTCATGAAAAGTCCTAAATTAAAAGATTTTAAATGCCATATTCTGTAGCCTTTGAAGGGTTTGAAGAATGCCCATTCATCTGAAAAATATCTCTGTACACCTAGAAAATCTAACAGGACGGCAACCTTGAATATTTATAGATGATTATCTATTAACCTATATTTCTTAATTATATATTACATTTTTAAATGAATTGTACAGACAATACCTTAATCAAGAGAAGAAATATACATATACACAGTAAAACAAAATTGACATTAAATTTGCTATAAATAAACCAAGATCCAGACCAATGCAATTCTATATATCATACCCCGCTTTAAATGTAAATAAACATTTATAAACAATATTTCAAAAATATGGATATAGTTCTTCTCCAAACTGCTTCCTGCTATTTATTGGGCTATATCATTTTTGAGGGGTGTTCAAGGTGGCCTTTCAAGGGGTCTTGGTCCATCAACCATATTAGTCTAGAATTAATCCACAAGTTCTCATCCTCTGTGGAAACAAAAGAAGAACCTCTTTTCCAAAGCTACATATCCTTAGACTCAAATTTTAGAGTAAAGATACCTTTACGTTGGTTTATCTTAGCAGCCTGTACAATTAAATATCTCTCTGTACTTAGCTGTTTCACATCCAAAAATTCAAATAAGACACAATAATATACACACTCCAGACTCTCCATGAATGGTCCATCATTATGTGGCTTATTCTTTGTTCACTTCTTTTAATCTATGACTGTATGTAAGTGTCTATATTCTTTTTCTTCTCTCTCCCAACCCTATGTACATTTATCCAACACTGACTCATTTAGAGGTCTTTTATGTCTGAATGTGTACTATTGCGTATCTGTAATTCTTTACTGTCCAGGAGAGCTTCTTAAAATGCTAAGCGCTTCTTAAAAACTTAAGCTGAGGCATAACTAGGGTATATATGGTACTTCCTGCTTGCTCTGCAGAGTCCAAAAGGTTGAAGTCTGTTCACAACCTCTCTAAGCTGGGCATATTTCCCCAGTTCCAAGTATGGAGTGGATCAATGTCGAGTCATTAAGCATTTGTAGCACTCTGCTCACAAAACCCCATTTAAATGCTCAGCTTCCAGAAAGAGCCAGAGTTTGTGTTTGGACCATGACTCAGGAAGCCACCTTTTCAAAACCATGGCTTTTTTTCCCCTGCTACTGCTAAATCGGGAAAACCTCTCTTAAAGAAGGTACAGCATGCCACCAGCAAGAAAAGCCCATTCAGGAAAATAAATGTGGCTAAACTTTGTTTTTAATTGTCTAGAATTCCTTTCCAAACCCTCTCAGGTTTTTTTTTTTTTTTTTTTTTTTTTTTTTTTTTTTTTTTTTTGGTTTTTCGAGACAGGGTTTCTCTGTGGCTTTGGAGCCTGTCCTGGAACTAGCTCTTTTAGACCAGGCTGGTCTCGAAACCCTCTCAGGTTTTAAGTGGATTTTGTTGACCATATAGGAGCCAATTTGTTGTAAGGTGGCCACTAATTAGTTCCTGGCAGCATAGACCTGAAATAACCACACAGAAACTGAACTAATTAAATTCCTTCTTGGCCCATTAGTTCTAGCTTCTTATTACCTAACTATTACATATTAATTTAACCCATTTTTATCAATCTGGATATCACCATGTAGCTCTGGCTTACTGGCTAATATTCTGGTGTCTGTCTTTGGTAGGTGTACATGGCTTCCCCCTGACTCTGTTCTTCTTTCTCCCAGCATTCAGTTTAGTTTCCCCACCTAGTTGTGTTCCCCTATAGCTGTGCTATAGGACCAAAGCAGTTTCTTTATTAACCAATGATATTCACAGCATGCAGAGGGGAATACCACATCACCATATTATTTAGATTTCCCTCTTTGGTAGAGTACAGCTTTTTAATGTATGCTAGTGTAATTTTCTGGATTCCCTCAGTGACATTTATATCTTCCTTTCACTCCCTAATAATGTTAATTTGGATCAGCTTTCTTCACATTTTAGTTCATTTGATAAGGGTTTGTCAATCTTATTGATTTTCTCAAAGAACCAATTGCTTGTTTATTGATTTTTTGTATTGTTTTGCTTCTTTTTGTTTCTATTTTATTGATTTTTAGGACCATGTTTGATCATTTCTTGCTGTCTACTCCTTTTGAGTGCATTTTTTATTTTGTTCTGTAGTTTTCAGTTGTGCTGTTAACATACTAGTCTGAGATCTCTCTCTCTCTCTCTCTCTCTCTCTCTCTCTCTCTCTCTCTCTCTGGTGTGTGTATCTCTGTGTAGTTAATTAATAATAAGAACTTACCTCTTATAACTGCCTTCATTATGTTTCATATCTTTGAGGATATGTTCATTTTCATTTAATTTTAGAAAGTCTTTAATTTTTTGACCATTTTCTGTTCAATAGGAGTATTTAGTTTCCATAATTTGTAAGCTTTTTTGTTTCTATTGTGGATATCATATTTTAATCTACTGTCATCAGAAAACAAGAAGAAAGTTATTTCAATTTTCTTGTATCTGTTAAGACTTGCTTTGTGTTTGAGTATGTGGCCATTTTTGGAGAAAGTTCTGTGGGGTGCTGATTAGGTATATAATTAAGTGAAGTGTTATGTTAGATTCATTTGCTTTATGATGTTATTTCTCATTTAGTTTGTGAAGATACCTTGTGTTTTGGTGAGTGTGGGGCACTGAAGACTCCCCGTATCTGTGTATGAAGGTCAATATGTAATTTTGATGTAGTAGTGTTGTTCATTTTATGTAATTGTGTGCCCTTCATGTTTTGTGCATAGATGTTAAGAAATATAATATCTTCCTGATGGATGTTTCCTTAAATGTGTACCCTATTTCTTCTGGTTAATTTTGTTTTGAAGTTTATTTTGTTAGATATTGAAATGTCTACACCAGCTTGATTTCTATGTCTATTTTATTGGAATATTTCTTTCTATCCTTTTACTCTGAGGTGATGTCTGTCCTTGATGTTGAAATTTGTTTCTTGGGTGCAACAAAAGTGAATGAAAGTGTGTGTATATCTTGTGTAAGCACACAACATTATTTATTTTATTAAGTTTAATTCACATGTTTTCAAAGCTGTAGGTGTTTTAAAATAAATTAGACAAAATAAGTCTGTTATAAGAAAACTTACAAAATTCAAATTCTCAGAACTTAGTGACACATTGAATCATCTAATCATCATGATATAACTGAGAAGGTTTGTATAAAACCACTAATCCAGAGATGACAAAATCAGGTATAAGCTAATTAGTTAAAGGGAACATTATGCCTCACCTTCCTCTTTTTTGGAGTTTTTCCAAGGACATATTTTTCAAAATATATGTTATACTAATCTGAAACAACAATGATGCCTTGTTTTTTCCATTTTATGTTTAACAACATGATTTCTGATACCTCAAAATCAAATCAGAATGATATAATTAAAGATTTTTTTGAGGTATAGATATTCCATGTATGGACCCCAATGGAAAGGTAAAGCCTTAAATATGGTTCTAATAGTGCACTTAGCAGTAAGTGAGAAGTAAACATCTTCTCAGATGTTTTATAGCTTGTCAGACAGCATCTTCTCTTTAGACGCCCAATCCTGACCACCTGTCATCTGTTATTATAATGTTGTCAAAGGCAGCAGACAAAGATCATTTAATTCCCAATACTTAGAATATTGAAGCAATTTACATACATTTTCCACAAAGGTAAATGGTGACCATTAAATACGTTGTAAACAGAAACTAAGACAGATGTCTAATGGGGAAATGTTATCAAATCAGCACTGAAGTTGTGATATGAGTACTTTTTTTACACATATTTTATTGTATTCATTTTGTTTCAGGTTTGAAGTCAGTACCATTAAAACTAACATGACTGACCAGTATTAGCTATGCAGCATGAGTTAACAAGGGCATTGAACATGATACAGAACATTTGATGTAAAATGTTTTGTTAGTGTTAAATCAGTCTTAGTTTGAAAATGTAGATGAGGGTAGCGATGACTAACACAACAAATGCATTTCATTGAACTTGATGAAGTAAATACACTTAAGGAACATTAAGGATTATCAGGTTTCATTGAGTTAAGGCCCTTTGATGCTGTACTCCCCCTCCATGACTTCTTCTGGGTACTGAATAACATTGAATTTCTAATATGACTTTTTTCAATTATTGATTTGTTGCTGGTCTGTTCTGGAGGAAAGTCAGATGAAGATCAGTCTGGCAGTATTTATAGGCTGCATCTCATCTGTGGGATATAATCCATCTTCGTTAAGTTCAGTAAAAGTGATAGATGGCATTTGGCAGTGTAATGATGTGATCAGTCTGGCAGTGCCTCTCTAAATCTGGAACTGGTGCGTTCTTCAGTGTAGATATTTAATCAGTTATACACCCCATTACTGATTTAATTCAGAAAGTCAGTGGCAGGTGAATAATGTGAGTATTTGTATATTAATATCATATTGTATTAATGTTCGCTTCGTTTAAGTGTGCTATTTATCTGAAAATCATAAACAGTAGCATCATCGAGAGAATAAATTTAGTGGAGATGTTAAGCATCCAGAAACTTCCATGTCTAAATTCATCATGTCAGCAATAATTTTTTTCTTTATATTTCTGCCCATATTTCCATGTCTAGGTGAATTTTATGACAAAATCATTATTTCCTGCAATTCATAACCTGCTAATATATACTTTAAGCTTTATATACTTTAATTTGAAATTAAATACAAGTAGATTGTTCAGAAAAATGATGTTAATCAGGTTGTTTAAATCAGGTTGTTTAATGTAACAAGATTCTAAAATGTTTACTGAAACTATATTATTAGACTAATCCTAGACAACATATGATTAACTAATCCTAGTTATAAACATTCTTGGTGCTTTTTGTTTGCTTATATTTTTTAGAATACAATGATTTCATATAAGTACAAAACAATGTTACCTTTTTGGCATCTGGTTTTAAAGGTCGAAAATTTAATTATTTATTGTTTAAATGTAACATTTCTCCTCTCATGAATATTATGCAATCCTTATAGAAAAACATAGAAATATTTGTAATTTTAAATTTTTTATGAAGCAATATGTTTGCTATCTTTTACAGATCTTTACCTGGGTTGATAAAATTCCAATGATTGTAACACTCAGAAATTTAGACTACACACATTACCAATGAAGTGGAAGAGTACTTATACATGTTTGCAGTTCCACACATTATCTGAACCGAAATAAGCTCAATTTTCCATTGGATGCCTAAACCCTGAGTAGCATAAGACTGCTTTTATTCTGTCTTTCCCACAGAGAGTGATCTGTAGGTTAGGGGTAGAAAAATAATAACAACTAAAAATGAAGTGGATTAACCATACCAATATGCTGTCATAAATGAATTTGAATATGGTTTTTACCTCTTGGGAAGTTGAATGCAATACACGTATTGACATTATTTTTAATTTCAGCTGATCCAGTAACTAAAATACTAAAAAGGAAGCTATGGATGAGTTTACTGTAGTTGGGAATAATTTTCCAAATTTGTAAGAATGCAATTGCATGCTTTCTGTCAATGTTGTTAAAGCGAAAGCTGTAGTTTTCAAAATCCTACTGAGAATATTCTCAAAGAAGTATATAGTGTGGCCTGAAAGGATCTGCACATAGTAGCTCTGAATCAATGACACTGGCTGCAGACTGAACATGAACCTTAATTCATTGGACATTATTGCTCCATCTGGCTTATGCTCTCCCCTCTTAACCAGGTCAATAATCGCCATTTGGCATATGGGCTTAGAATGCGCAATTGTCCTTGAACTGTTCACATAACAGGCTTCAGTTCTATCTTTCTTAAGATAGTCTTTTTTGGAAGAGTACACCGATGTTTTGTACAAAGCTGAATTCATAAACCATAAGTAAATATGATTTAATGTGTAACTATTAGATCTCAAAAATCAAAGAAAACAAGGTATGACAACAAGAGAAAGAAGTGAAAGATGTATATTTTGATCACATGAAAATATGCTATATTTAGACTTATAGAAAAGGCTAATAATGCCTAACAATGCCTGTGTGTAGGTTACAGAGCAGCGATCTATCCTTGAGTCAATCTGCCATATCAGCTCAAGACATTTTTGAAATGAAGACTTTTCTCACATTCATTTATTTCAGATTTAAATATATTCATTTTCTCTCAGAAGCTTCTATAATTTTTAAAGTGACAGGAGGATGACATGTTACTTTGTCTTACTTAAAATATGTTACCCGAGTCTTTTTTTGCTAACAGTTATTTCCATAATGCTTCTTTCCAGTAAACCATAAACTTACATACAAATGTGCTCACTTATCTTCATAGTATCCTCAAACAGTTAGGAGCTGCTTGCTGGCCATTAAATTACTTTATAGATGATAAACAATGATTCCAGAGAGCTCTTTTTGGTCACATAGTCTGATGATTATGCTAATTGCGTTAAAAAGATTATTATTCTTTTACACTCTGCCTATGATTTTGAGAGTCATATGAGTCACCAGGCATTAAGTGTCACAAAGATTCAAGAATTTTCTCATTTATCTGTGTTTTCTATTTCTGTGATTAGTTTACTCCTTAGGAAATAAAAACATGACTTTGCATATCTATGTGCACATATACATACATGCAAGTATACATGTACACACAAATGGTATACATATTTATTATCAGAATCTAAATCATTACCAATAGCAGTCTGAAAAACCAGAAAAGTAATCTGGGTTTCCATTTTCAAGTAAGTTTTGGAACTCAGGGTGTTAAGGAGGGCACTAGAATGTAGCCTGTGCTTCCAGGTCTGCAGCTGGCCTTTGTGTCTGTTGTCATCAGGATTAGTAATTAAATATCTTCAAATAGTATTATGCAAATAGAAAATTATTATCTTCCAAATCAGAAGATGAAAATCTTTGGCTATTTTCTTTAGTATTTTCTTTAAATTCAACTAAGACACTTTTCCAGCCTGCTTACTTTCTGTCTTACTTCTGACTTCTAGCTCAGCAATAAAGAAATCTTACAACTTTGTTTGAAAAATAAACTGGCTTGCCTGGTAGCACAGTGTTTTATGTGGTGTCCTCAGAATTATGTCTTAAACACTTATCAGCTTTGTGTTTCTATTTTTCTTTTTTTCTAACTTTTTTTAGTACAAGAACACCAAGTATTTCTCTTTTGTGTTCTAGCTCTCTCAATAAGATGCCCAATAGAGAGAAATATGCTATTATTTTATTATTATTATCGTGAATTCTTGTAATGTTCCTCCTTTACTTACCCCAGCCATCTTATCTCTCAATTTTGCATCTTACATAAATGAAACGGGGAGGTATAGGTGGAGGGGAGGGGAGGGAAGTGGGAGAAGGAAGGGAAGGAAGGAGGAGGAGGAGGGGAGGGAAGGGGGAGGAGGAGGGGAGGAGATGGAAATTTTTAAATATAAAAAAATAAACCATGAAAAAAAAAAGAAAAGCAAAAAAAAAAAAAGAACTATCTTGGTCATGGCATCTCTTCACAGCAATAGAACGCTAAATGAGATACTTACTTTATTCCAAAACATTTTATCCCTAGACCCTAATAACAACTTTGTTTATTGCTTATCTCATTTCTTGAAGCTTTCAGATCAAATGCATATACATTGGAAAAAAATAAATAAAAATAAAAATAACCATTTATTCACTTGAGCCCCACATGCTGATGGAGAACATTCTTCCCATGCTGAACTCAGATTGCATTAAAAGTGGAAACTCCAGGTCCTGCCAGGAGTCAGGGTTGGGACCAGCACCCCTGAGGATGTCCCTCAGACTCTCACAGGACATAGAGACCACTGAGAACACGGAGGTCACAGGGAAGCCAGACTTTAATGCCAAAATGAAAGAGGAGGCACAGACACACCAGACTCTGAACAGTGTTCCTGGAGACGTGGTTGCCCTAAGAGAAATGACTATCAGTGAGGGAGGGCCCCAGACTGATGAGACAAGTGTGACACAAGATCCCCAATGACAACACCTGTGTCAGGGAAGACTTTGCTGCATATGAGCAAGGAGCACCAGCAAGGGCTGCTGGGTGTCAGGTAGTCTCTTCGGCTATTCCCTTCTGGTATGCCAGATGAGCAGAACAATGTGCTTCAGGAAGATTAGATATCATCTCTTCTTTGATCAACCATCTGTTTGACTATTACCAGAGCTATCAGGACATTGTGGTCACTTTTCTTCTGGTGGTGGGTAAAAAGCTGGCGACATCCCTGGTAGAAAAATTGTCTGCTTACTGCCTCAGGGAGCTCATGGATCCCACGGAGGACAATACCAAGCACATCCTAAATTATCCAGTGTCCATAATTGACCAAGTAAAAAAAGAACTCCATGACCACATGCAGAGTGCTGAGTTGTGGACCATCTTTGCCCTCATCTGGTTTATCCCCTAATTTGAGCACATTCTGTTGGAGCGTCAGGCATGTCATGAGAGTATACGGCTTCTTCTGGCCTGCCACTTGTTCAAATCCATTTACTTTGCACCTGTGATTGTGCTGTTCCCAGAGCCAGAAGTCCTGGACTATGACTGTGATATGGCTTCTGTTCATCACCTGTTGTTAAAGATTCCTCAGGACCTGCCCTTTGGTGATGAGGAACCTCCTTCCGTCAATAGCCTTTGAGAGGCTGGACTAGGTTGGGCATGATCTGCAGTACCAAAAAGGTGCACACCAACTGTTCACTCTCCTCTCTCACACCTGGATGTTGCTAAACACAGTGCCATTTCCTGTCTCACTTTTCTTATTTTCCACTAAACACCTGCCATTGTATTGATCTCCTCAGCTGCAGGTCTCAGGCTGGGAATGTCCTTATAAACCTGCTGTCATCTAGACAAGGTTTGTCAGGAAGGCCACACCATAAGTTTCACTTATCCCTGGACTCCTCCAGCGTGGACATGGGATCCTTGAGATCACTCAGTCTTCTTAAGATGGGTTCTATTAAAAAGCTAAGCCAGGTTTGTTTTATAGTAGGTCTGGTTTGAAAGCAAAAGTGTTTTCTGTTGCTTCAAAGGGTGTATAGTGGAAGCAACTATATGTATCCCAATCTTTCCTGGGTACTCTTCTTTAGTCCTACCATGTCCAGACCCAACGTGTCCCCTGTGCCCACTCTATGCAGTGGGACCCTCTGCTCTTGGGCAGTCATAAGACAGAGTACAACATAGGAGGTGTCCAGGCTGAGTTATAAAAAGCACTTTAATCAAATAAAGAATAATCACAATTTTAGCTTGAAAAATATATGTGAAATTAAAACTTATTTACCAATTTTATCAAGCCTATGATACATTTTAAGGCATGTCAGTCACATATTTGGTATTTTATAAACTTTGAGATCTGAATTTTTACTTTAACATGACAGGAAGATTCACATTGTAATTGCACACCATAATTCAACTATAATTTAATTGTTATTTGAGTAAGGTAGATGGAAGTTAGCATAGCTAATTATTTCCATTTCCATTTTTACAAAGCAACTGAATAGAAAAATGACATTCACAATTAATTAGCATTAAACAATGATGAAATCAGACAGTGCATGTTGTAACACGAACTGATGTATAAATAAATAAAGGGAAGTTTGTTGAGCAAATATTAAGGATAAAATATTGGTTTATAAAATGTTTGTTATATCTCATTAAAATAATTTTCTGCATACAATTTTTAATTAAATTTATTCTTGGACAATTTCACACAGATATTTAAACATTCTTAGAAATCTTCCTCTCACTCACTTTTATTTCCCCCTTCTTCCTATCAGTCATTTCCCAAGATTAATGACTCATTAGGCAGTATCCCAATGCCAGAAAGAGAATAATAATAATAATAATAAGTTTACAAGTATATTTTGACACATAAATAATGACTAATTTATAACTGATCATTCTAAAATTGACATGAATATTTAAAGATCACACTAAATTTTCTGCAATATAGTCACAACAATAAAGCTAAAGTTTCTCTCTGTGCATTCATGAATGTTTACTTCTTAAATAAATTTATAATGTAAACAAATCTGAGAATCAAAAATTAATATTTAAAGAATGAGTGTTTGGGAAACTTTTTTTAAATTTTAAAATAATTTTATTTATGCAGTTACTTTAAAGATTGATTTTTATTTTATTTTTTCCCTCATTATTAAAAATTTCCATCTCCTCCCCTCCTCTTCCCTCTTTCCTCTTCCCTCCCCTCCCCTCCACCCACACTCCCTCTCCCTCCCTCTCCAGGCCAAAGAGCCATCAGGGTTCCCTACACTATGTTTAGTCCAAGATACTTCCAACTCCCCCAGGTCCAGGAAGGTGAGCAACCAAACTGACAAGGCTCACACAGAGCCCGTCCATGCCGTAGAATCAAAGCCCATCGCCATTGTCCTTGGCTTCTCAGTCAGCCTCCACCGTCAGCCACTATGTTCATAGCAACATTATTTGTAATAGCCAGAACCTGGAAACAACCTAGATGTCTTTCAGTGGAAGAATGGAAGAAGAAACTGTGGAATATATACATACTAGAATACTACTCAGCGATAAAAAACAATGACATCTTGAATTTTGCATGCAAATGAATGGAAATAGAAAACACTATTCTAAGTTGGGTAACCCAGACCCAAAAAGATGAACATGGGATGTACTCATTCATAATCGGTTTCTAGCCATAATTAAAGGACATCGAGCCCATAATTCGTGATCCTTGAGAAAATAATAAGAAGAACCTTCACCTGGCGATGGATGGAGATAGAGACAGAGCCCCACATTGGAGCACCGGACTGAGCTCCCAAGGTCCTGATGAGGAGCAGAAGGAGGGAGAACATGAGAAAGAAAGTCAGGACCGTGAGGGGTGCAATCACGCACTGAGACGGTGGGACAGAACTAACAGGAGATCACCAAGTCCAGTTGGAATGGGACTGATGGAACATGCGACCAAACCGGACTCTCTGAATGTGGCTGACGGTGGAGGCTGACTGGGAAACTCTTATGAACTGGGCAAAAAATAACTTGAAAATTAAAAGAAAAAATGTTCTTCATGATAATATTTAGACTGGGATATGAAGAGCTGTAGAGATAACTGTGTTGGTAGAAATCTCGCTGTTCAAGTTCAGGGAACCAAATTCAAGTGCGTTGAACTTACATAAAACCTTGAGTGTAAGCTGGGCAGTGGTGGCGCACACCTTTAATCCCAGCACTTGGGAGGCACAGGCAGGCAGATCTCTGTGGGTTTGAGGCCAGCCTTGTCTATAAGAGCTAGTTCTAGGACAGGCTCCAAAGCTACACCAAAGTCCACCCCTGAAAAAACTAACAAGTAAACAAACAAACAAAAACTTAAGTATAGTTGAGTGTGTCTGTAACCCTGTCACTGATGGCAACGGGAAGATATTTCAGGCTTGGTGTCCAGCATACTACTCCCGATTTAGTGAGACAAGTTTTCTAAAGAGAATACAGCATATTGATAGAGCAGCACACCCAGCATCTTTTTCTGGTTTCTGTTATGCACTAGTACTGCCCACACAAATATATGTATATATACCACACCCTCATATACACAAAATATAAATACATGAAAGTAAAATAAAAATGGATGTTGAATTTAATAATCTAAGGTATATTAGGTGGTATGTCCTTCAGTAAATGTGTCCTAAAGTGTCATTTTATATTGGTATACTTCAAGACAATTTAGGCTGTAAATATGTCACTGTGTCTTTATATAAGAGTATATGTATGGGGAAATAGAGACAAGGAAATTGCAACATTAAATGCCTCCATCATTTTAATAATTAACTTTGTTGTTCTAAATTAACATTTTAGAAAAGAAGAAGCTTAATGTTCACACATACACACACATGCATGTGCATTCACACACACACACACACACACACACACACACACACACACCACATAGAACACTGTCTTGACCTGATTTAAACCACAGAATAGTCTGTAAGCATTTCATTTGAGAATTGAGCAAACATCATCTATTCACAACCTGTCAACCCTGAGATCTAGTGATGTGGAAAATGACTATATCAGTGTGTTACCTGTGATTTATATTCTGAATTTTAAATCTAGAAGGTGCAAAATAGTTAAGGAGATAGGTGTAGAAGTCATTTTGATACAGTTTAAAATAGGAAGCTAGAAGTTTGGACTGTGTTACACTACAAGGGCATGAGTAAACTGGTGAGAGAAGAGCCGAGGGTAAGGAAGCCTAGTGAGTGGATATTTCTCTGCGGACAATTCCCTAAAGATAAACGGGACTGAAAGAGGACTGTGGTATTGCCCTGTTCTATTTTTATAGGGAAGGAAAACTTCTTACCACCACTTTATCTTCCTTTATCTTCTTTCTCCTCTCATCTCATCTTTCTCTCTGTCCATTTTATTTTTTCCTCCAATCCCTGTTTCCCCAACAGGTAAAAGGGTGAGAAAACCCTGTAGTAAATTCTTTTTTCTTCCCTGCTTCCTAAAGTTACTTCAGGATATATACTCACAGCTGAAGATTTGGAGCTAGGAGTGTCCAGAGAGATGATACTTGTCTTTTAGTGGGTTACTTCACAGAATATGATTTGTTTTTCTAGATCCATCCATTTACCAGGATAGACCTTGGAGCAGGATGTGAGAGAGGTTGCTAAGTAGAAGGATTTTTAATAATAGTACTTATAGCTAAAGCCATGAACCATCCAAATATCACTAAGAGCCTTGGGTTATATGAACATGAAGAGTCAATAGATGTATAGGGAAAACCAAGACTGTGATGATCATAAAATCTAGGAACAGAGAAACAAAAGGGAATAAAACATAGAATGAGATGCTGTGGGAATCGCATACTTGTTTTGCCTTTCTAAACAAACAATCTTTTTACGTTAATTACATAGGCAACCTAGTTAAAATACTTTCAAGCTTTTGCCTTTTCTGTAATGATACTCACTTAAGTTCATTAATATTGTATCACATTATTATTCTAGTTTTTTATACATAGTGTCACTCTATAGCATAAACAGGACACATGCATAACCCAGCAGTTTAGCTCACGATCTTGCCCCCTCCTCAAATACTTTTTGACATCCAAATATCAATAGTCAAAGTAAATTAAGGAATGACTGAAATGGAGGGACTCTAAAGAGAGACATATGAAAGTTCAGAAACAAAGTTCAATATTATAAAATCATTTTTATGTAAACCATAGCTCAATGAAAAGTCACTTTAAAAGGCAAATCTTTAATTTTTATTGATATTTTCATTGGGTACCCAAATGAGATTGCCAAAGGAAAACACATGTTTCACTTTGCAATAAGAGATAGTTTATTCTGCAGCCCCATATGAGTTTGGTGGCCTGGGAATACATATCCAAGTCATCCCAATTTTCATGTCCCAATATTGTGACAGCTCGATGACATTTTCTGTAGTAACAGAACAAACAAAATAATAAACTAAAACACTTTTCAAATATATTAATAGAAACATAAGGCAAGCATGTTAAAGCAAAGTGGAGCGATCCCTGCTAGCAACCTCAGGTGCTATCGCTATCTGATGTCACCAGACTTTTGGTTGGAAGAAGCCTGCAGTCTGATCACATCACATATTTCAAAGTGTTTTCCATGTTAGTCACAGGATGTTAGGTCAGTCAGAGAGTGATGTGAAAGGAGGAGCTGCTAAGGTGACTGAAAATAGCCAAACATCAACTGTAATTTTGCTCTGGACCTGCTCCAAGCCAACCTCTATGCAATTGTTTATGTTCTAACCAATTGCTTAGCCTTGCAAAAAGTTGAATGCAAGGAGTGTGTGTGTGGCAGGGGATGGTGGGTTCGCAAAAAATTACTACAGTACATTTTCCTATTGTATTTTATGGCAGTGTGTATAAATGTGATATTCTAATATAAAAAACCTTATATGTCTTTTTTATAATTTCTTTTATTTTTTTAAAAAGGAAAAGAACTATCTTTTTAAATTTTACATATCAATGACAGTTTCCACTCCCTTCCCTCGCATTACCTCCACCTACCTTTCCACCCCCATTTACTATTCAGAGAGGGCAAGGCATATTGCTTTGGGGGAAGGGCCAAGGCCCTCCCTACTAGATCTAGGCTAAGCAAGGTATACATCCAAAGAGAATAGGTTCCCATGAGCCAGTGTAAACAGTAGGTAAAAATCCTGGTGCCACTGTCAGGGGCTCTGCAGTCTGCCCCAGCCATACAACAATCACCCACATTCAGAGATACTAATTTTGAGCTATGTTGGTTCCTTCCCTGTCCTGCTGAAGTTAATGAGCTCCCATTAGCTCAATTAAACTGTTTCAGTCGGTGTCCCCATCATGGTCTTGACATCTTTGCTCTTATTACCAACCTTCAACTGGACTTTGCGAGCTCAGCCCAGTGCTCTGCTTCATGTCTCTAGCTTTGTTTGCATCAGTTGCTGAATGAAGGTTCCATGGTGACATTTAAGATATTCATCAACCTGACTACAGGGCAAGGCCAGTTTGGGTACCCTCTCCTCTATTGATTAGAGTCTTAGCTGGGGTCATCCTTGTAGATTCCTGGGAATATCTCTAGCGTCATGTTTCTTACCAGCCCCACAATGCCTCCCTCAATCAACATATCTCTTTCCTTGCTTTCATCTCTGTCCTTCCTCCATCTCAAGTATCCGGTTCTCTCAAGTTCTCCCCCCTCCTCAACTTCTTTTCTCTTTCCCCCCTCAATGCTCCCAACTTTGTCAGGTGTTCTTGTCTAATTCCCCTTTCCAGTTGGATCTATGTATGTTTTTCTTAGGGTTCACCTTGTTACTTAGCTTCTCTAGGATCATGAACTATAGGCTCAGTATCCTTTGATTTACAGCTTAACACACACACACACACACACACACACACACACACACACTCACAAAGAATATATCATAAGCTTTTTAAAGACACAAGAACAATGAATCTTTGTAGTTGAGTATACAGGCTTTCATGACTATAATTAGAGAAATTAGGAAACTGGGACAGTACTATTGCTGTGAGTTCCAAACTAGTCTGGGCTATACATAGTGAATGCTGTGTTAGTCATGTTTACATAATAAGGCATTTTTCATAACTGAGTGTATGTGTAAAATCAGGAGCAGCACCTACAACAAAACCCTACTGCCTCAATTTTTCCTTTACCTTAATACAATTATTAATCTTTTTTATACCAACTTGAATATCAAAATCATGTCAGATTTTACACCACAGTCATTGCTTCCAAAATTCAGGTTTAACCACCTGTCCTCAATAAATCAAAAGGACCAAGTTCATAGTGAAAAGCAGAAAAGGAGATTCATTCCATGAAGCCACACTTGAAATAAGGACAGAGAAATCCAATAACCTGCCCATGTTTATTTTTAGGTCCTGACACAATTTTAAGAGATATTATATGTATTTTATGGTACATAGGAGTTGCCGTGTGAGTCACAGCTTGGCTTGACAAATATGATATTTATAGGCCTTGTGGGGACAGAGCTCAGGCATGAGTTGGTGTGCATGATTATAATAAATAGGCTTAAGAAGACAGACCTGATAAAAGTGTGCTTTGATTAAAAACACTGACTAATATACCACACAAAATGAAAGAGGAAAAACTTAAAAGAGAAATGCATTATTGTTTTCTTGAATGATAGATAATATTTATATAAGATGAGTATATTTATTAACCTAAGCAGTTAAAGTTAAGGAAAATAACTTTTCTAATTTTATATTTTTCGTAATTAAAAGATTTATTAATTGACAGGTGAATATAATTATAAAATTTAATAAAAAGTTTGAGTTTGATATAAAACATTTAGATAGCATTCAATATAACAAAAATTGAACAAATAATATGTGAGAATAAAGAGGAGAGGAGCAGTGGTATTACATAGGTGAGTTATCAAAAGAAACTAGTGTGATGTGAGAAAAAAGAGAAAACATCATTTAATAAAATAGCTAGTGGAGGAATTGTCAGCAGCTTTTATGTAACTAAGATGAAATAGGTGTGAACTGGGCAGAAGTACTAATAAGACATTACAATCAAATAATTGTGATGATGGTTGATATTGTGTTGGGAAAAGTAACTTCACCAGGTGCTAAGAAAAAGGTGCATATTCCTTGATTCATGTTCAAGAGAACAGGACATGTAGCTATTCACCACTGAGACTGACAATGAAAGATATATAAGGGTAACAATATAGGGGTAACCAGAAGATATTATTCTATCAAAGTATTTTAATGTTTTATATTATAATGTTTTATATTACATTAATATCTATCCTCAAACTGTACAGAAGAGAAGAAGCCAAAGGGCCACTGTCTTTCAGGAAGATAGTTACATTAGGTCTTATGTTTCAAAAGGTGATAGCCAACACACCTCAAGGATAGATTGATAGGCAATGTGCAAAGCTTTTGATGACAATGATCAATACCTCTAGGAAGTATGCAGAAATCATTGAAAATAATCTAATTAATGCTATAATCTTATTTCAATAAAATATATGTTTACCAACATGCATAAATATTCATTTATAATAGAAATATAAATAAAATTTATTATTTATAGAGTAAGGAGTGAATACATTGATTTTAAACTTATCTTTCAACAATGCAAATGAGTTTTAAACTGTATTTTAAATATTGAATGTTTTTAAATGCCTGAGTATTTGCATTGTTTCTATTTGTCAAAGATTAGTCTCTTAGCTATTGATCTTATTAATTTCTAAAACATAAAAGATAAATAGGCAAACATCACCCTTAAAAATCCTGGAAATATAGCTCTTAAAGAAATATATTTGGAGGTTGGGGCAATGGTCAGTCAGCAAACTGTTTAAGCTGCAAGTGTAAAATCCTAAGATTACATGATGAGCATCCATGTAAATATGTGGGAATGATGGTGCATTCCTAATTTTAGGGTTAAGAGATAGTAAGAGTACAATGCCTGGAACTTGCAACACAGCTAGTTTTGACAAATGGGTGAGTGTCATGTTCAGGGAGAGAGAGACTCAGTTTTAAAAATAAGGTAAAGAACAATGGAAAACATCTGAAATTGACCTCTGACTCTTCACACAAGCAAATGTATTTGCTTACATACTTCAACATAATGTGTGCAAACAAAACTTTATTTTGTCTTTTTATAACTCCCCAAAATGACTTTGAATGGGAAAAGATTTGAAATATAAAAATTAAAACTTTAATCCTTATATGCCAAAGAAGATATGTCCAAGCATTGGTCTTCAGGCCAAAAAGAGTGTCTAGTATGAAGACAACTCAATATATTTGTATATGACTGGATTGTTTAGAGGGTGTGATGCTTAACTGAAAGTCCATGTATGTCTCTCTTTTGTTTTTTCTTGTTATCTAGCTTCTCTGGGGTTGTGGACTATAGGCTGGTTATCCTTTGCTTTACATCTAATATCCACCCATGAGTGAGTACATATCAGCTTTGTCTTTCTGGGTCTGAGTTACCTCACTCAGGATGGTTTTTCTAGTTCCATCCATTTGCATGCAAATTTCAAGATGTCGTTGGTTTTTACCACCAAGTACTACTATGCTGGGTTAATGTGCCACATTTTCTTTATCCATTCTTCAGTTGATGGACACCTAGGTTGTTTCCAAGTTCTGGTTATTACAAATAATGCTGCTATAAACACAGTTGAGCAAATGTCCTTGTAGTATGAGTGCTGACTAAGGTTTCTCTCAGGCTTTTAAATAAATTTGGCCAGCCCCACATTGGCACTTCATTCTGTTGACTGAGGTTTCTGTCCTTCCCAGTTCCTGCAGTTGTTAGGTCCAAAAATAAATAACACAGAGGTCTACATTGATTATTAACTTATTGGCCTAGTATCTCAGGCTTCTTATTAAGTCATAACTTATATTATCCCATAATTCTTGTCTGTTAGCCACATGGCTTGGTATCTTTTTCAGTGAAGCAGTCACATCTTGTTTTCTCTGTATCTGGGTTCCTCTCTGCCTGGGTGATGACTGCTCACTGAAACTTGGCTCTTCCCCGAATTCTCATTGCCCTGCCTCTACGTTCTGCCTGGTCAACCTACCTATACTTCCTGCCTGACTACTGGCCAATCAGTGTTTATTTAAAATACAAGTGACCGGGTACAGACCATTGTCCCACAGCAGTATGAGTGTACTTCATTTGGCTATGTGCCCAAGACTCGTATGCTGGGTCTTGAGATAGACTGATTCCCAAATTTCTGATAAACCACCATACTGATTTGCAAAGTGGTTGAACAAGTTTGTACTCCCACCAGCAATGGAGGAGTGATCCCCTGACTATGCATCCTCTCCAGCATAAACTATCATCATTGTTTTTTATCTTAGCTTTTCCGACAGGCGTAAGATGATATTTCACAGTCATTTTGATTTGCATTTCCCTGATGGCTGATAATATGGAGCAGATCCGTAAGTGTATTTCAACCATTTGCAATTCTTCTGTTGAGAATTCTCTATTTAGATCTGTACCTCATTTTTTTATTGGATTGTTTGCTATTTAGATGTCTAGTTACTTGAGTTCTTTATATATTTTGGAGATCAGTCCTCTGTCCAATGTGAAGTTATTGAAGATCTTTTCCCATTCTGTTGGCTGCCGTTTTGTCTTGGTGACAGTTTCCTTTTTCTCAAAGAAGTTCCCAAGCTTTAGGAGGTTCCATTTATTAATTGTTACTCTCTGTGTCTGTGATAGTGGTACTATAATTAGAAAATGGTCTCCTGTGCCTATGTGTTCAGGGTTACTTCCCACTTTCTCTTTAATGAGGTTCAGTGTGACTATATTTATGTTGATTTTTGATCCATTTGGACTTGAGTTTTGTACATGGGGATAGATATGGACCTATTTGTATTTTTCTACATGTTGACATCTAGTTATGTTATCACCATTTGTTGAAGACACTTTCTTTTTTCAATTGTATTATTTTAGCTTTTTTTTGGTCAAAAATCAGGTGTTCATAGGTGTGTAAATTAATATCAGCTTCTTTGATTCAATTCCATTGGGCCACCTGTCTGTTTTTATGCCAATACCAGGCTGTCTTCATTACTGTAGCTCTACAGTAGAGCTTGAAGTCAGGGATGCTGATGCCGCTGGAGTTTCCTTTATTGTACAGAATTGTTTAACATCACCTTATACAATAGCCAAAAATAACGTAAAATATCTTGGGGTAATGATAACCAATGAAGTTAAAGACCTGTAAGAAAAGAACTTTTACTCTTTGAAGAAAGAAATTTAAGACGATATCAGGAAATGGAAAGATCTATCATGTTCTTGGATAGGTAGGATCAACATAATAATAATGGCCGTCTTACCAAAAACAGCCTAAAGATTCAATGCAATCCCAATCAAAACCTCAACATGATTCCTCACAGATCTTGAAAGAACAACACTCAACTTCATATGAAAAAACAAACAAACAAACAAAACCAGGAAATAGTTCTTTTCTGTTAAGTCTGTAGCATACTTGTAAATTCTAGGATGGAAATCACAAGAGCTTAGAATCATTCTAACAAGTTACGTCTTAACTACGTATTCTGTTCAATTGCATGTATCTCATTGATTATTTAAAGATTCAGAGATGAGAGACACCAAAGTACATATTGTTAAAATCACTGGTCTATTACTAGAGAATAGCTGATGAACTTCATTGAATGCTAGATTTTCTTTCATAGCCCATATATTGCTGTGTGTTGGATTCCCAAAAGTCCTTAGTTCAACTGCTCACTCATGACTATATTTTGAAGGGTGCTTTTTATTACTTTGTCTCTTCTACATAATAGATGTATACAGTTTATAAAACACCACAAATATGAGACTACAATATCACATAATAAAGCACCAGCCATTATTTATTTAAGGATTCAATCCTGTAAAGAGTATTATTTACACAGATTGATAAAGCAAAGAATCGTGGAAGAAAGCATAATAAAATGTGATGACTATAAGAACCCTGCAAACATATACGTCTTAGTTTTGTTAACATCACGTAGTGGAATTTTTTTCTGTTACTTTCTTTGTGAGTAAACCTCTTCTGGGATTATTTTTCACCATGACTGTTGAACTTGGAGATGGCGGTTTTATTCTCCACCTAATAATTAGCAGACATATCTCTTGTCAAGAACATAAGAAGGGTAGATTTCATGTCATTTTCTACTTCAGTACTTTAGGTGTTGGTCTTCTTATCTCCTCTAGCAACTCCAAGGCTTTGGACCCCTTAGAATTAGTGATGTTCTTTGGGTTTTGGAATTAATGATTTCCTGGACATATTGGAGCTGTTCTAATCTTATCAATGCCAGTGCTCTGCTCCAGTGGTCCAGAAAGCCTGACACACTGAGGATCAACCCAGACTAAATCTTTACTTCAATTATTAGCTTTGTGTAATAGGAGCAGGAGACAGAGGAAAATGCTTGTCACTGAACTATTGTTATATTCAGATTTTTACTTTTTCCTTCTCATTTTTACTTTTTAGACAAAGTCCCCCTACATTTCACAGCCTACCACTGAACATACTCTGTAGTCGTAGAAGTCTTGAATTTATGATGGTTTTACCTCAGTCTCCAGAGTACAGACCTATGCTATTAGTCCTGCATCAGTTTAGATAATAATCAAATGAGTCTAAAATCTTGTCTTCAATGTAGGATTTAGCTATTCGTTTGCTTGCTTGCTTTATTCTGTAACTATGGTCTTATTATGATTCCAAACTGAATTTAAACTCACAGTAGTCTTTTTGCAAAAGCCTTTACTAGAAGTTTTAAAACAGAAAAAAACAAAAACCGTAAAACCACAAATGTAATGGCTATAGTTTATTATCTCTGAAGTCAAGCCTGTTCATAAGCTTATGAAGGATTATGTTAGGTTGTTGCCCTGTTTGTAAGACATTATGTTAATTAGATTAATTGTGATGGGAAGACCCTCCTTAAATGTACCAGATGTTTGGTCTTGCAACCTAAACTGCATGTAAAGGATAATGCTAATTGAACACCAGTATTCATTACTCAGCTTCCTAACTTTGGATGCAGCATTCCCAGTTCATACCACCATAAGGATGGAGATGTGAAGCAAACTCTTTCTTAAGTCTGTTTTATCTGGGAATTTTCCACACCAAAAAGAAATATACCTAAGGCAAAAACAAACCTATTGCAAAATATCCAAACAAGAAAAAGAAGAAGGAGAAGGAGAAGGAGAAGGAGAAGGAGAAGGAGAAGGAGAAGGAGAAGGAGAAGGAGAAGAAATAATTGTTACTTAGAGTCCTATATGTGACATTGTTATTGTTTTAATGGGGCTTTTTTACATAAGAGCAGGATGCCAGGATGAGCAGTTTGTGAGTTTGAAGTAATTAATGAGTAACAGAGACCCAGACAGGGATACAGTCTTGAGACTACAAACCCAAAGAGGCAGTCCCAAGCTGAGATAACAGGGACTTTATAAAGTAATGACAAGTTTGGCTTGTCCCGTTGATGTAACAGCAATGGCTATTAGCAAACATGATAGAGCTTCAACTTTTAAGAAAAATACATCACAGTTGTATCACTGTGGTCTTTCTATTTTAATAGCAGAAATCATGTGGTTGTGAAAGCAGACCAATGGTAGGTACATTTATGGTTCCTGTAAATACCATGCACCCCGGAGAGTCAGGATGATCTTAACATTAGGACACATTTGGGTCAGGATTTGGCTAATATCTTTTTCTCTTTTAATTTCCCTTCTGTTTTGGAACTATAGCAATATGAGCTATCATTCTCTTCTATTTCGTGATTGGATTCTCAAAACTAGCAGTTTAGCAGATTCTAGTCTAGATTTAACTAATTGGACTAGAATATTTAGGAGGCAAGATCCTACCAGGAGTAGTATAAGCAGAAGGTTTAAGAGGCTGGGGACAAGGGTAGTTACCCAAGATAATCAGCTGAACCAGGATTCAACCAGCTTTGGTTGGCTTGCTTGCTATCTTCTTTGGAGGGTTTTTTTTTTTTTTTTTTTTTTTTTTTTTTTTTTTTTTTTTTTTTTCTGCCAGACACTATATATTTACACAAGATTTGTTAACAGAAAAGCAGCATTTTTCTTTCAAGGTCATACCGAGTCCTCCATGCCCCAAAAAATGTAGATCTAACCCAACTTCCTTCTATTTTGGAAAAAACATGTCAGTTGGAGAGTTAACCTCTTCTTTTAGAGTGCTAACAGAATATTCTAAAATTTTAAGTTCTTTGCATATTTTGGCATTAAAAATTGAGAGGTTTTGTATTGTTTTGTTTTTTTCATTGACCAAAGGGAGGAATACCAAGCAGTCAATAGAGACACACATAAGTGAAGATTAATTTCCATAAAAAGGACAGAAATCAATAAATACTTGCATTATCCAAGTAAAATTTGGTAACCATGAAGTAAGCCATATATATTGAGATCCATGCCTCTATTTTTACATTTTTACTTGTAGTACTGGAAGAGTCAGGAAGACAGCATGGCCCTTTGTATGTCAATGGGTACCATAGGTGGCCATTTGTCTCCTCTGTCAGACAGAAGGAAAGTGACTCCTTCTGATAGAGGGAACTACTTACCTTTCGATCTATCATTCCAGCCACTTTTTGGGGACACAGGGTGACATACTCTTTTCTGTTCTGTGACTGCTCCTCAGTTGAAAAATAGAACATTGTTGTTAGGATTCAGGAAGTTTGTAATATTGACTGAGTTGAGCAGGAGGGGACTTGGGTAATAGAGAGGTATTCATCAGTAACATCATCTTCATTGACCCAGCCTGAAGAGACAGGAAATAATCACTTTGGCTGTACTGGGTTATATCAACTTTCAGTAAATCCAACACTCCGATTTGGGGAAAATTAATAAATAGAACCATTTTTCTGTACAATGGAAAGCAAAGATTCCCTTCTGCCATGAAAATATTTGAAATGCTCTCCAACAAGAGAATCAATGCTTTTTGGAAAATGATAAAATGTGCCTTTGTTGAACACAGTGACACATTCCAGCAAACATTTTTTTATGGAAAACAGTTATTTTAATAAGAAGGATAATTAAAGTGAGGAAAGGGAAGATTAGAATTATTCCTCACTCAACCCCTTCCAGTGAATTATACTCTCTTTTTCCTCTTGAGGTCCCTCCCCTCTGATTCTAAGTGCCTGAAAGAGAGGAATCTTTTTGCCAGCAGGTGCTTTAAATGACACCCTTTCCCCAGCATTAATCCTAGTGTGTTATTTTTATAAACAATAGTGTCTTGGGACGATGCCATTGTTTTCCCAACATTTACAATACTTGTGAATTTTTCCTGTTATTCTTTGTGTTCAAGGTATGCACTCAATCATTTTTTTTAAAAAAATTACTTACAATAGCATTGCTCTTTGCTAAAAAAATAAGATGATATTATTGATTTTTCAACAGTTACCTTTTAGTAAATTAGACTCATGAAAAATTATTGATCTTCTAATAGTTACAGAATTTAAGAATGGAAAGGTTAAGATGATGAATAGAAGAATAATGCTGTTAATGTGGTTTAAGTATAAACAGAGGTTTTTTCCCATTAATATTGTCTAGGAAGGAGCCAACATTAGATAGAGCAAAAAGGATGGACCCAAATTAATAAATAAACATTGTCCAACTTGAGAAACATGTAAGAGTTTACACACAAAAACACTGCTCCCTCCCATATAACCATAGTTCTGAAAAATCTCACCCAATCATGGGTGACAGAGTCTCAGAAATTGCATCCCACAGTCCCACTTGGAGTTAACCTTCTACTTCCTCACAATGCTGGGATCTCCTAGAATCATTTGTTGGTCGCACAGGAGTCAGGAGAGAGAATTGGCTAGAATTCCAGGAGGAAGTCATGTGACTAATTTTTCCCCGTTATTATTAGGGACTATCAATAGCTCCATTATAATTACCCGTAGACCTAGCAAAGACTGTGGTGTTTTGGCTAATGCATTCTCTACTCCAAGATGACATCATATTAAGACCAGGGAAAAAGGCCAGACAATAGTGTATGCAATGGAAGTGTTTGACAGACAGTGCAGGATCCTTCTGGTCAGAATACATGCTGGACTGCTCAGATTATGCCGTATGTAGGATCTTTTACTGATATTAAGAGCCCTGATACGTGGCTTGTTTACTTCTGAATGATGCTGTAACTAGATACCTTATTTCATTTATACCTGTGTGTGTTGATGTGGAAGAAAGCAAAAGCAACACAGTTTCTAAACCAGAGAGTCTAACCCATAGAGATAAACAGAGAAGTGCTGCAATTTCTTCAATTGAATCGTTGGGGAAGAAAACAGATCAAAGCAAAAGAAAATGAGCACAGGTAATTTCTAAAGAATTTCAATAATATCAAAATGAAATTGCTAGATATTGAGACTTTAATTTATATCAGCACTGTCTAAAAGCTAAATCTTCTCTGTATGTATATATATATATATATATCACAAAATCATTTTATATAATGTCGCTCTCTGTGTATGTGTGTGTCTGTGTGTATTCGTGAATAGTAAGTATTTGTGATAGTCTATATTAGTGCCCATAAACTGTTCTGTGGGTAGACATTTGATAAAAACAGCAATGTTCATCAAATTTGAACTTAACTGTGTAAAATCTATAATTATACGTACAATATTTGATTCATTTATATCAATACATTCAATGGCTGGTTCACTGAGCTAAATCTCACCTATTGTATACTCACCTCTTTGATTTGCATGGTTTTGTAGATGGAGCATAGCCACCATTTACCTTTTGAGAATTATTTTATCACTCCTCCCCTTAAAACTAACTAACCAACAAACAACCTTTTAGTAAATAATTCCCTCTTTGTTCTACCGTACCTCCTACACCCTAAAAAGAAGACTAATAATCCACATTTTATGAAAATGCACATATGCTGTAGCTTGATCTGTTGTGGGGGGCTGGCAATAGAAACAGGACTTATTTCAGGTGCATAAACTGCCCTTTTGGAGCCCATTCCCTATGCTAGGACACCTTGTTCAGCCTTGATACAGGGTGAGAGGTTGGTCCTGCCTCAACTAGGTATACCAGACTTTGTTGACTCCCTAAGGGAGTCCTTACTTCCTCTGAGGAGTGGGTGGGGGTTGGGATGGGGCTTAGGTGTGTGGGTCTAGGATTGGTATGTAAAATGAAAAAAAAAACTTTTTTAAAATAAAAAAGGACAAAAACAAAAAAAGAAAATGCACATATGTTCTTTTCACAACTTACCTTTTTTTTCCAGTATGATACATTTAAGACTTTCCTGTGCCTAATTATATACCAGACATTCATATTTTATTCCTTAATGGCACTCCATTGTATCATATTTTTACCTTATTCATGCACTTGTCATTTGATTGGCAGGTGGATGATTTTTGCCTCTGGTTGTTATGAGCAGCGCTGCAGTGAAAAGTACTGTATTAGATGCATGCTTTAATTTCTATTGGATATACACCTACCATTGGAATTGCCTGAAATATGCTGACTCCATATTCAAAATATTTTACAGTGAGGTTGAACAGTTTCTCATTCCCATCAATAATGTGTGATATTTTCAGTTCTTCAACAGCTTTGCAGAAACCTGTCTTTGTTATTGGTATTATAGTGGAAATGAAGTGTGATTTTTATTGGTGTATTTCTTGTAGCTAGGAATGTTGATCCACTTTAATGTGGCTGCCAGCTGTTTGTATATCTTTTAAAAAAATGTCTATTCATAAGCTTTGATCACTTCCCATCTGCATTATTTGCTACTTTCTTCTTGAGTTGTGGGAGCTCTTTGATATATTTAAAATAATAAGTCTGTCATGTTGGAAATGATTTGCAAATAATTTTTCTCTGATATGAGTGAAATCATTTGTGAAGAACTGTAGTGATATCTTTTGAAGCATGAACATTTTTTTCTTTTTGTTTTTGTTTTTGTTTTGTTTTTCATAACAGGATTTCTCTGTAGCTTTGGAGCCTGTCCTGGAACTTGCTCCATAGATCACACTGGTCTCAAACTCACAGAGATCTGCCTGTCTCTGCCTCCTGAGTGTTGGGATTAAAGAAGTATACCTACACCACCTGGCTAAGCATGTACATTTTTAACTTTGATGAACTCCATGTGTCTTCAGTTTTTTTTTTCTGTTTGTACTTTTATCATCTTACATAAGAAATGAAGATGTGCAGAAGATGGCCTGATCCAACAGTTTTCTACTTTACCTTCTACATTCAGTCACATTTTTATTTTGAATGCCTTTTTTTGTATGTTTGTTTACAGTATTGTTATAATGATGATCATTTAAAAAGCTTCTATTCCTCAATAAGTCACTTCCCATTAACTTTACATTTTGTAAATATGAAAGTCTGACACCCATAATTATAATTTTGTTCTTGCTTTGCAGCCAGGATACTTTAATAATTCCTCTATTTTTTGCATAGTTGCTGTAACAAGGGATCAGGGTCCCCTTTTGTTTCTCTTGCTTTTGTTGATAAAAATATTTTTAATGGAGTTAGAAAGAAGGGCAATTTCATTAGAATTTAACAGTAAAATAACAGATAAGGCAAACTAAATCTTGACAGCTGTCAGGCAGAAGGAGTTGCAGATGAGAAAAGAATCATGCAGTTTAAGTGAGAGTCCATAAAAATAGGCATGTTCAACAATAAATGTTTGTGTGTGTGCTTATATGTATGTGTTTGTTTGTGTATATGTGTGTGTTGTTGGATATTGTCATAGAAAATGAAAATGTGCAGAATGTCAGGGCAAGTATGTTTTAATTTTAGCTAGTATCTAAAGAAAAATTACTCATTTTTAGTTAGAATTCTGAAAAACTGCCAGATTCTCCAATGAGTTTTGCAAGCAAATCAATGGGCACAAGGGTCTTCGGAAAAAATAAACAAACAAACAAAAAACAACTTAGAAATCCAAGAGAGCCAGGGAAAGTACACTTATTGTCCAAAGAAGAATGGAAATAGAAAGCAGTAGAAGGTGGGAGAACTCAGAAAAGCTGGAAGCTTAACAGTTAATATCTGAAGGCAAACCACACAAAGGGAGGCAGTTATGGAGAATATGTAACCACGTTATCACATTAAGGGGCAATAGTCCTCTCATCTGCTTAGTATGCTGGCAGGATGGATCAGCTTTCCAGAGATATGGTCTCCTGTCTATGTGACTGATGGCATAACTAGATTAATTATTAGGAGAGAGCACATGTTATACAATATTTTAGCCCATGTGGAATATCAAGTTTTCAACAAGGTTATAGGTATAATCTGATTATTTTCCTAGAAGCAAAGAGAGAAAGATTTTCCTCAATGAGCGTCATCAAAGCCCAGATTCCTCTATTTTTCATATGGGTTTAAATACTAAGAAAGAGAAGAGTTGTGATAATTCCCTTTCTGATGTCATCAGAGAAATTGAAGTTCTATCTGAAATTGCCTCCAAGATTGCTATTATCTGCCTGTCTACTTGATAGTCTTTTCTCAGGATGAGAATCAAAAATTATCATAAGATTGGTATCTAGTAAACCTGGCTGCTTTCAGAGCATTGAACTGGTTAGAGTCTCTAATCTTGCTGAATTTAAGGCTTTGGAGGACAATCAATGAGACCCAGATGGGTAAAGTTAGACTGTTCCAGGATCATTGGAGTTTAGGTTGACTGTGCATGAGATAATTAAGACATCGCTTACACAAGGGCCAAAGATTTATTTCACCATTCCAAATTTCTGCATGCAGAGTTCTATTTCCAAAGCTATTGTAAAAAAGGCTTTGTGATATCTGGTAGAGTTTGATTCCAGTTTTGTCAATCTTGGAAATCAACTGACATTAGCAAAATGTCAGGAATGTGCGAATACCATTGGGTTTCCAATGATAAAAAGCATGGGAATCCTTTAATCTGATTGGAGCTGGAGAAGTTGTGATTGGCCTACCTGGCATGTCAGTATCATGCATGTCTACACCCTTGTCTCTTTTCCAGACTACTGGTTCTTTTTGTCTTGTATTACTACCCATCATTTAACTCTGCCTCTACTTCCCTGTGGGGTATGTACGACTATAGAAGTGATGGAGGTTAAATATATTACATTTTAAATGTCCATGTCTGTGGAAGGTACTTAGAATTGACTTTTTATTTCTTAATAAGCATACAACTTTGTGAACGAATTGTAGAGATTCTGTGAGAGAGAAAAGTGTAACCAAAATATTTTTGATGAAATGATACAATTTAGATCTAATATAAGTAAAGCAGTGCTTTCAAAGAGGAGCTAAATAAATTATTTAAAAATATCAACAACAGAAAATTCTGAAGTTAACTTAGAATCTTGTTTTTCTGGTAACAAGAAAAGTTAAGACATGTGGAGAGGGTTCTGTCCACAGGCACTTACTTTAAGCTTTTTCCTGTAGTTATAAATTAAAGCTATTTCTCTTTGTCAAAATAACTTAGACCATTCAAACAAACAATCCATAAAAGACTGGATTGTTCTGCACCAGTAGTATAGTCTCAGACAGTAAAGGTCCTGCACCCTAGGGCATAAGGCGATAAGAAAGAACATAGTACCCAATCAACAGTAGCACAAGACTCTTTTCAGCTTTAGTATGTTCCTGACATAAACACTTCTTGTTGACTTTGTACTAAATGCTTTTTAGCCAGAGAAGGGGCAGAGTCATTAAAAACACACTTATTTTTTCATTAGGTGAATTCTTCTCCTACCTTTATAGCAATATACACATTGGGGAATAGCTAGGGTACCACTCCTCATCAATTGTAATGCGATTGTGCTGGTTAGTTTTTGTCAATTTAATGCTAACTAGGATTACTTGGGAACAGGGAGCATAGGCAGAGAAATTGCTTTTATCACAAATGAGCAAGTCCATGGGGATAGTTTCTTAATTGCTGGTTGATGGAGTAGGACCCATCCCTCCGTGGATTAGCCTACACTGTAAGACAATTAGCTGAGTATGCCAAAAGCAATCAGTCAGCATTGATCCCTTGTGCTCTATATTTAAGTTCCCTGACACTTTCCTAAGTCTCTGCTCTGTCATCCATTCAAGATAAGCTAAAATATGGAAGATGAAATAAACCTTTTCCTACCAAAATTGGTTCTGGTTCAGGTGTTTATTATTACAACAGAAAGCAAACTAGAACAGACAGAAATTTACACTCAAGTGAAGTCATTTGTCTATTTGTTAAAGAATTTATTGGTAGGAGACGGCAAGTGACAATTTTACCACTGTTAATATAGACAGTATAAAGGAAGTAGTTGTGTACGTGGTGTTAACAACTTTTTCAGCTCCATTCATTCATTCATTCATTCATTCATTTGTTTATTTATTAGCACCCCTCTCATTTTTAGAACATCAACTAGGTCTCTCTTGATTAAGACAAACTGATACTTCTTAATTAGGTAAAGAGGAAAGAGATTCGTTACTTACTTAGGTGATAGCAAGTTTATATGGTAAGGAAGCTCTGATTTCACAATATCCCCTCCCTCAAACATAAGTATTGTCTGTGTAGAGAAATGTGGAGTTTTTGGAGCAGACTTGTTATCTTAAGTTTCAGCAGTATTTAACTCTGGACCAACCTCCTGGACTAATTGATCACGTAAATAACTGTTTTATGCTAACTGTACACCTGCCCACTAGGATCAGAATCTCAAACTTCCTTATTTTTTTTTTTTTGGTTACATAAATCTTTTATTTTTTTTTCATTCTCATGGTTTATTTTTTTTTATATTTAAAAATTTCCATCTCCTTCCCTCCTCCTCCCCCTCCCTCCGCTCCTCCTCCCCCTTCCCGCCCCTCCTTCTCCCCCTTCCCTCCCCTTCCCTCCACCCATACCTCCCCTCCCTCCCTCTCAAGGCCAAGGAACCATCAGGGTTCCCCACTCTATGCTAAGTCCAAGGTCCTCCCAACTCCCCCCAGGTCCAGGAAGGTGATCAACCAAGCTGAGAAGGCTCCCACAGAGCCTGTCCAAACTTCTTACTCTGTCTGATGGACCAATTTAGAAAGCTCATTGAGAAAACACATACAGGTACATGCATATGTTGATAGACACACACCGTATGGTGCCAATATGTTGAAAAGTATCACAAGATTTGCTTACACTTACAGGTGATTGTGCATATGTGCATAGAGTGCCATATAATCTCCACACTTTTGAGAGGCGCTATTTTATTTTATATGCAAACTCGTGTTTGTTATTTTTTTGTAGGAAATTCTTTTGGGAGTGGAAGAAACGCTTTACTGAAACTTTGTAAAATATAGTATGAGATTCCAGTTTATTGAACTGTCAGTGAACTAATTACTTTTATATTGTGATAAAATTCTATGATGAGGCCAACTTATAGAAAGAAGAGTTTTGTTTTCATATGTTTGCAGAGGGATAAGTGTCTATCACGGAAAAGAAGTGAAGTAATTTGTTGTTACAGTAGTTGGAATAACAAGCTGAGTACTCTAATCTTAAACAGTAAGCTGGAAGCAAGAAAAGCAAATTGGAAATGGTCCTTAGATTTTGAACTACAACGTCTTCCCCAAGCGGCATATTTCCTTCAGCAAGTTACATTTGTTAAGCTTCCCAAAACAGTAACAAAAACTAGGGACTAAACATTCAAATCAGAGCCTATGGGTTTTTATTTAAACCACCGCAGTCAGGTTGTCATACGAAGAAACAAAGATAAATTCCTTGAATACTTAGACACACTATGTTCTTCCGTGCTCTGGATTTGTTAGCCATAGAAGAGGAGATCTACCTCCTCTCACTTGACATACCAGTGATTTTCTTTTTAGATTGGCAGGAGAAAATGGACAGAAAGAGGACATGTTCCTGCACAGGGATATTCAAAAAGAAGGAAGAATGATTCAACTTGCTCTGAGTTCAGAGTTGTGCTGTTTCTCATTCTAGCCATGAATGGTAAAGGAGTACAATGCTAAAGCTCTTGTCAGTAAATTTAGTATAATTATCAATGCTATAAAATATATAAATACACTAATAAAGCAAGATGTTTTTATTTGATTGCTGAAGTGCCTTGGATAATTACTAGCCACATACTCACTCCCAAAATGTATCAAGTTATTCCAATGAAATCACCTGAACAGATTTCCTCATGGTGTGTTTTAGAGTCTTCCTTCATTGGCTCTAGCCTAAGTTTCTATACTAATTTTAAACTCATTGTTTAATTTGTGAGTGGGGCCATCATGGAATTGCTTGTTCTACAATTTCATTAGAGTCGCACAAGATGTGACCAAAGGATTTATTTGTTACTAAGCAGTTTTCTATTGAGAATAAGCAATAGTCTTCAGTACAACTCCAAAGGAGGAAGTATTAAGAAAAAAGTTTTGAATGTAGATGGATCTGAAGTAAAAATTTTGCCTTAACATTTTGAGTCCTATGGAGACAAATGTCAGTTTCCTTAGAAAAGTGAAAATAAGGAATGTTCATGATGTATTGATTCAGAAAATAAAGTGACTTGTTCAAAACAGCTTTCATTTTGTAGCAGATACTCGGTTCTATCAGCAGATAGTGAAAATTATTTATTGTGATATCCCTAAATATTCCTTACAATGTAGAAGATCTAAACAGGTGTCTAAAACTTGAACATATGCAAGAAACCTGGTCCAAATTCTTAATCATTGATTTATACTCCCATGCAACACTATTTAACTTTTTCTAACTTCTAGATATACTTCTGAAATGTGAAAATAACTCCTTTCACCCCATTTTGTTGTATCTGTCTATCTATCATCTATCGAGCGAGCGAGCGAGAGAGCGAGCAGCGAGCGGCGAGCGAGCGAGGCACAGCTATCGAGCGAGCTAGCAGCGATCGATGCGAGAGCCAGCGAGGCGAGCAGCGCGGCGAGGCGAGCAGCGCTGAGCGGAGCAGCGAGCGAGCGAGCGAGCAGCGAGAGCCAGCGAGCGACAGCGGCGAGCAGCGAGGAGCGAGCGAGCGAGCGAGCGATAGCAAGCGGCGAGCAGCGCGGGAGCGCGCAGCGAGCGAGGAGCGAGAGCCAGCGATCGAGCAGACGCGAGCGAGCAGCTAGCGAGCGAGCGAGCGAGCGAGGAGAGAGACGAGAAGCGATGAGGCAGCGAGCGAGCGAGCAGCGAGCGAGCATGCGAGTGATCGAGCAGCGAGAGAGCAGCGAGCAGCGATCGAGCAGCATCGAGGGAGCTGAGCAGCGAGCGAGCGAGCGAGGCAGCTAGCGAGCAGCGAGCAGCGAGCGAGCGAGTCATCGATCTAATCCTATCTATCTATCATCTATCTATCCTCAATCTATCTATTCTATCATCTGCGTATTCTAATCCTATCATCTATCTATCTATCTATGCTATCTATCTATCTATCTATCTATCTATCTATCTATCTATCTATCTATCTATCTATCTATCATCTATCTATCTATCATCTATCTATCTATCTATCTATCTATCTATCTATCTATCTATCTATCTATCATGTGTCTTATATCCTAACTGCAGTTTCCCCTTCCCTTCTCTTCTCTCTGTGCTGTAATTTCATGTCTGGCTGTGATGCGTATATAGCTTTTGTCATACTGAACATGGGAATAAGAGTAAGAAAATCAGGATTATATTGTACAAAGGTGTATTCTGAAAAAAGTTGAACTGCTTTGCTGCCAAGGCACTGGGATGGAATAGTTGAGTCATAATGGCATGATTGTTGTGCCTTTCAACTTGCTGCTCTTGTGTATTAGAATCTGCACCACTATTTGCCCTTTCATGATATTTGCAGTATGCGTTAGAGATAAATTCATTTCAACTCATTGTGTTTTTATAACAGATTAGCAGAACAGGATGGAACAACTTGTCAGCTAGCTTATGAAAATATTATCTAGCATCTTTGACAGCAGCAAGTCAGCTGCTGATCTGCCTTCTGATGTTACTGTCAGTCTGATGTGTTTGGTTACGCATGAAATCTCTAGATCTGCAACATTAGAGGAAAACTCACCACTACTGAACCTATGTGGTCATGAATACCAGTGATTTTTCAGAATGTTTTAAGTTGTTGTGTTCTCTGACTTATTAAAATTAATTATTGAGGCACAAATGGAATATCATCATTTTCTTACACCAAAAGGACATAAGATATTTGTGGTTTTCATGTTAGGATGCAAAATTACACACTTAATTACTATTTTATAAAACTATTCCCACTGTTGTCTCCCTCCCTCACTCTCTTCCTCCTCCCTCCCCTCCTTCTCTCTCTATCTCATACACACACACACATGTATATATCAATTCAACTGTCACATACTATATGTTGCAATATATTCCTTCTAGGAATCACATTTGTGTTTTTAGTTCACAAAGACTGTGAACATACGGTTGATAAAAATAAGGTCTTTGTATATATCTTGAATAACGTTTTTGTCAGAAGGCATTTTTTCATTAAAATGCGGTTTATTGTCTCCTTTCTTCCATCAGATGTGGGATCTGTTGAGGGTCTCGCCTATCACAGAGCCTGGGACACTCTGTACTGGACCAGCTCCAGCACATCATCCATCACCAGACACACAGTAGACCAGACTCAGCCCGGAGCGATTGACAGGGAAGCAGTCATCATCATGCCGGAGGACGACCACCCTCATGTGCTCGCTTTGGATGAATGCCAAAAGTAAGGGGCTACATTAGTATATCTGCATGATAGCGGGAGAATAGCCCACTGTATGCGCTCTAAAGAGAAATAACTATATCCTCCAAAGTTCCTTCTATACGCCTTTCTTCTTTTTCTGAGAACACTGTGTGCATAATTAAAATGTGTATTGCTTGAATGCTGTGTGTTTTCTCTGGAAAAGGTTTGATGGAAATTAGTGTGAGTGATGAAAGTGGAAATTCAGAAAATTCTATGGTGCGCAGAGTGCATCGATTTAGGAATGTATGAAGAATTTATCAATATCTATTAATTCCTAGAATAGATATTTTTATTACTTGAACCAATGATTTTTATACCTGGGGATCTGCTTAACATAAGCCAAAGAACACAATCAACAATGAAATAATTGCTGTATATGCTTTATCTTTTCAACGTCACCCATTTGTTGATACACTGTGCAGACACTTGGTTGGTGATTTCGAGGTACTTCTAAGAGGAGAATATGTTAGAGATAATTCGAGAAAATAAAAACAAAACAACGTAGAAAACACGACAGTGTTGAGTAGTGTCATAAAGGACATCCTTACACAGAAAAGCAAAGGACAAAGCAGTTAGGCATGAATACACCTGTTGAATTTCACTTCATTATTGTATGGTAGAGATATGAAGGAGAAAGTCACATTTTGCCCCCAAATGAGCAATAAAAATGAAGCTAATGTATATTCATTCAATCTTTGTATTTGCAATTTTTAATTAAAATATAATTATGCCACTTGCTTTTCTTTTTCTTTTTTTCACTCTACTTCTGGTATCCACTTCTTCCAACCCACTCCTTGACCCTGGCATCATGTATCAAATTGAAAGTTTTTTTCTTTGTATATGATGTAGACAGTATAAATCCAACCTGCTGAGTCTGTTTTTGTTAGTGTATGTGTAAGAGTGTGTGTGTATGATTTCAGAGCTGATCTCATAATTGCAGAGAGCTCATTCTTGGGAGAGACTAATTCTCCTTCTCTATCCAAAACTTAGTTGCTGGTATTTCCCCTAGGGGAAGGACCCTGTGCGATTTTTCCTATTCCATGATAGCATGACTATTGACATTTTGTTCTGGTTTTGTTTACTCAGCCCTTTCTAAAGAGGCAGTCTTACAGACACAGAATTCTTGGTCTACTGACTCCGGTAATCCTTCCGTCCCTTCTTATGTGATGCTCCCTGAGCCACAGATGCTGTAGCTGCGCTGCAGATGTATTCACTGGGGCTGAGTTTGCCACAATTCATTCATTTCTCATTGTGTCCAGTTAAAATTTTCTGTGGTGGCCTCTGTTTGCTATAGAGAGAACCTTTAATTTCATATATATATAAACACACTAACACACACACTTATATGATTATAAGATTTAAAAAGTTGTTAAAGAATTATGCCAATCTACCAAAGTGGTAACAATACTTTTTGTTTTAAGGTACTGTCCTCAGTAGTCTCATGAAATAAGCCAGGTTTCTACAACCAGGCATACCTTTCATCCTATTGAGTGGGTCACCAGTCTCATTGCACAGTTGTTGGATGACAATGACATGTGAATACCACTATTGCCCCTTTATGGGTCTCTTGTTATGCTGGTCATTGTTGTGCCTTATAGTTTCCCAGACTGGCAAGACTGCTGATTGCTAAATGTCCTTGGAAACTTGCACTGTTATTTCTGACATTATGGATGCCAGAAAAGAGAAGTAAACATTTAGATTAGATACAGTTTGAGAACTCTGAATCCTATGCCCTAAATGTGCAGGAGCTTCCCTCATAGGGACTTTCCTTCAAATTCTGAGGGCGCACAAGAGTGATAGCAAAAGCTTCTATTGCTTTGGGAGTTATTTGGACTATCTTTATCTTTCCAAATGGCAACATTCTGTATTCTTATTGGTAAATGTAAATTAATATGATTTATCAAACAATTTTCGTGTTGTTATTCCTTCTTCTTTTCTGTACTGACTTCCCTCCTGCCTCTGTGCTTACAGCTTACTTCCCTGTTCGTCATTTACCACTTGCAGTCGCTTGTATCCTGCTATTCTCTCACATAATCTCCCTTTTGCCTATGGTCCCTTAACACTTTACTGGTTTCTGCTAATTACTTGGTGCTGTATCCTCACTTGTGAGGAGCTAGGATTCACAGATGAGAGAGAAGCTGTGAGGTTTGTCTCTCAACCTAATATTGTCTAGGTTGCCTTCAATTTAATATTTTCTAGGACCATCTATTTGCATTCAAATGTCATTTCATTTTTAGAGTTAAATAATATTCCATAGTGTATATGCAACACATTTTAATTATCCATCCATCTGTTGAATGATATTAAGGTTGTTTCTGTTCCTTAGCTACTGAGAATAGGACAGCAATGAGCAAGGGTGAGCAAGTATCTGAGGGATAGGCATTTGAGTACTTAGGGAATATGCCAAGGAGTGCTACTGCTGGGTTGTGGTATGTTGACTTTTAGTGTTTTGAGGATTCCCCACAATGGTTTCCAGAAGGATTGTACCAGTGTACATTAACACCAACAGTAAATGAGAGAGTTCCCCTTCTCAACCACCTCATCGCAATTGGTGTCAGTTATTTTATGAGCCAACATGACTTGGGTGAGATGAAATCTCTGAGTTGCTTGAATTTGCATTTTCATAATTGATGAGTACGAAGAACAGTTTTTAATTATCAGCTCATTTTTCATATGGGTCATTTATTTCCTTGATGTTTCTTTTTTTTGAGTTCAGTATCTATTCTCGGTATTAGTCCTCTGTCAAGGGTTTAGCTGTCAAAGATTCTCTTCCATTATGAGGATTTCTTCTTCAATATATTCATTGTTTCCTTAGCTGTATGAAGCTTTTTAGTTTTATGAGGCTCCACTTGTCAATTATTGGCTTTTGTTCCTGGGCAAAGGGAGAACTTTTCAGGAAGTCTTTCTTGCACCTATATCTTAAACAAAATTGTCTGTGCATTTTTAGGACCTCAGGTTTCAAATTGAAGTCTCTGATACATTTGAATATAATTTTTGTGCAGTGTGAAAAATATGTCTATAATTTCATGCTTCTGCATGTGGACATCTGATTTTCCCAGTCAATACCTTGTTGATGTTGACTTTTCTACTAAATGCTATTGTCCTCTTTGTCAAATATCGGATGACTATAATTTTGGGTATTCATGTCTGGTCTCCTGTTTTATTTGACTGATATATGTGACTATTTTTCTAGTACCATATTGTTTTTATTACTGTGCCTATGTAATACAGCTTGAAGTCTGGAGTGCAATCTTTGAGAATTATTTTTTGTTGTACAGGATTTCTCTGTCTATCTGTGGTCTTTTTTAGTACCATATGAATTTTAGAACTTTTATTCTACAGCTGTAAGAAATATTTTGGGGAATTTGGGTAGGGCTGCATTAGATATGCAAACTGATTATATAGAAAGGCCATATTAATTCTACCAATTCTTGAGCATTTGAGGGCTTTATATTTTTTAGTGTCTTTCTCAACCTCTTTTTTAAGATGTTTGATGTTTTACTTGAAGAGGCATTTTATTTCATTGGCTAGGTTTATTCCAAAGTAACTTGTCTTTGATGTTATTTCAAACGACAACTTGTCCATGATCTCTTTCTCAGTGTGTTTGTTAGTGGTGTGTAGAAAGGCTATTGGTGTTTGCAAACTGATTCTGTACCCTGCCTCTTTGCTGAAATGTTTGACTGATCTAGAAGGTTTCTGGTGGGTTTTTTTCAAATCTCTTGTGTATAATAGTATAACACCTGCAAATAGGGATAGCTTCCCCCCATTTATAGCCTTTTAATTTCTCCCCCAACTTTGTTGAACAACCTCCCAAACTCTTTTCTCAAGCATCTACCAAAATGAGCACTGTGGCAGATCAGCAGGGACCTCAGACTCTGAGTGGAAAAGGGCTACCAGACTTGGCTCACATAGAACTTTCTGTGAAAGTTCTTGGAACCTCATGAAGTTAGACTTAATTCCGTAATTGAGCCTCAAGTCATCATGAGCACAGTCATATTTGTTCTACAGTAAGAGGGAAAAGGGTCATTTTTCACTTCATGTTTTCAGTTCATGAGCACACAGTTTCATTTGCTCTACGGTAAGAGTGAAAAATGGGTCAAAGGAATAAATGCGTTAATTAAAATAATCACAGGTCGATGACTCCTGCTATTACTTACAATAATTACCAATTGATGACTGCTTCATCTTCGTATAATTAGTTATAAAATGGGTCAAATTCACTTTCAATTTGTATCTAGCAAACTAAATATTTGAATTATACACATTGAAGAGTTTGAACTGGAAGGTGATTTGTAATTAAAATTTAAAACATAATAAGTAAATTTAATCATCATCTACATATCTATATTAATGATACTTTCAAATCACCTTTGTTCCTTGTTGACAAAACACATATTTGAAAAGAAAATCATAAATTATAATTAGTAGCTAGAATATTCGAGTCCAGACTTGACTCAGAAAGTAGTAACGTGTAGAATTTGGGATTGCTCTAGACTGAATTACTCACCCTCTGTTTTCTTAACCGTGAAATGAGAGCAGCAATGGAAGGAAAACAGCTTGAAACTTTGAATATTAACACTCTAGAAAAATATTATATATGAATTGTGAATTTAATATCATACATTAAGTGTTTAAATATTAAATGATTCAATAAACCAAATTTTCACTTAAAAGTTATTTCTAGGGCTGCCGGTAATATCTGCTGCATTCGCTCTTTCTTTCATAGCCCACAACACGTCTCCATTTCTTAGGATTGCAGAGAAAGAAATGTTAAGTTTTATAAAGACTAGAGATACGTGTCAGATTTTTTTTAAAATAAGCAACTAGAAACGTTTATTTTTTTAATTTGAATATGGTACAGAAATTGATTTCACAACAGTCTCAACAACTTACTTAGCAATGTTGATGGTCATATTCTAAATTCGCTTTAAGTGTTTGTGTATTGAAGTGTATGGGCAGTCTGTTTGTAAATACAAAATATTATTTTGACGGGATTTTCTTGATTCCAGTTAGCTAAGCAGATTCCCAGAGTATCCATACATCTAGACTCTTCTCCTTTCTTTCACTTTGTTCTCCACTTCCAACCTAAACAGATAGTGCAGGGGAAGATGTGTGAAGAGCGGTTCCATGAAAATCGGACTAATAGGCTTTGTCCCCTCCTGCTGAGCTCTCAGGACTTCCATGTAATCCCAGGACTTCCTCGGAGCACAAAAATAAAGACATTAATCTAACATTTGTATGTAGCAGATATTGTGGTAACGGATTTGAAACACCCGAGAATGTCCCACCAATTGTAGAGTAATTGTATATAAGTGATTGTACATATAATTAAATAAACAGATTAAAAACTGTAGAAATAAAGAAGTTTGAACACTTTATATCTAAAAAATAAACAAGAAATGCAGAATTTCCAAAGTAAATTTGCAAGGGCAAAAGATGTCTGATTTTTATCAATTCTAGGAAATATGTATCTATCATACAAATTTTATATATATATCATAACCAAAAAATAATTGCCTACAGTGATCATGATGGATTGGCTGAAATGTGACATTATTGTTAAAATTCAGCTCAAAAAATAGAGTTCAGATACATTTTACGATTATTATTTTGTTCTTGATTTGTTTCACAATTAATTAATTTCTCCTCATTATGCATTAATCCGACTCCACACATCTGAAGATACACACAGGGCAGTTGTATTTGCCTGAGTCATTTGGGTATCCTTAAGAGAATCCTGGATGCTGTTTCTGAAAAACAAGATCCACTTCTTACCATTTAGCCTTTCATGGGTCATAGTCTAAGAGGAAAATATTAAACAACTGCACATTCTTGTAGCTCTACAAGTGTTTTTTATTTTTAATAACATTTTTTTTAAATTTTTCTTACAATTTTTACTTTAATCAGCTTAATGTTTTGGACCAATTGGAATGAACAGCATCCCAGCATCATGAGAGCCACCCTGACTGGGAAGAATCCGCATGTGATAGTCAGCACAGACATACTCACGCCAAATGGACTCACCATTGATCACCGTGCAGAAAAGCTGTATTTCTCAGACGGCAGCTTAGGGAAAATTGAGCGATGTGAATATGACGGATCCCGAAGACATGTAAGTTAATTCAGTGCTTCTAAATTACTGTTTTATACAGTAACTTAAATACATCATACTTTCGTAACATACACCTATCAAGGAATTTCAAAAGAACTAATTGTATAAATTTATTTGATTGAATAATCAATTCAGTACAGAGACAGTCTGTGGGTAGTTTGAAAACCTTCCTGAAGTGCATTTGCTGCCCTAAAGAAAAATTTCATAACTTTTATTCTGAGGAGACAAATATTAGGTTTGTTCCCAGTTTTAATTTGAGCTGAACTGGAATGGTTTACATGTTCTTCTTCATTATTCAAAATGTTTTAATATGTGAAACTATATTAATTTCCCTGAATAGAGGAAAGTTATAAAAAAGCCATTGGGTGGAACACAGGTACTTTGGAAACTCTGAAAACAGGCACAGAGGATTATATTCATAGACAAGTTATCATACTCAATGAGGTCTTGGTGTCCTTTACTGACACAAGAAGTCTTAGTGGAGGACTCACTATGCTTTTCTTGACTAACCCTCGAAACAGGTACATAATCATATGCCAATGTATTTCTCATCTCCTCAAGGAGAAGTGTCAGCACTGGAGATGGTGAACATTCAAGATGTGCAGAGCTACTCCTGACTGGCCAGGCACCTGGGACAGTCTTGTCCCACACACCATCCCAGTGTTTGTCAGAAGTGCAAAATCCCCGGTTCTCAGTCCTCTTATCCCTTGTTGAGGGTCAGATCATAATGTTGGAAACTTCACAGACTAAATGACCTGTGTGTTGACTATAGACCCTTATAATGCCAAAGCAGGCAGAAAATAAACTAACAAAAAGGTAGATGGGCCTAGTTTATGTAAAGCTTTATTAATAGAAAAAGGTGAACCAACTGACCATTTATTTCTGAATTTATAGGAGTAAGGACGATAATATGATGCTTTTGTTTGTTTGTTTGTCTTTGGTTTTGTTTGTTGAAATAGAGCTATGGGACTCAGGTTAGCATAGAACACTTGTGTTCAAACAAGCTTTCATGTTTAAGTCTTCCAGGTAATAAGGACAACAACCATGCACCAATGTGCATGATATGGGGTTCGTGTGAAGATACATGGAGTACACTGTGTGAGTTTCTTGAAAAAGAAGGAAATGCCATGACTCACGTTTTGGTACCTCATTTTTTTCCAGTGGTGGCTTAAATGGCAGGGAGAGTTGAGAGCTGACTGCCTAACTGCCATTGAAATGATGGGTTCAGTCTTGATTAGATTTAGTTTGTGTTAAAGTCAGTAACCTTGATCAAAGAATCATACACTTAAATTATTCATCTACTTTTTAAATTTAATGGTCATGAGACAGGCAAATTGTTTAGCTTTTATAGACTGAAGTTTTCATGTGCAAATTTTCAACCTACCATATTGTGAAGATAAAGTAGAATACAGCATAGAAGTTCTGAATTGAGATATTAGTTAATACTTTGGAAAAAACAAGATAAGTTCATATACTCAGTGTGGTTCTATTTTCTTTTTATGTCCTAATACAGAAAATGCTTTTGTAGCTCCTCATAAAACCCTTAACTCATCCCAGTTTATATTTCTATCTATTGATTTTTTTCTCCCATTCTTACTTATGATAAAGATAACTAACATGGTGACATAGGAAGGGGATGTTATTAGTAAAATATAAAGTGTATGTTTTGTTATATTAAAAACATACCCAGCTGTGACTGTAACTTTGAACTCCTTGTTGATGTCCAAAACAAGATTATTTTTGGCTAAGTCAAAATATTGGGAAAAAAGTTTCTAAGTCTATTTTATTCTTTTGTTTTAGGGTTTGCATATTTTAAAATATTAAAATTAGCTATTCATTAATAATAAGCACACAAATTATGGGCACACTGTGCACCTGTGTTCACATAAAATGATCAGTGTATAGCATACAAACATAGACTTTTTCTTTGTTGGAAATAAATTAAAAAACTCTCCACTCCAATTACTTTAAATAGAAATATGATATTGTTAATGATAGTCATCTTTTTAGAATGGAAAGGTTCTTACCTCCTACTACCTCATTTAGTATCCTGGACCAACTTTTCCCCAAGCACCTAACTTCCTCTGTCTCTGTACTCTATTTTTCTGTAAGATCAGCTTTCTCAGATTCCTCGAAGGATTATGATAGTATGACAGTTCTCTTCTGTTTCTGGTTTATTTCACTTAACATAATGTTTTCCCAATATATTTTTGTTGCTCCATAATGTGATAGGATTTAATCACTTTTATGGGCAAATAACATTTTAGAGAGATAAAATTCCTAAATTTTCTTTGACCATTCATCACTTGAGACCCTTAGGTACATCAGTTGATTCCCTCTCTTGACTAGGGGATCACACTGGTCATGGATGGCACATACCACTTAGGCATAAGAATTTCATTCCCATTGAGTATATGATTAGTACTGAAATTTCTAGGTCATTTGTTGCTTTACTTTGGACTAATTTGGGAACTTCTATACACAAGCAAACACATGCAAAAATACACTGTCTTTGAAACTAGACAGTTGGCTTAGAGTGATATGGCAACTCATTGTCATTTTGATTTATATTTTCTAGATGATTAGCAATGTGGCATATTTCTTTGTATACCTCTTGGGAAGTATGCTGAGAAACATCTGTTCAGCTCTTTTGTTCATTTTTAATTAGAATAGATATTAACAATGAAGTTGGGATCCTTATAAATTCTGAATATGAACCCTGACAGAAATATAGGATACATATACCTCCTACCATTCTCTAGGTCAAACCTTTATTCTCTTAGCTGATTCCTTATCATGTTAAAGGTTTTAATTTCCTGGACACCTGGGAACCCCTCTAGAGTCAAGCCTCTGCCAACCCTAGAATGGCTCCCTTAAGTAAGATATATAATTCCTTGTTCCCATATCCACCCTTCCTATATCCCAACCATCCTATTCCCCCAAGCTCTTCCCATCCTCCACTTCACAATTTTCTTGCCCCATGCCCCCTCCCCCCATCCCACCCCACCCCTATGTTCCCATTTTTTGTCCGGCAATCTTGTCTACTTCCAATATCCAGGAGGATAACTATATGTTTTTCTTTGGGTTCACCTTCTTATATAGCTTCTCTAGGATTTTTACGAATTATAGGCTCGATGTCCTGATGGAACATGCGACCAAATCGGACTCTCTGAGGGTGGCTGATGGTGGAGGCTGACCGAGGAGCCAAGGACAATGGCGATGGGCTTGGTCTCTACGACATGGACGGGCTCTGTGTGAGCCTTGTCAGTTTGGTTGCTCACCTTCCTGGACCTGGGGGGAGTTGGGAGGACCTTGGTCTCAACATAGTGTAGAGAACCCTGATGGCTGTTTGGCCTCAAGAGGGAGGGAGTGGGGGTGTGGGTGGAGGGGAGGGGAGGAGGAGGGGAGGAGATGGCGATTTTTAATAAAAAATAAATAAACTGGAAAAAAAAGAAAAAAAAGGTTTTAATTTACAGTAATACCATTTGTCTCCTTTTGTTAGAGTTCTTTAAAAATACATGTCTTTAAAAATGTAAGAAAACATTCTTTATGTGTTTTAATTTAGTAGTTTTATTTCATTTTGAGTTAATTTTGAAAAAGTGAGAGATCAGGGTCTCATTTCATTTTCATCCCAGGGATGCCCAGTTTTGCCAGTACTATTTATTGAAGAGGCCATTCTCTCCCCAGTATGTGTTCTTGACACTTTTGTTGAAGTTCAGCTGCCTATGTTGCTTGCTAGAATTTCTTTGCTGTATCTGGCCTGGCTTATATAGAAATAACATCATTCCCAGAGGAAGAGACAAGGGATCCCTATCTAGCTAGTGATGAAACCCAAAACTCTGCAGCTTTTGGAGAATGCTAACTGCATGCAGGTATATTTGGATCTGGAGAGTTGTAATGGCGGTAGCCTTTTTACCTAGGGTATATCTGAAAGAGCCTCAGTAGGCTGATTGCTATGGACTGCAAGCAAGCAGGTAAAGAAGTTCAATGTCTGTACAGCAAACCAATTGAGTGGTAAACAGACATAAATTAATGTTCCAGAGGAAGATATCTCCTGAGCTGGTGAGGCAATACAAAAAAATTGCAGGTTCGAAGATGTGAGAAGGGGCTGGAGAGATGGCTCCACAGTTAAGAGCACTGGTTACTCTTCCAGAGATCCTCAGTTCAATTCCCACATGGTGGTTCACAACCATTCATAATGAGGTCTGGTGCCCTCTTCTGGTATGAAGGTGTACATGAGACAGAACACTGTGTACATAATAAATAAAACTGAAATAAACCATAAAAATAGTAAATCAAAATTATAAAAGAGAAGATGTGAAAGAATATGTGGGATAATATCCCAGTTTTTCTGGGCAATCACCTCATTTTTTCAAACTTAATATTTTCCAGAGAGGGTAGTCAAAGTTCTAAGTAAGGCCTTGGAAGTATGAGAGTGTATAAGATTCGCCAAGTCCCTATAGAGCTTAACTATGAAGTACTTTCAGTTCACAGGGTAACTCGATGAGTCAGGTTATCTCTCTCAAGTAGAGTAAGGTTATAGCAGGTACCAGAAGGAGAGGGAGGATGACAGCACTTCAGGTGAGTATGAGAGTGCTTATTACCTGTTGAAGTGGGAGAGGAAGAGGTTTCTGAGAAAGAAATGGAAGGGATTTTTTCCAATTGGCCCCTGGTCTTTTCATTGGCATGACTGTGGGGTAGAAAAATCTAGGTATCAGTGATGAGTAGAAGGTGAAATAAGAAGAGTTTAACTGTGAAGAAAGAAACGGGGGTTTCCTAAATGAGTGTCATAGGCTAAGGCATTGAAGAAGTGGGATATGCAAAGAAATGCTGGGTAAGAGGATTCCTATAAAAGAAACTTGATAGATCCAATAAAGTAATCATTATGGAGCTATGCCACGGACGTGAACTGGGATATTATTGGAAATATGCCTGTTGATCTGACAGGTGAAGAAATGCAAAGTCCTGTATGTCAGAATTTTAGGATTAGAAAGAGGCTTTCAGTGTGTAGAAAAGGAGGCAGCATCTCCCAAGGTCAGTTATTGGTTAAGGACCGTGAAGGGTCTATTATCTATTCGTCAGAATAGGGTAGTAAGTGTAGAAAAAGGGAAAAAACAGAGTATCCAAGGGCATATAATGGTACTTTAGCAGTGGCTGGTAGTGGTGGGAGGCGTATAGAGGCAGGTTTAAAGGATTTGCAAATGAAGTTTAGACACTTATTTACTTCAGGGAAGTTTAATAAATCAGCATAGCTCCAGGTGGTCATGCTTATGCATGGGGGCTTTGCATTTGTGAGACTGGAGGGATTAGAAAGGAAGGGCCACCAGAAGTGTTTTAGAGTTGAGGTCTACATTCTTTGAGCTTACAGAATTGTAGCCTGCAAGAGTTGTGATTACCTCAATGAGGTTCATATCAATTTGGGTTGTAAGGCTGGGGAAGGATCCTCAATGCAAATATAGGTGTATATGTGAAGATACTGCAGGACATTGTTGAGATGTAGGGAGGTTATTGATTTTAGAGTATAACTGATTTCATGAAAAGGGAAAGAGAGCATATATTAGGAAAGGAAGGAGAGGTATTTGCTAGAGGGTCCTGTCATATAAACTCAAAGGGCAAAGGTTAATGAATTTACTTGGGAGGTCATAAACAAAGGAGAACATTAAGTAGAAGAGCTGGCCATGGAAGTTTGAATCTCAGCAATGCTTAATAAGTTGCAAGAAACATTTGTAAGTTCTGCCTTTCTTGTGAACTGTAGGGGAGAGAGAAGGAGCATTTGTTACCTGACAAAATAACTAAGTGCTGAGCTTCCTTGGAAATGAAAAGAGGTTTCTGACAGATTGTAGAGGAGAAATCAAGCAAAAGCAAGGAAAGATTAGAGAGAGAAGCAACAAATGACATATTTTCTTCTCTTCAACATTGTGGGGGAAGCTTTCTACTCTACCTGATCAAACAGTATACTAATAAGAGAACATAGCACTGTCGCTGAGAGTTTGGCATACAGATGAAGTTGATGTTTACATGTCCTAGGAGATGTCCTCAGCGATTTGTATGCAGAAGGGAAAGAGTCTGAAAGCCCTTTAGAGAGGCTTGAGAGTAAATAATTGTGGGGTGATAGTGTGGGGAGTCTGTGACAAGATGGTGAACTAGAAATGTGTCTTCAATAAAATGATTGTGTTTGATGGAGTCTGTTGGAAGCAGAGACTGAGTATGTTGTTAGAATATGGGCTTGAAACTTTCTATCATTCACAGAGTGGTAGCTTCATGGGTCTTCAAGAAAGAAGCCCAAATGTACCTCTAAGTCTGACTATTAGACTGTTATGCTACTCTCTGATGTTTTTCCATAAAACACCCAGATAAGAGCTAGGGCTATGTTCAAATAAACATGGAAAAACAGGACAAAATGTTAGGAGGGCTATCAAAGCCCTAAAACAGGAACATCCAGGTCTGCTTTAAACATAGACAATGCAGGTTGGATACTTTAGGAAAGGCTCAGAGATTCTAAATAGTTTGGTAAAGATATTTAGTTAAAGTAAATCAACATTACAAAATAAAATGAACATCATTCTTTGTTGTATAATGTTGACTCTAGACTTTTTTATTGTACAACGGATGCCTTTGTGTTTATATTTGTCTTGTTTTTTTTTGTTTGTTTTTATGAAACTCCTGTGTGTGTGAATTCCTTTGTGTGTGTGTGTGTGTGTGTGTGTGTGTGTGTTTATTTGTGTGGGTCTATCTGTTTGTTCTTTTAGTTCGACTTATTTGCTTCTCTTTGTTTTGTCTTATACCAAATGGTTTGTTTTTATTTTATCCAATTTTATTGAATTATTATCCCTGAGAAGACTGTTCATTTTATAATGAGAGATATGGATCCTGCTCAAAGAAAAGATAGGGAGGAACTGGGAGTATTTGGGAGAGGAGAAACAAAAATTGAATATATTGTATGGTAAAGGAATTATTTTCTTTTTTTTTTTTTTTTGGTTTTTCGAGACAGGGTTTCTCTGTGGCTTTGGAGCCTGTCCTGGAACTAGCTCTGTAGACCAGGCTGGTCTCGAACTCACAGAGATCCACCTGCCTCTGCCTCCCGAGTGCTGGGATTAAAGGCGTGCGCCACCATTGCCCGGCTTAGGAATTATTTTCAATAAACAAAAGGATTAGCTAAGACTCCAAGGAAATAAAATAGTTAGACTGTGACCAAGTTAAGTTAATTGAGTAGAGGCTATCTGAATCTTAGAGGAGGATACCTGGTATCCCCAAATGAGCCAAGATATTAATGAGGATCTCGGTATGCTTTGGAGACATGTCCCAAGATGTCCTACAGAGAAGGAGCCATCTCTGTGTAAGCAACATGTCCTCGGAGAATTTTTAAGGTAAAATATATACATGGACTTGGTCAAGGAGATAAGCAGATGAGGGCCATTGTGAAATATTTAAAGAAGTATTGTCCAGAACAGCAGTGAGATCATTTAGTATCAGGACCTGTCCAGGTAAATGCAAATGACAAGAAAATCAATGGTAAAAGGGAAATAATATAAAAGTACCTTTGTATCAAGGACTGAGAAGAGATAAAGGAATAAATGTTGGATAAAAAGGTATATGTGGACATGCAGGTGGACAGGAGTTACAGGTCAATTAATAAGACAAAACTTGGATTAAGTGGTAGAATACTTATCTGTTTTTGGATAGCAAGAGTGAGTGATGTAAGAGAGTAGATCATAAAATTTGTACTTCGATTAGTCAGATAATGATAGGTTTCAGTTCCTCAAATTTTTCAGGGTGAGAAGATAATTGTTCCTGACACACAAAGGCTGAAGGTCCATATAAATTGTTTAGTATAAGAGTACATTGTGGAATAATGGTTGGAAGGATGTATATTTGACACAAGAATAAACAGATGGTAGTAGTAAAAAGAGTTCCCAGAAGGGAGGATTGTTGGTTAAAAAGTAGTACAAATTAGTTTGCCTCCTTGTATTAAGAGCTATGGGCAGGCCTGCTTTTCATCCCGCTTGGCTTCCCGCCACCAGCTAGCTTATGCCCCGAAATAACAACACACAAATTGTATTCATTTAAACACTGCCTGGACCATTAGTTTCAGCCTCTTACTCACATCTTGATTAACCCATATCTAATAATCTGTGTAGCACTAGAAAGTGGTGCCTTACCTGGAAGATTCTAGCATACATCCATCTTGGGCCAGAGCTTCATCATGTCTGGCTCCCTGAGGAGAGGCATGGCATCTGCTTGAGGCATCTGTCTCACTTAGGAGAAGTGTGGCATCTGACTGAGCCATCTACCTCACTTCCTTCTTCCTGTTCTGTCTACTCCATCCACCTAAGGGATAGCCCATTAAATGGGCCAAGGCAGTTTCTTTATTAACAAATGAAATCAACACAAACAGAAGACTCTCCCACATCATATCCCCTTTTTCTGTTTAAACAAAAAAGAAGGCTTTAACTTTAACATAGCAAAATTACATATAACAAAACAGTTATCAAGTAAGAATTATAGTTACAATATTTATATCTATTTTATCTTTTATCATACCAAAGGAAAACAACTATAACTATCTATCTATTCTTCAATTCCATCAAGACTCCAGAAGGATATAATATTACCTAATTAAATGAGAAGTAAGCAACATACAAAACTCTAGAAATCACAGAGACATCTCACTGCCTGGACAGTCACCCAAAGTTCCTCTCTACTGTTGGGGCATCCATCTTTGGCCTTCAGGCCCATAGTTTCCAACAGACATTTCCATGATGCAGGAAATTTCAAAGGCAGTTCAGTCAGTATCTGCTGTGTCCTGCAGAATGTCTTGCAGACTCTTTCATGAATCAGGAACCCCGAAAGATCATCTCACCTATAGGCAAGTTCAGCAGTCCTCTCTCTGAGAGTTCTCTGTGTCCAGTTTATGCAATAGTCCAGGCAAGAGCAGTTTCTTACCCAAATGGCTGTCAAACTCCATAAGTAGCATCTTCAATGTCCATCTTCCTCTTGAAGTAGCAGACAGATAAAGAATAGATGCAGGAAACTTTTCTAGAATACATGTACTAGGAGAGAGATCAGATAACTGAGAATAACCAAGAAGGAATTAGGAAAGGAATTTGCAAATAAACTGCACAGTGGTGGGGCAGTCTGGTTTGGCAGAAGTACATTCTACTTCATTTCAGAGAGAGCAAGAACTCTTGTATGGATACAGTAAATTCTGATATAACTGAAAAAAACATTCCCATATCCTAGACACATCAGGCTTATCAGTAACTGACATCTTTGCCCTATGTTCTAGTTTGCTTTCTGTTGCTGTGATAAATTCCATGACCCAAAGCAATTAGGGGGAGCAAACAGGTTATTTCAGTTTCTACTTCCTGGTACATCACCAAGGGAAGGCCAGGAAGGATCTAAAGTAGAAGCAGAGGTGCCAACCAAGTAAAATATCTAGAAGTGCTGAGCAACCATAGGGGATAGCTTATTACTGACTTTCTCTCTCTAGCTAATGATCAGTCATCTTTTTTTATCCAATTCAGGACCATCTGCTAAGAAGTAAAAGCAGCCAAAGGAGAATGGGCCCTCCTATCAATTAGCAATAAAAAATTTCCTCATATATATTGCCCACCTGCCAATCAGGTGAAGCAATTATTCAGGTGAGACTCACTGTTCCGAAGTGTGTCAAGATGTCAACCATGATTAACCATTACACTTTGTGTTCAGTCAGATGGATGGAGGTGCGAGCAGAGTCTTCCCCTTCTTTGTTCATTTTAGGTAGTAGATGGCAATCCCAACAAACTCAGGAAGCCTGAGGAGTATGACATAAGGTTGTTTTCAGCACTTGATATCTAACCCAATCCTGTTTCCTTTGCTCTATTATTAAAAACCTTGAAGAATGGTTTTGTATTTCCAGTTTGAGGAGATTGTGATGGCTGTTCTCTAATCTTTGAAGCTTTTATCTAATACTGGCTGCTGACTGAAATGATATGAAGGTGGATATCTAATCTTTTCATCACTTTTTCAAGTATATTTAGCCTTGGTTCTTGATAAGCAGAATAATAAAGGTAAACCTATCAGAATTACACCTTGCTTTTCAATGGAAACCATGAAAGACAGAAGGTTGTGGACATATGTGCTGCAGACACAAAGAGACCACAGATACAAACCCAGACTACAATACCCAGCACAGCTTTCAATCACCACCGATGGAGAAAACAAGATAGTCCATGACAAAAAACAGATTGAAACAATATGTATCCACGAACCCAGCCCTACAAAAAACACTAGAAAGAAAACCCAACCCAAAGAACCTAACTGCATCCACAAAAGCACAGGCAACAGATAGCCTCCCACCAGCAAAACCCAAATAAGGGAAACACACAACCACTACCATTGAAAAATAACAGAAATTAACAACCACTGGTCATTAATGTCTCTTAACATCAATGGATTCATTTCCCCTATAAAAAGACTATTTTTAAAGAAGTCAAGACCAGCTAGTACTATCCACATGGACTGGGTTTTCCCACATCAATCATTAATCAAAAAGATGCTCCACAGACATGTGTAAGACCAGTACAATCAAGGCATTTTCTCAATGGAGGCTCCATTTTCCAAAATGATCCTAGTTTGTATCAAGTTAACAAAAACCTAAGCAGCACAGCTTGGAACTTCTATAGCACCAGTTAGGTTAAGACCCCTATCCTGCACATGAACAATATCTGGATGTGCTGAGCAGGTATCTGGAGATGCTCCCTGTCCTTACATAGGGAGAGAGAGAGAAGAGTGTCACAGATATCATGATAAGTTAAATTAAAGGACTGGATAAGATACTGAATTTTTTGTGATATATTTTGGAATCTAAATGCTTTTCTATTGTAGATAGACTGGTGAGAGGAAAAGAAACAGGGATGTGTGCTGGGACCCCAGGAACTGCAACCTTGCTGAGTGGAAGAATGGAGTAGGGCTTGATAAGTGGAGCAGCCAAATGACAGCAACTGTGTGGTGGTGACAGGAAGGATAGGTAAAAGTTTGTCAGGAAGGAAGAAGGTGGATTAAAAGTTTGAGTCCTGAGGAGAGCAGTAGCCTCAGATCAGGCCTGGGGGAATGGGCAAGAAGGGTGGTAGTAGCAGAAGAAGTTTCCTCCATGGGCATGGAGGGAGTTCACTGGTATAGACGTAGTCGAGGGCAGAAAAAGAATCAGGTGTGGGTTCAGATTTTAGAGAAGGGAAAAGTGTCTAGAGATTCCTCTTTGCAAACAACAGGGAGGGCAGATATGTGGAGAAAGGTTCCAGCAATTCTGACAAACAAGTTATGTTAGCTGTTGTATCACTATTTGTGATATTATCACTATTTGTCCAATTGGAGGGGTTTTCTAAAATGTTAAAACCTTGGGTAACAAAAGAGCAGTTATACATATTTTATGAAAGAATTAAAGTATCACTAAATACCAAGTGAGATATAAATTGAAATTAAACATATAAAGTAAAAAAAATGTTGAGCTCATGCAATACAAAGGGGTAGGTGGGGAAACATCATCTACACTAGCGGAAATCCTTTTTGGGTATTTCTGTAATTCCTTCTCTTGATGAAACATCAGAGCAGTTGTGAACTGATGTTGTCAGATATCCCAGGCTCGGGGATGTGAGAAAGGACCTGTCATGTTCCAGCCCACTTTGCAGTTAGAGGGTACTAACGTGTGAAGGAACTGCTGGGAATTTAGGTGTTATCTCATTGAAAGCAGAGTAGACAAATATGTTTGATAAGATAGCATTAATGAGAGTATTGCATATTTAGTGTGTCTGAAATACAAGGATGTAGGGAAAATTTTGATGATCAACTGAATGTTTCTGACAACTTAAGTTGCCAAATGCCTATGTTCTCTCTGCCAAATGCCTGGAGTGCAATTTCTTTTGAATCCCCATGAGAATCAAACTGTGTTGAGTCTATTTGTCAAAGAGTATTGCGTTTTAAAGCCTTTCACACAATCATGTACATAGTGAATCTTTAGACTGTTATAGAGAGCAGTTTTGTTCTGATCAAAATGTTACCATTGTACAGAGTTGGCTGAAATGTTTATGGAGATTTTAATTTATATATATAAATATCTTAACAAAATAATATTAAAGCCGGGCGGTGGTGGCTCACGCCTTTAATCCCAGCACTCGGGAGGCAGAGGCAGGCGGATCTCTGTGAGTTCGAGGCCAGCGTGGTCTACAAGAGCTAGTTCCAGGACAGGCTCTAAAAAAGCTGCAGAGAAACCCTGTCTCGAAAAACCAAAAAAAAAAAAAGAAAAAGAAAAACAAAATAATATTAAATGTGTACTAATCAACCACAGCTGCAGAGAAACCCTGTCTTGAAAAAAAGTAAATAAAAATAAAAATATTGCTGTTTTTCTAAATATTTTATTTGAAGATTAACAAGTCTTTATTAACATAAATAATTTTTTTGTGTTAACTCAGTTACAATTTTAGACTACTTTTTGTCTCAGGCTATAGTTAAACCACATCCACAAGTTTAAACAAGGCTTGTATTAATAAAAATCTCATAATTAGGTGTGCTTTTCTAATTTAATCACAACCGTAAAGCAGGTAGTAGTGTATTCAAGTATTTAGAAAGGAAGGTGCTCATGACACCTGGCAGAATTCTCTTGGGGACAGAACACTCTTGGATAATCTACTTATTAAAGCAAAAGGAAAAGAAGACAATGATTTTATTCTCCATCTTTATTTCTATTCTGTACCTGTCATTGTTGTCGCTACAGTTGCTGAAGCAATAACTAACGCTGTCAGAGGCTGGGACAGCGTGATTACAGCCTTTCATTCTGTTGTCACCCGGTTCATGTTAATCATTTCTTGGAAGGTATCTGTTACCTCAGTGATACAAAGACTTGCAAAGAGGTGTTGATGAGCCTAGACATTGCAATTGCAGATGTTTCTATGTCTGACATTCTTTGAGAGTCGTTGCCTAAATTTGTTTTGGGAGCATATTTCTAAGTAGAAATGATAAATCTTGAAATATCTTTCTAACATGAAAGATGTGTTCTAGTTTGCTTTCTGTTGTGGTAAAAGTGCTGACCAAAACCAGTTTAAGGAAAGAAAATATTTATTTTGCTTACGTGTCCCAATTACAGTTCATTTCCAAGGAAAATGCAGTGCCAACCTGGAGTCAGGAACTGAAGCAGAGACTACAGAGGAACATTACTTGTGGCTTGCGCCTCAGGACTCATTTAGTTTGCTTTCTTATACAACCCAGGTGATCTGCCCAAGGGTGTCACTACCCACAGTAGTCTGAGCCATCCAGCATCTACTATTCATGAGGAAAATGCCTCATCCTCACCCTCCTCCGCAACTTGCCTACACCTCAACCTGATGGAGGCATTTTCTCCATTGAGGTTCCCTCTTCACACATAAGTATAGTTTTCTTTTTAAGTTGACAAAGGAAAAAGACCAAGTAACACATAAGGCAGACCAACTAGAAATACATATGATTTCTCAATAGCGATTCCAAAATCCAGAAGGACTTGGACAGATTTGCTGCAGAGTCTAAGAGACAACATTCATCCAGTCTATTATACCCAATAAAACTTCCCAATACCATAAATGGAGAAAATAAGATATTACATGATAAACTCAAATTTAAACAATATTCATCTACAAATCCAGTACTATAAAACAGTGCTAGAAGGAAAGTATAAACAAAGGAGGTCAGCTATACACGTGAAAATGAAAATACAAGGAATAAAAAAACCTCACATCAGTGAAAAATAAAGAAGGGAAACACACACACACACACACACACACACACACTATTACTACAAACAACACCACTACCACCACGCCACTGAAATAACAGGAATTAACAATTATTGCTCAAATGATGTCTCTTAGTATCAATGACCTCAGCTCTTCAATAAAAAGGCACAGATTAACAGCATGAGTATGAAACCAGAACCCTTCCTTTTGCTACATATAAGAAACATACATTTCCAGGTGGTGGTGTTGTACACCTTTAATCCAAGCACTCAGGATACAGAGTCAGGAAGATGTCTGAGTTCAAGGCCAACCTGCCCTACAGAGTGAGTTCTAGGATGGTCAGCGTTATTACACAGAGCAGTTTCAGGATGCTCAGAGCAGAGGAAAACAAGTTGTTTACAAAAAATTCAGTTCTGGTGGTCCACAGTCCCCAAGAGGTTACCTCACTCAGGATTTTTTTCTATTTCTATCTATTTGCATACAAATTTCAAGATGTCATTTTTTTCCCACTGAATTGTGTACAACATTTTCTTTATGCATTCTTCAATTGAAGGTCATCTAGGTTGTTTCCAAGTCCTGGCTATTACAAATAATGCTGCTATGAACATAGTAGAACAAATGTCCTTGTAGTATGATGGAGCATCCTTTGGGGTATATGCCCAAGAGTGGTATTGATGTGTCCTGAGGTAGGTTGATTATCAGTTTTCTGAGAAACTGCCATACTGATTTCTAGAATGGTTGTACATATTTGCATTCCCACCAGCATTGGAGGAGGAGGAGTATTCTCCTTACATCCTCTCCAGCATAAGCTATCTTTGGTAATTTGATTTTAGCCATTCTGACTGGTGTAAGATGGTATCTCAGAATTGTTTGATTTGCATTTCCCTGATGACTAAGGATGTTGAACTTTTTTCTTTCTTTTTTTTTTTTGGTTTTTCAAGCTAGGATTTCTCTGTAGCTTTGGGGCCTGTCTTAGAACCAGCTCTTGTAGACCAGGCTGGCCTTGAACTCACCAGATCTGCCTGCCTCTGCTTCCCCACCCCCCCCAAGTACTGGGATTAAAGGCATGTGCCACCACTGCCCAGCAAGGATGTTGAATATTTCTTTAACTGTCTTTTGGAAATTTGAGATTCTTGTGTTGACAATTCTCTGTTTAGATCTGTAACCCACTTTTTAATTGGATTATTTAGAATTTTGATGTCTAACTTCAGGAGTTCCTTATATATTTTAGAGATCAGTCCTCTGTCTGGATGTAGGGTTAGTAAAGATCTTTTAACATTCAATAAGCTGCCTTTTTGCCTTATTGACTATGTTGTTTGCTTTACAGAAACTTCTGTTTCAGGAGGTCCCATTTATTTATTGTTATTCTCAGTTGTCTGTGCTACTGGTGTATTATTTAGGAAGTAGTTTCCTGGGCCCGTGCATTGACGATTACTTCCCACTTTCTTTTCTGTCAGGTTCAGATTTATATTGAGGTCTTTTAATCCTTTCGGACTTGAGGTTTGCTCATGGTGATAGATGGATCTATTTTCATTCTTCTACGTGTGGACACCCATTATGCCAGCACTCTTTTCCATTGTATAATTTTAGTTTCTTTGTCAAAAATCAGGTGTTAATAGGTGTGTAGATTAGTATGTGGGTCTTCAATTCAATTCCATTGGTCAACCTGTCTATTTTATGTCAATATCAAGCTGTTCACTATTGCAGCTATATATAATAGAGTTTGATATCAGGGATGGAAATGTCTCCATAAGTTGCTTTGTTGTACAGAATTGTTTCGGCTATCATTTTTATTTTGTTCTGTTTTTTATGATCTTGAGTATGGATTTTTCAAGGTCTGTTAAGAATTGTGTTGGGATTTTGATGGGGATTACATTGAATGTATAGATTACTTTTGGTAGAATTGCTATTTTATTGTGTTGATCCTACCTATCCAACAGCAAGGGAGGTCTTTCCATTTTCTGATATCTTCTTCAGTTACCTCTTCAATGACTTAAAGTTCTTCTCGAACAAGTCTTTCATTTCTTTGGCTAATGTTACCCTAAGATATTTTATGTTATTTGTGGCTATTGTGAAGGGTTTTTTTTTTCTCTGATTTCTTTCTCCACATTTTTATCATTTGTATATAGCAGGGCTACTGATTTTTTTGAGTTGATCTTGAATGCTGCCACATTACTGAAGGTATTTTTCAGCCGCCAGAGTTCCCTGGTAGACTTTTAGGGTCACTTATGTATACTACCATATCATCTGAAGATAGCAAAACTTTGACTTCTTCCTTTCCAATCCGTATGCCTTTGATCTCCTTTTGTTGTCTTACTGTTCTAGCCAGAATTTTAAGTACTATGCTGTGTATTGCTTTAATCGTGTTTAGATATGTTCCTTGTATCCCTGATCTATCTGAGACCTTTATAATGAAGGGGTGTTGGATTTTGTTGTATGCTTTTTAGCATCTAATGAGATGACCATATATTTTATTTTTCTTTCAGTTTATTTATATGGCAGATTACATAGATAGATTTTCATATGTTGAACCATCCCTGCATCTCTTGATGAAGCCAACTTGATCAAGTTGGTGGATTTTTTTTTTTTTTTTGTAAGAACTATGAATCTTAGTAACAAAAGCACAGACCCTCTGGAAATAGTGGCACATGCCTGTAATCCAAGTTTTTAGTGTCTGTCCAATTGTTACTAAGTTAGATTTCCAGTCATAGGTAACATTTCTAAAGGTTGTTCCAAGTACTTCATTACATATATACATATATACATACATACATACATACATACATACATACATACATGAATACAAGTGGGAAGCTGCAACAATGGCAAAAACTTTCCAATGCTGCAACAGAAATACACTTACAGATTCAAGCAGCTAAGAAATCTTGCTTGGAGGAAATGATAGAGGTTAGCATAATTGTGATGTGTCTTGACACAATTTTTTCGAAGCAAGATTTCCTCAACTTCTTAACAGAGCTTTTCACTTTTTTTTGGTATAATTGTAACTAGATCTATTTCTTTTTGTGGCTGAAGGGAGTTCTGCCTTGCTGGGTTGTCTACTCCTTTTGGTCTTTTGTTAGTTGCAAATAGAGTTTTTTGTTTTTGTTTCTTGGATTGCACATTTTGGGCATTTCTATGATGCCAAATAAATACTTTCCAGATCTGAGGCAAAATGAAAAGTCAATAAATTACCATTTTATTACTTCTTGCTCCAAAGAAGTATATTCAACAATAAAGCTGAAATGAAAAACAAAGTAAAAACTCACAAATGGTGTTAGATGGACGCTTCAAACCCTGAGTCTGACTCTAAATTTCCACTTGATTTTAGAATAATAATTTAATAATTGTAAAATAAATATTAAAGTTTTTAATCTAGACTTAATAATATATTAAGCCTTAGCTCTTGCTTTTATGATTGAGTTATGTTTAAGTTAGGTAGTTCAGATTCTGGACAATATAAATTAGTCGATACTATACCTTGGATAATTTGTAAGAAATTAGCCTCAGCAAAAAATTAAAACACACTTCTTTTCAGGAAGAAGTGGGATGAGGAAGAAATTAATTAGCACCAATTGGAGACAGAGGCATGGTGGTAAAACAGTGTACCACAGCATCTCCTTTAGTATATATAGAACATTTAATTTCTCTGCATTATTGACTTTTCTTAAATAGGACATGTAGTATGGTATGAATTTTCACTAGGCAAGCATGAAGTTGTATCAACATGAATTCCAGTTATAAGTTGCTTCCTTCCTTTTAAAATAGGATTGCTGGCACATAAAGAAAGTTAAGGGGTGGGGAGATAGCTCTGTCAGTCGGGTGTTTGCCAAAAAACCATGATGTTCATTCTTCAGTGCTCAATTACAAGCTGGGCAAAGTTAGGCATGCCTGTGGTCCTAGAACTGGGAGGTAGGAAACATAAGTATTCATGGGGCTTGCTAGAAAGACAGTTCATTCAAATTGATGAATTCATGGTTCAATAAGAAGTTCTATGTCAACATAAAAGAAACAGTTGAGTAACTATATATTGACCTGTGAGTTCTGCATACATATGTGCTAGTAAAAATACAAACATACACAATTATACACAAAACAAATAAAAAGATGATATATTTCTCATCTCTCCATCTTTGTAATTGAATATTCCAAGTGTCACACATTGCTGTATTCAGAAAATATTTGCTGAATCAATGACCAAATGAAGAAATAAAGAAAAATAACATTGTAAAAAAAATGTTCCTGTTAATTAAATGTAAAAGTTAGCAGCTTTTCAAAATAAGACCAAAATCAGAGCTCAGCAAAAAGGCCTCAGCTACCATAGGTAATTTCCTGTAGTCTATGTCATTGGCATTCCTATTCGGTAGGACTGGGACGATAGTGCAGTAGGGTTAATGGTGTCTATTTCTAACACAATCCCTTTGATTCAAATCCACATACATTTCAGTGATGGTTAGGCTTGGTTAGTCTTGCAAATTAAAGCATTACTGAAGCTGGGCTCACCGAAAAGAGATATGTTCCCAGACAGGAATAACAGCCAATGGTCAGGGTCATGAGTGTATTCACCTAGAAAATAACTGGTGTCCCTTCAGCTTGAGATACTGATGCTCATGCATTGATTTCATGTTTCTTAGAAGCTTTGGGGTTTTTTTTGGCAATACATGAAATTTTTAAAGGAAGAGCAGACGTCAGACACTCAAGCTCCAGGCCTCACTGCAGAAATTTATGTACAAAAAACAGAGATAGCTGCACATAGGTATCTGAGAGCGTGCCTGCTAGCCTGCTATGCATATGCATTAAACTGGAAATAGGGCAAGCACATAACACACATAGTATATTTACATTGTTGAAAGAAATGAACCAATATGAAGTCAAGAAGAGACTGAGAAATTTCATATCTGAATTAGCTTAATGATTTTTTCAGTAGTATGAGTTGCCAAGTTTTTCCAAATTAGCATCTTGCTTTGTTATGTTTATATTTGAGAAAAACATCATAAATCTATTTAAGTTGCAAGCAATATCTTTATTTGGCCACGAAGGCATTAAGAGATCTAACAAGCTGATTAAATTTAGTAAACTATTATTATTTAAGTAATTGATGATAAAATATTTTCTGTACTATGATCTCATATAAATAATTCTAGTATGAGCTCACAATGAGTATCTTAGAAGCCAAGACATTAAGATATGTTGATAAGATACAAAAATTTCAATTTTGTAGAAAGAAATAAAACTTTAGGCACTGAAATACATAGTTTCTGTTGTACCAATATTTGAAACAAAATTCTTTGTGTAAGGTGCTTTGAGGATATTTAAAGCAGAGGAAAAACAAAAATCAATATACTAATAATCAAATCACTTAAAGAAATATAGTTGACCATCAATTTACAATTACATGTTTTCAGATTTATTTTTAAATAGTAAAAGAAGATAATATTAAAACTCAATGATGTTAGTAAAATATGTTAACAGAAAAATAGTTATGAAATTTCAATAAATAATATAGTTGGACATGGAGACAGAAGCTGTATTCCTAGCATTGGGAAGGCAGGGGAAAGGGGAAAGAAGATGGAAAATTCAAGGTTATGTAGACTGGTAAGTCTACATAAGCAAGTTCAAGGCCAGAAAAAGGTTATGTAGGAAGCACAAAAAACAAAAAGGAAATTATAATGTAAACTGGAAAAAAAGCCAGTTCAATATGTAATATACAACTTAGAGAGACGTAAACTAAATGGTTACACTCTCATTAAAAGAGGAGCTGTTCAAAATAAGTGGACTCCCGAGGTAATATTTTTACCCTGTCCAAGCAGTACTGTGACCTCTGTTGTAACAACAGCAAATTTGAATCATCAGTAGCCTATCCTGTTGAGACAGTAGCTACTTCATAACAAACTCTGGGTTTGACTCCAAGCATGAACCATAGTGAGTGAATACTATAAAATTTCCTTCCATTTTGAGAGGAAGCATCAAATGTTTATTCCAAGAATTGAATGATTACGCTGAGCTTAAGTTGTAAAGATGGTCAAACCACACCACTTGATTCTATGGGAAACCTGGGAAGGCTGAGGCTCTTCAACTTGCCAGTACAGAAACCTTCACGGATGCTGAAAAGCCAGGCATTAAAGACCTAGTGGAATGGAAAAGAACTGATGTCTCCTGAGTTTTATTTAGCGTTGTTTTGTTCTTTAATGTTCCTATAACAAATTATCTGGTGCTAGATAATTTACCAAAAATATAATTTTATACCTTATATTTTGAAGACTAGGAAGTCTAGGATATAAGAATGCATACAGGTTCGGTGTCTGATGGAAGATGCTTTGTTGCTACGTCATGTAGGAGGAAGATGAGCAAGACACTAAGTACTCTCCATCTACTCTCTCCTGAGGGAAGAGAGCTTTTCCTGTTACATCTGGCTGGCTTCCACTTCAGGCCCTCAGTCCCTCTGTGAGGACTCTATCTTCATGACTTAAATACCTGTTGAAAGGCTTTAATAAGTATCTTGGTGGTTAATGAGAGACAAACATATATGTAGGAAAACCTCAGATCATAATAAAAAACTTTGGGTAAAATAAAATTAAAAAAGATGCACTTGTCTTGATTGTCAACAATATGGTCAAGGAAACTTGATTTATTAATAGGAAGTATATATTAACATATACAGGAAATTTACACCTCCTGATAGAGTTTTATGCAATGATGGTTTGGGAGACTCATAAAGAATAATTGATGCTATGTTTTTGGGTGAAGAATGGATCTCATGTTTAGAGTCTTCTTGTTAATTTTATGCACAATCAACAATGGGATTCATCATTGTAGGCTATTGTCAACATAGAAACAACTTTACTCAGGGTATAAATGAATTAAATAAGAATACTATTTTTAAGAGTTATACTACAGAAGACTTAAACAAGGTATATTAATAAAGTTATGTCCAATGTCAGCATCCTCTCTCAGCTGTGTCAGAGTACCTGGGAGAGTTTGTAGGAGGATCTTTATAGTGCACTGTATGTTCATTGTGTCTCACCCATTCTTTTGAATATATTTGATTCACCTCACTGCTAGAAGATGCAGAAAAATGGCATGAATCTATTAATATAGCATAGAAACCATCTGTCCAGAATTCTATTTCAATCCCCTGTTTGACACAAGGACAAACTTTGCTTATATTGCTTGTGTGTTTTAACAGCTTTGTTATCAAGTATGAAGGTTGGTATAATTACTTTGAGCCATGAGTGGCCCCGACCATCACCTCAGACAACTCTCCTGGAGTCTCAGGAAGCTAAGTTTTGTTCTACAGAGAAAAAAATATCCCATACCAATCCCTGAGCTTTCTTCACGATTAGGTAACAAAACCCTATCAATCCCAGGCCAACATGGATATCCTCCCCTCCACACACACAAAAAAATCATATAAAACTTGCTTCCTGTTGAGTTTTTTGCTGTTTCTCTCCTAAACTGAGGCAACTATCCTCTTGTGTCTTTTCTAATAAATTCCTTGTGTGAGGTGGGGTGTGCAGTGTTATTTGTGATATTTCTTACCTCCTGAATACCAGAATATATTTCCTTGCAGAGCTGTAATACTTGCATTGGGGAGATCTTTTTGCTTAGAGTTACAACACTTGCTTTGGTGATATCTTTCACTTCAGAGCTGTAATGGAGTTGGTCAGGGAGAGAGAGAGAGAGAGAGAGAGAGAGAGAGAGAGAGAGAGAGAGAGAGACAGAAAGAGACAGAGACAGAGACAGAGAGAGAGACAGAGACAGACAGAGACAGACAGAGACAGAGACAGAGAGACAGAGAGATACAGAGAGACAGAGAGAGAGAAAGAGAGAGAGAGGGAAAGAGAAAGAGAGAGAGACAGAGAAAGAGAGACAGAGAAAGAGAGAGAGACAGAGACAGAGAGACAGAAAGAGAGAGAGAATATGAAAGGAAAACATAAATCAAACCAATTCTGGCTCCAGGGGTTGACCTCACTGAGGTAGCAAGGGACTAGATAACAAACCAAGACTGAAGAACTGACAGATGCGTAGACACACAAAGAAGCTTATGTTGTGTTTCACCTTTCCTTCCATTCTCCAGAAAGAGTGTGTAATGAGAAGTAATATTAGGGTATAAGAAAAACATGCTGGATGAAGCTCTTTGGAAGCTAATCCTGAGGAATGTGTAGACACTCCGGCCATACCAGAACTAAAACCCATTGTGCCAACATGAAATTGATTAGCACATCAAAGAGAAAAAGTTGAACTTGAGTCCCAAGAGCATGTTCAGCAATTAGGACAATGTAACAGCATCCTTTGATGCTCTGCTTTTTTTTTTAAGTTTTATCAAATATTGTATTATTTTGTATTTAGGTGTGTGCGTGTGTGTGTGTGTGTGTGTGTGTGTGTGTGTGTGTGAACAATTGGTGAAAAAAGAGGTCATGAACTTGAAAAAGACAAGGAGAAGTATATGGGATGGTCTCAAAGGAAGGGAGAAAAGATATAATGATATTACAATAAAAATTAAAAGAAATGACTTAAATATTAACTGCAATAGATAATAATCTGGTTTATTGGAAGTTTTAAAGCATATTTTATATTTATTTATTTACCTGTTTATTTTCTCTGTGGGTATTTATGTGTATCCTTATACATGTGCCTGTTATAGCAGGAGTGTGTAGGTCAGAAGACAACCTGAAGGAATGAATGCATTCTCTCCTTCTATCATGTGGGTTCCTAAAAACTGGCTCATCAGCTCCCAGAAAGTAACTAGTAATAGCTGTCATTCAGCAGTTCTTTAAGAGTTTTGGTTAGTATTTGACATTATTGTCAAATTAGCTATTATGTTATTATTATCATCACCATTGCTACTATCATTATATCATTTTTGTCAGAATAAGCTTAGATAGTGAGTGATAGAGTTGGAAATAGCAACATTCATACAACATAGAACTCAAATCCTCCCACATACCACATACAAATCTTTGATCATGAATTTGCAGTTATTTTTTAAATCTCATTTAAAAACATCTTATTATGCCAATGCAAAAGTAATGGATTTATTTTTAGGTATGGTTCAGGTGTTTTCTACAGACTCAGAGTTACATTATAGAGCCTATTACTGAACTTCACGAATTAAAGATCTTCTTAGTCTAATATATGTTTTTAAAATGCAAATTGACTTGATTTTTTAAGTGAGACTGTTTTACACTAAAATTGTGGCTTTCCTAGATTTCACTGTGAAGCCTAGGTTGGCTATGAACTTAAAGTAATCTTCCATTCTAAGACTCTCAAGCCCTTGAATCAATGGCTCACAAGTGTGTATCACCATGTCTGGGGTTAAAAATTCAGATTTCTAGTCAATAAATCTAATTTGGAGCCAGTGATGATATAGTTTCCAAATCTTTAGTAGGAAGTGTTATTAACCAAAATTTAAGATTTCTTTAATATTAAATTTAAGCCATGATCAGTCACTAAACAGTACTTGTAATGGCAATATATCAAGATTTTGGAATCCTGGTGTGGTAATTTGAATGTACTTGGTCTCCATAATCTCATAGAGAGTGGTACTATTAAGAGAGTTGTCTTTGTTGGAGTATGTCTGACCGACTTGAAGGAAGTGTGTCACTGTGGTGGGAGCTTTTAGGTTTCTTATGCTCAAGATACTACCTAGTGTGTCAGTTGACTTCCTGTTGCCGGCAAGAGGTAGCACTCTCAGCTCCAACAACACATCAACCTTCATGCTGTTATGCACCCAGTTATGATGATAAAGGACTGAACCTGTGAAACTGTAAGCAACCACTCCAATTAAGTGTTTTCTTTATATGAGTTGTCATGGGCATGGTGTCTCTTCATAGCAATAGAAACACTAACAGGGATAGAAGTAGGTTGCAAGTTGGAGCAGTGAATGAACAAGGAAGTCACACTCCTGAAAGGCTTACCCTGCTGATACATTGCTGTAATAAATTGCACAATGACTGCACATCTCTGACATATTGCTACAATAGATCAGGAATATGGTGACTGACAGAAGCATGTGTCCCAGAGACAGCTTGGCTGCATGGTGTTTTATTTCTTCCCTTTCATTTTTGAGTCTTTAGCTTCAAACTAGAAAGAAACAAATTGACAAATGTAGGAGGATATTGCTGAAGCAGCCCTCCCAAAAGACTGTTGAAATAATAGCTTTCAATTGAGAAGTCTCAGATGTTCTCTCTGCTTCTAGTCCTTCCCAAAGGGGTCCTTAAGCCACATAATAAAAATTTAACTCTTAGGAATTAGGTTTTGTGAATTCAAGCTCTAGTTTTCCTTCTCCATTTTTTGACTGTATAAATACACAGTGAAAGACTTCATCTGCATATCCTCATTTTCTCACTGAGCTTTTATGAGCCATCTTGGGAATTGGGATTATAGACATTTAAAATAAAAGTAATTATCTACTATGCTGTTACACCATGCTTTGAAAGGAAAACATTTATTCTGTCAGGGTCCCAGTCATTGCTGTTAACTTGAAATTGATGCTAAGGTGTGTATGGAGGTTCATTGTTCTTTCCTGGTCACAGTTGTGCTTGCTCATAGATCCTGAGATCTTGTATGCAGTGGGGAATATGTGGACTCATGACAGGGGTAGAAGTCAATTTCCCTCTGTTTTTCTTATAGCTATCTAAAGAGTTCTGTGAAATGTGCAATTCCAGTTGATCAGAAGATTGTTGTTTCATTCTTCTATATCTTATTTGCTAGACTTTGTATTTATTTTGCCACAATCTGTGAAGGATCTAAGAAGTTTCCTCACCTGTGAATTAATGTAGTCCATTTACATGATGCTGAAGAAATGGAGGACACAGTCAAGACAGATTTAATTTATGCAGTCAGGGTAAAAATGAGGAGTTGGTATTCCACATGTAGGCCTGTAGTAATGGTAAGAGACCACAGAATCTGTAGATTCACATGCCAGGTGACAAAATATTGCCAGGATTGAAGAACAGTGTATTTTCCTCTATTTATAAATGAGACAAACTCTACCACTCCCCTTCCATCCCCAAGGAGAGAGGAAACAAAAACAGAACTTTTTTATTCTTTTCTATTATGTAGAACACTCCTAAAAACTTACCCTACCTATTAAGAATAGATGTTTACTTTCTTATGGACTAGATACATTTTACATATTTCTGTATCATATTTGATGAATAATTCTTTTTGGCATTTGAGATATTGGTCAGAATTTATAAGACCTTGGTGCTTAATATAGAAATTTAATGCAAATGCCATTTGAACTCATGGAAGTATAAGTTTGTATTGCCCTTTGGACCATATGAAGTGCCATCTGATTAATTTTCCTCTTCTAGGAATAGTAGAATATTTCCCAGAGAGAAGAAAGAGATTTTAGTTATCTTTTTCATCTAATATTAGGTCTGCTAATACAAGAACTTTTTGCAGCAATAAGACGTTTGAAAAATGCTTTAACACAGTGTTATACAATTACTGTACCCAGATGAAAGGGAATTAAACTTCCCTTCTCAGTTCCCCTTCTCTTACTAAGTAGAGACTAATCAAAGGAATCCCTGTCCCTAAGGGAAGTTATATTCCAGCGTGAAGGCAAAAAAGAAATAAGAAAACAAAGCAAATGTGCTTTGATAGTGATAAGTACTTGAACCAAAAGGATGTATGGAGTTTAGACAGAAGTGAAAAAATCTCCAGGAAAGTAACTAGAAAAGATGAGGGAAGGTGGGCAGCACAAGGAAGCAAGGGCAGGAGATTGATGGCAGGATGAAGAACACTCTAGGCAGAGAGAGTTGAAAGGAGAAAGACTTTGACGAGAAAAGGACAAAACATAAGGATGGGGCCAAGATGGCTGAAGGGAAATCAAAATGGGAGTGGACAGAGAATATGGGAGATTTGGTGTTCAGTTACTGGAAGAAAAGGAAGGTGTGAATCTTATGATTGAAGAAAGAAAAAATAAACAAAATCATATGCTTAGGCTAGTCCATTTTTATGATTATTAAATGACATATTTTTATGTGAGATTACAAAAGAAGGATAAACATTGTAGAGTCATTTATTTCAGTTTTCTAGGATTATATAATTGTTGTTATTACATTTAATTACTTCAGTTTTTCCTACTGCCAAATATATCCAAAATTTGAAGGTCAGGACTCTTTGAAAGATTAGAATTCTACCTCAGTGGTACAGCACTTACCTAGAGTATATAAGGATGTGTTCAGTACCTACCAGCATAAAACATAATTAAGTTGGAGCTCATACTGGTGCTGCCATGATCTCTTTTTTAGTTCCCACCTATAGGGTCCTGCCTTGTTTGAATTCCTGCTCTGACATCCCTTCACGGTGGACTGTGATATGAATATGTCAGATGAAATGAACTCTTTGCTTTCAAATAGTTTCTCGTCATGTTGTCCTGTTGCAGCAATAGAAATCTTGACTAATACAGATTCAGATCCCTAAGTTTATAGTAGATACATTTTACAATGCAAATAGAAGGGTAGCATGGTAAAAATACTATAAAAATGAGACTGACTTGTTCTTGTAACCACTGAGGCAACATCAGTAGTGTGAATTTCAAAATGTCCTAATGCATGGTGTTGTATAATGATTTCCTGTGCTTATAGAACTCTGTGATTTGCAGTGGTAAGTCTCTTTTGGTATGGGCTTTGTACACTACAACCTGAACTGCACTTCTGTAGCAATTGGTTTTATTTGTGACAGCATACTTTATTTGATGATAACTTTACTAGTATGAAATACAAAATAAATTAGTTAAAATGTTTAACTTAGTTGAGTCAATACATGTGAGTATATAGGTTTGAGGATACAAGCAAACATTAATATAATCCTAAAGGAGAGACAGGTTCAATATTTCAATACTTTCATTATTTTAATATATGTTTCTTTGGTTGCAAAGAAGAAAGATGAGTGAATGATATAATTAATACTCAACCTTTAGAGTGCAGGTCTGCCTTAAATAATGATTTCTTCCAGGTACAGATAATTTCTAACATAATAATATTATAATGAAAAAATTGATCAATTGTACTAACCAAGAATTAGATATGATGTGATATAAGTATAGGCTATCTCTTCCTTTGGGGACATTTATAAAAAGAAGTAGGAATGATTTATATATTTAGGGAGGAGTTGAGCATAGATTCACATAGTAGGATACAAATGTGCTGTGGTACCAGGGAAAGTGGTCACTTTTGGAGTCTTACTCTCCTTAATAAAAAAAATTTACCAATGGACTCAAACAGAAACTCAAGGACAATTTCAATAGTTTAAAAGAACATTCCCCAAGACAAACAGATTCCTATGGGAGGAGAATTGAGGAAAGAAGTGGAAAATCTATTATACTATTTAGTTGGCACACAGGTCAAATTCTTATCTGAGAAGAAGCAGCCACAGGGTCGCAATGATACTTTTAGAGATAAAGGAAGGAAGCTCAAATTATCATAAAAAATTAAGTTCAAGCCAGCATCCAAAAGAAAGAAATGGAAAAAAAGGGGAGGTCTTTCCTTGTTTTTCCAAAAGAAGCCTCTCTTTTGCTCTCAGCATTCTTTAGTTGTTTGTAGTTCTTTGTTCAGGTTGAGACCCCATGAGATTTCATTCTTCCATGTTAGCCTTTCTTGTTCAGGTCTTGTTTAGGTCCCATGTTGGTGGGACTTCCTTGATTTAGCTTCTCTAACATTTCTAGGAGACACAATATTACAGTAAGCTTCCTATTTCTCAACTCTTGCAATCTGCCACCTTTTTGCTATGATTAATACAAATAGCATTATACAGACTGAGTAGGTTACATTTATGTATTTCAGAACATAAACACACATACCAACAATCAAAGAGTAAACAGAATGAGTCTGGGAGAGGACAGAGAGAGAAAGTGCAAGAAGAAGTACATGGAAAGAGTTTGGGTAGGACAGGAGGAGGGAATGATATAATTATACTTGAAATTAAAAAAAATAATATATATTTTTTAAGCAAGAGGTTTTTCATTCACTAAGGCCCCAAAGGGTTAGGTAGATCCAGCATAGGAAAGATCAATAGTGACTTGTAGGGTTAAGGCAGGAATTCTGCAAATAAAAAGGATATTATCTCTGCTATCTCTTTAATATAGCTAAGCTAAAGGTGAGCCCAACATCCTAGGGCTAGTCATTGCCCAGGTGATTGACTCAGCACAAACAAAATAATGGGCTTCTATCCAGAGTAGAGATTCTATTCTCTTATCTAGATCAAGTTTTCTCTTAACAGATCTTACTGCTTTAACACTTGTGATTATCATTGAACTTCCAAAATGACTATGTTTGCTCTCCATGATCTCTTGATGGAAGAGATATATTTAGTGAATCCATATGCATCCAAGCTTAATCAACTGGAAATGGGAATTTCTTCTCTTTAATGTGTTGTAAATAGGAGCTTGGGCTGCTTTTCGTCCTGGCTAGCTTTAAACCCGAAATAATTACACGGAAACTGTATTCATTTAAACACTCCCTGGCCAATTATTTCTAGCCTCATATTGGCTAACTCTCACATCTTGATTAACCCATTTTCATTAAATCTGTATAGCACCACGAGGCTGTGCCTTACTGGGAAAGATCCTAACCTACGACAGTCTCTGGCAGGAGATTCATGGTCTCTTGTTTTCTTTCTCCCAACATTCTGTCTGGTCTACTCCACCTATCTAAATTCTGCTCTATCAAAAAGCCAAGACAGTTTCTTTATTAACCAATGAAAGTAACAAATAGACAGAAAACCCTCCTACACCATGTCTGTTTAAGTCTTTATGTTTTTTTTCTATGATTAATATTTTGAAAGAAATACTAAAGGGAATAGCAGAGTTTCCACATGGTGAAAAATTACAATTATATGAAATTACAATATTATGAAGCAAAGAAAGAGTTATGAATCAATCTTTACCCAAACATCTGATACTGAGCTGATATTATAAACATTCAAGTGACCATGGATATACACCAATGTCTTTAGCATTCAACGTGATCATATGATGCAAGCTGTGAGTTGAGCACAGGGACTCCGCTACAAGACATCAGAGTACCAGGATCACGTTGTTTATTACTGGGGTATTTTCAGTGCTTAGCTGAACTGACTCCTGGAATCCTATAGTTTTACTACTAAGCTAGAACCTCGTGGTGGTTTTTTCTCCTTGACATTCACATAGAATACTGAAGGCAACAAATAAAGAAATATCCGAAACAGATGTAAGTAGTGTTTAAACTTATGAGGTCACGGCATGATTGACATAAATATGATTAAGGCTGTAAGAAACATATCGTACATAGACACATATACAGTCGAATATGTGCCCACAATTTTTTTATGTATGAATGGACTGTTCATGGCTGAGAAATGAAGAAGGTAAAAGAAGGCACTGTTTCTGCCTCTAAACATTCAGATTTATTTAGTTTGAATGCCAAAGCTGTTTGAGTAAGAAAGGCTTTTAGAGATTGCATAAGTGATTTGTAAATTTCCATTCTTCATAATTTGCTCATAGTTCTTCCTCCTGCACAAAACACTCCTTGGGACCTGTTGATGTAGCTGAAGATATTTTTAATTCTCTACATGACCAGACATTTTTGTTTTAATGAAAATCATCCCTATGACCCCAAGTGTGACTTTTCTTAAGATAATTAAGACCAAAATGAAATGTTGAAGATTAAATGATATAGTATGATAATAATTTACCAGGAGTATTTAGAGAAGTTTTTATTGTATTTATTCAAAATGACAAACTGCTATCCCCTAATGTTTTATGTATGCTGAATATCCTTTATTTATTACACTTATGTATAATGTCCTGAAATAAACTGAGAAATATAGACCTTTCAATTACATTTTTAAATATACCAGGATGGCCTTAACAGTTATTTTCTGACTCAGATTTAGCTAAAGGATCAATAGTTCATTATGACACATGGCTAAAGGAATGACGGAAGTGTATAAATGCTAGAAATGCCTAAATATGTGATTTATGCATGTATGAATTCATGTATGACTCGGAACAATTGAAAATGTTGATATTTCATTAACTTTCTGACAACTGCCAAATTGTAATCCTTAACAATTGAGATTAATGATCTAAAATGAATCCTTGTAGAACACATAATACTTGCCTAGTTCACAGTAAAAGCCCGTACGACTTTCACTTACATTTATTGCTCAGAAGTCATCAATCCCTTCTTTTTACTCAGTTGGGTTTTGGACTTTTAATTCCTTTTATGTCAGGTTGCGTGGAACCCATGGAGTGGTGGAAATGCTCTGACTACCTCATGGAGTAGCCAATAAAGTGAAGGAACCATGCACATTGAGGCTAGACACTATTGTTCCACCTGCAGTGTGCCTCTAAATGTTTTTCTGCAAAATGGAGTTTACTAAATAGCTTCAGCACGTGGAAAATGAAGAAATAATGAGTAGTAGTGATGTCAAATTAAAGCAGAGAATAATAGCATTTTGTTGACTTGTTAAACATTATATTTTAAAATATTTAATTAAGTCCATTACGGAAAAGTAGGTGCAAAGCATGGGGCTTTGAAATGTAGATAAATGCATATTAACAGGTAGAGGGAGTAAAACATTGAATTTTAAATTAACTACAAAATAGAAATCATTCCCTTTATCCCTTCATTTTTCTTCTTCTGTTATAAATAAACTCATTCACAAGCCATAAGAAGCATTCATTGTAAACCTATTTAAAATGTGAGGCTTAATTAATTATTTTCTCTCCAATCTGTCCATGGGCAAAATAGTTCTGAGTATGAGAATTCTTCAGCCTAACAGCTCCTAGGTTGAAATGCCTGCTTGAAAAATCACAGGAGTGAGAAGTAGCAGTGTGGATAATTATTTCAGTAGCAAAAGTTGGATATCCAGAGGGCCTTATAAACACCAGACTGGCTTCGGTCCTGTTGATCTTGTATTTTCAGAGACCTTCCAGTGTTTGTTCTCTGTAATGATAAGTTTTTCTTCCACGTACTGACTATCAAACTCAAGTTAGTCAACCCAGAACTGTTACTGATATTTGGCTGTAGGTTACCATCATGTCCCTGGTCTTTGTCATCCTTAGAAATAATTCAGATGATACACACGGAACATAAAGTGAAGGACAGTTTACGGCGGAGTAGAGGGGAGAACATTCCCTGGGGTGAGAGAGGGAAATGACAACAGGGATACACATGTCTGAGTACACTTGGAAGGTTTTATTCTCTATCTTAAGTCCCCCAATCAGACATGACTTTCCTTTTGTGTCCTACTTCACAAATGATTGGCAGGACCATTTTAGTTAATGTTTAGCAGAGACTTTTGTCCTTGGATGTGATCCTTGACAAAGAACTCTGAAAAGTTTAGGAATCTTTTACTCATCTCTTCAAATAAACTCTCATTTTCTTTGCTTCTGTGAAGCACATAATACATTTCTTTCATAAATATGTCTTCAAATTCCTACATGGATAAAGCTCTTTATCTTTCAATTTCTGACTCTTGGTTTGTTTGTTTCAGCAGAGGAGGAGGGCAAATAGGAACTTGAGGAAATGGTACAGTCCTGTAGTATTAGATGTAGTTTTAGATGGTACTGGCTATCAGAGTGGTCCCATTCTAAATGTTCTTCAATCCTGCTAGCACGACTAACTATAAAACAAAAGCACATAAAAATATTAAAGCAACAATCCCAATCATTTATATATAGCTATTTAAACAAATCTAGCAAAAGACTTTCAATTTCACAATTTAGATGATTTCTTTATTGTTGTTCTTGTTTTAAAATGGATTTAAGTCTTAAACATTTTGATTTAGAAATAGGAGTTGGGAAAGAATGGGAGGCCTCAGGAATGGTAAAAGCTTTCTCAAATCAGGTGTTCCGTAGCTCGAGAGCCAGGGTGCCAGGCAAACTTTCATAAACATCAAAAGCCAATGATTTCTGCTTCCTTTTTTTGTCTTAGTGTGAAAAATAAACTTCACAGGCAATGAGATGGCGTTAGAGAGGAGTTTCATTTTGGGGTGTAGGTGGGAACTTGAGAGAATGAAAGAAGAGAGCTCTTGAATACAATAAGCTAGTCCCAGTGAACAAGTTACCGTTGATCTCTTGTCTAGGGCTTTCTATAGTACTTATGACAGAAAGTGGGGTGAGACTTGTGTACATGAGCTCACAACCTTCAGTCACTTGCTCCTCATGCAAATCTTCCAGAAAGTGGGGTTTTAGGAACTCATTAACCTATACAAGAAGAGGGATGCTAAAGCAGAAAGGAAGCCAAAAGCCCTTGGTATTTTGGTCCTCTGACCAGTACAAAGTTAAAGATATTTTCCTGTGGGGGAAAAAGCCATGCTATAAATATTGAGTATATTATGTTAATGAAGCAAAGTTTTTCAAAAATTTTTGAGAAGCCAAAGCTGGGATAGCAATAGGTGTTGTAAGATACTGCTTTGAGCCGGGCGGTGGTGGCGCACGCCTTTAATCCCAGCACTTGGGAGGCAGAGGCAGGCGGATCTCTGTGAGTTCGATACCAGCCTGGTCTACAAGAGCTAGTTCCAGGACAGGCTCCAAAGCCACAGAGAAACCCTGTCTCGAAAAACCAATAAAAAAAAAAAAAAAATAAAGATACTGCTTTGAGTGATGTCTGTTTTGGCCCAGCTATGAAGAGTTTGTACATTCCAGGATAGGAGCATGTAGATTAGAAACATCAGGTAGGAGGAAGAGAGCTATGAAAGAAATAGAAAGACACAGGATAGTACTAAAATGGCAACTCAGTATATAGTGAATACTGAATTTCCCCACGTTTATTTTCCTTATGACTTTCTACTCCAATGCAAAATGGGATAAGAATGTAAAAGACTGCTTTAATATGACACAAAGAATAACCACAACAGTTACTTGCTTCACTGCTTGAGACATCAATTTCCACTGTTTCTTAAGTAAAGCCATTATTTCTTGAGTAAATAATGTGATATTTTGGCCAGCATATGCAATGAAAAAACCCTAGACCAAGTGTCCTATAGGTAGATACTCTCTATATCAAACCTATTTTAAATGAAGGAGCAGAAGTAGGCTTGAATTCTCTGATCTTTGGTCACAGTGGAGGAAAGTCCCCACTATGCGTCATCTTAATGTCCAAAACACGAAGGAACCACACCCTACGTCAGAGTTTGTAGACACACCTGTTTTCAACCACTTTAAAAGATCAAAAATAAGCTCAAACTGTCTGACCTCCAGTCAAGGGGAAACAGACTGACATTTGTGGATCCCCACAAGTAGGGAAACAAGAATCTCTGTATTCAGAAAATAATTTTCTCTAAGAAAGAACCCGTTGTTGTAAGTCAGGCTGCTGAGGACTGAGCCAAGCTCCAGGATGAAAAGGTTCAGATTTCATGCAGATGAATGAACAGGTGGACAGAGGACAACATGTCCAGATGGGTGAACATAAGGACAGCCAGAAAATAATAGAGTAGGCCCTTTCAACACTGACTGTCAAATAAGCTAAGCCCCCAAGGTGGTTTGGAGTTTTCTGCCTGTCAATCCTTGATGCACATACTGGGTTGTCAAATGACAAATTGCGAAGCGTCATCATCAACATATTGCTGGACGTCCACCTCACCTTGGGAACAACTGGAGAAATTTATCCTTTCTTCAGTCTAATATGTCTGAGCAGTTCTTAGGTATGTTTCCCCTGACATGATTTTAACATGTCCATGTGCCACAGTCTTAATTTATACTGACAAACGTACAGGAGACATACTGTCTGTTCTGCAGAATAAGTCATTTTTCAGTGTGTACTACATGTTCGTGGGTGACAGAGTTTTCTATAACTCCACAGCAGGAGAACATAGTCATGGTCAAATTCAGAACCCACACTTCATGCTGACTGTCAGGTTGCTTCTGAAACTCAGGCTGCAGGAAATAAGAGAAAGATGGTTCACCACAGCAGAAATCCCTACAGTTCTCTACAGCTGGAGGGAAAGGCTGAAGTGGGTATGGCCTCATCTATTCTGAGCAAAGGCAGCAGCATGGGAATGTCTGTAACCTGACATTTGTTTTTCCTGCAAATATTTGTATTCTTATCTCTAAAAATACCAGGGTTTGTCATATGATCTGCTTTGATATGTTAAATTCTTTAATAAAGCGATTAAGTATTACAAAGGTCAGTATAACCTCTTAGTGAATATCAATTTTCAATTCCCATCAGTAACATTTTTCTCAATAAATAAGTATTCTCAATAAATAAGTATTCATATACTTAGTGTTTACTTTTGGAATTTTCAGAAGCAATATTGAAAATTAATGGAAAAATATGTCTTGAAAATACTTGTATCACCAGATATTTGAAGACAACAGCCTGGGATTTAATGATATCCCAAAACTGGATTCTGGAAGCTCCTAAAGATAGGCATGGCTTCCCATTCCCAATACGTAATAAGCATAATGATTAGGGATTAAAAACAGGGAAATTATTTATTCACTGTGACCATATTGAGTAGAGGAAAAGTAGCATAGACACAATTACCCGAAGTCTATTTTTTTTTTTTTGGCTTTTTGAGACAGGGTTTCCCTGTAGTTTCTAGAGTCTGTCCTGGAACTAGCTCTTGTAGACCAGGCTGGCCTCGAACTCAGAGATCCGCCTGCCTCTGCCTCCCGAGTGCTGGGATTAAAGGCGTGCGCCACTACCGCCTGGCTTCCTAAGTCTATTTTTGAGTCATGATCGGAGATCTAAGAAACTTAAGAGGACGAATTGAAGCAGGAATCAATATGTGTGCATATTTAGAAAGTCTTGTTCAAGGTGTGGTCTCATTGGTCATTGTTTTAGCTCTGTTCCCAGCTCTATGGATGATTGCTCTTATATCAGGGTAAATATATCCAACATATTCCTGTTTTTATGGGAATCCAGGGTGACTCAACAGCAAAGGGTAGCGATGGCAGAATTTTCATGCTTTTAGTCAAAGTAAATAAAAGACAAAATAGTGCAAAGATTATAAAATTGCATGCTACTTTCAACAACCACCTTATGGGGCAAATAATTAAACTGGGCATAGTGGGACAGGCATGCATTTGTAAGGCAAAAGCAGGCAGATCTCTGTGAGTTCATTTCCAGCCTGTTCTACATAGTGAGTTGCAGGACAGCAGCTTTTAAGCTTATGTTATTCATACTATTTGGAAAACAAACAAACAAACAAACAAAAACCATTTACTTGTTTGCTATTTGTCTGAAACGGGTTAAATGGAAAAATAATGCCTCCAAACGAGAAGTAACCTCTTACCAGTATGTAGTATTCTATGTGACAAAGGGTGTTACACTATAAGGCCAAAGCAAACACTTAACAATCAAAGGACTGTTCATTTATACTCATCTTTTGAAAATGATTGCAGAAACATTTTCATTGATGCTAATTACAGATGAATAAAATAGAAAATTTTAATTCTTAGGAAGAAAAGGAGAATTTATTTCATAATGTTATATTAGTCTTATATAATCCAATTTCTAATTTCTTTAAGTTCAGGCTCATTTCAGCATCATTTTATTCAATTTACTCTAATAATATGGAATGTCTTATTTCTGCATTACTTACTCTCTGACATGTTGTTAACATATTTTCTCTACAAGTGGTTATTCCTGCTCATTTCTTCCCCTTAGTTGGTCTTACAATTTATTAGAAAGCAAACCTCAGAGATATTGCTTCATTGAAAAAAAGCCAAGCAAAGAGAAAAGATCTCAACAACCAGATTCTGGGTGGTTCAATTTATGCCATATACCTTTCTCTACTTCCCAAGCCTTTTCATAAAAATGTGTTATGCATGTATTTTATTATTTAAAATTCCCTCCCGCTGGATGCATACACAGATGTTTGAAGCAACTTTAGAATTCATCTAAATGTTTTGTTTTGATTAACTTCAATATTTTCAACAAGAAAAGCATTCCCCTTAAAATTAAAACACAATTGAATATCCTTTAAAAATACTGGAATGATGGAACAAGTTTTTTTTTTCATAAAATTTCTTGAGCAAAAATGTACCCCAGGAGCTGAAGTTATGACTCAGTGATTAAGAGTGTTTGCTGATCTTATAGAGGACCCGTGTTTCGTTCTCACCACCCACATGGCTCCTCACCATTGTTTTCAATTTCAGTTCCAGGTTAAAAGATGTTCTCTTTTGACCTTATGGCCACTACACACACACATGGTGCATTTAACATACATTCAGGGGAAATACCACACACATATTATTTTAATAAAATAGAAATATTTTTAAAAATACCCTTTTATTTTCACATAAATACTAAGGCCAGCCAGCAACATATTCTCCTCATCCTCCATCTGAGAAGCTCCGCTTTGCAGTAATGTGATGTGGGATTTCCCTCTGTATGTTGTGAATACCATTGGTGAATAAAGAAATAACCTTGGCCTGTTGATAGGGCAGAACTTAGGTAGGCAGAGAAAACTAAACTGAATGCTGGGAGAAAGGAGATAGGCAGAGTGGGAATAAGTCATGGAGCTGCCCCTGGAGACAGCGCGCTAAAACTTTGCTGGTAGGCCACGGCTTTGTGGTGATGCACAGATAAATGGAGATGGGTTAAATCAAGATGTAAGTTAGCCAATAGAAAACTAGGGCTAGTGAGCCAAGCAGTGATTTAAATAATATGGCTTGTGTGTAATTATTTCTGGACTGATCAGCTGGGAACCAACGAGTGGCTTCCTACAACAGTAATGTAGGATATAGAAACCAAGAGCAGCTCAAGGTACTGAGAAAAAGTGATGGTTGAGAGCTTATCCAAAACAGGATATTTACATCATTTCTGCTGACAGTCAGGCTTCAATTCAGAAGAGGACAGAAGTAAGAAGAAAGAGCTAGAAAATATGATGAAGACAGAATTGCTGTAAGCCATGCTATAACCACTGCAAACACAATCACACAGCAGTGGCAATTATCTTCATTGTGCCTGGAGGACTAGAACTTTCAACAGTCAACCTTGAATTAGACAGAGGCCAATAGAGCCCCACCGGGCCCTGACAAACTACTGACTACTGATGCATTATGAGGGAAGGTCAGGCATTGTCTTCTGTTGTGTACCCAATGGTGAGACTTCCAGGCTCCAATGGATAGTTCCCAACCTTTGGCCACACTGAAAAGACACCAGTGTAGAAAGAAAAGTTGTAGGGAAGGAGAGCAGGAAACAGGCACGGGACAAAGGAAGCCTATGTGTCAGGTAAGAATAAACAGAATTCATTGTATATATAAATGAATCTTCAAAATGGCTCCATTTTGTAGTTGAAGAAATTAGACCAAGGAGAAGTAGAAGAACTGGGCTCAGGATATGTGTAATGTTCTGCCACATAATAACCCAAACTACATTATTCCAGAAGCTGAATACTATGGTATAACAAGTGATAACGTCCTCACTCCCTGTTGGTGTCATGGTCCACAGTGTATTGCTAATGATGTAGTATCTTCAAGAGTTTGACTCCTTGGGGATCAGAGAGATCTTGGGTGTTTGAATCAAATGATCCTAGTTCCTCTACTCTCTGACTTATATGATCCTTCCATTTCTTCATCGTGAGGTTATCACTTGTTTGGTTCCAACACTTATCGCTAGGAAACATCTTCAGTGGTTAAAGGTTCCATCAGAGAATGAGTTGGCAGGGGATGGAGGAGAGCCAGGCCATGGTGATGGTATCTTGCAACCTGATTGACTAGCAGCCAGAATACTTCTTTATTTATGCAGAATTTAGTAACTAGGGATATATTTATATTGTTCCAAAACATATATCATTTTTGTTCTGGGGCATGCGTTTCACTTCCTTTGGCTTATCTTTTAGTCATTATTAATAAAGTATGCCAGAACAGAGTTAACATTTCCAATCATTTTCTCTCAAGTTTTGACACCATTAATAAACAGAGTTATCATTTTTAATCATTTCTACTCTTTAATCCCATAACCAAAATTTTAAGATTCTAGAGGCATATGACAACCTGTTCTCAGGCTAGTAGCTTTTGTGGCTACAAAGATACTAGACTGAAAAAAAAATCTTCAAAACAGCCTGAGACTATTGCCATGTTCTAAGCAGTGTGTTATTAATTCTAATGGTCAGAGTAGCGGGAAAAAAAAAGGTTAAAACTGCTTCAGATTTTATTCAAATTCTGGCATAATGTAATTGTAATTGGAGACTGCTTTTTCAATTCCAGGCAACCCAGACACGAATAATCACATAAAAACAATATTAAAAACAACATTGTTTGACTGATGGCTGAGGCTTCTTTTTAACTAGCTCTTACATGTTAAAGCCCTTTTCTATTAACCTGTGTATCACCACGAGGTTATGCCTTACCAGGAAGATTCTGGAATCGATCTCTTTCATCTGGTACTTGGCACCTCCCTGACTCCATCTTCTTTTCCCCTGCATTCAGTTTGGTTTTCCCACCTAACTATACTTTGCTCTGCCATAGGCCAAAACAGTTTCTTTGTTAACCAGTGGTTAAAAAAAACACATTTACAGCATACAGAGGGAAATCCCACATCAATACAATGTTTATATTTTTCTGTCTTTGTATAATTTTCTCCATGTCTAATCCTGGCATTCTATTGCTCCTTGGTCATATGACACGAAATGGCTCTGCATATGCTAACCTTTCTAAGAAAGGGATGTATTGACATCTCTTTTTTATCATCTTTCTTCATCATTCTTTGCCAATAAACTTAGTCTCTGTGTAGAGCAGAGGTAACTTCAGCTAATCTAACTTTGTTGCTGTCATATGCCACACAATTACTTGAGTGTTAGTGGGAAGAGGCTTGCAGTCTGATCTGTGGTCAGGTCTCTAGCCCACCAAATCTTGTTGACCTTTTAGAGTTTACTTTGTTTTTGAATATCTTGCTCCTGCTCAAGTATAGAAACAGATGTTTCAAAAATGTCTCATAGCCTCATAAAGAAACCTCTGGCTTCTTTATGTGTCCCATAACCTCCAAGGCATAAGAAACACCGTCAAGTAGAGGAGGATATGTTCCTAAAAGTGGGAGGGGTAGTATGTTCAAGACTTTTCTGGAGAAGTTTAGGTGAAGCAGGACTCCTGGAAGAAGTCATAAATTATTCATGAGAAAATTTCCATTAATCTGATATCCCCCAAAGTGTTCAAATATTAAAAGTCACCCAAATATGCAACAGGGAGAGATGAAAACCAGTGGTGTTATGGCAGCCATCATGCAGACGAGCTTTTTTGGATCTTTATTAAGCAGCTGTGCAGGTTTTATGACTTCTGCTGTTCCATTAGATATGACTGTGCCAATTTATACCTATCCTCCAGTCTATAAAACTATGTGCTAAATAATGCTCTTTCCTTTATGAAGTTAGTCTACTCAGGTATTACATTATAGTAGCAATATATGCACTATTACAATATGCAAGTAATTCTAAGGTATTCTCTCTCTTTAATATATCACGAAGTCATTTTAGGACTCATAATGTATTTAATCACATCTACTATAAAAAGAACATAATATGACCATCCCTTTGCATGTTTTCTATGATATAATTCTTTACTAATTCTTTTGGCAGTTTGATATCATGCACACCAATCCCAATCACCTCTCTTCTCTACCCCTCACCCTTCAGCATCTCTCTAAAAAAAAAACATTAATTAAAAACAAACAAACATGAAAATACCCTTACTCCTCTGTTTTTCTCACATACCAGACACCTCTTCAATAGTCCTAGAGGCTCTGAGAACTGTAGTGAGTCATACAGTATACACCTTTGTTCAATCAGTCCCACCCACAAATGTTCATTGCAATAAGTAATAGGTCTATTTCAAGGTCTCTGTCCTCTGACACAATTTTCTAATTGTATGCTTACTGAAGCTCCTCTGGTTATTGTGCTATTGCCCAGAGTCCTGGAGATATTGTGTCAATGGTTCTAAAGAACCATCTTGTTGCAATAGAGAATCTGAAAATTTTATTGAAAAGTCTGCGAACCTCTCTTAAAATACTATGATTGGAATTTCTATATGATATGGAAATAGGAGGTTTTAATTTAATATACTTATCTGACTAGCTCTTCACACTTCTTTTAAAACATTAAAAACAGGAGAGTTGTATTTAGGCAATGGTCTAGAGAGTAACATTATTGAAATATTCATCAAAGGTATGAGTACGAGCTTGAGAGGGTGTATTCTGTAGTTCCTCAGGAAGCACTAATGTAGCTGACATCTTTTTACAAAGAAAACATTTTGTCTCTGTGCACATACAAATTGCAAGTCCAATTAAATATACATCTGGCGATGGATGGAGATAGAGACAGAGTCCCACATTGGAGCACCAGACTGAGCTCCCAATGAAGAGCCTGATGAAGAGCCGAAGGAGGGAGATCATGAGCCAGAAAGTCAGGACCGTGAGGGGTGCGTTCACCCACTGAGACGGTGGGACAGAACTAACGGGAGATCACCAAGACCAGTTGGAATGGGACTGATGGAACATGCGATCAAATCAGACTCTCTGAATGTGGCTGACGGTGGAGACTGACTGAGAAGCCAAGGACAATGGCGATGGGCTTTGATTCTATGGCATGGACGGGCTCTGTGTGAGCCTTGTCAGTTTGGATGCTCACCTTCCTGGACCTGCGGGGGGGGGGGGGGGTTGGGAGGACCTTGGACTTAACATAGTGTAGGGAACCCTGATGGCTCTTTGGCCTGGAGAGGGAGGGAGTGGGTGTATGGGTGGAGGGGAGGGGAGGGAGGGGGAGGAGGGAAGGAGATGGAAATTTTTAATTAAAAAAAAATGAGAAAAAAACAACAACTAAACCTATGCTGCAGCAGTCTTAATAATTATTGAACACTTAAATATATCATAAGAGTAAATGTTCCAGAAAAGATAAAACTCTATGTTATAAGCCTTTCAAGCCTGGTAAGCAGGGTGTTAACCAGAGCTTGTGTCTGTGTTCTCTTGACTGTTCCCAGGATTATGGAAACCCTTCTTTGAGCAAAGAGAGAAAGATTAGACAAAAATCAGGATATCTGGGCCCTCATTCATAAATGAAGTAACCCTTAAGTGGAGTCTCATAGGTGATGCTTGAGGAATAAATTTACAACCTAGGAAACTCACTCAAATAATATCCTTTGTTTTTATATTTACTATTTACTAATGTTGAAATAAAATGCAACATTTTTTCCAATGAAGAACAAGATTTTTTTCCGAGTCAAATATTAATAATCTTGAACTTGAGACAGAGGTTTTGTATCTTTTACTGGCATGCTTAAGAGTGAAACTTGCTATGTAAGATATTATTAGGCAATGAATAAAAGACACTCAAAAGTCAATGTACTTTCAGAGTTTACTGGTGTGGTGAGCACATAGGTGGGTTACACAAAATGAGGAATTTTCTTCTGTAGATTTCAGAGGCTCTTTGGTAAGATTCTTAGCTTTAGAGTTAGTGGAAACTAGTGGTCTACAATGAATATGTTCCAAAGAGTTTAGCTGATATTCAATAGGGTATAAATTAAGAGGCAGATATGGGTGGCAAATAGTTCCTCCTCCATCTAATCTAGGGACGATTCTCCACAGGTATGTGCAAAACCTACCCTAATCTGAAATCTTCTTACCTGTGTGCCAGGAGGCTTTTCCCAAACACAATTTCAGATCTTATCATGTAGACAATTAACACTAACCAATACAATTTCCAGTTATCTTAATTAAAACACGCTATATCTTTCCCACTTCAAGCTTAACTGGCACGGCCCTCATAAAACCTTGAGGTATACTAAGTAATTCTGAGAGACAGAAAATTGCATTCTTGTTTACTGTTTGAAGGCAACTGATCTGGAAGACTGAACTGACTGCTTGAAGAATTTCTAATGAAACAAATGGACGACACTGGGCTAAGGAACTTCAGCATGTTGATGTATAGGTGTCTTTGTTATGCGTACAATAAACACAATAAGGAGGTTTTTGGATTGCTTTGAACATTACTCTTTTCAAGTATGGTCAGATGTTTATAGCTTCAAGTTTTGAATACTAAATGCTACTAAGTAATACAGCTGTTTCCTCAAATTAAAATAATCTATTATATTAAATATTTCTCAGGTTTAAGTTGCCGACTTACCACATCACTGTATTTTTTTTCAAGGCCAAAACAGCTGCAGTTATTTCTTTGAAATGCATAAGATTCTTCAGCGTACAGCTATGTTCCTGGCCAACCTGTCATTTCTCATAATGATCATTTATGATCTTGTCTGAGAGGAAATCAGCTGCAGCATGTAGATGCCTTCCATTTGCCTGACTTTTATATTGTTTGCTTTAGCGTCCAATATCTGGTGTAGAGACTACATTGTCTGCCAGGTTAATCTGAATTTTCTTTATTTACTGATTGGTTTTGGTGCTTCAATTGAAAAGATACCAGTGTAGATATAAATGCCAAGAGACAAAAGGCATGAGGCCAAACACATGAATTTCTGAAACAATAATTTCAGGTCTGTAAAAAGTACTCTTAATATCAATTTAATTATTTTTTTGTGAGAACATATGTGGAGTTAAGTGTCTGTGCAGAAACAGACTTGCTAAAAAAGCATGGCTTATTTTGAAAAATGAATCTATTTTATAAGTTCGAAGCGAAAGTGCATGCAAACTGTTGTAAGTTAAACACTACATAACATAGAAATTCATGAAGACAAAGCTCCTTCGTTGTCCTCGAAGATGCTGATGAGGCTTGCAAGATACAGAGCTAGGGTAGTTTTGGTAGACATATTTAATATGGAGAAGGGAATGCATGGATGAGTTTTAATAAGAAATGAGATAGCAGGAGTTTGGTGCATTATTAGTGGAATCTATTGTACATTGCATGTGTTATTACACATTGTGTCATATTGCTTTTCCCCTTTGATGTCTCAGGAGACACTGAAAAGTAGCCAGCCAGCAAAGTCAGTGTTAAATATAATAAAAGATGCTATCATGGAAAAGGACATTTTTTGATTTGCATCTAACTGAAAATTTTTATTCTTATTCCTTTCACATGTTGATTGGATATTTACATTGTTTATATAAAATATAATACTAGTGAAATCAAGGAAACTGCTGTGTTCTCTAATTTAATGTTTCAAACATAGATTAATTATGAAGACATTGTTTCTAGTTCCAGTTACTAAAGCCAAATCTCTAGTCAATAATTAACTTAGATCTTGGGAACACTGGGTCTTAAGCAGTTTTAGGTCACCTTTGGTAATGATTGTATTTATTCAAGAATCAATCCACACCACTAAAAGTAATCAAAATATTGCTTATAACCATCATTTTTAAAATGTTAAACTATGTACTATGCACCTGTGATGGTTAACCTTGGTTGACAATTTAGTAGGAACACTTCAAGCAATTGATGCAACTATAAGGGTATTTCCAAAGAGATGTCACTGATGAGGGAGACTCACTCCGAATGTGAGTCACAACATCCTGTGGGCTGAGTTCCCAGAGTAAATGAAGAGAAGAAAGCCAGTAGTGCACAACTGTTCAGTGTGGTCAGCAGCATCACTTTCTTGTAGCAAAGCCTTCCCTGTCACAAACAAAAATAAACGTTTCCAACATAAAGTTGCTCTGGGAATGTATTGTCCCATAGTAACCAGTGATGTGGGATGTCCTTCTGTATACGTGTTACTTTATTGGTTGATGAATAAAGCTGTTTCAGCCTATAGCAGGGCAGAAATAAGCCAGGCAGGAAATTCGAGCAGAGATAAATACAGAGAGTAGGCAAAGCCAGGGAGATGCCATATAGCTGCTAATGGAGACAGACGCTGGGCTTTTACCAGTAAGCCACAGCCTTGTGGCAATACACAGATTGATAGAAATGGGTTAATTTAAAATGTAAAAGTTGGTCAATTAGAATCCTGAGATAGTAGGCCAAGTAATTTTGCAATTAATATAGTTTCTGTGTGATTATTCAGGTCTGGACACCCAGGAAACAAAACGTGGCCTCTGCTTACAAAACGGTGCCAACGTGGGGTGACTATATCCACATAAAACCTGAGAAAACCTGAGAAGGAATTCTAGACACAAAAGAACAGAGTTAAGCATGGCTTCTTGCTAACAGCATTTTCTCATGTGGTCTCTGTTTGCTAGAGGCAAGCAGAAGCATGATTACTTTAAGAGAAATCTCTCTGACTCAGCATTAGCAGCAAAAATAATTCAGGAGGGATTCCTGGCTCATGCTGAGAGCAGGAACTCTGACAAAGAAACGATTCACCACCAACAACACACACATGTCTGGGATCCATACACATATCAACCATTGGTAATTGCCTGAGTTAATAATACTAGGAATTAATTTCCTTTTATTGAGCAGGCTGTAAATCCAATGAAAAGCCTGTTGGGTACTGTCCAGATATAAGTGTCACTGTTGCACCTGAGGGGACATCTTGTGATCCTTGTCAGGGTTGTGGTTTGTAGGGTATCAAAACTGAGTAGGACAATTGACATCTTTTTCTATTGGCTCCCTGAATATCTTCTCCTGGTATTAAAGGAGCTAGTCAACAGGTAGAAGGCTTCAAGATCAACTCCGGTACTATTCTTTTAAGACCTGTGCCCACAGTTTGAGGTGTCATTGGTAATATCATCCTTTGCTTCTGTTGTATTTTAAAACATTCTGTGGAGCTAGTAGCTTGGAGGGGCCAGAAAGAATGAGATTGTGAACAAGGAGGTTAAGACCATGATGGATACACCAACTGAAACAGTCTATCTGAGCTAATGGGAACTCGCCAACTCCAAAGCCTGGGAGGGAACAAGCATAAGACCAAACTAGCCCCCATTAATGTGGTTCACAGTTGCATGGCTGGGGCACACTGAGGGTCTACTGGCACTGGTACCATGATTTATCCCTACTGCATGTACTGGCTTTTTGGGAACCTATTTTCTTTGGATGGATACCTTGCTCAGCTTAGTAATAATACGGGGGTCTTGGACCTTTCCCAAAGCAATGTGCCTTACCCTCATGCCATGAGGATACATAAAATGAATTGTTGATATGATGATCCCTACTGTTGATAAATAAAGAATTTTCATCTCTCATGTTCTGGAGCAAAAAGGGTTATAATTGTCTTAATATTTATATGTTTGTATAAACTATAATTTAATTTATTTCAGGTTATTGTCAAGACTGGACCAGGGACTTTTCTTAGTCTGGCCGTTTATGACAATTATATCTTCTGGTCTGACTGGGGACGAAGAGCTATTTTGCGTTCCAACAAGTACACAGGAGGAGAAACAAAAATTCTTCGTTCTGATATTCCACATCAACCAATGGGAATCATAGCTGTCGCTAATGACACCAATAGCTGTAAGTTGTAATAGGAAATAATATTTACTAATTATATAACCTTGTGGTAAGAAAGGCTGCTTGTTTATTTCCCAGATGCCCAGGCTCCCGAAATAATCACATAGAAAACATATTATTTGAATCACTGCTTGGCCCATTAGCTCTAGCTTCTTATTTGCTAACTCTTACATCTTAATTTAACCCATCTCTATAAATCTGTGCATCACTATGAAGTTGTGGCATACCAGCAAACTTTTAGCATGTCTGTCTCTGGCAGCAGCTCCATGGCTACTCTTGACTCTGCCTCCTTTCTCCCAGCACCCAGTTTAGTTTTCTGCACGTACCTAAGTTCTGCCCTATCAACAGGCTAAGGCAGTTTCTTTATTCACCAATGGTATTCACAGCATACAAAAAGAATCCCACATCATTACCTTCCAATTTTTTCTCATTTATAGTAATATAAATTTGTGACCTTGTGATATAATACTCAGAATTTGACTATTTGATATATAAAAACTGCCTGAAATGTTTAATTAACTTCTAAAGAATTTAGTAGGTTAACATCAGAACAATTTCAGTTTTAATTATTTGTGAAATTCTACTTCAGCTTCATTTATTTCTCATATGTTTAAAAATACAGACTAATTTATTTTTGGGATAAGGATTTTCTTACTATTTTTTCATCTTGGTTTATAAATCCACAGACATTGGAATACTTATGTAATTGTGGTTTGCAGTAGGAATAGCTCTGATAATGCCATGGCATTTCAAAATTTCTGAGTGCCCTGGAGGTCAAGGCCAGTCAACAGTCTTCTGCTTAAGTGTAATTAATGTAGAACATGTATTCATCACAAAATGCTGCTCATGGGCCCCTTCATTGCAGGTGAGCTCTCTCCATGTGCATTACTAAATGGAGGTTGCCATGATCTCTGCCTTTTAACTCCTGATGGAAGAGTGAATTGCTCCTGTAGAGGAGACCGAGTATTGCTAGCTAACAACAGATGTGTGAGTAAGTAATGGTAATCTATGCAATATGCTCAAAATATATCAAAATTTTGTTACTGCATTCATAAAATTGTAGAGGGTCAGTTCTTTTGTATCTGTTTATTCAAGAATTCAGCTCATTCTAGTATTTTTTTGTAGCTTTATGTGCTAAGTAACAGTATCCAAGAAAATAGCTATGAGCCTATGGTTGGGGGATGACTGTGTTAGGATCAGCTTCACAAGTTACCATTTACAGGATCATCTATTAAATTGTAGCTGTATCTTTGAGACTCTCACAATTATGAAATCAATTACAGTTAAAATTAACTAGAATTCATAGAGGAGACCAGTGGTCATCGAATAACCTCCTTCATAGTCTATGGCAGTATGCAAATGAGAAAGAATGGCTCATGCAGCTTATTTGTAATCATTTCTAAACTGTTAATTAAGAATGTAACTTTGCAGCCTTGCACAATGTTTATTTTTCCCAAAGGCATTGCAGTCTTTAATTAGTACCATTATAATACACCCTTATTAAGAGCTAAATTTCCAAAATAAATAATGGTTCAAGTGTTTCAATATTGCCATGAAAAATTAGCAACCTACATAAAAAGGTTAATTTCCCTTTAGCACTGTAACTCTTTGTATGTGAAAAAGATGGAAAGAGAAATATTTTTTAGAGCTTGGTGAACTCATTTCCAAAATGTGCTAGTTTTGAAACATTTTACCTCCTTCTTTGTATTTTTTCCCCTCATCATCCTTGTTAGGAAATTAACTGAAGTGGTTATGCTTACTCATTGAAAATAAGTATCTTTCATCTTTAACTTCACACTTCTTAGTCTTTATCTACCTGGAGAATCTTTTCTTGTATTTTGTGTGCCCTTTTGTTTTGTGAGTGGGTGCTACAATCAAGGGCACATCTTAGCAAAAAAAAGAAAACAAATTCTAGCTTGTTATAGGACTGTTTCAGAACAAAGGAGAGACTGCTACAACTATTCATTGAATTTTAATTAGTATAAACAATTTTAATACATTGGGCCTCAAATCCCTAGAAATCTTGACTAGCACCTTTCTGAACAGATTGGCTGACTACCTGAGTTAACTTTTAGTTTGCTTTTGTGGGCTGAGTCTTAATGATCATGACCTGATGGCACGTGCAGACCGGGAACATCAGTCATACATCAGTATCATTCATGTTTCTCTCACAGGTCATACTATAGTGAAGGGTTCGGGTCATGGCTTTGAAAAAAAAATACAGTGAGCAGTAGATACCCGTTGTGCAAAAGTTTATGTGTAACTGCCCCTAACAAGCTACCTGTTACCCTCTGCTGCTGAGAGGTGATGAGCCAAATTTGAAGATGTTTTAATCATGCAGAGTTGCACTGCGGTGGAATTGAAGTGTGGCACTGGGCCCCTCAAGGGTGCAAACTGCTGAGGACGACAATTTTTTTTTATCAGTTATGTGTCTATTTTGAAATCATGTGCTCTATCAGCAAGACTGCAAAGTAGCTGTGGCTTTCTACTGGTCAATCCTTTGATGATAAGACAGAATATTTCTGACACATTTAGAGTTATATCTGGACTGATTCACTTTCGTTGTTCATGAATGTTAGTAGCATCTTTAGTTTGCTAACACATACATGAAAGTAAATGTAGAAAACAATTTGCTTGCCCAATCGTTGGTAAAATATTTAGGTATTTACATCCCATACAACATTGTTAACCTCATAAGATCCATCACAAAACAGGAAAGGCAAGCATACTTTAATAAAACATTTCCCATGTATAGAATGAGAGGAAAGGCAAACTTGTCTTTAGATGGAGGCAAAAATTATTCAGGGCTGTTTATGACATGCAAATGTGAGCAAGAATTGTGCTTGTACATAATTCATTTTTGCATTATGTATATTTTCTGTTTTTATTCTGATGTGGTGATAAAACACACTGACTAAAAGTATCTTCAGGGGAAAATAGTTTATTTTATCTCCAAAATTACAGTTCGTCATTGAGGGAAGTCAAAGCCAGAACTCAAACAGGAAGCTGAAGGTAAACAATGGAGGGACACTGCTTATAGTGTGCTCATCTGGCTTTCTTACACAACCTAGGACCACTTTCCCAGGGATGGAAATCCACAGTGAGCTGGGTCCTCCTCCATCAATCATCAAATAAAAAAAACTCTCACAAAATAGCTGGAGGCTAGTCTGATCTGGGCAGTTCTTCAACCAAGGTCCTCTCTTCTGAAGTTACTCTAATGGTGTTACATACAGCATATATACAAGCAACTTTAGAGAGAGTAAGCATGTTATGTTCATAGGTTGATATATATATATATACATATATATATATATAAAACAAATAATGAAAATAGGTCATGAATTTGAAAGAGAACAAGGAGGGGAATGTGGGAGGCTTTGGAGAGAGGAAAGAAGAAAGAATATTTATAAAATTTACAATATAATATCAAATATGAAAAAATAAGAAGCAAATGAAAGAAAATAATGTAAGTATATGACTTGAATGTAAACCCAAAACAAAAAATCAGGACTGCTAGTAGACCAACCAGTCTAAATTTTGTACATTTCATGATCTAAGAGAATTTTTCCCAATAATAATAGCACAATTATTAAAGCACTTCCCCTTAAGTTTCCTAGTAATTTTTAGATTTAAATCTTCTGTTACTTTCCTCTGAAATGATATTTCACTTTATCTGGTAACAGAAGTTCATTGAAAAATGATGAAAAGTTCTACACTGAATGAATTTAATTGAATAAATTATATTAGACGCTTTAGACACATGTTTATATATCAATATTATATTAAAATTGAAAAAATAAGGAATAATAAAATACACTAGAAATTTCAAGTAGTACTAGTAGATAATTTATTGAAAATTTGTGAAAATTCAAAATCTTTGGCAATAATTTGTGAAATTGGACTCTATTTCCTATAGACACAACCCGTAATAAAATTCAGGACCATGAATATGTCTTGATTTCAATGTACAATTTGCTTAGCAAATAGTGTGACAAGTACACACCAGGACATTTCTCACCCCAACATTTTGCTGATGAATCTATTTTATCAGAATAAAGATAAGTTATTAAGTTACTTTCCATAATATATACCCTTAAAAGAAGAAACATATGACATGCTTAAGACAAAATTGACCTGTAGAAAAGGTAATTTGTACTTTGTCATTGTTGGCCCATATTTGCAATTTACAACAAATCAGATGAGATAGGTAGAGAGTACCGAGTGAGGGAGAGAAAGAGATCTTGATCATTTTCCATTAACATCCCAGGAGTGTTTTTTTTTTTCACTTTCTTTTTTTTAATTTTTTTTTATTTTTCTCCTTTTTTTATTCAAGATTTCCATCTCCTCCCCTCCTCCTTCCCCTTCCCTCCCCTCCCTTCCACCCATACCCCCACTCCACCCCTCTCCAAAGACAAAGAGCCATCAGGGTTTTGAGATTTTATGCCATGGCTGTGGTGGTAGACACTGTACATATCAAGTTCCAAGCTATCTACAGTCCTTTTTCTTTTCAAATTTTCCACTAATTCCTCCAAAAGATCCCAGCTGCTTCTTGGTAGGAAGTAATGGTTTATTGTTTTTCCAGTTCTTGTTTTAAGTAGTAACGGGCTGCTGTGTCTCAACAGCAGAAAATTGAGAAGATCAAATTAGATGTAGATAAGAAGGGACCATGACTTGGTTAAGACGGCTTCATGCCCATAATTAAAATATGGCCGTCTCTTTATGGAAAATTTTATTGCTTGGGAAAATAGTAGTAAGGATACACCAACATATTGTTAGAACACACAAAGCTTATTTAACTGGTTATTTTGTTTGAGTTTTGAGTCAATATTTCACTGTGCAACTTCGACCCATCTTGAACTCACTAATACCCACAAAAGCTGTGAACTTGTAATCCTCCTGCATCAGGCTCCAATATTCTGGGATTACAGGCTTTACAGGCATGAGCAACCATACCTAAGTAATTAGCATTTTCTTAAAAGGCATTATTTTAAGACTGCTACTCTATATGTCAGTTATAAAATTCAAGCTACTGTTTTCCTCTGCATATATATGATCAGTAAATGATTGTCAAACATGCAAATAACCATAAAATAGAAATAGAAATATTAGTCAAAAAATACAAACAACGTCCCAAAGACTTGCAAAGGTAAATTAACAGTGATAGAATGTATTTCAGCTCCTTTTTAGTGAAGTAATATAATGAACTGTTGTTCTTTACTTCATTTCATATGTTTATATAATAGTTTAATTTTATAATTAAACTTAAGGAATATAATGCTAATAATATATAATAATTCTCATTTATAAATTCTTACTTTTACTTCCTCCAGCTAAAAACTCCTCTTGTAATATCTATTCGGAGTTTGAGTGTGGGAATGGGGACTGTGTTGACTATCTGCTTACCTGTGATGGAATCCCTCATTGTAAGGACAAATCAGATGAAAAGCTGCTTTATTGTGGTAAGTGTCAAATGAATGCTTTATCATTGTGGAGAAATGTTTCTGAGTTGGTTTGATAGTTTGAAGTCTTTTTGTCTGTCTCTATTTCATGTAAATAATTTCCTTAATGTCTCCCCTGGAAATGTACCTCTGAGGCAAATTGACTAGACTTTGCTTGTCATAAAATGAGACCCATTATTATCTACCCAGATAGCAGGGTATTTACTGGAGAATATCATTACAGTTTTCTATCCCTGAGATGCAAATTAAAAGTGCATTGGAGGCAGTTTTGTAAACCTCCTTGAAATTTTTATTTACCAATAATTTTAGGCTCTTATTCCTAAAAAAACTAACTCCGAAGTATCAATGAGTGGTGGATGTGGCACACTTATTTTGTAGCAAGGATCCACCCTCAGACGAACACATTGAAGTCATGTAAAAGTATTGTTCATTCCATTTTGTTTCCAGGATCATCATGGGACTAGAGTCCTGCGAGGTTGAAACTAGCTGTGATAGCCATGGTTCATAAGAAACATGGCTTTCCGACATGCGTGCCTCCCTGGTAGTGACAATAAGCAAAATCATTCTCTGAAGAAGATTGTTTTTTCTGTCCTAGGAATCAGCAAGAATCTGTCTTCCTTTCCCTATCAATCTTGACTGTACAATTATCCAGATTCAACTTGAAAATAGTATGATTTATTTTAACTTTACGAGACCAACAGCATTAGATCTCAGTGCCATAGAAAATTTCAGTGACCTGCTGTATTTTCTACTTTCTTGAGAAACAGCTTAGGTCTCCTGTATAATGATAACATACAGTATTGTTTTTGGTTTTTTTGTACTATAATCCCTTTTAACATAGTGTCTTCCATTTTAAATCTGTCTGAGTTGATGCAAATGACAGGTTTTCAGTCTTTTAAATAAGTTCTAAGCATCCTGTTTTATACATAGACCATGCATTCCTAATATTTCATCCTTGGTTGACACTTTGATTTCCTGTTTTGGAAACTATAGTATTTCAGTAAACATAGAAGTGCAGATGCTGCTGTTACTATTTCCATCCTTTGATATATATGTATCGTAGGATCATTGGCTCATACGATAGTTGAATTTATCGTTTTTGAAAACTTCTCATAATATTTTCTATAAAGATTGCAGTAAAAATAAGTAAGTATTCCCTTTTATGTACATGTTGGCTGGAAATTGTTATCTTTTGATTTTTCTTGATAGTTATTCATTATATGGTATTCTTGCTAGTCAAGATTGCATAGTGTTTCATATTGTTTTCTTCCTGTATTCTGCTGAGTTTTTCCAGCACTTTTTCATATACTTTTTGAATGTTTAGGCATTTTCCTTTAGAAAATGGTAATTTAAACCTATTGGTTAGAATTAACTTTATTGTAATTCATTTTACAACCTCCTGAAACTTATGATGTTGGCACTGACAGCTATACAGTTTGTTCTTGGCCCTCATCTGAGGCATCCCATGACTTTGGGCATATTGCATTTTTAAAGTTTCCATTTGGTAGTTAAAGAAAATGTTATTCATCTCAGTGGATATTTTAAACTGTTAGCAGAAATTTATTAATATTTCTGTGATTCTTTGATATTCTCATAGGGAATGCATGCTTTGTTAACTTTTTATTATGAAACCCTTGTAAATACGAATGCACTAATTGAAATTGATGGATAATAACATTTTTTTTTTACTAATTCTGACATAGAAACTTTTCCTTGTTTATTGAATACATGTTATATGCTTATTCCTGGAAAGCAGGGGGAGAAGTTTGAGCAACAGTAGGTAGCTACAGTACTAGACCACTAATTAGGAAGCACCAGGTCTATAGGACTCAGCGAATGGATGAACTCTTGTTCCATGGTAACTAATAGACACTGTAACTCAGATCTTTCATAGAGCACAGCACTGCTTTCTGGATCTAGATTCCATTAGTAAGAAGATAAATTTTATGCATGATTAGGAATCTCTAGAAGTATTTCTATAGACCTCTAACTATAAGTTTGAATCTTTATTCATAAGAAAATAGAAGTTGCCGAAGTGGATTCAAACCTTGTTATAATCGCCGTTGTATTCCTCATGGCAAACTCTGTGATGGTGCTAATGATTGCGGCGATAACTCCGATGAACTGGATTGTAAAGGTAAATACCCTCACATAAGCTTGGGATATCAGACAATATGATAGCTGTTTATTAAACTTTCACAAGGTTTGTCCCTGAGAAAATTGTGCTATGAAAACATCTGACGACATCTTTTCCAAATACGTTTGGAATAGAACTCTAGATCACCATATTAAGACAATTAAGCCAGATTTGGGGATATGAGAATCTCATGATCTCCTCCATCACACATGAAATGAAAAATTTGATTCTATGAAATCTGAGAGAGGATAGTTTTTATCCGAGGATATCACCAAAGAGGAGCATTTTGGAGAAAGCCTAAACAGTGAGTACAATGATACAGTTTGATTAAAGCAAGTATTCACTTTTCTAAATCAGTCAAGATGAACTGAATTTAAAAATTTATGACAACTTTCTAGGGTCTATTATTTAGCTCACATTTAACTATTGTCCTTTCTTTAATTCTATTTTATCAATTGTTTTTAGGATGTTTATGTCAGAATATTCTGTAGGCATAATTTTCTGTCCCACCATCCAGTTTCCAAATAATGACAAAAACTTATTAGTTATAACTGCTCAGCCAAGAGCTTAGCCTTATTACTGCCTTACAAGTTAAATAATCCAAAATGCAAATAAATCCTAGAGATAGATTTGGGGGTTTAACCTGAAGGTCTGATAAGCAAAAAAAGTCAGCCGTTGACTTCTACCTCAGTTTAAAATGGGGATCCTGCCTCCAGGAATCTCAGAATGAGACTGTGTCTGAGTGCTGTCTCCTGCCATCTTATACTGCTTTCTAGGGATGGGATTAAAGGTTTCTTGGCAAACTAGTGTGGCTGCTGAGATTAAAGGTGTATGTCACCACTGCCTGATCTGTTAGGCTGACCAGTGGGGCTGTTTTACTCTCTGATCTTCAGGCAAGCTTTATTTATTAAAATACAAATGAAATATCACTATACATTTCTATTAATTTATGTGATGCTACACGAATCAAGGCTTGTTATTTTGTTTTATACATATCCTACTTCTTCTGCATTTGGCTGGAGTCTCCATCATTCTTCCTCTTAGCATTCTCTCAGTCATGCTTTCCCACCTACCCTTCCTTCCTAGCTATTAGTCAGTTAGGTCTTTATTAAACCTGTGAGATCAACACAGCATCTTGATGCACCAAAGGATTATTCCTCAGCAATACTCAATACTGAATTTATTGCTCTAAGAATGATTATCTTTGTTCTGTTGTACCTACCGTATCATTTCCTAATGTATGGGTAAAATATTTAGTACTAGTAACTAAAACTAAAGGTATTAATGATACATGTTTACACATGCCATATTCTTCATGTTTCTAATATACTCAATGACTTCTAGTGAATTTATGCGATTTTGCATTCATTATAATCAATAAATTCAGAACATTTATCTGATTTCCTAATTATCATTCTTATTGCTTACCACAATTTTGTCTTTTGTAAACATTTCACACAGTTTATGTCATACAGTGTACATAGTTCTTCATGTCCTGCTTCTTTCAGTTAAGATATGTCTTTGAGATTCATCCATGTTGTAAAATGTGCCAACATATGATGAAACTTGTTTCTGCTTTTCTTTTTCTAATTTTTTCATTATTAAATCTATAATATAATTACATCATTTCCCATTTCCTCCCTTCAAACCCTTCCAATATACTCCTCAAAGAGGTTTTGTTTAAATTCATGGCCCTTTTCTCCCACTAATATCTAACAATAGTGTGTGTGTGTGTGTGTGTGTGTGTGTGTATTCGTAAGTAAAACTTTCTGTGCATTATGTTACACACAGGTATGTCTTAGGGACTAACCTTTAGAATTAGATACAAAGTTGGTGTACTATTCTGTGGAGGAAGACTATTTATACCATTCTTAGAATTCCTTAGTTGCCTGTAGTTCTATGGCTGGAGTTGAAGCCTCATAGAATCTTGTGCCTCCTTATTGTATATTTCATTAATAATGCAATGAATATATGGGCAATTTTCCATTTGTCAGTTAGAATAGCTTTACAGTCAATCTACTTTAGTCCTGAATTGAATATACTTTATACAGCTTTCCCTGCCTATGATTTCCTAATTTGTTTCTGTGTTAACAGGTTGATATTTCTTACATGACTACTAGGGCAAATACTCAAATTAGACTTTCTCCTCCTACTCTTATTATCTCAATTTTATAAGGCCCTGAACCAGTTTCTATATCAGTTTCCTAAAAACTAAAACATTCAATCAAATTAAGTAATATTATTAACATTATAATGAATGGTAAATAATATTCAGAAAATGCATACCCTATATAAAATGACGTGTTAGTGTTGCCGTTTTTAAAATTTCTGACCAATGGTGACCCTGAATGGCATACAAATATTTGTAAGTCAAATGACAACATGTCAGGCTAGTTAAAATCTGTACACAACAAGTATTTCTAAAACAGTGTCCTTTTTAAAATCTCTCCTTTTGCTGAACACTTTTTAAGTAAAATACTCCAACCTAGACTGAAACACAAAATTAGGACATAATATACATCTTCCTCTTAGGAAATTGACTGAAAATTTTAATCCCCCACTGATTGTTTCCATGTTCTCAGGTGTTATTACGGACATCGGTTATTTAGGAATAGGATAAGCTCAGATTAGTTTCCTCTGAAATTTGGAAATTTGCAAATAAAGCTATTCCAATGATCCGATAGCCAGAGTTCCACTAGTGGATCTCAGATAAGAGGTATTGATTTTCATACTCAATGAGGAGAATAAGGAGAGCACATCAGACAGTATAAAGGATGGTTATTTTAAAATAATGAGTCAAAAGTTTGTGCTAAATTTTAAAAATTCAGCATAAAAATCTAAGTATATTGGAGGCACAGAGGAAAAATCCTCTTAAGAATATGTTATTAGGAATGCCCAATAACTCAACATTTTAAGTGTTGCAGAGAAAGCAAAACGACAGACTTGAGCAACAAGTGCCAATTTATCTTGGTGAATCAGAGGTCATTTATTGATTACACTGATGAAAGTAAGCTTAATGAAGTCATAGGAGAATCAGATCAAAAATGAAATAAGACAGAAGAGTGATCAGTAAGGGATTATTGATAGTGAATATAGAAACTTTTATAAAATATTGATGGAAAAGGAAAAGTATGATTCAGAGTTGAGATTAAATGGCTCCGAGGAATTAAAGAATTGAGGAAATGTGTGCAAAAGACTCAGGAGATTCAGGGAAGTCATGCAAAGCCTAGCAGCTTGCAGGAAAGCCTTTTACTTTCTTGTCACCTCAGGTTCAAAGGAAGCAGATCCAATGTATTTTCAAAGTAAGTTATTTTATATTCTCTATTAAAATTTAAAAACAATAAAAATGATAAGACATTGAATGTAGACAGAGGGAAATTGATAAACATTTAAAAGGAGGAAGGAATGAAAATGAACTGAAACCAAGGAATGGATACTATCTATGTGGTAGCTAGCTTCAAGCAGGAGTGAATGTATTCAATTAGGTTGCTGGTAAAAATAAGAAAACAGAGCTTGAAGAGGCTAAACGAAAGTTTATGGAAAATCTGTGTCAAATTTTTTTTCTCAAAAGAAGCTATTGGAACTTAATCCAACTCTGTTAATTAAGGGTTTATTGCTGAGAAGAGACATCATGATCACAGCAACACTTATAAATTAACATGTTTAATCTGGGCTGGTTTAGAGAACAGAGATTTTTGTCTATTATCATCATGGTGGGAAACATGGTGGCATGCAGGCAGACACAGGGCTGGAATGGTAGCTGAGAGTTCTACATCTGGATTCACAGGTACAAGATGTGCAGAAAACACTGTGTGTCATTTGATCACCTGAGACCTTAAAGGCACCCCTAGTGAAACACTTCTTCCAACAAGGCCATATCTACATGATTTAATCTGTTTACACTTCCTTGAGCCCCCTTCCTCCTCAAATTGTATATTTTGTATATTTCCTTTCTCAGTTTTTTTGTTTCATTATAAATTTACATAAGGTGAACACTAAGAACCATATGAAATAGTCAATTTTAACCTGTTTTGAAATTTCTACTGCTGATGCATCTAGCCTAAAACTTTTTCATTTAGCCTCAGGCAGATGTTTTGAACAAGGTAAAAGTGGTCACATTCTTAACTAAAGTAACAAGAACAGTCTCTAGTCCACATATTAAAATTCTTCTCTGAAATCTCTTAAGCCAGACCTCTATGTTTAAAATCACCTTAAGCACCACTGTCTCCATATTCCTATCAGCATGGGCAATTAACCCCCATTTAAAGCATTCCTCTGATTTTCTAACTCAAACTCCCAAAGCCCACATTTTTTCCAAGTTAAAATAAATTCTACCTATTACAACAATACGCCATTCCTGGTACCAGTCAAGGTTTAATTGCTGTGAAGAGACCTCATAAGCACATCAACTCATATAAAGGTTGTGGCATGAACTTCAGAGAACTCAAAGGCACCCTGGGCGATACAAGTCCTCTAATAAGGCCACACCTCCTAACAGTACCACTCCCCATGGATCTATAGAAGTCATTTTTATTCAAAACACGACAGCTACTATATGTTTTCTTGAGAAAAGTAGTTTTGTCTTAAAATTGTAATATACTCATATGTTTGGAATTATAAAATACTGTGTCTACTAAATGATATGTATTTGTAAAGTTGTGGTATGTTTAAAGAAGAAAGTCATAAAATATAGATAAAATACAATATATCTAATTTTATCTACAATAGTGACTGCCAAAACAGTACTTATTAAAAAGAAGTATTGTCCTTCTTTTAAAAAATTTACCATCTCATTACACTATTGGTCACAAAAGTGCATCGAGAATTAGGCTTTGGTAATAATGTTTCTTGTTTGGTAATGATAGAATAAACTTCATAGCAGTTGGATACTTTAATTCAAATAAAGCATAGATCTTGACTTTTTTACTATAATGCTAGGTATTTGAAATTAAAGTTCATTTAAACATGGTCTCAAACTCATTGTTAATTTTTAGAACTTAATGTGATTATGTAAGTTTTGTCTTCATTTTCAAACGTGCTCAGAAAAATATTGAAAGACTCCACCATAACTCAAAAGCAAATTAATAGTCCTGTGTTTGCACACCTTGAAAACTTAAGCAGTTATGGAATAATTACATAGAAGGTGTGAATGAAAGTAAACAAATTAGAATTACTACAGAAAAATTAAGATCATTTCTGTTTAAATCCCCATGGCAGATTCTTTAGCTGCAGACAGCATGAAAAGTAAGAAGAAAGAATCAACTTTAGTTATTTGTAAGAATTATCCATGAACCACAGAAAGACCTATTGATTTTATGTCTTTTTAATCTCATAAAGTATTTCAATTGACTAAATAAAAAGAAAGTGGAAGAAAAAAAACAAGGAAAGTATATTGAAGAATCAGTGGCTTTGATTTTCATCATTCTGCCCCCCTTTGATCCATGTCCCTGTCAGAACTTATTTTGTGGTATCTCATTTCTACTCCCAGTGTGATGTGGTTGTACTCGTACTAGTGTTCTATAGACTAATTGACTTCTGTTGAACTATCTGGAGGGAAAAGCTGAATATTTCACACTTGGCCTATCTTTATTTGAACCAAATAGTTTTCTTTTCTCTCTTATTCAAGACTTTTAGCCCAGGGAAAAATATCAGACAACTTTCTTTTTTACCTGTTAAATTAGAAATTTCAGTATTTCTAACTCAGAAACCACCCTAAGAATGTAATTGAAGCCACATGTAGTGGGTTTTGATTTTTCTTTCCCAAAATTGAATTTTTTTTGCTTATTGTATGGCTTGAATGAGATATTGTCAATATTCATAGGCATTTCAATATTTGTTACCAGTTGGTGGTCCTGTTCCATCAAGCTTAGGCAGTGTGGTCTTCTTGGAGGAAGTATGTCACTAGAGGTTTAGTGACTGCTGCTTTGAGTTTGTCCTGTTTCCTGTATATGCTTTGAGCTGTAAGCTCTTAGCATCTGCTCCTGCTGCCATCTTTGCAGTTTCCTGCCATAATCTTTGGCCATAATGCACATCTATCTCTCTGGAAACATAAGCCAAATGAGCTCTTTCTTCTAGAAGTTGCCTTTGCCACTTCTCTACAGAAGTAGAAAAGATAACAATTCACAGGTGTAATGAAGTTACTATTATTTGCATGTTGCAATAGTTTATCATCATTATGACCAACATACCTGACAAAACAGTTTAAAAAGCTTCATGTTGGCTCATAGTCTCAAATGCCATGGTCTTTGATCCATGGTTTTAGGCCATGGTGAAGCAGTACACCGTGGTTGTGGCATAATCTAGCTGGGACTGCTTACCTCAAGGTAGAAGACTTAAGAGTGGGAGGCATTCCTAACTTTTAGAGGCACAACCCAGTAAACTACTTCCATAGTACACCTCCTACATAATGCTGGAAATCAAGTGTTTAACACAGGAGTTCTTGGGGTGACATTTCTCTCTCTTAAATTACCTTCATTGACTACTAATGTAGGAGTCATAATCTCCTACAACCATCCTGATACTAACACAGAATTCTGTAGGCTTATTACAAAGTCCAATTTCTTTTTTGTTCATCTCTGCTTAACCTTCCTGTGGCTCTCAAACTCTATAGCCAGCCACAAAATCAGTGAAGACGTGTGTACAGAGGACGATCCATTGCACTTCACAGCTATTCTCTTTTAATGACAGTCCATTCATATGCCCAGGATTTACTAACCCTATTTTGTGATTTGAATGAGACCAGTTTTTACAAGCTCATATATTTGAATAAATGGTCCCTAACTGATAGAATCATTTGGGAAGAATTAGGAGATTGGCCTTGTTGCGGGAGATTTATCACTTCCGGTAGGCTTTGAGGCCTTAAAATCCCATGCTATTTCCAGTTAGTTCTCTCTCTCTCTCTCTCTCTCTCTCTCTCTCTCTCTCTCTCTCTCTCTCTCTCTCTCTCTCTCTCTCTCTCTCTCTGCCTCATGATTGTATCTTATATGTGAATTCTCAGCTACTGTTCCAGCACCATGCTTGCTGGCCTGCCTTCCTGTAGCCATTCTTAATGAAAGGAAGAAATGTATCCCTATGTTTTCTACACTCAACCCCACTCTCCTGAGCATCTGCTTATCACTTGTTGCACTCACTCACTGTTCTCTAAAAACTTTAAGTTCACAGTTGTGTTTGCTTTTAAGGTATTTAAGAGGTTTTCTTTTATAGTTTTATTTTCACTACAGAATCACGACATCTTGGCATCTTTCGTGGATTTCATGTTTGAATCATTTTTTATATGCACCTTTGTGGCTTTCTTATATTTGCAGTATTATTTCACAAAGAAATGCATCCTGTTTTCTTAACAAAGAGACTGTAAGAAATCATTTCGAGTATAGTTAATGAAAGACTGATTGGGAAAGTAATAAAGCATAAATGATTATCTTGTGTACTTCCAGTATGATGTATTTACTGTCTCTACTGAAAGAAACTGAATATGAAATGAAATAGAATGGTATATTATAAAATCTTTTTAGGGCATACAAATTATTTTTCCCTTTGTGGAACAATGCATTTATCTCTTCTGATAATGGCATTATCTGTTTCGCATGTTAAGTTGTTATTTTTAATGAAGAAACAGTGAAGCAATTTTAATCACCAATTGTAAATAAAACATTTATTCTAATCATCATTTAAACAAATAAGTATGCAATTTCAAGATACAATTAAATATAATAAGAACAGTGTGTTATGAAATACAAATGACATACATACCCCTGAGGAAAATTTGCATATTTTAACATAGTTTTAAACCATTTTCAATTGATATAATTTCTGTTTATAATTAAATAGGCACTTTACAATATCAATGTAAGTAAAAGCTGCATAGTCACAAAGTCCTTTATGGTACTCACTGATATAATCTGTCTGTGGAAGTTTAAGTTGAAATAAAAACTGCACTCAGATTAATCTAACATACACATCATACTATACACCTGTTTACAACATATTGCTGAAAATAATTACATTTTAATGAATGTGTAAGAACCTAGAAATAAATGTATAATTGAGAATAATATATTACTTAAAACCTGTATATAAGAAAATAAACACACTGAAGCATATTTTAACTAATTTGAGGGAATTCTAAAGTCAAACGTTTGTAACAACAATAGGGAGACATAATACATATGTTTATTACTGTGAGTAATCTGTATTTGCTATGATAAACATTACTACCATGGTTGAACAGTTGTGTGTTCAAGCATCTACAGCATGAACCATTGCAAAGATGGCTTTATTTATCAGTGGTAATTGTCAGTTGTGCATTCTGATTAATAAAAGATACCCAGTATCCACTTCTCTTTCCCCACTCCTGCTTATGCCTGTTGCTTTAACCAAAAGAATTTCCCTGTAGGCATGCAATCATACAGTTGCTGTTGATCATGAATTTACCTATATGAGATGGAAGGAGAAAGGATTTTCATTGCAATTTTAATGCCATCTCAGTGCTGGGACCATATAATATGAACGAACAAGGCATAACTCCTTGAATGGACCCTATACTAGAGGTTTCCAAGGTACATGAACTGGCAATTACAAATTGGTAGGAAGCAATCCATATTTAAGACAGAATTACATATTAGTGAAGGATGTAGGAGACATATTGGGGTGAAGGCTGGAGGGCCAGGGTGTCACTATAGACATATAAATTCAAACATCGAACTAGAACAAAATTGCATAAATGGATGAAAGTTCTCAAAATATAAAGCAGAGGTAATTTTCAATCTCTTCTATCCATTGACCTCTTTACTGCGGTTTCTATAGTGTCAACCTGCTCCACAGTGGAGTTTCGCTGTGCAGATGGAACTTGCATTCCAAGATCGGCACAATGCAACCAAAACATGGACTGTGCAGATGCCTCAGACGAAAAGGACTGCAGTAAGGATCGCTACTACCCTTTGTTTGTTCATGTCTGAACACCTCTTGGCGTTGAATTGAACACTGTCCAACTTTTGCTTGACCTTCTTCCAGAATTGATATGTAATTAACCCTGTTTTGTAGCATAAGTTTGTACTGACTTTCTTGACGATGTTAAGTGTTCTTGTCTCTGTGACCTAGGTAGAAGTCTCATAATTTGGGCAAATGTGATTTTAACTTCATTTTTATTCATACCCTCCTAGATAATACAGATTGCACACATTTCTATAAACTTGGAGTGAAATCTACAGGATTCATAAGCTGTAACTCGACTTCACTGTGTGTTCTGCCAAGCTGGATCTGTGATGGGTCTAATGACTGTGGAGACTATTCGGATGAGTTAAAGTGCCCAGGTAATCTCCACAAGAAAAAAATATTTCTTGTCTTGAAGATTTAATAGTTAGCTATTTAAGAAATGAATGGATGAGTTAGATGTAGAGCAGGAATAGCCTTTTTCTTCTAAATAGGCCACTTGATCTCTCCAAATGAATTACAAACTGGTGCATAGGACATATATACTAATTTTATATCATATTGTTTAACATTTAGATCCTCATCAGTCCTTTCAAAATTGATGATTAAGCCATTAAATTGTGTAATCTGTAAAGCTTCACCAGAAAATTAATAAAACTTGAAAAACATTTTAAAAGAAAAACAGGAGAAAGACAATTGTTATTACTGACCTTATTTTGTGATACACAGCTGATGGTTTTCTTGCGGTAATGTCGTTCATTCAGCTTTGGACATGGTGGAGGGGGCAGCTATTTTTTATCGGTTCATAGTTGAACAGAAACATTTATATATCCTCCTTAGCCATCTCTGCTTGACATATCTGCTCTAAAGAAAATCATTTAGCTTTTTAGAAAATGACTTCTATAAAAGCGATGATAGCTTCTAGTTTGGGACAATGAAACTAAATAAAGTCATGCAACATGCTCACAAAAATAACTGGAAGTGGATACATGGTCAAGAGGGTATCACTTAATATGTCCTCAAACAGCTGTTTGCCTACCTCACCGTGGTAATACTCACCTGAATTCAGGTTTTGTTAACATTTAAAGTTTTTCAAAATGTTTTGAGAGGTGATAATTTTGGCTATTCACACAATTTCTGTAAACACACACTCTTAAAAAAAAACTTCTCTTCATAAGAGTTCCCAATTAATCACTTAGTAAGATCCCAACTTTTCTACTGAAAGAAGTATAAAGCTAAAATGTTGATTTTACTTAAGACCTTTGTTTTTTTTACATCTCCCTCTACTCCCTCCAACTCAGTTGTCTCCCACAATTCCCATTAAAATTCTATAACATCTCTAAACATCTCATACAAATGCAAACACACACATATATGTATATATAAAATAAATACAACTATCGGTGTCTATTTAGTGTTAATATTTATAGGTGTTTAGGGCTGAACCCTTGGTACTGTTCAACCAAATAGTGAGATCATCTGAAGAAAATTGACTCTTCTTCTGTTAGTGTTATTTATTACCTGTAGTTCTCCATCTAAGAGTAGGTTTATTTTTCTTCTTTTTTAAATTCAGAAATATTTTTATACAATATATTTTAATCAAGTGCTTCCTCCATCTCCTCTTGATCCATCCCACCCTTTTACCTGCCCAACTTTGTGTTCTGATATTTTTCCTCCTCTTAAGAAACAAAAACATATTAAAGCAAATCAAGAAACAGACACACAAATTATGAAAAAGTAAAAATTAAAACAAATAAACAAAGGACAGGTAAAAATGTAAAAGCAATTAAAAATTAAACAAGTTCAAAAAATTACTATTGAGTTCCTTTTGTGTTGGCAAACTATTTGTGGGCTTCAGAACTGGCCTGAAATGTGGTATATACAACCAGTGTGTTTCATTTGGGGAAAAATGATTTTTCATTTGCCATTGGATATCAAGTGCAGATATCTTCTGGGTTAAGGATGGGTACGCCCAAGGGTAGTATAGACTGGTTCTGAGATAGAAGGACATCTAATTTTCTGAGGAACCACCATAGTGATTTCCATCGTGTCTGTATTTATTTGCTTTTCCACCAAGAATGGAGGGGTGTTCCCATTGCTCTATTCCCAACAGCATGGACTATCATGCTTTTTTTTTAATTCTTATTTATTCTGACAGGTGCAATATGGAATCTCAAAGTAGTTTTGATTTGTATTTCCTTAATGTTTAAGGATGTTGAATATTTCTTTAAATGTTTCTCAGTCATTTGAAATGTACCCTATTTTTTATAGGAAGAGTTGGTCTGATGATGCCTTGAGTTCCTTATTTATTTGGGATATTAGTGCTCTTTTGAATGTGGAGTTACTAAAAACCTTTTCCTATTGTGTAGGCTGCCATTTTTCCTAATGACAGTGTCCTTGGCCTTACAGAAGCTTCTCAGTTTCATGCAATCCCGTTTACTGATTGTTGTACTTGTATCCTGTGTTATTGCTGTTCCCTTCAGCAACTTGTCTCCTGTGCCAATGAGTACAGTGTATCTGGTTTTGTGTTGAGGCCTTTGATCCCTTGAGCTTGAGTTTAATGCAGGGTGATATATATTGATTAATTTGCATTCTTCTACATGCTGACATCCAGTTAGAACAGCAACATTTGTTAAGGATGCTTTATTTGTTTTTCCATTGTGTATCTCTGGCTTCTTTTCCAAAAATCAGATGTCCATACGTATATTAATAAATGACTGAACCTTTAATTCAATTCTGTAAATTAACTTGTCTATTTTTAAGCTAATTTCCTGTGTTTATTTTATTATTATAGTTCTGTATTACACCTTGAAATCAGGGATGATTATACCCCCAGAAGTTCTTTTATAGTTCAGGTATTTTTTTGCTATTCTGTTTAGCTTTTTGTTTTGTTTATTGCTTTTCAATAGGAAGTTCAGTGTTGTCTTTAAAGATTTGTTTGGGAATTTTGATGGGGATGGAGTGGAATCTACATTGCTTTTGGTAAGATGTCCACTGTTAGTATGTTAGTGCTAAGAATCCATGAACTGAGGAAATATTTCTGTCTTCTGATATCTTCTTCAAAGACTCAAAGATTTTGTCATATAAGTCTTTCACGTGCTTGGTTAGCATTACATCAAGGTATTTTATATTATTTCTGGCTATTGTGAAGGTTGTTGTTTGCTAGACGTTTCTCAATCCTTTGTCATTGTTTATGGCGATGGTTACTTATTTTTATTTTAATTTTTAGTTAATTTTGTATCTAGTCACTTCACTAAAAGTATTTATCTGCTCTAGAAATTCTTGGTAGAATTTTTGGGGGTTGATTATGTATACTACCATATCATAGAAAAATAGCAATACATTGCTTTCTTACCTTCTAATTTATGTCCACTTAATCTTTTTTAGTTGTCTTATTGCTCCCACAAAAAACTTCAGTTACTATATTGAATAAATATGTGGAAAGTGGACAATCTTATCTTGTTCCTGGTTTTAGTAGAACTTTTTTTTTAATTTTCTCTCTATTTAAATTGATGTTGGTTATTGGCTTACTTTAAAATGCCTTTTTTATATTTAGGTGGGAACTTTGTATCCTTAATCTTTTCAAGACTTTCATCATAAGTAGGTGCTGGATTTTTTCAAAGGATTTTTCAAGCTCTAATGAGATGATAATGTTTGTTTGTTTTTCTTTCATTTTGTTTATATGATGGATTACATTGACTGTTTTTGTTTGTTGAACCATCCCTGAATCTCTGTGATGAAGTTTAATTGATTATGGTGAATGATATTCTTTTTTTCTTCTTTTTTTCTTTTTTCTTTAATACTTTTTGTGTTCTTATTTATTTATTTAATAATTTACTTGTTTATTTATTATTAAAAATTTCCACCTCCTCCCCGCCTCCCATTTGCCTCCCCCTCCCCCCTCCACTCCCCCTCCCTCTTCTGTCCAGAGAGCAATAAGGGTTCCCTGCCCTGTGGGAAGTCCAAGTTCCTCCCCCTTCTATCCAGGTCTAGGAAGGTGGGCATTCAAACAGGCTAGCCGCCCCTGCCCCAAGCCAGTATGTGTAGTAGGATCCAAATCCAGTGCCATTGTCCTTGGCTTCTCAGCAGCCCTCATTGTCCACCATGTCCAGGGAGACCGGTTTTATCCGTGCTTTTTCAGTCCCAGTCCAGCTGGCCTTGGTGAGCTCCGATTAGATCAGCCCCACCATCTCAGTGGGTGGGTGCACCCCTCACAGTCCTGATTTCCTTGCTCATGATCTCCCTCCTTCTGTTCCTCCTTTGGACTTTGGGTGCTCAGTCCAGAGCACCAATGTGTGGCTCTCTCTCTCTCTATTTCCATCCATCGCCAGAAGGTTCTCACTCAGAATAGTGTTTTCTATTTCCATCTATTTGCATGCAAAATTCAAGATGTCATTGTTTTTTTATCGCTGAGTAGTGTTCTAATATGTATATATTCCACAGTATCTTCATCCATTCTTCCACTGAAGGGCATCTAGTTGTTTCTAGGTTCTGGCTATTACACATAATGCTGCTATGAACATAGATGAACAAATGCTTTTATAATATGATAGGGCATCTCTTGAGTATATTCCTAAGAGTGGAATTGCTGGGTCCTGGGGTAGGTTGATCTCGAATTTCCTGAGAAACCGCCACACTGCCTTCCAAAGTGGTTGCACAAGTTGCAATCCCACCAGCAATGGATGAGTATACCCCTTACTCCACAACCGCTCCAGCAAAGGCTATCATTGGTGTTTTTGATTTTAGCCAATCTGACAGGTGTAAAATGGTATCTCAGAGTTGTTTTGATTTGCATTTCCCTGACCGCTATGAGGTTGAGCATGACCTTAAGTGTCTTTTGGCCATTTGAACGTCTTCTGTTGAGAATTCTCTGTTCAGTTCAGTGCCCCATTTTTTAATTGGGTTAATTAGCATTTTAAAGTCTACTCTCTTGATTTCCTTATTCATTTGTGTTTTCCTGTGTTTGTTTAAGGGATTAATTCACTTCTTTAAGGACCTCTATCATCTTCATAAAGTTGGCTTTAAAGTGTTTCTTTTGGCTTCCTCTGTGATGGAATATTGATGTAATATGATAGTTGTGCTCTAATGGTGACACATTGCTCTGGCTATTGTTTACTGTGTTCTTAAGATAGCATCTAGGGATCTGGTTTGGAGTAATTTCTACATGTTTATTTCTGGGTTTGTCTTTTTGAGAGGTTGTTTAGTTCCTTGGATTCTGTTTTTGCTTAGAACTTTCAAAGAGTATGATAGCTATGTGTTGCCTGATTTTCTGGCCTTTTGCCTGGAATGTTCACAGGGAATGTATGATTTTGTCATAGCTGGGATTCAATGACTAGTCAGGGAGGGAGATAAGGTAGCAACAGTCTGAGGTATTCATTGGAAGCATGACCAGGGGAAGGGAGCTTGTAGATGTTATCCTACTGAAGAACTAGGGACAAGCCTGAGGGATTGCACCTGCAATGTGATGAGTGTGTGTGTGTGTGTTTGTGTGTGTGTGTGTGTGTGTGTGTGTGTGTGTGTGTAAGAGAGAGAGAGACAGAGACAGAGAGAGAGGAGAAAGAGAGAAGACAAAGAGAGCTGAGAAGGTCTGTAGGAAGAAGGAAGAATGAATTAATATTTTTTAAAGATTAGGTAAAATCCTTATTGTTTTAGTTTCATCAATCTTGTGTGTCAAAATTATTAACCTAAAGTCCTATTTCCAGTAAAACATTCTTTCTCTCACAGTATATGCAATTTTGAAAGTATGTTCAAGAGACTATTACGTAATAATTATTAAACTAGTGTTTCTTTTCTAAGATTTTTCTGTTCTAAGATTAACACATTATTTTAAAAGTTATCTTTCAATGTTAGCAGAGTTTTATACTAGGTAAAAATGCAGGATGCTCATGCTTGCAATGGACAGGGAGTATAGGATTGCAGGCGGTGGCAGGTGGACAGGGACTGTAGGATTGCAGCATGCAAAGCTGCACATGTCACATGATCTATATATCATCCCAGCAAATGTAATGTGTAAAATGATTTTGTCATATTGGTGAGTTCACTAAAATGCGTTTACAAAAAGTAAAGGATAATTTTGAATTTCAATCAGTAACAATCAATGTGACTGTTAAATAAATTGTAGGCATCTATTTCTGAAGGACTATGGGAAAGAAACATTTCAGTTTATCTGAACCAAGGTTACAAAGGGATAAATAGGCTTGATTCAGGGGAAGAACCTATAGAATAGTCTATGTTCTATGAAATTTATATAATATTTCAATTTTTAAATGAAAATTAACATAAGAAATGACTTTACATACAGAATACTTTTGTATTGTGATATTTTACAATATATATGATTAATTTAATTAAATGTTAATTTATAGGTCTCATAATTGTATATCCACTTGCTCTTCATCAGTCAGTTATTATTTAAAATTCTATTGCACAATTTTTCTTCCTTAAAACTGAGAATATTGCCTAATTCCTACCAAGGGATACTAAAGAAAGAACAATAGAGACATTAAATCCACCTCCCCTATTTTATGCAAAGAGACATGATGTTTAATACACTTTTATTTAAACCCAGAACTCATTTCCAATACAAGTATGATTTTTGTCTTTATTCACTTTTGAGAAAATTAAGTTATTTCCATTATTTTACTTTTACAATTGAATGATTCATCAAATTGATTCAATGGGTATTCTAGTATTTCCCTCAACTACATTTTCCAGTTCTACTATAAGTCTTGAGTTGAATTTATAGTCACGTCTGTGGAAAGGGTGTCCCTCATGATTGGCGATGGGTTCTTATTCCCGAGTCATTGCAACCTTAGCCTTCTTCAGGACTTGGGGTGATTTGTTCTGTGTTTCCTGGTTTATCTCTTCCATCTCAGATGTTATTAATATTGTATCTCCAAACATTGCCCAAACCTCAGATTAATTTAACGTATTTGACACTGCATTCTATGTTTTATCATAGTTCAAAACAAACACAAATGTGAAGAGAATTATTTTGGTTGTCCTAGTGGAAGATGCATTTTGAATACCTGGGTGTGTGATGGTCAGAAGGACTGTGATGATGGGCTGGATGAACTCCACTGTGGTAAGCCTCCACACTGCTGTGTCGTATGAGCTGCACCCGTCACTACTCATATTCGAGTACCCCTACTAAGAACTTGATGCACAATATTGTTAATAGCCTATAAAAGTAAACACAGACAATGATAACAAAGCCTAACAACCTTTCTCCCAGACTTGTCTTACAGTTGTATATTTAAATAATAGTTATCAACATTAGTGTTGATGGGGTGGCTTCATTTTTGACTGATTTATTTCAGTTCCTGTTAATATATTTACATTTGGTTTTGAGAAAAATGTCTTCAAAAAGACCCACTTATTCTTAGAAATTAAATAATGGTTTTAAATTTTGATTTAATTTGTACATGATTTGAAATAATGCACTCAAGCATTTGTTTAGTCATGGACTTTTTCATTTCTCACTATTTCATTAGTGTGTGTGTGTGTGTGTGTGTGTGTGTGTGTAAAGTTCGTTCATTTGTATTGGGAAGAAAAGGATGCATTTTAAATTTCATTTTATAAAATTTGTAATTTGCTGATTTTGTATGAGAGAGACAAGCCTGTTTCTCTCTGTATTCACTCGTTTATTATAACACAAGCACACTGTGGTGAATGAAGTTGGGAAAGGTTTAAAAAGAATCCGTAGAGAAATGTCAAACTTTCCTTAATGTGAATTCCATGGGGAAACAGTGAAGTATGCTCTTTGTAATTAAGATTCTGCATATCTTCACATTCGAGCCAGACTCTGTTCTGGAAAAAAAATGCTTCAGAATTAGTCAAGTTAATTCATAATCTCTAAACAGGGAACTATTAAATGACTAAATTTTCTTAAATTACGCTTTTCTTCAAATAAAATTGCCTAAATTTCCTTTTTTTCTGGTCATCCAAGAAAATCTTTGAAAGCAAAATAAACAACTTAAAATATTTCTTTTGAATCAAAGCCTGTGATAGTTCATTTTCTTGCTGATATAAACAATTCAAGGTAAGAAGTGAGTGTTGGTGTTTACAGGTAGATGGGTTATAGTCTACCATGACAGAGAAGGCATAGCCATAGGAACAGGAGGTGGCTTGTCCCACTGAGACCAAGCTCAAAGAGCAGAGAACAAAGAATAGTGGGCTTAACTCACTTTCAGGTTTGTAGTCAGCCCTGTTTATGGTAGGGCTTCATACCTGAGTGGATCTATTCACAATAACCTTTTACAGATATGCCCAGAGAATTGTTGCTTCTGTGATTCTGAATTTCTCCAAACTGATAAGAAGATCACCAATGACAAAGCAAAGTCAAAATGATATTTTAATAAAAATTTACATTTTGGATGATTACATTCAGGAGGATTTCATTTGAGTTTGTCACTTGATACAGTGTCTTACATGAAGGAAGGACAGAATTAAAAATGTCTAATCTTTTATGTAAAAACTACCATATTTCTAATGAATTTTTAGTTCTTACTCAAAAGTTCCAAACTCCATCACTTTCAGACAATGTAACGAAGGTACCAACCTGTGAACTCTTTAAAAGGACAATGCTATTATCAAACTAGAACTTCACTCCTCAAACCTTTGGAAAGAAGTATTTGATGGTCATGTTGTCTTCTTAATAATTCAGGTTTTTCTCCTAGTTAGAGATGGAGTAAAACAAAGAACATATTACTTTCTGTACCTGGTGTATTTATTTTAGTGGGGTGATCGAAGATTTTCTTAACGGAGTGCAGCCACCATAATCACTAGCTAAGAGACAAGCCCTGTAAGAAGTGTGCTTTAGAGACAAGGTGTGCAAGCTGGAAGCACAGGATTTTGCAGGCTGTTGTCAGCCTTTATGTCGAGTCAGCATAGAGAGTATTAACTTGGTTTACTTTATTATCGGGTCATTGATATTAGAAAACCTGAGGAAAGAGTCTAAGAAAAACCTTTGTCACACTGCAATCTATTTTAAGATGATCTTAATTATAATCAATTAACCTTTGTTAATCATGTGTGTTAACTGGATGCCACATGATGTTTTGATCCATCTTTACATTGTGGAATGTTAAAACAAGGGCAAAAGTATCAATTTACTCATTTATCATTTTAATAAAATACTTTTTGTAAAGTATTTTAAAAGTACAGTATTGTTTGTGGTTGCTCTACTGTCAATACATCACCAGCACTTAGTTTCCTAGTGTTTCCTCCTAAAATAATTATTTTTTGTTTTATAGATTCTTCTTGCTCTTGGAACCAATTTGCTTGTTCTGTACAAAAATGCATTTCTAAACACTGGATCTGCGATGGGGAGGATGACTGTGGAGACAGCTTTGATGAGAGTGACAGCATTTGTGGTGAGCAGCTTTCTGTGTGCTCTCCAACAATATTTTTCCTGTGAATTTTTAAGTAGCATGCGTGTTTAATCATTGTGAAGCACACATATAGCATGTATCTATGCTTTCTAATGTATTAAACATCATCACATATATATTTATATGTAATTAATTTTGTTCTTTTCATATGTACTCTTGCTATTTTTTCAATTTTTTTATTTGTTGAAGTTTGCATTGTTACTGAGTATGTGGTCAATTGTAGAGAAAGTTCCATGAGGTGCTGAGAAGAAAGTATGTTCTTTCGATTTTGGATAAAATATTCTGTAGATGTATTTAAGTCCGTTTGAGTTATGCCATCTGTTAATTCTGTTATTTCTCTGCTAAGTTTCTGTCTAGTTGACCTATCCATTGGGGAGGGTGGAATGTTGAAGTCTCCTATTTTAGTGTGTGGTGTTTAATGTGTGATTTAAGTTTTAGTAATGTTTCTTTTACATATGTGGATACTCTTGTATTTGGGGCATAGATGTTCAGGATTGAGACTTCATTCTTGATGGTTTTTTTTCTATTAAGAGTATATAGTGTCCTTCTCCATCTCTTCTGATTGACTTTAGTATGAGGTCTATTTTTTTAGATATTAGGATAGCTACACTCACTTGTTTCTTAGGTCCATTTGATGGGAAAATCTTTTCCTAAACCTTTATTCTGAGGTAAAGTATGTGTTTGAGGTTGAGGTGTGTTCTTGTATACATCAGAAGGATGGGTCCTGTTTTTATATCCATTCTCTAAGGCTGTATCTTTTTATTTATTGATATTAAGAAATATTAATGACCAGTGATTGTTAATTCCTGCTATTTTTTTTTAGGAGTAGTGCTTGTGCATTTTCCTTCTTTGGGGCTTGCTGGTGTGAGGTTATCTGTTGCCTGTGTTTTTTTTGGGTGCAGTTTCTTCTTAGGGTTGGAATTTTCCTTCTAGTACTCTCTGTAGGGCTGGATTTGTGGATAGGTATTGTTTAAATCTGGTTTTGTCATGGAATATCTCATTTTCTCCATTGATGGTTACTGAAAATTTTGCTGGGTATAATAGTCTGGTCTTCCAACCGTGGTCTTTTAGTGTCTGCAGAACATATATTCCAGACCTTCTGGATTTCATGGTTTCCATTGAGAAGTTGAGTGTAATTCTGATGTCTGTCTTTATATATATTTGGCCTTTTCTCCTTTGCAGCTCTTAATATTCTTTTTTTATTCGTTATGATTTGCATTTTGAATGTTATATGGTAAGGGAATTTTTTTTTTTGGTCCAGTGTATTTGGTGTTTTGTAAGTTTCTTGTACCTTCCTAGGGATATCCTTCTTTAGGATAGGAAAGTTTTTGCTATGATTTTGCTGAATATATTTTCCATGTCTTTGAGCTGGAGTACTTTTTTGTCTTGTATCCTTATCACTCTTAGATTTGGTCTTTTTATGGAGTCCCAGATTTTCTGGATGTTTTGTGTTAAGAATTTTTTGAATTTAATGTTTTCTTTGACCAGTGCATCTATTTCCTCTATAGTATCTTCAACACCTGAGATGCTGTCTTCCATCTCTTGTATTCTGTTGGTTATGCTTCCCTCTGTAGTTCCTGTTCTTTTACCCAGATTTTCTATTTCCAGAATTCCCTCAGTTTGTGTTTCTTCATTTCCTCTATTTCAGTCTTTAATTCTTGGCCTGTTTGAACTGTTAGCTTCACTTGTTTCCTTGTTTATAATTGGTTTTCTTTAAGAAATTTATAGATTTCTTCCAATTTTTGTTTTTTTCTCAATTTATTTTTTTAAATTATTTTTTTATAAAAAATTTCCATCTCCTCCCCTCCTCCTCCTCCTTCCCTCCCCTCCCTTCTACCCATAACCCCACTCCCTCCCTCTCCAAGCCAAAGAGATATCAGGGTTCCCTCCAGTATGTTAAGTCCAAGGTCCTCCCAGCTCCCCCTAAGTCCAGGAAGGTGAGCAACCAGGCTGACAAGGCTCACAGTGAGCCCATCCATGCTGTAGAGTTCATGCTCATCGCCGTTGTCCTTGGTTTCTCAGTCCTCCTCCACCGTCAGCCACATTCAGAGAGTCCGGTTTGGTCTCCTGTTCCATCAGTCCCATTCCAACTGGACTTGGTGGTTTCCCGTTAGATCTGTCCCACCGTCTCAATGGGTACACGCATTCCTCACGGTCCTGACTTCCTTGCTCATGATCTCCCTCCTTTTGCTCCTCATCAGGACCTTGGGAGCTCAGTCCGGTGCTCCTATGTGGGGCTCTGTCATTTTCTCCATCCAATGCCAGGTGAATGTTCTATGGTGATATGCAAGATATTCATGAGTATGGCAATAGGATTTTTCATTTCATCTTTAAAATTTCCACCATCCTCATAAATTTACATTTAAAGTCATTTTCTTCTGATTCTTTTGGGTTAAAATAATCAAGTTTTCCTGTTGTATGACCACTGGATTCTGGAGTTACCATGCTGTTTTTTAAGTTGTTAAATAAATTCTTGCATTTGCACCTACCCATCTCTTCCTCCAATTGGTTTTGGCAGTATCTTTGCCTCTTGGTCCAATCTTTGCAGTTGCTTTCTACATTTTTGGGAACTGTTCTTGATTTACCCTGTACTGTTCCTGTCTGTGTCTTAGGGAGACACTGAGGTTTCTCTTGGCCTACTTTTTTGGTCCCCTCTCTTGGTCTGTGCTCTTGGTTTGCTCTCTTGATCCATTCTGTGCAGACACAGCCTGTGCTTGGGAGTTCCTCTCTTAGTCCTATCTGCATAGTCACAGTCTGTGCTTTAGAGTTCCTCTGAGGTCTCAGGGGGATAAAACGGTTTGCAGGCAGATTGGGACTTATAGCTTACAGGGTCCGATCAACAAGATAGGGGTGTTGGAGCAACCTACCTTCAGGAAGCTTATCTGCTTTCTGACTAGAGAAATTGAGGCAAGTGGGGGAGAACTCTGTGGTTTTGCTCCAATATGGAGGACCCAGAGAGTGGGGTTCCAGGTTGGACATTGATTGGCATGTTTAGACAAAATAATCATGTTTTTTTTTTTTTTTTTTTTTTTTTTTTTTTTTTTTTTTTTTTTTTTTTCCTCATGGTTTATTTTTTTTTTATATTTAAAAATTTCCATCTCCTTCCCTCCTCCTCCCCCCTCCCTCCCCACCTTCTCCCCTTTCTCTCCCCTCCTTCTCCCCCTTCCCTCTCCTCCCCTCCACCCATACCTCCCCTCCCTCCCTCTCAAGGCCAAGGAGCCATCAGGGTTCCCCACTCTATGCTAAGACCAAGTGACATATGTTCACATTGCTGAGTTGACTCCTAAAAGTTAGTATCGATTTTCACTATCATTAACCACCTATATTGTTTGTCCACTTTGTAACAAAGCATTGACACTTCATTGTTTTAAGTTATAAATAAAAAAACAGCAAATTTACACAATTTTCAAAGAATGAAATTCAATATGTATGGCATTTAGTAGTGTTAGATGGCTATATTCACCTACTATGTATTTAACTATTAGATGCGTGCTATGTAATACAGCTGCAAATGCAGTGTGATTTATTATAATAATCACAAGTATTTATCTTGTGGTTTAAATGATACTACTATCTAGATTTCTCAAGGGCTAAAGGAATACAGCAAGCTAAACTCCATAAAGTCTTTACAGTTGTCCATCATAGCATTTATTTGTTTCTTTACTTATTCATCTATCTACCCAGCTTTTATATGTATTTACACTTGTACATCCTTTACTCATTATAGTAGGCTTGGTTCTTTTTCAATATCATTTTAGACAGAGGAATACCTGAGTAATTCACATGCCTGGACAAAGCTGAGTGTCTTTCTACATTCATAGTCAGCTGTTTAGACTGTTTTATCAGAAACAGAAATTCTTTATAATTTTCAACCTTGACTGAGTTGCCCAGTAGATGATGTAATATTGGCATTATCTCCTGAAAGAGACAATTTATTTTCCTGCATTTAAGACAGCCACCCCAATTTTTTTCTTTACATGTTTGGAACAATATACAGTTATACACGAGGTAAATTTAAAGCATAATGGTCTTTGTTAGTATGATTACTATTATTATTATTATTATTATTATTATTATTATTATTATTATTATTGAGACAAGGTTTCTCTGTAGCTTTTGTGCCTGTCTTGGAACTAGCTCTTGTAGACCAGGCAGGCCTCGAGCTCACAGAGACCTGCCTGCCTCTGCTGGGATTAAAGGTGTGTGCCACCACCGCCCAGCTATCATCAAAATTCTTTAAACACAAGAAACACTGATTAATTACAGTTCTAAGATAGGACTTCTATGGGATAAGCATGCTTCCAGTGCATGAAGCCATCTTGTTCCTGACATTTTCTTTAACTAGCCACTAAAAAGTTCCACTCACAACTGCTGTCTTATAGACGTGGTCTAATAAGATGCGCAAAGGAATTAAAGTTATACAGAGTCACTGTTTTCATATCTGATTTCCAGGGTATGCAATCCTCAGAAACTAATGTTATTGCTGAGGTTCATGAATTTTCCATGGATAAAGAGATGTAAAGATATATATATGTGTGTGTGTGTGTGTGTGTGTGTGTATAAGTATATATGTATATATGTATATATGTATATATGTATATATATGTATATATATAATTTGCCATAATTATCATGCACTGTGTCCATGAGTTTATCCCTGTTCTTTTTCTTAGTGCTCCTTCTTGTCTTTTTAACCTTACTAAGTGATATTATACCTTTCATTCCCTTTCCCTCCTTTCCACTTCCTCTCTTTCTACTCTCTCTCAACAATGTCTTGAGAACAATTTTAAGTATAGAAGAAAATGATTGTGAACCATATTTATTTTTATTCTAAATAATGAGTCTATTCAAATGCAATTTACTTACATGCTTAAGAACTTCGTACAACCAAAATTTTAGTCAGAAAACATATCTAATATTTTAGAATTGGAAGAGAGCCTTACAAATAACTCAGCCTCCTAACATTTAGTATGCCAAAACAACCTTTTGGGAAATCCATTAGAGCAGAGGTTTCAGAGCCCTACTTCCAAATATTATGGTGATGTAAATTAGCATAATTTTATCAAGCATATTTTACCTCTGACATGGCATGCTAGGAGTTCAGGATTGCAATTCACTCTGTTCTCCATCACTAACCATTCCTAACTTTTGATATGTGATAACAAAAAATGCATGGAGATTAATAAATGTACATGACATCATACAAATTATGGCTGATGGCAAAGTTCAGGACAAAATTCCAGTTTCCAAAATATTAATAGGATACTGACCTTTACTAATAGGCTCTTTCTCTCTGAACAGAGCACAAGATAGGCCTGATGAACGGTTTCAGATTGTGTTTAGTCTTCCCAGGGATAATTTTTCCTTGAGGAACACCATCCCAGATGTCAGTGGCAACTAGAAAATGAAGTCATAAGGCCTTTTATGGCTAGTTTCTTCCCAATTGATTTAGTGTTTTTGGCATGCTCTTCACTCAGAATCTGTTAAAAGCTATCAAGGGAGACATGAAATTAGCTTCAAGGAACATTATGCCATTTCGTAGTTGGAGATGTCTTCATAATTACTTAGTCATACCCTCTTTTCTAGCAGACTTTTCATAGGCCAGGCAGAATTAATTAAAGCATTGCCATTATTAAAGAAGCTAAAACATAGAATTACAAATTTAATATTGAAAATGACTTGAAAAGATAAGGAACTCACAGAATGTTTGTGAAAAGATACTTATTTTAAAAGTCATTCATATATAACAGCAGATATTCTATTTTTAAATGAAGCAACCTCAATTTTACAGATTATTTTCTAGTTTTTTCTACTTAGCCCTTTTTCTGTTGAATTACTTCTCACCCTCAGTCAAACATATAGTTCCTCAACAAGTGGACACTTCCGTATTCACATCAATCTTATCCTTTGGGCCTCATATACATCAAGGAAGGTCAGGGTTAGGAAAGTCTGGGTCTCTCGGTGACATTGCTGAGACAATCGTCTGCTTCACAGTTTGAAAGCAATGCTCTGAGACGCACCTTCTGCTCACAGCAATCTGGCTTGGAGATCATGCTAGGCATGACTTTTCCAGCAGTGAGGTCAGAATTTCATTTATAAATAGATAATTGGAAATTCATCCATCTGAACTTCCGTGGTGCTGAAGAACTAAATTTTTCAGAGGGAGTTATTTAAAGACAAAAAAAAAAAAAAGAAAAGAAAAAAGGACTCTCTTGATTAAAAACTATGCCAGCAAGCCAGGAGGAGTCTGAAATACTTAAATAAAAATTACATGAAATTAAAAAAAAATAAAAACACAATTACCATCTATTAAGTTGCGTTAGTCCTGTTTAACATGATTGAAAGAAAAAATTTCAATTAGATCAGTCTTATTTTATTTTATTTTATTTTATTTTTGCATTGCTGGGAATTGAACCCAGAACCTTGCAATTGTTTATTAAGGTGTTATCACTTTTGTTATATCTGTTATATATCTTTCTAGGTATATTAAAGCTTTATACAACTAATTATAGAAGTATGTGTTTGCTGTATATTTTGCACTTTGTTTTATTCTCAAAACTAAACTTTAAAAATTGGGATTGAATTCCTTCACTTACATTTTATGCAGACAAATAAACCAAGTGTTGAAGATATATAGTGTAGAAGCAGTTAGGGACACCCCTTAGCCATTAATGTGTGATCACCATATGCTCATAAAGAGGCTGTTTGTGTTCCTGTGACTTTACAGTCCAGGTCAGCAAGCATTGAAGAGATACCATGCATCCCAAAAGGACAATAAGTGACTAGAGTGGAAAGGCATAATCTGGATAAAGGTGAAGGGTATATGCATTGTTCTTTGCAGCAAGGTAAGATGTGGCAGAACAGTACTCATACTAGCACATTAGAGAATGTTCTTGGAACCAGGAAGAAGCATTTTGGGTCTCCAGGTTTGCACGGGGAGCTCTGCCCTTGTGCTCTCTCCAAGTTTTCAGTTTGTGGAAGCTGGTTCTTTTTCTTTGAGTATGATTAGTAAAAGTTCTTTAGGACTAAAGACACATTAGATAGTTCATACATGCTAAGCTATGAAATGGTATCATCATTATTCCTGCCTGTGTATGTTCAATACCTCCACCGTGTCATTTGTTTAAAAATTCCAGTATATGCTTTGATACATTTTCAAGGAGAAGAGGTACTTCTTCGTATGATGAAGCTATAAACAGGATAGCCCCCGAAACTAGGAAAAATATATATTTAAACAAGAGTATGTCAGCAGTTACTAGGACAGACTAATCCATGATTCTCAATAATTACTTCACTTTAATTGCATGCACGATTCTCTTGCTTATTTCATCAGGAAAGATGAAACTGTGGCCATTTTCTATTAGATACAGAGGACTTAATATTACTTTTCCTTGGGTTTAAGGTGCCGTCACGTGTGCTTCTGACATGTTCAGCTGCCAGGGCTCCCATGCTTGCGTGCCCCGACACTGGCTGTGTGATGGTGAGAGAGACTGTCCCGACGGGAGTGATGAGCTCTCCACTGCAGGCTGTGGTATGAACACTGGCTGCTGCTCTGTGTCCAAGAAATCATTTGCAGACTTCTGGGCGATTGTTCTTCTCATAGCACAGTATAGCTTCTTTTACTTTCCCCATCCTTGGACCTCAAGGGTCCAGGTGGAATGTTATAATAGTAGTTTATCAAACCTCATACATTCAGCCGGTTTTTAGAAATGTTCGATGTCAGGACTACATTTTAAACTATTTCACTGCCTGCAAATGGCCTGTTTCAGCTCCACAATAGCATGACTTTACTATGTACAGATGGTTGGTAGGTCCGGAATTTTCTTGTTAAATAACCCTCCCCTTCAAATTGTTTTTGAATGCCTATTATACATATTCTATAAATAGCGGCTGTTAGATAAATACAGATCAGGAAGTCAGTGTACACCTACCAATTCTAGAGATGTGGTATTAACCCTTGGGTCAGGTAAAGAAAGCATCAATAGACCCGAATGAAACTGAAGGATCAAGAGGAAAACCTCTGAGGTCAGACAATTTACAAAGTTTCAGATTCAAGGTGGTCTCAAGGAGTTACTCAACAGCAAAAGTTTACTTTTTTTTGATATGGTCAGGAGGGTGAAAGACATCAGCATGGGAATGTAGATGTCAAGATCAACTCGTGATCAGTTGAGTGGGGCCATTTTTAGGAAGGGTTTGTTTGTCAGATTCAGTCCATTCAGTGAAATCTGATGAAGTCATAATTTTTTTAAAGACACAATCTTCACATCTTTAAAATATTATATGCGTGCCTGATGGCACATGTGCGTGTCAATGGAATAAAAATACCCCAGAAAACATTGGACACAGCATTATCGGCTCACAGCTCATCCTGTTGTAGAATGTACAAAGCTGTGATCTTGAAGCCAATGTGTTTTTAAGTTGCCACTGAGAACTGAATAACAAAGGACTATGAATTAATTCAGAAATCCAGATGCTTCCCACATGCTGCTGCTATTGCAGTAAGTTAGCACTCCGGGAGGTATGTTAGTACTTGTGGACCACATGGGTATTATTCAATATATTATGCTAAAGTATAACAAATCATGCTCAAGTTACCTAAAAGTGTTAATGCAAAAGTTACTGCAGCTCTGTTGTAAAGAAGAATGTATGTTCCAAGACTGGCATATTCACCTGAGTTATAGAAACTGCCACAGCTCAAAGTTAGGTATGTTAATAACTCTGAGATTTACTTTCACTAAAATATGTAAACTCCATGCTGTTTCTGTGTGACTTCTACATAGCAGATCACAATAAATTTGTTGAAAGTAAATTATACTGGATTACACCCCCTCACACAAAAAGATCCTTCTTGCTTTGTCTGTTCATGGATCTGTGTGGAGAATTACTGAGAAAATAAAGTTGCTTCATGGGATGGAGCATAGCTGGCAGCAGGAGTCCAAGAGGCATGTGGGAAAAAATAAAATTTAAAATCTCAGTTCTTAGAGTGATGCACTTAAAAGACATTAGATCATCACAAAGAAATGTACCATGAATCTTTTGTTGATTTCTTGAAAACTGAACCATAACATTGCAGCACAAATCCTAAAGGAAAAAAGAAGGGTTTTCCGTGGAGATAGGGAGATAGCAGTGTTTACTGTGTTCATTGCCCTTATATGTTAATCGGTACAATAGTAAGACTTTTCAATTAAAGCACTTTTTATTTTCAGTATTGAGTAAAAAACATAATTAGTATAGAAGTAGGAATTCTGAGAGTATCTATGAATTGTTGAATACCTAGTTTGAAAGGGAAGTTCCACATACCTTTAATCCTCTTGGGAACATTGTCAGGCAGATTTAATTATCTTCATTAAACAGATGCAGAAACAGATGAGCAAAGAAGGTGATTACTTCTCAGGCATGCAAACATAGAAGAGAGCCATTTATGAGACTTGTACTGCTGGCATTTGATTACAGCCCATCTCCGATTGTGAGCATTTACAGTGCCCCAACCCGTAAACACTACAGCAGCTACACTTTCAGTTAACTGTAAAGAGTTCTGCTAAGGCTTGTGGTTCTATGCATAGAGAACCAAAGTGGATTTTCTTTGAAGAAATTTCATTTCAAATGTGTATCTACTATCACTTAGCTCTTGTTGGAACAGTGCTTCCATGGGTTGTGTTCCTCTGGGATCACTATGCCATTGCAAGGGTCAGTATTCATGATATCAGTGGAATTACGACACGGTTCATTACCTTGTAGATCTAAATTTTGCTTGAATCAAGCCATTTTTGAAGGTCACCAAAAGATTTTTCTTTTAAGAATAGAGTAGGGAACCCCGATGGCTCCTTGGCCTGGAGAGGGGTGGGGTATGGGTGGAGGGGAGGGAAGGGAAGGGGAAGGAGGAGGGGAGGAGATGGAAATTTTTAAATATAAAATAATAAACCATATTAAATAAAAAAAGAATAGAAAAATTCTCAGTCATCTTAAATGGTCCTTCCAACTCTCCCATGAGCATTAACGGTCTATGCTCACCAAATCCTCCTTTGAATCATACTTTTATGCATTAGCTTTTTAATGTACATTTACCAAATACATTGAATTGCAATATGTTAACAGTTTTTTCTTTTTGAAGTACCCAGAGATTGATAGAGAAAAGATTCATACCATTAAGTTTCCAGTATGAGAGAAGATAAAGTATGTGCTCATGTAATTTTATTTTTTGTAATTTCTTAGCACCCAATAACACATGTGATGAAAATGCTTTCATGTGCCGTAATAAGGTGTGCATTCCCAAGCAGTTTGTATGCGACCATGACGATGACTGTGGAGATGGATCGGATGAGTCTCTGCAGTGTGGTAAGTATGACTTTTTCTTTTTTTTTTTGTTTTGTTTTGTTTTTGATTTTTTTTGAAACAGACTTTCTCTATGTAGCTTTCGGGCCTGTCCTGGAACTACCTCTTGTAGACCTCACTGGCCTCAAACTCACAGAGATTTGCTTGCCTCTGCCACCTGAGTACTGGAATTAAAAGGCGTGTGCTGCCACCACTTGGCAAATATGACATTTCTTAAGATATATTTGTTCAAGGTCTATTAAGGGGACGCTAAGACATGTAAGTAACCAAAGCAAACAAAGGCATTTATTAGTATCTTTAAGACCAGTGAATTTAGTCTTGCACAATGGAGTACAGGAAGCTTTTTTTTTTTGCCTGCATAGTTACGCATTCATTAGAAAACCACTCCCTCTTATTGTGGGTTCAAAACAATTAGCAGGCAAATTAGAAAATGGTTGGAGAAAGCCTTTGTTTCAAAGTAGAGTTAGGGTTACTTTGAACTTTGAGGATGAGAAATAATTGGGTTATCCAATTTTACTTTTATATCAAATATTAGAGAAAATAATGATATCCAAACAAACCAACCCCCCAAATTTATGCCTTAAATTCTGTCATAACACATAAACTATCAAGAAAAATATGTACTCATTTCCTTCATCCTTTATTTTGACACATGTGCTACGTCATGTTCAAATTTAACATTATGATTACCTAAGGTGTCTCTGCATTACGTTGTTTATCTAACTATAGCAGATATTCCTTCCAAAGTAGAATTTTTAGTACAAATAGTTATTTATTAAAATTCATTTAAATTTATAGTCTTCTATCAGCCTAGGTTCCTTTGATTACTTAAATGCTAATGCATATGCAAAGGCAGCCCCTGTGCCTGGGTGAAAGTCAATACTCTCCTCATATCAATGGTGAAAACTCAGTGTAACCTTCTGACTTCACTGGATTATGGACCTAACCCAAATATGTCCTCCCTGTGTCATGGATCCAGTGCTCTACGGGCTCCTCACTGTGTAATATACTCAATGCTCTCCACTGTCCTCCACGTGAGAGCCATATATCATCCTTCTCTGGTATTTCTACCTTTAGTCTTTCATGGGAGCTCGGTGAAATCTCTTCATATTTATTTTTACAATTACTTCAAGTTTCAGTGCTTCATTAAATATATTTTAAGAATGACATCATAATTTAACATATAATCCTTTTTGGTTGGTTATTTATTTATTTGTTTATTTGTTTATTTGAAATAAGTGTCTGCTTAGGACTTGCAGTGTAGTTCGGGCTGCACTCAAACACACATAAGACCCTAATGCCTTTGGCTCCCAATTCCTGGAATTAAAAATGAGTGCTACAACGTTATGGGATGTCACAGTAAAATTTAAGTTTTAGAAACATCTCTTCCACCATGGGAGGAAAAGTACTTGAAGGGAAAATAAGAAAGATAAGGTGAATATAAACTGGCTAGGAAGTTACCAGACTATTCTAAAGGTGAACAATGTGACTCTGAATCAGGCAGTGTGGAAGGAAACAGATACTCGGACCTCATTCATAGCTATTCAGCTATGGGATGCAGCAGGAGAAAGGCATTCCCAGTTCACTTGAATTGCTGAAGGGCATTACAACACAGGTGAGTGAGAAGCAGTTTTTATAATGCAGGAAAGATACGTAATAAATGGTTGGGGATTTGAAATTGAGGTTCTAGAGACCAGAAAAGGGGGGCTGATGTGCCACATTACTGTGTTGTTCGTTAGTGCTGGGGTTAGGACTCAAGTTAGCACAATGAAGGAAAGAGACAGACAGAGCCAAAACAAAAATAAGAAATAAATAGGAAAGAAATAACAATTTAAAACAAAGGAAAACAATTTTCTAGAGCTAGAGTGCAAGGTTCCACCTGCACTCTTGTAAGTTGGATCAGAAAGGGTTTTTATACAGGATGATTTTTAAAAAAAGCTCCAGAGAGTGGATTATGAATACTTAACTGGGTAGAGAGTGTGCAGTCAAGAGCAACAAAAATGCTGCCAAAACTGAACAGTTAGAATCCTAAGAGACATGAATTTGACAGCCTTTGCTTAGTAATTTTTTCCTTTTAATTTCTAAAAGAAATTTCTAAAGGAAGATGTTACAAGCAATGATGTTTAATTAACTAGTGGGAACTGGGAGTTGTCAAGTAGAAACAAGATTTTGTAGAAAAGACAAACAAAGAGCTGTGCTTAGACGGCTGAGGGAAGATTTGTTGCAGATGGAGCTAGGAAGGACTTGCTGTACTTAGTAACAGGGACAAACGGCTAGTGTGGGTATAGGCTGCCAGACTACAGCTTCACCATCCAGTATAACAAAACCTATGATATGATATGATATGAGTTGTCTTTGCTACTAGTACTTTATTAAGTCATACAATTCTACTTTTAAAAGAAGAACAATTCCCTAGTTTTTTTTAACACTTACTAGGAATGACTTAGTTTATCGTTTACAAATAAGGAAATCTCATTATAAATTCCAACTAAAAAGTCAAACACAAATATAATTCAAATGAACAGGTGTGAACCTTAACAAATGATGGCTCATTTTATGATCTGACTTTCATTGATGCCTTGAATCGGCATATTGGAGAAATGACCCCCAAAATTTTGCATGTTGGATACTTTTTGCATATTTTTGTGCTTACTTTCTATATATAGAATTTATTTTTCTTATGTTAGCATTTTTTACAATAAATAATTTTGTCAAACATAAATATAATATTACAGCTACAGTGAATAGTTACTATAGCTCAGAATCAGTTTACTCATATGTTCTGATATAAATCTAACCAAGAAACTTACTCTTGAAGAAGGTTCTAGTAATTTTCATCCTGTACCTCATCCTAAGAGAAATGGGTTGGATGGAGACAATCACTGAATAGACAGAGCTGCTTGTGTGGTACAGTCATCTTTCTTACCTAGAAACATGGTACCTTGTTTCTAAGTTTATATTTGACCTTTATTCCTGCCTTCACGCAACAAGCATTTCTTAAGGCAGTAATGGAAAGCAATGAGAAGTATTTTTCACAAAGGTCCGGGTTGCCTCCTGGTTGATGGAGTGTACTATGCGCTGATTTATTTCTATAATAGAAGCTTGTAAAAGGCTTGCTTCCTCTTTTCTAGGATACCGGCAGTGCGGCACGGGAGAGTTCCAATGTGCTGATGGGCGCTGCCTAGTGAACGCTCTATGGCAGTGTGATGGTGATGTTGACTGTCCCGATGGTTCCGATGAGGCCCCACTCAACCAAAAGTGCAGGAGTGCAGGTACGACAGTATACAATACTGTTCACATTCAGCTTTCTTCTGAATGTTTTACTTTTGCTTCTTTGAGACAGGGCTTCTCTACTTAGCCTAGGCTTCCCGCAAACTCGGAATTCTCTTGCCTCAGCCTTCTATGCACTGAATTGAGAAGCCTGAACCACCATGCCATGATTCTGGAGTTTTGTTTTGATTTATGTCTGGTTAGGTTTTTCAGTAAAATAGACATATGTAGTCAAACACATGATGTTTTTGCTAGTTCCATGAAGTACCTTCCATTTTCACATAAGGTTTTGCCAAACAATCTTTTAATTACTCTGCTCTCTCACCTCACAAATACATCTTCTTAATCTTTTTAGCTGTTGTTTTGAGGCAGGTTCTTGTATAGTTCAGGCTGACTTCAAACTGTATAGCCAAATATGACCTCTAACATCTCTTCTCTTACACCCATCTCTTAAATGGTAGAATTATAGGTATGTGGCATGTATTCCAAGGTCCATCTTTAATCTTTTATATATATTTTATTTATGTGGAAATTTTTTTTATGTAGACTTACATAAAAGTTAAAGTACACGATAAATTAAGATTTGAACAAACATCATTATGCTATCATATTATGTATTCCATAAGGATGTATAATTATTATATTTCAATAAATTTTTAAATAAGAATATACTTGAAAAAATTTACTTAGAAATAGTCCATATTACTCTCGCTATCACATGTACAAATTGGATAGTATTACATATCATCAGAACAGAAATACAAGAACATGTTATATACATACAGGTCCACACTCACAGAAATGTCCAGCCTAACTACTTTATGTAACGCTTCACTCTAACAAAAAATGTTTGGCTTTTATTGTAGTGCAAACTCAAATTTTCCTGACATCCCGTATGTGTAATTAAGTTTATTTTTTTAATCACATGCTATTAGTACTCACGTTCAGCCTTCCAGTGTAGGTAGCTGCAAGCTGAATTCTTTCTAAAGGTGTATTTGGAGGAGCTATTGTTCACCATCAATGTCCTTTTCTTATGCCCTGACTTAAAATGTCAGTGCTGTATTTTCTGGAAGAAATGAATTTATCCATATCCACCTCATCTACCTTCTCAGCTTTAGTGACAAATAATTTCTCAGAGATATATAGCTTGGGGGAAATGTCAAGTCATCTTACACCTTTGAACTCATTATTCACCGTGTGAATGAGATAGAATGCATTAATATTGCTATGTATGCATCTTCTGAATGCTGATTTCATAGGAAAGATAGGTCCTCAGTAATTGCAAATCAGGAGTAGAATGCTTGCTCTTGGCCTCCTTTACATTGTTCATAAAACCTGAACCCAACCTGGGCAGCATCTTATATGCACATTTACTCACTGTAATTTTTTTTTTAAATACAAGTTATCCCAGTGGTTCCTAGAACAGCAGCAGACAGTGTCATGTTTTTTATATTCCGTATGTTTTATTTTCTTTTTGCAGAACATTCATGCAACAGTTCATTTTTTATGTGCAAAAATGGTAGGTGCATTCCCAGCGGTGGTCTCTGTGATAATAGGGATGACTGCGGTGACGGCTCAGATGAGAGGAACTGCCACATAAATGAATGTCTGAGCAAGAAAGTCAGTGGATGCTCTCAAGACTGTCAGGATTTGCCAGTAAGTTACAAGGTAGGCACTCATCAAAAATAGAAAATCAGGTGAAACGTCAGAAAATGATACAATAAAAACTTTATTTCCAGGATGACCTTAAAACTTGAAAAGCACTGGAATGTTTCTAGCTAAAGGGATTTACAGAAGAATTTCTATCTGAAAAAGGATAATAATGTATATATGAGAGTTATAGAACATTGTTAGGGATAATGAAATGGCACAACTTTCAGAATAAGGAAAGGGGAGAGTTTAGAGACAGTGAGAAGTTAATAGCTGTAAAAAGATACATGAAACTTAAGTTTTCATTCCTCCTCCTTCTTCCTATTGCACATTATTTTAGAGCAGTGGGTGGGCATTATTCATTTTAAAATTTAAAAAGGTACATTATTATAAATATTATGAAGGAAATACATAAATCTTGCATTATTAGAACTTCAAATAAGTACAGTAAACTTAATTCATACCTAATTACCTCATCACTTTTTACTAGTAGAGTTTTCATGAAGAGAAAGACTCACTGGAAAATTATGGACAGATATATAGCTTTTAAAGTCATGGATGCATTATACTACTACTGAGTCAGTATTGTTAAAATTGATGATTGATTGGGAAACTCCATTAAGAACAATTAATTTCTACCCTGACTTCTTAACTGCTTTGATAGAACATGTCATTCATGTGTGCAAGGTCCATGGCACAGTTCCCTGCCTCATGAAAAAATTGACTCACTCCAAAACTCCTATTTTATTTTTTTCAACTGGACAGTGAGTCAGGAGAATTAGCAAAGGGCTATGTCTTCATTAAAGAGGTAGCCTATAATCAATTGAAAATATCACTGGAGATAGAGTTTTTTCTACTGAGTTCTTTACCTGTAGAACTCACGTTAGGAAATCTGTACATTTATGGACATGGTACTTGGTCAAAAGTAACCTTAATGTGTGATTTTACATACATTTATAAATGCAATATCTATAGAAATGGCTCAGCAGATAGAAACACTTTCTGCTCTCTCAGAGACCGGGTTCACTTCCCAGTAGCCACAGAGCAGCTGACAACTGTCTGTAATTCGGTTCATAGGGATCCAACAACCACGTTTCATCTCGATGGGTACCTGACACACACAAATATAATGGCTACATATGCTTAAAAGACTCACATAAGACAGATACATCTAGAAGCATAGGGTTGTGGGGGCACAGCTATTCGTGGGGGGATCTTTACAAACTATCAGAATAAGAAGCACGTCAGGCGTTCGTAGTCTCAAAGGTTAAGTCATGTAGTGAGAACTGGTAGTTTTCACTCATTACCAGTGGCTCAGCAGAGACTTGGTGAGTTCTGTAAAGAAGGCCTGAGAAAAAAAAGCTGAGTCCAGCATGAAAATGTCAGGCAGTTTTTCCTGACTGTAGTACTAGTCTATGAAGACACATTTCTGCATAAGGAAATTTCAACCAAATAGCAAACTGGCTATTTTTGATTTCTAAGTTTCTGGCCTTATGATTATCTAACTCCATTTGATAAGGATTATATGATATATAATATATATATATATGTATATGTATATATATGTCTTAGGTTTCTATTGCTGTTGAGAAGCACCGCGACCCCCGTGACACACACCTGGCCTCAGCTGCTTTCCGTAGTAGTGGAGGAGACCACACAGCCCCTTTCTTCTATCCTAGACTCTAAAGCCAGAACCACATGGCCGAAGCTGCCAAGTTCTGCTGCTTGCTGGGACTGAGATATGGATCCCTCTGTCAATTGTATCTTTATCGACTTTCTGTTTTCAGTGCTTTCCTTCAAAGCTTAAGCTTGACTGTCCTGGAACTCCCAGTGTAAATCAGGCTGGCCTTGATCTCAGTGATCTGCCAGCCTCTGCCTCCAGACTGCTGGGATTAAAGTGTGCACCACCAGAAGTGGCACTGCTCTTGTCTTTAATTCCTTTTCACAAGTGGGAAGCTTAGGTAGGGTCTTGCCCTGAGGCCATCGCTCCCATCCATTCCCTTTCACGTAAGGATTTTCTTTAATCTTTTAATGTCCTTGAACACAAGTCTTAGCTCTGTACCGATTCCTGTTGTGTCTTTTCTCCCCAATTGTACATTTTGAAACTTTCCTTGCCGTTTGCTCATTGTCATTATAGATCTGCATATGCATGGATACTAATAACCATACAACACAGTCCTCACGAGAGCCTGTTTTGAAATCTCTTCCACAACTGAAATTAATCCCAAACTTTCCAATTTAACCTCCAGCAATTTTTTTTTTTTTTTTTTTTTTTTTAGAAAAGAGCAGAAAGCAACTGCATTCTTCACCAAAATATCACAACAGTCTCTAGGACACATACTAACATTCTTTTCCTCTGAAACCCCTTGATTCAGGCGCCCAGAGTTCAAATCACCCCCAGCACCAACGTCTTTTATGCTTTAACTAGTAATAGTCCAGTGAGATATGCTTAAAGCATTCTACTGCTTCCCTAAACCAAAGTCCACATTCCTCTAAAAATACCATGGTCAGTCTGTCACAGAAATACCCCAGTAACTGGTTCTAGCTTCTCTCTTAGGGTTTCTACTGCTGTGAAGATACAGCATACCAACTCCAACTCTAATAAAGGAAATATTTAATTGGGTCTTACTTTTCAGGGGTTTAGTCCATTACTGTTGTGGTTGGAAGCAGGGTGGCATTCAGGTAGGCATTGTACTGGAGAAGGAACTGTCAGTTCTACATCTGGATCCCCACACAGAAGGAAGAAGAAATGAATACCGGATGTTTCTTGAGACACTGAAACCCTAATCCTATTCCCAGTGATAAAATTCCTCCTACAAGGTCACAACTACTCAAAGAAGATTACACCTCCCAATAGTGCTAGTACCTATGGCCTTTGGGGGGCGTTTTTCATTCAAACCATCACAATAATTATGTGTATGTATATACCCATATATTCCAGGAATATCAACATTCAGACTTTTCCTACAGAAAATAGAAATAAAAAGTGAAATATTAGTTCTTAAAATGAAAGTCATTGGTAGAATATTTGCTTACCATACGCAGGACATTAGGTTGGCTCCCTAGCACAGAAAAATTGAAAATGGGATAAAAGAAGTATTAAAGAAGCTATATGGTTCAGAAATGGATTCGATTTTGTTTTAAAAGGCAGTTGATCTTATAGACATACACCATATAGATGTGTGTAAGCACTATACCCCAGGAAGAAAGAGGCACAGCCATTGAGTCAGGACCACACTTAATAAAGGAGTATGTATTGAATAGTAAACTTTTGCAACAAATGTTTACAAGCTGAGAGAATAGAAGCACAATTTAGCAATTTTAACTTTAAAAATACAGTAATGTTTTCTGAATACAAGGTTTTTTTTCCTCATTTTTTTTATTAAAAATTTCCATCTCCTCCCCTCCTCCTCCCCCTTCCCTCCCCTCCCTTCCACCCATACCCCCACTCCGCCCCTCTCCAAGCCAAAGAGCCATCAGGGTTCCCTTCACTATGTTAAGTCCAAAGTCCTCCCAGCTCCCCCTAAGTCCAGGAAGGTGAGCAACCAAACTGACAAAGCTCACAGTGAGCCCGTCCATGCTGTAGAGTTCATGCTTATCGCCGTTGTCCTTGGTTTCTCAGTCCTCCTCCACCGTCAGCCACATTCAGAGAGTCCGGTTTGGTCCCCTGTTCCATCAGTCCCATTCCAACTGGACTTGGTGGTCTCCCGTTAGATCTGTCCCACCGTCTCAATGGGTAAATGCACTCCTCACGGTCCTGACTTCCTTGCTCATGATCTCCCTCCTTTTGCTCCTCATCAGGACCTTGGGGGCTCAATCCGGTGCTTCTATGTGGGGCTCTGTCATTTTCTTCATCCAATGCCAGGTGAAGGTTCTATGGTGATATGCAAGATATTCATGAGTATGGCAATAGGATCTGGACATTTCTGCCACCCTCTCCTCAGCTGCCCAAGGAACTAGCTGGGGGCGTCTTCCTGGACACCTGGGAACCCCTCTAGAGTCAAGTCTCTGCCAACCCTAGAATGGCTCCCTTAATTAAGATATATACTTCCTTGTTCCCATATCCACCCTTCCTATATCCCAACCATCCTTTTCCCCCAAGCTCTTCCCATCCTCCACTTCACACAAGAAGGTTTTAATAGAATTGTAAACAATTAGTTGAAATTAGAAATAATAGTTTTATTAATATAATACATAAAAATATATACCATTTGACACACTAAGAGTCGATCTCTACTTTTGTTTTTTGCAATTAATGTAACTTAATGTTTTAATGCCACAACAAAAAGAGATATAATACATATAAACCACAACCATTGGATAATTTGTGTATGATAGAAAATGAGATTCTCATTTAAAATTCTTATTGTGAGGAAATCTTAGTGCCCAGAAGTCCAGCCTGTTGGAAGGAGACTGTGTCACATAGGACACCATGTTCTCATACTGCATCATCTTCAGATCCTTCATCCTGCCATACTTGATGCTTAAAATCTTCTAAATATCATTTGATGTTGCCTTTTCTCAATGGGTTTAGTAATGAGGTAATAATTTTCTACAAAATACACTAATATAGTTTTAAGAATTATACAGAGTCTGAAGAATTGCCTTAAATAATTGTCTTAAATGCAAATGTGCATATATCAACATTAATCAATAAAATAAAACATGTTTTTTAAAAAATAAGACGATCGGTATTATAAATAAAATAGTTAAGAAAATTAAAGCCAAATATTTCACATATTGTTTACCTCTATCTACCTAACATCTACCCATACGTATATGCATATAAATACATGTATATACAAATAAACATATACACACATGTATGAACACATTTATATACATGCACATATGTGTATACATATATACATTATACATATACATACACACAAACAAACACACACACACATAGAGAGGGGAGGGCTTTTGTCCCTTTGTACATCATATAATCATGGATAACGGTTGAGTGGAAGAGGTATGTATCCCACACAATTGTTTTAGTTAGGGCTTATATTGGTGAAAGAGACACCATAACCACAGCAACTTTTATAAAGGAAAATATTTAATTAAGACTCCTTAAAGTTCAGTGATTTAGTCCATTTTCATCATGCTTGGAAGCATGGCAGCATGTAGGCAGAGTTGGTGCTGGAGAAGGAGCTGAGAGTTCTGCATTCAGAGTCACAGGCAGCAGGAAGTGACTGCCATACTGGGTCTAGTTTGAGCATCTGAGACCTCAATGTCTACACCCACCCACAGTGACACACTTTCCCCAGCAAGGCCACAACTCCTAACAGTGCCACTACCTATGGACCAAACATTCAAATACAGGAATCTGTGGGAGCAAGTCCTGTTCAAACCACCACTGCAATGCTTGTATTTTCTGGGAAAAATATGTTATGTGGGTTTCTCTCTTATAAGGAATGAAAAACTTTCTAGTAACCTATTTCTTGCTGTAATACCAACACAAAATGATAGCAAATCTTCCTTCAGTCTTTCAATGAAACCTGCTTAGAAAAGAAAAACTTAGACCTTAGGAATAAAGAACAATTCACACATTAAAAAAATGTTATTAGCATAATAACTAAAAAGTGAAAATCGGGGTCTGAGGAGATGAATCAGTGGGCAAGAACACTTTTTTCTGAAAGCAAGAAGACAAGATCTTATGAGTTCAAATCCTCAGCATACATATAAACTGTGTGTGGCAGCACACACCTGCTAATTAGCATTGGGGGGCAGAGACAGGAAGCTGCTGGCATTCCAGTGGCTACTCAGCGACCCAAAGGGGTGAGAGCCACATTTAGAGACACTAAGACCTTTCGGCAGAAGATAGGAGACTAGGCTCCTAATAAGCTCTTTTGACCTCAGCTTTTGCATATGTGGGCAAACACATACATACCCAGCATACACAGCATACATTCAATTTCTTATACACATAAAAAATTTAAAAAGTTATAATTGATTCAATGTGAACTTTAGAGATATAAGAAGAATAAATTGTCATATACTTTGGGAATAAAAATATTACCATTATATTGCAAAAGCAAAAGAATACATATTTGTCAAAATTCCTGCATAATTGTAAAGATACTTTTTGAAAATAACAGGAAAATCTTGGATAACTCTATCTCTCTGTTTTCCACAGTCATAAGTAATTTTTCATAAATCAGAGTGTGGAATAAATCCAAATGATGAAAGAAATAAGATTAATTGAGTATTCACAATATTTTCCTACAATATTTCAAGCAAAGGTTTGATCATTTTTTACTCTTATATTTTTGTAATATATGGAAACAAAATGAACCTTTAATCTTTTAAAATTACATACTAGCATCCTAGAATTTCTTCCAGTTACATTTTAACAATTCAGATATAGGACTTTAAAAAATAAGCATGGTTATTGGATTGAGGAGAAAATATTTTAAAATATTTCCCTTTTAAAGAATAAACATTTTCTAGAAACCTTATACTTTTATTATATAGTTCCACATATATAATTATGTATACACACATGCACACACACACACACACTCACACATATATGTTTTAATTCTGCCATTTACCTTCAATGAATTACTTTTCTATAAGTTTGATTTACTGAAGTTATGTGTATGATAAATGCTTCTTTCAGGGTGACACTGACATCCACAGTGATTTCAGGGATCACATTTAAACAGAGATTCTCTGAAAAGCATGCAGCCGTTTTACAGACCTCAGCTTAAAAAATGCTTTGATTCAACCATTGTGTCCAACAGTCAGATTCTGGCATTTTACCTACATTATCAAGTGATTTAATTTCTAGTACTGTCAAGTGATATCAGTTCCCTTTCTAACAAATTCTTCCTTTTATTTTTTAACTCTTTATTTAAAAAAAGAAGGTGTAAATTGAATGCTGTAGGAATGTATCATGTGTATCCATGCATGTCTGTACATGTCTCTGAACTCAGGCTATGTAATCATGCATGTCAGTGTTCATGGAGGCAAGAAGCATTTTCCTTGATCAATTACTACCTTATCATTTTTTCAGGGTCTCTCTCTGATTCTCAGTTGCTTCTTACATGCATATCAGGGATCCCGAGTAGGGTTCTCTTGTTGCAAATCAGACACTTAAGTAACTGACTCTCCTTCCACTAGTATTTTTTTCAGTATTTCAAGACAGATTTTTCTCTGTGTAATAATTCTGGCTGACTTGTAACTCACTTTATGACTTTACAGACCAGGCCGAGCTCAAACACACAGAGATCCACCTGCCTCTGCCTCCTAAGTGCTGAGATTAAAGGTGTCACCACCACGACGCCTCATTGTTCATAAATTTAGGTGCAGAGTGTAGTGTTGCTTGTGCACATCACAAATTTAGTGTAAGCAATGGCATCACTAGATCAGGATGCAGGATGATTTTTATTGATGGGCGTCACAGTCTCAGTTGAAATATGAAGAGACTGTGAAATCGGACTATTGGTTTTGGAGTATTTCCTAAACCGACAGTGGGTTCTAGAGATTTAAACAATGCATCCCATTGCTGAGTCTTATGACACAATGTTCATGGAAATTGTTAAAGTTGGAAGTTCCAAGGAATTATGGCAGCAGGTCTCAATATATGGGTCATGACCCCTTTGTGGGTTGAAAGACCCTTTCTCATGGGTCACCTAAGGCCATGAGAAAACACAAATGTTTACATTATAGTTCATAATATTAGCAAAGTTACAGTTATGAAATAGTAATGAAAATAATTTTAAGGTTGGGGTTCACCACAAAGTGAAAAACTGTATCAAATGGTTGAAACATTAGAAAGGTTGAGAACCACTGGCTTATGGGATTCACTCTTCATAAAAATACTGCAGAAAACATATTTATCTAAATTCTGGGCACATTAATTTGCAGGTATCACCTCTTTTATTGTATATGAATATTTATATTAAAAATATGAATTAATATTATGAGCATGTGTCACCTGATAGGTTTCCTAAGAAGTAAAAAGCTTTGCCATCTCCTTCATTCTCAAATAAATGATGAAGCCCACAAAATGTTATAAGTAGCTGTAAAAAATTATTTCAGTTGTTTCGAAAGTTTGTTCCTAATTCAGTTTTCAATATCTACAAATTCTCTTACTTAACTACAGAGAGGATCAAGTTTAATAGCAAGAACACTTAACGCAAATTCTCTTACTTAAACACAAAATAGATCAAATTTAAGAATAAGAACAACAATATTAATAATAAAAACCCACCAAGTATGCTTTCAGTCCATAGAAAAAATCTCATGTATTAATCAAAATTGTTTTGATTGTATTTCCATATATATGAATATATAAGTATATACCTATATACATTTAACAACAGTTAATGAAAAAGAGGGCATTGATATGAAAGAGATAAGGGATAGTTATATGGAAAGGTTTGGAGAAAGAAAAAGAAGAAGATAATGGTGTAATTGTAGTATATTCTCCAATAATAAAAGAAATACATTTTTAAGAAAAAGATTGAATAGAAGGTACTGTCTTATGTCTGGGTTTTGCAATACTCCCTTTTAGCTATCTGGCTTTAGTGGTACCAATTCACTTCTAATCTTCCCAGATTTGGAAGGTCAGATGCTAATTTAACTTTGCATAATATATGTAATTTTACTAAGCTTATTTGGGAGGTGACAGGATGCCTTTCCATTACTTAAGATGTCTTTCCAGGGTGAACCTTGCTAAAGAGATAACCAAAAACAATAGACAATGACAGTGACATCTGTTAATCATTCTTTTCTTTTACCCCAGTGCAAGTGCTGGCCTGGATTCCAACTGAAGGATGATGGTAAAACATGTGTAGACATTGATGAATGTTCTTCGGGCTTCCCCTGTAGTCAGCAATGCATCAATACATATGGAACCTACAAGTGCCACTGTGCAGAAGGCTATGAAATACAGCCCAATAACCAAAATGGCTGCAGGTCACTCTCAGGTAGGGAATTGGATTTGCTCATGATCCAAGTCCAGTAACAAAAATGGATTTTGAATTTTACGACCACTTCTTATTGAATTTATTCCTTATTCCCGTGTCTGAGAAGTCAGAACGCTTCCTTTGGTATTGGAATACTGATCCAGTGAATTTGCACACCGTGCTTGTTCTTCTCTGTTTCAGAGCAGGTTGCATTGCTGTCTTGTAAGAACTAAGAGTTTTTAACATGTTGAGATTGCGTACACATGACATAACTCTTCGCAGCATGCTTCCTCAGAGGCATGGATAGTTATCACTTTTGCCAAGGTTGAGAGACGGTACTGTGACATTAAGTTAGCATAAATGCCTACCACAGAGAGCTAGAGACCAGAAGTGGTAGTAATAACAGTAAATCCTGTTATATACCATTATATAAATCATGTAGCTGTTTAGAAAATCTTAAGCTTCTGTGTAAGCAGTCACATACATCGAAGTGACACAAGGCAATATATGATTGTTAGTAGCATGAAAGGGAAATTCTGTCTATCTTAGCTTTTAAATATCATCAAAACAAATAACTTTATTGACCTCACTTAAATAATTTTTTTAAATCAATGTGTATACAAAACTTTTGAACTGCTTCTCTTTAAGAATTTATTTTGCCGGGGATATCTCCCTGAATACCTGGGAACCCCTCTAGAGTCAAGACTCTTGCCAACCCTAAAATGGCTCTCTTAATTAAGATATATACTTCCTTGCTTCCATATTTACCCTTCCTTTATCCCAACTATCCCATTCCCCCATGCTCTCCCCATCCTCCCCTTCATATTTTTCTCTCCCCATCTCCCCTTAGCCCCATCCCACCCCACCCCCAAGTTCCCAATTTTTGCCCGGCAATCTTGTCTCCTTCCAATATTGGGGAGCATAACTATATGTTCTTCTTTGGGTTCACCTTCTGACTCCCAGAACATGGTGGACAATGAGGGCTGCTGAGCAGCCAAGGACAATGGCACTGGGTTTTGATGCTACTGCCTGTACTGGCTTTGGAGGGGCCTAGCCTGTGTTGATGCTCACCTTCCTAGACCTGGATGGAGAGGGGAGGACCGGGGACTTCCCGCAGGGCAGGGAACCCTTAGAGCTCTTAGGGCTGGAGAGGGAGGGAGAGGGGAGTGGGAGGAGAGGGAGGGAAATGGAAGGTGGGGAGGAGGCGGAACTTTTTAATAATAAAAAAAAAAAAAAAACAGCCAGGCAGTGGTGGTGCACGCCTTTAATCCCAGCACTCGGGAGGCAGAGGCAGGCGGATCTCTGTGAGTTCGAGACCAGCCTGGTCTACAAGAGCTAGCTCCAGGACAGGCTCTAAAGCTGCAGAGAAACCCTGTCTCGAAACACACAAAAAAAAAAAAAAAAAAAAAAAAAAAAAAAAAAAAAAAACAAATTTATTTTGCAAGCCAGGCGGTGGTGGCGTACGCCTTTAATCCTAGCACTTGAAGGCAGAGGCAGGCAGATATCTGTGAGTTCGAGGGCAGCCTGGTCTACAAGAGCTAGTTCCAGAACAGGCTTTAAAGCCACAGAGAAACCCTGTCTCAAAAAATAAAACAACAACAAAAAATGAATTTATTTTGCTTCTGCATGAAAACTCAAAGAAAAAATCTTATAATGTACTGGGGATTAACATGTCTTTATCATGCAAGTTTGTAAATTTGAAAATATATAAGATAGTAAGGCATGCCAGAGGAAAATTTGTGAAAGGATTATAAATATACAAAAGATTGAAAATAATAATGAGAAATGACAAAACAAAAAAAATAACAAAAATCAAAATCTGGAACTTAAAAATGGTTAATTATCAAGAAGAAATTTCTATTTAAATATGAGTCTACTATAGCTTCTAACATAGCTATACACTTTCCTTTTCTGAAATTCTCCACAAATACACATACTAGTAGGCATTTTCTACTACCAGAAAATATTGTCGAATGTCTACGAGACCTGAGAGTAAGATAGACACATGTTCAATTGCTTGCATTTCCTGCTCTGCCTGCCTGCCAGTTGTGTGCTTCACTTTCCTACAGACACAATAGATGTCTTTGGCTGTTTTACTCAGAAAAGAACTATATGTTAACTTATACAGTTACACACTGAACCGAGAGAAGCCTGAAGAGGAAGCCATGAGTGTAAAATGTCTAATACAATTTTCTATTTGTTTTTAGATGAAGAACCTTTCTTAATTCTTGCTGATCAACACGAGATAAGAAAAATTAGCACCGATGGCTCCAACTACACACTTCTGAAGCAGGTATGTCACTTCCAGGAGGGTGGGTCAGTGAATTTGCTTCCCCAGAGAGTAGTGAAATTATGCGCATAGAAAAACTAACACTAGCAGCATATAAAGCTCATATGTGCACGTATGTAGACAAATACTTATCATCAATGTTTTGACAATGAGTAGCAACGTGCCCCAACTTACTGTATGAAGCTGTATGGAAGAATGGGAAGATGGCAGAACATAGTTCATGCTGAGACTTTTCTTAGAAATGCTGTGTTACAAGTGGATGGCATATTAGAAGTGGCATGGTGTTCTCTTGAATTATTTTATATCCTGCCCAAAATGCTAGGCATGCTACCGAATTCTGGATACTTCTTCATTCTGGAAAATAAAAAAGATTGAGATATTTTTTACTACTAATTTAAACAATCTAGTTTTTATTCTGTACTTTGTCAGTACTTTAAGTAGAGATAATTAAATATCCTATTTATAAACTTAGCAACAGCATTGGATATATAGTCACCATTTTAGTGACAATTTCTTGCTTTTTTTTCCCACCAAGCCATGCAGTTCAAGACTCTCGAAAATGGTTCTTTCTGTTGTCTCTAGTGGTTAATATGGTTTTTAGATTGTTAGTAATATAAAAGATTTTTCCTCTATGCAACATATAAACCATTATAACACAGTAGAATCATTTCAGTATAGTCTTGGTTTCTGTGCATGTTTGTATTATTGCCAATCATGAACACCTGAGTAAAATGGACTTCAAATGCTTCCTTGAAGAAAATGTATAGATATATAAAAGAAATGGGTATCTTAAAAGTTCATAACAGCCTTATGTCTCTGTGGAAAATGCTTCTTTCTGGTGGCCACAGAGTGAGGAAACAGGCACTAAAGGCTAAATAAATGTTTAGCATGTGACCTGGCCTGAGACTTTCTTGAAATACATAATTTTGGTTGAGCATCATTATTTCATCATGGCATTATAAAATTTTAAGTATTCCCAGAAACATAATAATCCCCACTCCATTTGGAGATAGTATCTAAAGATGCAGGAAAAAGATAAGTAATTATCTCTTGATATTTGCCTCTGTTCAAATAAAGGAAAATATAGTATTTTCAACTGAACTTTTATATTTTTATATACGTGTATACAGAGAATGATTTTTCTAGTGTTTTCAATTTTACTGTCTTAATTGTATTCAATAATAATCTCACACAATTGTGTTATGTAAATTATAATGAAGGGTATAATTTTTCTTAGCACAAATACTGTAAACTATAATTGTTATAGGCAAGTTTTATAGTGTACATTCACATGCCACATTTAGAAAATATACTTAAGAACATACATTGTCCAAATAAAATCTAGTCAAGTTACTTCCCAATATGAAATCCAGCTTGGTTCTAACAGTGCCTTTACCCTAGCAAAATTGTATAAGAAAACAACATGCAATTTTCTAAATTAATCATCTTGAAACAAAGGGCACAAAACGTCAGCTACAGAAATGATAAAGAGAAACAGAACTTTGACAAAACCAATTTTCAGCTCTGAAGACATAAAAATTACCTGCATTTGCAGACCTTATTTTTGCAGCACCTCTGGCTGGTTTAATATTCTTTGAATATGATTCTATAGAGAGAGCACTGCACTGTCCAGTGAGCATTAAGGGACAACTCCAGATAAAGTTCTACTTTGGCTGGATTGGAAATGCTTCAACTCCTCTGTATTGGCAGTTTTTACTTATTGTATTATTGGATTTCCTAAATATGGATCTGAATTGTGACTATTTAAATGAATCACTGGTAAAAAAAATAGAGGACAATGGCTAAGAATTACAGATAATTCCTTGCTAAAGTTAGAGGCAAATTTGTGTGTTCCCCTTACAAAATTCTCCGTGCAGCCATCTGAACTTCTAAACCACCACAAAATCCTACTTCACGTACATTATTCTTCTAAAGAGAAGAAACATTTGAATAAAAACAAGTAGCAGATTACTGACATGAATTTATTAAGCTGTCTAAGAAGTAGTCTGGAGAATATGAATGTGATATTTTAAGATTTTGACTTTTCATGATCACTTCAGATATGTTCAGTGAGTTTAATTAAACCATTCTCTAATTTTTAGCATGTGCTCAGATAATTAATGTTAACTCGTTTTTTTTTGTTTTGTTTTGTTTTTTTTTTTGTTGTTGTTTCTATAGTCATTCGTAACTAACAGTGTCGATAAGAATGGTTTTACTTTTATTCCTCGGAGTTTAGTGAAGACTTGAATGGAGTGATTATTTTATCGCCTGGTATTTCTTAGTTTATGTATGACCAAAGACATGTGATTTTGTGGGGACTGGCCTCCATTTTCCTAATTTGAAGACAAAGTGAAAAAAGGCTGCCTGTGTTAATTCTCATTATGCCTAGGAGTTGAACCTGTGACATTTACATCATTATTAAATAGAGTTAAATAAACCTTCATGAAAAAAGAAAGCGAAAGAAAACTATTTTTTTCCTTACTTGTATTTCCTGGATGGTATCTATTCACATTCCACTGTAATTCTTAGAGATTCTTGAGAAGAAGAAAAGTATGAACATCAATTATTTAATCTTGGCTATATTCTTATAAAGGACTATATGACTCTAAAACAGGATTATTAATTCCAAGTTATAAATTTTTAGAGTGAAATTGGAAACCGTAGTCAAATTTTAGAATGACCATGGTTGTTAATGCCCCTTACCCCAAACAAAGCCAAATCAGCAAATCTGACTCCTTGGAGGTGGAGATGCTCAACCCTAAGACTGCAACTTATTTAAACTGTGAGATAGACCAACTTTAAGGTGAAGGTTGATGCAATTAAGCTTCTTAGAGAAATAAAGTTATGGCGATGATCTCAGGGTTTGTATCAATTATATATAGCACCAATTATCTTCTAATTGGAAATAATTTGTGTGTGAACAAACTCTCTGGCCTTTGAATGAAATAAGCAGTTCTAGTTCTTACTTTTTTTTTTTTTTTCGTCTAATGAAACTGTAATTAGATGAGCCTTAGCATGAGTTTGGAACTAAGATAAATTCTGGGAAATCATTTGAACAATTGGATCTTCATAATACAAGCTCAAATAAAAACCAAACTGCAGCATACCCAAACCAAACATCTGGGACATTTAGAAATCTGAGTTTATGTTTTGCTACTAGGAACAAAATATATAACCGTAGCCCTGAAAGGAGAATTTTGCTCTATTTTCCATCATGTGGAAGAAATAACCAGCTCTTCCTTGTTCAAATCCTCATGTAAGGTTTTTAATTCTAATATAAATGTAAACTTTTAATTCTAATATGATGCTGTCTTGTATAAAATGACACTTGAAATATGAAATGCCATTCCCCCACCCTTTCTTATTCATGAAATGACCATCCATGTGTGGCTTAGTACCTTAAGAATACTGTAGCCTACCGAAATTAAATGGGTGCTCTTTTCTAGTTACTTCACATAAAATATTATACCGAAGTCATATTTTTATTTAATGTTAACTTTTCATTTATAGTCATATCTTTTGGGTTTGTGACATCATTTACAACAAATATTTATAAACAAATGCTTTTTTTCTACTTAAAAAACAGTTGCTCACAAATTTGGGAAGAATTACCATTAAAACATGGTTGCAAAATCTCTAAGACACTGCCTCTTGGGGGTGGAAATTAGAGCACAGGAGGAATCACAAACACTGGGTGACTTACACTAGTGTGTATGTGACATTTTTGTTCTGAACCTGTCTGTATATATTAAAAAAAAAAAAAAAAAAAAAAAAAAACAACACTTAACCACAGCATAGGATCTGAACAAAACTCCTTTGAAACCCAGTTTTCTTCTTTGTTCTGGGCAATCTCAAATTCCCCTTACTTAGTGCTTGTATTTCTTGTGTTGGCTTTAATAAATTTCCCGATAAGCTGGGCGGTGGTGGCGCACACCTTTAATCCCAGCCCTCAGGAGGCAGAGGCAGATGGATCTCTGTGAGTTCGAGGCCAGCCTGGTCTACAAGAGCTAGTTCCAGGACAGGCTCCAAAAAGCCACAGAGAAACTCTGTCTCAAAAAAAAACAAAACAATAAATAAATAAATAAATAAAATTTCCAGATAGACAAAGATGCTCAGTAAAATACATGTGCATTTGGGCTACCAGTTCTTCATGAGCATCAGAGGTGGAAAAAGCATAGTTAATTTTTAGAAAAAAGTCTTGATTAAAAAGCAAACAGTTATGCTTCTTTTGGTGATTCTGTTATGGGATTCCAATTCATTATTTTGATTTATTTTATCTTATTGGGTTTTATTTATTTTATTTTGAAGTAAAAATGATTTCAGTATGACATTTTCTACTTACTTTTTTTTTTTTTTTTTTTTTTTTTTTTTTTTTTTTGGTTTTTCAAGACAGGGTTTCTCTGCAGCTTTTTTAGAGCCTGTCCTGGACCTAGCTCTTGTAGACCAGGCTGGCCTCGAACTCACAGAGATCCGCCTGCCTCTGCCTCCAGAGTTCTGGGATTAAAGGCGTGCGCCACCACCGCCCGGCTACTTACTTTTTTCTTATTCATATCCTTCCCCTACTTATCTCCTCTTTTGTCCTGTTTTTTTTTTTTTTTCCCTACTGCTCCACTTCTGTTTCACTTGGCCTTCTACTTAGTTAGAATAAAAAAAATAAAAAAGAGAGTTTCATGATTTTAGAAAAGAGGCTGGAATGAGATTACCCTTTAAAGGAGCTTTGTTAGGAGAATGTTGCAAAGCCTGGACAGCCATGATGAAGCCATGAATTAGGAGAACATTAGAAGAGATCATATCTATGTACAGCACAATGGGGCCCTTGAAGGAAGAGAAAGACTCACGAATTTTGGAGAAGAAATTTTTTTCTGACTTTTATAGGCCTTTAGGTGTGTGATTAGGATTAGTGCTATTGTTAGAACTTCCCACACCATTTATAATCTTACTTCAGTGAATAAAGGAGCCATCTTCCCTAACTTCACGCCAGTCACTCTTGTTATGTATCCTTTTAAATTTTTTGATTTAGCTTTTATTTGCATTTTTTCATGCATTATATAGTTTGACCACATTCTTTCCTCTCCCCAAATCCTCCATATTTTTCTCTGTCTCTTTAACAACCTCACCTCAAGTTCTGCCTCTTTCTCTTTAAATAAATAGATGAGTAAATAAATATCATGTCACACAAATGCACAGCTCAAATCAAGCAAAAAATTTGCACAAAAAAAGTGTATTTCATTTTCTGGTAACCATCTATTCATGGCCATGGGGACTTCCTGAGAGTATTGATGATAAACCCAGTGATATTTCATTAGAGAACGCTGAATTTTCTTCTCCCAACAGGTATCACTTGCAAGTAGCTCCTTTGTTGGGGTAAAATTTATATCCACTTCTGTTCTCAGTGCTCTAATTTTGTATATTTTGTGCCTGAGAGGTTCATATGCTTTCTTTTTTAAAATATTTATTTATTTATTATGTATACAATATTCTGTCTGTGTGTGTGCCTGCAGGCCAGAAGAGGGCACCAGACCCCATTACAGATGGTTATGAGCCACCATGTGGTTGCTGGGAATTGAACTCAGGACCTTTGGAAGAACAGGCAGTGCTCTTAACCACTGAGCCAGCTCTCCAGCCCCTCATATGCTTTCTTGATATCTTATTTTCCCCCATCACTTTCAATAGTTTCATCTTGTATTAAAACCTTTGCTCCTACTTGAGATAGGAAACAGGCAAAGACATGAATTGCATGCTATAATCTTTTCTCCTTTAAAGGTCTTTTGTTTTTCACATTGTTTGGTATTCATTTAAAAGATTGCAAATATTGGGAAACTTTGGCTCCTTATTAGGATTTTATTTTTAAATGGATAATGTGTCTTTTAAATGTGTTGTATGAAGAAATTTTAAACACACTATGTTCTTGAACTGTCACAAATGTTATAGTAATATGCAAGCATTTATATTCAAAGGAAGATGACTATTTCTCTGGATTCTAAACATTAGAAATAATACTAATAGAATGTGCATTTCTTCTCATTTTTAGGGATTAAACAATGTTATTGCAATCGACTTTGATTATAGAGAAGAATTTATATATTGGATTGATTCTAGCAGACCCAATGGAAGTCGGATAAACAGAATGTGTCTAAATGGAAGTGATACCAAGGTAGCTTCACATTGCATGGATGGGATTACTGAATACTTCTTTGGTGTTATTGACAGGATATAAAATCTTGATAGCAAATAATTTCTTACATAACAAATTAGCTTGAATTCTGACTTTTTCTGTGAAAGTTGATAAATATTAAACTTGTAAAATGAGCCATTTTATTTTCAGGTTCTATTTTAATAGTATTTCTTGCAATTAGATAATATTCATAGTTGTAAATAATAGAGTGTAGATAAAATTTTTAGCGCTGATAAAATGTACTCAGCACGTGTACAATTATGAATGGTTTTATTAGCTCACAACTAACTATCTGTCACATTCTAGACATGACCTACTTGGTACCACTCAATGATACCCTAAGTTTTAAATAAAATATTAGTTCAGTGTGTGCACTATAAGATAGATTATACGGAAGAAGTTGGGGCTTAAGAGACGCCTCAACTTCTAAGAGCACTTGATACTCATGTAGAGGACCTAGTTTCAGTTCCCAGAAACATCATAAAGTGGCTCACAACTACTTGTAGTTAGTTACCCAAAGCCCTCTCTGGCATTTGTGGATACCGAACATGCAAGTGGTGAACATATATAGACACATGCTGATATGGACATAAATAAGTAGATGATAATAAATAGATAATTTTTTCAAAGGCTTAAAATAGATGAAACATCATTTTTTTATGTTTTTATAATTAGTTTCCAAGGAAACGACTCTTGAAACATTAGTGAAATCTTAAAGTACATGTATGTGAGCTGTGGGTTTCTGTAATCCAGGTGAGTGTCTGAAGCATATGACTGCAAATGCAGGTTGGCTTCATAGATCAATGACTACAATTCAAAGAATGAGAAGACTTTGCTGTTTCAGAAAATTTGAAAGTCTGCCTAAAATCTTTGAATCTTGCAGTGTTCAAACTCAATTGTGGTTTTTCTCACAAGAACTGTTTTTTATTAATGGTTGCTTTTATATTTTGAAGACACCTGAATATTTTTTTAACCTTTATCATCACCTTCCAATTCTTATTCTATTGTTACTTTAAACAATGTTGTGTTGTGAATTTAAAACAAAATCATCCCTTTTCCACGGGATAAACCTGTTCACTGATGTCCATCGAACAGTCAACAATGTCAGTTTTCAAATATAGAACATGGAAGGCAAAAGAAACAAATATGTCTTGCAGTCAAAACACTAGGGCAGCATCATGGCTGCTTCAAACCTTCTTGTTTCATGCTCATTACCACTGGCGGTGTAGAGAAAGGATGATTCCAAAGCTCTATTGCTACTTGGCCGTGTTCAAACACAGAGTGCACTGCTGTCTCTTATTCTAGTGTTGTATTTAAGAGAGTTGTGAGAATATTACCAAAGCCCTGACAGCATTGTTTAAGTAAATATTAATAATTATGTGTGTGTGTGTGTGTGTATATGTAATAGAACGTTTTCCCCGGAGTTTGGGAGGATGAGCAGATAAACTCCAATTAAATGAAGTTATCAACTGTGCATCTATTTGGCTGGGGGTTGTGTTATTCTTTAAATGCATATGTTACTTCTGTGTCTAAATACACATTGGGTAACTTCTTCTAAATAAGTAATATGTGGTGGTAAATTGTTCTCTTCTTTATCTAAATTTAATTTCTTCAGTTTAAATAGAGTTCTGTATCTCAATAAAAATCAGTAAAACAATTATTCAATTCTTTTTGAAGCCATTTATACTGCTAACCAAATTTTTTTTTTTTTTTTTTTTTTTTTTTTTTTGGTTAGGTAGTGCATAACACTGCCGTTCCAAATGCACTTGCTGTGGATTGGATTGGAAAAAACCTCTACTGGTCTGACACGGAGAAAAGGATAATTGAAGTCTCCAAACTCAACGGCTTGTACCCTACTGTACTTGTTAGCAAAAGGCTGAAGTTTCCCAGGGACCTGTGTTTAGATCCTCGAGCCGGGTTTGTAAAACTGTTAAAAATCTTAATGCTTTAGACTATACCCACTGTGTAAATTCTCTAGACCTAAAAGCATCAAAATTAAAGTAATATATGAATTGGTAGACCTTTTCTATTCAAGTCTATTAAATATGGCCATAGCATTAAAGTGAAGAAAGTAAAAGCTATTTTTAAATGTCTGCTCTCTAAGTATTTGAACCAGGTTATTTTTTTTTCTAAGCAATTAAATCACTAACAATAAAAAAATATCTAGCTGATATTGATGCCTCAAATTGTGAAAAAGGTAAGACAGACACCTCAAAAATGGTTTTCATAATGTGGTCAAAGCTATAAATAGCATAAATGCTGCTCCTAAAGCAAGAGACATAATTGGTGTCCATAGGTAGTAACTGGTATTGCATCATCAAATGCATTCAAGAAGAAAATCAGAGGATCATGGGAAAGGTGGGGACAGAGCATGAGAATGAAAAATGTATTGCAGAAATTTCTGACCAGCAGGTCACACCCATTAACACATCAAAGCTGTATGGTGTGTGGTGAAGAGCGATAGATTATGGATATCTTAATTCACTTCCAATTATGCTGTTTTGGTAGATATTGAATGCAATTCTTCACATTTTACATTATAAAGTAGCATAAATACATGCTCAAAATTACTTCTATAGAATCTCAACCTACTTAGCATGCTGTTAAAATAACAAATCTAGAGAATGCTGGTTATGGTAAAAATAGAACACCTTCACAGTAGCCAGTAGAGGATTGGTGTAGCACTTTAAATTTACTATACAAAGTGTGTTTTGCCAAGTAAATTCATTTATTACACTTTAGCCACCATTAGATTTTGGTTATTGCTAATAAAGTCTCTGTGTGGTTTTTTGTGTCTCTTATTTATATCATGAAAATAATTATGTCACAGCCTATTTTATAGCTTAATTTTAAACATTAATCTGGCTGGACTATATAAAATCAGACAAGTTTTGCATTAGTTGCTGTTTCCAAGGATGCATACACATTTTAACTTTACACTATATAGTTCCATACTTATTTTATTATATTTTAAAATATCTTACTTACTATACTGAGATAATGTCAAAATAATTTTAAGGAAAACAATTATATGTGTTTTTAATGTGTGTTTCAGTAAATATTGATAAGATATTCTAAATTAAGCCTCCATTTGTATTCATTTATAAGTTTTTGGATTATTTGATTGTTTTGCCATTTTATCGGAAATGTTTTATTTGAATATCTGGTTCACTGTACTTCTTAAAAACTCAATTAACCTGATATGGCTTCTTATATGTCACTAAATACCCTTCACCTCTAATCAAAGAAGTGTTGCCTGTTTATAAACATAAACATTATTTCTGAAATTCCTGTTTGTGAAGTAAAGACTGCTCCTAGCTGATCAAGTCAGAGGTTTTATTTTCCCAGGATACAGTTATTGCCCCATAAACTTGAGGCAGTCTTCAGTTATCGTCAACATAAACCCATCATTGCACATGTCAATTAAATGAGTGAAGGATACATTATTGTGGATACTACAAAAGACTTCGTTGATTCCATTTTGATAGCATCTGTATTCTAATACATGTAAGCCATTTTATAACCAAAGAAATAGATAAAATTAGATCTTTTATGAAAAAAACCATCTATTTTAATAGCTACAATTCAACACTGCCATTTTTAACACTGTTTTCTGGTTCCCCAGAGTGAGGCAATAAGAAATCTAGATTTTTGCATCCATAAAAAGATCTTCATGCAGAAAATGCCATATATAATTCCTGTATAAAATGTTGGATGGTCCCCATTCAGAGATCCCACAAAATGTATAAAATTATTTAATAAAAATAGCTAACTCATTCCACATCATATGTGATTTGCATGTGGTCTAAAACGTATCATTGCAGCTCACCTCTTGTTCTGGAAAGGTGTGAGTTCTTTTCTGACAGAAATATAAGTCAAGACTCGATGAACTCACTGATCTGTTTAATGCTATGAAACAACCAAAATTTGAAGAGACAATGGGGCTTTAATTTAGTTTCTAGTCTCTGGTTCCATAATTTTTTTTTACTGCATCACAATAAAGTTTTAAGCAACAAAATGACCACCATAGCATGAGAGTGTGTTTTCCAGGAAACACTCAAACAAATGGAAAAAAGCTTGCAGCACACAAGTCCTAAATTTTGCCATCTGAAAAGTGAAAATTTCTTTAATAAAAGGAGGAGTCTACATGATAAATTTGTAATACTACCTAAATCATTAGAAGCACACCTTATTGTTTGAAGTGCCGTGTATCAAACACACAACCCAGAACTATTCCAGTGAGCTATGCCTTAGCTCCATATTTTATGTCTGAAGATATATTTTGTTTAGTCTTTCCAAATTTATTAACTATCTGCTGAAATAATAGCATGTGTCATTCTGATTTTGAAATACATGAGTACATGTTTAAAAATTTCATCCATATCCGTTATTGCCTATAAATGTGATGATAATGCAAATCACTCTGTAAAGATTATTTATATTTATGAGCTTCAGCTTATATCAGTCCTTCCAAGAATATGGGAAATATAGGAAAAGACATACAAAGAGGGAACATGTATGGCTTGTTGACCTAATAGGATGAGAATTTCCATATATCTTATGTTTATCCTGTTGTAATAATATACATTTTCCAAGAACATCAGAAATAGTTTTTCCTGTGTGAGGTATTTTATAAATGTGTCCAAGTGGACACTAAATACGGAAAACAAGATTATAGAGATGTCTTTTATTATAAATGCCTTAAATTTCCACCTAGAAGTGAGTAGGTTTAGCTTAAAGACTATGATATATCCATTGTGTCTGATAGACACATTGTGGAGCCAGGCAATAAACAGGTAATTGAACATACACAAGACTGTGAAGTCATAGCTCTAGGGATGTGAACCCATACCTCTGCAAAAGCAAGTATGTGGTTGAACTAAATGACCTGCATGCTTCAAAAGAAGCTATCATAAAGGAGGAATGCTTGCTGTGAGGAAATGAGAGGCCAGGATCAAAATTTAATTTCTAATTTTGTGTGCAAAGCAAATAAACATACCTTCAGACTTTGCAGTTATGCTAAAACACTCCTCTCATTAATTTTAAAATTATAAATAGTTGAGTACAGTATATTTTTATTTAGGCATAATCCACAAGAAATGAACACACATGATTATTTCAATGATTCAGATTTAGAGTTAAATTTAGGAACAAGATGTCTCTCTGATTTTCTTACCTAAATTCTCAGAAAATAAAACATCTCGGATGCTCATAATTTAATTCATTTCAAACAACCACTTCTTTAAGAGCACAGAATCTTTTGTTATGGTTACAAGAAGATATTCTTTTGAATATTTTTACATGGTTGTAATTATACAGTAGGTACCATTGGGGCTATGACTTTTCTTATCATATCTTAGACAAATATTGTATATTACCTGGCAAAATTTTAAGCTCTAAATATTTTCATTGAACAATTAATTGTCATATTATTTATCATGAACAAATGTTCCACATAGGTAATTATTTGGGAGTTCTATTTTGAAGGAAAAACACCCATTTTGCTTATAGAAGACTCACTATCAAATTTGAAATGTACTTGTATACTAAATCATTCTTATATATTCAAAGAAGAAGATGCTGTTTCTTCATAAGGTAACAGGAGATCCTCTTTGGAGCACTCATACTGTCATGGTACCTTTCTTGAATATAGATTTTTTTAAAATAATGTTCCATTTAATGAGTATTTTATTTGGCAAGTAAAGTGATAATATACATGAAATCCAGAAGCATAGTATAGTTGCACAGGTCTAAGCTAACATAGCTAGTATCCTACTGAGTGGGTATTATTAAACCAAAAGAATATTAATTCACAGAGGCTATATGTGAGGCATTGCATAATAAGATAATATTGCCGAATAGTCATTAGAATGTTTATTATCTAAATTTTCTTTAAGTATTAGCACCTACACTTTTCATGATGGCCTCATAAAAATAAGTTGATAATGATATTTTTCAATATTTTATAAATTTTAGGCTCATGAAGATTATTTAAATCTAGGTTTGCACAGTCAGGGGAAGACAGAATTGAAACAAAAGCAACCTGTTTCTAAGGTTTGCTTCCTTAAGACTCCACATACCATGTCTTTGAGAATATGCCAGCTTGTATCCTACAAGAGACCAGAGTCTTTCCTTATTTTAATTACACCACAATCATGAAAGACTAGCCAGTTATCATATATATATTATTTTGTGACTCAAATGGCCATAATGGCCTAGAAAAGGATGCTCTATCCTTGTGACACAATTACAGCCAGCAACTAAGTCTAGCTGTGTTCTAAAATCTGAGAGAAAAATCTGCATTTCATGAGGAATTTCAAAACTAATTATAAAGATAAGTTTCAGGTGAAAGTAAACACAAATTTTGTTAAAAAAATCCGCAAATAACCATGCACTCTCTTTAATATATTTATAAAATACTTTGTCAATATTTTTATGTCCACAAGTACTAAATTCACTTGGGAAGCCATTTAGGTAAACATACCTTCACATTCTGCTTCCTATCCAACAGTGCTTTGAAAATATCTGCTGCATACTCTAACATCAAGGGAAATTTCGTTTAAGTAAAAGTCTTCCATCCACTTAAGTAGGGCAGTAAGGTGTGTTAGACATTTTTTGTCATTAACTGTAGGAGAAGAGCTTTCTGATTGTGAGTCAAGCAACCCTATATTGTCATTGTTCAATTACGCTGTAATAAAGCAAAAATGATTTTGTTGACTATTTGTAATCTAAACTGCTAAGGAAATAGCTATCGTTGTCTGTTGGTGCCTAACCACAGCAGAGATATTTTCATTGCCCTCTCAAAGCCCTGCAATATCAGGTACAGCAGTTATTTCTGAAGTGTGCTTCAATGAAAATACGGGTTTTACAAAATATTTCTCAACCATTCCTCTTCAAACCTAACATGAAAATAGGGACTAACAATAATCAAGAAATAAATTGGGGAAAACAGAGGAAACACTATGAATTGCATGTTCACAGACATATCTTCTAATTAAAGAAACATGTGTAAGACAAATAACATAATGAAAGCCCTGAAGCAATAACTTGAAACTATAATGAGGAACTGACACAGACTGAGTCCACACATTTAAATCGAAAGAAATGACTGGAATAAAATATTTAGTCCCTTGAATTATGGAGGACTTAATGTTCAGGAATTTCAGATGTTGGACACTTAAGAGCTTTTGAAAGAAATATTGAACAGAAATTGACTTGAATGATGTAGCCATTTTGATTCTACTTGACAACCTAGTACTGATTGTGCAAATCAGGTCTGGAGTGAAAAATCAATAGATATGAAGCTAAAATTTAGAATGATGTTTCTATGAATTTAGGGCATTTGGAATACATAATTTTATTAGGAGTTTCAAAATCATGCCTTTCACAAGCAATCATTTTCAGAATTCTTGCTGATTGCATTTGTGTTAAATATCCTGGTTTTCATATATTTAAGTGTGACTATAACAGTATATATCCGCATGTTCCTATTAAATAGAAACATAAAGGCTATCTCTTTTAAACCATTCTTAATTTAGCACAAAAATTATTGAAATAATGCTTAATATTTTACTAAATGATGCATAAGCACAAGTAAATTAACTCGATATGAATTTGCATAAAAACCCTACAGGAGCATAGCAGGAAAGGTTAGTATCTATATTCCCAAATACAGTGCTAATAGTACATGGCAAGTATACTGCTTTATTGAAGCAAGGTGAACTGCTAGTCACTATGACTTCTTTTTGGTCAATTTCTTACATGTTTCTCCATTAGTTCATGTTTCTCCATTAGTTCATGAGAAAGATGTGAAATGTTTTGTCTAGGTTATATTTTTGTGAAAATCAGCTGTTTTTCAAAACAAATAATAACTAACTATGAATAAATACACAGAACATCATTTTCTAATGTTTTTGGCAACTATCGTTACTTGGTGGTATAAAATTTCCCAAGTGAATTTAAAATTAGCAGAGATATACGACTTTTCACTGCAACAAATGTAGAGTTGCCTTCGGAGAAGTTGACTTGACATTTCTAGATTTGTGTTCAAGTTTTCAACTTTAAAACGGTGATTGCAAACCTTCATAACTAGAGGTTCTAATCCTCCTACCTCCAATTCCCGACTGATGGTATTAAAAGCATTTACCATTGTTCCTGGTTTTTGTGGCGCTAGGATGGAACCTAAGCAAGGTATTCTTCCAGTTGAGCTCAATCCCCAGCCCCAAACTCATTCTTTTGTTTAGTTCTTGTTGAAGGTTTATTTCTTCTGACTATTCACAATATTTAAGAAGGACACCAATAATATTTGTAATATCAAAGAAAAATGTTAGTATTTTATGTCAAATGAGTACCAGAATAACAATGACATTTATTTGCAGTGATATTTATTTTAGCCCTATGTTTGATATATATCTTTTTTCATTATTTTATTATTATTATTATTATTATTACAAAATTTCACCTCCTCCCCTCTTCCCATTTACCTCCCCCTCCCCCATCCCCTTTTCCCTCTCTCTACAGTCCAAAGAGCAGTCAGGGTTCCCTGCCCTGTGGGAAGTCCAAGGTCCTCCCTCCTCCATCCAGGTCTAGGAAGGAGAGGATCCAAACAGACTAGGTTCCCACAAAGCCAGTACATATAGTAGAATCAAAACCCAGTGCCATTGTCCTTGGCTTCTCAGTCAGCCCTCTTCGTCAGCCACGTTCAGAGAGTCCGGTTTGATCACATGCTCTTGATGGGATTTTCTAACTCAAGTCAAATTAGTTTAAGTACAGCAGAATTTCTTGGTAATGTGTTACCTGTGTATTTTGTATTTCACATGATTCAGAGTTAATATTTAACTCAGGCTGACTAGTATAACTTCAAGAATATCAAGATAAATTTTACTGTTTTTGCTCCCTTTCCTATTCCTGTCACATACCTTCTGATATCGTGATTTAAATATGCTATGAGGTAGGAAGTCCTATGAAGGCACAGATTCCTCATGACTAACTAGATATACTGGCAATCACAAACTGTGGGCTCTCATAGGCTTGAGATATAGCTGCTTTGAGAAGCAATCCACTCAATTTTAATTTTCTTGTTTATATTATGTAAAAATAAATATTTATACCAGCACAGTGGGTATCAGTGATAATGTTTATTCCAACCAATGAAATAACATCTATAGTTTAAATTGGTAACAAGTCAAAACTGATAGTAGATAGATAGAGGTAGATAGATGGAAGATACAAAAGTTGGTTGTTTTATCCTTTTAACAGTAGAGATTACTGCCACAATTTTACATTCATAATTGTTATGATTCTGTGAGTTTGAAGATGTAAAAGAAGCTCATAATCTTGTGCTTGTATATTAACAAGAACATGATGAATGATAAATGAATATCCCAAAGTGTTATATCATTAATTTGAAGAAAATAAAAAACAAGCAAAAAATATAAGAAGAGTCTGCACTGAAGTCTGCCATGAGTGCTGCAGTTCAGAGATACATCGAGTATTAATTTAGAAACAGTGAAACCGAAAGGCAAAATATTGTGTGATGTGTTACACCAGCAACTACGGTCGACGAAATGGCTGTTGATTTTCTTTCCTAGGTATTTGTACTGGATTGACTGTTGTGAGTATCCTCACATTGGCCGTGTCGGAATGGATGGAACCAATCAGAGTGTTGTCATAGAAACCAAGATTTCTAGACCGATGGCACTAACGATAGATTATGTAAACCGTAGACTCTACTGGGCTGATGAAAATCACATTGAATTTAGCAACATGGATGGATCTCATAGACACAAAGGTTGGTCTAGCTTATAAACAAGTCAATATTTACAACTGCAGAAAATATTAATTTAAATATTTTATGAAGCAATTATTTAAGGTCATCTTATATGCATAATTATAAGTATATAAATATATATACATAATTTTGAAAGTGTAAGCTTAACTGTAAATGTACTTTTATACATAAAAATTGGGTGATGGTTTTCTAAATTAATATTTACATGTGTCCTCACTGAATTGGAATAGAAAACACTTGATTGGAATATAGTTTTTATTATGTTATGTGATATTTGAGTTTTCTTTAAAAGTTAAAAACAAAAGCTAGTTCCAGGACAGTCTTCAAAGCTACAGAGAAACTCTGTCTCGTAAAACCAAAGGAAAAAAAAGTTAATATTAAGTAAATTTGTAATAATCCAATAAGTAATACTTGAAGATAATATTAGCACATGTTTAAGTGTACAGTTATATACTACAGCCACAACAAGCAATTTCCACATCAGAATAAAATACAGGAAATATACACATATGTATATTTCAAAATATAGATTCAATAAATCATTGTGTTTAATTTCTATAATGTATTACTTCCAAAATTATAACAAATTTGTAAAGGAGATTGATATAAGGAGAAATGATGAGAAGAGAAATGCATACTAAATAAAAACAGATGAAGATGAAATAATTAGAAAGTGGCAACCATTTAATAGAAAATCTTCAGTAAAGGAGAGAAATATGAACAAAGTTTATATAGATCTAGCAAGCAAGAAATGATTGATGAGAACTCTCAAATGTTGGAAATCCATGTAGAATATTGTTCTGAGTAAAGAATGATATTGACATTGTCCTGACATTTTACAAATCAACATTGCTTTGGATATTTGAAATTTTGATGTGTATCCATCTCAAATACATGCAGTGCTGAGAGCCCAGTCCCTTGGTGCAATCTCATTTAGAGTGGTTTCTCATATATCCTTTAAGTGTAGAACAGAATTCAAAAGAAAAAGAAAAAAAAAACAGAAAGAAAGTAAGGGAAGATGCTTGTTACTTGTTAGGGGAAACTCTGAAACTGTGTGCTGGCATGAGGGACTCAAAATTCTGGAGCCATGAAAATCAAAGGAAAAGACGTAAAATGTCCTAAAGCTTTGGTGTCACTAATTTTGACCAATGCCCTCTATGTCAACATGTAAACCATTTTGGTTTTCTGACAAGCATTGCTGTGAAGTTGGCCGAGCTGCTCCTATACCAGAACACAGAGATTAGTTAAGCATATGCAGCACACTTAAGTGTTGACAGCGTGACTATGAACATTAAGAAACCCCACCAGGACTCAATTAAAGTAAACAATCAGTCAATGAGTAAGTTGTAACTTTGATCACAACAAAACCAAATCACCTTTATACTTAGCTTTAAAAATATTTTCTTTACTCAAAAGAATCAAAAGCAAATGTTTGTTGTAATCATAGGTTGACATATTCAAAGTTTTTTCTGTCCCTATAAATGTTGAGCCTTCATTTTCACATCTAGAAAATGTACTAAACTTCTGTAAGTATATTCATCTTTGATAAAATTTACTGTATAGTAAAACACATGAGTATTTAATTTGCCGTTATATATTCAAATATATTGCATTATAAAGTGTTTGCCTGCTCTTAAACTGAACTGTGGATATTTGAGTATTAAATATTTACAGGTAAAATACCAGAACTATTAAGAAATATTGACAACATCCTCTGGATATATATCATGTATGTTGCTGAGTAATCTGAAATATTTAATGTAAAATTAAATTTACATTTACATGGTATCTTGCACTCATAAGGCTAGTGATGGCTGTGGGTAGAGATACAATATAGAAGAGTGATGGGCTCCATAATATGTAAAAGTGAAATATTTGACTGATAGACTATTCTATCACTGTGCTACTGGGTTTAAAAATGACTTAATAAACAGTGTCAGGCACAAGTAGGGAGAGAAGTGAAGAAAAAAATTGTTGTATCAAGAAATATTTTCTGCCAAGGCATCTTCCAGAAAGACCACTGAGACATTTTTTGAGTGACTTAGCTGCCAATATCAGGATACAAGATAATAATTGCCTGGTTCATCCTAATGGAGAATGACTTAAGCCTGCATTATGCTGACTCCACAGCTAGCCAGGGGAAGGTTTCAAGTACTCTACTGGGAAAGATGACTTTAATTGCTCTAGGCATGGGAAGGAAGTGCATATTTGAGACACAAAATGATACACTTTTATAAATTTGAGTGATGTTTTTCTCTAACCACCTTTTCCTCTCATCCTGACAATTGTTATTAATTTCATTTATTTATGCTGTTAAACATGAAGTCAAGCTCTTTAGGCAGGGTGTTAGTCTAACAAAGAGTTGTGAATGATCAATAATGAAAGCTTCAGAACCACCTTCTTTCACACACCAAGATTTAACAATGAGGAATATTAACCTTTAAATTTAACTCTGTACTTTACAGAGGGTTTGTTCCTCCAGATTTATTCAATCATAATCATACAGTAATTCTGTCTGTGAAGCATTCTATGTTTGTATATGGCTATTTCTTTTTGAGATAGACTCTCACATATCCCTATTTGGACCCAAACTTGATAGGTAGCTGAGTATGACCTTGAATTTCAGATGTTAATATCTCTATCTCCAGATTACAGACAGGACAACATGCTGCGTTCTTATGGTGCTAGGGGCTTGAGCCCAGGGCTTCACACGTATTAAGCAAGCACTCTATCAACTTAGTTATTCTGAAAATTTTTTTATTGTTTTTCCTGTTTGTGAACCTCTGAGATTTCTAATCTCTGTGCTTTGAATATGATACAGAATGCATCCAAGGAACCCTTCACTTTCTCCACTACTTCCTATTTAGACTTTAATGCCCAGCTTGCATTCCTTGGATCTTAACACAGTATTTCATAAGAGTTCAAAATATGTTAACCAAAATGTTGACCTAGAAATGTTAAAATTTAATCTCATGTAGTCATGTATACCTCTCCTTAATCTAAACACACACATACACATACACACACATTCACATTCACCTATGAATATATTATACAGCATGTTTATATGATATTATTTTATTGTATAACACAAGATAAAACATTAATAATATAATTCAGTGTAGTAAAATATTATATTGATCTTGGATTATTATATCAGTTTATTTTAAATTACATACTCATTGGTTCATCAAAAGTTTTTATTTCTATTTTTTGGAATCCAAATCATTTATTCACCCATTCCACAATCACTGACCCTTTGTGAGATGCATTACATTAAACTTTGGAATTGTGAAGATGAACAAGTTACTGTCTTTAAATCAAAGTTTATTGGAAACACTAGTTAGCATAAAAGGTTCTGAATGTGAAAATAGAAACAGGCATAATGAAAGTTTTCAGTGTAGACAGTTCTAGGTTCTTGGGGACTCTACAAGTCTTTATGCATGGGAAAGTATGGATCACACTTCATACAGAAAAATAGCATGTGCCAAGTATAGCAGAATCTTCAATCAGTGTAACTGTTAGATAATTTGTCCATGCCTGAAAAGGATAGAAAATAGATAATGACTGAGATGAACAAGAACAAATTGCTGCCATATTTTGACAAGCCTTATATACTGTGTAATTTGGTAGCCATCTCTTAGGTCATAGGGAGCCATTGATGGTGTTTAGTTTATGGAATACTGTTATTAGTTTTGACAGCAGTGTGGAAAATGAATGACCCTGGAAGGGCAACCAATTTAAACACTGTTAAAATATTTCAGGAGAAAATGTTTGAAGTGATTTTCACTGGGGGAAAAGGGATACAGTGTCATATTCAATACTAACTCATCTGCTAAACTGAATAAATTAGCAAATATAGCAATGGAAAGATTAAGGCAGCACATACGAGGTGTATAATGAATATTATGTATTTCCCTTACTAAAGAGAATGTAGTCTTCTGTGTTATATCTGTTAGATTCCCATACATTTATGCACTTTTCAGGAATTCAGTACACCATAGTGAAGTTATTGGATCACAAAGCTCTGTTCTGATAAGAGATCTATTGATTTTAGTAACATAAAACCTTCCAATGTTCATTCTTCTAGCATTCTGAAATATATGTTATTCTATAAGTACCTTACTATGAATACCACACAGAAATAATTTTCAAAAATATAAAGTCTTATGTTTCATACTGTATGAGATAACTTGAAATCCACTTCTTGATTTAGCTTTGAGAGATTGTGTTCTATACCTTCCACAGGGGATCCAAGCACCATGTTCATCTCTCATAAACACATCCATTCAGTTTAGTCCTACTTTATTCAAGACTGTGGATGCTTCTATAATCATCCCATCATGGGGCATGGGATCCATTTACATCAGTCAAGTTACTTCAGAGATTAAATATTTAGTTCACAGTCACATAGCTCATAATCAAGAGACTCAGCGAAATATGCCTTCTGTCAAAACTTTAATGCCTTCCTCTCTTCTGTAGACTTCATCTTTTAAAACCATAATAGAAAATTTGGTGTCTTATGATAGTATCTCTTATTACCCAGGGATAGAGTGAATATAAGTGTACACATAGATAAAAATATGTCTGACACTTGAGATTTTTAGAGGCCAATTAAATGATAGATTTTAGTTTGTGCAATGTACAAGCAAGCATAGCAAATTCTGTCCAACAGTGTAACTACACTCAAGTTTCTATCCGATAAACTACTGTGTTTGTTTGCTTCTATAGTGGAGGGAAAAGAATAGCCATGCACTTAAAATAGATACTATTGCCTTAATTCAGCAGTTCTCAACCTGTGAGTCATGACCCTTTCTGAATGACCTTTATAGTGTGGTTACATATTAGGTATCCTCCATATCAGATAATTATCTTATGATTCATAACAATAGCAAAATTTCAGTTATGAAGTAGCAACAAAATAATTTTATGGTTGGGGACCCCACAACAACATGAGGACCTGTATTAAAGGATCACAGAACTAGGAAAGCTGAAAATCACTGCCTTAGTTTATATCAGTTTGGGGAACAAATTTTTCTATGTGTAATAATTTAAGCAACACTATCCTGTTTTTCCCAGTCTGTAGGGTGGGAAACTCATGATCAAGGTGCTGATATATTTTATCCCTCCACATGCTTTGCTTCATTTATAGGCCTTCATGCATTCCCACAAGCGGGAAGAAGGAAGAAACTTTCCAAAACTCTTTTTGTAGAAGCATTAATCCCATTCACGAGCAGAGGGTCCTTAGAACATAACTATAGCCCAAAGGCTAATATTTAATACTGTTACATAAAACTATCGTATTATTGGCCTTCAGCCATCTCACTGGGACCTGTTCTGTCAGTGGAGTTTGATGTTATAGTTTGTTGCTTTCAATCTAACTGTATTTCCTAAAGTCCAGGGAAACGTATAAATCTTACTTTGGAATTCTTTTCACAGAATTTAAGCTCTTTTGTCTTTCCCTGAATTGTTCATTACTAAAATCAGGTGACTCCAGAAAGGAACATCAGCAATGATTGTGTACCTGTCTAAACAAGAGTTTCTGTTTCTATTAACGAAAAGCAAATAAAACTCCAGAAAATTCTATTGTGAACAAAAGTTCATTATAACTATTGCATCAAAGGACATAAATTCAGATTTAGTTTTCCACATTCTAGAAACTGTTTCCTGGAACTGAATATGTATCAGAAGATGTGTTGTAAAACAATTGTCTGGAAATAGTGTAGTAACAAAAGTAGAAGTGATAAGAAGATACTTCTGATCTTGAGACGTTATCTGTTGTAGCAGGTTTTCTCTGCTTTTCAGCTTGTTTCCAAGTGTTTTAATCTTGTGTAGTTAAGATGGCTATGCCATGTTTACCTACATGTTGGAATTTATATTGATTTTCTAATTTCTGTGATGAACAGGTGTTGTGTATAAACTATAGTTCATCAATGGTTTGTCTTCTACATAGTGGATAAAGTCAAGAATTCCATGCAATTATATTTTCTCTCTCCATCCATTTAAAAGATAACAGTCTGTCCCAACCAGACGATCCTTAACATTTAAGTGCCTCTATCAAAAACCCTGAGGATTAGTCATAGCCTAAATCCTGGCGTTGTTTCATCTGATAGTCTAGTTTGTGATGTGAAGGGGCTGTTCTGTGTGATTATTAAAACTACTAATCATAAAGCAGTAGACTGATACTATGAAAAGGAATTCTAGTTTCAGCATGCTTCTGTGGAAATAGCATAAAATACATTGAAAGAGTCTTTTTATAAAGGGTAACAATTATATCCCAGAAACGAGGCAATTTTGTCTATGTATCTTGAGTCTCACAAGCTTTTGCATTTGTGTTTGAAGATAATTTAAATATTTGAAGAATTTTTTTCTCATTTTTTATTAAAAATTTCCATAATTTTAACATGAAAGGGTAGCAGTCTAAAAAACAATCCTCACTGTTAAAGAATAGTCTTCAGAATGTTCTGTTCATGGTAAGACACTACCTTTTAGTAGTTTTGAAAAAAATATTCCTTTCATCACAGCACATTGCAAAGAGGAGGCTTCACAATATGTGCTGCTGTTTATAATTAAAGCTAATGACAGAAAGCAAAATACAGTTCACTTCCTCTAGAAATGTTTCCAGGCCAGGACGATAAACTGAAATTAACTGTAATTTATAAAACATCTCAGAACGTCAGTGCTCTTCATGCCTTTGAATTTGAGGCTTTGAACAGGACCTGTTGTGTTAAGCTGTGTGTGAGTTGCAAACCATGGCATTGTTTTAGAAATATCACATGTGATATATACATATATACTTGAAATATGGACATTTTAGTCACTCCTCGTTCTCTTCTTTTTTGCTCTTCTTCACTCCTCCCAGATTTCTGTTTCTATTTATACTTTTGCCTGCTAGCCCTGCCTATACTTGCTTCAGCCTTTCTATTGGCCACTCATCTCTTTATTAGGACAATGACATGTTTTTTGACAGGCATAGTAACACAGCTTCATAGTGTTAAACAAATGCAGCATAAACAAATATCACACACCTGAAAATAATATCCCCCAACACTGTGCCATTGTTTTGCTATAATTGTTTGAGATGGGGGTTTCTAACTGAACCCCGAGTTGGCTACTTCTGCTATATTGTATGTCCAGTAAACCGCTGGGGTCTCCCTAGCTCCAACTGATCCTATCTCTGGGTCTCTCGCCTTACACGGTAACACTTGTCTTGTTTCTGCTGCTGGGGATCAAACACAGTTCCTTATGTTTGTGAGACTAACACTCTTATCCACCCGACCAGGTGGTTTTCTCTGTTCATTTGTTTGTTTTTATTTTCATCAACTATCTTCCTACTTCACCTTTCCCTAGGACAACCCAGAACGCTCAGGGAAATGCTTGTGTACTGCATTCTTTTCTGGTTTGATTTCAGAGGCATATTTATCATTTTGCTCCCAGAGCTCTAAATCAGATGCCTGACTGTGGGAATTCTGGTAGATGGATGTGACCACTAACCCCAGAAATCAAATGTAAAGAGTGAAGATGGAAGGCAGCAAATGAATTTATTATTCAATTGGCCATGATTTATCAGCACTGCCATCTATGATATTGACATCGACTCTGAGGTGCCTTACAGAAATGGGCAAGAAGTGTGCATGTTCATGCAGTATTGGGCAAACTGTGGTCTATGGATCATTTTCTAAGTTCTAAGCAGACAAATCTTGTTGGTGTGAGGGAATTTCCATTGCACTGAGGCATGCCAGCAATTCTCATTTTTTTGCCTAGAAAATATTCTGTATTAGAAGACCATGACTTGCATCATGTAGCATATATCAGAGAAAATCTGGGACATATAATGTGTGCTCCTGCTTAGAAGTTAGGGTCAGTCCCATCATGAAAGAGTCAGGCTAAGAGCTCTGCTGATCTGGAATGTGAAAGGTCATAACTGGACACTTCATGTGACACTCAAGGGACTATACAGGACTTCAATGAAGCTCGTAGCTTTTAATTTGTTAAAACGTCCTTGATTCTTCTTGCTGTCATAGCTTCGAAGGGGAGACTGAGTAGCTTTCTCTGAACAGTGTTTAAATGATCTGCATATTGAATTACCAAGTATAACTGAGAGTTGGACCCAAATCTTAAGGCAAAGAAGACAGATTAATGCATGTCATTAATCCAAGCACTTGGGAGGCAGAGGCACTCAGGTCTCTGTGAGGTCGAAACCAGATTAATCTACTGTGAGAGTTTCAAGACTACAAGGTGGTATACCGAGAAGCCCTGCCTTCAAAACAAAAAATAAGAGAAAAGAAAGAAAGAAAAATAGGAATGAAAGAAAGACAGAGGGGAGGGAGGAATAAATACAAACCATAATTCCTATTGCCCATGTCACATTGAATCTTCACTAGAAAGATACAGAATATTACAGAAAAGCATGGATCTGCCTTTTTCAAGTTTATGAAACAATGTTTCCTTGCTTATGTCAGAGTTTGCAGTGGTATTATCATGAGAAGATCCATTCAAGGTAGACTTTTAAAAATTTAGCATACTATAATTTTTACAGTATCATTCATAGTACTGAAGAAAATTTCACATTTATTATTGGGATATGTCATTATAGCTTAAGTTTCTGAAAAGGCCATACCCCACTCATAATAGGATAATTTTAAACAGGTAAAATAGAGTATTGTGCTGAGTTGTACATAACCAATATTCCCAATGTGTGTTAGCAGTCTGTATCATTTGAGATGAGAATATAGGCAAGTGATACAGGAAATTCTAGATAAAGTTGTACCACAAATGCCATCCACCTATATTTTCCTAGTGTCTCGAGTCCTTTTTTAAAATACAGCCTAATTTTTGTTTTTTGTAAGGATATACTTCAGTAGCATTAAATATATTTGTAATATTGGGGAATCATTACCATACCTTACGTCCAAAACTTTTTCTTGTCTCCTTAGTGTAAATACTGTTTCAGTTATAAATTCAGTTCCTAGGAGCCATCCCCTCGTCCCTGGTAACCGCTTCCCACTTTCTATGTTTATCAGTCTCCTCATTCTAAGTTCCTTGTATAATTTGCAGTCTTACGGTTTTTTTTTTTCTCTCTGTCTGGAACATTTCCTTTAGCATGCATTTTCAGAGTCCATTTTCTTATGCTATTCGTCAGCACCACATCCCTTTCTTAAGCTTAAGTAATATTCCATTCATTAGAAAACACTTAATTTGCCCATCTGTCTGTAGAAAGACATGAACAATGCCTATCCTTTAGTTCCTTTAAGTAGTATTCGAGAGATATTATGTACCAACATGAATCTGAGATCCCCGTTTCAATATTCTCTGCTGGGTCCTGTAGGTTGCTTAAGATCTGTTAAATCATTTTTCGGAGTGGCTACACCGTTTTGCATTTCTCCTAGTGATGCATAGACATTTCCAAACCCCCAAACCCTTGTCAGAATATGTCATTTTTCTCCTGCTCCCAGTTCTTCTTCTCCTCCCACGGGTGTCCCTCATAAACCACTCTTAATAATTGTTTAAGTTTGAAGATTTCTGAATACAACATTAGTTTCTATACTTGTCACTGTAAATTAGACACAGAACAAAAATTTAAACATGTAATGTACCACTACACTAAAGAAGCAATTGGAATTTTATTAGATTTCTTTATTTTATTACTGTATTCAAAGGTGGCCTCCTGAAATCTAATCCCAGGCAGTATTTGCTTAAGTTCGTCTGTGTTCTAAGACATGTGTTGAATCAAGAAGGTTGCTTTTTGTTTACAAAGTGACTGAAAGAAACATTATATATTTACAGGAAAAAATAGTTTTTCCATATTCTGATATTCAGAAGCATTTCTAGCCTTAGTCTTCCTAGAATTTCTTAAGGTTTTTATTGTTTCCGAACAATAAATTTTAGATCCATTTGATTGCAATTTATTATGTAGGGGTATTACTTAAAATTAAGCAAGAATGCTTTAAAAAAACAACAAAAATAATTATAAGGAAGAGTAATAAATGCATATTTCAGATGCTTTGAAGATAAAATTATCTTTAAGTTATATTACACAAGCAGCTCTAAAGGGGGCATGATATTGACAAAGGAGATAAAATCTTGCTAGTGGGGTTACATTTCATCACAGTGGTTTTATTTGGTGGTGCTATCACCTTCGCTGCCCTAATTTCCTGAAGATCAGTATGCCCTGGACATTTTCCACCTACCCACTCTTCTCTGTCTTCCTGAGATAGAAACTGTCTGTCTCCCACCTATTGGTCATTGTCATTTATTTTTTGAAATGAAAATGAATATTTCACTCTCTCTTGCATAATAAACCTTTTCTGCCCACCTTTAATATTATCATCTCTTTCCCAGACTGTGTGTTTCTCTCATCTTTCGTCAATTCCACCCCATAGTTTTAAATGCTAATTTTTTCTGAGCCATCTCATTCCTTTAGACTGTCATCCAGAACTATTTTAATTTCCACTCCATACTCATACTTGTGTTCATATCTTTCTTGAAAGATACCAAGGAAAATGGTTATGTCGGGGAATTTTAGCATAGGGAACTAATGGTGTTCTCAGTTGAAAACTGTTTTGTCATCTGACTGAATAGTGTGAATGTTTTCCCTGGGATTAGAGACATTTAGTGAAGTTTTAAATCAGGAAGAGACACATTAAATAACGTAGTATACCTAAAATATTAATTGGAGGGTTCTATTTTCTCTACATAAGAATATATGCCCTTGGCCGGGCGGTGGTGGCACACGCCTTTAATCTCAGCACTCAGGAGGCAGAGGCAGGCGGATCTCTGAGTTCGAGGCCAGCCTGGTCTACAAGAGCTAGTTCCAGGACAGGCTCTAAAGCTGCAGAGAAACCCTTTCTCAAAAAACCAAAAAAAAAAAAAAAAAAAGAATATATGCCCTTACCCACTTCTGGAAGGTTGATATTTTAACTATATTTTCAGGACATGTTTATGCCTGGGTTTAAGTTAGCTTTACTCCAGGGAGCAGTGACAGTATAGAAGAAAAAATCCAAAAGAGTTGTTCTTCCTTTTTTCCCCTCTATACCAAATTCATCTAACGGTAGACACTCCCCTTCTCAGGTGGTTCACTTTTTCTCAGGAATGTTTTTATCACTCTGGTTAGAGATATAAGTAAAAAAAATCAATCTACATTAGTCATGTTCATGTCTCTGAAAAAATTGCCTTTGTTAAACTTTCCTGTGTTTGCCTCAGGATTGTTGTCTATTGTAAAAGAGATTGTGTAGACTAAACTCCAGGAGAAAACGCTAAAGCTCCTGTGAAGGATGGAGATTATCTTTAGTATTTTATAAACCAACCAGAGTATTTAGGTTTGATTTGAAAGTTTTGTTATAATTACAGTATTAGGAGACAAATATTTCAAATGTATTAACTTGTATAGAAATGGCTAACTTAACCTTAACAGGTAATTTTATTTACATAATTTTAATCTAATTAAAACACAAGGCATAATCAATAAATACATAAGTCATATATGATAATAAAAATCATTATAAACTTTTGTTCTGCTTGGACTTGACTCCATTGTAAATGTAACTGCATAATCTGGTGGTCGAACTCTCTACCCTTGTTTAATTTAAGAAAATGCTAATGAAGCCTAGATAGCCATTTCTACATGATAATTACAGGGGTTGTGATTTTTCCTAGTTACTTTTTTTTTTTTTTGCACTTTACAGTCACCATGATCAAAGGAAGTTATAAAAGAAAACTTTTATTACTAGCACTAATACTTCCAGGCAGTAAGAGTTCATGACTCTCATGGCAGGAAACAAGGCAGCAGGCAGACAGTCATGGTGTTGGAGCAGCACTGAAAGCTTATACCTGACCCACAAGCTGGAGGCAGAGAGAAAGAGAGCTAATTGGTAATGGCAGTGCACTTTTGAAACCCAAAAGCCTACCCTCAATAACAAACCTCATCCAATTAGGCCACACTTCCCACTCATTCCTTCCCAAATAACTCTAGCAACTGGGAGCCAACCTTTCAATTATATGAGCCTACGTGGGGCAGTTTCATTCAAACTGCCCCATAGGAATAAAGCAAAACTTTCAAAATTGAATTTAAGGATTTGGGGGAAATGCCGTACTTGGTAATAAAGCAAGGGACTTTAGTACAAATCCCCAAGAAACACTTAAAACTCCATCATCCTGGTATAAGGGTTTGTGCAGGTGGAGGTCTGGACCCCTCGAGACAACCAGCATAGGAAAGCAGCTTCAGTTCAGTGAGGAAGCCAGTCTCAAATCTAAGCTAGAAAGCAATAGAGGAAAGGACCAACTTGCCCTCTGAACTCTGTGTGCATTCACATGGAAGGAATACACACACATGGGCATATTTACTTTGCAACATACAATAAAGAAGTAGATAAAAAATAAAAATAGCACTCAGATACAGTCAGTCCCACAGGAGAAAATGAAGGCTCGTCAGGGCACTGCTAGGTGGACATTCCACATGCTATGGTGCAGCAAAACAAGCTAATTGTGCAGCCTCCCAGTACACTTCCTGTAAAACTATAAGATTTTTTCAAAAGGGAACTTTTATACATTTTTCCTCTATATTTAAAGTTAAAACAAAAATATAAAATTGAGAGACTGCTACCGGAAACACACTCGTTTATCATGTTTGTTGAAACCCAGAAGTTGGCAGTCTAGAATATTCTGACAGTGTCTCAAGCAGCAAGGCTGCACTAAAGCCAGATTCACAAGATCCTGTCACCTTCTCACTTTTTCTTTGGCAAAGCATGACTGTGAATCTCTAAACTGACTAACAGAGAAAACTACAAAGTGAGTCCTACTTTGATATTTTCTTTTTGCCAAATAACAGTTATATTCTTTTGAAAATAGAGTCCACAAAATGAGAACTAGAAGCCTAGTGTTTGAGCAAACTACTGCAAACACCTCAATAGACAATGATGTTGTAAAGAATAGGAATTTAACTGCTGTAAAAACTTTTTTAAAAACTTCAATACAAAAACTTTATTATTAAAAACACTAGGCTACATAAAGAATAAGTAAACTAAGATCTCATATTTCTTTGTTGGAAAAAAGCTGCCGTAAAAACTTTAAAATGAGCTTTAGATATATAATAAGTTCCCATTAAACTACAGCCCATATATCACTTCTATTTTTTTTTGTCTTTTATGTGTGTGTGTGTGGCTATCAAATAGATGTAAGTAAAAGTTTACTTAAAATTTCCTTTCTTAAATTGTTTTTCTTGTTTTATTTTTCTTATTTTATTACTTTATTAATACTAGGAATTAAAATTTCCACTTCCTCCCCTCCTCCACCTTCCCTCCCGCTCCCCCATTTACCCTCTCCCCTCCCCTTCTAGTCCTAAGAGAGGGCAGGGTACCTTGCCCTGTGGGAAGTCCAAGGCTCTCCCCGCTCCATCCAGGCTTAGGAAGACTTGCATCTGAATAGACTAGGATCCCCCAAAGCCAGTACATGCCAAGGAGACAAATCCCAGTGTCATTTTTATTGGATTCTCAGTCTGCCCCAATTGTCAGCCACATTCAGAGGGTCCAGTTTGATCCCATGCTCATTCAGTCCCATTGCAGCTGGCTTTGGTGAGCTCCCATTAGTTCAGGCACACTGTCTCAGTGGGTGGATCCACCCCTCATGGTCCTGACTTTCTTGGTCATATTCTCCCTCTTGTTCTTCAACTGGACCTTGGGAGCTCAGTCCAGTACTCCCATGTGGGTCTCTGTCTCATTCTCCATCTGTCACCGGACAAAGGTTCTATGGTGATATTCAAGATAGTCATCAGTCTGACTACAGGACAAGGCCAGTTCAAGCACCCTCTCCTCCACTGCCCAGGGTCTTAGCTGGAGACATCCCTGTGGACATCTGGGAACCCCTCTAGAGTCAAGCCTCTTGCCAACCCCACAATGCCTCTGTTAATTAAGATATCATCTTCCCTGCTCCCATATCTGTCCTTCCTCCATCTCAACCATCCCACTCCCCCAAGCTCTCCCCAACCCTGCACTTCTTTCTCCCCTTCTCCCCTTACCCCACCCCACACCTACCCCCACGCTCCCAACTTCTGCCTAGCAATCTTGTCTGCTTCCAATTTCCAGGAGGATCTATGTATGTTTTTGTTTGGGTTCACCTTATTACTTAGGTCCTCTAGGATCAGGAACCATAGGCTCAATGTCATTTTTTATGGCTGGAATCCACTAATGAGTGAGTACAAACCATATTCATATTTTGGGGTCTGGGTTATCTCACCTAGTATAGTGTTTTCTATTCCATCCATCTACACATTAGAGTACTACTCAGCAGTAAAATACAATGACTTTTTGAATTTTGCTTTCTTGTTTTCTTAATTAAGCCATGGAAGTTTATACAAGCCATCCATGTATATGATATTCATGTTTAAAGGAATATATACATAATATTGAGAAAATATTTCTATTTTGCCCCTAAATTCTTCCACATTGCCTTGTTAAAGTTCATTCAATGTTCCCCTTGCACCGTACATTCTGGGATGATAGTTTGTCAGTTCAGTTTATTGTCCAATTACATTGCAAAATATCTTTCTTATTGCTGCTCTGATATATATATATATATATGCTCTGCTCATATATACATATATATATATATATATATACACACATTTCAAAATGTATAATGCAACACAAAACTATATGGGCAAATAAAGTAAGCATTTTCTTCCCCACAATTGGCCTAATTTCTTTTTTTTTTTTTTTTGGTTTTTCGAGACAGGGTTTCCCTGTAGTTTCTAGAGCCTGTCCTGGAACTAGCTCTTGTAGACCAGGCTGGCCTCGATCTCAGAGATCTGCCTGCCTCTGTCACCCCAGTGCTGGGATTAAAGGCGTGCGCCACCACCGCCCGGCTCTAATTTCTTATTTGGACATATACAATGTTTAATTCAAATATGTTTTATGTAATCAATGTAGGTTTAAGTCTTCTATGTTAATAGATAAAATGAACACAGTGTTCACTTACTTATATATATCACTTAGTTAATATATAGAGCAATCATTTTTGCCACAGTGTAAATAGGCACTTAACCCCTTTGTGGAGATCCTGGTGTAACAGATGAATTATCACAGTGGGTACTGTAGGAGTACTTCATCCTGATTTCCTGTGTTGTGTTTGATTTCTATGGTATGGTTTGTGGCCTTGTTGGGGGTATCCTGATCCCTCAGAAAGCCAGCTTCATGAACTAGGTCAGATAAGGTGGGTTAGACAAATTTCTCTCTTGTTGACATAGGTTGGTATTTTGACTTCATTTTCTCTGTTCAAGGTAGTAGTTGATGATGTTTCCCAAATGAGGACTTACAGTTTGATTGTATAGCTGGGTGCCAAATCTTTTCTTCACTGCTGAACAGAAAATTGATACAAAAGTATCAATTAAGGAAATGCACTCCCTTTTTCTTTTTAACCTGACTTTTCTACGTACTCAGTACATTTAGCCACATTTTGTTCCCTTGAACTAATACTTTGCTAAATTCAATGATTTTTAATTTTGTTAAATTTATTTTAATTAAATTTTGTGTGAGAGTATACACTCACAGGCTACCCAATCAAGTGTGTCCGGAAAAATCAAACATAAGTTGTTAGGTTTGGTGACAAGCAACTTTATGGACTGAACCATTTCATAGGCCCTGATTGATTGAAAAGTTTCTGCAGCCCAATAAACCTCTCTGCCAATGCCATGATCCAAATCAGAGCAAATCAAACTGAATTAGAAAAAGCCCAGGTTTAATGGATACCAATAAGGAAGACCGAAAAACCACAAGCTTGTTCTGTAAGGTAGAATTTAAATACCCTGTGGGAGTGGTATACCCTCCAGAGATGCTGGAGGGGACATAGTTTGGTGGGCTTTCATGGAGGTGGAATCTGAGGCAGGTCCCAAAGGAGGGGGCTTGGGATGGAATTAGCACCCAAACACTCGAGACTCCTTGGATATATGGATGCCAGGGGCTGGAGTGATGCTTCCAAAAACCACTGATGCCCATGAATTTATGATGGCTATGTAATAAAAATAATTTCTGTTGATCATACTCAATTAGTATTCCAGTAAATCACACACATCTGGATATCATTACAGCACAGTGCAGTCAGGCCATTAAGCAAGCTGATTTTCAACTGGATATTATGACGTGAACCCTCAGCTTTTCTTGTTCTCCCTGCTCCATCTTCCTAAGAAAATTTGGGGATGACGATGGTAATGGTAAAGATGCTTGCATTTGCCAGCAGAGAACCTGATTCAGATTCAAAGACCAGTGCCTTTACTTTATCCGTTTTGACCATCTCTTCATTGTTCAAATGTTGTGAAGAATAACACTTTACAGTCGATTTTAGGCAGTAGTAAATGAAATAAAGTGCATAAAATTATTACCCCACTGCAATCCTGCTCAGCCTCAATATTGTTTGTGTTTGGAACTGAGAGATGTTTGTTGCACTAATATGCTCATTCTGAAGTGCTCACGTACTTAGCAGTAGAAATAAGTGACAGTTAGTTTGGAGTAGCAGGAAAGATTGTGCTACTTTCAAAATGCTAATTGACTAATTTTTACAAAAACTTCATCCTTCCCCAGAATTTAATTGAATCTCAGTAGATGGAGAGTTTAAAGTGATGATTAACTTTTGAGCCCATACTTAATGATAAAATTACTTCTGAAAAGGCATAAATAGAATGTTTCTGAGCATTTCAAGATACTCTGCAGCTTTACTTTAAAGTTTCCAACCTATACCCTCTGGTGATGGACTCATAATTATCACCCATTCCCATTATTCACATTTTTATCTTTTTTAAAATTGAATTTATACAGCAGAGGAAGGAGATAGTAATTTGTAAAAGAAGCATATGGGATACTTTATGGCAAAGTGTGCTTCTCATTCTTTACCCAGTTACACTCATCATATTTTTTGATGGGTTCTGTGTCTCCACAAGGATAGGGAGAGTTAAGTTGCACAGACATATGGAGTTAACATCAGGATTCAAAATGCCTAAGTTTTCTAAACTTTTCTCTAATTGTGCCTCCTCATATGTTGTGCATTTCTTGATTGATACCTTACTACCAATATGAAATGACTTAACATGTAATTGTACTATTCTCATCTATCTTTATTTATTTATTTATTTATTTACATTGTGACTGAATCATAGCGAACTCTCAGATTCCATATGATTTATCTTCCACACAATATATACGGTTTTACCTATTTGTTTTTTGTTGACAACACAAATTTACCATGCATTTTTAAAACGAGGTCTTAAACGTCCCTAAACATGACAAATTGTATTGAAACCTTGATATATTTTCGTTGCTACTGAACATGACAAACATTAATTTTCGGTCACTGAAATCTCGAAGATGAAAGAGACAGTATTGTTGCAGTTATTGTGCTCATCAATTAACTTTCTTTTAGAACTTTAGCTATTATCGCACAAAATTATTAGAATGCTTGTATGGTCTTGAAAGTTTTCATCTTCTGAACTTGATTATTTGGTAACTTTGAGAAACCATTAGCAAGAAGGAAAAGCTATTAATATTTGCACATTATTTTAGGCCTGAGGCATTTGAACATATGCCAAACAGTCCCTCATCACAAGAAGAGAAATCTGTTCATCACCAAAGTATTTATATGGTTTTTTTTTTGCCATCCAAAATCTGCCATAGAATACTTGAAAAATCCAAATTGTGACGGTCCAGCAGTCTCTATATTTAAACTCTCTCTTATGATGAAAGTCATAATTACAAAGTAATTTTAGTCAGCAGCAAAATAACTTTATATTCATAATAAGTTTTTATTTGAAATATTTTCCCTTCGCTCTTAGACTATCTTCATGTACAAGCAATGAAAATATCAATGACTTAAATACATTTCATGACACTCTGTTTTCAGGTATTAAATACATCTCATCTTCAAATTTCTATGTAAGCATTTTATGTGGCAGAACTCTTGTCAATGAACTTTAGCTTTAAGGAAGAAATCAAATACCTACTGGTTGAAGATCAGGAAACATACATACATACATACACACACACACACACACACACATATACTTTATAGTTTCAATTTTAAAATGTTGGATGCTTCTTGTTTCTGCTAAAGCAGCCTTCCTCTAACGGTGAGCTTGATCACATTCGTTTTCTTCCGAGTTGTTAAACCAAGCAAAAAAAATGAGCATAGTGAACCCTGATGCCTAATCTTACATTCTCTTAAGCAGTAATAAAGAACCTTGCCAATCTGACAGGTTGTCACAGCAATTATTCAGAAGAATTTCTGTAGCGGTAGTATCTGTCAGCCCATATAGTATTGAATATTTGAACTGGCAGTCTTCCAAGACTGAACATTAATCTTGCCATCTCCTATTACAGTCCCTAATCAAGATATTCCAGGGGTGATTGCACTAACATTGTTTGAAGACTACATCTACTGGACTGATGGGAAAACCAAGTCTCTCAGCCGTGTCCATAAAACCTCGGGAGCAGACAGACTCTCACTGATTAACTCATGGCATGCCATCACAGATATCCAGGTGTATCATTCTTATAGACAACCTGATGGTAATTATTCTTTCCATGATTTCCATAATGCATCCACATCTTTCAGCTGCATTTCATATTTTTATTATTTCAAGTTTAAGTATAATTTCATTATTGATAAGCATGATCAGATTCCATTATTTAGCTTTATTTTATATAATGAAGCCAGTTCATATCAAGCACTACTATTGCAGGGTATGATTAGAAGCTCAATAATAGCGTAAATAATTATTCATCTATTCCAATTGTATTAAGCTGAGATGTGAGTAATTCATGTAGTCAGAGAAGTGTAAAATATATCCTTAAAATAATGCATTAGAGTACATCTACAGGGTCCTTAATTTCTAGAACTCTAGCTAGAAGGAATTCCTTTTCAATATTTTAGGATTCTAAGATTGCAATCCAATGTGCTTCATAGGATTCTACTAAACTTGTGGAATACAGGTTTGATGGCTTTCCTGTACTAAAAGCAAAGCATCATGCTTATAGCTCATTATTTCATTGCTTTATTTTGCATTTATATTTTTAAGCATATGTATTTCTTCACCCAAAATGCTTCCAGTCTGGTTATTTTTCTAATGAGCAACTAGTTTTAACTAACACACTTGTTTTTGTAGAAGGTATTTAAAATTAGTGAAATAAGATATTGAATAGCATTTCTTAGATATACCCATAACTTTTATAGCTTCAAATTGTGATGGTTTATTCAACTATAAATTATGATTCTTGAAAGTTCAGTCTCAAATGCCGTGTCACGTTGCTGGTCTTGATAATTTCGTTTTGCTGTGTCTTTTTATCTGTAGTCTCCAAACATCTTTGCACAGTAAACAATGGTGGGTGCAGCCATTTGTGCCTTTTAGCCCCTGGGAAGACCCACACCTGTGCATGTCCCACCAACTTCTATCTTGCAGCGGATAATAGAACTTGTTTATCAAACTGCACAGCCAGTCAGGTGAGTTGAATTCTGGAATCATTTCCTGGGTTGTTTGTGTATGCTGCTATTAAGGTCTGGCCTGAGTTTGCTTTGTCTTCAAATAATTTAAAGAACAATTGTTTGCTACTATGCACAATGAATGAGTGACCATTCTGGGCACTGCCCAGAATTGGAAAAGCAATTTAAGGCAGGCACTTAAAATAGGATATGCGACATAAGAGAACAAATAGAGGCCAGGAAGAAAACAGAGGGAAGAGATAACCAATTTTACCAAGATTCACAGATAACTGTGACTCCAATCCTATGTGTGCTGAATCACAAGATCAGAGGACATTTTTCTTTTTTTTTTTTTTCTTTTTTTTTGGGGGTTTTTCAAGACAGGGTTTCTCTGCAGCTTTTTTAGAGTAGAGGACATTTTACACAGGTAAAAAAGAATAGTAATGTAGTAAAAAGTATATAGCACTTAAGTAATCATGTTAACTTTCTACAACCAACCCTGCCTCAACACAGCACCTGCAAATACAAAACAAGTGCAAACTGAATAAAGAACAATTGATTTGAATTAATATATAATAAAAATAATTTACTTGTGAAAACGCCAATCTAACTTTGCTTATTCGCAGTGAAGATATTCCAGAAAAATATCTACTTAATGGCTATTAGTTGTATGGAGTTGATTTTATTACTTTGCATTAGATTTTGTAATGTAGTCATATGACATTAATAATTGTACTTTGTTACACCAGAGCCAATATCTTGTTTGGATTGAGATCAAATTGTTAAATAAGGCATGAATATTTCTTGAAACTAGTAAATTTATTCTTTTAATTGTATTCTTCTATTTGCTCATTTTTGAAAACTAGAGGGAATATCCTTGCCAAAGATTTCATTTTCAATTGAGCTTGTGTGAAATAGAGGCCAGTTTTAGCTCAGCTGACCTCTGAAGTCAGAGCCACACTCACCACACAGGAAGTCAATGTCTTTTTAGAGATTAAGGCCATTGGCTGAGTGGAATACAATCTTTGACTGTTTCCCTGGCTCTGCTTCATTCTGATGGGATCAGCTGCGTGTGCTCCCTAAACTTTTGGTGCCTTACTTTTCCCATGTTTAAATGAGATAATTATCTTAATCCATTTTCGGATGCTATGTGACCGAATTCCACAAACGTTAATTTATAAAGACACTAGATTTGCTGCGTAATTCTGGTGGCTCTGAAACCGAAGATCAAACTGCTACAGCTGGTTGAGGCAAGTGGGGAGCAATCTAAATAGCATCGGACAAGAACTCATGGTCGCCTTTATATGATGTATGCCTTAATGATTACATTTCAAGGACACAGTAAAGTTTCTATGATATAGCTAAGTGTGCAGCATAAATACATAACAGCTTCAATTTTACAGTGAAAATAATTTAAATTTATGCAGAGGCAAAACAACAAATTAAACAAAAGTCAAACTAAAAAAAAAAAAACCAGTATAGTTACTCTCAAGATATCTAGCCCAGTCCACCAAAGAAAAGCATTCATCATTCAGAAAGGAATCCTATTCATCCACTACATCAAGTGACTGTTATCTTTCCAAATGAGTCTTGGACATATGTACAAATAATGGAGATAATATTTTCAGTGCATTATTATGATAATTAAGTGGACACAATTCTTCAGACATAGTAGCAGTAGCGAGCCTCACCCTGGCTGAAGCTGGGATACATGAACGTGGATAATTGGTTAAAGCTGCCATGAGGAGAGCCTAGAGTTGATTTCAAACCAGAGGTTATAAACTGTTTGCTTTACAGAATACAGGTTTTGCGTTTAAGCCACTGTGAAAAATAACACCACCAACATTGTTTATGCCAGTAGAATTTAAAGGAAAAATTAACTTTTTTCAATTTAAATAAAATTTGTATTAGTCTAGTGTCTAGTGAAGTTAGCAAGCCTCCATTTTATTTTGAGGGAATCCTCAGATGTTTGCTCCCAAGAGTTTCTCGCATCAGTCTGTTGATTTTGTCTCTGAAGTCCCCTTTAGTTGATGTCAAAGTGACAGGTGCTTATTTGTAGTGTGCCTTAGTCCACTACTGAAAACAGAATAAATTGAATCATGTTTATTTCAATGAGATGCCAGGCTTTTGGCTGAAAAAAAAAAAAGGAATGAAACTTTCAAAGCACTATAAGAAGACAAGAAATTATGCTTATTCAACCCCCCAAAACTTATCAATGAAATAAAGCTTTAGTCAGCTTAAGAATATTGTTCATATAATGAATTTCCACTCCGACACCAGTGAAACAAAATGTTTGCAGCTATTGAAACCTGTCCAGGCTTCTTTATTATGAAATTAAGAGAATTCTCAGCACAGTAAATGAGTATGTGTGTATTTATATGTGCATATGTGTGTCATATATGTGCATATGCATGTATGTCATATATGCATACACACACACACACACAGACACAAATTGTCAGTTTGCCTACCCGATTCCAAGAAAAAATAAGCAGCTAATGCCATCCACCATGATGACTCTGCAGTTGTTACCTCATGTCTCTCTAGGAAAAGAAAACCTCTCCATTGTAACACTTTTGGAGAAAACACTGAATTAGGAACCTAGATATAGGTCTAGGGGAGAGCCTTGGTCCTCCCCGGAAGTGATGTGTTAGACTTTGTTGATTCCCTATGGGAAGCCTTACCCTTACTGAAGAGTGGATGGAGAGGGAAGGGAGTGGGACTGGGGATAGCTGTGTAAAATGAGAAAACATTGTATTTTAAAAAATTGTTACACAAAAGAGAAAGAAAAAAGGACACAATTTTCAGTGAGTTTGAAATTTAAACAAACCAAATAACCTAAATATTCTGGACTCACATCACTAAATATTAATCAATTTTTCAGGGGCTGCATAGGTACCTCATTTTCTTTCATGCAGGAGGGGACATAGTTTGTCTGTCAGGGTGTGCATTTAAAACAACATCATTAACCACAAAAAGCAAAAGCACAACAGGCTCTGTGGCTTTGGTCTGAAAGCCCAGGGCTGGGAAAGTGGAGGCAGATCCATGGTCACATATTCTATCAGATGAGCTCCAGGCCAAAGAGAAACGCTGTCTCAAATAAAGATGGAAGGTATCTGAGAAACAAGACTCAAGGTTCACCTTTGACCTACTTCTCCAGACTAGGTTGACCATAATTTTGCTCATCCTCCATGCACTTGTGTGTTTGTATCTATGGGTACAGACACACACATAGGAACACATATAACCATATACATTCACAGAAAAATAAAATTAAAATTCCAATTTCAAGTGAATGCTACTAAGGCATTTGATTTGTTACAGTAATTGGTATCAATAATATATTCCCCAAATGGCATGGTTTTTTATAAAAGTAAAAGAACCAAAATAGCCAAAATATTCCAATATGTATTCTACTGGAATTAAAATATAATCAGAGAATTTATTCTAAATCAAGATTAAATCCTGTCACAAAACTGATTTTTTAAGTATATAAACAATTCTTAAGTGAAAAAATGATTAATCTTAATATGACTTATCTTATTTTAAGTGGGATTTCTTCATAGTTCAATTATAGTTCACTGTACTAGGTATTGCAATTTTTCTATATTCATAGTTTCTTTTGGTGAGATATAATTGTAGTCTAAAATTTAGCTGATGAAGTCTTGGAAAATACCCACCAAAGCATATGTTTTAATTTTTTCTGAAGCTGAATTAATTTTTATTATTTAACTATTTATTAATTATGAAAGAGTACAGAACCTGGTAAGTAGGAGAGTTCTATTTTATCACCCAAAATACAATGGACAAGCAAACACGAGAGTGTAATCCTGGGTAAGAAGCTAACAGTAAATTGTGTGTGTGTGTGTGTGTGTGTGTGTGTGTGCATGCATATATAAAGGTTCACAGGCACTCACACACAAAGTTTACATCCGTATGTTTATCAGGAGAACAATGCCTCTTGTTCCTTAAAGCAAATCTGGCCCACTCAAAACCTTATCTGACAGAATACTTCCAAAGTAACAACTACTTTGTTTATAGAATAGACATCTTAAAATAAAAATACAACTTTCAATCAAAAGCTATTGTGAATTTTCTTTTCCTTTTAGAGATTCAGTAGTATTTTCAAAGCAAATAGCAGAAATGAAATTCAATAATCTGGGTTCTGAACCCATTCAGGAAATTTCCCCCATATCATAGGCTTCTATGTTTACTTTGATTTCTCGTGAAGTTAGGAGAGTGCCTAGGTTGACTTTGGAATCACTTGAATGTACAAAAGACATTGTTTTGAAGAGCAGCTCACTTCTCTTTTAAAACCTTTTTTTTTTTTCTGGTACTCTCTTCATTTGGTGACCTCCAGACTTTTCTGGGTTTTGAGTTAGGGAATGTCCACTATTTAGGAGGCCAGAGTTTTTCCAGGCATCCCGGATCTTTTCTCAGTGAAATGTAACAAGTTCTCTGAGGCAGCCACGTCACCAACATCTCTAGGTCTATGCGATTTTGGCCTAAGTGGCAATTATTCTGGATCCAGCTTTGGTTCTGACACTGGCTCAATCTTTGACTGATGGAGTTGGAGGAGAAACTGTTTTATTTGGTTTGTTTGTTTTATGGTTTCTCTGAAGGAACTCTTATATAGCAGAATAGATCTAGATATAGCATTGGCTTTGGTAGGAAGAGTGGGCCTCTGGGTGGGACTGGAGGAGCACTGTTTAAGTTTCTGTTCTAGCAGTGAATTTGCCTCTTCTCTTTGGACTTGGAAGGAAAAGATTCTTCTCTGCAGCTAATGAGCCAGGCTTTGGTGCTGAACTTTTACCAGGTGTTATACAGTTTTGGAAAGCAAAGGCTTTTGGATATCAGATCTTTGGATAAAAATCCAGTTCACTTCCCTGACAGCTAAGCCTCTTTCCCTATTTCACACTTCCACCAGCACAGGGCTCCAGTCTTTTAATCCACCAAAATGAACCATCTCCCCTTCTTTAAAACTAAGATCATCAGCTGGACGGTCATGGAGCACACCTTTATCCGAGCAATCACAGGCTGAGGCAGGTGGACCTCTGTGAGTCAAGGTTAGCCTGGTCTACAAGAGCTAGTTCCAGGACAGGTTCCAAAACTCCAGAGAAACCTGTCTTGAAAGGGTTTTTAAAAAGCCTAAAACTACGTTAATCTTCCTAGGTCTATTCCTGGTAACAGAATGTTCTGCAAAATTACTTAACTTTATTTTGCCATCAAAGCCTATTTTCCTTTCCTCCCTATTTTTAGGCTTAGATCAGAGCGGCTATAGGAGTAAGGTCTTTTCTGTTTCTTTTTATTTATCCCCTCCCTTATATTTAACCACTGGAATTTCTTGTCGTAAGTTTCCCAGAGCGTCCTTTAAAAATATCTCCAGATATATTTCCTTAAGAAAGGGAAAAGGGATAAATAGACGTGGATGGGAGGGTCAAGTGGGAGAATACAGTGTGGAGATGGTTGTGAGAGGAAAAACAGGGGGAAGCATCTGTTAAGGGACCATTGGAGGATAGTATAGAAACATAATATAGTAGAAACTTTCTAAAATATAAAAATATATGAAGGGAATCCAAATGAAGTGATCTAATACTAGGGAGACAGAGTCCTAACTGACCATCTCTTGTCATCAAATGAAGCATCAATACCAGAATTGGGTTACATCTTGTTGAGTTGATTAGGGGCCCATTGATAATCATCAAGCAACGAAGGCTGTTGCTAAGGCTATAGGTTCCTCTCTACAAACTGATGGCAAGGAACTATTGACAAAAGACAACATCTACTCAACTTATTGAATAGAGAGATGTTGAGCTGGTAACAATATAAAGCCTTTCCCCCTAGATTTCTGCTTCTGTGGTACAGGAAGGTACTCAGTACACTAACAAAATGTAAACCTAAACAGCCAGGCAAGTCACAAACCTTTAACCTTAAAGAGATGTGCAAATCTGGCACAAAAATTGTGGTAGTAACCAAGTAATAGATGATGTGACTTACGGGTCCCTCCACTAAATAAGACTCATACCCAACACTGCTTATGTGACCAAGAACCTGAGAATAGAAATCCTAGGGACCTGGGGGGGGGGGGAAATCTACTAGTCTAAGAATAAAAAAAAGAAAAATATGTAGTGATAAAATAACTAGATAAATAAGAGAAATAAAATAAAATAATATAGAGCACTGTTGCCTAAACATTTTAGAGTTGTGGATGCAGTTGAATTCCTTGAGCTAGATGTACTATAGGATCAGCCACTCTCCAAGACCTGTTACATTTCCTCAGCTTCCCATTTGATGGACAAAGTATTATCCTTGGATTCTGGCTAATGCTGTATTTCTTCAACAAAATTATCAGAGAACACACGCTTCTCCTATTTATTTCCCTTAGCCATTCCTCTCCTGGTAGATTTTTCCACATCCCGATGATTTCCCTGCTGGAACAGTTAATTCATTTTCCTGTATGGCACTGTATTTATGCTCCGCTCTACAGTCCACTGTGCTGCAGCTCCGGTGAGGAGAGTGTGAGCAGCATCCATTCTTGCTTTCAAGTGGGGTGCAGTGGGGAGGCACCTCCATCTGCTCCAGGCTCTTGGTTGCCCCTCAAGCCTGGCTTCTGCTACAACCTGGCAGGCAAGAAGTGGGCCAGTGCTTTTTTTATATTTTTATTTTTAATATTAGTGTATTTTATATTTTTAATTTTAATGCAACTGAATTTAAATATGAAAACATGATTCTGAGATATTAAAGAAAAGAAATCTTCCATAATAAAATGTTGGTTATAATTAATAGGCAATGTAAGTGTGCTTTATCATGGTTTCTATGACTCAGAACCCCTTTATATTCTTTTTAGATTGAAATGAGAGCAGAATTTTATATTATGTATAATTCCAACAGTTGGTATTTATTTAAATCAGATATATTTGGTGAACTTAAATGTGTATTAGAAATTTCCTCTCATAATTGGGAATACTTTGAAGATTCTCAGAAGACATGGAATCCTCTCACTAATGTGCTTTGATATCCTGTAATGACTGGAAATATTTAATGTTCAGGGTAATTGCTTTCAGATTTAGCCTCATTTCTCCAAAGAGCCAACTACGTATAAAGGTATTTTTCTTCTCTGGCAACTTAGGAAAAAACACGACAGACATGACCACAGGCTAAGCAAATTATAGAACAATCAGTTGAATAGATAGATTTCCCAGGGCTCCTGTTCTCTATTGCCTTCCACATTTCTACAAGAGGAAGAATTTACTCTCCTGTTTCTAATTCTATCCAGAATTGGCTCTATAATATCTGGACACCTTCAGGATCTACTAGCAACTGAGGCTTTCTTACTATAGCAATTGCATTTTGAATGAACAAAGATATTTCATACCCATGTCTATTAAAGATAATTGGACCAAAGCAATATTTTCAAGTTACCGTTTTTCAATGCCAAATCCTATGCATGCAAATTAATGTATTACATTTCAAGAAGGAAGTAACTTTAAGAAATGTATTCATAAAAGGCTTCCAAATCTGCATGAATATAAGCTCTTTTAAAAAACAAAGAAGACTCTGGTTGTGATCATCCACACCTTCAATACTCACACTTGGGAGGCAGAGGCAAGTAGATTTATTTGAGGTAAAGATCAAGCCTGGTCTACTTAGTAAAGTTCCAGGACAGCTGGAGAAACATAAGGATAACCTCCCTCAAAACAAACAAACAAGCAAACATACTAATTAATTAAAGCAAGAGAAATAAAAGAGTAAAGAATATATGTTGACCAACAAAAGGGAATTATATTTATGAATTGCTTATTATTAGTGATTTAATGTCAAACACTTGAGATTCTAGTACTCTGTTCAAACAATTAGCTTTTATTTTTGTATTTAAATCTTAGTAAGATTAAATATTTTATTTTTAAATATTAGCAAGATTAAATATTGCCACATTACCCAAGAGCACTAAGGATCAAATTGACTAAGCCTCTGGGTCACTGTGCATTGTTCTACAGAGTAATAAAAATAGTTTAGGGCATGGGGTACACAGTATTTGACTGGTGTATGGGTCAATTCCCACTGTCACATAAGCACCTGAGCTAAAGATGTACACCTGTAATCTCACATGTGGGAAGTGGAAGCTAGAGGAACCGAAGTTCTCCCTGACTCTGCCTTCTTTCTTCCTTTATCTCTGCTTGAAATTCCCACCTTGCTATATTCTACCCTGCCATAGGCCAAAGCAGTTTCTTATTAACAAACGGTTATAAAACATATTTGCAGCATACAGAAGGGAATCCCACATCAAGTTTGATATTTTCAAAGGAAGAACTTGAAAATAGCATCTCTCATTGAAGCAATGAGTGACTGGAATTTTAAGTCACATTAAATTTTATAACATACATTTTCTATGTGTTTTTTTAATTTTTATTGTTTGGCTATTTCTGAGCTACTAGCATATTAAAATAATTACCATGAGTACAAGGTGGGTTCAGGCTTCCGAGTCAGTTTCTATTTCAAATAAAAACAAAACAATAAGTAAATAAATAGACCAATAAAACAAAATCAGCAAATACGCTATTGCATCCTAATTTCTACAGTTTTTAAAAAAAACATTACTGTGAATTCTCTTTCCTTACCTTCCCACCATCCCAAATTATGTACATTTTTTGTTTGTTTGTTTGTTTTTAATTCTTTATTTTTTTATAAAAAATTTCCATCTCCTCCCCTTCTCCTTCTCCTTCCCTCCCCTCCCTTCCACCCATACCCCCACTCCCTCTCTCTCCAAGCCAAAGAGCCATCAGGGTTCCCTTCACTATGTTAAGTCCAAGATCCTCCCAGCTCCCCCTAAGTCCAGGAAGGTGAGCAACCAAACTGACAAGGCTCACAGTGAGCCCGTCCATGCTGTAGACCTGCAACAGACAAAGGTCTGGTCTCCAAAATATGTAAGGAACTCAAGAGACTAGACTTTAAAATGCTAATTAACCCAATTAAAAAATGGGGCACTGAACTGAACAGAGAATTCTCAACAGAAGAAGTTCGAATGGCCAAAAGACACTTAAGGGCATGCTCAACCTCCTTAGCAATCAGGGAAATGCAAATCAAAACAACATTGAGATACCAAATTATGTACATTTTAAACACTTAGCGTGTGTTTAATAATAAGCTCTAGTAAGAAATCTTCATACAGGTATAATTATATTCTGATTATATTCAAGCCTACTATCTTCAATATGTTTTTAAATAATTCCAATAATTGAAAATAATTCAAAATGTTTTGACTACTGTTTTGGAGAAGTATCAACAATATTTATGTGAAAAGTTACAAATTCGGATCTTAGGTAGTTTTTTTGCTTGTTTTCTTGTTTGGACTAAGAACATTCATGACACTGAGGAATTGTACATGATTGTAGAGTTGGAAGGAATCTTCCAAGTTTACCCATAGCATTAAATTAATAAGAGCTGGCCTGATTTTCGCTGAAGTTGCCAAGATTCTTATGGAAATGTAATTGTCTTCAATTAATTCATATTTACCTAATATAGGCTGATATCTCTTCCTGATAGCTCTGGACCTGGTATAGTGTTTCAGAGACATTATTCATATGGAACCAGTTAAATATCTAACACTTTTATGGCCATGCAGTTTCTCTAGCAGCTACTTAGTTGTGTGCCCTGTTGTGATTTAAGCAGCCCTTCAGACAGCATGGAAATGCATCGTCTGATTGTGAGAACTGAAATCACCAGTGTTCCAAGTAATGAAATTTCTTGACAGATTGTGTTGGTGTTTATGCATTCATTCCTAGTCATGGAGCCTCCAAGAGTATGCTTATTCAGCGTTACAATGAGAGAGTTAGAGAGGCTGTACCATGCTCTGCAGGAACAACCATTGTACGTGTGTCATGACGATCAACATTCTTATTGTACCTTCTTCTCTTTTAAAGTTTCAGTGCAAAACTGATAAATGCATCCCTTTCTGGTGGAAATGTGACACAGTGGATGACTGTGGTGATGGATCGGATGAGCCTGACGACTGCCGTGAGTATTCTGAACACTGGCTTTGGATTTTAGTGTTCTTTACATTCCAGACCTGTAGATATCACCTAGAAAAAGTTTACCTCACAATTCTTACAAAAATGTAAAGACAAATAGTTGCAATTTCTTGGGTTTGTTCCTCATGACTGATTTTATTTTTCTGAAAAAATCCTTTACCATACAGTGGTCAGTAGTATAGTAATTGGTGTGATTTTTTTTACTCGATGTATTCGCCGAATTTGAAGTGCAAATTAGCAAGATGCAGAAATATCTTCACATATAATGGATAGAAAGTTATATTTTTTGGTCAGTGTTAAAATATTGAAAATTCTTGAGGAGTCCGAATTTTTAATGTTAAATTTTATTTATGGTAAGTTGATTTTATTTGCCCTTAATAGTTACTGCAAAAGGGCTCTTGACTGTGACAGCTCTGGTTAGACATTGCTAACTTAAATGGTAATGGGCAATCAGAGAACTTCCTAGAAATTCTGTTATAGTTCACTCCGTAGGTCATTCCAATCCTTCCTTGTCAAGATGAAGAGCTTACAGTCAATCCTGGTAATTCCCTTAGTGTCTCAGTGCATATTTGGCCTGACTTGGCACTGACATTTGATTCGTGCATTGACCTTGATTGGCCGTAACAACTGAGTTCAAGATCCTAAGACTTCTACTGAAGAGGAAGTATCGCCTAAATGAAAGGCAGTTATTTACTTCTGAAGACCCTTCTAGCACCAAATATAAAGCCGTTTCACATTTCCAGATTGTTACTTAAATGAACTATGTTTCATCTTCCTTTCCATTACCATCCTCATACTCTGGAGGTTCTTTCCCATATTCTCTTTTTATGTGGAAAACATCAAGCCACCTCTTTGGTGAGAAAGAAAATGAAAACCAATCCTTTCCTAATCTATTTGTGTGTTTGATTTTTTTAAGACATTTTTGACAGATTTTATTTTCATAAATAAAATTATTCCTTTCTCTACACTTGCCCAATATTTGAAAACTTTGCTTTAAAAAATACATATGTTGATAAATTTGAGTTGGTAGACATTGCATGAGAGGAAGTACTTATGGATAATAGGTATAAATTATGATCAAATTATTCTTTTTAAAAGTTTTTGATTGGAGCAACAGCCAAAAGAATGGGTGGTGTGGATGATGATGAACACTTACTATGACTTATTTGTTATAAGAAAGTTAATTTTCCACAATAAAAGGTATTTTTCTATAATGCAGTGAATAAAGTAAATATAATTTGCCTTTGTGTATTTAAACATTATGGCATGTGCCTGTTGATGTCCCGTTAAGATGACCTTTACTGACCAGAGCCATCATTGTTGAGGGAAATACCACATCAAAGACTTAGAGCAGAGACAGAATCACAATGATTGTTCTCTTAAATATTTGTACCTTTTGAATTCTGTTTGTAACTTTGAAAGATCATGTTGTAATCCACTTTTGTGAAGAGTTAACTGTAGAGTTAATAAGAGTTTCTTCCACAGCCTGGTCTATAAGAGCTAGTTCCAGGACAGGCTCTAAAGCTGCAGAGAAACCCTGTCTCGAAAAAAAAAAAAAAAAAGAACAAAAAAAAAAAAAAGAGTTTCTTCCAGTTGCAAACTTTGAGAATATATGTAGCCAAGTGCTAATGTTCATTTGAACAGTTCAGAAAAGGCACATTGCTGGTGAAGGAACCTTATCTTGGTTAAACATTAGTATTAACATATATTATTTTAATTAAAAAGTAAATTTATATATATGGTGAAGACATACATATTTTCTAATATATGTGACAGAGATATTAAATAGCTAATTGAAGCCATCTAGCATGTATATTACCTTCTGTGCTCATTATTTGCTTTGTTTTGAAAACATGGAGAATATTTGTAAGCAATCGTCAAGTGTGGAACATGTTGTTAAAAATATAGTGGCTATAATGTATAATCGTTCTTAGGAATTTAATTTTCTTGTCTAGTTGAATTTTTATGTCCTGTGGCCAAGATCTCCCAAGTTTTTCACTCTGTAACCACTAATAACTACCATTTTACTGTTTGTTTTAATGAGTTGTTTGTTTGTTTGTTTGTTTGTTTTAAAACATCATATATAAATGCCATAAAAGAGTATTTGCTTTTTCTTGGCCTGGACCATTTGATGTGATGAATGCTTTCTAGATTCCCCCAAATTGTCACAAATGTGATTTCTTCCTTATTTAAGCATGAATGAGACTCAGTATTTATCTGTGACATGTCCTTGTTCATCTGTCTATGTACTCAGAAGGTGATGCTTTATTGTACCACCATAAACACTATAACACTGCAGCAAATACAGGCGTGGCATCAAATTTCCAGCACTTTGATTTCATTTCCTTTGTACATGTGCATTTATATCAGGACTACCTAATAACATGCCAGTTCTATTTCACTTTTAACGAAACTTCCGGTAAATTTCTGTCCTATGTACTAATTTATACTGCTATCAAGAGTTTACAGTCCCTTTGCCCAACATTTGAAAACTTTGCTTTTAAAAAAAATAATACATATTTTGATAAATTTGAGCTGGTATTTCATTATAATTTTAATATTTATCACCTTTGAAATTAGTAATGTGTTTTATATTTTTTTTCTTTTAAGCATTTGATCCACTCTTAAAATTTCCTAATTTGTTAATTTATGTTTGAGTTGATTTTGTCATGCATTTAGTGTATCAGGCCATGATTAGGATGTATATTTTTGAAACATTTCTCCCTTTTCTTAGGTTGTCTCTCCTACTATGATTGTTTCATTTTCTTTACAAATAATTTTTTTATTAAAAATTTCCATCTCCTCCCCTCCTCCTCCCCCTTCCCTCCCCTCCCTTCCACCTATACCCCCACTCCGCCCCTCTCCAAGCCAAAGAGCCATCAGGGTTCCCTTCACTATGTTAAGTCCAAGGTCCTCCCAGCTCCCCCTAAGTCCAGGAAGGAAACTGACAAGGCTCACAGTGAGCCTGTCCGTGCTGTAGAGATCATGCTCTTAGTTTGATGTCATGACCATGTCCAGTTTTGCTCTTGCTACCTAGGCTTGAGAGATCACTTTCTTATCCATCGTCATAGAAACTTTTTATTATACATTTAAACTGTAGTTCATCATGATTTCCAATAACATTCCTGTGATCATTAGCACAGAAATGTTTACTTGCAGTTGCTAGGTTGGATCCTTAAATGTCTAGTGACATAGCAAACAGAGCCATCATGATTTAAAAGTGGCATATATAAATCTGTTTAAGGTTTGAATATTTTATAAATATTTTATTTTTAAATTTTGTATGTATGAGTGTTTTTCTTCCATGTACATCTGTGTACAATATTTGTGCAGTGCCTATGGAGATCAGAAGAGGGTACTGGATCCATTAGAACTGGAGTTACAAAGCTTTGGTAGCTACCACGTGGATGCTGGGAACTTATTTTAGCACCTCTGGAACAGCAGTGAATGCTCTGAACTACTGAGTCATCTCCCCTGCCCTAGTTTGTGTTTGAGTTGCTGCATCATCACAATTTGTGTATATTGCCTGTGTATAACCTCATCTAAGAAGGCAAGAAGACTTTGATCCAAGTCTCACACACTTAATAACTTGCATAGTGCTGTTTGTATAAACACAGTCATCAAGATTTCTCTGTCACTGCAAGTTGAAATTACAATTGATATGATGTTTAAGTAGAAGCTTGATCTACTTCCAACTTTTCCTTTTGTTCTCAATCAACTTTTAAAAGATTTATTCATTTTTATTTTATGTGTATGGGTGTTTTGCCTGCATATGTGTCTGTATACCACATGTATGCAGTGTCTGGTGGCCAAAATTGGGCATTGGATCCCTTGGGGTTAGAGATGGTTGTGAGCTACCATGAGACTGCTGATAACTGTATCTAGGTCCTAAGGAGCAGTAACCACTACCCTAAATGTTTGAGCTACCTCTTGAGCTCCGTAAGTTATTTCTTAAACATTCATTTGATCACTGTAACCCCTTTCTTGGGAGAATTATTTATATAAAAAAATACTAATAAAAAAAATTTTGCAGGAAATAAGAGGAAACAGAGGTGTAATATGTATGAATCATGCAGTTAAAAAAATACAGGTGAAAGGGTACTGACATTTTTATTAAGAAAGAAGAACATACATTAAGATTTACTTTTTAGAGAGTATAAAATTTTCTGCAATGTTGCAATTAAGAACATAATATGTAACCTGAATCAAGTTTAAAACTTCAATTATATTTTATTCCCCAACTTGAGTTAATAAAGAAATTAATATTAACCTAGCTGTCAGTAATTAATAATCCATTGGAACCATGAGTTCAAAATAGTGTTTTCCTGTGAGTAATATGAATTGTGTGACTGTTTCAGAGTCAGGTCTGAGTCAGAATCTGGTGTTTACCTCTGGAAATTTATACCTCTTTGGCTAAACTGTTAATATCAACAACACTTGGTTTCCATATACTTAAATGCTCGTATTATTGGTCATGTGAAAGACTATAATTTTTATAAATAAAAATCTTCACTGACAGTTCTACCCTAGTAGCTAATGCAGAAAACACTCAGTAGATCTTCTTTATTTTTAACTATTCCTTATATATAAGCAAACATATCGTGAAAGTGCTACAAATTATAAAGTATTTATTATAATAATAAAAATTGTATGCAAAATAGTTCTGACATCAAAATATTATATGCAATTAATATAAAAAAACAGCATGTTCTAAATGAGATTTGCACAGGAGGTATTCAGTTAGCATTGAAGAGTATATGCTAAGGCCACAAGTACTTTGTAGGCAGCAATGCAGAAAGAAGAGATAATACTTTAGAAAATGGAACTAGAGTTAAAGCTCTTTATTCTGGTATATTTAGCAACAGCCAGGAACTGAGCTGAGATCACTATTGAGTGCTCTCCTAGTCTGTATGTGGTTTTTGTGTGTGTGTATGTGTATTATATATGCATGTATATTTATGTGCAAATGCATGTGTGTTGATATATGCACTGGGAGATCATCAGAGGTCAGTGTTTAGTTTCCTCCTCTGATGAGACAGGGACTCTTAGCCTGGAACTCTGAGACTAGGCTGAGCCGCCTGGCTCACATTTCTCAGGACTCAACCTGTCATTGCTATCCCAGAACCAAGATTATGACTGTAGTCTGCTATATTATCATTATTATTGTTTTTTAGTTTTAGCTTGCATGATGGAGTTTTGTATCTCTGGTAAGAGAGTTTATGAAGTGCAAGCTGGGAGGCCATCTGAGTTGCCTATGACGTAGATGTTCACCGAGCCAGTAGATCTCTAGATAAGAGGCTTTTGCTTTATGATCAACATATATTCATTGCAAAATACCAATGACAGTGTCAGAAAATTCCCATGTAAGACATGAGGCACTTAGATTGTCATCTACAATACCTGCACGCTTTCTCTCCCAGCTGAATTTAAATGTCAGCCAGGACGGTTTCAGTGTGGAACGGGACTCTGCGCACTGCCCGCTTTCATCTGTGATGGGGAGAATGACTGTGGAGACAACTCAGACGAACTGAACTGTGGTAGGTGATTAAAGTCCTAACTTGGGTGCATCCATCTAGGTCTTGATTCCTCCTGACTGCACTGATGTAAATGCAGACTTGGGTCTCAGTTCACATTATTTTCTTCTCTTTGTCTTAGACACGCATGTCTGTCTGCCAGGTCAGTTCAAGTGTACCCAGAACCAGAAATGTATCCCCGTAAACCTCAGATGTAATGGACAAGATGATTGTGGGGATGAGGAAGATGAAAGGGACTGTCGTAAGTCACACAGAATTCAGGTCTTGTTGGGCTTTTGATTGTTAACTGAAACGTGAATCAAAATTAATCTTCATAAAGTCATGCACTGTAAAGAAACAAAGGAATAATACAGACAAGAAATGACTAAATTATGTCAATTACAATGCTTTATTTTAGAAGTTCTACATAAAACAGAGAAAAAAATGAAAAGATACAAATAATCTTTATTTTAACAGCTACCTGGAGATATTGGCAGACATGAACAGGATATACTCACCCTTATCATTATAATAACATAGTCGATTACCAGATGTTTTTCCATAAACTGATTTCTCCCGTATTGAGTATAAATACTTTAGGATTATTGATAAATGAGTGATGGATAATCAGTTCCATTTTTATTAGGAAATTTTCTCCCATGATATAGCAGTTGAAATTACGCAATATCATAGCACAATTAGTTTTAAATACTGCTTCAGATAGTAATCCCTAAAATATACTAAAAAGAATAAGAGTAAATTATTTTGTTCTTGTCACATTGTACTTCCGTCTCTACCCAAACATCAAATACAATAAAAGAAGGCAAATGGCTCCATTCCACATGGAGAAACATATAGACAGTCATGTATTTATGTATGTGCACACACATACACACACACAAACACACACACACACACACATGTACACACACGCACACACAGAGAACTTGAAAGATGGAGCACCTGTCAATTTTCAGGTTTTCAATAAAACTTCTGTGAATACTTTTGTCCTGAAGATTTTTTATTTCATTCTATAAAGCTTCTTTCAGTAAATAATGTTCAGTCATTCAGCAATTTGATTGATGCGCTGTGATCTCAGTAGTTTGGACCTGTTCTCACAGCTGGCCACTCTAGCAGAGGCTGTGGTAAAGTGCCCAGGGATGCCCTAAGTTAACAGTCTGAATCAAGTGTTTACTACTCCCTCCAAAAGCCCAACTACTTCCGAGGATTGTTATTAAACTTTTGGACTTTTCATTTCCTCATTTATTTATCATCTTCTGAATTTAGTCATTTTGGCTTATAAAATGAATCAGGATGAGCTCTAAAAATGTTTGGAAATCTATTTTGAAGGACAGAATTCTCCATCTTAGAAAGTGGTTTACAAATATATAATCTGTAGCTCTTCTGAAAATGTTGGTTTCATTCATGTATCTTTACAAAAATATATTTTCTTTTGTATTTCCAATGGGGAAGGCAATGGGATGCACATTACAGGAACTAAAACGTACATTTTCTCTGCTCAGTACCTATTAATAAAAAGAGACGTTCTCACTGGGCGTCTCAAGTACTTGTCTAACTACTTTTTGTAAATCACATATTCATTTGTGCTGAATGTCACTCATTAATAGATATTTTTTTTTATTTTAAGCTGAAAACAGCTGCTCTCCTGATTATTTCCAATGCAAGACGACAAAGCATTGTATCTCCAAACTGTGGGTTTGCGACGAGGACCCAGACTGTGCAGATGCCTCTGATGAGGCCAACTGTGGTGAGTGTTTTGCAGCTACAAAGGTCAGCTCCATGCGCTGGTGCCATAATCTGAGCTGAGAAAAGAGGGGAAAAAAATCCTGAACACAGCTCAGCAGCAAGAGTACATGGACAAGTTAGCTCCTCTGTGCTGAGAGTCCTCATGAACTTAGACGAGCTATTTACAGAAAACAGGCTGAGATGAAAAGAAATGAAGTGAATGGCCTGTTTAATAAAGACACACATTAAAATGGAATGAAATGCAGTTGATGAGCTGTTTACAGAAGGCAAAGCATAAGATGGAAGTAAATGCAAATGATGAGCTGTTTAGAGAAATTGTGGGGAAAATCAAAACATAACGGAAGACTAAGAAAGTGAATAAAATATTGGGTCCATTTTAATAGATAACTATGATTGTGAAAACTTTTTTGAAATGTTAATATTTGCAATTATCTTCTAGTACAATGTTTCCTTATAATTTAGAATGAAGATTATATTCATAGATTACTGCAAAGTATCCTGTATTAAAAATGTCAAGACCAAGAAGGGATGAAAAGCAGCTCTTAAGTCCAACTCTTTATATCAACATTTATTAAATACTAATTTCATCCATTTTGTAGGCAAATATGTCAAATTGGCATTCAGAGAAGAAAAAGCATTTAAACCAGTAATTGATTAAAAGAGATGAAAATTGTGCAAAATGAATATGGGACTTCCAAGCAATTCAGAATTGTCTAAATGGATTCACAAAGATTCCTCATTGGGAAGAGAATTAAAATCATAAGGTTCTGAAATTCCATTTATAGAGAAGAACAAAAAGGTTTTAAGTCACTTACTTAAAATAACTCCATAAACCTGTCTTTGCAGCACACAACCATTGTAGCTTACCCTAGTGTTCTATAAATGTCAGTTACCACTTGGTATGCACAGTTAATCATAACATCTCCACCCACATTGTTCATCAATTCCCCCATTATTAGGAGCTTTGGTAAGCAAGTTAATTTCACTGGCAGATTAGCTGTGTTGCCTTCTGCAAGGTTTTTAATCAAGGCAAATAAGATGAGGTATTAAATTTAAATTACTTACTGGCTAGAGAGTAATTTCTATAGTTTAATCCTGAAATTTTAACATAATCTTATTTTGGTAGATTATATAATTCAACAAAAACATTTCTCAATGAGTTATCATAAATAAAAGTGCTTGTGCTCATCACACTAACAAGACTTAATCTTTCTTCAGTAGCTTTATTCTTTTGAGTGTGATTATTCCATTGAACATATTCAACAAAAACCAGAATGGATTGGCATGTGCTTTGATTTTTTTTTTTTTTTTCATTTCAAACATATTGTTGGAGTCCACTTGTTGGTACCCGGCTGCTCAGCCCCACAAAAACCACACAAGAATTATATTATTTAAATCATTGCTTGGTCCATTAGCTCTAGCTTTTTATTGACTAACTCTTACATATTACTTTAACTCAGCTCCATTAATCTGTGCATCACCGCAAGGTCATGGCCTACTAGCTAAGTTTCAGCACGTCTGTCTCTGGTGGCGGCTTCATGGCTTCTCTCTGCCTCTGCCTCCTTTCTCCCAGCATTCAGATTAGTTTTCCCTGCCTATCTAAGTTCTGCCCTATCAGTTTCTTTATTCACCAATGGTATTCACAGCATACAGAGGGGAATCCCACATCACAAACATGGTCAGGAAATTTGAGTGACATTGTGCTGAGAGCTGCCACATACTGCCAGAACCACAATGCTTTTCAGGGCAGGAACCCTTTTGTAGGGGTGAATCCATTCCATGGAGCCCTATATAGGGCCCAGACCTTAGAAAGCATCCCAGTTTGGCATGAGCAGCAGTTCTCAGCAAGACTGTCTATGCCTTAGAAAAGTAAGAAATTAACAGATTGAAATATAAAGTAAATACATAGGAAATGAATAACTTATAAACACATGTATATATGGATAGCAATTATGACTTAAGGAGCAGAAAGATGATGCAGTGGGTAAAGGTACTTTGCATACAGGCCTGATGAGCACAGTTCTATTCCTTAATCTCACAAGGGATATTGCATTAGATAAATGCCTTTTGTGAGAGAGTGGTTCTAGGGCCTGCACACACGTTCTTGTGTGCTCAGTCATCAACATAAATGCACACATAGAAACACAAATAAATAAAATTTCACAAATTACACTATATTTTCTTTAATTTGGAAACATTATTTTGTGATGTATCATTATATAAATATGAATAAACTAGTAACTAATCTATTTTCTTGCTGAAGATTATTTCTATATAATTATTTTAAAAATTTAGTAAATTAAAGACAAAACATTTAATAAACCTGTGTTGTAAACATTTTGCATTGGTGTTCATTTTTATTAGGTTTAATAAAACCCAGAGGGAGAACTGCATTTACCATATAATCAGTTACAAGTTGAAGTGTACTTACTTCAGCTTTGGGTCCTGGATTGAGGCTGAGGAATGAAATTCAGCTCCAGCGCAGATGCCTGTAACTAGAGCAATGTACTACATGATAGTTGTACTCAACCAACTGAGAATTTCCTCCAATTTACATTTATGATAGCCCTTTGCAAATGCTTATTCCACAAGGAAGAAATTTCAAAAGGATGGCATATCAACAGTGACATCTACTTAGTGATTTGAATCTGTATTTCTCATATTTTAATAACCATTACAAACTGATGCAGTATATTTTATGTAGCAAACACATGATGTGAGCATGCTCATTGTGAGGTTATGTGGTAGGGCTAGAGACAGCTGTGTTAAGGATTGTAGCATCTCTTTTTGGAGCTATTTAGAGAAACTTGATGGCAGGACTTTATTGTTGGAAAACAGGTGTGTATCTATCCCTAAACACCCTGAGAGATTTCTAGAAAACCTGGACCCTAGCCTGTGCAATAGAGTTCAGAGAACTAAGTCATCATATTAGAATCCCAAGCTTCCATATGTATTCAAACCCTACTCTGATCTTAAATTTCAATTGACACATGGGACCTCTTGAACACAGATTTTCACAAATGCTTGCTTGTGATTGTTCCTACAAAAAGGCATCTTGCCTTACGGTTTTTCATCTTATACTTATTTCACTTTGAATGATTTTTAAAACACCCCTAACATCCTGAGGAGTCATTATAATATACCATATCTGGACACCTTATTTGGTATTCATCTCCCGGTGAAGTTTAGTTTGATGATTTAATTCTAAAACTTTAAAACACAATCACAGAGCTTCATGTTTATCTTTTAAAAGCCTGCCCAATGCAATTCTTGTTTCAGCAATTTAAAATTCTTAAAGGTAATAATTTAGTATCATATATTTCTAATCACTCAAGTAGCTATGATGAAAACGAATGCTTTTAAAGCTTGGTAAGGAGGAAAATTATTTACTATGTACAAAGAAAATTTTGTTGCTCCAATGATATTTCAACAGTGGTACTGCACCTTTACTGCAATTTATACTCTATTTTGTGTGTGTGTGTGTGGGGGGGGGGGTGTTTGTCTGTTTTTGTTTTGTTTTGTTTTATTTTCCAAGACAAGGTTTCTCTGTAGCTCAGCATGTCCTGGAACTAACGCTTATAGATGAGGCTAGCCTCCCACTCACAGAAATCAGCCTGCTTCTGCCTCTGCCTCCTAAGTGCTGGGATTAAAGAAACGTGTTGCCACCACTGGATGGTTGTAGTTTATACTTTTTTGCATGTTTTTCTTTAACCTATTCATTTTGAGAAACTCACTCTTTTCTCATGTGCAACCATGACAGCAAGCTGTCTCTCTCTCTCTCTCTCTCTCTCTCTCTCTCTCTCTCTCTCTCTCTCTCTCTCTCTCTCTCTCTCTCTCTCTCTCTCTCTCTCTCTCTCTCTCTCTTTCTCTCTCTCTCTCTCTCTCTGTGTGTGTGTGTGTGTGTGTGTGTGTGTGTGTGTGAAAGAAAGTGTAACCACTTTTGTAGTGTTGGAATATTTAGGTTACCAACATTTTATTGACCTTCACTATCTGGAACCATACAAGAAGGCAGCTAACCTGCCAAATATTCTAGACTCTGGAGAGATCCGTAGTAAACTGTGAGGAAATAGATTCCTGTCTACTAGGAATTTAAACTGAATTGATATAGAAACCAATTTACTTTAACAAAAAGGTGCAATTGATGTAGTTAGTTGTTTTCTTGGAGATTATCACTGGGCAGTTCATATTCTGTGATTTTTGTTTGTTTGTTTGAAAAACCTTTTTGACAAGCCTTTTTTCTCATTCTTTTCAAACATATTTAATTTTCTAAAGTGGCAAGATAGTAACCTGTGAATTCGTTACTCTTAATCAGAGGAAGATTTACGGTAGCATGAAAAATGTAAGCATTATCATCTTATAGAAAAAAAAAAACCACTAAGTAGCAAATGTAGACTTTAAGTTCACATTCCTAGGAGCTACTTTCAATTAGATTTTACTGTATAAAACCCCATTTAAATAGACTTTGGGGGTAGCATCTTTATGCAAGTCTCCTCACTTGTATTTTCAACTGTTTTAGGTTTGCTTAGCACTATGCAAGTATGTCTGTGCTGTATATTACTGAAACCAAAAACTGCAATGGAAGGTTGAATTTCTTTGTATATTGATCACTAATGCTTGGTAAACCATCTATGTGTAAATAAAAAAGGTACAGTTTCTAGAGTCATAGTCAAATATACCTAGATGTGTTCTTACAAAAATGGCATTGAGGATCGAGCTTTAACATTGTTTGTTAGGTGTCAATTTTCTTTCACTAATACTCTGTGACGTATGATAAAGACAAGACGATAATCATCTTAGTCATCACAACTATGCACAATATTTGTGTAGAAAATGATGGAAATAGATGGGGAGGGGAGGTGGAATTTAGTCTGAGATGTCAGCTCATCCTGGATTATGGACGTTGAGAGTAAGTTACTGTTTATTCTTACTGCCATTTAAAATATTAGCCTTCAAAATGATATTCCTATTTTTTTGGAAAGTTTTCTTACAGTAAATGACTACCCACTGAGATTCTACAAGAGGTTAGCATGATTTAAAGTACTATTCAAGGGTAAGTAAAAGGAAAGAGCAGATCTTGCCTATGACATATGGCTTTTCACACTGAGAATTCTACTTTTCACATCCTTTGCTTCCCTGCCTAAGTGCTAAGACATATCATCCCCAGAGCTTACCTGTCTTCCTTTGATGGAGGCTGGGGCTTTTCTGGATGTTCAGGAAAAACAGAAGAAATGTAAAATCCTACTGTTCACTGAGTTTATATAATTTTACTGTGTGTCAAAACTATAAATTTTGATCAATAGCATTTTGATTATGTGGGCCATATATCTTACATGGTTCTGGGTTACCTCAGTTGGATTGATTGTTTCCAGTTATTCCATTTCATTTTTATTAACAACTGAAAAATATTCCATTATGTAAATATAGAATATTTTCATTATTCAATCATCAGTAGAAGGATATCTGTTTTTTTATTTCTGACCATAGATGGTCATATATCTCTATAATATGATATTCATACGAGAATATGCCCAAGAGTTGCTGGGCCCTAACGTTTTCTTTGGGGGAGGGGGCAAAAAGTCATGACATCAACAAACACAGACACCGGGAGTCAGGTAGAAGACATACAGAAATCTCATTTATTTAACAATGGGGAAAGCTAATGTGCTTCACCCCCAGCACCCAGGCATTTTCGTGCCTTGACTGTTGACATTTCATACTTCTCTACCATTGGCTAGGCATGATCAGGACTTCTGACAGCTCCTGGTGCTAGGCACTCAGGAAACACCACTTTGTGGCTCCTTGTTGGCTAGGCACAGTCAGGACCTCTGACAGCTCCAGGCAGACTCCAGGTGGTTTCTTTTGGCCTGCTAGGCCTTAAATCTGAGAGATCAAATCTCAGTCACGAGCATGAAAAAGAGAGAAACAACTAGAAGTGGCCCAAGACTTTGAAATCCCAAACTAATATTGTTAATATAACTCTATAGTGACTTGAAATTTAGAATAATGATAAAGATAGCATATTTTCTATTGGTCAAGGCATTTTTGCTATTTTATCATTTGTGTTTCCATATAAAATATAATTATTTTCTCCATTTATATGAATAATTGTTTTGGAATCTTGATGGAGATTGCATTGTACATATAGATTGATTTTGGTAAGATATCTATTTTTACCATAAAATCAGTCAATCCATGAGTGTGGGATATGTTTACACAATCTGCTATCTACTTCAACTTATTTATTTGCTTTCCAGTATGTTAAAGTTTTAATGGTATAAATCTCTCACTTTTACACACAGACATGCATACATATATACATATGCACACACACACACATGCACGCGTTTATGATTGCTAGGAATGCAGTTGTTTTCCTACTTTTTTTCTTGGTATGCTTATTGTTTGCTTTTGGAAAGCTACTGACTTTTTCCTGGGTTAATTTTATAGCCTGATACTTTGCTGAATGCGCTTATCAGATATAAGAGAGTTCTGCGTGGAGTCTTTAGAAACTTCTGTGTATATAATCATATGATCTGCAAATTAGGATATTTTGACTCATTCATTTTATATTTGTATCTCTTTAATTTCTTCACTTGTTACTGCTTCTAGCTAAGACTTCAAGTACTATATTGAACAAGAGTGAAGAGAGTAGACATCCTTGTTTTAATCCAAATCTTAGTGGAAGTTCTTTGTATGCTTCTCTACTTATCTAACTGTTACCTATAGACTTGCCATATGTGGACTTTATTATTTTGAAATGCATACCCTATACTCCAACATTTTCTATGACTGTTAATCTGCAGTGACGTTTCATTTTTCTAAAGGCCTTTTCTACATCTCATGAGATAATCATGTAGTTTCCATGTATAAGTCTAATTATGTTGTAGCTTACATTTATTGATGCATGTATGTTGAACCATTTTTGTATCTCTGGAATGAGGCAAAGTTGATAACTGTGATTAATTTTTTTAATATGCTCTTGAACTTCAATTTCAAGTGTTATTGAGAACTTTTGGTTTCATGTTCAACACAGATATGTGCTTATAATTTTCTTTAAGGATTTTTATGATAGCTTTTATCAGTTTAATAAAAACTTTCTTTGAGCTCCTATTTTGTAGAATAGTTAAGGAGTGTTGGTATTATTGCATGTTTTAAAACTTGAGAGAATACTGTGATGAACTCATCCACCCCTGGCATTGTTTTGGTTGGGAGAATTTCCAACATTTCATTGGATATTATATTCAATATATTCAAATGAATTTATTCCATCTTTATTTATTGTTGACTATATATATATATATATACATATATATATAAACTTCTTTTAATTCCTCAAGTTTGTTTGAATATTCACTTTTAAAAAATGTGTGCTTAGAATTCCCAGAAATCCTCACTGTCTCTTCTGCTATAATGTCTCCCATTTTTCCCTCTAATTCTGTTAATTAGATACCTCTCTCTATTTCTTTTGTTAATTTTTAAACATCTTTTAAGAAATAACTCATGCTTTCTTGATACTTTGTATTACATTGTTTTCATTTCTATTTCATTAATTTCAGCCCTGATTTTGATTATATTTCCCTATCTCATTTTTGGAGGCATGTTTTTACTTGTTCTTAGAAGGATTTCAGGTACACCATTAATTTATTAATTTTCCATCTTTCAAACTTGCTTATGAAGGTACTTAGTGTTGGTAACTTTCATCCTTGAACTTCCTTCATTGTGTCACATAGAATTTAATGTGGCGTATTTTTATTTTCTTTTACTCTAGAAATTTTTATACTTTCTCTTGATTTATTCCTTGTCACAGTCATCATGCAGGTATGGGTGTTTTAGTTTCTATGAAGTCTTTTTGTTGTTGTTGTTGTTCTTAATTTTTGTAGTTTCTATTGATGTGCTGTCTAACTTTATCCCATTGTGGTTACATAGGATGTGATTTCAATTCTTCTGTTCTCTGATACTTATTTTGGGTCCCAATATTGTGTGGACTTTGGATAAAGTTCCATGGGATTTTTGTAAAGAATGTGTCTTTTTTGGCGTTTAAGAAGAAATGTTCTATAGATATCTCTCAGGTTCATTTGATTACCTGAAGGATTTCTTTATCTTTTTTCTTGTTGTTGTTATCATTGTTGTTTTTCTTTTTTTCTCATATTTTTATTAAAAATTTCCATCTCCTCCCCTCCTCCTCCCCCTTCCCTCCCCTCCCTTCCACCCATACCCCCACTCCCTCCCTCTCCAGGCCAAAGAGCCATCAGGGTTCCCTTCACTATGTTAAGTCCAAGGTCCTCCCAACACCCCCTAAGTCCAGGAAGGTTAATGGCCACTCTTGGTGAGAACTGGTTGAGATCCTTACCCAGGATCATTGTCTTGGAGTTAATCTATTGTTGATAATCTAATATCATTTAATTTAATGAAATTTGATGATCCTCCATTGTTTGGTGGAAGCATGTTTTGGATTCTGCATATTGATTTTTATTTAATGAGGAATAAATGCTCCTCTTTATGTCTTTCTCTTATGATTAGTTCTGGTCTGAATTCCCATTTTTAGATATTGGATTTTTTTTAGATATTGTTCTTTAGTTCTTTTGATTAGAATACTTTTTCCATCCTTTTCTATTAACAATGCTAAGGTGGTGTACTTGTTGGGTATTTCTAAAGGAAATAAACTGATAGAACTGTTATTAAAGGAGATTTATTAGACTGATCCACAGGATATATTCCAGCAATTCTAATAATGGTTTTCATACAACAGAAAGATCAGACTCTCAGAGTTGTTCAGTCCATAAAGCTGGATGTTTTTTTTTTTTCATGGTTTATTTTTTTTATATTTAAAAATTTCCATCTCCTTCCCTCCTCCTCCCCCTCCCTCCCCTCCTCCTCCCCCTTCCCTCCCCTCCCCTCCACCCATACCTCCCCTCCCTCCCTCTCAAGGCCAAGGAGCCATCAGGGTTCCCCACTCTATGCTAAGACCAAGGTCCTCCCAACTCCCCCCAGGTCCAGGAAGGTAATCGACCAAGCTGAGAAGGCTCCCACAGAGCCTGTCCATGAAGAACAATCAGAGCCCAGAGCCATTGTCCTTTGCTTCTCAGTCAGCCCCCGCTGTTGGCCACATTCAGAGAGACGGGTTTGGTCGCATGGTCCATCAGTCCCATTCCAACTGGAGTTGGTGATCTCCCATTAGTTCTGTCCCACCGTCTCCATGAGTGAACGCACCCCTCTCGTTCCTGACTTTCTCCCTCATGTTCTCGCTCCTTCTGCTCCTCATCAGGACCTTGGGAGCTCAGTCCAGTGCTCCAATGTGGGGCTCAGTCACCTTCCCCATCTGTCGCCAGCTGGAGGTTCCCTCACGGTCCTGACTTTCTTTCTCATGTTCTCTCTCCTTCTGCTCCTCATCAGGACCTTGGGAGCTCAGTCCGGTGCTCCAATGTGGGGCTCTGTCATTTTCTTCATCTATCGTCAGGTGGAGGTTCTTCTTATTATCTTCTCAAGGATCCCAAATTTATAGGCTCGATGTCCTTTAATTATGGCTAGAAACCGAATATGAGTGAGTACATCCCATGTTCATCTTTATGGGTCTGGGTTACCTCACTCAGAATAGTGTTTTCTATTTCCATCCATTTGCCTGCAAAATTCAAGATGTCATTGTTTTTTACCGCTGAGTAGTATTCTAGCATGTATATATTCCACAGTTTCTTCATCCATTCTTCCACTGAAGGGCATCTAGGTTGTTTCCAGGATCTGGCTATTACAAATAATGCTGCTATGAACATAGATGAGCATATGCTTTTGTTGTATGATTGGGCATCTCTTGGGTAGATTCCCAATAGTGGAATTGCTGGGTCCTGGGGTAGGTTGATCCCGAATTTCCTGAGAAACCGCCACACTGCTTTCCAAAGTGGTTGCACAAGTTTGCATTCCCACCAGCAATGGATGAGTGTACCCCTTACCCCACAACCTCTCCAGCAAAGGTTATTATTGGTGTTTTGGATTTTAGCCAATCTGACAGGTGTAAGATGATATCTCAAAGTTGTTTTGATTTGCATTTCCCTGATAGCTAGGGAGGTTGAGCATGACCTTAAGTGTCTTTTGGCCATTCGAACTTCTTCTGTTGAGAATTCTCTGTTCAGTTCAGCGCCCCATTTTTTAATTGGGTTAATTGGCATTTTACCGTCTAGTCTCTTGAGTTCCTTATATATTTTAGAGATCAGACCTTTGTCAGTTGCAGGGTTGGTGAAGATCTTTTCCCAGTCAGTAGGCTGCCTTTGTGTCTTAGTGACAATGTCCTTTGCTTTACAGAAGCTGCTCAACTTCAGGAGGTCCCATTTATTCAATGTTGCCCTTAATGTCTGTGCAGCTGGGGTTATGCGCAGGAAACGGTTCCCTGTGCCCATTTGTTGTAGAGATCAGACTCTTAGAGTTGTTCAGTCCATAAAGCTGGATGGTTTTTTTTGTTTTTTTGGTTTTTCGAGACAGGGTTTCTCTGCAGCTTTAGAGCCTGTCCTGGACCTAGCTCTTGTAGACCAGGCTGGCCTCGAACTCACAGAGATCCACCTGCCTCTGCCTCTGTCTCCCGAGTGCTGGGATTAAAGGCATGTGCCACCACCGCCCGGCTATAAAATGGATATTTCTTTTTTTTTTTTTTTTTTTTTTTTTTTTTTTTTTTTTTTTTTTTTTTTTTTTTTTTTTTTTTTTTTTTTTTGTTTTATATAAAAATTTTATTTTATTTTTTTTTCCTCATGGTTTATTTTTTTTTATATTTAAAAATTTCCATCTCCTTCCCTCCTCCTCCCCCCTCCCTCCCCTCCTTCTCCCCTTTCTCTCCCCTCCTTCTCCCCCTTCCCTCTCCTCCCCTCCACCCATACCTCCCCAGTTGGAATGGGACTGATGGATCATGCGACCAAACCCGTCTCTCTGAGTGTGGCCAACAGCGGGGGCTGACTGAGAAGCAAAGGACAATGGCTCTGGGCTCTGATTCTTCTTCATGGACGGGCTCTGTGGGAGCCTTCTCAGCTTGGTCGATCACCTTCCTGGACCTGGGGGGAGTTGGGAGGACCTTGGTCTTAGCATAGAGTGGGGAACCCTGATAAAATGGATATTTCTTAATCCCAATCTAGCACCTCGGAGGATTCTTTTTTTAAAAAAAAAAACTACTAATTTTAAGTCTATCTTGGAACCCTGAAGGAATTTGACTTAATCCTGGCCACAGCAATAGAGTAGAGAAGCTTGACAATTACATTTGGGTCAAGCAGACAAAAGGAAAAGCTTGCTTGTTCCATGTCATGTTATATGGATTATGAAAAGATGATTATTTATAAGTTTTTATGCCTTAATTAATCTAATTAAAACAATGTCTTACAGGATAGCTCAGTATCTTTGGGTCTTTTCTTTTTTTTCTTTGAAATAGTGTTTTTATAAAAGTTACATATTTTTCAAATACATTCTGCTTTTATATATGTTATCCTGACCACAATTTATTCTTCCTTCTCTCCTCTCAGTCCCTCACCACCACTATTCTCCCCTTAATCCACTACTTTGCCATTTCCCTTTGGAAAAAGGTAGGAATCAGAGGGATATTAACAAAAGGTTGTATATTAAGTTTCAATTACACTAGGTACCTCCCCCATATTAAGGTTAAACAAGGTAACACGGTAGGGGAAAAGGCTACTGAATATCCAAATGTAAATCCATACACCTATGGACACCTGACATTTATAAAGAAGCCAGATTTATACGGTGGAACAAAAAGAAGCCACCTTTTACAAATATGGATGTCTATCTGGAAGTCTGCATGTAGAAAAATACAAATAGATCCATATCTATCCCGCTGCACAAAACTCAAGTCCAAGTGGAGCAAAAACTTCAAGATAAAACCAGATACATTGAATGTGATAGAAGAGAAAGTGGGGGATAACCTTGAATGCATTGACACGGGAGGCAAAACCATTAGCACAGGCATTGAGATTGACAATTAGTCAATATTATGTCATGAAACTGAAATGTTTATGTAAGACAAAGGACATAATAGATTTGAAAGACCTGCAGTATACAGAATGGGAAAAGATTTTCAACATCCCCATATCTGGCACAGGGCTAATTTCTAAAATATAAATAAATAAATGTTTTAAATGTTTTAAAAACTAGGCATTATTAAGTCAAATAATCTAATTAAAGTGGGATGCATATCTAAACAGTGAAATCTCAACAGGGGAATCTGAAATGGGAAAGAATCTCTGAAATAAATGTTGAGCATACATAGCCATCTTGGGAACACAAATCAAAACTACTGTGATATTTAAGCTTACACCTGTCAGAATATCTAAGATAAAAAATCACAAGTGACAGCTCATGCTGGCAAGGATGTGGAGCAACAGGAACATACCTCCTCTGATGGTGGGAGTGCAAACTTGTACAGCAATGTTAAGAATCAATATGGCTGTTTCTCAGAAAATTGGGAATTGATATACCTTAAGACCTACTTATATCACTTCTGGGCATATACCCAAAGGATGCTTCATCCTACTACATGGACACTAGCTCAACTAATATTCATAGCAGTTTTATTAATAATAGTCACACATTACAAACTAAAGTGTGATAGTTTTAAAGTCGGGTGACCTTCTAACAGGTTCTAATATTTGGCAAACATTGCTATCTTCCACAATGAGATATGTTAGATTGCAAGTAACAAACATTTGAATAAATAAAAATAGATATATTTAAATTGTGGGTCGTGTATTTTATTTTCCCTCAACTTTTCTAGGAAGACTGTCTTAGTTGTATGTTTCTTTAGCTGTTTTATAGATGAAACCAGTTTGAGACAAGTTTTTGTAATACATTTGAATCAGTTTTTTATGTGTAGATTGCTGTATTGCATAAATAGGGTTTATTTATATAAGATATATACAGAGGATTAACATGCATATGGGTACTGTACATACTTAACCATATGATAACACATATTTATTGCGTATATACTCTAAGAAATCTACACGTGAGCTGATTGACAAGAGCTTTGACTATCATCCAAGAGTGAGATGGATGTGGTAAGAAAACTTGTTAGTTTGTTTTTCAACTGTATTTACTTCTTGATGGGTTGAAATTTCCACTAATTCCATGTTTGGGCTCAATACATGTATTCATTTATTTCTATCATTTTACTGACAAGGTATTCATAGACATGTTGTTTAAATAAAATCAGCTGTATTTCCAAGTTACAACTGAAGAAAGGGCCAAGAAATTCTTATACCCACAGTTTCATATGCCATACAGTATTGCAACAAAACTCATTAATGTTTAGGTCATCAGGTTAATCGTACTGGGCATCTGCACTGTTCCCACTGTGCACAAAGAAACCGCACCTTTATTGTCTATATAAAACCTGTTCTGTGTAATTTAGAGCTACTTTTAGCTATGCATTTTTTAAAGATAAAATATGAATTAACCTAACATTTTCCATTGGGTAAAAATTTCTTTGTTTCAAGACTTTTAAGGAACTTATTTTATCGCCACCCTCCAGGCAAAGCATTTGAAGTTCTTTCATTCTCTACCTGGCTTATACCTTTCATTCTATTATTTATATTTAAATCTCTGCCCTGAAGCCTCCCAGGTTTCATACTTTAAATATAATTTGTACTTTGCTGTATTTGATTATGATATGACAACTTCTAATTGTAGTATTTCGTTTGTGTAGAAGCAAATGAAGCCATTTCTCACACTATTGGCCCTGGTACAAATAGCTTCTGAGAGGCTTCACACCACTTATAGAAATTATTATATATGTTCTGCTGAGTTTTCAGTGTACGTTGAAAGCACTTTCATCTTGTTGCCTTTTAAAAGGTCCCTATGAGCCATACTGTAGCTCTAGTCAAGTAGTGAATTGAAATAATACTTACTATTCCCTAGGATATATCAAGCACCTATTGCTGAATCGTCTCCACAAAAGTGAGAGTGGAGTGAGTGAAAAAAATAAAATAAACACGTGTTTTATTTTGGTTGTTCAAGTATATGTCTTCCATAATTCTAGACTTCAAGGCACTGACATTATATTTACATGCATATGTAGTTTTTCACTTTGCATAAGACATACTAACTTCTCTGCTTTATGGTTTCATCTCTATCACAGTGCAAAACAGACCTAACTTATTAGAGGGTGGAAGCATGTAGAGCTGTTTACATGCCTGCCAAATCACATGATGGGATATATGCTTTCTTTTCAGAGGAAAGAACGCTGAAGACCCTTGTTGTGTGACTTCATAAAAATCATTCCTAAATTCTGCTGCTCCATTCACGATCAGCTTTTATGAACTCTTTTGATTCCATTAAATCTCTTCTACTTTCCCATTTTATGTTGGTTGCAGTACCTTTGGCCACAGAAAACTAATAGGACTAGAATATACAAATATATATATGAATAGGAAGCACACAATAACACTTGAAAATGCCACTCATAAGTGTGTCAGTGGTTTCTATGAATCTTTATGAAACTGAAAGGAATGGTTCATTCTAATTTCACTGAAACACCCAAACAGTTATCTTTATTACTTAAAGCACAGAAGAAGCCACATTAAAACTGCAAATTTCATAACATTGAATGAAATAAATATGCATATATACACACATATATATTTTTGAATATGTGCGTTCTTTTTATGTGATTTTTTTGAAGTTTCTACTGAAGCTTGAGAGTGATTGAGTGATTGCCACTCATCTCTGGTGATAATGATACCATAAATCATCGTCTTTCTACTAGAAGTATAGTAATGATAAATTGTTGTTTTGTTTTTGCTTCTTTTATCTAGTGGCATGTTGTGAATATAACTTCATGTGCATGTGTATGTTTTTATTTTCTTTGGTGGAGTATCTGTACCATTTTTTCTTGAATTCTTTATTTTTGTTTATGTGAACAGCAAGTTTTCTTATGATTGAACTTAAAATCTTTTTCAAATAAGTGTTTTGCAATTATTGCCTCATGATTTATGAGGGTTCTTTTTGTTTTCTCTCTTTCTTGAGATTTGTCTTTACTCTCTTGTTCTAGTTTATTTCTGAGGTTGTTGGTCCAAATGCTCTTTTCTAATGCATAAACTCTATCTTATTAAAGTTTACACATATCTAATTAAAATATTGCCTGAGAATTTCACATATAAATATATTTTATAATGATCAAACCCGCTTTGCTCTCTCACATCTAGCTCTTTGTACATCTCCTACCACTAACTTTTTTTGAATTATATGTTATTACTTTTTAAATTCACTAAATCTACATAATGCTGCCAGTATGTTCTTATGTGTAGCAATCATCAGTTGTCCATATCATCTCAGCAAGTCTTAGGGTATTGATAGTCCTTCCCATATCCATGCTGCGATTTTGGCTGACTTGATCTAGTGGAGGTCCTGTGCATGCATCCACTACTGCTGTGAGTATGTGTGTGCAACTGCAGGTCATGTCCTAAAAACACTTCTGAAGATTCATCCAGTACATCTATTCCCTACAATGTATCTGCTCCCTTTTCTGTGGTGAATCTTGATATCTGTGGGTAAGGAGTACCTATTTGGCATTAAGAACGCCATAGTTTCTTATTGTCTACAGTTTACCTAGTTGTGAATTCTGTATTAATCACTACTAGTACCAAAAGAAATTTCTCTGATGACGGTTGGCAGTTACACTAATCTATGGTTTAAAAAAAAGTATCCACTGCCTTCATCCCTTAAAGTACAAAATACAGCGTAAGTCATTGGGCCAGAAGCTGGGAAATGGTAGACACTGCTAAGACTTAAGCTTCTTCTCAGAACTCCAACAAAGCTGTGGGAAAGAGAACAGGAGAGTTGTGGTAAATTGAAAATAGATATATCCCTTTCCATTTTATAATGAGAACATATCCCTTCTTATTATAAATACCATGACCCTCAAAATAGATTATAAATATAAATGTCACTAAATGACTTGCTACATTTGATTGTTTTTGTGATTTAAGCTAACTGGTTCAGAACAAAAATAATTTATTATTTTCATTTACTAAGAAGTCTTGGATGACCAGAAATTAAGTTGTTCAAAAGAAAGAAGATGGTTAAGATCAATCAACATACTTCAGTTGTCTTCTGAGATAAAAGCAAAGATTTTCAAGTATTCAGAAAAGCAGCAACGTGCTTCTGCTTTTAAGAAAAAATTGGTGCCCAAGTCACACAATTGGTACCCATATTCGGAGGGCCTAAGTTGGTACTATGCAGGTTCTGCAGCTTTCAGGACAGGGTTAGTGAGCTTCCACTATCTCAGGTCAGCTGTCTCTGTGAGTTTTCCCATCCTGATCTTGACCCGTTTGCTCAAATAATCCCTTCTTTCACACATCACCTGGTAAAAGATTCTGGGAGCGCACCTCAGTGGTTAGGTATGAATCTCTACATCTGCTTTTACCAGTTACTGGATGAAGATTCTATGATGACAATTAGGGTGGTCATCAGTCTGATTACAGAGAAAGACCAGTTCAGGTACGTTCTCCTGTTGCTATCTGTCTTAGCTGGGGTCATGCTTTTGGATTCCTGGGAGTTTTCCTAGCACCAGATTTCTCCCTAACCTCATAATGGCTCCCTCTATCAAGATACCTCTTTCCTTGCTTCCCGTCCCTGTATCTATACAGCTCAACCATCCTGCTTCTTCATAGTCTCCTCCCGCCTCTCAAACACCCAATTTACACAGAAGATCTTATTTATTTACCCTTCCTAGGAGCATCCATGTATGTCTCTCTTAGAGTCCTCCTTGTTAGCTTCTCAGGAGTTGTGGACTGTAGCCTAGTTATTCTGTTTCTTTATATGTTTAATAGCCACTTACGAGTGAGTACATGCCATGTTTGTCTTTCTGGATGTGGGTTACCTCACTCAAAATGGTTTTTTTCCCTAATTCTATCCATTTGTCTGCAAATTTCAAGATGTCATTTTTTAAATAACTGAGTAATACTACATTGTCTAAACCTACTGCATTTTCTTCATCCATTCTTTGGGTGAGGAGCATCTAGGATGATTCCAGGTTCCGGCTATCACAAATAATGCTGCTATGAACTGCCTCAAAATGATATGCCAGACTTGGTTGACTCACCATTGGAGGCTTTACACTTTCTGAGGAGTGGATGTGTGGTTGTGGGGGTAGAAGGTGGGGGAAGTGGGAGGAGAGGAGGGAGGAGGAACTGTGGTTAGTATGGAAAAACCTTTTTAAATAAAAAAATTTAAAATAAAAAAGAAAAGATTGGCATTTCTGAGTACTTCAGGGGAATTGGTGTTTTTATTTTAGAGCAAAAGACAGGCTATTAATCCTATTGGATACAGAATTTATTTTTATCAATTAACTAATGGAAACATCACAAACATATGCCTAAAAAGTATAAGCTTAACTCCATCAAGGTCTCATGCTGAGGTAACAACAAAAGAATAATTTTGTAAATAACATCAAAACTGGCACAGTTCCCAAGGCATGACTGCCTGCAAATGGATCCAAGCAATGTGGGGTTAACTCTTTCATTTAAAGATGTTTCCTAGTACAATACACAATACTATTGTTTACGTGTTGGCAGGCCTCTGATTGATATGCTGCATCCACTTAAAATTAGTTCCTTTGGCTGCCCAGCTTTGTGGAATTCAGGGCCAGATATGATAGCCAACCAGTATCTTTGTAAGTTTTACATTTTTGCATTTTAAAAGGCAGCAGCATACGTTCTTAGTGATGATTTTTTTTTATTGAAAACTGGTTTAGAATAGTCTCTAAGGGTTTTTCTCTAAATCAAAAAATATTAAACAATGTCTAGAAGAGTAAATCAACATTAATACAAACTGTATTGAGACTGGAGATATATTTCTAAATATAATCTTGGTGATGTCAATCTTTTATCTTATATCCAGTTTATTACTGTAAGTTCTGTGCTTTATAATTGTGTTTGAGTGTAAACCTTTGCACTAATCCACTGTGATTCTGTTTCATCAATATCACTCAAGGGCTTCTTTTGTAACTCATTTGTCTCAATATTTACAGTATTTCTAAGTGTGCTTGTGTGTGTGAGAGAGAGTGAAAGAGAATATGTGCGTGTGTTTGAGTGTACAAGCATGCATATGTGTGTGTTAGCTTTTAGAAACATGATTACATGCATCAAATATGTACTCTGTGTTTTTAGAGTATTAGTCATTCCCTTTCAGAAACCAAGTGTCATCTTCAGTCTGAAATCATAGTTTTTTATAGAAGAGAAACATTTTATTTTCAAGCAGAATATTTATATTAGATTAACGCACTAATCTGCATTTATAAAATATTTTTCTACAACATACTATATCTTCTATGCTTCCATTTGGATTTCTATTTCCAATTTAATTGGTAAGCTTATTTGGGAACACTAAAGCAGAGTACCCTCTTAGAGCCATCGTATAATGAGAGAACTGTAGCAACAAGAAAATTATCATTCACCACACAGTTTGAATTATAAAGTGAAGAAACCACTGAAAATGATCTAGAGCTAAATTTTCTTTGATGATTATTTTGAGAAGCTCCAATGAAAAGCATTCCTAGAAAAGAGAAAATAAGCATTTCTGTCTGCAGAGGGCTTACTGATCTATTTGCCTCTTTTTATTTTATTAGTTTAGTTTGTTCTTTGACAATTTCTTATGTGTATATAATATATTCTGACTATTCTTTTCTCCATAGTCTCTTATATCACCACGTTACTGTCAACCACTCCTCTTTAACTCTTCCATTCCTGAACTGAAGTTTTTGTTATTTTGTGAGCCATTTAGTCTATCCAGGACTTGTCTACCACTACTGGGTTAAAACTATCCTTTGGAAACTAGTGTGTGTGTGTTGGGGGAGCAGGGCTCACCATTTGTTATGTAATTAATTGTATTTAAGTTACTTTTGGGCTATATGGTAAAAATACTAGGGCCAAAGGAACTTATGGAAGGAACAGTTTATTTGGTTTATATTTCCAGGGGAAGATTTATTGATGACTGGGAGGCATGGAAGCAGGTACTCAGAGGTTGAGGAATCATGTCTTCAACCATAAATATGAAGCAGAGAGAAAATAGGAAGCAGGACAAATTTATAAATTCTCAAAGGCTACTCTCAGTGACATTCTTCAGTTCCCCCAAACAGAGTCACCATAGAGTGAGCAGATATTCAAATATGTGAGACTTTGTGATATTTCTCATTCAAATCTCTAAGATCAACTCTTGATCCCCATAAATATTTGGTCATATCATACTGCAAAATGCCATTTTGTCCAACTTCAAAAGTTTCCATAGTCATTAAAGTTTGAACACTCTTCATAAATCCTAAGTCAAATGGCTTCTCTGAGAGTCAAGGCAATATTTTGATTGTGGTGTCCTGTAAAATAAATATGATATGATATAATTCCAATATGTGATAGGACATAATATTTATTTCTAGCATAAAATAGAAAAATGAGAGCATACTAAATAAATACTACACTAAAGGAAGACCAAAACCCAATAAGGCAACACCAAATCTCATTGCTCCATGTCTGCCACTTAGACATTTAATTTCAAAGTGCTTAGCTGCTCCAGCATTGATGCCTGCAGCAGGCACCTCTCAAGCCATTTTCATTACATATATGCAATTCCCCATAAAAGATAGTTTATTCTGGAGCTACACTTGAGTGATCCTGACCATGGAACAATGATCTCAGTTTCCTCAAATACAATGTTCCAGTTGTGTAGTATCAGAATGAAGAAACATTTTTTATATCAGTGCATTTTAAAAATGTATTGATAAAACATTAACTGGTGAGTCTCAGCAAACACAGAATCCTCAACTATAGGCTTAATCTATTATCTGAGACCATTCTTAGCCCTTTCAGTGGTGCAAAATAGAGTTTTGTTAGTTTATTACATTCCAAATGTTTTATATGTTAATTAGGATGTTAGGTCTGACAGAGAAATAGGCTAGGTTTGACTGTTTAAGAGGGGAACAATAACTCAATAGAAGCTATAATTAGTTCATAGGTTGGAAACATTCGAAACTCTTTATGCCACTGCTTTGGATCAGTTGATCTACCTATGTAGACAGTTCTACCTAGGACATCAGGAAGTCTGAAGGTAAAGGTGTGCCCAAAATCTACTGTCCTTAGTGATGGGTTCTTGTCATTTAGTACTGGCAGAGAAGCGAAGGAATGGCTTGAGTGCCTTGCTTTAGAAACTTATGGTGCCTCTTTCACAAACAACTCATTAGGAGGTTCACCTCCCAGTCCATGGCACTGAGGTTTCGTTCAGTAATTCAGAGATTCAAGAAGTAGCTTTTACAGCCACACGGGGTATCACCCTTCAAATTCTTTTTGAAAAAAAAAATTTTATTTGGTTACAAAGAATCATACTTGTCATTATGACGTTTCCATACCCCTTCTCTTTGGCTGACCTCTGCCTTCTGGTCACTTGTCCATTTTGGTGTTGACTGCTCTCCTTCTGACACCAATTTTAGTGATCTATAAAGAGGTTCTTTACAAGATCTTTGGCCAGGAAGCACAAAGACATCATCAGTTTTGAAGATAATCAAGTGTAAAAGACAACAATAAGAGACATTAACAGTTTGTGTGCTTCTGCTCCCTGAGCAACGTTCCTAAATGTGGTCTAAGTGGCCACTGCGACTCTTGAACTTTGTCAGGTCTGTGTCATTCCCATCTGTGTTTGGAGCCAGGGTTCAGTAGCTCTGATAGGAGGTATGAGACTTTCTTCTTACCTACTATCAGAAATGAGAGGTGAGTAGAAATGTGAGAACAGGGAGCATATAGGCAAATTGCTTCCTTTTAATCAGTAGAAAAACATTTATATGAGGTGATGTCGATGGTAAGAGTTGTTACTATTATTATTCGAATGTAACAAATGCAGAAACAGAGTGAGAGAGGTGTTAAATTAAATACACACATTAATAAATGGTAAAGCATATGTTTCAAAAGAATCTGCCCAGTTTGGCTGTTAATTTATTCCATAGAGGCCTGTGACTAATCCCAGCTCTGTGTCTGAATAAGGTGTGACTCTGATCTCTTGAGGTGGTTTATTTTTCCTCATTTTGGAGTCTTGGATATGATGATTTATTCAGCTATTTTCTCTCTAAAAGTTACTTAATCTTATGGAAATAGGAAATTTCAGTTGTAATATAATTTATTTTTTCTTTTTCTTTTTTTAAAATTGATTTTATTGAGCTCTACATTTTTCTCTGCTCCCCTCTCTGCCTCTCCCCTCCCCTTCTAACCTCTCCCATGGTCCCCATGCTCACAATTTACTCAGGAGATCCTGAGGTTTTTTTTCTACTTCCCATGTACATTAGATCCATGTATACCTCTCTTAAGGTCCTCGTTGTTGTCTACGTTCTCTGGGATTGTGGTTGTCTTTTGTAGGCTGGCTTTCTTTGCTTTATGTCTTAATAACAAGTTTTATCCAAATTAATTTATTTTGTTTTTTTGAGACCGGGTTTCTCTGTAGCTTTGGAGCCTGTCCTGTAACTAGCTCTTGTAGACCAGGCTGGCTTTGAAATCACAGAGATCTAGCTGCCTCTGCCTAATGAGTGATGGGATTAAAGACATGTGCCACCACCACCTGGCATCCAATATAATTTTAATAACATTATAAGAAATGGATTACATAATGCAGAGAATGCATATGTAGTACAGGTTTCAGTTTATTCTTTTTTCTTTTTAAATTTAGTTCTTTTTTCCATTTTTTTATTTTTTTATTTTTCCATTCAAAAAATTTACACTTTTTCCCCTTCTCCCATTCCCCTCCTGCTCCCCCACTCACCCTCCTCTCTCTCCTTCCCTCTTTAAGAGAGTACAGGGAACCATTGATTCCTTGGAATTTCATATCATGTTCCCTAATCCCCAGTTCTTCCATATCCATCCCTCACCCTTGCAGCATTCTCTTCCCTAAATTAATTAAAAGCTAAACAAAGTAAACAAGCAAACCCTCACCTTGGTCCTCCATCTTTCCAACACCTTTTCTGTTATCCTTGTGGCAACAGTAGCTGTGTCATGTCATACAGTATATGCTGTTGTCCAATTAGCCCCACCTACAAAATATGCATTGCGATGAGTTATTCCTCTGGTTCAAGGTCTCCGGTACACCATCATTACTGAACCCTCTTAGATACCCCGTTGTTGCTATGAGCAATGGAGATCCTGTGGCTATCGTTCTTCAGGACCAGGACCCTCACACACTCCAGTAGGTTATAGATGGAGTAGACGTTAGGATGAATCAACCCAAGGCCCCGGATGTGGATCTGGGTGATAGCTGAGATGCTTAGTCTGGGCCACTGTGGTCATTACTCCATAGTACAGGGGCCAGTTCTCCCATGAGAAGGCAAGGGCAGGGCCATCTTGCCTGCTGCAGTTTCCAATAAGGGTCAGGGGTTGCTCAGTATGTCCTTTGGATTTCAACACACATGGTTCTTACTACCCTCTCTAGTAACAAGAGCCATGGACATCATCACAAACCAACCCCTAGCTGCAAAAGAAACATGGATGCAGACAGTATAGCCCTCAGACACCAAGATGGTCTCAAGACTCTGAGGATCCACTCGACGGTGGCAACACAAGCCATGGACATCAACTCTGACCCTGACTGCTGCTAGGCCACAGACCCAAATATGGTTCACAGCAGCAGGCCAGGCCCATTTGAAGTGCAGACCACCTAGATTGGCCTGACAGGTTGCAGTGCAGACCTGGGGATTCCATATGGTCTTTGGTGGTGGCATGCACCAGGGACTTATACACAGAACCTGGCTGTGGTAGGAACATGGAACCAGACATGGCCCTGAGTAGAAGCTTATGTTCAGATGTCACCATGACCCCAGGTGGCAGTTTAAGCCACTCAGAGTTTTATGGTCCCCATGGCAGCATGACCCTAGCACACTAACATGGCCACAGGTGGTGGCTGAGACACTGGTCATGTCCATGGCCTTAATTGGTTACTGAAGCCACAGATATCAACATCAACCCTGACTGCTACAGAACCTTGACCCTGAGAGCAACTCAGGCCTGGCTATCATCATATTCCCCATGGCAACACAGGCCATTTAATCAACATGACATCATAGGCAGCACAGCCATCTAAAACTAGCCACAGGTGGCGGCTCAGACTCTGGGTATTCCTGTGGTCTTGTCAGCAACATGGGACAGACATTCCCTAGGGACCAGCCCAGGCCCAGACACCATGGGACAAGCAGGCTGCCAACTTTGGTTCATACCTTACTGTTCTGTCTTTTTAAGAACTGCCTCTTACTACAGCAAGCAAACAATTTCAACTCTTTCTCTCCCAGTTGTTCATTGTATACTTTCTCATCATAATGACACCCAGTCACCTGGTGGTATGGGTAGGCCTCTGGATGTTTGAAGTAGGCCAGACCACGAGAACCCAGGCTGCCCGGTGGGTGTCTTTTGGACAACTGAGCCACATTTCAGTTTATTCTAGAGATACTTAAAGTTCTCCTCTTTTAACTAGCTTATAAAAAACATCTTTGATGTAGATGTGTCTGTCTTGGGTTGTGAAATCAATATCTTAATTATGCCAAGCCTATTTCCATCAAAACACAAAAAGGAAAGCTTGTTGAGAGATCTGTGCTGGATCAACATGTGGTTCTTTCCTATGCAATGACATAATCTAGCATTTGAAAGGAAAATAGCACCTGCAGTAGTCTCTTTGTGAGGGTGCTCAGATTGGGTCTCCCTCCATACTTAGTACTATCTTTTTAATTCTATTTGATGATAGGCAAGCAGAATGAATGCAGTAATAAGCGGGTCCGGACTGGCTTCTTACAACTCTTCATATTGCTTTTCCTATATCTGCTCTTCATAGAACACTGATGTCCGTTCATCCATCTGTGACTAACTGTGATGTCTCTGGTTTTCTTCATAGGGGACAGTAACCTGATGTCAATGTATACAGTTATAGACTCAGGGACAGAACAATCTATATCCCTCTCTCCATTTCCATCCTTCCCCTTCTCATTATCTCATTGAGTCACCTGACTTCATTTCTGCTACATTGCTTTCTCCATGTGGACCTGGTCTTCTTCAGCCAGACCTTATCTTGTTTTTTTTCTTCCAAGTTTGCATTCTATTCTGCTTTTAACAATATAATGATTACAACAAAGTAACAAATATTTCTCCAATATAAAATATTTCCCCAAATACAGCTTAAACTCAATCAAAATATTAAAACATTTGGCCATCTGGAGTCAAGAAGACAAGCAGAATAAAATAGTCAGCTTAAGCTACTAGACTACTGGGGAAGCTCAGGTCTGCCCCATTCAGGAAAACAGGAAGGAGGAGAAATGAGGTGCATCACATCACTAAATCTGAGTATTTCCCTGAGGCCTGCCAGTGTGCCCCAGTTCACAGACGTTCTTGCTGTTCGGGAATATACTTATGCTTTTCTGCTTGGTGATATTTTGATATATACTGGCTACTTGGCTGGCAAGTTTTATGGAAGACCAACACTTGGATCTTGCCACAAGGGTCTGCAGATCCATTGCAGACAACTGCTTTGTCACACTTCAGTTACTAACCCAATCCAGAGCCTAACTCAGTTAAAATGCTTCGGCCTGGGCCATAGGATAGCTGATCAGCTCTGAGACAAAGTAAGCATCTAGGCTCTTCCATTTGAGACGTCCTTATTCTTCACAGTGGCCACCAGAAAATAGTCCTTCCCTGAATTTTAGACTGTGTGTGCTAGGAACACCTAGGTCTATGTGGACCAAAGCATGGAGATAACAGGATCAACAAGCAAATTTCATAAAATATTTTTAAATTGTCATTACTTTGATGATGACCACTTAAGTAAGTTCACTTCAGACGTATATTTTTCTATTTCCTGTGTCATATATATTCTAAAAGTGTTTTAAATGTTGAAAGAAATTTGGATTTCAGGTTTGGGATTTTGCAGGTGGGCTTGTTCATGTATGTACTTTGGGCCACTTGATTTATGGACGTAACTTTGAATATTATTCAGTACCTCTTTCTTACCTCTTCCACACTTGGGTCATGTTTTTCATGTAAAAGATTCAACCAGTTCTATGATCATGTTTCCATTGAGCTCTCGTGTGAGCATTAATATCCATCAATATCTAGTAATATCTGTCAATATCTATCAATATCATGAGGTATGATTTAGGCCCAATTCTTTTTATATTATAGGTTATTATGCTAGTAACCTGCCACATAAGAAGTAATGCAAGGAGCTTATTTCTTTCTTTGTTGTTTGTAGTGGTGATTTTTATGGACTAAAGGGAGATTTGAATGGGTTGAATTAATGCATATTTAATCATGATTTATATTATCCATTGAGATATTTTACTTTCTGCTTGTGTCTAATGGTTTTATTAAAATGCGAATTTTATTAGTACCTTTATTTGAATTCTCATATTAAATTCACCTCAAGCATAATTTTGCATTTCTTTCATGTCTGCTATCTCTCTGATAAATATGGTTCTACATAAAGGGCAGCATTATTATAGGTGGCAAGCAGGCTTATTAAAAGGTGAATGAAGACATCTAACAAGGAAGATCACTATTAAGGTTTTTAAAAGACATCTGGGAATGCAGCCAAGTGAACATTCATGTACTGTAAGCAGAATCTTAAAAAAAATCAATACCTTGCTGACTAGGCAGTCAATGAGGAAATAAGATAAAAGATAATGTGATTATTTATTGATAGGTAACACCTGGTTGAACTGTAATTCAAGGAAGGGTCATGTTCTATGCTGATTGATAAAATCAGACAAATTGGGTGTGAGAAAAAGGAGAGAGGGAGCTATTTTTGAATGAGTTAATATAGGTGATAAGTATGACAAATTATGGCAAAAACAGTTCAGGAATAAGAAGTCATAGGGTTGAAAGTTGGCAATACTGATAGACATAGTTTCAGATTTGAAGCTTAATAGCAAAGTCAACCACTTATTTTAGAATCTGCAAAAAGTTAAAATGCACATAATTTTATCGACTGATAAGTTTACAAGATTGAGATAATTATAAAAGTACAGAAAAAGGGAGTAACTGGTAAGGTCTGTGTTCAGTTGTACAGGTGCTAGAGTTACATACTATGGTGCAAGGTTCACAGTTTGAGAGTTTGGGGCATTGGGAGCAGTAATTTACTGCGACTTGAGTTGCACTGTTTATGACTGTTCACTATGCTTTACTTATTGAATTGCTGAAAGGGTTCTATAAATCTAGTTTTGCCTTAGGTCTAGCTCTCAGAAAATATATAGTAAACATTAGCATTTTAAAGGCCAAACATAAAACTTAAAATAGTAATAGAATTTTACAATACAGCTCAATGAATATTATGCATTATATATCTTCTCATATAACCAAATCATACTATATTAACCATATTGAAATAAAATATAGCAGTATTGTAATAACATATCATTTTGAATGACAGGTTAGAACTTCTTGGCACTTCTAGTTGATAAGTAAAATCAAAAATTAAACTAACTTCATTAGTTTCATGTCAAATGCAATCTTATATGCATTTTATTTTTATACATTCTTAATATTTCTTCCAAGGTAAATTTCTCTTATTGTCACCTACTTCATACTTTATCAGTATATGCCCATATTGTTAGCTTCAAACTTCAGAACACAGTCAAGAAATTATTGAATACACAGGCCAAATAACTCACCCTGACAGTTCCAAAATTTATTAGCCTTTCAAATCTCTCAATATTTTGACATAAACAAAATGTGTATCCAGAAATCACTTATGCATAAAGAAACAAGTCCTTATGTAATTACTCTTTTCAAAGAAGGGAAGTAAAAATAAAAACTATGTTGAAACCATCGAACACCTGCTGTCAGTGCCCTCCACTGGTGCCCCTTCTGACTTTTCTGTCCATTCTGAGTTTCTCTGCTAACTACACTAACCACTGTGCTTTCCCTGGCAATCCCATGACCACGCACCTCTGATTACACCCCAAGACTATTGCTTCAGGCTCCAATGCCCCGTCCCCCTGAAAATAATAGAGCTCAGTGTTATCTTCTATCAAATGTCCAGCTCACCTTCAAAATTTTGAGTTTTCAAATCTACAGCAATATCAACTCTTCAATATCCCCTTTATTTCTCTCAACAGAACTTTTTACCATCTAATGAACTTTTTAAAAAAATACTGTTAGTCCCCTATTTGGCCATTAGCATCAATGCCAGTCAATTTTGAGAATCAATTGTTCTCAAAAATCTCAGAGCTTATAATCTTGTACTACCGAGAGTAGATATTAAAGTGATTTTGTTAAATAAAAGATCTTAAGTTTAGTCCCCAGAATTACACCTGAACTTGCAAGAATGTGAGGACAAGTGGTTTGTTGGAGAGATGATTCTAGAAAATATGAATAAAATTGAAGGGATATAAACCTAGGAAGTTGAGAAAATCAACAAAACACAGATTATCGAACAGTTTACTGGTCATATGCTCCATTATATCAAAAAATTTTGAGCAGCAGCACAGTAATACAGACTGCTTCAAATTACCTAAGAAGAAAGGAAAAGGGACACTTTTATTTTCTGTTTAACTGGGATGTTTCCTGGAAAGAGAAGAATTAGTGTTCTTGGAAGGGATTTCTGTGCTGAATTAGGACAGAGTTATAGGAGCTTTCCTGTGTATTTGCCTGTAGATAGATCATGAGCATCACATACATCATCAAATATGTAGAGTGACCACTTGTTAAGTGCTTGGGATATAAAATACCTTAATTCTCTTTTTACATGTGATATTCCTATGGTTCTTCTACCACATATAGCAAACAAAATCTTTGTATCAAACTAAAAATATTTTAAAAGAGACATTAAGCTTATTGTAAAGGACAAAAAGAACAGCAAAAGACAATGTCAACAAACGTGGAAGATCATGAGGAGTGTAAAGCTTTGTAAACATGGCTGAAATCTAGGTCACAGTCTAAGACCTTAGTAAAGGCCTCACCATTGTCTTCTAACACAACTGACACCTTCTTTTATTGACTCAGTGTTGCTTTCATTTGGGTCCTTAAAATATTCTGATTTTGAGTAGTCTGCTGTGCTGAAGAAACTGGTTTATAAAAATGAAAGGTGTTTTCAAATGGAGACCTTAAGTAGATCACCAAGTAGGACTGTCACAAGAAAGAATTTGCTAGGCTATGCTTTTCTCTTACCTGCTTGCCCTCAGGCAGAAAACAACACACTATTTAGCATTGCACACCCCATGAATTATGGCTTCTGCAAGACATTAGCGACATTAGAAAGAAAAATATTTTATAAACATATAAGAAATCTTCGTCTATGTAGAAAAACAAATGTATAATTAAATGCCTTCCAGGATTTTTTTCTTCTCATTTTTTTTATTAAAGATTTCCATCTCCTCCCCCTTCCCTCCCCTCCCTTCCACCTATACCCCCACTCCACCCTTCTCCAAGACAAAGAGCCATCAGGGTTCCCTTCACTATGTTAAGTCCAAGGTCCTCCCAGCTCCCCCTAAGTCCAGGATTCTTTAATGAATAGAAATTTAAATAATTTCTTATAAAAGTGGAATGGAAAATGAACTTGTGCACTAAACACTAGCAGTATTGAATGCTAAAAGTGTTTCAATTTTTATGTAATATATATATATATATATGAAAGTATTTTAATAAGTAAATGTCAAAATTTCAAAATGTTTAGAAGCTAAGGTCATCTTAAATATGTATAGGCATATGTGTGTGGGGTGTGTGTTGTGTGTGGTGGTATGCAGTGAGGGTATATAATACCTGTGTGTGTTTGGCTATGCGGTGTGTGGTTGGGGGGCTGTGTGGTGTATATATAGGGTTTGAAGGAGAGATGTGTGTGGTGTCATTTGTTGGGGGGGCATATGCAATCATGAACACACACACAGAGGACAGAGGAGCTTTCAGACATCTCTTTTACTTTCTGCCTTATTCCCACTATAAAATGTGTTTCACTGAACTTGGATTTATGCTGTGGGACAATGGTCTTGTAGTCTGTAAAGTTAGGACCGGGTGGGACAAAATCCTCTGTCAACAGAACTAGGCTAATGACAATGAAGACGCAGATCCTCTGGTATCTGTCCCATACCTGACTGGGGCACAGTCACAAGCACAACCACAACTGATCTGTTCCTTTTAGGTAAGTTCTGTATTTGTGAATTGGTATTTAGGTTCTCATGTTTGCGTGACAGTGTTCCTACCTGCGAACCATATCTTCAACTGAATCTAAAACTCTCTATTTTAAAGATTAATTTTATTATCTTTAAATTATGTTTATTCATGTATGAGGGGAGTGGTATGTGCTATGAGTATAGGTTCTCTCAGAGGCACAGGGACTAAATCTCTGAGAACTGGAGATAGAACCTTTTTGAACAAGGAGACATGATGACTGGAAACCAAACTTACTTGTCCTTTACAACTGAGCTATCTTTCCAGCCTGATGATAACATTTTTGACCAAATGCTTTGCCCATATTCTAGTGCATATTTGATAGCTAATGTTCAAATGACTTTCAACTTTTGGTCAAAACATAATAGTGCCAAATAGTTGCTTCTATTTCATGAGCCTTTATATTTTTGTTAAAAATATTTCTCTAATCTATCTTTTCATGAGGTAAATGTGCTTGCTTCTACTCCGGGTTATATGATTGACTTAAATATTCACTGTCTACTGATTCCTCTAAAAAGGCACCGACAATTTGTTTTCGTTGTAAAATAAACAGTTTGGCAGTCAAGTGATTTTTCTTTTGGCTCATTGTTGCCAGGGTTTCTTCATAGCTTTATTGTTTTGGCCCATGGCATGGCTGAAAGTCCTGGTAAAGAACTTGTGTGGGAGAAAAACAAGATGGGAAAGATGGGAGGGACAGAGGAAAGAGAGGCAGGAGAGGAAGAAAGAGAGAAACATACCCCCCCCACACACAGACACACAGACACAAACACACACACACACACACACACACAGAGAGAGAGAGAGAGAGAGAGAGAGAGAGAGACTCATCCAAGTTTGCTCTACATCCCAAATTTTCTATTCCTTTCCAATAATCTCATCAAATGATTAACTTGGGGAATTTATCCTTATGCAAGCTCTCACTGTTAGTTTTTTTTTTCCCCCAGGGACAATTAGATCTACCATCCAGAAGGAAATCCTTCAACACATGAACCTAGTGGGGATACTTTATACCCAAACTTTAACGTATAAGATACACTGTGAGGTATGCATCCAAATAGAATAGGGTCCCAAAAAGCCAGTACATGCAGTAGAGACAAATCCCAGTGCCATTATCATGGCTTCTCAGTCTGCCCCAATTGTCAGCCACATTCCCAGGGTCCAGTTTGATCCCATGCTCGTTCAGTCCCAGTCCAACTGGATTTGGTGAGATCCCATTAGTTCAGGCACACTGTTGAGTGGGTGATAGAGAGGGGAGGGCCTGGGACTTTCCACAGGGCAGGAGACCCTGCCCTCTCTTAGGACTGGATGGGGTGTAGGGGACAGGGAGGGGGGAAAGGGAGAAAAGTGGGAGGAGAGGAGGAAGTGGAAATTTTGAATGGTATTATTTATAAAGTAATAAAACATATTAGAAACAAAAGACACACTGTGAGGCTGTAGCAGAAGTGTGGCCTGCCAACAGATAGGAAAGACTGAAATTTCTGGATAAATATAATGTTCAACCCTCTTTAACTTGACATAAACTGATAAAATATACTAAAATATATATATCTACCATTCTTTCAGGCGCTTATTAAGTGACTATGTTATTACTACTGCTCAGTAATCATGAGTTCACATGTAAACCGGGTTTTAGGTTCAATGTGGTACGTTTTTTCAGTGTTCATGTTAAAGCAGAGGAGAAAACTAATTCACAAAACATTAGAGCACCTTCTGTGTATATATGCCAGTCTGCAGGCTACACACTAGGAAAATGTCTGTCAAGTCTTTCACTTGCAGGTTGCTTCTGTTCGGTTTTGCTGTGCCAGCTCCTCTGTGATTAAAATTAGAACCTGTTCTTCAAAAATGTGTATTTAGTGTGTGCTTCTGACTGTCAGAGTCAGACACACTGGAGAGCTGCAACAAACTGACCATTTGAAAATATAGGATCACTTTTTAATTGCCTCAAAATATATTTTTAGTTTTTAAAGAAAATAAAGTAAGTACACGGAAAGCTTTAGGTAAGCTTTATCTATTAGCTTTCAGAATAGACAAAGATGGGATTGCTAGAACATTGTTACCTGAATCTGTAACTGATGTTCTTTGAGGACTCAAAAAACTAAAAAAAAAAAAAAAACCCTATGCTTTTGTAATATGGAAATTTGATTCCTCTTCAAACTGATCCAGAAATACAATTCTTATCATAAAATATGTCTTAAAATTTTCAAGTCTACAAAAAATTTTTTGAGTAAAGGAAGACAAGTGGAGTAGCCAGGATTTTGTAGACTCAATAGAGAAGCAAAAGATAAAAATATAAGTAACTTTCTTTTGCCAACCCCCTGGTTCGCAAGCATAATGTTGCAATACAAATTTTTAAAAATAAAGATGAAGACAGAATTCTTGTCAAGAGTGATAGCATTGCAGGATTCAATTCGACACTTTCTAAAAGTGGATAATGCAAGCTTGGAAAGTTTCCACTGACAATTACATCAAAATGACATACAATTTAGAGAGTGTCATTATTAGAGTTTCTCCAGAGCTGGCTTGTTCCTAATTCTCCTCTTTATAAAGGAATTAAGCTATTTGTAATTTGTTTTACTTGTAAGTGTCTCTTGATTCTTCTTGGATTAATTAGGAGAAAAATAAAATTTCAAAAACAAAACAGAAGTACTTGGATCCCAGATAGACCAGCTCTAACTAGAATTGTTCCTCTCATCTTCTATGACACTTATGCATTCTTCTACGCCCTTGGGGAGTAAATGTGTACGAAAATGCTCATTGAAAAATATTATCCCAATTGATGAGAAGTTAACATGAAGTTAATTTTCAGAGGTGAACAATCACCAACAGGAATCTTAAATGTTCTAGAAAATTGTTATCTTAAAGGTGGTAGCACAGTATTTCACGTAGACCATATGTTCAAATTTGCCTTACTTACTTCTCCATTCCAGTCAGTCAGCATCTATTGTCCCTGCAAAGGACATATTTCACTTTAGTCATCCTTTTTTTTCCGTTTCTCATTTATTTATTTATTTATTTATTTGTTTATTTATTTATTTATTTATTATTTTTCCATTTAATTATTTACACTTCCTTTCCTCTTCCCAATACCTTCCCGCTAACCCACACCCCCTTCTCCCTCTCCCACCCTGCTTGAGAAAGGGCAGGGAACCCTGCCCTGCGGGAAGTCCAAGGCTCTCCCCTCACCTTTTTTTAAATACGGTTTCACTGTGTTTTTCTGTCTGACCTGGAATTCTCTATGTAAAGCAGCATGGCTTTGAACTTCTCGAGATCCACCTACCTCTCTGCTGTGTGCTGGGTGAAAAATGAACCATCACATCCAATCATTCCTTTCTTCTTTTGTCATTCTTAATTCTCAATATAAAACAAACATCCCAGCTAGTTCTCTAAATTTCCCATGCCAAGCCACCTTCTGCACCAATTCAGTTTTCTTATCTTCGAAGCTTCCACAGAACAGGCCACTGAGCTATGAGCACTTAATGGTTTTTCCAGCCTAAAGTTCAGATACTACTAAAATCCTCTCCCAAACACATGGTCAGGTCTGTCACAACAATATTCTACTCCTGGTAACAATGACTTAACTAGAATTTCTTGAGAATGAAGTATTTATTTCATTTTATAGCTTATCCATCACCCAAGAAAATCAAACTTTCTGAAGCTGAAGTCAAGGAGGCACATTGACTAGGGGCTTGCTTTACATAACGTTCTTGGCCTGCCTTCTTATAGCTTCAAATCTACTTACCTAGTTGTGACACTTCTCTCAGTGAGGTGGGCCCACCCACATCAATCATTAATCAATTGTAGTTTTCTGTAATGATCTCCATTTGTTCGAAAAAGAAGTTTCTTCTATGAGGAATGGTAGCTACATTTATCTTTGCCTATAAGGATAAGACTTGGAATATAGTAAGGATTTATGGGGCTCTAAAAAGTGTTATCAGTAGATTCACTTCTAAGATCTATGACTTCAATAACCCAGAGAAGCTGCCTGGTTTTCAAGTACCAAGCATGATTCCTCTGGTGCTGAATGAGCCCTAAGTCTAATTAGACAGTTTTGGTTGCCACCAACATGTGAGTGTCCCATATTACATCTTTATGTCAGTAATTATTGTGTTCCATAGGTGTGACAGCTTGGGTAGAACTGTGCTTTTTTCCTCCTTTAGTAGCTTGTTGGTATTTTCTCAAAGCATACAAACTAGAACTCAGAAAAGTTGTTGTCTGAGCAGATCATCTGAGATCATGTGAGTTCTGTATCCTAAGTATATGGCATCTTTAATAATAGTGGTCCACATGCAGCCCAGATATGCAACAAAGGGCTATAGCAATAATCTGTACTGTTTGTGAATAAATTGGACTACCCTGACCAACCATTTGGAAGGATATTTCTGGTGCCTGTACTGGAATTTTGTTAGTCTATGGTTCTTTAAAGATGATTCCAAGTCTTAATTTCATTTAAGACATATCCCCATATATACTTACGTGTGTATATGTATGTATACACATACACTTATGTGTATTTTGTAAGGACCAAGTATATGTATATGTGTGTATATATGTGTGTGTGTGTGTTTGTGTGTGTATATATATATGTATGTATGTATATATATGTGTGTATATATATGTGTATATATATATATATGGTTCCACACAGACAATAATAATCATAAAAGGTGGTTATTTTATATTCCTTCACTCACAATAACCCTTGCTTATGTCAAGACAACATAAAACTGTTTGGCAAACCAATTTTCCACTTTTTCTATTGTTACTGGTTGTTGAGGTTTTTCTCTGGAACTCTTATCTCCCAAAAGATTATACAAGTGTTTCTTATAATCCATAAATTTTTATTAGTATTATTACCATTTAAGCATAATTTAGATATAGATTAAGGTGTAATTGAAGTATGTTTATAATTTCAGTAATATTTATTTAGAATTTCATCTTACTAATACATTGATTAGGGATTGTTATTGGAATCTGTTGGGATTGGGTGTTATACTTCTGGAGCCATTCATTTAATATTATATCCCTACAGTTACCATAGTTTTATAACATTTCTTTAAAACATATTTTAAAGGTTCTCCTGCTTTCTCAAGGTGGTTTAATTATTCTCTATCATTGACACTTCCTTATATCATTGTAATTATATCTATCTTTTTGAAGGTAGTAATGAGATTGTCATAGTGAACCAACTGTGTATAAAGTTAGAGAAAACGGTCAGTATAACAACTGAGGGTTCAAATCACTGAAGACTGTGCCTCTGTATTCCTTAGAAGCTGTTCAGTTTATTTCTGTAATGTTTTGTAATTTGCCTTATGAGAATCTTACAGACACATAGAAATATCCTTTCCATATGGATGATTCTCATATTCTACTCCTTCCCTTTGTTCCTACAGCTCTTCTATCATCCGTAGACTCCTTTGTCTCTAAAGAGATACTTATATGTCTCTCTTTATGTTGTTGACGGGACAGTTCTCTGGTTCTTCCTTCCAGAGACATAATTGTACAGTCATTAACTTCTTTATCTCTTCTTAGAAGTATACATATGCAAAAATTAATCTGGTGTAGAGTGCATATAGAGGATCCCTACCCTACCTTTTTGAATGATCATATTTGTAGCTGTACCTCCTAGTTTATGAGAAAACCTTTCAGAAATTCAAAATGTGGTAATTATTTTATCACAGTTCATAATGTTCCCCACATTTTAGCATTATGAACCACGATAAAATAATTACTGCATTTTAAAAATGTGGGGAAAGTCTTTGTTCTATTGCTATTTTATTCTTCTAATTATGATCAAACACTGGATGTAGTGAGAATGGATGATAGTCTGGAGTACTGTAGTGTGAAGTGTGTGTGTTTGTGTGTGTGTGTGTGTGTGTGTGCTTGTAGGTGCATGTGTATCATTTTCTCCTCAGTGTTTGCTTAATGAAATCACCAAGCTGTATTTAATAAATAGTGGTATTATCTGGGCCCCATTCTAGTGACTATGATTTCAGGTATGAGAGAGGGATTGGGAAAGGCAAATTTTTAATTTCTTCATTGTCATGTTTAATATTTATTGTTAAACTTGACAGTACTTAGAGTCAGTATGACCCAAGGCTTGGAGAATGTCTGGAGAGAATTTTCCTCTTTGGGCAAATTTAAGTGGAAAGGGCACCTAAGCATAAATAGTGTATTTCATGGCCTAGTAATCTGAACTGTATAAATGAAGAGAAAGCTAGCTCAGCACCAACATTCATTCTGTTATTTCTAGAAAGTAGGTGCAATGTGATGATGAGCTGATGCCCACTCCAATATAATGTTTTCCTTGCCTTGATGGATACCAAAATATACTTCCCTTTCTTCCTTAAAGTTTAATGTAAGATCCTTTGACAAAGCAAATAATTAATACAGAAAACAGATATCATAAAGTCAGGGGAGTTACCGTGATTAATTTGTTGTTTGTAGGTTTCCGGAACTTATTTAAGCAACCAATATGGAAGGGTTTGCAGTAGTCATGAGAAGCCCTAGAATTATGTAAGCAGAAACTAGTGATTGTTATCTTTTGAGTCTGCAAAACCAAAAAATACAAAGAAGTTGGAACAGTGAAGGGCCAACTCCTAAGCTGGCAAACAACAAATTGTTATTGGGAAATGGAATATAGGCCATTTGGTTTATGTTCTGGCAAAAAAAAAAAAAAAAAAAAAAAAAAAAGGACTTACTCTTCCTTGCCCTGAACTAACTGAGACTTAATTTAAAAGTGGTGTAAAGTGAAAGAAATCTCTGAGGGCATTAAAACCACGACATGGCTGCTGGCTGTATTCTAATTCACAGTCAAAGGGACAAAAAAGACATAGAAGTATTGATGTTTGGGTAAAAAAAGAAATGTAAGCTACTGAGAAATTGCAGACCTGATGGGGCAGAACAAACACTTGCAATTGTTAAAAATGATTAGGACTCTTGTAGTTTTTGTCTAGGGCTGAAGTCTCAGATGCTTTAACCTTAATGTCCTTCTTGTTTAGGTAGCCAAACAGGTGGAATGATAGGCAGCTAAGGAATTCTGAGAATAGCTGTGGAAGGAGTAAACTTCCAATGGCAAAGAAACTCCAATTGATTATCCAATACCAAATGACCAACCCTAAAAACATATACAAAGTTTATGCCAGTATATACATTGTACTAAATAAGCTGTATAAGATAGACAGATATAGATATACACATAGACATATTGTGGGTGTGCATGCAACAACAATTATAAAGAGCTCATGAACTTAAGAAGTCCCAAGGTGGAAGTAACATGGGAGGGCTTGGAGGGAGGAAAGGGGAGGTGAAATGGGAAAATGGTGTAATTATATTATAATCATAAAAAAAAACAATTTGTATTTTAAAGGCAAAAGAAACTAAAATGTTTTAGATATTTGTATCAGAAAGAGAGAGGTGATGGCAGGACGAAGTGGAGGGTGGAGGAGAAGAGGGTAAGGGAGGAAAGAGGAAGAGGAAGAGAGTGCTCCCATATTTAAATGAAACGTAAAAATAAACAAACAAACAAAAACCCATAAACTGGGGATTCTGCTCTAAGAACTGTTCCTCACCAAATACCTAGAGGCATGTTTCCCAGGCAGCAAAAACAAGACTTATGGAGACAAGGGAACTGACGCCAGGGTCTTGAAGGATCACCTGGCAAACATCTAACAGGTGCTCCTGTGGGAAGAATGAAGATGCAAATGAAAGGAGAGCGTGGAGGCTTAAGCATGGCTTCCTGTTGAGAGGATACAGTGCGTTGTGGGCTGTGGGAGCCTGAATAAACACCCTAGTGTGGAACTGCAAAGCTGTAGCCTAAAATACAGAAAAGAGCCCAGGATACTGACAACGCTAGGACTTTAGGATATATGAGATAACCTGCTTCTTCTATGAAGTACAACTGATCAAAGAAAGAGACAGAAAGAGGGAACAGGGAGAAAGACAGAGAGGCAGAGACTGAGATACAGAGATATTGAGAGACAGAGAGAATGGGAGAATGACAGGATGAGTGACAGAATGACACAGTTGGGGAAAGACAGAAGGAGAATGTGTGTCAGATTCAGCACAAACAGATGTACCTACCCGCAAAGGTCTGATTCCATCACCAGGCCCTTCTGTAACACATGCAGCAGCAGCTGGCTTCCTCCCTGCAGCTGGCTATCCCGTGATCTGGCTTTTTCTTGTTGTGTTACCAATATTCCCTTTTAGGATGGAAAGTTACTTTGTGCTGTTGTGTATCAAATCTTTCTAACGTGTTTTAGTTCTATAAGGGTCACAATTAAAAGATTACTTGATTTGCACAAGAGATTTTTGAGGTTGGATTTTTTTTTTAAAAAGGTATTCACTCTCAAAGATTATTGGGACTTTCAACATTAGACTGAATATATTTTTGTATGATAGGATGGTCATGCACTTATGGAGAGAAGAATTTAAACTTTAATAATGATGTGTTTAAGAGGAGGTTTGTGATTTTTAATATTTATTTAAATTTGAAAAGGTCTAAAATTATTCAGGATACAAACCTTTGGGCTTGTCTGTGTAGGTTTTTCTAGAATGGCTTAATGGAAATACAATCACCTTTTATATCAGGGATGTCATCTCATGGTCTGTGATTCTAGAAAGCATACAAAGGAGAAGGCTATCACCAAACACCAAACACGGTCACCTACTGCTTTCTGCTTCCTACATACACATACATTGTGATCAGATGTCTCATGTCTCACCTATTTTATCCTTGCTATCATGGATTATAACCTCACACAGTTTGTCAAGCAAACCTTCCTTTCATTACTGAAGTTGTTTTATAATATGCCTTATCGCACCAATAATAAATTAAAAATTATAACTAGTATACCTGGCACATACTACATGTGCACTGTAGTACATCCAATCACATGATATTTTAAATGTTCTACAAGGCTACATAGTTGTGTTTACATGATTTTCATGTAATCTCATAGCTAAAATTAAGTAATATGGAAACGAAATTTATATAGTTTTGCATAAATCAGTTCATTCTTCCCAACGTAATTTCTGCATGGCTTAAGTGGAACTTCTACTAATGAGATATATCTTTGTAAATTAATCTCAAATGATAATTCAAATAAAATAATATAAAAATAAATTTAAAACGCTTTTGAGAAACTCAGAAATAACTAACGTACCTTAGAATTAGGCTAATCTCATATTCTCATCGTCAAAAATGGTCCTTCCTGAAACTGCTGAAATATATTTAGGTCACGTTGCAAATTTTCCTTCTGAAGGGTAGGAAGAAAATATAGGCAGTCTCTCTTTTTTTTTTTTTTAGAAGAGTATTACATTTAAATTCTGTCACAAGAATTCTGTACACTGTTTCAGAGCACTGGCTTAATATAAACTCCTGTTTCGTTATTGAGCTCCTTTGTAAGATTGAAGAAATTACTTAAACTTTCCGATGTTTATGTTTCTCCTTTATTTAAATAAATGCAATAATCCTTCATTAGGATATTATGGGGATTGAGAGTGATTGTGTTTTCTGGGCTGAGTTCAGAACAGATATTTACTATTTAATTTTCTAAATTATGCCTAAATCACTTTGCTTTTCATTATCAATTCGAGTTAAAAGTTTACACTGTGCACTTTTGGAATACAGAGTAGCAACCATCACCAAGTAACTACTGTTAATTTCAGTTCACTTATTTTAATAGTCTGAAAATGTAAGATTCCCTGTCCAGCTCAGATGTGGCTATGCAACTCTGTTCTTCATGGCTACAACACAATATCAGACATTAATAACATAAAAGACAGAAAAAAGATTCACTATGCAGTCCTATTGATTCTAGACCCAAGAGTTCTTTATGTAAGAACATAAAGGAAGAATTTAAATGAATAAGCCAAGCTGCTCACCTCCTGATGTACAGAGACCCACTCAGGGAAGGTGCTGAGCACAAAATATACTTTTTAGGATTGTAGTGACCAATTCACTCCAAAAAAGAACCCAATTCCTAACAACCATTTAGCTACAGCCACTGCTGATGATAAGTTTGGCACCCTCAGGACACAATCACGTGGCAATAGTTACACGAGCTGGGGCCCCAAGCTTTCAGTTTGTGAATCTTTCCAGGAACACATCATATCCCTAATTTAACTATGTCTGAGAAGTTGATCTGCATGTATAAAAGAAAAATATTCTTAAACTGGGATTTCAGTTTATAATTTTGTTATTGAATTTGTATCTTGACCCTTAAGAACACATGTAGTCAGTCTAAGCCACTGATCAAGGGCAGTATTATCACCACACAGTTCATTAGAAATCTGAGTTTAATCCCAATTAACAGGGGAAAGCAATCCAATCCTGCTAAATCATAACCAACATTAGAGTGCAATTCTAGGTGAATCTACAAAGAATAGTGACAGTTTAAAGTTCATGCTGTCTATAATTAGATTGACACTAGAGAAGTGTAGAAACTCTCACTTCGGTTTATGTTTCTATTGCTTAATTTTTCATATTAATTTTATCTGAACTTACATATAGTACCAAATCAGGAGTAAAAGTAGATATTTTATACTATTTGGCATGCCATTCACTAGTACTGAAAATTCATTAGAGTCCTAAACTTGAAAGAGTTTCTGTTGATTTAATGTAGTCAAAGCCTTGTTAATAATTCTCCCTAGACTTCAGGGAATTATATGAAGATTTGTGTAGAATGAAATCTTTTCAATATTTCCTGCTTTGCACACATACTAAGAGGCATTGATATAAGTTGAGCATCCCATTTGAAAGACTAAGTTCTGAAATGGTTCAGTCCTTAAAAGATTATGAGCATGACTTTGTTGCCAAGAGAAGAGAACTTCACACCTAACTACATGTGTTAGACTCAGGTCACAACATAGGAACATTGAAAAGGTTTTATAAAAATCATGTTTTTCAAATATATATATATATATATATATATATTATATTTACTACATTTGTATGTTATATATACGGACTCAGGTCACAGCATGGTAGCATTGAAGAAGTTGTATAAAATCTTGTTTATATATAATATATAAATATAGTTGTGATATTTTATTAGTATATGGCATATTACTATATGGTATATAGTATACATTTATATGGTATATATTGTCAATATTATATAATATATTATCTAAAATAAATGAATTTTGTTTACCTTTGGTAGTCTTCCAAGAAATACTTCATCATGTTTACATGGGTGTAAAAATCTGAAAACTATTGGAAGCATAAAATGCTTCCTATCCTAAACTGTTTGAATAATGCACATCCAACCTACATAATATACAATTTATGAGTGAACCATAGCCAGGACTGACTGACCAATAACATGCAACTAGCAGCAGGGAAAATATGAAATATTGATGAGCAGATTGTTATACATGGATAACATATTTATAAGCTCTTTGTGAAACAGGACAACATAAACCCTCAGGCATATTACAATAATTTATTTCGTTACTATGCATAGAAGCAGAAATAGAAGAATAGTTTGGGACAATTTTGACAATACTACTGCACACATCACTTGTTGGTTTAATTGCTTTTTAATTCTCCAATGGTAATATGGAACAAGTGCAAAGGGCCAAGTGGACTCAAAACTTTAGCTCATCTTCACCTTGGAATACTTCTCAGTCAGTAACGGAATAGAAGTTCCTGAGATGTGATAGGCCATGCACTGACACAGCAGTTAGGCTACTGTAAGGATGTCATAATGAAAGCCAACCATGTAAACTCAGGTTCTTTCATTACAGATAAAAAGACTTGTGGACCTCACGAATTCCAGTGTAAGAACAACAACTGTATTCCAGATCACTGGCGGTGCGATAGTCAGAATGACTGCAGCGATAATTCTGATGAAGAAAACTGCAGTAAGTAAATTTTGCCTCATGACCTTCCATGCCTGACATTCCATCCAATGAACAAGCAGGACAGCATTTTTTTTTATTTCTGTTAAAGCAAAATTTGGACCCCTCTGTCCTGACGTTCACATTTTTATACATGTATTCACATTTGGACAGAATACGCAGAATAAATTGACCTGATTCTTAAAGGGTAAAATGATTGGGCTGCTTACTCTGAGAGTTATTTTCTTTCTGCTTGCAGAATTGGTAGAAGAGTATCAGGAGGTTTAATACAGCCCATTAGTATGCAATGAAGAAAGCCCTTGATGCAAGTTCATACAATGAGCTGACTGATGTGCAGACAGCACAACACATATCATGTTTAACGGATGCTATTCATTCCATTTCTGCCTCAATCCTTTCACACTACAAATTCACCCAAGAGCATCTTTCAGTGAGTTATCATTTATCCTCTCTGGAGTAGTGAACACCATCTGCATTCAGGATGCTTTTCTCAGAAAACAGAATAACACTGATGGCACCTGCCTGCTGAACTTTTATACAATAAATTTGAAAGCAATAATTATCCAAAAATTATATTTTCTCACTAAGACAAAATATCTGTGTTTAAGCCTTACTCCTCAGTAAAAATCTTATCACTGCTTTTATGTATAAGTAAAACATGATATCACCATGATTAAAATGAGAAAATACTCAAATTATATTTGTTCAGTATCTATATTTTGCTCCTTCCTAAAAAGTTTTGATGCAGATGGATATCAGTAATATTATCTGTTAAGAGCAATCATTCCCAGAGGACAATGACATAATCTACACAGCAATACATTATATGAAGGCATGTATGTGGTGGAGTGAATCATTTAGATATTCATCCTGCACAACATGTGTTAATGTCTCAAATAACTTTTGGGGAAGTGACACCTGTGACCGACCATCAAATGATTAGGGATATCTGACTGTGGCAGCACATGGCGAGCTCTCACTTTTATATACATAATCCTAATGGGTCACTGTCTACAAATGTAAAGAATATTGCATGGACTTATGAGACTGTTAGACTCTTTTCATCAACAGTTAAGACCTTCGTACAACAGGTTCTCAGATATATCCAGTACTAATACTAAAATTAGATGGATATATGACATCAATAAAAAATAAATTTAAAATACAAGAGTTTACATTCTTGATGCATCAGATATTTCTGAGATTTCGTTGATGTGCTTCGTCTTAATCATATAGATGGCAAAGACTCCATTTTGAAGGATACAGAGGACACCCATATTTATATAACTTTTGCTGAACAGAGAGTAATTGATGCTCAGGAGAGAATCTGGAGATTGCATATCTATGCTATGCTATGAAATGTGTGGTTTGGAAAGTCGATTTCCTTCTTGAACTTCACTGTGTTCTTTTCATCAAGGATGGTTTTAATTGCAGTTTCCAATGCTAAGACTGTGTTTTTGCCTCCCTTAATATTAAAGAAAGTAGCCATTCTGTATGGTGCCCCGCCCCCATGGTTGGTCATTAACTTTGAAATCCAGGAATCTTCCCACACAGAAGAAACGGACCCCATAGAAGCTTCTTAGTGGGCAATGTGCCTGGGCAGATTTACAGAAAACATTGTAAACAGTTTATGTGCTGGGTTCCTATCTACTCTTGGGATAGGAATACAGTTCATATGACAGAAAGAATGGGAGCAACATTTTAGTTATTCTATGGCAAAGATGGCATTCAGACTTTCTTTACAAATCGGTTATCAGACAGGGACATTCTCCCCACTGCTGAAGTTCTAATATGCACAAATAATGCTACCTGGCCATTAATTTGAAAACTATTCTTCTACTTTATTGGGAAGGCTTAAAGATTTTTTACGCAATTGGAATTTTAAAGGTAACTGATTTAAATTCATTTGGAAAACTTTTGTTTTCAGTTTATCTTAAGTAAATGTTCTTTGCCATATAAATGAGGTTTAGAAACATATTACACATCCCGTTCCTCAATGGCACATGTATGTATAAGGAGTTACCATTGTTTCTGTTCATAGATATACATGCTGGCAAATTTCAGTTCATGGCAAAAATTACTCAGAATTTCCGTTGTTAATTAAAATATTTTCATGGCATATTTTCATAGCAAATAGCAGTCTCTCTTCTTTACTGATTTAGAAAAAAGACGATATGAAACAAATTGACTGTCTAACTACCAAGCAAATGCCTCCAGCAGATAGCATGACGTAATTACAATCTTACGTCAACAATTTACAACTCTCCATACAGCAAAATATGTCAAAGCCTATGAGGCCTATTTAGCACATAGGAAATACGTTTGCTTTGAAACAGAGTAGACACAAGCTACAAGAGAAGCAGAAGGAATTCTGCTCACATTCAAGCACATATATGTGAATGCTTCCTGTGTAGTTTTTAAGCGTTTAGCGTATGTTATAACTGTACCTTCTATCTCTATTTTTATAATTAAAATGATTTTGTGAGCCATCATTGCTAAAAATTGCACACACTGCATCACCATGTCTTTTTCTCTTAGAATAAAACTCTTTGCGTTCACAGAGTCCAATACAATATTATAACTTTTGTGTAGGGTGATGATGAGAACGACTAAGTAAAATAGAGATAGGCAGGTGTCCAACAAAAGAAATTCAGCTTCCTACTCGCCTGGCATCATTTCTGCAGTCTGTAGAAAGCAATGTAAACTGCACAAGCCTTGGCTATCTAGCTGTATTGGTTCCATTAAATACTAGTTCTTTTGAATACTTTGCCACTTCGAGTAAAGTTAGAATTCGCTCTACGCCTCAGTTTACTCAGTTACATGGGGAAAAGCAATGCAAGTGCATTCTACAGTTGCTTTGAGGTTTGAGCAAGTACTCAGCAATAAATTTACATAATGTCTAACGGCAATTAGATAATTAGTACTTGGCAGTTATTGCTTTTATTAGTGTCAACAGAGTTATTTTCAGAAAAGGAAATACACACACACACACACACGCAATAAAGACAAGAGAAAGCACTGCTATTATAATGTCCACTGAACAAAGAATCAGAGAGTCCTGTTAGAAATCATCCATTTTGTCCTAAAAATATGACTTACCAATTAAGAGCACTGAGTGCTCTTCCAGAGGACAAGGTTTCAATTCCAAGGACCCACATGACAGCTCACAACTCTCTGTGGCAAAACACCAATGCACATAAAATAAAATAAAAAGAAAAAGAAAAAAAAGAAAAATCTACTTTGGTTTCTGGGTTTTTTATTTGCTCGTTTTTTAATTTGTTGTTCTTTTTTTGTTTTGTTTTTCTTTAAGACAAACTTTTGCCGTGAAGGCAAGCTAGATGACAATTTGCTATACTCTCCAAGTTGGACTCAAACTTGGAATTGTAGGTTTAAACTATTAGGCCCAGTTACTTGTTCTCATTCTTCTGAATCATATTCTGTTTTACGTATAGACTAAAGGTCATTTACTCAGACATGGTTAATTCTAAAGCTGAAAAAAAGAACTCTCTGATACATATGACATTCTCACAGTTCTTCAAAGTTCCCATTTACTAAAATGTAGGAGTTATGACACCAGCCATGCCCTGCTAACGCTCAGAGACTGAATAGCTCCAGAGACAGTGATGTGTTGTGGAACAGCTCAAGCAGAGATATTTCTAACAGAAGGCTTAGTTTCTCACCATCATTAAGGAGAGCATAAATCTCCTAAATCTCTATGTACATGTTCCTCAGGCTAGATGTCTATTATTTATTCCTCTTTCATGAGGACAAGGAAATTATTGCATGGGCCACAGCTGCAAAGACAATGAGTGGAAAAATGCTTAAAATATATTTACTCATATAATGCCTGAAAGTGGATGTATGTAATCAAACAAGTTAAAATAAAGCATTTTAAGAAGACAATGATTAGTTAAAACAGAGGCTGACTTTTTGCATCCAAGATCCAAACTGGAGAAGGGTGATGCCTAACTGTCTCACTGATCACTTCCAGAAGTCAAGTTCTGAAATCAGACTGTGTGACAAAACACTTTCCCCTAAGGCTAAAGTGAAGCCATTAAGGCATGCTGGTTGATTTTAGTCCTATAAGAAATGTACCCAACTACAATTAAATCAATTATGAGCCAATTATCAAAATAGATGGAAAAACTATACAGCACAACAGGTAACAACTACACCAACAAATAGGCTGTTTTTGTTGTTGTTGTTGTTGTTTTAGAAAGCCTACCTACCCATTCCTAATGCTATGTTTATATTCCTTCCTGTCCTATGAACCCTGGATTTTCCATGACAAAATCAGATAAATTAAATCCCTACCATACATAATTAAAAGTCTATTCTCCTATCATGTTGTTAAATATAATAATAGATATACATTGTACTTTTAAATTATATTTTATTAAATAATAGCCCATCTTTTAGAGCTGTCAAATTTTTCAATGATTTCTTTTAATGACTTTGAAATTAAATTTGAAAATATGTATATTCTGTTCCATAGCTTTCTTATGAGGTATTCCCCCGAAATGATCTCATTGCCTCTGCTTGCCTAACATCTTTCAGTTTTTCATTACCTCCTCATGTTGCTCAGAATGCAGATGATAAAATACTTTTACTCCATGCGGTTTTTTTTTCTATCTTCAGAGCCCCAGACCTGTACAATGAAAGACTTTCTCTGCAGCAACGGGGACTGTGTTTCATCGAGGTTTTGGTGTGACGGAGACTCTGACTGTGCAGATGGCTCTGATGAGGTAGGGATCTCTGTGAACACACACAAAGAAAGGGAAATCGGGTCTTGTGCAGGGTTATCATCACTGAATATGATAAGTGTGACAAAGGAGAATTCTGCAGTGCACCCTGCTCTGGATGACCTAAGAGAGTTTTAATTTATGTGTTACGCTGCACAGACCTCACAGAATAACTGTGCTACTTGTGACAACTAAATATAGTGTCTTTTCTCTCCACTGTTGAATATCTGTTCAGGGAATAGTATGCTTAGAAATTCTCTTCCTGGTGTCCCTTGGCATTTGTGCATTTGTTCATAAATTTGCCGGAGTATTTATAGCTCTTACTAATATTTTATGTATTTTAAATATTTTTTCTTCAGTGGCTCCAGTCTTATAAATTTTACTGTGGGTCATCGATTTTCATGAAACCATGAGTTTCATGAAACCAAGATTTCCGTAGATGATGGATCACAATCCATTTATTATAAGGCCTATGCTTTAGGTGAAATAGGAGATAATTTCTCTGGACAACTCTGCTAGTTTGAATTGTGTTTAGACTTCTCTGCTATGTATCACATGACTCCATGCAACTTTAAAACTAATCACAGTGAAATGATACCAGCTTTTGGATTACATCATCTGGGACAAGTGCAGGAACAATCACTTTGAAAATTTTTCTTAGTTTTCTTCATTATGCAAGAGGAAAATAGGCAATGTAAGTAAACAAAAGGGGAAAAGGTTTTCAGTCCCTTTTGGAAGTCCTTGCTCTTTCAATCACATAGTATTGCTATAGATACATATTGCTTCGTTGGTTAATACATGCATTTGTTATTCATAGAAACAATTCCACTGAAGTAACTGAAGAGGATCCTTCCTAAAGCTTTAGTGGTTTCTGTTTCAGGTCTAACTTCCCTAAGTATCCACTGAGTCCCTTTCTGAGAGAGAAACACAACCTGTCTCTACTGTTTGTACAACAGTGCACACAATGTATGGCTTTTCCAGTCAACCCCCACTATTATAAGGACAGATGCTTTTATTTCCTTGCCATTTGGAAAATTCACGCTAATGACAGCTACAAATGTGGTGTTTGAACAAGGTTATGTGTGATTTTTTCACCTCAAGAACACAAAATCTTAACCTCAGATTTTTCAAAAGGTATCTCAAGAGAAGTTGGAAAATATCCATTTTATTGAAGGACTATTCATACATCAAAACCTGAACTCTTTCTTAGGATTCTACAAGGAGACTAGCTTACATCAACAAGCCACATACTCATTTTGCAGCTATAATTTAAAAATTTCTTAGACATTCCTAAGTCAGAAAAATATATCTCATGCAACCTACTGATGCCATGGCAAGGTTTTGATTTTATTTTGCTTCAGATACTTCAAACATATTCCTTGAGTCTTATGATTTCTTGTTTTATGCTATTACTAGATTTTAAAAATATATAAAAAGAATAAAAATCTAATTTTAGTGTAAACCTTTTCCAAAACATTATTAATGTCAGAGTAAATATATTTACTAATAACTTTCAGCTTATTCACTAAGTTCCTGGGCAAGTACTTTCCTGGTAAAATATATTTCTGTTTACTAAGTGTCATCAAGGCAATGCTCTAAGGAATTTATTCTTTATTATTGTCTTCCCTTACAGACAGTGTAGTCCACAGCAAATTCTATTTATTTTTCTTTAAAGCCTACAATAACATTTTGTTTAATAAAAGACAGTGAAGCAAAGGATCCAAAGGAGAACTTAGCACAAAGATAGAAAGGTAGTTGCATAAAGATTATATTACTAGGAAGTAGAAAAGTTGGGAGAATTGTATTTTTTATGTATACATACATACTCAGTGTTGATATATTCCTAAACATATCTCTTCAAAAGACTATAAAATAAAGTTTAAAACTTGAATTGACTTAATTTAATGTCAATTATATATCTCAGTTGCTTACATAGAGAATTATCTTTTAAAACTTTGCTTTTATTTCTTTAGTTTTTTTGTTTTGTGTTTGGGGAATGATGATGAACACATGCCACAATATCGATAAGATCAGAGAACAACATGAGAGAGCTTATGCTCTGTTTACCCCATGTGGGCTATGGGTATGGATCGTAGGTTGACTGTCAGTAAATACAGCAACTAAAAAATAAATTTAAAAATAGCAATATGAGATCCTGTTTAATATTTTTTTCTAAACTATCTACCTCCAAAAACAGTACATAACCAAGAGAAATCCAGTAGTAAGTGTTCACAGTGATTTATACAGATCACTTATTAGAAACGGGGCTACAGTGGGGAATGTGGAATTTTAGATCAGAGAAAAAAATTTCATAACATGAAATGTTAGCAGAGTCTTAGACTGGAAACACACATAACTAAAAGGCTAGAGAGCACAGGGCCTGGAGACAAGTTTGAAAGTGTCTTGACTGACAACAAGAACCAGTACAGTATCCAAAATGTAAGTTACTGCGATGGACTGAAACCACATAAGCATAAAATCCATACATTCATAATAGCACTTAAATAAGATCACAAAAGTCATTTTGGGTTTGCTAAAATATTAATATTCTTCAGAAAATGTAAGTTGTGGCTGGAGAAGTTGTGCCTCAGTAGTTGAGAGCACTTGTTTAAAAGTTCCTATAAGTACAACTTCAAGGGAATCTAACTTTCTCTTTTAGTCTTCATAGAAACTGGATAATGAATATGCATATATATATATATATATATATATATATATATATACATGTAAGCAAAACATTCATCCACATAAAATTAAAACAAATAAATCTTGAGGGGAAAGGACAGAAGGACTTGGTAGTCGAGGATGAATATATTTAAAATACATTTATAAAATTCCCAAGGAAAAAATTCTAGAAAAGATAATGGAACTTAAATTCAGAATGCATGGATATTTTAAAGAATGAATAGATTATCTAAATTGTAAATAATTTTCAAAAAACAGAGAATGCGAAGTTTTATATAAGTGTAGTCTTACCTATATTCAATAAGCAGACGTACATTGAAACCTCACTTTGCCAAATAATATATTTGATTAACTAAAGATATTTCATGTGGTTTAAACACCCTAGTGGATTATTATTTGTGAGACATTGTAAATTTGCCAATGTTATTTTTATGTTAAAAAATTTTGGAATATATATTATGAAATATATTTATACATATAAATTTTATATTTATATATATACATAAATGTGGGGAGAATGAAAGAAATGTTAATTGTGAAGTGTTGATTATTTAAATACTTGGTTCATAAGTATGGATGATCTTTATATATATGGGGTTAATTGTAAGTCACAACCAGGAAAAGGCACAACACACAAAAAGCTACAAGCCTAAACATTTTATGAACGTAGATACAAAAAAACTTTGCCATAATATTTGCACATTAAATCCAACAGCATGGTAAAAGATTATTCTCCATAATCAAGTGTGATAGGCATACATGGATTACTCAATATTTGCCAATGAGCAACAATAATTAAGACATAAAATGGAAAAAACCTTGATGATTTTTATAAGGACAGGAAAAGAAGTTTAATTAAAATACAACATCCCTTAATTTTAAACACTGAGTAAATTAAGTGTACAATACAGATAACACAATAATAAAGGCCTCAGTAATGAAATTATAGCCTGTTTATATATAGAAAAAACTGTAAGTGTTTTCTGAGTATGAGACTAGAAGGTTCTAAGACCTTCACTCAACAGTCTTGAAGTCTTACTTTGCTGGAGATGAGTGTGGTCTTTCTGTGCTTCCTAAGTAGTCTTAGTGAGCCTAGTACTCTCTACCTCAGTACACAGAAATTTACATTAATGGCATTCCTACCGCTTCAGCCTTGACTTCCTTCTACACAAATGATACAGAAGTCTCCAGTTCTCCAGCAGCACTGCTTCCATATGCCTTGTATTTCAAACTATTCTGAAACATTTAAACCGTCACAGAGGTAGATCCACTTCTGGTAAAACTTCTTCTCAAAGGCATTCTCTAAAAGATACATGTTTGTTTATCTTGACAATCAATATTTTTTGTTATCGTAGTTTTGAAAATTATATTTTATATTGGTCTTTGTGATCATAATATAAGAAAGAACACCCTTTTTTCATTAACACTTATGAAAGTCTCTGGCAAGTAATAATACTTTAATATTTGGGAAAGTATAGGAAGAAAATATCAATTGTATTGAAGAAAGTCTAATAAATATCTGTCAGCAAATATAAAATTAAAAAATAGGAAAGACAGTTTCCTTCATTAACTGAGGATTAATCTTGAAAGAAGAATAATGATTCACCTCCTTACCCCAGGAATGTCTATAGCTGTGAGCTCCTAAGCCATTTGTAGGAAAGGAAAAAGTACAGATTGTGAAAAATAGAAACTTCTATGCAAAAGAAAAAAATTAGTCCACAAAGATGCTTGGGCTGTACAGCTTATTCAAACCAATCTTCAGACCAAGGTGGATAAAAATCACTCTCTGTTATCTCATTCCCCCCAAAGATCTGGGAAATTTCCATATATAATATATATATATATGTATGTATGTATACACACATGATATATTATATATATATATATATATATATATATATATATAATCCTCTTTGACTTCTAATGAAATGTGTCCATGAGAAAGCAGAAGTAGCCACAATGACAGACTATTGCACAGTCATTTAGGAGCAAATGTCATAATGGAAAAGTTGACTCACACACAATGAAATGGTAAGAAGATCAGTTCAGAGGAAAAGAGATGAGGTGTGAGAGAGAACACTGGGAGAAAGATGGATGTCAGGATGAAGTAGAGTTCCCTAGGCTTCTTGTTTGTTTCATATGTGTTCCTCCCTGAATATTCAAACATAGTTGAACTATAAGGAAAAAAAAACTTGAAACAGCTTTTATGAGTATAATAGAGGTCCTCAAAAGGAAACAAACAAACAGCGGAAGGAAATGAATAAGAAAGTAGAAATAGAATCAATAAAGAAAAAAAAAACAAATTGAGGGAATTCTGGAAGTGAAAAATTTAGGAATTCAATTTGGAACCACAGAAGAAAGCTTCACCTTTATAATAAAACAGATGGAAGAAGGAATCCCCGTCACTGAAAACACAATGTACATAGATATATTGGTTAAAGAAAACTAAAATACCCTAGCACAAAATATCCAAGAAATCTGGGAAAGTATAATACAACCAAATCTAAGAATAATAGGGGAAATAAAAAATGCAGGTCAAAACATAAAATACTTACAACAAAACTCTTAGAATAAATTTTCTCTAAATTAAAGAAGATGTCTATTAACATACAAGAAACATACAGAGTACCAAATAGACTAGACAAGAAAAGGAAGTCCCTTTGGCACATTATAATCAAAACTATAAATGTACCAAACAAAGAAAGGATAGTAAAACCTACAGTAAAAAAAAAAAAAAAAAAAAAAAAAAAAAAAAAAAAAAAAAAAAAGACTATGAAACATATACAAGCGAAAGCATTAGTATTACACCTGATTGCTGGATGGAGACTCTAAAGGACAGAATAGCTTCAACAGATGTGTTACAGACTTTAATGCCAGCTCAGATTATTATGCCCAACAATACTTTCAGGCACAGTAGATGAAGAAATTTCATGATATATCCAAGTTTAGGAAGTATCTATCACAAATCTAGCTTTATAAAAAGTGATAGAAGGTAAAGAATGTAAGGACATTACCTAAAGAAGTTAGCTACATACAGGGGAAAATAATCTCAGACTAGCTAAATCAAAAGAATGGGAGTACACACAAACACACACCACTACCATCGCCAACAGCAACAAGAAAAATAATAGAAAAAAATCGTTGCAATTTGATATGTCTCAAATTCAATGGTGTTATCTTCTTAATAAAAATCCAGAGACTAACACAATGGATGTGAAAACAAGATCCATCCTTATATTGCATAAAAAAAATAAATAAAAAACTAGAAAAATAACCTGGTCTAGAATTCTATCAGACTTCAAGAAGAGTTAATGCTAATACTTCTCCAAAGATTCGACAGAATAAAAACACATTGGACATTTCCCAATTTATTTTATGAGACCTAATTTACCAATAAATCTAAATCACATAACAACTCAAGAAAGAAAGCAAATTATAGACCAATTTTCCTTTTGAACAAATGTGCAAAGATGATCAATAAAATACTTGCAAACTTAATCAAATCCATGAACACACTGAAAGGATCAACGACTATGTTCAAGTTGGCTTCATACCAGAGATTCAAAGATGGCTCAACATACATAATCAATAAATGTTATTCACCCTATAAACAAATTAAAAACACATGGTCATCACATTAGATTTACAAAAGTCCATTGACAAAATCCAACTCTCCTTCATAATATAATTATTAGACAGATTATGGATACAGGGGACATATCTAAATAAAACAAAGTCAGTTTACAGCAAGTATATAGCAAATGCCAGCTTAAATAAAGAGAAACTCAAATTAATTTCACTAAAATTAGGAAGAAGGCAATGTTATCCAATCTTTCCACACCTATTCATTATAGTAATTGAAACCTTACCTTGGAAAATAAGACAACTGAAGGAGATCAAGGGAGGAAAAACTGGAAAGTATCTTTAGCTTTACACAATATGATAATATACATAAATTACCTGAATTTTCATAGGACTGTGCAATAGCTGATAAACAAACTCAGTAAAGTAGTTGAATAGAAAATTAACTCACACACATCAGTAGCCTTCCTATATACTAATGACAAATGATCTGGGAAAGAAATCAGGGAAAAACACTTTTCACAATAGCCTCAAATAATATAAAATATTTTGGAATATCTCTACCCTAGCAAATGAAATAATTGCATGATAAAAACTTCAAGTCTTTAAAGAAACAGATTGCAGAAGATGCCAGAAAATAGGATGATCTTCCATTCTCATTGATCATTGGGATTAACATAGTAAAAATGTTACTAAAAGCAATCTACAAATTTATCAGGGGTAGATCCTGGTTCCACTGCCAGGGACCCCTCAGATAGCCCAAACTTCACTACTGTCTCCCACATAGGGAGGGCCTAGTTCAGTCCTGTGGATGCTCCACAGCTGTCAGTCTTAGCTTAGCTCATGAGTTTCCACGAACTTGGTTCAGCTGTCTCTGTAGATTTCTCCATCATGATCTTGACCTCCCTTGTTTATATTCTCTCTCTCTCTCTCTCTCTCTCTCTCTCTCTCTCTCCTTGCAGTTTGCTGCTTTAGCTGTAGAACTTAAGATCTCTATCTGCAGCACTGTGTCTGCCTCTGAGCCATGATAATAAAAGACTAAACCTCTAAACCTGTAAGCCATCCCCAATTAAACTATGATCATCTCTATTCTATTCTATTCTATTCTATTCTATTCTATTCTATTCTATTCTATTCTCTTCTATTCATAATTGGAAACAACCACATGCCCAGCAACAGAAGAATCGATAAAGAAAATATGTAGCATTTATACAATGTAGTATCATTCAGGCATTAAAAAAATGAAATTGTGAAATTGGCAGTCTAATGGGTATAATTAGAAAATAATCATCCATAGTGAGATATCCCTGTCTCAGGGAGACAAATCTTTTCCTTCTTCAACCATTATCAGAGAAACTTCCTTCTACAGTAGATATGAACAAATATAGAGACACGCAGCCAGACATTATGTAGAAAGATAAACCTTGGAATATCCAGCCCTAAATGGTCCATAACCATAATAGCTCAGCTAGCCCTATAGAACATGAGGCGGAGAGAATGTAAGAGCCAGAATGGATGGCTCTTACAATACCCTTTAAATCAATGTGAGCAAAGCTCATATGACCTCACAGTGACTAGAGCAACATGCATAGAGCCTGCTCGGGTCTTCACCAGGTTCTCTGCATTTAGACTATGGCTTCCAGATAAGTGTTCCTATGGGATTAATAGGTGCAAATGAATAGGTCTCTAACTCTTTGGCCTACTCTTAGTCTCCTTTCCTTCTCTTGATCTGTCTTTTCCAAATTCAGTGTTATAGAATTTGTTTTATCTTATGATAACAACTGGACTGTCATATATTCTAGATGAGGGAAAATCAGTGTTCTCTAGTGTAATAACACTGAGTTTATCAATCGCTATATGGCATGTCTCATGTTAAAGAGTAGCTCACCACAAACAAAGGACTCTACAAATTTGCGTGTTTTAGTTACGAAAAGTTGAAATGACCATAATTGAGGAACACATTTTCCAGTCTGTTCCTCATCTTCTTCAGGTGACATGAACTGAGTTCTTGAGCTACACGATAGCAGACATATTGTTGGTCTCTTTCTTAAAAAAGTATTGTCCCATGTTCCATCAGTCCCATTCCAAGTGGACTTGGTGGTCTCCCATTAGTTCTGTCCTGCCGTCTCTGAAAGTAGCTGATGGTGGAGGCTGACCGAGGAGCCAAGGACAATGGCGATGGGCTTGGTCTCTATGACATGGATGGGCTCTGTGTGAGCCTTGTCAGTTTGGTTGCTCACCTTCCTGGACCTGGAGGGAGTTGGGAGGACCTTGGACTCAACATAGTGTAGAGAACCCTGATGGCTCTTTGGCCTGGAGAGGGAGGGAGTGGGGGTATGGGTGGAGGGGAGGGGAGGGAAGGGGGAGAAGGAGGGGAGGAGATGGCAATTTTTAATAAAAAATAAATAAACTGGAAAAAAATAAAATAAATAAATAAATATTTTTTTTTAAAAAAAAGTATTGTCCCAATAATTTGAATTTGTATTTAAGTTCAGAACTTTCAAATCTGGGTGACAGATTCCAGCCTTGGGATGCAAGTGTAAAATATGGCTTATCTGGAAGAAACTGTTGTTGGATATAATAAAAAGGGCACTTTCCTAACTGTACAACCTTTAGTATAAGAAAAGAAAAAAAGAAGCTTTTATTTAAACATAAGCAATATTAAGTCTTATTTTGTTAAAAATAGTTTCATTCCCATAGGTGTTATTCCACAAAGGACAATTCTCTTCGAATTGCATTTGAAAAGTCTAATCACCTTCTTATAAAGATATTAATTTCTTCACATGTATACAATTTGCAAGTAATTTATTTCTTCACATGTATATTTGCATGTACACATGTGTGGAGGTGCAATTGATGGCCAGAAGAGGGCCCAAGAACAACTGAAGAAAAGGATGCCATGAATTAAAGAGGAGAAAGAGGGGAGGGAGAATATGGGAGGATACGAAGAAAGAAAAGCGAAATGAAAAATGAAGTAATTATATTTTAACTTAAAAATAAAATTTGAAAAACTGAAAAAGTAAGACTATTCACAGAGAAAACTGAAATTTTTTATCTCTCTGTCATACTCACAGGCCAGCAATGAACATATGCTGTGTCTTATGCCATTCCTGTGGCTTTTAAACCCTTATAAACATTTTTGTTGTCTTTTGGCTTTGCAGATATTTTTTTAAAAACGAATTAATTTAATTATCTCTCTGTTATATTTGGCAGAAAAATTGTGAAACAAGTTGTTCCAAAGATCAGTTTCAGTGTTCCAATGGTCAATGCCTTTCAGCAAAATGGAAGTGTGATGGGCATGAAGATTGTAAATATGGAGAAGATGAGAAAAACTGTGAGCCAGGTAAATGAGAGTAGAAAATCTAAATTACTGGCTATTTTAAACTTGACTCAATTTAAACCAATATGTTTTGTCCAGAAAACTCTGGCACAGACCCACATTCTACTGACTTTTAAAGATCAATTGAAGTGTCTGTGAATAAGTTCTTTGTGTGCTCTTCCTTGTTTTCAAAGACAATTTGGCAGATAAAATGACTAGTTATGTATGGGATCCAAATGTCAGTCTTGGAATTGGTCTCCCTTATTATAAAATGAAATTTGATTTAAATGCGGTATCAAGGTTTTAGTCACAGAAGGTAAGGTTCTGAAACAGATGGCAGCAGTTGGATGGGCCAGCTGAAATGCACATGCATTCTTTTGTATTTATGTCTCATATCAAGTCAAATGAAAATTAGAAGGTCATGGAAGGTATAGAAAAATAATTTAGTTCATACGTTTCTATTCTTTATACATGATTCTAAATCGTGCTCATTAAACATAAAATGCTAATAAAGATGTTTCAGTTATGATGTTTTATAGGAAAACAAATTCAAAAGACCATGCTCTCATTTGTGTATAAGCACAAAAGCATAGACTTGGGAGAGAAGGCCCTAGAAACAGTTTACTCACTGCCATGAACTCTGCGTAAGCTATGATCCATATTGAAATGGATCACATTTTTCTTTCTGTTTCCAGATGTATTCTTACCATTTTACCTATCAGATTTGCTAGACAAAACTGATTTATAAAACAATTGAAAGTCGAGGGAGTCTTTTATACCTTTGCTTAAGGAATTAGACCTCAGAGTGATTGTAAAGTAATTTAGGACACATAATTCCCAAATATAAGGTCAAACACTGGAAGTCTCATTAAAAGCCTTAAAATCTAAATCCATAGGCAAAATTAAGCTATCACAAATTATATGATAATTAATTGAAACTGGGATATGGTAATAATTTATCCACTTACTAACTCTGCTCAAGAATAAAAAAAAAACTGTCCAACAAGGTGGTACACACCTTTAATCTCAGAACTTGGGAGGCAGAGGCAGGAAGATTTCTAAATTTGAGGCCAGTCAGATGTATAGAATGTGTTCCACAATAGCTCAATAAATAATAAAGAAAAAAGAAAAAGAAAGAAAGAATATAAAATCTATAGGATTGATTTAATACATATACATAAACTTTTTCAAGGCTCAAGGCTACTTAATGTTTTTTGCATTATGAAAGTAGACTTTTTGTGATCATTTAAAACTGTGAGAAATTCACTTAACTCTTCATGCTCAACAGAAAAGGATCTCAATGAATTTTTTTGTTCATTAAGTCTAGTATATTAAGTCCTTACTTCACATCACAGCTAATAACCTTTGAAATGTCCTGCCTATAAAAAATAGTGTAAATCACAATTTAAATGATCCCTAATGCTAGTTGTTGAACATTTATAAAAACCATAACCTAATTTTAGTCTGTCCATGAATTCATAGTTGCATATGTTTGTATATATTTTATCTTCTGTATCAGTCATCAGTTTTGCTAATCTAAACTTCAGCTTTCTAATTGTTTAGCCTTTCCTGCTTGCTCATCAAGTGAATACATGTGTGCGAATGGAGGATGTCTGTCAGCATCTTTGAAATGCAATGGAGAACCTGACTGTGCTGATGGTTCTGATGAGGTAAAACTATCAGTTGATTAAAGTTTTGAATTACTTTAACTGGGGTTGAAAAACCAAATGCAAGAAAAATAAGCAGAAGTTTGACTATCAGAACTCTCTGAAATTTTATATAGCTATATGTTTTATGGGTATATAATTTCCTCAGAAAATGGAAGGCTCTTCATTCTGTCTGTATCTTAAAGCACATTGTTGCTTGTAGAGGCTGTGTTCATTAAGACAAAATGTTAAATCTCACTCTATAGCAGACATCTACTATTGTGAATTCCCTAGTGATTCCATCAACATTAATGAAGAACGCTACTTTCCCACTGTCTTTGAGCAGATGGACTGTGTTATAGAATGTAAGGAAGATCAGTTTCGTTGCAAAAACAGAGCATACTGTATTCCGATTCGATGGCTTTGTGATGGAATTTATGACTGCGTGGATGGCAGCGATGAAGAGAACTGTGGCAGAGGTAAGGTGGTGGTGGTGGTGGTGGTGGTGGTGGTGGTGGTGGTGGTGGTGGTGGTGGTGGTGGTGATTGTGTGTCTCTCTGTTCATAAATGAGAGAATGGAAGTAAAGTTGTGGAATAGTGTCTACAGAGTAGGCAAATGAAAGGATCTATGAATAATTATTTTAGTGTTTTCTGCTTGCATTCCACTTTCCCTTTAGTAAATAAGAAAAATCCACAAAATCTTGAAGCAGGATGGAAGCCCAAACTATGCACAATGGGAGAAAACTCACTCAGATGTAAGAGTTTATAGTGTACTGGATGGCAGACATTCTCCAGACTAGACATAAGTTCAGTGCTAACATGTGAGCTACAGAGGACACAGCACCTGGGTAGGAGGATGGATGACAACCAGTATTTGAAGAGGCCCCAGCTTCTGTAGAGTCAGGACGTAGCCTATGTAGAGAAATGAGGAGTATTTACGAAAATGGGACACAGCATCTCTACAGAGAGGGCACAACATCCATACAAGACATGCGTCCAGAGACATGACTGCTCACATGTTCTCCAGGCTTTACATCTGCCTCCCTTCTATATGGCTTTTCTTACTCTGAGAGAATAGAATGATCATGTGGTTTATTGGATTATACCAAGTTGTCACCTATGTGATATGTAACTTGTAATTTGTGCCAAATATTTCTTCTGGTCATGTTGTTGAGAAGATGACTTATGCTTTTTTCACTCTGGAAGATAATATTCAATTTTAGTATGAATTTTTTTATAGCTGTTTGAATAGCAATTTTTTGAAACTGTTTTCTTGTACATCATGACATTAAAAACAGTCAGTTGTTGTTGTTGTAAGTTAATGAGGATTAAAAAGAAATTATGTCCTGAAACTTAAAGTGACCACAGGTTGCAGAACTTTTAGTTTAGTATGATTTAGTTTTGTTTGTTTGTTTGTTTAAATGGAAAGTGTTATAACTAGATCACAGCTTTCTCCCAATGAATTTTACCTTTCAACACCCAAAATTTTATTAAAAGATATGATACCACCATAGGCTCCCAAAACATATTTTAAAACAGTGTTGGCAATTTTAGTGTTTAATTTAATCTGAGGAAGTAACTTTGGTGTTGATAAATGTTTCTCAGATCTTGAAGGAAATAGAAAGCTAAAAAAACCTCCCTTTTATTATAATTGATGTCCTGTCACCTTGAAGTGGGACACTTCCACTAACAATTGGTATCCTGGAAACCGAGGAAGGTGTGTATGTGTGCATGTGTGTGTGTAAGATGGATCAATGCATTAAGTACAAGAGGATAAGAGCGGCAAAGGACCTTAATTCTGATACCTAGCAGCCATATAAAGCCCAAATGGGTGCATGCCTGCAATATCAGTATTGGGACCTCAGGAGCTTGTGACACATGCATTCCAGTCAAGATGGTGAAGTACATATCCAGTGAGACTCTCTTGCTCAAAGAGCTAGCTAGAAAACAGTAGTGGAAGATGCCAAGCTCACTTTAGGCTTTAATCTTATATGTAGTCGAATACACACACACACACACACACACACACACACACACACACACACAAACACAAGGTTAAGGTTCAGAATAACACATTTTTCTAGTGTTTCAGATTTCATTAGTTAGTATACAAGAATAATGTTCCAAACCTGATGGAATCAACAGCAGCACTTGTATGTTAAAGGATAGAGTCTATGATCCTAAAGAACCTGATGTTTATTGTGGCTTGAACTTTCATTCTTGGTTCTACTTGTTCTGGCACCTGTAGAAAAAACAATTTACAGTATTCTTTTAGAAAACTCAAGTTCAAAGAATGTAACTATTTATATGCTTTGTAAAATATTATTCCATATCAAAACTTCTGCCAACCCAAAACCATATGACAACTATGACTGGCTGCCTCCTGTATGGTCCTCTTGATCAGTTTTCTTGTGAAGCTGGATGAAGCTCTGAGCACCACAGCTATAATTCAGATTCTTCATTGCCAAGCATGTATTATGTTTTCTATTTTGCTATTAATGATCTAGTGAATTGATCACAAATATACCTAAGCAACTGAAATATTAATCTAGCCAATATCTTTAAATTGCACCTTTTCTGTTGCTTCTTTGTACCTCATGTCATTTGAGAATTAAGCATTGTAATGAATGCAGGATGCCAAGAGTCCCACAATGCATTATTTGAAATACAAATTCTTTATGGTACAGTCTGAAGTCATTAGTAGGCTATCACAAAACCTTTAGCTTTCTGTTACAAATATAATTTAACTTCTTTTCCTATTCTTAATAAAAAAGCAATACAATTTCTGGCTTTCTCTGAGCATATATAAATAAAATGAAATCTAACTCAATAGCTTGGGGAGATAACCTTTCCTTTTAACAATACAGATAAACTACAAATAGAATTTTTTTAAAGGTAAAGTATGTCAGAGTTCATAAACATGACTGAATTTAATTTGTTGTAAAATAGAGCATGCATTGAGATTAGTAATTTAAACCATTCTTATCCAAACAATTTGACTCTACTCCATAATCTACAGATTTTGATTTGGAATTAAAGCAATGCATACTTGAACTCCATATTATGTTGTCTGTCTGTCTGTCTGTCTTTCTCTCTGTGGCTCTCCTTCTCTCTCTCACTCCCTACTTCATTCCTCCTCCTCCACCTTCCTTTTGGAAAACAGTCTATCTGGGTAGCTATATTACCTAGTATTATCCCCAGGATTAAGTACTATTGCTTCAGTCATTCAAGTTCTGGAATTTAGGCATATACCACTACACAAAGAATGTGTTTAGATTCCCTTCAGTAGGAAAGTCACATGTATTTTCCTTTGTATTGTTTAAAGAGAAAACTTTAAATGGTTATATATTAGGTTGTATGATTTTGATAATTGAGATTACTTTTAGATTGCAATAATTTAGATTTAGTGTTACAGACACTTGAAGTAAAGTAGCATTTTAGAAAACTCTATAGGAATTGAAAGCCTTACACTGTGAATATCAATCAGTCCACTCTCTGATGCATTGAGCACCTGCCCTTCTATGTGTCTCAGACTTCTGTGGTTTTGAAAGATGGCAATGTAATCTAAACAGGTTCCACTTTTGAAATTTTACAGAATTTCCTAGCCACTGCTTTAAATGTCACACAAATTTCAGAGCAATATATCTGAAACTTTCTTCCTGTAAGTATGTCTACAACAGATCATAGCAGGCTGTTTTTCAAGTCAATTATGTGAAATTTTCCAAGTTCCTATCACACACTGAACTTGTGTTGTAACTCACAACAGGCATAAAAATCATGATCATTTCCTACTAGGATAATAATCCTATTTGTTCACCTTAATTATGAATTTATATCTCCGTGTTGTTTTATTTGGAAGTGCTTGTGAATATGGGTTTGGAAGTTACTTTATTATGCTTTTTTCATAGATGAAGCTATTGATGTGAAATTAATAGGTTGTCCAGAGAAGCATAGAAACCCATAGTGCCCAATAACCACAGAAATCTGTTCTGTGTTTCTTATCTGTCCAGAGAATCAAAATTTGTTAGCTCATTGAGTTCTTTGCATGTGGTATTGACAGAAAAATATTATATTCAAACGTTTTATATTTGACGTGATTTTCATTTTTGTGAAAATATTAAACATACAAAAGTAAAGCCTGATTGCACACATTTTAAAAGAAAAAATAATAAAGGACATAGACAAATTATTTTCATCTCTATGAAATGATTGTTTATACTGCAAAAATGTCTTAACAATGCCACAAAATTTTAGTTTAGTAAAATAAGGAGTAGGACGGTGTTTAAGGGAGGGAGGAATTTAAATTAACCCTGCTTATTCTTTTTCGATGATGAATAGAAGTACAAGTTTTAAAAAATAACAATTTGTTAGAGAATTTCATAACATGTAAAATGGTTTTTAATAAAATTCACATTTCGCTTATCCCTCTAACTCCTCCTGGATCTGCCAAATCTCTAATCTTCATGTCATTGTCCTTGCCATCATCTTCCTCTTCTTCATCCTCTTCCTTCAAGCTGCTCCTCTTCTTCTTCTCTTTCTTTATAGCTCATTGAACTTATTTTCTTCTAGCAATATAATTAGGTGTGTGGGCCATCTACTGGAACATGGGCTAACTACCAGAAGCCAGATATTTAACAAAACAATAACAAAGCTTAATTTCTTCTAATAGAAGCTTCTCAAGTGTGGTTGAGAGCTTACGAGGGCATCAACCATCCATGCCAGAACATGTATGTGTTTCCTTTAGAAGTTTTGAGCAGGTAAACACAGAATGCAGTTGCTGAGGCCATGAGTACAGTCCTATCAATATAGAGAAGAGATTGTTTGAATCTTTTGGCTTTTTGTTTATGTTTTGTTTTGTTTTGTGTGGTTTGGTTGGTTGCTTTGTTTACTTTGGATTGGTTTTATGAGACAGAGATTCTCTGTGTACTTTTGGCTGTCCTGGTCCTTGTTCTGTATAAGAGGCTGACCTCGAACTTACAGAATCATGTCTGTCTCTGCCCCCCAAATGCTGTAATAACAGGCATGCACCACAAGACCCAGCTCTAACCTTGTTTTTTATTCTACTTGTATGTATACAATATTCTCACTCTTTCTTCCAAGATGGTCCCTGAGTCTTGGGGTAAGGGTATCATATAGATGTCCCAATTATTGTTGAGGACTCCACAAAAAAAAATTGTCACTTCACTTTGATCAACTGTGAGTTTCTGCCCTCCACTATATAAAGAAACTTCACAATGAAGTTGGAGAGTTGCTCTAATCTACCTGTATAGGGATAATGAAATGATGTTGTAGGGCCACAGATACTATGTCAACGTGATGAAATAATAGTCAGATTATCCTGGAAAATGTGAGCTCCCCAGCCATGAGTTATCTCCCAGATTTGTGCTACTTTTTGTGCACTTCCTCCTGTACCATTGGCAATTGGTCCAATCAGAAAACAATGGTTACTGCCTACATAGCATCCATGCCATTATGTAACCATGGGCATATCTTTCCATACCAGTCATTACTATAACTGTAACTTACATATTTTTAAAGAGGTAAATTCATAGACAACATTTTTCCTACAACTGTCTGTCTAGCAACTATTTTTCTTAAATTTTAAAGCTAACCACTAAAGAGGAAACTTCATGATCAGCACCAAATTAATTTCTCCATTTTCTATTACCAAAATATGTGGTGTCTTCAGCAGTAATTAGGATGTTTTTAAAAACCAAATGGAAACCTGTTGCAAGAAAGCCACTTGTTCGTCCCAGCCACCCAGACCTGAAATAACCACACAGAAACTGTATTAATCCAATCTATGCTTGGCCCATTAGATCTAGCTTCTTATTGGTTAGCTCTTACATCTTAATTTAACCCATTTCTATTAATCTGTATATCACCATGAGGTCGTGGCCTACCAGCAAAGTGCTGGTGTCTGACTCTGGCAGTGGATCCATAGCGTCTCTCTGACTCTGCACTTCTTTCTCCCAGCATTCAGTTCATTCCTCCTCTGATGGAGGAATGTCTATGTGTTACTTTCATTGGTTAATAAAGAAACTGCCTTGGCCCTTTGATAGGACAGAAAATTAGGTAGGCAGAGTAAACAGAACAGAATGCTGGGAAGAGGGCAGTGAGGCAGATGCTTCAGGCAGTCATCATAGCCAGTCATCATGCCTCTACTCTCTGAGTCAGATGCAGGTTAAGGTCTCTCCTGGTAAGCGACCACCTTGTGGTGTTACACAGATTACTAAATATGGGTTAGTCAAGATGTGAGAATTAGCCAATAATTAGCCAATAAGAGGCTGCAACTAATGGGCCAAGCAGTGTTTAAAAGAATACAGTTTCTGTGTAATCATTTTGGGTAAAGCTAGCCGGTGGCCACGAGCTGGTTGGGGGTATGCAGCCTGTCACTCCTACTACAATCCTTGCTTACCTAAGTTCTACCCTATCAGGCCAAGGCAGTCTCTTTATTCCCACATCAGAAACCTACAATTTTATAACCCTTATGGATATAACACACACACACACACACACACACACACACACACACAAAATCTTAATTGGAGTAACCCTACACAGGGGACAGTCCTCCTCCAGGAAGCCATACTTTTTCAAATGAAAATCCCAGCTCCAGAAACGAAATATCTCCCCTTCAGCTGTTGATCAGAGCTATGGAAAAGGCCATCTCAAACTGCCAGCTATTGCTGTTGCTTTTAATTGCCCAAAAGAACATGGGGATATAAATTAACATTTTAAACAATTTGAACTTTTATATTGTAGTCCAAATGTGTTAAATTGAAGATAATTTAGATTTTTTAAAATATTCTTCTTTATCTTCTGGTATTCCCTAAACAAAATGTGATATATTTATAATAATATAAAGATATTTTGGTTGGTATAATTAGGAACAAGCTGTTAAAGAAAAACATTTGTAAATTGCCTGTTTCTGGTACTATGCAGGAATGAAATATGAAGGAATAAAGTAGGAAATAATAGAACAAATAGAGGAGGCTGAGACCTTCCGCATGCACTACTAATTTTCTCAATCTCCTTTTCCTTACAACTGAAGGAGGAAGTATCTGCAGAGCTGATGAGTTCCTGTGTAATAACTCCCTTTGCAAGCTCCACTTCTGGGTTTGTGATGGAGAAGACGACTGTGGAGACAACTCAGATGAAACCCCAGACATGTGTGGTATGGTCTCCCCTGTGGCCGTCATTACGCTCTCCTCTTGTGATCTAACATTCTGAAGGGCACCGGGGAGTATTGACATGGTCTACAGATGCCACATACTTGGGGTCAGGTAGACAGGGTACAGAGTAATATACAGTTTCTCACCAGGTAATAAAGGTATCACACTGTCAGAAGTTAATAACTCTATTGGCAACCCACTTATATCGACCTGTCATGGCAGCACTATTCAGGGCAAAAAGTATGTACTATTTAGAAGTAGTTACATAAAGTAGATGGACATTAGAATTGAGTGAGGTACATTTAATATTTTTGGCTTCACATCAATGGATACTTTAGTATAAAGAATTTTTAATAATAAGTATAAATAATGTGACTATTCAAATAACATAATATCAGAAATAAAAATTTACTGCAGAGACTCTTCAGAAACCAATGCATAATCTATAGAAAATCATGCTAGCCATTAAGCATTAAAACTTAAAGACTTGCAAAATAACAACAAACTAAATAACAACAGCAACACTGCTAAGCAACAACCACCCCACAAACATTCTTTCTCTAAATACACATTAATCTTGACTAGTATTTTCTGGGTATATACAGTGAAAAATTGCAATATTTGAGATTATTAGCAAAAATATTTTTATGTCTTTATAAATCTCTTTCATGTTATTCTTTTGTAATGTAATCTCAACAAGACAGGTGATTCTAGCATGAATTTAAAGGAAAATATCTACATCAGATATAATTAAATAATACCTCAAGTGATTAAAGGGGAGAGTAATATGGATGTGTCTATTTAAGTTTCATGTTGTAAAGACAAATAAAGTAATACATTTTCAAAGTTAATGATATTGAACTGCTAGTTTTAACAGTGGGGAGAAAAAATAACAAGGAGGCAGATCCATTTTTTATATGATTTCAGGGGGAAAAAGCTTTTCAAAAACTTTTTTCTGTAAAAACTGTTTTTTTACAAAAAAAAACTGATGGATAATGTGCAAAGGTTTTTTTTTTTTAATAATTCCACCAGAATAGACTCCAGAACATCACCAGACATTATATATATAAACAACTAGTTATTAACTGGTTATTAAACATCCATACTGCAGAGACACACACTCCTGGGCTATTTATTGTGTTGGAAATGTCTTCTGAGGAGTATTCCGTACAGTACAGCTACAAAATATTTTTAAATCTGAGTGTATCTGGGTTGTCATGCTCACCTGTCTCCCATCAGTATAAACATTAAGTGGAGTTATTCAAGCCATAGGATCTTCTACATCATTGAGGCTAAAATAAATGGCAATTTTTTTGTGTGTTTGAAGACCTCATTTATTCATTTAATAATTCACAACACTTTCTCCATATTATTTCAAAAATGACAGAAATAAATAAAAGGTACATGAATTCATTGTTTTTCTGTCACTATGATAAAATACTGTGATCAATAAAAGCTTAACAGGGAAAATATTTATTTTATTATGAAGATTTATAAAAGTATGGAAGAAAAAATGTTCCATCTTGAAATAAGTGAAGTAACATTTTCATCTGGGTCTGAGTGATATATAACTAGGAAAAGGAAAAAGGAAATAATGCAAATTTAAAACAAACCAGAAAAAAAAACGACAATTTGGAGACTAGAATTAAATGTAAAAGCCAGGAAACAGAGCAAACCATAGTTTAATGGAGAAACTTGAACACTTATGTTCCTTTACAGCTCAAAAGTAGGAGGTAGCAGAGATGCCGAGGCAGTGGTTCTCTGAAGTCTGAGGTGACAAATTTAATAGAGATTTCCCATTTAGAATTGTGTGCTCCAAGGTCTCTCTCTCTCTCTCTCTCTCTCTCTCTCTCTCCCTCTCTCCCTCTCTCTCCCTCTCTCTCCCCTCCTCCCTCTCATGTCTGGCTGTTATTTTCTGCACTTGATCCTGTGTTATGAAGGAGGAAGCATCTCTGATGATAGGAGAGTAAGACATTTTGTAAGATCTATTGGTATAACCGAATTTGCAAGTTATTATTAGGAGTCATATTTTTATTTTTTAAAGACCACTACTAATTGGTTTGTGCTAGTTCTCTGGGCTATCTAGTCTCTGGTCCTTAGACTCTCAAACAGTGTCAAGTCATTAAGGATCTTAAATAAGTTGTTAGCTCATGTGTAGAAGCAAATAGAGCTGTAATGGTTTAAACAATGCATCCACATAAGGACTAACAGCTCATTTCCTGCCCTTTCTTATTTTACCCCATCCTTATTAACCTCCTACCTTCCCTTCTATTCTCTTTCCAAGATCCGTGACATTTGGTTTAATTTTATGTTCCATTTAGTTTAACTATCACAGTATGTGTGACCACCCTGTAGGAACTATGTATTGGAGCCTGGGGAAGTTACCAGTGGCACTTAACTGAAAGCTTTGAATCCTCTTCTCCATTAACATGACAGTAGCAAATAATTCAGTGGTGAAAGGTGGGGCCATCTGAGACAGTCCTCTAATTATGCCTGGCTACTGACCAGCTTCTTCTTGTCCAAATCCAGGGAAGGCATTTATCACTCCTTTGAGTCCATGGTTACAATGACTGGGTCTTGTGGAGAAGGTGGCATTTTGCATCCATTACTTATATTTTCTGGCTCTTATATTTTTTGCTTCCTCTTCTTTTACTGTGTTCCTTGAGTTTTATAGGGAATTATACAATATGTGTTTAAGGTTGAGCACATATCCATCACTTATTCTTTAAACTTTGTGTATAAATGAGCTTTTACACTCACTGTCATTTATTAGAAAGAGGCTTCTCTGATAGTATTTTGTGATGAACATATATATATATATATATATATATATATATATATATATATATGTTTAAAAGGCAGGTTGCCACTAACTCTGTTTAACAAAATGGCACTGCCATGAGTTTTGTTTCAGTTTATGATGCCAACAATGAATTACCATGTATGACACTATTCCTTGAGAGGTATGATCAGTCTACTTACTGCAGATAGGGAGCCAACAGCATAAATAAACGAAAAACACCACCAGCGTCTTACTTAAAGAATTGTTGAGTTTACTTAGTTTACAGAATGGTGAGTGTTACTTGTAGGGACAGAAATGAACAAAGATAACTACATCATTAAAAGCCCACCATTTTGAGGTGAACTCACAGCACCATTTGCAAGAAGCTTGGCAAATTGAAGAACGTTCATTCCAGGCATTTTGGTTTGTGTAAACTTCTTCCAGGCAGTTCAGCTGGACCCTACTTCTTCTAGCTTATTTGTCTGTTTTCTACTTCTGCCATGCAGTCTAATAAGTCTGACAGCATTCAGACATTCTGTATGGTCTCTGTCTCTTCTAGGTGGTTTGGTTACTTGAAGCCCCTTCTAGGAATGTTGACTTCCCAGTCTCTTACAGTAATCATTACTGCTGACACATGCTTGCAGAAAGGAAGTCAGTGAATCTGGTCAGCTTCACTGATTTTCTGAAGTCAGTAAATTGCTTGCTTCCTAATCTTAAAGTTCTTTTATTAGAATAAATCTTTTTTTTTACCTTCATTTGCACACCCGGTATCTTAACACCCTTCTTCCCTAACAGTTTTCTTGTTGAATGTAATGTTTTATCTTCTTTAGAACACCCTGTGTTTTAATGGGTTTGTATATAAAAATATGTGTGCTACCTTGGAAGAAATTACCACACAGCATTGTTTCTCTGGGGTGAAGTTAAAATTCACTCCGAGAATGTTTGGCCATGTTCACAATAGTATTACCATTAATTCACAAGTGGCCACATATTGCCTGGCAGCTCAGATACATAGTGTGTAAATATTTTAGAAACCTATTCTCACCTAGAAGACTCTAACTCCTGGGCTACAAAAACTGTCAGAGAGGAGGCTCCCATTTTAGCCTGGTTCTCTGTAAGGCAATAAAAGTTTTTGATGATCTCAGAAACAAGCCTTAGTCATCTAGTTGTGGTTAAGAACAGGAACAACGGAAAGAAGCTTTTTGTTTGGTATATCTCTGGAGTCTCCCTGACCACCTCATGAAGGTGTTTCCCACTAGTTTCCTGGAGATTTCACTACTATTCTATGACTTCAAATAATAACATTTTTCAGTCTTGCATGGTACCTGAAGATAGTTACCATATTTGATTTGAATCTTTTTTTTTCATATACAAAAGTGAAGATATGCTAATAAAATTCTGGAAGGTGTTAGTAAGTTACAATAACTTCAAACGTGGAACAACATGAAACTTAAATAAAGTAAGAGACAATCATAACAGGCTATAAAATGAAAGAATGTCCTGGAAATACAACAGGATTTAATTAAATCAAGGACTTGTAAGAGAGTCACTCGTGTCCAGGAACAGAAATGAAGTAGACAGGTAGACTCTTCAAAAAGATAAGAAGTCAAGCTGTAGGAGTGATAAGGACAAGATAATGAAAAGTCTATTAGGTCATGCAAAGTGTCTTAAATCTTACATAGAAAGAGATAGATTACTCTAGAGGAGATAAGAATAATGTGTTAGGTTGATAGTTTCTCTGAGCATGTGAAATGTATCAGAGAATATTTAAGATATAGGTTTATAGGAGATTTTAAAACTAAGGCATTTTTATGATAACTGTTAGGGAATTAGAAAGACAACGATATGTCTGGGGACAGTATCTACAATGTGTCATAACTACATAAAGTTATGAATTATTGATGGTAAAGAATTTAGAATAATTCCAAATTTCTTGCTATGATGTGCCATTAACAAAACCGTGGTGATAGCCATATCTTAAATGTTAATTGATGCAGTCAGAGGACAGTATTAGCAGACTAGTGAATTTGTTGCAGTTAAAATACTTTAAGTAGATTGTACTTCCAGACACTCTGGAGATCACAGATCTAGGCAGAAAACTGACAAAATTTAGCACATAAGCACAGATAAATTAATGAGTATAATTAAGAGCAACTATAGGAAGAATTCAAGAGGAAGCAATTCAGTACCAAGGATAGAGCAGAGCATACTTCTACATATGAGTAATAATTAGAGATAGCTTTTAATTTAGGGACAGAATACTGAAGAATAAGATGGATAAACTTTTCTGACTTTCATTATCACACACTAAAATGAATAACAAAGATTTCCTCACCAACTTTAAGTACATATCTAAATATATGTTTAAACAGAGAGTGTTAAGGAACCAGGACCAAAGGTTGATATTTTATCCTGTCATACATCCAGTGAGATCAGAACTGAAAATCTGACCCTGAAACTTGCTTCCTTTCTTACCCCATTTTATACTTTTTAACTATGTACCCTTCAGTGATTAGTGACTTGAAAAACGAAAGATTCTTTTTTTTCTAGTCTCCAAGATTAGTCATTTTCCACCTCAAGACAAAAGCCGGGTTATCTGATTCAAAGCAACGTACATTCTTAATAACTCCATGCACCTGAAAGAGTCACTTTGTTTCTCTCTGTTATTGTTCTTTCAGTCAAATTTCTTTGCCCACCCTCAAGGCCTCACAGATGCAGAAATGACAGAATCTGCCTACAGCTTGAGAAAACATGCAATGGGATTAATGACTGTGGGGACAACTCTGATGAAGATCACTGCAATGGTAAATCTGTCTAATTGGAATTATTGATTTATAAGCAAGTTGCAAGATAAGAGAATAAATTTACTACTTAAAATTACAGCAAAGAATTCCTTGTGGTTCTAGGAAGGTCTATTTCCAGGCAGCACAGTTGAAACAGCCATTCTAAAGTAACCTCCTATCATTTCATCTGCATAAAAAGGGTGAATGGCTTTATCCAATGCCCCCTACTATGACACTTCATCCAAGAAAATATTAATATCATGAGAGAAACAATTTGATTTTAAAGAATTCGTTGTCAAAAATAGAGAGGGAGGTGAGAATATCTGTATAAAGTATGTGTAAAAACAGCATTTTTCTCTTAAATTTGAGATAGTAAAGGTCCCTACACCAATGGTACATGTGTAACAAAGATGGTTCAGAGAACATACTGGACCCAACATCATTTAAGCCTGTCTCGATCAGCCAAAAAAATCATCATCATTTAAAAGATCACAGTGAAAGCCTTTTAATACAGATTACTAAGATGTATAGACTTATAAAAAAGTTTAAATGGTGTTAACATATTTAGAAAGAGTATAATACCCAACTTGATATCATATGATGCCAAATAAAATTCCTAGTACTAGGAATGGTTCTATAATTTTTGAACTGTTTTTTTTTTCTCATGGTTTATTTTTTTTTTTATATTTAAAAATTTCCATCTCCTTCCCTCCTCCTCCCCCCTCCCTCCCCTCCTTCTCCCCTTTCTCTCCCCAACTGTTGATCCATGGGTTCCCATAGATGCCCTCCACCCACACAAATTGTATTTTATTGTTGATGCAATGGATTAAACTCTAGAACTTGATAGTGAGACAGTATTGCTGAAGATATCACATACTTGAATTAGAAAATGTGGAAAAAATCTATCTGATACTGAACTGGAGCTGCATTCCTACTGGATAGCTTTATAGAAGTGAATGGTACTATGAATACTACCAAAAGAAACACTGATCATTGGCCAATACATACATGTGAAACCTGATGCAATATAAATGATCAGACTGACAAGATTAAGACCATTGTTTAACAGTAACACAAATGATGTAAGAGTAACCTACGTCTTTCTGAAATTAGACTAAAGGCTCAATTTACCAGATAGAACTCATGACTAACACTACTGATGAAGGTAAGAATCTGAGTTTAGACAGGCCATGGACCTTATTGTGAATCCTGCTACCATTATTGTGCTAAATGCACAGAGCAATAAAATGCAATACTGACCCACAGAACAGTGCATATTTAATCCTCTCCAGATAAGCATCTGTTAGAGTACTCTAATAGAAAGTAATAATTAATAAATAAAATTAATAATTAATATAGAAATTCACAATTAGTCAATGTAAATAGAATAAGAGACGATGAAATGACCAACCCAAAGTAGTGTGTTATCACACTTTCTTTCCCACAGCAGAGGCCTGTGTGAAAGAGGGAACAGAAATGCTATAAAAGGGAGAGGAGATGGATGACTTCAAGGGAATAGTGTTTTCCAGACAATGGAGCATATGTACATATTAACTCTCTGAAACCATGACAATGTACACGAGTCTTATACAAGCTGAAGTTAGACAACAAACACAGCTCAGATGGTTGCAGGGAGTGGACGTTCCTCTCCCAGCCAAGAGGAAATTCACAATTGATGACTGCTTGCAGAGGAAAAGTCCATTTTCTTCAAGGAAGTTACATTGGGTATAACGAGCGCACTCCAGGGGCAGGCTCCATACTCAGGAAGGACTGGCCAAGACAAGCTGGACATTTTGGTTTTCTTCTTTTCCTGTTATTTATTTGTTCATTTAAATGAGAGAGACAGAGACAGAGAGACACACAGACACACAGACACACACACACAGACACACACCCACACACCCACAGAGAGAGAGAGAGAGAGAGAGAGAGAGAGAGAGAGAGAGAGAGAGAGAGAAAGGGGAGAGAGAGAAGGGGGAGAGAGAGACGGGGAGAGAGAAAGGGAGAAAGAGAGAAATATGAATTTGGGTAGGAAAATGGGGGGTGAGATCTGAAAATTGTTGGGGAAGAAAATGAATATGATCAAAATATACAATATAAAATTCTGAAAGAATAAATAAAAATGTGTATACATTATTTAAAAATTCTGCATGGGACATTTTATACATTTTCTCATAAACACTGGGTATTGGCTAATATAAGGAATATTTATTTTTTTCCAAATTCAAAAACTCTAAAAATATATTTGATTTAGGCCCTAAAACTTCTATTTTAAGATATAAAATGTATGTTTGCATACCATTTAGTATGTTCTTGAAGACATCGTGAGCTCTATATTTTCAGTCTTATGTTGTGAAACACTAACCACTTTTTCAATGATTACACAGGTGAGCTGTCATTCAAAGCCAAGCCTTGTAAGAAGGATGAGTTTGCTTGCAGCAACAAAAAGTGCATCCCCATGGATCTGCAATGTGATGGGCTCGATGACTGTGAAGACGGTTCAGATGAACAAGGCTGCACAAAGAGTATGCAGTTTCTATTAAGAAAGTACAGAAAGACAGATTTCTAACATGGAATTTTCTACTCTTGTCTGGAGGCAACTCTTCACGGTGTACTTGGTTGAAGGAACATTTCTTGGAACATCACTCAGTTTTATGACTGAGATAGAACTACAAGTATCTTCATTAAAGTTTATTTTAATTATTTGAATTTTTGTATATCAGCGAGGACATATCATACTAATTCAATTTTTTTCTCATTTTTTTATTAAAAATTTCCATCTCCTCCCCTCCTCCTCCCCCTTCCCTCCCCTCCCTTCCACCCATACCCCCACTCCCTCCTTCTCCAAGCCAAAGCCATCAGGGTTCCCTTCACTATGTTAAGTCCAAGGTCCTCCCAGCTCCCCCTAAGTCCAGGAAGGTGAGCAACCAAACTGACAAGGCTCACAGTGAGCCCGTCCATGCTGTAGAGTTCAAGCTCATCGCCGTTGTCCTTGGTTTCTCAGTCCTCCTCCACCATCAGCCACATTCAGAGAGTCCGGTTTGGTCGCGTTCCATCAGTCCCATTCCAACTGGACTTGGTGATCTCCCGTTAGTTCTGTCCCACCGTCTCAATGGGTGAACGCACCCCTCACGGTCCTGACTTCCTTGCTCATGATCTCCCTAATTCAATTTTTAAAATTGCTATTATTTTTGAAATTTATTTAGTTGATGTGGTATAGAGACAACTCTATACCACGAATTCCTCTGGTTTGTTTACATTTAAAAATAATTTCCTTAATGGAAAATAAAGTAGTGAAATGAAATACCGTGCTAAAATTACAGGGCAGTCTTCCCTTGTTCTAATTGCATTTTAACCAGTTTTCCATTCAGATGTGTTTTTATTAGTGTGTCCTGACTAAAATTGGAACCAGCTATGGATTTAGCCTTTTGACTGGAGTAACGCGTTAGCCCTTGACAAACTCTTGTGCAGGGAGGTAGTAAAAATCTTGAGGTCGTTGATAGGAAAGGTTATTTCTCTTTGGAGAAGGATGTGGGATGGGTAAATGTTCTGATGATGGCCTTTCGGGAAAATCATTTACTTGTTATTCAGTTTTAGGAAGTATTGTGTCTTGACATCAATTGTCAATATCTGTGTCAACAGCTCTCTCAGCTGTATTTAGTGTAATGAGCTCAGTCTTTTTCTGCCATTTTACCTTTATAGGAAAAGAGGGTATGAATGCATAGAAAACTGCATCTTTAATAGAAATTTCTCATGCAATAAAACAACTACTTCAAAGTAAAAAATAAACTCCCAACTCAAAAACCAGAATCATATTAGTTTTGATTCTACTATCCTTAAACCCTAGGTCTCCGTGAACACACCTGTGAGGACGATGGGAATCCATGTGGAGATGATGCGTTTTGTAATCAAATAAAAACATCTGTTTTCTGTCGCTGCAAACCTGGGTTTCGGAGAAACATGAAAGGCAGACAGTGTGAAGGTAAAGTATGTTTCCTCAACAGCTTGCGCTCAAATCCTTGGCTTATATAGATTCCCAAGGCTGCTAAGTTGTGAGGTGACAGAGAATGATTTTCATAAAAGCTATGTCTAGCTATGTGCTGCCATTTCAGTTTTGAGAGAAGGAGGAGAGGGAGAGAGAGGGAGGGAGGAAGGGAGAGAGAAAGAGAGTGATGAGGTTGTTTGTTTTCGTGTCTAAGCTAACCACCTCTGAGACTACAATACATCTCTGAACAAATAAATTCAGACCAGCAGGAATTTCAATTGTGCCATAGCAATTCTGTTTTGAAATGCAAATGATGAATTTATTGGTTAAGAACTATCAAAGTATTAGACTCATTTCATGAAAGAATGTTTGAGAAGATCCATTTCTCTTGACAGTGGCATTTGTCATGTTGTGACAGATAATTTACTTTGAGAAACTTGTATGCTTTTGTACTAGCATCATGTTTTAAACAATCCTTCATAAAATGTCTTTAAAAATCCAAAGTCAGTGTCTAAATGACTTCCTTGTCAACTGACTTGTAATCTTGTAAAGTTGGGCATGTAGTAAAGAGAATACCAAAGTAAGTTATAGGTAAACATAATTCCATTAGTGCTTTACCTATAGAGTTATGAAGTACACTACCAAATATGTACATTTTTGCAATTTTCTCTGATAAAAACACTTTATAATATTTATCTGTTATTATAATTTAAGATAATATCTAATAACTGGCTGGAATTTTTACACTAAATAAAAATTCTTTTTATTAATTTTATTAGTAATTTTGTGATATGTAAGTATATATGAGTTTTTGTGAAGATATGAAGGTTAGATTTTTACCTCATTGCTCTGTAACTTTCCACCTCCTTTTGGTGAGATGAAATCTCTCACTAAAACTGAACTTCAGTGATTGGTTACATTTGCTGTCCAACCAACCCTAGAAATCCTTTTCTTCACGGTGTTCCCCTTTTCCAAGTGTTAGTATTACAGGTGCTTCTGTGTTGCCTAGCATTTTATGTAGAGAATGGGTATCTAAACTCAGTTCCTCATGCATGTTCATCAAGCCCTATACTCAATGAACTATCTCCCCAGCCCCATAAACATTCTAAAATAACTTCTTATTCTAGCTTTCGTCTCTTTAAATTTCTGGTTTAAAAACGACTTTATAGTTTATCAGACAATATGAAAAAACTAATTCATTATACTCACACAAAGAAGATGAATGCTATGTTTTTATATACTTTGAGTAATTGACTCATATTACCTATTTTCTTACTACCATGAATCACTGAAAGTTTATAAACTAATTTTTCTCTATTTGAATAAACCATTTTTCCTTTTCCTGTGTCTATTAATTATATGTAATTATGTTTAAACATAAAGCAAAGGGAACCAGCCTACAAACCACAGTCCCAGAGAACTTAGACAACAATGAGGACACCAAGAGAGACTTACATAGATCTAATCTATATGGGAAGTAGAAAAAAAACAAGATCTCATGAGTAAATTGGGAGCATGGGAACCTTGGGGGAGGGTTTGGGGAAAGGGGAGAGGCAGGGAGGGGAGCAGAGAAAAATGTAGAGCTCAATAAAAATAAAAACCATGAAAACAATTTTATACCCATCAACAGATAAATGGACAACAAAAATGTGGTAAAAACAATGGATATCCCTCAGCTGTACATAAAAATTAAATCACAAAATTTTCCGGTAAATGGATAGAACTGGACAAAATTATACTGAGTGAGACAACCTGACCTTCTTAGTTCTCAGTTAATTCAGTGGTATGTTTTGAATCACAGACATCAGTTCCTTAACTTATTGCTGACTTCGCTCTGTGGACTTGCTAATGGGTGTTCAGGGTTTCTCTTAGTTCTCACAATAGTCCTTGTCTTGCAATGGTGGAGGTAGATTTTGAGCTCTTCTCTTGTAGATCTCAATGAATGCCTGGTGTTTGGTGTCTGCTCCCAGCATTGTATAAACACACACGGATCATATAAATGTGTCTGTGACCAGAACTTTCAAGAAAAAAACAACAGCTGCATAGCAAAAGGTAAGGTAATTAAAAAGCCATTTCAATGTTGTCATGAATATCTTATGGGGAAAATTATGTATATTGAATTTTAGCAAAATGTAGTATTCTTTAAATTATTCATTCATAATAATATAAAATATTTATAGATTAGCGGCAATCGATGTGGCTTTTTATTTTTATTTTGAAATGTTTGTTGTATTTCCATTTAATCAAAAACATTATTTCCTTATTCTGGAAACTTCTAAAGTCTCCTTTGTGGAATTTTTATAATATATGCAGTAGGTCACTGTGGCCTCCATTGCCCCCTGCTCAGTCGACCACTAGACCTTGATCACTTTTCTCTCTACCTTATTCTCATAAATAGTCTAATTCTAAGTGACTTACAGAGAGAATTATCAAATATAGAGAAAAATGTTAAAATTACTTTGTGTTTGAAGCAACTTGTCAGTAGAATAAAAAGTTTAAGCACAAGTCTGATGGCCTAAAAACTGTGTTTCCATTGATGATTCTATGTAAATGTAAGAAATTTTCGGACCACTGTATCACAGTGAAATCATAAGGAAAAGTATTATAAAGAGAGGACCTTTTTGTGTGAGACCTCTTAAAGTTTGAATATAAAATCATATTTCTAAATTCATATCTTTTCAGCTTATTGATACAGTTTTTTTAAAAAAAAGTTCAAATGACAGATATGGGTCCTAGACTATTGAATATATAGATTTTATTGTTCATGTAGTTTTACAAAATTATATAGCTTTAATAGTCTCAATTACAGGGTATTCTTAGTAAGACATAGTTAGTTGAGAAAACTAATGTCATGTATCATGCGTGTGAATGGTGCTAGGTGTACTTAAATTTGAATCCTACCACTACACTTTCCACCCTCCATGACCTGGAGGAAGTTATTAAGGTCTTGATAAGGTTCTTCATTTAACAAATTGTAGCACTCATATCTGTTTCCATGAGTTTTCTTTAAAAAAGAAAAGGAATTAACATAATAGCGAAAAGATTTTAAATATTGAGAAACATTTAGACTATTAAATGAGTTATATATTATCAAATTGAGTGATGCAAAATTTGGGAGAAAATGATAGAATATAGCACACCATTTGTGCATAAATGTGACAAGTTCAACTACATTTCAGCATACATTATTAATTTTATCATGGTTATTTGCAAGAAATACTTTTTATTTGCAACTCAATTTCTTTATATTTTAATAATATCAGATTTCCCCTATGGTTTTACCTTTCAATCAGTATGAAAGTGGTATTAGTATGTCATAGATGTCAAAATTAGGAGATGCTGTTCCATTAATTGGAAACAAAGTAGAAATTACAAAACTTTGATATAACAAAGAATGAAACCTGTTAAAATGATAATAAAATGATAATAAAGCAGCGCAGAATCTGGTTTAGTGATGGGATTTGTACAAAGCCCTGGGTTGTATTACCAGCCCTGAAAAAAAAATAAAATAAAGAGTTCAATAGTTCAAATTATATAAAATTATATGGATACAATAAAAAATAACCTTTCCTTTCTGTAGCCATAAGTAGCAATAATTCAGGGTCCATCTACAAATAGACAAAAAATTACATAGGGTTTTTTCTTAATTAAATGAGACTATAGGACAACGTCTAAACACCAAGAGTCAAAACATTAGAACACAATATGTTGTGATTTGCCAAAGACATTCTTTTCAAAGGCCTAATTTATACACGTAAATTAAGCTTCGTAGTTAGAAAACCTGAGACAGCTATAGATTACTTTACAAAAGTGTTGAACAGAAATCATTGTCCTGGAGAGCGAAAGATGACATAAAATTAGCTGCTTTTCACTTTGGGAGAAACTGTATAGAGAATAACAATTGACGATAATTTTGAAAGCACATCATTGATTTTGCCCTAGTTGAAATTTCCTCTATTTTGTATTTTATTATAATGATCTGCAGGCTCTGAAGATCAAGCTCTCTACATAGCTAATGACACTGACATCCTGGGTTTTGTATATCCATTCAACTACAGTGGCAGTCATCAGCAGATTGCTCATGTTGAACATAATTCAAGAATAACAGGGATGGATGTGTATTATCAAAGAAATGTGATTGTCTGGAGTACTCAGTTCAATCCAGGCGGGATCTTCTACAAAATGATCGATGGAAGAGAAAAGAGGCAAATGAACAGTGGCTTGATTGTAAGTAAATGACAGAATATTTGAAGGCCACGCCTTCTTTGCACATCCTTGATTGAAAAAAAATCAAAGATTATAAAGAATTAAGAATCGTTTATTCATCCCCCATGAAAATAAATATTTTTCTTTATTTTCATGGCACCATGTTTACTAAATTCCAGTTTCTTTTTGTTTGAATGCATTTGCCTCTGCTACTAAAGAATGAAAAGGAATAGCAACTGGCAGTTTTAAACATTTTGTGTTTTACATATAAAATCCATATATTTGTGAACAGAAGCAATTTTCATTTTAATGTGGGAGTGGAAAAATGCATATAAGTTTGCATTAGAAATAAATGTTATTGAGATGATGATTTCAATTTTAACAATATCATAAATCTACTTATGGGACAAGAAACCTACTAGGATTTTCGCTATTCCTTCTTTTGAGAATTGCGTTTTGAGAACATGTATAACAGAACACCATATGATGGGCCTGTTGGCTGTCATGATTATTTGTGATGAGAAATATAAAGCAGAGAATTTATTTAGATTGATAGTAATCAACAATCTGTTTTCGTGTTAGAGATGATCAGTTATTGTGTATTTTTAGTAAGCTGAAGGAAAAGAGAGATGGATGTTTATTTTGAAGGAGCTTGGCTATTTTCTACAAGACCTAAAAGTCAAGTAGTACCTCAGCAGGGTCTAATTGAGTTCACACTTGAAATGAACAATGGTGCCTGTTTTGATTCCTCACTATTTTTTACAACAGAACCCATCACAAAGCTAAAAGCCACATGAATGCTCTTTGGTGCAGTGTGGAACATATCCTAATTTTATGCTATAAAATATTTAAGATACATGAATGACATTTGATCAGTGTAAAACACATTATAAATTTATTTTTAATATCCTCTTCTTATTTTTACTGAAGTGAATTATTTTGTTGGGGGTAGGGGCATGTACCCCTCAATACAGGTGCCTTTGGAAGCCAGGACATCTGCAGAGCTTGAGTTACAGGTAGTGTTGAGCCATCTTACAAGGGTGCTCTGAGAACTTAGTCGTCTGCCCGAGCAGTTCACATTCTGCACTGCTGAGATATCTATTCTGGCGTAAATTTAATTTTAACAAGACTAACTAATAAATTCAAATTTAGATTAAATAAACTGTATGTAAAATTCCCAGTGTAACTGAGGTGATATTCAAGTCATCTTGCCATAAGCAGTGTTAGGTAAATTTCCTGTGTACTCAGAACAGGCCTAGAACAGTCAGAAAACATTTAGCAGGTCATTCAACCTTTCATCCAGCAGAAGTATCTGTTCTCTCTATTAGACCACAAGATGGCACATAGTCATTGTTTATGCAGATGTTAGCTCTAAAAATGATGTCTGTTTTCATTCATAAAAATGAAAGTTGCTTTTGGACTCATTTGCTTGCCGTTGGTGTCATGAAGATCATTGATTGGCCAAGCTTTGAATTCTGTTCCTGATCTGTATCAGTTCTTTAGTTTCTCTGTACTACTAATATTAGGAATTGAACTGAAAACTAATGAATTAGATATTGTATAATTATTGAAGATTCGTTACATGAAATATGTTAAAATTTAATATTAGCCAAGTACATTGTAAATACTCGGTAACTGCTTGCAATGACAATATTGATGAAATTGACTGACAGGATGCTGGAGATAGTTTGCAGCTCTCATATCTGATCTGATGTTTGCTAAAAGTCACTTATGTGTTTAATTAATTTTGGTGTAATTTTCCAGCTAAAATTATGTGTTTTTTAGATAAGGTGATATATATTTAGTGCTCTTTAATAAGTATAATATTTGTAGATTATAAGTCAAAATCATTTAATATTTGATAATTAATTTTTTACTTTATACACACAAATGTATATGCATGCATCTTTTATTTATACAGTGTACATTTTTATTTGCATTAGTGTTTTTTTTAACTTTTTCTCAACTTTATTAGAAAACTGCTTATAGTCACTGATAAGGATTTTCATTAGACTTGTCTGAAACAGCATATGAAACCTAACTTTCTTTTCAATGATTGTGATGACTTTCTTGCAAAGTCTAGCCTATTTTGTTTATTCCTTTATGAAAGATCATAACTAGCACAATTTAAAGGGGAAGCTGTGGATTGCTGTAGGGTAACACTATTTACTGAAGACCACTAATGTGTTGATCATGAGTCAGCCAGTAGCTGAATTAATGCCAAGATCATACAGTGTGGACTGCTGAGCCATGGGTTTTAGCAGTTGTCTCTATATGAAATTCTCAAGAATTTCAGGAACTATACTATCTTTAAAAAATGAAAGGCACCCCAGTGAAGGCAATTGCATTGTGCTCTCCCCTATTGCTTTGCAATCTGAGAGTCTTAATGGATAATGAGGGAGGAATCTCCTCTTACCACCTTGGTTTAGTATAAATTTCAGATAAATTAACATCTCTGGCTCTAAACTAGACATCTGAAAAATAATTACCATATTGAATCAAATCATTCTGAAGCCCATTCCAGGTGATTTCACAAAGACATTCAATGGAGTTTGCATCTGCCAAGTTCTTACACAAGCTTGTTATTTATCTGAAATCAATCGTGTGTAGAAAAAGTCCTTTAATCTGCCACATAAAATTGTGTTTTTCTAACAGTCGCCAGCTGGTCACCAATTAGATCAGAGAGTATACAATCATTTTATCTTCTAAGTTTTGATACAAGTGTGGAATAATATTAACTGACACTTCTGTACTCCTAGAAAACAAAATTCAAGAATTTTCCCTAAGGATGATTATAAAACATTTCTTTCGATATCTAACTCTACAGGCAAAGAAGAGAAAAACCCTAACCAAATGATAGATAGCTTTTTTCCCTGTCAATTTCTTTTATTTTCCTTAACATTTTTATTAAAATTTACATGTAATATATATTGATTTTATTCTTTCCCCAAACTCCTCCCAGTACTCCCCTCTTCCCTACCTACCCAACTTCAGGTTCCTCCCTCACCATCTCTCTAAAATAATGAATCAGGAAAAAAAAAAAACAAGAATAAATGAAAAGCAGAATATGTAGAATCAAAAAGTAAATGAATAGAACAAAATACTAAAACACAACAAAAAGTACACAAAATCAATGGAGTTTATTTTTTTTCCAGTTTATTTATTTTTTATTAAAAATTGCCATCTCCTCCCCTCCTCCTCCCCCTTCCCTCCCCTCCCCTCCACCCACACCCCCACTCCCTCCCTCTTGAGGCCAAACAGCCATCAGGGTTCTCTACACTATGTTGAGTCCAAGGTCCTCCCAACTCCCCCCAGGTCCAGGAAGGTGAGCAACCGAACTGACAAGGCTCACACAGAGCCTGTCCATGTCGTAGAGACCAAGCCCATCGCCATTGTCTTTGGCTCCTCGGTCAGCCTCCACCATCAGCCACCCTCAGAGAGTCCGATTTGGTCGCATGTTCCATCAGTCCCATTCCAAGTGGACTTGGTGGTCTCCCATTAGTTCTGTCCTGCCGTCTCAGTGGGTGAACGCGTCCCTCATGGTTCTGACTTTCTTTCTCATGAACTCTCTCCATCCGCTCCTCATCAGAACTTTGGGAGCTCAGTCGGGTGCTCCAATGTGGGGCTCTGTCTCTATCTCCATCCATCGCCAGGTGAAGGTTAAGGCTCACAGTGAGCCCGTCCATGCTGTAGAGTTCACATTCATTGCCGTTGCCCTTGGTTTCTCAGTCCTCCTCCACCGTCAGCCACATTCAGAGAGCCCGGTTTGGTCCCCTGTTCCATCAGTTCCATTCCAACTGGACTTGGTGGTCTCCCGTTAGATCTGTCCCACCGTCTCAATGGGTAAACGCACTCCTCACGGTCCTGACTTCCTTGCTCATGATCTCCCTCCTTTTGCTCCTCATCGGGACCTTGGGAGCTCAGTCCGGTGCTCCTATGTGGGGCTCTGTCATTTTCTCCATCCAATGCCAGGTGAAGGTTCTATGGTGATATGCATGCTCAACCTCCTTAGCAATCAGGGAAATGCAAATCAAAACAACGTTAAGATACCATCTTACACCTGTCAGAATGGCTAAAATCAAAAACACCAATGATAGCCTTTGCTGGAGAGGATGTGGAGTAAGGGGTACACTCATCCATTGCTGGTGGGAATGCAAACTTGTGCAACCGCTTTGGAAAGCAGTGTGGAGGTTTCTCAGGAAATTTGGGATCCACCTACCCCAGGACCCAGCAATCCCACTCTTGGGAATTTACCCAAGAGATGCCGAATCATATTACAAAAGCATCTGTTCAACTATGTTTATAGCAGCATTATTTGTAATAGCCAGAACCTGGAAACAACCTAGATGCCCTTCAGTGGAAGAATGGTTGAAGAAAGTGTGGAATATATACATGTTAGAATACTACTCAGCGGTAAAAAACAATGACATCTTGAATTTTGCATGCAAATGGAGGGAAATAGAAAACACCATCCTGAGTGAGGTAACCCAGGCCCAAAAAGATGAACATGGGATGTACTCACTCATAATTGGGTTCTAGCCATAAATAAAGGACATCGAGCCTATAATTCGTAAAAATCCTAGAGAAGCTATATAAGAAGGTGAACCCAAAGAAAAACATATAGTTATCCTCCTGGATACTGGAAGTAGACAAGATTGCCGGACAAAAAATGGGAACATAGGGGTGGGGTGGGATGGGGGGAGGGGGGATGGGGTGAGAAAAGTGTGAAGTGGAGGATGGGAAGAGCTTGGGGGAATAGGATGGTTGGGATATAGGAAGGGTGGATATGGGAACAAGGAATTATATATCTTACTTAAGGGAGCCATTCTAGGGTTCGCAGAGGCTTGACTCTAGAGGGGTTCCCAGGTGTCCAGGAAGATGCCCCCAGCTAGGTCCTTCGGCAGCTGAGAAGAGGGTGCCAGAAATGTCCAGATCCTATTGCCATACTCATGAATATCTTGCATATCACCATGGAGTTTATTTTGTATTGGCCAATTACTTCTATGCATGGTTGACACTCCATTGGAGAAAGCTGGTTTCTCATCCCCAGTATCTGTTAGATATAGATTCTTGGTTAGGATTGGGACCTTGGGTTTACTTCCCCTTCTCAGTTGTAGGATTCTGTCTGGTTTGCATCTGTGTAGGTCTTGTGTGTACTGTCCCCATCTCTATAATTTCATATCTGTACCTGTCCTCTTTTGTCTGGAAGACATTGTTTCCTTGGAGCCATCTACCACCTCTGGCTCTTGAAATCTTTCTGCCTCTTCTTCTGCATAGATCTCTGAACGATGAAGGAAATGGTGTGATAAAAACGTCCCATTTAGGGCTGAGTGCTAAAAGACTTCTGAATAGTTCCACATTTTCTAGTTGTGGAGATATTTGTTAATTACCAGCTTTGCAAGAAGAAACATCTCTGATAAAGGTTAAGTGATGCTCTGTTACATGAGTGTAGAGATATATCGTTAGGGCTCATTTTGCTGTAATGTTCCTGTAGCAGAATAATGGTAGGTTTCCCTTGGGTCTACTATGCATCTAGTCACAGGTTCCTGTCCACTTTCGCCATATCAAGTATTGGCTCCATCACATGGCACTAAAATCCAATCAAAAAATAGTTTGTTACTTCTAGAGCATTTATGCCATGATTGTACTAGTTTATATTACAGACACGTCTCGGTTGTAAGTAGCATAGTTGGTACCTGGGTAATACCGATGGTTACATTCCTTTTCTGGCAACATGAAAAGTACCATTTAGTCCCATGACATGTTGCCAGCAGAGGTAAAGATTCTAGCTGGTTATTAGCTCGATTTTTCCACGTTTGAAAATATATCTTTTGCAGAGTTGTGCAGTTGTGGCACACACCTTTAATCTCAGCATTTGAAAGGCAGAGGCAGGTAGATCTTTGTGATTTAAACACCAGCCTTGAGGACAAGAGCTAGTTCCAGGATAGGCTCCAAAGCTACAGAAAAATCCTATCAAACAAACAAAGTATCTTTAGCAATAAGTTCTTACCATCCATTAGGTTTTGGAGAGTCTTGACACTATCCTGTGACGTTTGAGGTTGTCTCTGAAGTCCCATTGGTCAAAATAGGGTTTAAACTATTCCAGGCACTGAAGGTTTTATTCTGTGATGTAAAATGTCTAGTTGGGGCATAGTGTCCCTATAAGATGACTTTATGTAGAATTCTAATATACAATTAGGGGATCTTCTACAGCAGTAGGATTCATTTCTTAGTTGTCTCTTCCAACATTCCTTCCTTTATTCCGCATGTCCATTCACCTCCCAATTGTATCTTTGATTTCTAATTTCCCATTTTTGTTTATAATAATAATATATTTCATTTCCATCTTTTTGGGGAGATCCCTGAGCTCTTAATTTTTAGTTAAGTCTAGTTATTAACCTATGTAGGTATAAGTTGGCAAGTCTAATTAGAATAGTCCTGATGGCTAAGTATGTTGAATGCTTCTTTAAGTATTTCTCAGCCATTCAAATTTCCTCTATTGAGAATTCACCTTTTAGACCTGTCTACCATTTTGTATTAGGTTATTTGCTTTTTTGTTTTATAGTTTCTTTGTTCTTTATATATTTTGGATATTAGCTCTCTATCAAATGTGGAGTTGGTAAAGATGTTTTTTTTTTCATTTTGTAGGATGCTGCTTTGTCGAAATGACAGTGTCCTTTGTTTTATGGAAGCTTTTTAAGTTTCATGAGGTGCCATTTGCTAATCAATTAGCACCCACACATTGTGCTCTTTTGAAATACATCTCTTATGCCAATGCCAATGATTTCAAGAGTATTCCCCAGTTTCTTTATTCGTTACCAGGTTCGGTGTATCTGATTAATACTGAGGCCTTGATCCATTTGGAGTTATGTGCAAGGTGATAGGTATGGATCTATTAGATTCTTATATATGCTGTATCGTTTGTCCAGCACCACTAGTTAAAGACCTTGTATTTCTTATCATGTGTGTTTTTCTGACTTCTTTAAGTCAGCAATCATGTGTGGAATTCTGATCTGTCTTCAACTCAATTTCATTGATCAATTTGTCTGTTTATATGCCAATATCATGCTGTTTTTATTACTACCACTCTGTAGTATTCTTGATAACAGGAACACGGAGACCTCTAACAGATCTTTTTATTGTTTGACTGTTTTTTTGTTTGCACGCATGTGTGTGTTTGTGTGAAGTTGAGAATTGTCCATTCAAGAACTATGTAGAATTGTGTTGAAATTTTAATAAGGATTGCACTGAATCTGTAGATTGCTTTTAGTAGGATGGCCTTTTTAACAATGTTTTTCAGTCAATCCATAAGCATGGGTGACCTTCCTATCTTCTGGATACTATTAGGCAGCAGATTGAGAAGGCCATATAGAACAGGGCAGGGAGAAAGCATGGCTTTTCTACCTGTTTCTGCTTCTGGATTCCTGCCTTGACCTCCTGTCCTGATTTCTCAGTAAAACAGTGTAATGTACATTGCCTATAGGTCTTTGTGCTTACATATAAAACTAGGTAAACCAAGATGTTAAATAAACATGACTCTTCAAAAGGAGAGATGTGTGTGGTAACGTCTAATAGCCTGGTAAGTTAGGGACTGTAGATAAAAGAAGATATGTGGATGAGGATCTGCGTTCCCTCTTAAGTAAAGCATTTTCTAGCTCTAGCCAGTTACCTACATTTCAAACGTTTTTTTCTATATGCCTGCATAGTATTCCATTGTGTGTATATACCACAATTTTGTTATCTATTCATAAGTTTAAGGACATTCGATTCTTCACCATGGCTGAACAAATATCTTTGGAGTAGAATGTCAGTCCTTTCAGCACAGGCTGAACAGTATTATCACTGGAGTATATAGCAGATTTACTTTTAGTTTCTTGAAAGTTTTCCACATGGAATTTCTAAACAATGAATGAAAGTTTAATTTTTCACTCACTCTCTCCAGGAATGGTTGTTGACTGTTTCGTTGATATTTGTCATTTGGAATATTATAAAATATTATAAAACCTCAAAGTTGTTTGGATATACATGTTAAGAATTTTGAGAACTTTTTTGAGATATTTCATAACCATTTTATTTCATTTTTTCAAAATTCTGTTCAGATCAATAGTCAATTAATAATTGAGACATTTGGTTTTTTGAAAGTTTGCTTTTTAGTCCTTTATGTAGTGTGGGTATTAATCCTTTGCCATGTGTACATCTGGCAAAAATTTTTTCATTGTCTGTCAACTGTCTCTTCACTCAGTTGATTGGTTCTCTTGATGTGCAGAGAATTTTAGCTGATGGGTTGTATTTGTCATTTAATTGTCCTCCACTCTGGAACAAATGAAGTTATAACGGGACATTCTTTCCTACATCTATTGCTTGACAAGTACTATCTAAGTTTTTTTTTCAAGCACTTTTATTGCTGAGATTTCACACTGAGGCCTTTGATTCATTTGAGGTTGTTTTCTGTTATTTTTTTTTTTATAGTCTCTTGGCTGATTATCCTCCTCAGTCTGATATATTCCTTCCAGTATTCTCTGTAATGATAGTTTAATGGAAATGAATCATATTATCCTGTTTATGTCATAGGGAAATTCCTGTGTCCCCAATTATGGCACATAGTTTTGAAGGGTATAGAACTCTAGCTTGACACGTATGATACTAATGAGGTTATTCCAGCCTTTTTTAGCTTTCAAACTTACCACTAAAGATACCGCTGTTAACCTGATGGGATTTCCTTTATATGTAACTTGTGCTTTTTCTCTCATGCAGTTTCTAAAACTCTTTTTTTTCTGTATAATTAAATTTTTAACTATAATTTTTGTTGGAAATATCTTTTCTGATTTTGTCTAATGGACTTTTTATGTTCTTATATCTGTATAGGTATGGGTTTCCTTAATTTGGGGAAGCTTTTTTCAATTATATCGATTAATATCTAGCTTATACTACTGGCGTGGTATACCTTCTCTCTATTTATGAATTTATAATTATAAGACACTGTCTTTTAGTATTGTCGAAAATTTCTTTCATGTTCCATGTGTGTGCACATGTGCATGTGTGTTTCTTTTGGTATTTTAGTTTGTACAGTCTAATGACTTTATATTATCTTCAAATTTTGGTATTTAAATTTTTACTTAATTCATTTTTACTTGTAAGTTGTTTTAGTGACTTTTCTAGTAAGATTATTGGATTTTTAAAGTTCATCTCCATTTCAGCTTGAGTTTTTGTCAATGTTTTTAATTCTTTACAATATTCACTCTTTAAAACACTGAATTTCCTTCATCATTTCATTCAGACATATCTTTGTAAATTTTTTTGGATATCAATGAGGTTTTTATTACTGTTCTTATTAAATTCATTTAGTTCTTTGTGGCTTCTTTAAACTCCTTCAATTCTTTGATAAAGTTTATGATTGTATCTCTAAGATCTGTGCCCTGCTGTCCATTTAGGTCATATTTATTTGAGAATATATTTTTTTGGAGGGTGGAGTATGAAACAACGTTTCTCTGCAGCTTTGGAGCTTGTTCTAGAACTTGCTTTGTAAACCAAGCTGGCCTCCAATTCACAGAAATTCCCCTGTCTCTGCCCCTTAAGTGCTTGCATTAAAGATGTGCACCACCACCGCCTGGCTTGAGAACATTTATATAAGCCTGGTCAATTTGGGTAAGGAGAGATATACTGTCTTCACTTTGCAAACTGGATGATTCTGTGGTTAGGCTTGGACATGTAGACTTCTTTTTGTGGTTCTATGTCAGATGTGAGCCAACTCTGACAAGCCTCTCATCTGGATGCCTCGGACTTGACCTGACTGTAGGATGAGTGCCCCAGAAAAGGTCTAGAGTTTTAATGTGTTAAGTGAATTTATAGAACAGGCCACTAAAGTTTCTTGTAATATTTTGCCAAATATAACATTTTTTAAAAAGGAGGCATGATTTCCAGAGCTTAATTGCTTAAACACTCTTATAGGTCCTTTCTCTTTTTACTTTACAACAAATGTGTTCAGAAAAGTATTTTTAGTACTGAAGCTAAACTGTAACAGATAACATACAATGTATAGTATACGGGATTTGATATTTAAAGTACAAACGTCCAATTTTGTTAAAATGAAGCTGTCAGTTTCTCCTCAAGGTTTAATGAATCCCATTCAGTTGACTAATGTATTGATAGGAAGATGTGTCAGGGTATTTAACGTATCTGTGTATTTAGAAGTCTTAGCAGGATAGAAACCTTTTGTGGTTTTTTTTTTTTTTTTTGTGAAGAAATCAGGCAGCACATGCTGTCTAATTTGTGCACCTGTATTAAAAATCTCCTCGTTTGTCAGCATGGTCATCTGCTCACACTCTCTAATAGAACACGTCACTACATTGTCAGATGCATTGACCTCTTCATTGATCCAACTTTAAGAAGCAATGAACAATTTTGTGTTCTATTTCTTTCTCATTTTATACATGCTTTGAATGTTTTGCTCTTCTTTCTGTCTTTGTAGGGTTACATGGTTCATAATGAACTGTTCTGTATGTCCATGCTGTTCTGTTTCCTGTTTTTGTGACCCAGAATACATAATCTGTTATTTCAGCTTTTTGTTTTGTCGGATAGACTTTAAGCTGTAACAGGAACCTCTATCTTTGTCTCTTCTCTGTATTTAGTATTAGTCACTTTTCTTGGATGATATCACTCAAAATCTTTGAACTTCCATGAAGCCCTAACACAAAAAAAGTACAAGCAACTAAAGAATGATGAAAATGAAAGAAACAATATTATTCAGGAAAGAGGACACCAAACGGTTATTTAATATATATTAAACATAAAAAACAGACTGTGCAGGTTATAGTTAAGTGTTAAGGAATATATTCATGATATATATATATATATATATATATATATATATATATAGATGTGTACTAGTAATGAATGAAGAGTCCATGAATTGTAAAGAGAGCAAGAAAGAATGTGGGGATGGTTCAAAACAGAAGGAAACGATGTAATTGCATGATAATCTGAATTAATCTTATGAGTAGTAATGAGGAATATCTTCTTGCTTGTCCTTCTTATGTAAATAAAGCACCCTGCATTGTGGAAATCAGTAAACATTAAGTACTGTGAATCAATATCTCCTTGTATTTTTAATTTGCTACCATCATTTCCCTAGAATTAATATTGCTACTGATGTTATCACTATTTCAGTCAGAATTAAATAAATATTGCCAACATTGACTCAATATTAAGCTTTATAGGTATAAGAAAACACAGGCACATTCCTTGATCTAGAAACCAGGTAACAGAACCAGCAACAGCAGTCCATACATGTGGACATCAATACAAAACCACAAGTGACTGAAAGACTTAAAGAACCTCATAGAAATCCTCAGTCCACCGGTCCCAAAGAATGTTCTCAAATGAAAATTATCTAGATGAATCCTGGGACACAGAACTTAAAAGCAGCAGTCAAGCGAACAAGTCAGTGGTGATTTTTTTGTTTTGTTTTGTTTTTTTCCATTCAAAAAATTTACACTTTCTCCCCTCCTTCCATTCCCCTCCTGCTCCCCCATTCCTCTTCCTTCCTCCCCCTCCCTCTTGAGAGAGGGCAGGGAATCCTGCCCTGTGGGAAGTCCAAGATGCTCCCCCACCCCCTACATTCAGGCCTAAGAAGCTTTGCATCCAAATAGACTAGGGTCCCAAAAAGCCAGTACATGCAGTAGAAACAAGTCCCAGTATCTTTATCAATGGCTTCTCAGTCATCCCCCATTGTCAGCCACAATCAGAGAGTACGGTTTGATTGCATGCTGGTTCAGTCCAGGTCCAGCTAGATTTGCTGAGCTCCCATAAGAACAGGCACACTGTCTCAGTGGGTGAACCAGCCCCTCACAGTCCTGACTTCCCTGCTCATCTTCTCCCTCTTTCTGCCTTTCAACTGGACCTTGGGAGCTCAGTCTGTTGCTCTGATGAAGGCCTCTGTCTCTATCTCCATCCATCACCTGATGAAGATTCTATGGTGATATTCGATATAATCATCATTGTGATAGTGGGGCAAGGATAGTTCAGGCACCCTCTCCTCTGCTGCCCAAGGACCTAGCTGGGGACATGCCCATGGATACCTGGGATCCCCTCTAGAGCCAAGTCTTTGGCCAACCCTAAAATGGCTCTCTTAATGTAGATAGTTTCTTTTCTGCTCCTATATCCATCATTCCTTTATCTCCACCCTCCCATTCCCCCTAGCTCTCCCTAGTCTTTCCCTTCTCCCTTCCCTCTCCCCCCTCCTCTTTCCCCAACACCACCCTCACCCCTACCCCCACCCCCATGCTCCCAACTTTTGCCCAGCAATCTTGTTTACTTCCAGTTTCCATGAGGATCTATGTATGTTTTTCTTTGGGTTCACCTTGTTGTTTGACTTCTCTGTGCTTGGGAACTTATAGCCCTTTGTTTATGGCTAGAGTCCACTAATGAGTGAGTACATACCATATTCATATTTTTGGGTCTGGGTTATCTCACTCAGGATAGTGTTTTCTATTTCCAACCATTTGCATGCAAAATTCAAGATGTCATTGTTTTTAACTGCTGAGTAGTACTCTAATGTGTATATATTCCACACTTTCTTTATCCATTCTTCCATTGAGAGGCATCTAGGTTGTTTCCAGTTTCTAACTATTACAAGTAATGCTGTTATGAACATACTTGAACAAATGATATTACAGTATGATTGGCCATCTCTTGGGTTTATTCCCAAGAGTGGTATTGCTGGATCCTGAGGTAGGCTGATTCCCAATTTCCTGAGAAACTGCCACACTGATTTCCAAAGTAGTTGCACAAGTTTGCATTTCCACCAGCAATGGATGAGTGTTCCTACTACTCCCCATCCTCTCCAGCATAGGCTATCATTGGTGTTTTTGATTTTAGCCATTCTGAGGTGTAAGATGAAATATCAAAGTTCAAATGGCCAAAAGACACTTAATGTCATATTCAACCTCCTTAGTGATCAGGGAAATGCAAGTCAGTAGAGATTTTTAGGTCACATTACTGGGATCCCTGGTGGTTAAAATGAATGCCAACCCTTTTATTTTTCTAGATATGTACTTAAAAATAGAAACAGTGTGATTTGTATTTGAAGAAGTCATGTTGGTTCCATCTACAATACACTAGTTATCTGGAAGAAGTACCACTAAATCTGACTGCAATGTTCTCTAAAATGTGAGGGATGGAGCTTTGCGGTCATCTGTGGCTCAGGGTTAAACACAAAAATTGAAGAATAAACAGTCTTTTCATCATAAATAAAATAACATAAAAGACTCATTTTAAAAGAAAGGAATTTAAATGAAATTACCATAAATTTTGACCCTGATGTAATTAAGAAAAGAATTTGAGTGTTTGTGTTTAAATATGACAACAGGAAAAGTATTTTCCTTTGATAAAGAAGGATCAGAAACATCATATTTCCTGCACCACAAAGATTTGTTCTGCTGATGTTACAAACATGATAGTACTCAATACCAGGCTTGAAACAGCATAGAATAGCAATTTAACACACTGTCTTTCATGTTTGTAAGCTTACGATTTACATTGACATGCAAAGTATATGCCATTTGATGATTTATTTACTTTTAAATTCTGCTAATCTCAAAAAATACAGTTAACAAAATTTTGCTGCTAAATTTTAAAAAAAAGTTTGGAGCAAATATAAAATAACTTGATATCTTAGCTATCTATGATTGTGTCATATGAATAATATATAAGATTTCTAGAGAGCATTGATTTCAGCATTTTATATTTAAATGGTAAAGCTTTGAGCATATTGGATATACATATAGTATTTGTTGTTAGAGACAATGTTATAATTTTTAAGAAGCCAAAAATATTTGAAATTTCTGATGCTAGAGATCGTTAGAATATTTCAAGTGGTCTTTGTGGCTCAGGTCTGCAATCCTAGTCACTTCGGAGACTATGACTGGAAAATTATAATTCAAAGTTTACGCTATCGATCAAATCCAAGGTCAGTCTTAGTAACATGAGACTTCATACAAAAATAAAAAGAATAAGATAAATAGCTCATGTTGTTACTCAGCAAAGAAAGACCTGGTTAGCATGTTTTCTGTCCTTTCTGAATCCCTGTTCCCCCATGGGAAAGTGCTTCTGGGTTCCACAGTTTATTAAAGGCATCTTCCTTTCTCCTAGGAACTAGTAGTCAGCAGCAGGCACTGCCTTAGAGTCGTTGTTCTCTGATCCCTTGAATTCTTTTGAAAGAACCACTTTTGTCTGTTCCTCAATGAATCATAAAAAAAAGACTATATGTAAAAATAACATTTCCCCACTCTGACCAGATCCTAATGGTCATCACCTGAAACAATTGCTTCTGTCTTATATAATACCCCTGGGAATCCTTTCTTACTTCTGGTTATTCACAATAAACCTGACCATGTCAAGTTAATTGCTTAATTATTTCCATTCAATTTGATGAAGTTACTGATAGGTTCAACAAATATATTTTGCTAACACTTCATATGAATTCCTTTACCTTTGACTCATGATAACTCTGGAAAATAGAATAACTAAAATAGCCAAGCTCTGAAACAGATATTTCAGCTTTCCTGAAAACATATTGAAAAGTTTATGCTATGTTAATGTATCTAAACTACTTGTTTTTTCCAATTGTAAAGCCAATTGTATGTGGCAGATATTCAGAGAAATTTTTGCTTTCACATTGTTGAAATGTATATTAGTTAAAGACTTTTTAAAAAGACTTTAAAGCACGATTTATTCAACGTGGGTATATGTGTATATTTTAGGATTAAACCTTTATATTTCTAAAAGTACAGTTTAAAAAAAAAACAAGTGTTTATACTCTGATTAACATGTACAAAAATGTACGTCATGTTAATTGCAATGACCTAAATTTGTAAACAGCATAAGTGGACAGAACTGACTGAATATTAAGAAGCAAATTAGTGGGCCGGGCGGTGGTGGTGCACGCCTTTAATCCCAGCACTCGGGAGGCAGAGGCAGGCGGATCTCTGTGAGTTCGAGACCAACCTGGTCTACAAGAGCTAGTTCCAGGACAGGCTCTAAAGCTGCAGAGAAACACTGTCTCGAAAAAACAAACAAACAAACAAACAAAAAAAGAAGCAAATTAGTGTTTTCAATATATATCCATAAAATTAAATTTCATCTATTAATAAGACTATTGGTAAACGAAATACTATAGGATACGGGTAAAATTCAGACATGACATTCAGCAAAAGTTAGGAATATAAGGTATTGCTCTTCTTCAATGGATTGATTGACACTGTAATGATGGAAAACAAAAGCATGTAATAATACCTAGAGCATTTCTTATCATTCCTTCTATCCTAATGTGTACATACAGAAAATGATACTCATTTTCCCTGGAGAATACGGTGATATATTGCTTTTCTCGTTTTCTTCTAGTGTCCTGAATTTAAAAGGCCGCGAGACATTGCAGTTGACTGGGTTGCAGGAAATATTTATTGGACTGATCATTCTAGAATGCACTGGTTTAGCTACTATACTACTCACTGGACTAGCCTGAGGTACTCCATCAATGTAGGACAGCTCAATGGCCCCAACTGCACCAGACTGTTGACCAATATGGCTGGCGAGCCCTATGCTATTGCTGTAAATCCTAAAAGAGGGTAGGTTGATGTTTGGTGTTTTTGTTTCTCAATAGAATATTGTTATCCACGTTTATAGATTTTGTTCTGCATTTTTATTCAGTGTGGAAAATTTTTCTAATACTAAATATCTCCATCCTGTTCTTTCATAACTTTTCCTTTCTCAGATATTGACACATAATATTTTCATAAATGTTTTCTATATTATGGAATTAAATCATTTGTGACTATCTCTCTTATTATCTCATATGTTTATTTGTTTGGCTTACAAAACAGTGGAACTAACATGATGATCACATGACTATTATTATTAAACATCAATTGAATTTTCTAGACTTTAAAAATATTAAACATAATGCTTAGAGATTAAAAAAAACAATATATAAAGACATATACTCATATTTGAATCTCTTTACATTTTTATTATTTATTCTGAAGATGTCCTTTCTATGTTAAAAAATGAAAAGCCTATCCATGCAATGTTGAAAAGAAACATTAAATGAAAGTCTTAAATGCCTAAAAAGAAACCCCAAATGCGAGAGTTGTAGAAAATTTTATTCAGTAAATGAAAAGAAAACAAGAAAAAAGAAAATTTCTTTTTCAAAAATAATTACTTAGTTCTGCCTGTAATTTCAACATTTGAAGACAGAAGGATATGGAGTTTGAGGCCAGCATCAGCTGTGTAAGGAGCTTGAGAGCTAGCCTGGGCTTTCCTATCTGGAAAAAGAAAAGAGAAAAAGAAAAAGAAAGAAGTATTCTTTTCTGGATCATTCTAATGAAATCAACATTTAAAAATTTTTTTTATTAAAAATAGACTCTTTTCTCATACAATATATTCAGCCAGAGTTTTCCATCCCTGCAATCCTCCCAGCTCCCTCCACCTCCTCTGAGAATTTTCTACTACATGCATAAAGACTTACTACTACCCTCTTCCCCACTATGACTCCCTCAAACTCCTTTGCCCACCATGCCCCCCTTCCAATTTTATGTCTGTTTCAATTTAAATAATTATTTTGCTTTTATAAACCACTTTTTTGTATTATCTATATTACATTAAATAATCTGTCACTATAAGATAATTTGAAGCTTTTGAAATGGTTTTTTCTTCAGGTCTTTATGGGGTTTTCAAAACTAAAATTTCTTCAACAAATAATAAGCTATGATGCATGTTATTACATAATATACCTCAACAATTACATTTGGGTAAGGTTTTATTTGCAATATTGTTTTACAAGATTGGCTGTTGGGGTCGAGCATCAATTTAAGTCCGGAATATGCTTAATGAGGGAGCTGGATCACTCGACACGTGATCTGATTAGACACTGGTAAAGGAAGACAGCAGTTTTTACAGCACTGTATCAAGCTAATCTACTTGACCAACTCTCTGCAGGATGATGTACTGGACTGTAATTGGGGACCACTCCCATATAGAAGAGGCAGCCATGGATGGCACTCTGAGGAGGATTTTATTGCAAAAAAACTTACAGAGACCCACAGGTATGATGTATTTGGCATGCAGCAAATATGAAGCAAGATGATAGGCTTATTAGTATTAACATTTTTTCTAGTATTCTTCATGCTAAAACTTTTTCAAGTAGATGAAATGCTGTGTAGTATGATGTTACAGAAGTCATTAACATTCTGTATTCTTGTTTTCCAACTCTAAACATGGGTTATTATCATATGCCAGCTACATTATAAGGTGTTATTTGAAAACGCTTAAGTTGTAAGTCTATTAGTAGGTTCTTACATAAATAAAGCTTTGACAGATCCTAGCAATGCTTTGAGGTATTTATCCAGATATATGTTAATGTTAATGATGTATGTTGTAATATTTCTAGAGTATACCAAGAGAAATGAACTCAAAGATGGCAAATGTAACTACTTTCTGTAAAACGTCTAGTTTCATGGTCCATGACTTTGCATTCAGTTCTTATTTTTGTTTTTTCATGCTCCTTCCTGGGATCTCACCTAAAACTCCCAATATACTGCCTCTCAGCACCACTCAGGGCTCCAATCTTGACTCAGTTCCATATTTCCTGCTCTTTCCATGTTCCTTCATCAAACCGCCCAAGGCTTGTTCCTCTCTCTCCCACACTAAATATTTAAAACTGCCTAATGCCAAACTTTAACGTTTCAGTCATAATACATTTGCTAACTGCCGTAATCCAAAATTCTTTACCTCCCACCTTGCTCAGTGCATACCAGTAAAAAGAACTGAATGATGGTTCATTTGCATGATCTACTTTTTTGGTTTTTAATTATGCTTGGCTATCTTTTATAGTTTAAAATAATTTTGGTTGTTACATATTCATTAACTTTTAGTTTGCTTTGTGAGTTACATATGACTCTACCATTTTTATTCTTTATGGAATTGAGATGTTTGGGGGGATTAAGTCTACTGACATGTCATTCATTCATGCTTCTGGAACTGCAGAAAGTTTCTACACTTGCGAAGCAAGTGCTAGCCATTGTGAAACATGTCATAGTAGAAGTTATTGTACATACTTGCATAATTTTGGCAGTTGTAATTACCATATACAAAAGAAAAGGCATGCAGGATGGATAGTTGTTTGGGATACTATTTCATTATGAGTTCATATAACTCAGTTCTGGGAAGGAGTTGCAGTGAATACTGAAATAGCTTGCATTTAATTTTCCATATACTTTTATATCCCAATACAAAAAGGCAAAGAAGACAAAAGACTGATTTAACAAGATGCAATTAGAACAGGTACATGCTTCAAAACTTTGAGACAACAAGCCATTAACTCATGAGGAAAGCATTCTGTTGTTTAGGCTGTGAACCAACCCTAGACCAAGTATCTTGAAGGCAACCACTCCCTAGGTCAAATCTCCTAATTCAAAAGAAGAGCATAAATTTGCTTGAATTCTCTCACCTTCGACCAGCGTGGAAAGAATATACCTCTATGGGCCATCTTAATGCCTACAACACCAATAAACACATCCTAGGTCAAGGTGTTTAACCACACTTGTAAACAACTTCGAACAAGCTAAAACTTTCTGACATTCAAACAAGGTAGAAATAGGCTCACATTTTTGAGTCTCCACAAATATCTTCAAAGAAAAAAGATTATTTGGAGTTAGAGTTTTAAAAGCATCTCTTGCTTGAGTCTGAGGTGAAGGCTAATAATATGGTGTTATCAGTGTTTTCCTGACACTACTTACCCCATGGCAGAGATGAATTGGAGAGGAAAACGTGATCATGGACCAGGAATAAGCTTCAATATTTTCCTCCATACTCCCCATATTTCCACAACCTAGAATACCACCTGGTTTGCTTTTCTGTTGCTGTGATAAAATATTATGACCAAAAGCAAATTAGGGGTGGAAAAGACTTGTATGTTCAGGTCATAGCTCATCACACATGGAAGTTAGGGCTAGATCTCAAGACAGTAATTGATACAGAAACTATGGAAGAATGCTTTTTACTGCCTTTCTATTTGGCTCATACTCAGAAAGCTTTCTTATATAGCCCAGTACCGCCTGCTAAGGGATGGTATCACCCTCAATAGGCTAGGTCCTCAGGCATCAATTGGCAATCAAGAAAATCACAGACATGCCTAACACACAGGCCAATACCATGAGGGCAATTCTTTAGCTTATGTTTCCTCTTCTCAGGTGACTCTAAGTTGTGTGAAGTTGATAACAAACACTAGCCAGGATACAAACCTTTAGGTGTAGGGCATTTCATACTGAAAACAAAGTATTACTCATGTGAATATGTGGTACAAGAGCTTTCCATGCAATGAGGATGGTAAATTCTGTTAAGAGGTGTGCTTAATATATATTTCAAGATAGAAAGAAGTTTAGTTTGCCTGGAATAATCACTACAAAGTAGACAAGAGCTTGTCAGATGTGATATGGCTTTATTATGTACTTCATTATACTTCCTTATCATTAAAAGGTACCACATGTTCACTTTACATCATATATTATAGTAATTTAAAATACAAATCCCTGCATTCATTCAGTTATCCTCTTAAATAACACACTGTAAAAATAAGATTTTATTTGTACATGTACACACAGACCTCATGTCAATGACACAGAAGTAATGTATTGATGCAAAGATGTCGCCTCAACTTCAGTAGAAAGGAGAGTCATTGGAATGCAGATGTTTAATACTGTTTTCTAGTACATGACCAGTAACAGACCCTGGGGAATTTCACAAGAAAAACAATGTTCTTAAACAGGCTCTAAGTAAAAGGTGGAACTGAAAGAAAGTCAAGCAGCAGAGTAAACAAATTATGAACTGACACAGGATGATGTTTAGATAAAGAAAAGAAGAACTAGTTCTTTCATGCCTTAGAGGACTCTGTAATTATACACAATCTATTTATGTATCTGTTTGTTTGTTTATTTATTTTTACTGCAGTTTTAGGGTCTTTAATACCATAGAAAGAAAGATAAAAAGAAGAACAGTGTGAAATGTGATGAATCTTCAGGCCCCAGGGCCAGAGTCAGACATCATGGTGGGAGCACTGATTCTAATGAAGTGGGAAGAAGATATGATTCTTTACAAACAGCAGATACGAGACGATCTATCATTTTGATCCTGTGCATAATCCTTTCAGCTTAGGAGTTTAGCTTTAATAACATCTGTTCCACTCACAGAAACAGGCTTTTAGATTGTTTGCTGAGTTTGTCAGCTAATACTTATTGACCACTCCGTATGTAGGAAGCATGATTCTTGAAAATTGTAATAAAGAGAACAGAAACCTGCCCTGGAAGTGCCCACAACGCTACATTGTATAGAAGGCTAGAGGAGCACAGAAAAAGCAACGCCAGAAATATAATTGATAGTGGGGAGATTGAAATATATGCTCACTTTTTTAGAACAGTAAATAGGCTTTGACGGGGCTGTACCTGAGTACAACTCTACTCAAGATGTGTACTGCTGTCTCTTAGCCACAGAAAAGGAAGTTACCTTACCTCAATGGAAATGTTTCATAGATGCTAGAAGTTTTAGTGTTGGAACTCAGAACTATAAATTTGATATGGACAATCAATACAAAAGAAGTGGCTGGCCCTGTTAAGATGGAGGAGTGGATTCAGAAATGCTAAAAATGCAGACTATTTTAGAAAGTCAAGTTTGAAAGTGAAGGGACAAAAGGAGTCTAAGCATAGGATTGTAAATTTCAGTGATATCATAGTTAAATAAGAGTGTATCAAAAGGAAAATAATATATGCTGTTGGGCACAGCACATGCGGAAAAAAATACCTGAGGCAGGAGGATTACAAGCCTTCTTCTTACATGAGTTTGATTATAAAAATGAGCAAGCTGAAAAGGATTTGAGTGTCAGTTTCTCTTATTTGCAAATGAATTCAATACTTTACTTCACAGATCATTCCAAATAATTGTGTAAAATATGCACTAAGGCAGATTGAGTTTCTATGACTATGTTAGGGGTTATAAAGAAATTAGAACCTGAAAAAATCGTTTTGTTCTTCTGTTTAAAGGTACACAAAATTATAACAATGTTGTTTAATATGTATCTGACAGTATTATTATATAGCTTATTTACTTTTCTATTTCTGTGAAGAGACACATTGAAAAGATAGTGTTTAATTTGGGACTTGCTTGCAGTTTCAGTGGGTTAGTCCATGGCTATCACAACTGGAAGCATGGTAGCAGGAAGGCAAGCAAAACATTATAGCAGTAGGTGAAAGTTTATACCTAATCAAAAGTGAGAATACAAGACATGAATGGCATGGACTTTTGAAACAGCAAATCGTAACCCACAAACCATTATGCTCCTCCTTCCACTGAGCAGCACATTCTAGTGTATCCTAAATATCACACCAAATGGGAATTAATGTTAATGTATATAGAGTCAAATTATTGTGAAACTTTAATTTTCTTACCTTAGTGTTCTTTTTAATATTCTCTGTAAAATACATGAAAATGATAAATGTTTAGTCACACAAAGTCAGCACGAGTATTTTTCTATTTTATAATTATTAAGCATTGCTTTTGAGTTGCCTTGAGGTTTTATAATTTTGTTACCTTCATAAATGGGAAATGAGTCACGATCTTTTTGAACTCTTGATTCAGATCTCACTGGGGACCAGCTGTGTGGACCAGCGTTCAGGTAGATGGGTTACATGATGCATTTTCAACAGCTAAGTAATAGTCCATTATGTAAATGTATCACAATTTCTTTATCCATTCTTCTATTGATGGACACAGAGATGGTTTGCAGTTTCTGCATATCATAATGAACCTGCTATAAACATAGCTGAGCACATATCCTTGTGGTTGGATGGAGCATCCTTTGGTTATATTCCCAAGAGTTACAGTACAGCTAGCTCTTGAGGGAGATCCACTCACAACTTTCTGAGGAAACACTATAATCATTTTGATAGTGGCTGTACAACTTTCACTCTCGCCAGCAATAGAGGATTGGTCTTCTTGTTCCCTCACAGGCATGAGCTTTCACTTGTGTTATTGATCTTAGCCCTTCTGACAGGTGTAAGACAGTTTTGATTTGCATTTTCCTGGTGGCTAAGAGTGTTGAACATTTCTTTAAGAGTTTCTCAGCCATTTGAGATTTCTTTAATGAGAATTCTCTGTTTAGATCCTTACCTTATTTGCAAATTGTTTTCTTTGATTTTTTTAATAGCTGTATTCTTGAATTCTCTTTATATTTTGGATATTAGACCTCTATTGCATTTTGAGTTGCTAAAAATCTTTTCTAGTATTATAAGCTGCCTCTTTGTTCAGTTGAGAATGTCCTTTGCCATATAGAAGCTTCTCAGTTTCAAGAGGTTCAAATAATTAATTGTTGATCTTAGTGCTTGTGTTATCGCTATTCCTGTGCCAAAGCATTAAAGGCTCTTCCCTAATTTCGCTTCTATCAGGTTCATGGTGTCTAGTTTTATGTTGAAGTCTTTGATCCACCTGGACTTAAATTTTGTACAAAGTAATACATATGAATTTATTTTCACCCTACTGCATACAGACAGTGTTTTTATAGTTGTAGTCAACCTCTTGTTTTAGATTTTTCCTTCTAGCACCTTTTTGTAGCACTGGATTTGTAGATAAACATCATTCAAATTTGGCTTATCATGGAATACCTTATTTTCTCCATTTATGCTGATAGCAACTCTTACTGTTATAGTAATCAGGGTTGAAATCTGTTATTGACTAGGCCCTTCCGTTGTTGACATTCTGCATTGAGAAGTCAGTTGTAATTCTAATATATCTGTGTTTAGATGTTTCTTGGTCTTCTTCCTTAACAACTTTTAATAATCTTTCTTCATTTTGTACCTTTAGTGTTTTGATCACGTTTTGAGAGGACTTTCTTCTCTGGTCCAGTCTATTGGGTACATTGTATGTTTCTTGTTCCTTTATTAACATCTCCATATTAGGTGAAATTTCTTCTATGACTTTGTTGAAAATATTTTCTGGAGTTTTGAGCTGTTATTCTTGTGCTTTTATTCCTATCATTTCATTCATATATTCATAGGGTTTTTCTTTTCGTGGTGGGTGTACAGGATTTCCTTGACGTTTTATGTCAGGATAGTTTTTTTGTTTTGTTTGTTTTGTTTTATTTAACAGTTTATTTGACTGATATACCCATTTGACCTCTCATATTTTCAGTGCCTATGATTTTCCTTTCCATTGCTTATATTCTGTCAGTTATGTTTGCCTCTGTAGTTACTGCTTTCACTTCTTAATTTTTAATTTCTAGATTTCTTCAGTTTGTGTTATTTTTCTTTGTTATATGTCCATTTACAAGTCTTTAGTTGTCTAATTAGTTTCCATCATTTGGTGGTTTGTTTTTTTAATCTTGACTTTCTTTAAAGTCATTTACCAAAATTGTTTGTGGGTTTTGTGGCTTTCCTTAAGTAATCATTGAGGACTGGCCTCTACAAAAATACTTCTTAGCAGGGTAGGGGCATAAAAATTAAAGAAATATAAATAAAGACTACAAAGATACAATCATAAGACAAAAACATAGAAAGTATTGGGAGGGCACTCCAGTGACTGTTTGAAATTTGCCTATGTTTATTTTTCCACAGCTTTTATACCCAACGTAAACTGGGGGATAAGGTAACAAGAGACTTTATTAACATGATACAAAAGTACAACTCACACAGTCATTGGCTTTATCTCTCTGAGACATCAAATCTGTCATCTAGGTAGCTAAGGTAGTGAACATCAAGTATGCTGAAGACTGTCCTTCCCTAGGTGACCTGATAGCTACAAAGGAAGGAACAGAAGTGCATTTGCATATCCTGACCACCTATCAGGGTAGCACTGAGCTATCTTAATTTCAAAAGAGCCAGGCAACCACCTCCTGAGTTACGCCAGCCAGTCTCTAAACTCTCTGACCCACCCGCAAACAAGGTGGAAATGGGCCTGCATTTTTTGGTCTCCACTGTGATTTCTTTCTTTCTTCTAGTTTTCTGTGTTTTCCATGATTTCTTTAAGTGTTTTATTTATTTACTCTTTAAGGACCTCTATCATTATCACATAGTTTTTTTATTCTTTTTTAGTCTCTTTATTGTGCTTCAGATATGTTTGAATATATATAGGACCTATTGTGTTAGGATAGCTGGGCTCTAGAAAAACATAATTTTTTGGCTGTTATTGTTTGTATTTTTTTTACTGGCAGCTAGACATATGTATTTAATGTAATTTTAGGTCTAAATGTTTATTTCTGGGTTTGTCTTGGTTTGATGGGAGTTTTTCCCCTGGTTTCTGTTTCCTCTCTAGTTTTGCAAAGTCTTAGTGTTTTTTTTTTTTTTTTTCCTGGAGGAATACTTGCTAAGAATGGAGAATGGTCTTCTGGTAGGTGTTTTCTCTAGCTCTCTAGCTGTGTAGGTGGTCTTTAGGAGTTTGTGGCTGGGACAAAGAGTTGAAGAGACAGAGATGTTGGTAGGTGGGAGAGAGATGCTGCATCTGTTCTTTTTTGTAGCACTAGGGTAGACCCTGAGAATTGATTCTGGGATGATACAGAGAGGCAGGGAGATCTGTGGGTTTCTTGTCTTCTGGCAGGGGTAGTCTGTGGTTGAATAGGAGGTTTCCATCAGAGTTGGCATCTGGGACACAGTGATCACTGCTTAAGGAAAGGGAAGGGCAGGGGACATTTATGCACAATAGGGAGGAGAACCTGCATCTGGTGGTCTGTTGCAGAGCTGTGGGCAACTGTAAGAACTGGGTCTGGGGTGGTAGAGAGTAGGGAATCTCCGAAGGCAATATGCCCAGTCTTCAGGCAGCCATTGGCTGTGGCTGAGCCTAATTCAACGTTAACATAATAATGCCCTAATACAAGATGATAAGAGTACCATGAACCCTTGTTCTGTATTTCTGCTTTTGGTACATGTGGGAGATGGGTACTTGTACAAATATTGCATTGAAGTATATTCACTGTTCATGCATTCCTAATATTTTGGAATTCTTTCTAACAATTGTCCTTTTCTTTCTCTGTATGTAAATATTTACTCTAACTCCAACTGAGAGCATATTAAAATGATTAACTCTCATAAAGTCTCTGTATTCATGTGTGTACTTTTTATGTTGTAGTGTGTAGAAAGAAGGAGCTGCTTGTTTGTCCCAGCCTCCCGGCTAGCTTAGTCCCGAAATAACCACACAGAAACTGTATTATTTAAAACATTGCTCAGCCCATTAGCTCTAACATCCTATTGGCTAACTCTTACATCTTAATTTAACCTATTTCTAGTAATTTGTGTATCTGGTAAAATTCCCAGCATCTGTTTCTGGCAGCTCCATGGCATCTCTCTGACTCCACTGTTCCTCTCAGCATTCAGTTCATTTCTCCTCGCCAACCTAAGTTTTGCCCTATCAACAGGCCAAGGCAGTTTCTTTGTTAACCAATGAAAACAACACATAGATAGATGGACCTCCTACAGTCGTAGTATTGTGGAAATATGACATATTATCCTCTAAGACCTAATTATGTGACTGGAATACAGTAAATTTAGTTATGACATGTATTTTGTCAACTAGATGAACGTTGGAAAAGATATAAACTTGTCTCTGTGCATTATGTAATGCCAGTATTTAATTGTTTTGAAAGTATACTGTCTAATCAAATAGGAAATGCCCAGAAGCTCCATTGTAAAATTACCTCAATCATGAAATCATGTCAGCTTTCTGAGGTTTATAGTACTTGTTCCCAAAATTTCTTGAAAATTCATTATCTATGACTTTAATAATAAAATGTACTAGTAAATATTTAATTAATGCTCTATATGCCCAATATTGTAATTAACTCAAAAACATTATTAGTATTCTTTACAGTCCTGGTGGTAGATTAAAGTACTTAAATTAACCTGCACATAACAGAGAGTAGGTGTTTAATGGACAAATGAATACCTACAAATTTAAGGTTTTAATCAATTGAAAGGTATCTAAGTCTCTTTAAAGAAATACACCATCTAATTTTTTAACCTAGTACTATAGTCAACAGAAGAAGCATGACCAGTTTTCATATTTAGGCAGTGAGTAGAGAGCGACAAGTGTTCACTTCCACAGCAGTGGTATGAACTGCCTCCCTTTCAGCCATACGCCTGTACAGAATAAATACATTTTAATTATATGAGAATATAAAGGTGCCTATGTATGTGTTTTGAGTAATGAATGACATGTCAGAAAGGGACACTTTTGAATTCCACTTTTGGTAGGAGCTTAGGTAAGATTATATGAGATTGATTTGTGTACCATATCCTTTGAGGAATAGAATCTGTGTTGCTTCTATCTTCCCCAAATTGGGGCAGTTGCAGAGGGAATAAAAAATGATGTAATGGCTCTTGGACCTCTTGTAATTGCTTGCTTCATTTACCAAAGGCTTTGTATTCAGCAATAAAAATTCTCTAATTATATGAATTGCATAGAGTTTTAGGACTCTTTTGCTTCTCATTGATGCATCCATTTTTACTAACATGGTCATTAACATATGTATGAGGCTTTAGTCTTTAAGTGTGCAGGGAAAGTATCATTAATGTAGCTTGGAATCCAAATAATTAAATATTTATCAAAACATGTAAATTAATATTACAGAAGTACATATTTGCTAGTACTTAAGACTGTCTTTCACTGAACCTGGAACTTGCTCTTTCAATTAGGCTAGCAGAGATTACATAAATCATATAAATGGACGGATCCATAATCATGGCTATTCAAACTGTTCATCTACTTGATATTATCCATACCCTTTGAAAAATATGCAATAACTAAATGTATGTCAATCATATGCTTAACTGTGAATAGATATTTAAACAGGCAATATTTCTATAACACCACAAAAAACCAAATTTATTAGAATAGATACAAAAAGACCTTATGATAATTACTCATTTTAATGTGATGTTAAATTTCGGTTCACTGTGGGTATTTATTCATACCGAGAAAATGGAGATAAAATTGTCACAAAGAAATCGAAAATATTGGGAATGCAAAAGCAGAGAAAATATTTCTATGCAAAAGTATCTCAGTGTATATATTTATAGAAGCATACAACTCCCGTATGTAAAGTGCATAGTGGAATATAACGCAGTGGTTTATGCTCTTTTATTATAGTTTTATATTAGGGTGCAACTGATGATAGTGAAATCATCTATTAATTAAGGCTCTTTGAAAATTTAAGAGTTAAAAATATTTTAAAATCCTTAAAATGTAATGATAACCTAGGCATCATAAATAATAATATGTTCAGACAAAAACTCTGGCAGTCTATTGTCCTCGTTAAAGCCTATCGTGCTGCAGTCTGTATCAGTTATGACCTTTCCAAAGTAGCATAATGTTATCCTTGATTAACCTGAATAAGGACAACACCAATAGGCATGATAATGAAGAAACGGAAAATGTGAGGAGCTACACCCATAGATAGAAACCTCCAGAAAATTAAGAATACTGAGGGTGAAAGAGCTAGTCTTATCTGGAATGATTTTTCCAATAAAAAGTGGTCAACCATGAGGTCATATCATAAAAACAACACTAAATGCAAAACACAGCAAATTTTACCTATATATTTATGTGCTAACATGTGTTAAATATATATGTATATATCATATATTATATATAAATCAACAAGGATAAAGAAACCATGTATATTAGAAGGAGCAAGGGTTAAGAGAAGGAAATGAGATGGATTGAAGAGACGAAAGAGTAGGAGGAAATGATGTAATAGTCTTTGAAATTAATAAAAGAAAAGGTTAGTTTCAGAATGCAGCATTTTATTTTAAATTTTCCATACTCTTACTAATTTCACACAACATATTTGTCATTTTCAGTTTATATAGAAAAGTTTTCTACTATGCCTTAACTTTTTTGTTGCTGTTATTGACAGTTTATTAAAAACAAAGAGGAGATATTTTAGAGAGAGACAGGCACTTGTTATTCCATATAAACTTGACTTTCATTGCTACTATAAGAAAAGTGAGCATTCTTTTAATATAGTTTATATTTAAAGGATTTTTTTAAACTAAAGAGCTTAAGAAAAAGCACAATCTTTGATTTTTGGATTTCTTTTTGTAATATAAATTCCACTTACCTAAAATCTTTGTTTTTTTATTCTACAATTTCTAAGTTTGTATAGTCACAGTCAATAGTTCACTACTTGACAAAGGTTGGTACGGTCAAGTGTACTCATAATAAATTTGTAATAAACATAACAACCCATGGGTTTACTCTTTTCCATAATAAGTAAATGTAATCTAGAAATAGAAAACTAATTAAATGGGGGAGAAGTTTTGTTTAGTTTAACTGCTCATTCTACTAAATTCACAAAAGAGCAAGGCAAGTGTTTTTCTTTTCTTCACCAAGGCTTGACCCTAATATCAGCAGCAGGAAACTGAATTATTTTAGAGTTCATTTTGCTCAGAATTACACACAAGCAGAGACAGCTCAAGCAGCAAGCTACAAAGCACAGTCTACACTTTAACTTACATTACACCATTTCTCAGCATCTCACTGGGCAGAGTTCATCTTATTTTACTTAAAGATGAGTACATTTCTATACTTAGTTGAATTTTATCTCAACTAGAACTACATAACAAATTGAAAAGTTTCTCACAAATTGCTTTTAAGCTAACTGTTTTTCTTTTCCATTCTAACCCCCCAAATGCCTATAATTTAGTGGACCTTCACCTAGAGGTGTACCAGTTCTCCATGGTATTAATCTGCTAACCACATTTTAATTGCAATCTTCTTTCAAGGTGCATAATGCATTCTGTGTAAATACTCAATATTTAATACCACACAAATTAAACATCTGCAATAATGAAGATTTATTCAAGAAATTATGCATCATAGATGTTATTACTTTTCCATCCTTGAGTAACTTTACATTTTACCATAGAGTATACTCTTTCTTGAGAGACGATACTGTAATAATCTCAATCATATTTATAAAATGAACAACAGAGAAATGGAAATAGCCTTTTAATGAATTATTGCTTTAGATCATTGTTGGTTACTAGCATAGAATGACTATAAACATAAGAATTAGCATTCTTAGAAGAAATCTATAAGATGAAAAATACCAAGTGACACTACAACTCTAAATAGGGACTTTAATGCTCATTGTCTCTTATTCTGATTATCAGTCTTTAGTTGCTTTAAGCTGAAGCATGCATATGAATGTCTCCACACTCAGATAAGTTCTCTTTTAAAAATTTATTTGCATTGGTGTTTTGCCTGCATCTATGTCTATGTGAAGGTGTCAGATCTTAAAGTTAGAAACAGATGTTAGCTGCCATGTTGGTACTGGGGACTGAATCTGGGTCCTCTGGAGGTTTAGTCGGTGCTCTTTTCCACTGAGCCATCCCACCAGCAGTTCAGATCAGTTCTTATTGGCTTTGTTTTATCTAATGTCCCGGAATATTTAGATTGTGGAATCTAGAGCTTCATAAAGGAATTTGAAAGAAAGATGATCACACTAAGTTTAAATCATTGTTGCACAGAGAATTTCCATGACTCAAGATAAAACCTAAAATATTATATAAAGCTATAATAAACTAGCTATAATTAAGAACTCAGTAAGTATGAAAGGATGATTAAGGTGATCTTACATGCTGGGTTAAGATTGTTCTAATCTGTTATTAAATGAATGCTATCTGATCTGAATGCACGTTTTCAAGAGTCGAGGTAAAGAATTCATTTTTACCTAGTTCCTACATCACTGTGATATGCCATGGATGATTTTTATGATTCTTAAAGAAAAATACCAATTAATTAAACATTAAAATAAAAACTGAACTGTAAGTAACCTTAGTCTCTTTGTGTGACTTGTACCTGCATATTGGTTTTCAGGTCTGACGGTTGATCACTTCGGTGAACGCATCTACTGGGCTGATTTTGAGCTCTCCATCATTGGCAGTGTCCTCTATGATGGCTCCAGTCCAGTGGTCTCTGTCAGCAGCAAGCAAGGTTTGCAGAGTACTTTTTTACTGGCAATATTAGTTCACGGCACAGACAAAGAAGTGTAGACATGCTGCAATCTGGATTTCCTCCAATTCTTTCAAATGGCAATGCTTCTATTAATTAAAATGTCCAATCCCATTGGTATACTGAAGAGGCCACGGCAGAGAGCTCCTCAGCTTGGACAAGTAGAGCTGCTGGTTGTCAATGCTCAGGAATTATTTCATTCTATAGGTTGATTATAATCAATGCCAGTCAACATTAACTTTTTCAAAATTGTGATGGTGGGCAGGCAGCAGGAAACATGCTCTTTCATCGTGAGCATAGTTATTGGGCCAAGTGAGAAGAGGGGTAGCAACCAGTACTCCTCCCACTAAGAGTGCAGGATCTTCTGTGTTCCACAGCTGTGTCCATTTTGCTCGCTGCCTCTCTACCCATCTCCCACCTGGTTTTCCCATTTTCAGATTCCTATTGATTGCCTAACACACTCTTTACCTGACTGGCAAGTAATTTTGTTCTATCTTCTCTTCTTTTCTTTTCCCTTCATTTCTCTTTCTGTACTTTACCACAAGTACAATGCAAACTTAAAGCGATAAGAATTTTATTCCTATGTTCACTACATATAACTTCACTTCACATGGTTTTTGTAATAAAAATGAGGAAGTTGAAGAGTAACTGAATGAAAATTCTGTGGCATCTTCGTTTAAACGGTGTTTTATTACTGTTGCCATTGCGTCCTTGGTGTGTTTGCTCAGTTGCCATTCTTAGGAATTTACTAAATCTTCCCTTACTTTTATGTTAACCTGGTATAGTGTTGAAAAGAAAAGCAGAAGTTGGAAAAATAGTTATTATTTTGCAAGATTGATTTACTTTTATTTTATGTACATGGCTATCTTTATCTATAGGTATAAATATGTATCATATCCATGTCCAATACCAGTAGAGGTCATAGAAGGGGAGTCAGATCTCTTGCAAGTAGAATTACAGATGTTTGTGAGTCACTAGGTATGTTGGGAATTGAACTCAGGTTGTCTGCAGAAGCAACAAATGCTCTTAACTGCTGCTTTATCCTTCCAAACCCTCTATATCCCTTTTCTAAAACAAAAGACAGTAATCTTTGTTGCTGTTGTTTGATAGTGCATCATTCTGTAGCTCAGGGTGGCCTTAAACTCTTCTTTATGTTTGAGCCTCCTGAGTGCTGACATTACATGCATATGCCACAATAACCATTTCTATTATTTCAAATCATCTTGTAATTACATGAAAATCCACTAATTCAGATGATAGAATTCAACTAATAAGTTAATAAATGAGGATTTTCTGAACAGCCGGCTGTGTGTTACAGATGAGACTTGTTTTTCTTCTTGTCAACATCCTACCATAGGGAATTATTCGGCCAGCATAAAATAACCCCAGATAATTTTTGAAGAAGTGGCAAGGGGTGACGGAGATATTTGTTCTATAGGTTCTAGGTAGCATGTTTATCACCTTACAGCAACGACTAAAACTATTTTTAAGTTGGAAGTTGACAAAAACCCCAGTAATTGGATTTTGGATAAATGTAGGTATTTTTAACATTTGAATTTATATACAGCCTGTGTTAGCAAATATTAATTGTAAAATATATCTGCGTCATCGAGTCATGATTGTGTGAGGCACTTAGATTGAACTCAGACTGGGATTATTTCCTTTCTTCTGAACATTCCAGGTTTGCTGCATCCTCACAGGATTGATGTCTTTGAAGATTATATATATGGAGCAGGACCTAAAACTGGTGTTTTTAGAGTACAAAAATTTGGTCGTGGCTCAGTAGAAGTCCTAGCTTTGGATGTTGACCAAACAAAGAGTGTTTTGATATCACATCGCTACAAACAACTAAACTGTAAGTTAAATTTATCAATTTTTTTCTGAGATATCTTAAATTAATATATTTGCAATTATGGTAACTATGTTAATATTGCAAGTAGGCTATCTAAGTCTGCTTTGGTTGTCCCCAGATATTTCAATTCAGCAAATATATAAAAGCATAGAGTGGAGAACCCTGATGGCTCCTTGGCCTTGAGAAGGAGTGAGGGGAGGTATGGGTGGAGGGGAGGGGAGGGAAGGGGGAGAAGGAGGGGAGGGAAGGGGGAGGAGGAGGGGAGGGAGGGGGGAGGAGGAGGGAAGGAGATGGAAATTTTTAAATATAAAAAAAAATAAACCATGAAAAAAAAAATTCTCAATAAAATTCTGGCAAAAACAGAAAAAAAAAATAGTGTCCTCTACTGCCAGAAGAAATATAAACACTTTGCTGCATATTTTTTTAGAATTTTCTTGGAATTAAATTTCTATTTAAAAACAATTAAAACAGCTTATGAGGTTGGTCTACTTTGGAGTTATGAAAATTCATCAACTTCCGTTTCTCAGCGCTGTTGTTAAACACCATTAATCAAAATATCATTTCCACTGCGACCACAAGAATGTTCATGGAGATATCTTCCCAAGAGTTGTATCTTCTCTGATATGTTGTTTATCACTTATCATAAATATAATTTTCCAACCTAGGAAGGATTCTCTAAGGAAGTTATTAAGGATGATATATTGAAATTGTGTTGTATGCTCATCCAAGTATATTGGAAATTCAAATATAAGTACACATATGATGTGTTTATTAAATCATTTATATTTATTTATAGTTATTTTTTTAAAGACAGTGTTTCTTTGTGTAGCTCTGGCTGTTATGGAACTCCCTTTGTAGACCAGGCTGTCTACGAACTCAGAGATTTGCCTGTCTCTGCCTCCCAAGAGCTGAGGTTAAAGGTGTGTGCCACAATTCCCTAGTTTACAGTCAATCTTCAAGGGAAGTCAAAGTACATTTCAATGTGAGTTTTGCAAGTATGTGAAAAGACACCCATGTTTATAGAAATCACTGGGAACACATTCTAGCAGGAAATAAATTACTAAAATACCTCCTTAGGTGCTGCTGCATTTACTAAGAATCACATATATTGAGCTTATGTTTAATACTTTGATACGTCATCCTACCTTATAGTTCGGCCTAATTCATAATCTCAACTAAATGCTTCCAGATCTCTAATCTAAGGTTAATGCATTCCTATCGTAAACATGTTAGGATGGAGCAGTGGATTTTAGTAGAAAGGTTCTCTAATCTGGCTAGAATGTAGTAAAGAGCATGAATTCCCCTCTGATCACATATGATGCTTACTATATAATCATTTAAATAAGTTTAGTGCTCAGTTTCTCGCATGGTAAGTAGGAAACGATTTTAATATGTTTCCAGTCATATTTTTTAAAAAATATGATTTGAACTTAAAAAAGCATACGAATTTGATTCTTTGTGATCACACAAGTGATAAGTTGTTTCTTTCAGAACTGTATAATAAGTTACAAAAAAGGTTCGGATATCCCAATTCTAAAGTTGTGTTACTTTTTTTGCATGCTTTGATGTCCATTGGAAATTTAAAATAGCGAGAATTTAGCAAAGTGCTCAGTTGAAAAATTCTTGTCTTATAAGTTTGATCTAGACTAGCCACCTAAGTCTGAGTCTTGAATATTCTGGAAAAGGCAATCACCAGATTATCGTTCATAATGGCCCAGAGGATAAAATAATCAATGTAGATATCTGTACATGTACTGAATCAGAAAGAAAGTTGGGTTACTTTCAATCCAAAAGTTAACTAACTTTATGGAAAAGTAACCCTTTACTAATGATAAATGTATAGATGTACAATCATATCCTTTGTAGAATGGGCAAATTCCTTATCAAGGAAGGTATTCAGTAATAATTTTTCCTTACTTATAGATTGTCAGCACTAAAAGGCAATAGCCTCAGTAAAAATTGCTTTGATTTCTTTTTCATATTGGTAATTCATCATTTCAGCTTGCTGAATTTTATGCTTTTGAAACTTATTTCAACTTTTCTCCCACACATCTCTGTTTTTCTTCATTTTGTTTCCATCAGTACCCAATCCTTGTTTGAATTTGTCATGTGACTTCCTCTGCTTGCTGAATCCTTCTGGGGCCACTTGTGTCTGCCCAGAAGGAAAATACATGATTAATGGAACCTGCAATGATGACAGCCTATTAGGTGGGTACTCTCTCTTATTTTATAAACAGTCAGATGTATTATTCTGTGAACAGTGGGGATGAATTCATATGAGCTTTGGTACTAAGCATTATTACTTTCTCCATCAATTAATCTGCCTTGATATCAGTGACATTTGAATGTTTGTAAAATCAGTCCTCTCTACAGAAGATTCTTTATCCGCCTGCCTTCAACAGAACACTGTACATTCAACATGTGCTTAATGGATCAAGAACTGAGAAGTTACTCTCAGAAACTAAATATGTTATTTGATACCTCTTGTTTTATAGATAAGATTTTGAGAATGAGTTTCCTCTATAGGTTTAAATTTCAGCCCCTAATTCATTTATTCTTTTAATTTATTTATTTTTGATAACTTCGATTAGTTCATGTATATAGAATACTAATTTATAAAAATACAGGATACATTAGAAATTACCTTAATCTATTCATATGAAATGATATTTTACATTAAATATTATTAATAGTATGAATAATACCAATACATATATCAACTTTTATAAATGAAACATAGCATTAATTTAGAAATTAAGGACTTATATAGAGGGGAAGATGATAATACTTCTTCACATAGCTTATATTTTTGAAGTATGAATTTAGAAAGAGTAATGATTATTTCAGAAAGCAGCATTTTTTTTTTAAAAGGTGGGGTTTGAACCAAACAGGAAGATGAGAAAGTAAAGAAGAAAAACTTTTCTCCTGGATACCCAGTAGATAAAACTCTTCCAAACGTAAGGTGTTAGTCATTAGTGGAACAATTCTATTAAAAGAAAACACTATCCTTACCAAATTTTATGTCACAGAAAAAAACAGCATGCTCCATAGCACTTTTGGATCACAGCGAGCATTTTGGAATAAGAGATAAATTTAGAATTTCTTCCCAGCAGGATTTCTTACTTACTGTGCACGCCTCTGTTAGAATTCACTGCTCTACTCAGTATTATGTCTTTATCCTCATTTGCCCTCTCCATCCCCAGACCTCTAGCTCCTTGGATTCCACTGTGGGTTTGGGTTGCACCCAGTTTACATAATTTGCACAAATGCTGCCTAAGTCAATCACATTTTTGTATTTTTTAACATGCATGTTTTAAAAACTGAATGTGTAAACCCTAAGATATTAAAAGATGGAAAGATGAATGATGTATACCAATGAATGGTGTTTATCTGAGCAGCCATGGGCATTACAGCAGGGGTATACTTCAGCTCCTATTACTATTCAGATGACTATTAATTTTGAGGATCACTTTGAAGTTCTGATATATTTTTTGAATAAAATATGGAAGACTTTGGAGTTACATTTAAACTGAGGAATAAAGAAACTCCGAAAGGACATTGAATTAGGTTATATAGAGGATACCCTGATATAGTCACACCCTCAGGAAGAAAATTGGAGAAATGCTTTGTGAGTGGCTAGCTTTCAAAGTTTCTAACAGAGAGTTGTGGATCATGCCTGGTGTTCACACTGTCATGCTAACTCCAGTTACCAAACACATTCTGTTACTGGTACATAATGACCCCGATGCTTTGTTGATTTCCCTCCAGCTAGAGGAGTGTGTTCTCAACTGTGCTGGGGAAATTAAGTATTTTCAAATTACACCATTCTTTTGTTCTGGTGAGGTCAAGGAACTGCACCGCGTGGGAGTGTGGTATAATCATCCACCCAGAAACTGAGTTTCTTAAAGGTCAACTATCATTTCAGGTGAAAATGCCTTATCTCACTAGCCTCCCACTGACATGTCAACAAGCAATGGCTACACAGGAACTTCCTTTGTTCTCTTTCCTCTTAAGTATTTAAACTGGTCTCTCTCTGCCTTAATAGAACAATGTATTAGGAGTATAAATAAGACCTCACAGGGTAATTTTTTGGTTGTTTTGGTTTTTTTCTTTTGTTTTTTGTTTTTGTTTTTTGATGTACCTAAAATCAGTTGTGTTTTCCTGGTACTGATGTTTAGTAGAACCCCATTCCTTAACTCTTCACACGTCAGTTAGTTCTTCAATCTGCTATTGTCAAAAGATGAGCCCACAATATTTTTAAGCTTTGTATGAGAAATTGCAAACTTTTGGCAGAATATTTTACCTGTTCTTTTCTAAAGTTGATTACAATTGCTGAAGTTGGCTTCTGAGTATTAGTATTATTTAGTTATTGCTAAGTAAGGCCTTCTGTTTAAATACAGAAATATTGCTGGGCAGTAGTGGCACATGCCTTTAATCCCAGCACTCGGGAGGCAGAGGCAGTCAGATCTCTGAGAGTTCAAGGCCAGCCTGGTCTACAAGAGTTAGTTCCAGGACAGGCTTCAAAGCTACAGAGAAACCCTGTCTCAAAAAATAAATAATAAATAAATAAATACAGAAATATTAATGTTAGTTCTGGACGATTGTAACTCAAGCTCCATTTCATCAGTTTTCTGTCCCATTTTTAAATTTTTAGTTCCTAATAAATAATAATATTGTAATGATCATTCTCTATAATGCAGATTTTGGGTGTCTATATCATTCACATATTCTATCTACAGTAGGGAATTCATCTTCTTAAAGTATCTAAAATGTTTATCTCTACTGTTCTTATTCAGAATCCCTTTTAGTTTCTTTTTTCCTCCGAAGTTAGACATATTTTTGAGAAGCTATAAATTAAGCAAGCATAATTTCCACTGTCAATATTCAAACAGTTCTTAATGTCCTCATAGTAAGCACACTGTAGAGAATCTCACGTTCAGCTGAGGCTGGTAACTTAGTGAAGATGCTCAGAGGTGACTCACCCTAATTTCTTCTCTTCCTGTATCACTGGCTTCACTTCATTTCCAACATGTTTTGCTCTGTTGAAGTCATCCTTATTTTACCCAATCTGCGTAATTCAGCAACATCCTGCTTGTTGCACTGCTTTCAGTTAAAAATCTGCCAGCATATTTATCCTCAAGCTTTTGATCCTCCTCAAAGGATCCATAGCTGGGCAAAAGAGCAAAATGGAGTATTTGTTCCATTCCATCTTTGTTTCCTGTTATTCTTTCCCTCAACCTTATCCTGTCAGATACTCAATTTTTTCCTTATAGGCTCTGAATTACACGGATACACTACGCCTATATGTAAACAGAGTATGCACTTCTATTTCCTAGTCCTCCAGACCTGAACAATTACAAAGAAAATCGAATTACTCGAACCCACGACCCTGAGATTAAGAGTCTCATGTTCTACCGACTGAGCTAGCCAGGAGGCTGGGAACTGGGCAGGACGAAAAGCAGGCCTGCCCGCAGCTCATCACTACAGAGTGGCGCCTTCAGCTAGCTAGCTCTTACATGTAATATTAACCCATTTCCAATATTTTATATTTTACCACAAGGCTGGTGGCCCACTGGCAAGTTTGCAACATGTCTGTCTCTGGCTGTGGCTTCAAGGCTTCCCCCACTCTGCCTACTTTCTCCAGCACACAGCGTAGCTTTCCCCACATAGTTCTGGTTGCCCTGCCAGAGAGAGGCTCAAAGTAGTTCTTTATTAAGCAATGGTAATTATGGCATACAGAGTGGAATCCCAGACCACTTCCCCTTTTCTGTTTAAATAAAAAAGGTTTTAACTTTAACATAGTAAAATTACATATAACAAAACAAGTATCAAGCAAGATATAATATTACCTAAGTAAACAGGAGGTGCATTGCAAGCAACTTCCAAAACTCTAGAACTAACAGAGACATCTCACTGCCTGGACAGTCACCCAAAGTTCTACTGTATTGTTGAGATATCCATCTTATCTTCAGCCTACAGACCCATTGTATGTGGCAAACATTTCCATGAAGCTGGAAATTTCAAAGACAGTTCCACCTATATTGGCAGTTTGTCAGTCACTTTTTTCTGTGCCTTGCAGAGTGTCTGGCAGACTCTTTCAGGAAACAGGAACCCGGAAGGATGGTCTTAACTTTAGGAAAGTTTAACAGCCATTTTCCTGTGGGTCCTTTTTCTTTTCCTTCTCAAGCCTACGTATATTTTAAGCACATTGTAAATGTTTACAGTTGGTTTTGTTTGTTTGTTAGTTTGTTTTTGCCTGCATCAGCATATACTGTATATCTCCATCTTTTTCTGAGCACATGAATCTAATTTGCTAAACAGAATGGCTAGGATTAAAACCATGGCTTTGGCAGCTGGATCTGCCCTACTCCTTCTCTTTCTGAGTATCTAGTTTCATGGCAGAGGTACTCATGGGAGCCACATTTTTACCACAACTCTGTGGAGTTTCTAGGTTCATGCCTTTACCAAGAAGTAGCTGATGACTGCTCGTAAATACCATTTAAGTGTTTGGTAGCAAAGTTTTCTAATTTCAAGGTGCATAAATGAATTCAGCTTAATTTGTCTTGAGGTAGCAAGAAGCACTTTTTGTTTTCCTGAAGATGCCAGTATGCATTATTCCTCTGAGACAATGGCTGCAAAATATGGCCATTTATTTTTAACCCATTGACCATCAGGGCCCTGAAACTCATCAGGACTAATAACTGAGTACTTGTGTGACATTGATCCACTTAGAAAAAGTGACATTTTTTGAAATTAGTTCTGGAGTGAGGTGTTCTGCAACCTAACTTTTTTCTCTCTTCTATTTAAACGTATATAAAAATATTCTATTGAAAAGTTATTTAAAGTGTTAATTATATTGGCCTTCCTAAAGCATATTAGTAAAAAAAAAATCGATGCATCCATTATGAAATATATTACATCTAGGAACTTCTAGTTACTAATAACAAATATAAAGATAATAACAGTATTGTAAAGAAGAAAATGTAAGTCAACTGTCTGCTTTTAGTTGCTGTGTGTGCTTTCAAATTTGAAATATGCTCTATTTTGTGAAAAATTCAAATTATTATATTTAAATATATGTGTTTCTTTGGGTTACTTGAGACTAACCTGAACAAAATGCTTGTCCGTCTATTTCTTCTTATACATAGATGACTCCTGCAAACTGACTTGTGAAAATGGAGGGAGGTGCATCTTAAATGAGAAGGGGGATCTGAGGTGTCTCTGCTGGCCCAGTTACTCAGGAGGACGATGTGAAGTCAACCACTGCAGCAATTACTGTCAGAATGGAGGGACCTGCATACCATCCTCTCTAGGTAAATTCCTGACCATCTAATGTGTGCAAATCACTTGAATTTTCTTAGTGTGTAAAATATATGAGTTAAATAAAGCTTGATAATTTTGATGTAGCTTAAATCTTCATGAATTAATTTAAAAATAATTCAACAAAATCATAGACATTTATTTACTGCATCAAAGTTTAGTTTGCAAAATTAGTAATAGTAATGGACAATAAGCATATTGCTTAAACAAAGATCAAAATAACTAGCATTATCAGTGCCTTTTAATTTTCACTTCAAGGTCACATAATTACATACACTATACACATACTTTAAAAATAAAATAATTCCATATAGAATTTGAATACATATTTCATTTGAGTTAATTTTTTCCTTCCCCCTTTATTGTATGGTATCTCCCTGTGTCCTTTGTTCCAGTTTAAACTGGATATCCAGTTTTTAAGACACACTTTATTAAATAGGTTATCCTATTTAGTGCATGAGTTGTTGGTATTTTAATAAAATTATTTTTTTCATGCCTGCATTGATATACCATGGAGTTTTGATTATTTTCTATTGATAAACATATGTGTTTCTGTGAAAGTATTACATTGCTTTTATCACCATAACTATTTAGCTTAACTTGAGGAGATCAGATAATGTATCTGTGTGTGTATGTGTGTGTGTGTGTGTGTGTGTATGTATGTATGTGGTGTGTGTGTGTGTGTGTGTGTGTGTGTGTGTGTGTGTATGGTGTACTCATGTGTTTCTGTGTGAATTATCATTTTTACCTGTAGGTATTAGACCTCAACCAAATCTACTTTTCTCTGTCTTATTCCTTGAAACAGGGTCTCTTTACTGATCACAGCTTATCTTTTTGGCTATACTATCCGACAGTAAAGCTCCATAATCTACCTGTCTCCACTTTTTCAGTGCTGGTTTTATTTGCACACACTGCCATGCCATGCATTTATATGTGATGGCTGAAGAAGATCCAAACATGGGTCCTCTTGCTTGCACAGAACCCCTTGGGACCTCTTGCTTGCACTTTATCTGTTAGGGTTTGTTCCCAGCTCCATGGCTCTGAACTTTTTTTTATAGGAAAGATTTTATTTACTAATTTAATTCCCTTGCTTGTTATGGGTCTGATTAGGTTGGTTATATATTTTTATACATTGTTTACACACACATATATATACATATATATGCATTGTTTACACATAAATTTTCCCATTTCTACTAATATATCAAGTCTGTTATAACATCATGCTTTAAAATATTCAATTCTAATCTTATGTATTTTGTTGGAGTATGTTTAGAAAATTCACCTTTTGGTACTAGTTTGATAAATTTAGACCCTTTTTTTTTCTCTTGTTCAATCTTGTTCACCTTATCAGAGAACCAAATTATTATTGATTAATTCTATTTATTAATGTTTTAATATTTACTTCTTTAATTTATGCCAGTGTTTTTTATGATTTGCTTCTGTCTACAAAAATCAGTATTCTTATTCTTCTTACATATTTGTGCTTTTCTAGATATTTAAGATGCACCATTAGGTTATTTATTTCATTTCTCTTTGACTTTTTAAATGTAACTTACAACTCTCACATTTTCTTATAATTGGATAAGCCATGTCTCAGAAGCTCTGATCTCTTGTGCTCTTCATTTTGACTCTAGTAGCATCTTAATTTGTCATTAATTTCTTCAATGACTAACCATTTTTTCTTGATTTTATTGAGCTCTACATTTTTCTCTGCACCCCTTCCTTCCTATCTCCTCCCCTTCAACCCTCTCCCATGGTTCCCATGCTCTCAATTTACTCAGGAGATCTTGTTTGTTTCTACTACCCATGTAGATTAGATCCATGTATATCTCTCTTAGGCTTCTCATTATTGTCTAGGTTCTCTGGGAACTCATAGCTCAAAAGCATATTGTTCAGTCTCTAAGCAGTTATAAATATTTTAAAGTTTATATTGCAGATAGTATTTATTTGTGTTCCAAGAAATCTGATAAAATCTGTAAAAGTTATTTCCTTTATGTTTTGTTTGTCTGTTAATTTGCTTGTATGTTTGTTCATATATTAAATCTTGTTTGCTGGCCTATAATAGTCAGTTTTAGAGGTTATTTTGAGAGTCAGTGAGAAGAATGTATGCTCTTATCATTAGGGTTCAGTACTGTGGATAATGTTAGTTATAGTTGATCCATGTCTTAGCTTACCTGTGAGGTTCCTTCATTAATTTTTAATTTGAAGAACCTATATACAGATGATATTACAGGTTAAAAACACTCATGATTATTGTTCTTGAATCTATGCAGTATTTTATTTATTTGAGTATTTGTTTTATGAAACTGTTCCAGAGTGCATAAATATTTACAATAATTGCATCCTCTTGATGAATGTTCTTTTTCTTAGCCTTCCACGTTCTGCTTTGTTTCTTCTGATTAGTTTTAGTATAAAGTATAAGAATTGCTATATTAGCTTGTTTGTAGCTCATTTTTGTTTGCTAGTCTGACTTTCATTCTGGCTTTGATAATTTTGGGATATATTTCCCAGATGTATATCTTGTTAGAAACATACACACACCAAACAGATAGATAGATAGTTGGATAATACTTTTAAATTAGTTTTTACCTTTTAATTGATGAGTTAGGGCTATTTGTATTGAGTATTATAATTGAAAAATATTTGTTATTGCTTATGACTCTATAGTTTGATGTTCTATTTGGTTGGTTGTAGTTGTTTATTTCTCCTCAAAGTAATTTAAGATTTTATTTTATTTTTTTGCTATATTGGACATAATTGGCTTATATCCTGTTCTCCTTTTTTTTCCTTGTTTATGTGGACTGTATTTTAACCATCATCATATTGCCATCCTTCTGTGCATCCTAATCAGTAATTTCTCATCAGCATTGTATGTCTTGTCATACTTGATGTACTTTTTTTGAAATTATAATATTTCAATAGGTATTTTTTCTAGGTATCATAATTTGGTTGCAAATTATCTGATTTCAAAACAAGGTATATATTATTGTATATTTTTTTTCTTTTGGATTGCTGGTGCACTCTTATTTTATTTTATATTTCTCACTCTGTATGGTAGATGACATTTTTGTCTTACAGCTTTTAGTACCATTTCTTTGCTTTGTGTTGTTGACATCTAGATGTTCTCTGTTTATGTCTATTTGGGTATGATTCCCCATTTGAACATATAATTCTTTCTCTAGAACTGGGAGGTCCTTGACTATATTTTAACTGAAAATTTTGTCTAATGAATAAATTTCATCTCAGCTCCTTCTTTATTTTTAAACTATGAATTCTTATGTTTGATCTCTTGAATATACATCTGACCTCTTAAAAGTGTGAATTATATTCATTGCTTTTTCTTATATGTATAATACTGTTTCACACTTAGGCTTTATTTCTGACATTTGTTCTTCAGTTTTTTATGCCTTTTGATGAGAAAAGTGTCAATTTCCAGGTTTTTTTGTTTTCCTAAATTGAGTCTCACATGAGGTTTGTAGATGGCAGCACTAGGTCCATCTTTGTAGCTATGCTGTATTCTGTCTTGAGTGGAGTGACAGGGTTCTATTTTTGTCATCACTTGCTTTGATGTTTCTGAGAGTGGAGTTCAGAAAGTATTATAACCTAGTAATAGTCATTTTGAGAAGTGCCTACTTTCTTCCACTTTATGGGCTCCCTTTGTAATCCCACTTCTGCTCAGATTCCCAGTCTTTCTCTTGTACCCTGTCATCGCTGCTGCACACTGAATTGTTCAGACTTGAGTGCACTAATGTCATGCTGCTCCGTGCTGGTCTATGCTACTGAAAAGCTGCTACATTTTAAGGATTGGAAATGTTTAATTCCAAAATATGTGGATTTCTTTTCACTATACAAATAATATCCTTAAAAATCAAAACCAATTGTTCTTTAAATTAAATAAACTACAGCATAACATTTCCCTGAATGTGCTTGGCCATCTAAAATTACAACTGTTCTGTAGGAATTGTAAAATCTATGACAGTATAATTTTCAAATATAAGAATACAGTTAACATGTTAGGATATACTTGATATGTCACTAATTTATAAAATAGACTTCTTTGCAAAACTGTTTACTAGTTGTAAGTAAATATATTTTACCTATGAATATTATATTTACAAAATATTGGTGTTATAGATTGAAAACAATGTAAATTTTTGAAGCAAATTCTAATGGTTAACTCATGCATTTATCTTTGTTGATTTATTTATAGTAATGCCTTCAGGTGGTTCCTATGTGGAGAGTATATAAGTAGGGTTTGGGTCAAACTTAAATATAATATGACAGTTTTATATAACAATAATAATTAAAGAGAAGAAATATTAGTAATCAAAGGAAAATAACTGATAGTTGTTAAAGTTTTTAAGTAGGATGCATTTTTCTCATTCCTTATTTTATCTAAAATATGTATTACTTTAATGAAATATATGACCTATATTCATGTAGTGAAATACTACAAAATTAAATATTTTTAATTTATTAACTCAAAAAGGATATACTTGTATTAGGAGGAGCAGGCTGCTTGTCGTTCCAGCCGCGTGGCTAGCTTACACCCAAAATAACCACACAGAAATTGTATTAATTAAATCACTGCCTGGCCCATCATCTCTAGCCTCTTATTGGCTACCTCTCACATCTTGATTTAACCCATTTTTAATAGTCTGTATATCACCATGAGGTCATGGCTTACCGGGAAAGATTCTAACCAGCATCCATCTCAGGCAGGAGAACCATGGAGTCTGCCACTCTGCTCCTTTTCCCAGCATTCAGTTCTGTATACTCTGCCTCCCTAGGTTCTGTCCTATCAACTAGGCCAAGGCAGTTTCTTTATTCAACTAATGAAAGCAACACATAAATAGAAGGACCTCATACACCGTATACTACTAGTTCATTTCTATATCTGTTCATAGAATGATGAGTTTAAGATAAAACTTGCCTTGAGAAATAAATGGAAATTAGGATAAGGCACAGTATTAGTCAATTATTCTTTCATATGAAAACAGAGGATAGTTTATGAAACTCTTTACCTACTATGGGTATATCATATTTATGGAATTAGCAGCTGTATTGGCATTTAGTATTATTTTCAAGACTATTTGTTCCTTAAGGTAGAATTTTTATTGTTTGTTTATTTCCATATTTTCACGGGTGTGTCTGTTAGTTAGATATGTAGCATTACATGAAAGTCAACCAGGGTATGGACAAAATTGATTTAATGGAATAAAGCAAAAGGAATTATAAATTTAGATAAAATCCAAATACTACTAATACTGAAATTAGTTTTTAGGTTTGTAGAGCTTAAAACTGGATAAAAAGTAACAGTGCTTATTAAAAATGACCAAAATGAATGTGAATATTAAGCAGTGAGATACAGTTTGAATTGTAAAATTGAAATGAAAAGGACTCTAGAGAGGAGAATGCTAGAAAATAGATTCTATGAAGGCAGAAATGAGAAAATCAGGGAGAGCATTAAGTGAGGAGGGTTTATGACATTAGCACAAAAGAGTGCATGGTAAGATAAATAGCAACATTGGGGTACTTGAGAAAGCCATGAGAAACGTGCAATCTTAGAATTAGAATGCTTTAGTTTAATTGGACTCACTCTGCACAGGGAATAGTGCTCTCCAAAAAGCCATATTCTATCGAACAAAAATCACAGCTTTGAGTTGTTGGTTTGAGAGTCCTGGAGAACCTCAGTATGATGCAAGCTCTTGCAATTGCTCTTGGTTGCATGTCAGATAGCACTCCATGGCTTATGGAGGTTTGTTTTTATCAAAAAGAAATCTTTTCTTCAAGGGAAGAAAAGGTAATTTTTTTCTGAAAATAACTGAATTAGAATCTAAGTGTTGTACGGCTTTTGGTACCTGGAGACAGCTTGGACACCTGCTCTTATTTTAAAACATCCATGTTATATAAGAAAGCTCCGAAAACATGTTTTTCCTTCTCTGAGTGACTTTCATGGAGGGATTACTCTGCACATGTGTGGATCACCTGCTTCTTTCAAACCTGTGTCATTTGCTTCTTTCATTATTTTAAACATATTTATTTAATATTCATGGCTACAGAAAATACGTTTGATATAATTCACTCCCCTTCAATTCCTCTGCTCCTCCCTTCCATCGCTCTTCTTTCACAACATATTGTCATGTGCTCTCTGTGTCTTTGAACTGCTGCCGGGCTGTTCCTAGGTGTGGGATCATCTACATGAGTGTGGGTAGCCTCTGAGAGTTTGCCTCCATGAAGGAAACTACTCCTGTTTGAAGCAGTCATCAGATATCAAGGGATTCTCAGATGGGGCAGAGCTGCAGAAATCCATGCTGGGAATTTGACTAGCTTAACCTTCTAGATATGAATATAAACATTATACATGTGGTCTCAGTTGTGGGTTCATATGTGCAATCACACTTTTCATAACTGACGAATGTTATTTCATCAGAAACACATACTCTCCTATACTTAGAGTGTCTTCTATAATCATCTGAGTCTTGAGAGGAGGATAGTAGTTTCAACGTCCCATTTAAAACTGAACACCCCGTAGTGTGTTGTTCACTGCATGTTGATCAGTTATGGGTCTCCCTGTTAATCACTACTGCAAAAACAAAAGGCTTCTCTGTTTAGAGTTGAGCTAATCTATAGAAATAAAGATAAAAACTCAGGGGACAGCTTATTACTTTGCACATTTAACAAAATAATAGCTCTTGGTTCTGTTTTCCACTAAAGCCTATAACCTAGGCTCTAATGTTTTTGGCCCAGTTATTGGACCAAATCTGGTTTCCATCTTGTGTGGAGTAGGTTTAAATGGAATCAGAAAGTGGCCGATTGTTCCCATAACTTCAGGCCACTATTGTCATTTTTTTAAGCATGTGTATCTTTTGCCAGGTTAGTTATTATTGTTCTCCATATTCACAGCTGGGTAATACTACTGAAGATTCCATAGGCCTCATAGTATATGTAGTTCCTTCCTGCACTTTGAAAACTAACCAGTATAAATTAAGCTTCAAAGTCAGTACTTACTGGATTTCTCCTTGTCAAATATCACAAACATATGGGGGCCACAGCAATACAGGCTTGCTCTCAAGTTCTAAAGGGAAACCAAGAGAAATGACTATAGCCTGTAATATTTGGGGAAATGCTGTCTAGAAGATCAAAAAAAATTAAGACAATTAAATAAAAATTCACTATCTTTAGTATTTGTATTGGATTTCTTATGTCCCCTATTGCTCTCACGCACTTTAGCTTTTGTACTTTGTCCCCTGCTGCTCCTAGGCTGTTTCTCAGTTGCATTGCTCTTGGCATGAGTTATTTCTTTTTAAGCCATGCATGAACTCATGGAAAACAATGAAATAATTCATTTTCTGACATGCGTTTGTTTTCTGTAGTTGCCGTATTGGAACCTCATCAGTTTCTCCACTTAACACCTCGATTTGTTTTCTTTTTCTGTCTTTATTTTCACACTAATTTGCCAGATGAAATATTTTCTTTTCATATCAACAGTCAATAGAGAAAAAAAAGTTTGCTACCACTGTAAAGAGCCCTTCTGCTATTATTCAGTAAATCATTTTTGGAAACAAAAAAAAATCATTAACTGGCTCAGCTATAATAATATATAGCCCTCATCCCTTTTTTTGTAACATTGATAGATATTCATCTACCACCAGACAGCATTTATAAATACTTTATTTTAAAGTGGTGCTATTCACTATAAAAAATAAGCATGACTTTCTTTATCTGCACAGAATTTCCAGTATTTTCTTGGTGTTTTTTTAAAAGATGGAACATTCTTTCCAACTACTTAACACATTGTAGAAGTTTATTCATTCTTTAATATTTTATTCCTTCCAAATACTTCTTTAAATATTGGCCACTTTCTTGAGAGTTTGCCTCTGGAAGCAACTTATTCTTACTCTTTCTGCAGCCACTGACCTCTGGTAGTTTCTCTCTAGGGGTGGAATATGTAAAATTCCATATTCATACTGTAATCCACAGATCTTGTCATCATATTGCCCTTGATCCAGGAGCATATTGTTGAGAACTCCTAGATGCATTTTCCTTGAAATTCCACAATACCGAAAGTAATAAAACCATGAAAACTATGTGTCACCCTTCGAATAGAATCTATTACAATATAGAAAACAATTGGCTCATTATCATATTTAAAGCCTTAATAAGCCTTATTTCATGTACTTCTCAGAGATTTGTTTTTGCCCAGAGATTATCAATGATGAATTCTCTGATGGTACAGACATCCTTTATTCTGTCAGAAGAGTGGTTTGTGAGCCCTGCTTGAGCCCTGTGACTGAACCCCTTGTTGCCATTTATACTTGTGTGTTTATATCCATGTGTCTTCCACAGAAGCTTTCCTTCTCTGTGTGTCTGCCACTGCAGTTCATGCTTACTGACAGACAAGGCAGAGACGTACTACTTCTTTATGCAACATGGAAAGCATACAGGAATGTTTGCTATGATGATAAATTATTTTCCAACAAAAGAATGAGGGAAAATATGCAAGGATGATCCAGGGAATGTTCTGCTATGTGATACTCACATTAAACTGCTAAATCATTCATTATTTAGTAGGCTACCAGTAATTTGTTTAACAAGTAAAAATATCAAGTTTAGACAAATTATAACCCAGTGGATACATATGTCCCAGTGGATGCATAATGTTTAGTACTAAACATTAGTGTGTATATTTGAGTTAAATAAAATACTTTATTAGTAGAGGTAACCATTATCCATATTTCTTTTTTAAACTCATTAAAACATCTTCCTGAAGCATGTGTCTGCTGATCCTTTTTGCACAGTCAGCACTGGTGGCACGTAGCAACAAATTATGATTATTTGAATTTTATAACACAAATAACATCTCTGACACACTACATGAGTTGAGAAAAAATAATTGAAAATTAATGAAACACATGAGAAAAAAATGAACAGTGTACAGTACAGGTATTCATAAACAATCCATGATCTGACCCCACTGAATATCAGATATGTTAAGTTTATGCTTCCTTGGATGTGCAGGCTGACTGAGATTGAAAGGTTCTTGGTATAATAAAGTCACAGTACAAATTGTACACAGACCTTTCCCGTGAACTTGGTGTCCTACTTTCTATCTACTGACTGACAGCATGTTTTTGTCTGTTTTGTTCCAATAGGAAGGCCCACCTGTATCTGCGCCCTGGGCTTTACAGGGCCCAGCTGTGGCAAGCCAGTCTGTGAAGATTCTTGTCACAATGGCGGGAGCTGTGTGGTGACTGCAGGGAACCAGCCTTACTGCCACTGCCATGCAGACTACACTGGAGACAGATGCCAGTACTGTAAGTTCAGTGTCCCCCCTCAGCTGGCCAGCAGCATGTTTCAATGTTTGCATTAAGTACTACCTTGGTTCACACCTGGGCTCTCTGCTCTGCTCTCATCATTTTAGCCACAAACCTTTTTTTTTTTTTTTCTGTTCATACTCCTGTTACTTAAACTCCAATAAGTTTTACATTTTCTCTCTCCTATTCTAAGAAATATTTTCGTATTTTTGTTTTCTTTCCCAGGTTATGTTCAAAGGCCCATTATTATCACCATTCCCATATTTGCATACTCTGAACTCCCTACTTCTGTCTTCTCCTGGCAACCTGTAAGGATCATCATCTTTTCCCAACCCCCACCTCTCTAGGGTGGCACAAAGGGCTGCAGATAGAGAAAATCCAGAGGTGGTCCTGCTTGTCTCAACATCAGCTGCCTGGACAGAACCAGAATTCCTGTCTCCAGCTTCCTAGACATTTCTCTCTCTAGCCAAGTCTCTCTGAAAAAAGACAAAACCCCAAACTTCCCTTGCCAGCATCTATTAGTCACAACTTTATTTCCCTGTGTTCATCTTCTCTTTTATCTGGTAGCAGCATTCTTTCAAAATATCTTTCTTGTCATATTCCTCTGTCTCTGTTTCTCCATTGACTTCACTTCTGCCAAGTTTCTGTCTTGAACCGTGGAAACAGCTCTTAGGAGACTCAAGTTGATGATTTTGCTATGCCCAGTGGTCAAGTCTCAATTCCTTTTACAATAGCTTTCACGAATTTATTGACCTCTTTTTCTAAAGACACATTCTTCCCTCATCTTAATAGGCAGTATTTTTGTCTCTTCCCATTTATATTTTGTTGCATCTTTGCTTATGAAGACCACTCCAATTAACTATGGCTTTCTTGCTTGTTGAAGGTAAAATGTTTAACTCCAGTGCAAACACTGTTCTGACTGAAAGTACTACACTCATCTCCACTTCCTCTATTTCCAAATATTAATGATTCTTATTCAACTTCTCACAATTCACAATAAACCCAGTGACTTCTCAAAATAATGTTTTTAAAACACCATTTTTTTATTCTGAATACATAGTATTTAAATTTTTTGATTGCTTCATGTTTCATATGTACAAATAAATTAGCCAACAAATATCTAGATGACTTTACATAACTTCTCTGCAGGGTTTTCTTTCCTTTTTTGGTTTTGCTGAATACATAGTATTTAAATATTTTTGATTGTTTCATGTTTCGTATGTACAAATAAATTTGCCAACAAATATCTAGATGACTTTACATAAATTCTCTGCAGGGTTTTCTTTTCTTTTTTGGTTTTTCGAGAAAGGGTTTCTCTGTAGCTTTGGAACCCATCCTAGAACTGGCTGTTGTAGATCAGGCTGGCCTCAAACGCAGAGATCCACCTGCCTCTGCCTCCCAAGTGCTAGAATTAAAGGCGTGCACCACCACCATCCAGCAATCTGAAGGGCTTTCACAGACATAAATGATGACTCTAAATCTATATATCTGGATGAATCCTTACTCTAAGTTTCAGGTCTTGTTTTCAATTTTTTGGGACAACTAATCTTATCTCTCAGGTAACCTGACATTCCTCATCTTTAATTCTCACATCTTTCCTTTGTCTTTAGCAAGAAACATTCATTACTCAGCCCAAAACCTTGAAATCTTTGTTGGCGCCTCAGAGACTTTCATATCCTGTCTTTACCTTTAAAGCACACCCAGAATGTGGGCCCTGCTCATTGACTCTATTCTCACTCAACCATTCAAGCTGCTAGGACCAGGTTTTCTGTTGTATTACTAAACAATATTCTTACTTCTCTTCTTTGCCACTGGTGTATATTACCAAATAACAGTCACATTTGTATATGATTCTCTTTGTTCTACAGTGTAAACAGAGGCAGAGCATTGCTTTTGTCCTACAGCTTCTGGGTTCCAAATAATCACACAAATGTATATATTAATTACAGAATGTTTGGCGAATAACTCAGGCTTAACACTAACTAGCTCTTATAATCAATAAACTCATTTCTGCTAATCTACATTTTGTCACGTGGTTTTGTGACTTTTCCTGTTCTCTGGCACATCTTGCTTCCCTGGTAATTCACTGACATCTCTGACTCTCCCCTTTGTTCTTCCCTGTATCTCCATTTGGCTTTTCAGCCTGGCTTTATTCTGCCTTGCTATAGGCCAAAAGAGCTTTATTATTAACTAATGGGGATAATACACATTCACTGTGTGCAAACAGATCATCCCACAGGACGAAAGTGTACTAGGTATTATTATTTTTTTAATAATGATTTCAAGAATACAGCACTAATGCAGTCCACAGGGTCTTTTGAGTGGCACTCATGTATCTGTTTTAAGTTAGAGGCCTGATCAGAACCAGACAATCAGCTTTCAGGACTCAACCCTTAGATTTACTTAATGTTTACCAAAGTATACCTCACTCTGGCCAAAGAAGGAGGCACAGAACCAAGCTGCCTAAGCTACTTTACTTCATGTAATTATCCATCCTCATGTATTACAGTGGGACTGTATGTGCAGCAGTAAGGAAGCGGTTAACAATTGCTCTCCATTTCCTTCCTAAAAGTTCCTTTCTTCTCCTATATAGATGTCACTACAGTAGGCCTACTGTCATTTAACTATTGGATGTCCCAGGACAGCAATCACACAAAAGTACAATCCAATTACGCTCATGTAATCTCATCTATATCCTCACTACCCCATCCCCCTCCCATCAAGCACAGCAGTGGATGCCAATGTAACTGCTTCCTCTGAAAGCACTAATTTCTTTTTGTCTGTTTTGCTCAACAATTCTTAAAATTTTTAATGACTTCTAGGAAATGAAGGGAAATTCCAACTGCTGTCTCTCACAAGGTGCCGAGTTTATAACTCGCTCTTTACTCTCGTAGGGCCACAGCCATGACTATCCTCCCTCTAAACGCAACTTCTCTGGCATTGAGCCTATATCCAGAGCTTGCTAGTGAGCTTTTCAAGTCATTCACTTCTTCTTTAGTTTGAACTGACATCTGCCTCTTTCAACTCTGTTTTTATGTCTCCTTTCTTTGTTCACTCTGTTATTTTGTTTATTGTATCTTTTTCAGATGTGAAGCTTTTTTTGAAATTCAGCCTTGCAGCAACAGCTGATAAACAAACAAATAGTAATTTTAAATAGTAATTTAGTAAATGAAAGTGGACTGAAAAAGTTAATTAGACAATCAACATATTACATGAAAAATGTCTGTTCTATATGTGGTTAATCCATAGTTGTTATGTATGTCTGTATGGTGTTCTTGATATTTTGTTTTAAAGTATCTTGTATATTCCAAACTGACCCAAACTCATATATTTAATCACAACTGACCTTGAAGGTATTATAGAATTTTAATCCTCCATGCTATTTTCAGAATGCTCAGACTATAGGCATGTCCCACCACACTCCATTTGAGTTCAGTTTTTAAGATCTCTTCTTTATTCATTACCTTATACCAATTGATGCATTATACTCTATAAGAATTTTTTGTTTTAAATCAAATAATCAGAATTCTTGATTCTTTTTGAACTGCCTTAAAAATGCTATATAGCCATCATTACAGAATTTTGCATTCTTCCAAAGAATAAATTCAGTTAGCTTGCATCTTAATTGACAACTTAATAGAATCACAGTGTGTGGCAGCCCGCTGCTTTACCAGGCTGTGCTATGATTTTATCCTTACTATTAGCAGTCAGAGTGCTTCCCGCCTTTTACTGCAAAACACTTATTTAAATTAACCAATTAATCCTCAGACAGAGGTTAAATAAGTTGCCCAGGGTCCTGAAGCAGGCAGAATTAGACCCCAGGAGTTGTTGATCAAGATGTCAGCTAACATCCCTGAGAACATTGATGCTGTTCTCAGGCTTTGCCATTAAAATGACAAATTCAGCCTCCAAGGAAGTGTAATAGATTCGGAACCCATCAGTGTGAGTCAGCAAAGTTCAGCAAAAAAATACTGTTTTGTCAAAAGTGTATCTGGCATATCCAACACTCCCGCCAGTAAATAAAGGAATGACACAATGGCTCATTATGGAACCTAATTATAGGCTATTAGTGGGAGGTAAAACATCACTTCTTAGTTGTGCTGCGTTAAAACGTCTCACACCTTCAGCAGCAAGGTACATTTCAGAGGACGGAATGCAAATTAATTGTAGCAGTAATAAATTTGGGAAAATATAAAGTAAGAAAGCTAAAATGTGACGCTCTTTAAGTTATTTGCTTAAGAATAGATAGAGCTGGATTTTCATATATGTCTAGAGCCAGGATTCCCACTATCCATCCAAGCAAATAAGCATAGCATTGTGCATGTGAATCGAGCTGTTGTTTGTGAAGTCAACACTGTCTGAGGTTATTGTTAATTAAAGGACAGTAGCACTAGGGCAGAGCAGTCCATTAAGCCAGCTACTCTCGATGACATTCGAAGAGCATGTGCGTGGCTCCTTCCGACACATTATCAGGGCAGACACGAATTGCTGTGTCTCTGAGGCTGAAACAACCACTCAACTTTCAAAGGCTAAGATTTCCAAGCAAAAGCAGTTTAGATTGAAACAGCACTGAAAGACCTAAAAATAAGGCAAAGATATAATATTTTTTTGATGTTAGAAGGATAGTTTTAAAGTAATTTTTGAACAATATCTGAGTTGTGGACATGACTCTGTTGTGTTGCTGTAATCAGATTATGTTTAGCACTGTTCTTCAATGAAGTACTGGACTGTAGTCAGCGGATAAGTTCACGTGGTGACCCCCTAATGTTAGACTGTGTAAAAAGTTGTGTCAGCTTTTTCCTACCACCAGGTAAGAATCTGTTGTGGTGTTCAGGAAAGGAAATAAGATGCCATGGAAGAGGTTCATGAAACAAGGGGCCGCGCTAACACTGCTCACAGAAAGAGCCCAAGATCCATTGTAAAGCTTTCTTCCCACAAGCGATATCTGAGGGGGCCTGAAGAGAACGTCGTCAGATGAAAGGGAACAAGAAGGGCAGCATATGAGGAAGAAAGGAGGTGAAATCCTGTGGAGGACTGTGGGGAAGTGACATTTGCAGAGTGTTTGGTGCAGTAATCACACCCTTACATGCCAAGGCATTACGAGACATGAAACTTCTGTCAGTGCCCATAGTACCTTTGAGATGAATATTATCAGTATATTTCCCAAGTCTCCAAACTTAGATTCAGGGATTTTTTTTCCTTATATTCTTTATTAGAGAGTGTAAGATCTGAAAATTGTATGACTCCCAAATCAGGCTTCATTTTATACAGTATCCCGCCATCTGATGCTCTGTCCACACAGTGGCATACAGTAACCCGGTCTTCCAAACTTCTACTTTGATAAAATATAGGGTTTTCAAATTTGAGTTATTAAGCTGAAAGTAAATCTAAATAGAGAGAGACCTAAAACAACCAGAAAAAAGTAAAAGAATATTTTTAGCTGTCACCTATTATTACAAAGACGAATGGAAACTGAGACCATAACTGGAACACCATTGACCAGGAAGTGGAACGGCGCTACAGTCACGAAGAACTTCCATGTTTGTCACGTTTTGAGGTTCTTCACAGCAGTCAGGGTTGCAGTGGTATAAGTTCTTGAGCACAGTCTACCGGGTGTCTTGAAATCCTTTTCCTCTCTTTTATTATTATTATTATTATTATTATTATTATTAAAATTTTCCGCCTCATCCCCACCTCCCATTTCCCTCCCGCTCCCTTCAATTCCCTCCCCCTCCCTCTCTAGTCCAAGGAGCAGTCAGGGTTCTCTGCCCTGTGGGAAGTCCAAGGTCCTCCCCCCTCCATCCGGGTCCAGGAAGGTGTGCATCTAAACAGACTAGGCTCCCCCCAAAGCCAGTACATGCAGTAGAATCAAAACCCAGTGCCATTGTCCTCGGCTTCTCAGTCAGCCCTCGTTGTTCTCCACAATCAGAGAGCCCGGTTTGATCCCATACGTTTTCAGTAGAGCTGGCCTTGGTGAGCTCCCATTAGACCAGCCCCACCGTCTCAGTGGGTGGGTGCACTCCTCGAGGTCCTTTTTCTCTTGATGAGAAGAAAGCAACACCTTCATTTACTCATGCTCTGGATTCAGTCTGCATTAGCAAACATGTCCTTGGAGTCCTCTTTCTAACTTTCAAACATAGCCATTGCTTCCATGGCAATCCTTGCTCCAGCTGTCTATGCCCTTTCTTCTTTACTTGGGGTTTATCTATGCTGTTGGTTGGCTGTCTAATTCGGTACCTTGTCTTTCTAGCTTTCCATTGTCCTGGGAACTTGGTACTTCTGTTTTTCAATTGTATTGTCAGTATTCATATTCTTGACTGCCCCACTAGAAGTGACATCTAGCCTTGGGGGGTTGTCCTGTTGGATCAGCTCTGATAGAGCATCAGTGGCTGGAATCTGAATGAGTGTGCACAGAGATGGTGTCTCTAACTTTTATGAGTAGAAAAAGATCAGGTCCCTTGAAACATCTGTGAGTTTGTACACAGGTGGTTCCCTCAGTGTTCGTGAGCATGCACAAAGCTGGTGCTTGGAGCACGTGTGGATACTTGTAGAACACCAACAAAGCTAATATTCCTGTGTCCAGCCTGCTGGGAGCAGGTATTTTCTGTGTTCTGGTAAAATTTCACTTCAAGGAAGAGCAAAGCTCTAGGAAAAATTTCCACGCAAGTTCTTTAAGATTCACGTCTTTCTTAAAGAGGTGCTCTCTCTCCCCTCAGCATTGCTGCCTGCCACTTTTCACAGTAAGATCCACAAAATTAAGTACTGTATAACATCAGGTCAGTAGTTCTTAACATCCTAACACAACTGCCTTTTAATCCAGTTCCCCATATTGTAATGGTCCCCAAACATTAAATTATTTTCACTGCTGCTCTAAGTTTGTTACCACTATGAAAAATAATGTAAATATTTGATGTGCAACACCTGTGAAGGAGTCCTTCAACCTCCCTCTCCACGCCATTTCTACTGCACAGGGTTCATGAACCACATCTTGAGAACCATTGCCCTGAGTGTTCTTGTGTGTGCCATTTGCGAAAGAATAAATTAAACTGGCATGGTCACTTCAGAAGAGAGTTTTGCAAACTCCTTAAAATTAAATATGTTCTTTGTGGGAAATTTATTCTACAAGTTAAATATCAGAACAAATCTATGGACAAAAAGAAATCCACATCCCACAGACAGTATGCTCTAATTTTTTATCTTGAAAGAAAAAATATTGTAGCCAGGAGGTATTTGTGCATGCCTTTAATCCCAGCACTCGGGAGCCAGAGGCAGGCAGATCTCTGTGATATTGAGGCCAGCCTGGCCTACAAGAGCTAGTTCCAGGACAGGTTCCAAAGCTACAGAGAAACCCTGTCTTGAAATACAAAAACAAAAACAAAAAACGAAAAGGTAAAGACTAAGATTCAAATTAAAGGTTATAAATATTTATATGATTTTTAGTTACTCCTAATAAAGAACGATGACGGAAGGGTCAGCTAATGGAACTGTAGTCTTAGTACTTTTATATTAGATCACTTAAAAGATTCTCAGGGTTACAAAAATAGAGTTAAATATGATTGAGATTAATAGAAAGACTAAAATCATGGGAATATTTTAGTATAATGTTGTTTACTTATTAAGAACATAAAAATAAGAAGGAAATATTTCAGTATGTATTTACATAAAGTAATTTAAGGAAACAACAGGCAACTACTTCCAAAACAGAGTAAGTTGTATGCGAGTTAAGACACATACTTTAATTATTAAAAAAAATTATTTAATTAGTATATAATAAAAACACATAGGAGGTTGAGTATATAGCACAGACGGCAGAGTTTTGCCTAGAATATGAAAGACATTTCCATCATCCAAGCACTCAGGGAGAAGATACAAGAGGATCAACAACTTAAGGCTATCCTTAGGTGTATAGCCAATTCAAGACCAGTTTGTACTACATGAAACATGTCTTAATCAACCAAAATTACAAGGGTTATGATAAATGTCTTGACAATGACATATTTTCATAACCAGACTTTCAAAAGAGCTTTCTATAAGTGGACATTCAAAGAGAATACCTCTTTCATATTAAAGTGAGGCAAATACTCCAATACTACCATTCAAATAATACATTAAAAATCAATATACAATCAGAATTAAATTTGCATGACAATCTTTAGTTTACTAATATTTTATGGAATTACCTAATTCTGATAGCATAATTGTGAGTTATCTATTGTGTCTGTGTGTGCATGTGTGTATGTATATTCGTATGTATGTGTTTGTGTGGGCATGTGTGAGTGCACATGCACAGAGGCTAGATGTAAACTTCAAGAGCCAACCACTTTTTGTTCCCCAGTTGCCATCCATGTTTGGTTGCTGTTTTGTGTCACCACTGCCCTGAGACTCATAGGCCAGTCTGGATTGATATTTAGTCCTGGAGGTCTGCCTGACATCTCTTCTCCAGTGCTGTTTATAAGTATGAAATGTCTCCTTTTCACCTGGGTACTACACATCAAAGAAAACATTCTACCCATCAAGTTGTTTCTCTAGCCCTTCCAGAAAATCTTTATCTCTGTTCCATATTTTTACACTTGTAATTTTAGCAGTATTATCAAATAATTCCAAGGATCTGAATCTGAATACTCTCTTTTGGTTGTTTCCCCATTTAAAATCATTTATGGTTTCCTATACAAGGAACTGTAATCCTTTCCAACTCATCCTCTTCCTCTCCCATCAAGCCTTTTGAACAAGCCCAGCCACTACATTGTCATCTTCTTTTTGCATGTGATCCACTGGTTTAATTGGAGTTGCTCTCAGGAACACGGCAGAAGGTAATTTGCCAGAGCAATAGCAACTCTTCGATTACAGTATCTCTGAGAAATCCAGGCTTCTCGATGCAGACATTTTCTTCCCTGCAAAGTTCACTTGGTGTTTGGATACTAACCTCCCCAACTCTCCTTCTGCTTCACATTCCCATGAGAGGGCTCACTCTCGCAATCTCGTGCAATTTTAACAGCAGTACAGATGTCAATGCTCATTTCCAACAAAAAGAAGAACATTCTTGAAAAACTACATGAGACAATGAAATATAGGCTAGCCCCACTTGGATGAAGGGTGAATGAAATTTGCCACAGAAATAACATAGCCTTCTCAATGATGTATACTGATAAAAACTGGGCATTCATTCTTCAGAGCAACCCATATTTCAAAATCTCTGCTGGTAATTAGTAGAAGCAGTGATTCCAACCAAATCTGGGCTTGGAATTAAGTAAACCATGTGTACACATAAGCAATTATCTGCCAAAGGAATTGGGCATTTGCAAACAACACAGGACATAAATCCTGTGAGGCAAAGGAACACATTAAACAAAAATATTTACCCAAGCCTTTTTGACAAAAAAAATTGTTTCAGCAAAATCCCATGATTCATATTTTTCTTTAAAATAAAATAATATTTTAAATCAAATTTGAACCAAACACATTTCATGTGAAATGTCAACTAACAAGCTTAGAAAACAGGTTTTGTACCATAAACCTTCAAATAGTTTAAACAGAGGCAAAATAGAATAATTCTCTCAAAACTAACATCATAATCTTTATGTTTAACTCTTTGAGGTATAATTACAGTTATTGGGGACCTCTGAGTGCCAGCCTCAGTATCTCTTTCAGGGTTCCAAAGAATACTTACAGCAAACACAAGACTGAGATCTGAGGGCAAAATAAACTCTCCACTACATACTTTCTGGCATTAGTTGCTTTAGTCTTCTATTCTGAAATTTCCAGTTTATATTTAAATGCAAAGCAAAAGCAATTTTCTGAGCATGGATGTCCCTTTATCTTTGCAGGTCCCAAATGTGATCTATATGAAGACTCCTTTCCTGACTTCACGTTCTGAGATAGTTGAAGGGAGAAGGGATATCTAATTTATCTCAAGGAACAGAACAGGGATATGACTGTGGGAATAGAGATTTCTGGCCACATGACAAAATTTCCCACTGGAGGCCCAACAGAGTGTTGGGGGTTGACCCAATATACCAGTACATGGGAAAGAATTATGTCCGATAATCCCTACTCTGCCGAATCTTTCACGAAAGGAGAGTGCTTATGGTTTCACAAGAGATCTACTATAAGAACAGTCAATATACAAAAGATATAGGCAGCACCTTTCAAATCTGGGTTTATCTCCATCAGAATGCATTCATTCTGGTGGGTCATCCTTCTGCTCTCTCAACTGAAATCAAACTGCATGATTCCTGTGGACCATGGCAGAAAATAAACTAAGAGTCATAAAATATATACTAGAACATACATTGATAAGTACGAAGCTGCTCAAAGTTTTATATTAAAGACACTAATTAAAAGAATTTTATATAAGAATGGAAAAAATTAAATTCAGTATGACATACTCAAATGAATTTCCCAAATTTTTATCTCATAGTTTGAATTTCAGTGTTTTATGACATAGAAAAGAATTACCTCCTTTATTCTATTGTTATCTAATTAGCAAAATAATGAATACAACAGAAACAGTGACTAATTAAAAAATTCATTGAAATTAACTCTAATGAATACAAAAGTATATCACTATAACTATAAAGGTATGTATTTTAAAATATACAAAAATATACAACACATAGCATAACAATTAAAACATCAAAGTTAAATAATAAGTAAATACCAGAAGTGGTCAATGATATTTTCATGTTATTGGTGCTTAAAACAATAGCTGAAGACTGCCCCTCCTGCTGTGGACTGATGGAGGAATGTCTATGTGTTACTTTCATTATTAATAAAGATACTGCCTTGGCCCTTTAAGAGACAGAAAATTAGGTAGGCAGAGTAGACATAACAGAATTGTGGGAAAAAGGAAGCAGAGTTGGGGAGACGCTTCAGGCAGTCGCCATATGTGGTCACCATGCTTCTCCTCTTTGAGATGGATGCAGGTTAAGATATCTCCTGGTAAGCTACCCCTGGTGGTGCTATATAAATTACTAAATATAGGTTAAAGCAAGATATGAGAATCAACCAATAAGAAGCTACAGATAATGGGCCAGGGGCCAGGCAGTATTTAAATGAATACAGTTTCCGTGTAATTATTTTGGGTAAAGCTAGCCGGGTGGTGGGACACAACCTGCCTCTCCATTCTACAGTGGACTATTTCATGGGATCATATGCATTCCAGGTATGAGACCTTAGGAATAGAAAGCCATTAGTGCACTGATTCTGAACCTCTGGGTCACAACCACATTGGGAGTCAAACAACCCTTTCATAGGGGATTTATATCAGATACCTTGTATATCAGATATTTACATTACAAGTTATAACATAGCAAAATTACAGTTATGCTGTAGCAATGAAAATAATTTTATGGTTGGGTTCACGGTAACATGAGGGACTGACGATATTAAAAGGATCACAGAATTAGGAAGGTTGAGAACCACTTCACTAGTGCAAGGATCAGGTAGCTGAAGATAAATTCTGAGAAAACTTTAACGTTATGAAGTCTTCTATGTGCAGATATCCACTATGAACAGCTCAGTTTTTTGAAGATGCTGTTTTCTTTCCAGTGTGTGTTTCTGGCTTCTGTCAAATATGACATGTACCTAATTTCATTGACCAATCTATCTGTCTCTATCTATCTGTCTGTCTGTCTGTCTGTCTGTCTGTCTGTCTGTCTGTCTATCATCTGTCTGTCTGTCTGTCTGTCTGTCTGTCTATTCATCTATCCACCTCTTCCTTCCTTCGTTGTTTCGTTCCTTCCTTCCTTCATCTCTTCCTTCCTTCCTTCTTTTCTTCTTTCTCTTTTTCCCTTTCTTTCTTTCTTTCTTTCTTTCTTTCTTTCTTTCTTTCTTCCTTCCTTCCTTTCTTTCTTTCTTTCTTTCTTTCTTTCTTTTTTTCTTTCTTTCTTTCATTCTTTCTTCATTCTTTCCTTTCATTCTGTCATTCTCTATCTATCTATCTATCTGTCTGTCTATCTATCTATCTATCTATCATCTATCTATCTCACATACTACTAATGGAATGATAAGCAAGATGCAGAGAATGTAGTTCTCAGATGCTGTAAACCACAAGAGAAGTGGAAGGCAGCAGAAATTAAGCAGATAAGCCCTGAGAAACAGCTTTCCAACTACAGTGCAGAGAGCAGCTCTGCTTTTAAACACTCTCATATCTTGGCTTTCAAGGCCTGAGAACGTGAAAAATAAAGTATGCTTTCTCTCCAGGAAAGGTCCACAAGTATGCCTTATTAGAGTTAGAAAGTGATTGACTTAGTAAAATGCAAATTGGATTTTTTTCTAAACTGTTAGGCTAATACCAATTTATTGTACCAATTGATCATGAACAAATACTTTTCTGACCTTCTGTGGATTCAGTTTTATACTATGAAACCAATCATGTGCAATGTATGAAATACATATGACAAGTAGAGCAAGGTAGCATAGCATGCTGTATGCCCTGAATAGGTCACAGATAACACCACAGTGTATAGATACCAGTTCCCATTTAGTGTTCAGAATTCCAAGTTCTAACATTTTGAAAATACTTCTCTTTTTATATTGAGTCCAAAACTATGCTTATGGGATTAAATAATGAATCCAAAGAGTCTCCTTAGTATAAAACAACAACAATAGCAAGTACACTTAAATCCAGTTTTCATTAATATAAAATAAGTCTGTCAATAATTTCACATTCTGTCTAATTTAACAAAGGGATATACAAATATGCATACACAAAAAATAAAAGAATATTTTAGTCATTATTTACCATTGTTGTCATGTAGCAGGTTAAGGTTTATGAATTATATTTTTATCTTAACTAATATCATTTAACATTATTTAACAGCTAAATAACTAAAAATAAATTTCTGCCTCCAAATACAATCCCTGTGGTAGATTTAATTAATTATTTACATTTTGTAGAATAATTAAACATTTTAAATTGAATCCATATAGAGTTGTGTGATTTTCAAGTTACTGAAGCATAATGATTCTTTTTTCTATTTTTACCTTTTTTAAAAAAAATTTTATCTTTTATCTTTTAAAGAAAGAAAACAAGGTATCTATTTTCATCGTACATACCAATCCAACTGCCCACTCCCTTTTCTACCACCACTCCCTCCACACACACTCCCACCCCTCCCCCATCCAATCCTAAGAGAGGGTAAGGCACATTGCTTTGGGGAAGGTCCAAGGCCCTCTGTAACACGAAGGGGTCAGGCCTGTTAGTTGGGGTTTCTGTCCCGCCCGGTACCTCACGGCCAGCAAGCCCCAAAGAAATAACACAGAGATCTCTATAAGTTATAAAGCTGATTGGCCCATTAGCTCTAACCTCTCACTGGCTAACTCTTCTTAATTAACCCATTTTTTGATCTATGTTAGCCATGTGGCTCAGTACCTTTTTCAGTGGTTGCAGATCACATCCTGCTGCTTCAGTGATCTGGGCAGGAGTGGGAGGAATCAACTTCCTCCTTCCCAGAGTTCTCCTGTTCTCATTATATAATTTCCATGTCTGGTCTGGCTTTCCCGCCTATACTTTCTGCCTGGCCAATCAGCGTTTTATTTAAAACATGATTGACAGTTTACAAACAATTCTCCCGCACCAGCCCTCCCTACTATATCTTGACTGAGCAAGATATACATCCAAAGAGAATAGGATCCCAAAAAGCCAGTACAAGCAGTAGGGATAAATCCTGGTGCCACTGCCAGTGGCCCCACAGTCTGCCTCAGCCATGCAACTGTCAGCCCCATTCAGAGGGACTAGTTTGGTTCTATGCTTGTTTCTTGCCAATCCTGCTGGAGGTGGCCAACTCCCATTAGCTCAGATAGACTGTTTCAGTGGGTGAACCCATTATGGTCTTGATGTTTTTGCATATTCTCGTTCTTTCCACTCTTCAACTGGACTTTGGCAGCTCAGTCCAGTGCTCTGATGTGGGTCTCTGCCTAGAAGAAGACTCTATGGTGATATTTAAGATATTCATTGAGGGAACAGGATTGTCAAGATTGAGAAAGGACAGAGATGAGAGCAACGAAAGAGATATCTTGATCGAGGGAGCCATTATGGGGTTAGCAAGTAACCTGGCTCTCTAGCCCTGGGCGGTGGCATACACCTTTAATCCCAGAACTCGGGGGGGGGGGGGGGGGGGGGGCAAAAGCAGAAGGATCTCTGTCAGTTTGAAGCCAGCCTGGTCTACAAGAGCTAGTTCCAGGACAGGCACAAAAGCTACAGAGAAGCCTTGTCTCGAAAAAAAAAAAAAAAAAAAAACCAAACAAACAAAAAGAGAAACCTGGCTCAAGAGAAATTCCCAGGAATCCACAAGAATGACGACCCCAGCTAAGAGCCTAAGCAATAAAGGATAGCGCCCCAAACCTGCCTTTCCTTGTAGTCAGACTGAAGCATAACAATTCTAAGGTGATATCGATGGTTTATTCAATGCTTTTTGTTGAACTATGAATGTTCAAGAGGTATTAAAATACTTGAGGGAAGCATTCTTTGATCATGAAGAAACCTGTTTGTAATGCTTTAAAAGGAAAATGCTTAAAAAACAGTAGCATAGATTAGATGGGAACATTTCAGTCTGGAGGAGGTTTGTTTAACACGCAAATAGAATCCAGGAAGATGATATTTCTGTGTCATTTTCCACCCATAAAGCATCAGCAATCCTGCTCAGCTTTTCTTTGGTGTTCTATCTTTTCACCAAATGTTCTGTTGGTCTAGGGATACAGAGAGGTGGGAACTGCAACAGTGAGTGGCTTCTAAGGAAATCTCATGCATTTTTGCTCATGTCCAACCACACTTGTACTGCTCACTGAAAGGAAAGTTAAGGAATCTTAAGAATTGTAAGTCAGAATAAAAGAGCTTATCAGCTAGCCTTGTATCAATATAACACTTATCTTCTTACCCTGATTAATTGGATCCTAACATAGAAATAGAGAGGAATAAAAGCTTTATCAGAGAAGTCTCTTTTGTATATTATACAAGCTAATTTAAAAAATATTTTACCTACTATGTGACCATTTTCATATTAAGCAAAATTATATCATTTATAAAACTGAAAACAATATCCCATAACATATTTAAATGTTTGGTTGTTCCTTCCTCCTAGATGTGTGCCACCATTATTGTGTGAATTCTGAATCATGTACCATTGGGAATGATGGAAGTGTTGAATGTGTCTGTCCAACACGCTATGAAGGACCAAAATGTGAGATTGACAAATGTATACGGTGCCATGGAGGACACTGTATTATAAATAAAGACAATGAAGATATATTTTGCAAGTAAGTAGTCATCTAGTTTAATTCATAAAGCATCTGTATGCAAAAGACACATGGTTCCGAAATAAAGTATAAAGTCAATGTAACATTTTAATCAAAAGTTCTGCTTGTCTATTTTTTTAAAGATAGAGATGAAGTTCAAGTAAGCTCACTCTTCAACACTTTGCAAATATCTGAAGAAGGTGAACATCAATGATAGTATCAGATTATCCAGAAATAAAATATAGCCAAGACATAAGCAATAGTGAAAATATTTTAAAAACCTATATGTAGAGCTAAGGATATGACCCTGTTTACCTACAAAGGGTGTAATTCATGGCAAAAGCATAAAAATGAAAAGAGAGAAGAGGAGCAGGAAAAAGAGTTGGTTGTGGGAGGCATGGAAGAGACTGAAACAGAAGGAAACAGCAATAATGGGTACTTAGGGTATCTGCAAGTGATGGCTCATGAATCCAGACCATCATGGTGTATAAAGGCCAGTGACATTGCACAAAGGGTAAAGGAGCTAGGCTTAGAGCCACATTTATGTTTAAGCATTATTTATTTTAGTTCTACATTCAATAGAGTGAGATAGGAGGAATCCATGAAATTGTAGGACAAGTTTGGTCATGTGAAGTCTACCCCCAAATCCACGTTTTAGGAGAGAACCAACACCCAAACATTTTCTTCCGACCTCCATACCCAGAGCCTCTTGTTGGAATAATGGATGCAAGTATGTGGAATGTTCAATGTAGGTTTTTTTCATTAAAAGTAATCTCTCATTAATAGCCACAGTGAGTAGATTGGAATTTTTAAAATTCATTTTCTGATTAAGTGTCTTTTCTTTTGAGATTATAATTCTATTTTATTGGTTTGAGTTGAATCTTCTGTGGAGAAGCAATATATATCTTCAATGGACATAGGCACTAAGCCTTTTCTTTTCCTACTCTGACTGAGAGTTTCTACCTAAAACAAGTATATTGAATTATGGGTTCTAGGCAGCAGAGTGGATATGTACAAGTTCTACTTCTGTTGTCTTTTGAAATTTGTCTTTACAACTAAGTGAATAGGAACAGAACTCAGCAGCTAAGACTCATGACATTCAGTTTGTACCAGAAAACAACTTCTTGCCATGAGGTGAGAGGTCAGTCCTCATGCCAAAGTACTTTGAACAACAGTCTAAAAGAAGTGCTATGAAAGACTGGATGCTGTCATCTATTTTGATTAGGAGTATAATGAATCAGAGTAAGAAACTTAAGAGTGTTCTATAAAGTATCCCTGCCACTGAGTCCTCTATGACTTGTCAGATGAGTTATGTTACTCTGTAAAGGAAGATCCGATAAAATTTAATTGCAGGCTATGTCACAAAGTTTTATTTATTTTTTATTTGCTCTCACTATAGAATTTACTGTAAATGTGTTTTGTGTTATCTTTATGAACGGCATAAACTAGACCTAACAAGCTGAATCATTTGAAAGTCTACTCCTTTTAATTCAGGTAATTAAAAACAGGACTGATATTACTTTAATAAGTACATAAAATCAAAATAAATACATTGATCACACAAGTCACATGTTTGCAAAAGCTCAACAGTTCTTACTCACAAAAGAGTTTTAGTTTAGTTTGTACACATGGAGGGTTTTTTGTTTGTTTTCTTTATTTGGTTTGTTGGTAGTTTTTTTGTTTTAAACAAAATAAGATATAATTAGATAAAATAAAACCATCACATCAAAGTTGGATAACACAAACTAACAGTATGAAAAGTTACAAGAATAAACGTACCATTTGGTTGCACAATCAGGATTCCCATAAAAACACTAAACTAAAAGCAATTACGTATTCACAGGGGACCTGGTACAGACCAGTGTTGGCCCTATCCCTGCTGCTTCAGACTCTGTGAGTTTCATTCCTGTGGGCTTTGCTCACTTGATTTAGAGGACCTTGGTCTCCTGGTGTCTTCCTTCTCCTCTGGCTCCTAAGCCATTCTGACTTCTCCTCCGCAGGCTTTCCTGAGCTTGGGGAGGGATTGGATGGAGACCTTCCCCTGAGAACTGTGTGTTCCAAGGTCTCACTCTGTTCATACTGTCTGGATATGGGTCGATGTATTTTTCCCATGAGTGGAGAAGACTATCATCAGGTGTCATTTTCATCAGTACATTTTAATTTTTGTTATATTTTGTTATTTGTTCGTTTTTGAATCAGTCACATTTTGTTTGAACATAGGTTGATCCTGGCCTATCTAGTCTCTCATTCTTTGTCACCCAATCAGTACCAGGTTTGGACTGTATCTCATGGAGTAGGCCTTAGGTCAAATTCAACATTGGTTTGTTATTTGCTCAAGTTTGTGTGCCATTATTGTCCTAGCATTCTTTGTAAGCGGGACATATTGTAGGCCAAAGGCTTTATAGCTAGACTGGTGTTTATGTTTCTCTTTTGGTATCTTTCAGAATACCATTCCAAAGACACTAGGAAATAGGGATAAAGGTTCTATGGAGGCACAAAGTCAGCATCTCCCTGCTCAGTGAGTTGTGTAGGAGTTGTCTTCAACAATGGGGCCTTGTTGCCATTTATTTGGAGGACAATCTATTGTCTTGGCAACAAATGGGTTGTTTTGCATTTCCATGGACCCTTTTAGCCAACAATTCCGTGGGATGTAACCCAATCCCAATTATTTGGTTATAAGAGATGGCTAGTCTCCCTCACTGAAGAGAGACTTTATTAGGATGACCCTTCATATACTATAAGAAGTTTTCACTGTACTGGATTGTGTTCTGCATGACCTCTGTTCCTCATCAGAGCTGGTTACATAATGTTTTTGTTGAGTCTCTTCCACTTACACTAATATTTGTGGCTGTAAACTGTCTATAGACTCTTATGAGAATGATCATCACTACATGTTATTCTTGGAGATAGAAGTAAATACCATTGAAGAGAAGCTTGTAACTCATGTTGAACCACTCAGAGAGGATCCATTTGATATTAACTTTCCTATCAAATTTTTTGTACTTACTAGATAACTTGAAAGTAACATTTGAGAATTGATTAAACTAGAGATTGTGAATTTATATGACCTTTATGCGATTTTTATAAAAGATGACATACAGGAAATTGAGGCATTAAGTGGTATTTGTTCCATACTTAAAAATACTTAAAAACTTCTACATTCAATTACAAACCAAATGAAACATTAATAGGAAAAGAGCAAAAATTATCACAGATGTTGAAAACAAGAATTTAAAACAATTAATTTGAATTGTTTCTACTATTATTTAATATAATTTGGTATATAGTTATCATTTTAGGTAAAACGCTACAATATATAATGAGATAATTTTTCCTCTTTGACCTTATTCCTTTAATAGAATAATGATTTATAACTTTTCCTGCCTTTGTTTTCAATAAAAGTTGGAAAGAAGGAAAAGAAGTGCCTTAACATTCAATATTTCAGAAAGCAGTACTATTGACTGTCTATTTTGGCTCACTTTGTGTGTGTATTGTAAAGCCAATGTTCAGATCAGCTGTAAAAGATTTTACACTCTCTATTAATGAGGAATGTGAGACCTATCCAATGATGGGCTCTGGGTTTACACAGTCCAATTTTACAACTTGCACATAGTGAATTCATCACTCTTATTGATATTTAAAAGATATTCTATTTTGAAATATAATCTCTGTAGCATTGTCTTCAAATTCAAAAACTGACCAAAAATATATTCAGATCGTACATTTCTAGCCACCATACAATATACAGGAAAACAGGTGAATGTACATATAGTAAGACAAATACTAAGAGGGGGTTGGCTTCCTATCGTTCTCAGGGATTTTAATGTCACTTGGGAATACTCTAGACAGGGTGTGCTGTATCTTGAGGAAGCTGAGATGATATAACGTTATTAGTAAAATCAACTCCAGGGCTAGGAAGGGATGTTCTACAAAAGTCACCTACCACAGGAAGGTCAGAAATATCAGTCAATGGAGCTGAAGCCTTACATCACTACCAAAGTCATGTCTGGACTTGTAAAACAACTGACTTTGTTATCAATTGATGACCAATATCTGCATGAAATTGTAATCTCCTTTAAAACAGCATGTATACAGCTTTTTAAAAATGCTTCAGCAAGGAAATTAGGTTACCCAATGACCTGGAGCATAGATATATACATTTTCCACATTTTCTCAGGAGTATACCATGGCCAATACAGTTGTTTGTTTAACATACAAGACTGTGTTTTTGTTGTTGTTGTTGTTTGTTTAGCACTGCTAGGTCCATTTTACACGGAAGGAAGATGGTGTTTATTTCCAGCCCAGGAATGCAATGTGACTATTATTAGTCTCTGAGGTGTGATTTTCAAGAGTACTCAGCTGTTTGTGCTCCTGCATGACTCCTTCACTACTAGCTTTAGACTTTCACTAACTAACTCAATTTTGACAACAAAAATGTTAAGGACATAGAAGCTCACACCTGTAAGTGCTGCATCCTATAGGGTGAGGTACAAGAACTTATATGAAATCATAGACCAGACTTGGCTATGTAGTGTGTCATATATGCTTGGGCTAGAAAGTAACACCTTGACTCAAAACAAAGCAACATGTTTGACGTTGAATTGAATAATATGTATTTAACATTTGAATTAATTTGATATATTTATTTCCAATAATGTTTATTTTTATGCCTGTGTGCACAGCTTTGGGGCACAATCATATAACAGTGCACGTGAAAGCCAGACGACCAAGTGTAAGAGTTGCCTGTCATCTACTTGGTTGACAAAAACCTTTACCTACAGAATCATATTCACAAACTAATACCATCGGGCAACCAATTCTGTAGAGACAGAACCAAAATGATGGTTGTGAACAGCCTAACAAATCTACCTAATTGTTAACCTTAGGCGATGAGAGTCTCTTCCTTGAAAGAGGTGAATAACATTTCCAAGGATGACACACAATATTTCATCTGGCCTCTACGCACACAAGAACATAAACTCATGCCAGGCGGTGGTGGCGCACGCCTTTAATCCCAGCACTCGGGAGGCAGAGGCAGGCGGATCTCTGTGAGTTCGAGGCCAACCTGGTCTACAAGAGCTAGTTCCAGGACAGGCTCTAAAAAAAAAAAAAGCTGCAGAGAAAAAAAAAAAAAAAAAGAACATAAACTCATGTACTCTTATGTGAATATATATATACCTTCATACAGGTTTAAAATAATTACAATGCTAACATTTCTTTCTAGAAAATCCTATAGTGAGAACAGAAATTCATTCTACTTCTGTAGTGTGGCTTATAGAGCTCACTGTTAAGTGACCAAGTTCCAGTTAACTGAAAAATAAATTCATAATGCCCTAACATATGAGTGATATACAAGAGTATTTTCTAAACATATATTTAGCTGCTTTAAAGTTTTATCAAACAACTGTGTTGAAAATTAGTAAAATGCAAAAATAATCTGTCCTTATTCTAATAAACAAATATCTGCACATCTGCAAACCAGACCCAGATTTAAACCCAAACCAGAGGATTTCAGATGAAGCTTATTCTAGCTTTCAGATGTTATGTGTCAACGTTCAACACCAATAATGCTGGTGGTAACTATGCTTTTTTTTTTTCTTTTGTTGCTGCAGCTGCACTAATGGAAAGATTGCCTCTAGCTGTCAATTATGTGACGGTTACTGTTACAATGGTGGCACATGCCAGCTGGATCCTGAAATTAATGTACCTGTGTGTGTGTGAGTATCTCCTAATGTGGCTAATTTGCATAAGACAAAGCTGCATGTAGGTGGAGTCATGATCCTAATGTTTTCCTTTCTTGGGGTATTATTTTTTTTCTCATTTTTTTATTAAAAATTTCCATCTCCTCTCCTCCTCCTCCCCCTTCCCTCCCCTCCCTTCCACCCATACCCCCACTGCACCCCTCTCCAAGACAAAGAGCCATCAGTGTTCCCTTCACTATGTTAAGTCCAAGGTCCTCCCAGCTCCCCCTAAGTCCAGGAAGGTGAGCAACCAAACTGACAAGGCTCACAGTGAGCCCGTCCATGTTGTAGAGTTCATGCTCATTGCCGTTGTCCTTGGTTTCTCAGTCCTCCTCCACCAATATTTTTTTAAAGTAGGTGTGTCATGTATATCTCTGGTCAATTATCCCTCATTGACTCATGTGCTACATAAACCCTTTCTCATCAGTTTCTTAAAGATCTCTCGAGGAATAGCTCATTCAGTTCTTAGCATCGTATCATCTCAGACATTCACAAGTTTCAACTTGGAAATGCTTGGAAAACTGATGTGGTTTTATTGACCTTATTAAGCTATGTGAAACCTACAGATTATTGTGTGTGTATGTGCACGCGCGCACGTGTCTGTCTATTCCTCAGTACTAGGAATATGCTTCTCAAAAGAATATGGACTATGTTTTCAAATATATAATATGATCTGATGATTGTATTAGACTTAGAGAATGAAAAAATATAAACCAATTAAGTTCATGGCTCTCTCAGAGTACATTATGTGCAGCTGGGTTACTACTTAGGAAATTTAACATTTCTTTTTCCATCTCAGTTTGCTGATTTCCTAGAACAGACCACCTAAAGCCATTCTGATGTGGTCACTGTACTGAGTTTTGTTTTAACTGAGTAAAGGAATGGTGCCCACGAGTGAATCCAATAAGCATCCTGTCCCCCAAGTTCTCAGAGGAACATCCCATCAGGGTATATGTGAGGGAGGAAAGCATTCCTGGGAACATTTTTATTTTATATTACTTTCAATGTATAAGATAAATTAAAACATATATGGCAAAAAGTCAGACGCTTTATTCAGTTGTATTTTACTGGAATTCTGCAGATGCTCTGTGGGGTTTAAAAGTCAGCGCTGTGACCAGAAAGAGAACCCTTGTGATCACTACTGTCAGAATGAGGGGATGTGCACTTTAACTGCGTTTAATGAGCCGAGATGCAAGTAGGTTTAACCTTCCCCTTACTGCTGTGCTTCCTGTGATATCATTTCAGGCCACAGTTCATTGGTTTAAATCATGAGCATCCACATGCATTTCACAGTGTATACTTAATCTCGGGGCTCATCTCTGTCACATGTACTTAACCTATGCTTTGCTCACAGATAACTGTGTATGCCACAGACTGCTAGAGTGTGTAGAAATATCTCAGGTGATGAAAAAGCTACTCATGCTTCCTCGTAAAATTACAGATGCTAAAACGGGAGACTTTAATCCAAGAAAGACAGAAACAAGAGGTTTAAAGTCTGTAACTACTACATTTCAGGCAATGGTTTTTTTTTTTTTAAGTTTGACTCTTCTATTTTAAAAACTGACGGGATATTACACGATTTGTTTCCTTTATGTACACTGAAAACTGTATGACTTATTACCTTAAGAAAAAGTGCATGCCAATGCATTTCAAGAAATTCAGTTTCACTATAGTTTACATCATTTTTTCCTTCCTTTAGTTTGTGACACCTTGGGTGCAGTCCATGGAAAGCAAACACATATTTTCTGCTTCCAGGGTCTCCTCTAGGCTCACTACAGTAGAAAGACTTAGCTCTGGCTCTTTCTTAATACGCAGTGTTAAAATCAGCAGCTTTGAAGGACACCTTGGAGTAGCCTCACTGAAGTCATGGTCAGCCTACCCAATAAAACTGTAAAGCAAGTCAGGCTAAAATTCTAAATTTCATTTCCAAAACTTGGTTATTTTTGTGATGATTAACTGCTGGGATTCTGAGGCCAAAGCTTCGACTTAAAAGAGGTGGTTTTGAAGATGGCATTCCCGTTTAAATCCAAGAGGAACGTTCTGGAGTTTACGGGTCCTATGGCAAAAGTTTTGCTGACACTTCTGGGGCAAAATGATGCTTGATCCTCGGGATACATCTGGAGGGAAGAATAAGTATAACAGTGAGTCACTGTTACTCAAATTGACTGAGTTCAGGTTCTTCTTGGCCAAAAAAAAAAAAAAAAAAAAAAAAAAAAAAAAAAAAATGAAGACTTATTTGAGGTTAGTTTTAGCATCACTGAAATCGCTGTCCTAGATCCTAGCCTTGGTTTATTCTGTCAGTGTTTCAGTGCTTTGGTGCAATGTCTGCACATCATAGCAGCTCTTGTTTCTTATTCATCAAAAAGACTTACCAGGATAACTTCCTGTGCAAGTATTCCCTGTGTCACCAGAATATGAAAATATATGCAAATGGCTATAGCACGCTACAGTAATCTTTTTTTTTTTTTTTGTTTTTTTTTTTTGTTTGTTTGTTTGTTTTTTTTGAGACAGGGTTTCTCTGTGGCTTTGGGGCCTGTCCTGGAGCTAGCTCTTGTAGACCAGGCTGGTCTCGAACTCACAGAGATCCGCCTGCCTCTGCCTCCCACATTAAACAGAAGGCACCAGGATTGATAATCAGTGAAGCTGGTAAACGCAAAAGAACACAGTGTTCACAGGACTTTAGTGACTGTCTTTATTTTTATGTAACATTATCTCTGTGTCTATTTGTCTTTATGGAAGTCATGTCTGTACTTGGATTTTTCTAAGTCCTTCAATTTTGTTGGCAAGCAGAAGTAGTAATGATTATTATACAAAGTTGAAACAGTTAAGTCATAAAAAGTGTAGAGAAATTATATTATCATATGTTCAGTAATTCATTAACCAAATATAAATAACCAATGAGTAAGACATTTGTCCATTTAGACAGATTCATAACCACAAAACTGACAGAGAAGTACAGTATATATTCTCCATATTTTATGTGTACTTTTAAGCTATTGTCTAACTGCTGTACCTTATTCAGGTTGACACACTGTGGTCACACACATCTGATCACCTGTGCATGATTATAGAATTTTATGTTTTATCCTTTAATTTTCCCTATATATAATGCTAAAGAACAGAAAATTCATTTTGAGTCAGTGAGCATATTTGAAAATAAAATTATCCCTTAATGGTTACAATAGAAATATTATCAGAGTGTAGGGTGAAAACAGGTGAATAAGGAATTATATATGATTCAAAGTAGGAGAATCAAAGGCCAATGTCAGTAATATTTGGAAACAAAAATTACAGGAGCATTAGAAGTAAGGAATAGGTGAGCCACTAAGGAAAACAGAATATATTCAAAATAAAATCAATGTGGAAGCAACAATGAAGGTTACTGAGGGCAAGAGATCACTGGGAACAGTGGCATTTGAAGACTTTTTGAGGGGTATTTGCTACCATGAAGATCGAGAAGAAAGACAAATTGGAGAAGTTTGTCCGTGAGCAATTTCTTGTGAACTAAAGAATCAACAGTTGTTTCAGTCCCAGAAAGATTAAGTATTATATGTGACTCATTACCTTGGATAAGTCAGCTATTGAGAGGGGTGTTTGAAGCCCCAATGAGACAGAATTCACACACAGCTGGGACCTCTAAGGTGAGGCAGTAAGGAATAACAGAAGTATCTCCTCGTTGTTTAGTTAGGAGCTTAATGAAGGAAGAATATAAGAATAGAGGAAAATAATTTTGCACTGAGACTTTAAGCCACTAAGAAGTTTGTTCCCATTAAAGTCCAGCTCTTAAGTAATATGATGGCAGACAAGTGAGATCAGGTTTTCCCTCATGCTCATGCCTCCTCGGAGGAAATTTCACGGTGTACAAAAACAGAAACAAAAAAGTCTTAGCTGTGTTTAGGATATTTACAATTCTTAGAGTTATAACATGTAAATAAGTTTTAAAAACTTAATAGCACCTATGGTTGTATGTAATAAAAAGTAATTCAACAAAAGGAATATACAGCTCCCGCAGCATCTTCTTAGCAGCCGAATGTTTGGGTGTGGAGATGTGTAAGAAAGTGTGTTTCAGCCCGACCTTTAATGGTAGCATTTGGTATCTTGAGTGAAAACCTGATGTGTACTATTTCACCTAAAATCTTTATAGGAAACAAAGGCTGCTCTGAGAGTCTCAAGTGCTGCCTGTTTTAGTTTTAATGGCGGATCATTTTTCCTTCTTCATGGAGAGAAATCCTATCTGAATTGTATAGGACTAACGCGCATGGTTGGAAAGTCGATAAAGTATTCAGATCTTATGAAGGTGACAGCCCAGTTTTTCCACCTAGAAATGTTATTGCTCTATCCTTCAATTTAGGGAACAGATTTGTTCGTTGAAAGCCTTCCCTTTTGTCTCTAGACGGCCATTTTCATTTATTACTTTGTGAGCAACAGAAAGAAAATGGCAAAGAAAAGCAAAGGAACAAAACAGTATATTTTTACATTTACTTGGAGGAAGTTTTGTCAGTTTTAGAACAGGCCATTGAAAAATTTTAAAGTGTATTTTAAAGTTTTTTTATTATGCTCTTCTGATAAAATATTAACGGAGAATTATATTTTAAATTATATTATTTTATTTTATGTATATAAGTGTTTTGTCTGCAAGTATGCCCGTGTGCCACATGCATGACTAGTATCTGCAGAGGCCATCAGAGGGTAGTGGATTCCCTGCAATTGTAGTAAAGATGGTTATGAACCACCAGGTGAATTCTGGGAATCAAACCCTGGTCCTCTGGAACACCAGTTAGTGTTCTTAACTCCTGAACTATCTCTCCAAACACATATATGAAAAATTATAGAACTCAATAGCAAGTTGTCCGTGCTTCCTGGAATCTAAGAATTTCCCATTGGATTAGTACCACACTTATGTCAGATCCACTCTTTGTATGCTACACAGACCTCCCTCCCTGGTATGACTTTATAGCATTCCTCATAGTTCTTTCAGTCATCCACAACCAAGAGGTGCTTGGCTCTCCTCTGCTTCCTGTACTCCACTGGCACTTGACATGCACTTTGCTGTGCATACCCAGTCCCTGAAGAAATAGCTGTATGCTACACCTCTGTCTTTGCTGAAGAGGCTCAATAAAACCAGTATCCCTCTGCAGTTTTCTCAAGTTAACTCTTCATGTCATACTGGTTCCAAACGACATGCCACTTCTTGTATGTGACAACTAGATAGTAAAAATTGGTTCAATTATACTTAATGGAAACTTTTACGAAGAATTAAATTTAATGAGAAAAATATAAATTTTGCTTTTTGTTACTTTGAGCAGAAGCATAGTAACATTGTAGGAGTTAAAGGGGGCTTTCATTTTGATATTTGCTGTTCAGTTTTCAGATGGAATTGTGTCAAGATAGCAGAAAGCTCTAGAAAGGTAGTCCTTGTTATAAGGTGGAAAAAATTAGACTAAGTTGTTATCTCTCAGGGTCTATGTTCTGCAAGAGGAATAACTACACAAAATAACTAATTAACTTGATATTTAGTTGACATTCTCAACAAAATGTTGAAGGCATGCCCTGGTTGCTATAGTAACATAAAAAGGAAGCATAAGTTGGAGAAATATTTAAGCAAAAATGAACAAGTACTCGATGACTGAGGTAGTTGAAAATCAAGTCTTGTAGGAGAGAGAATGGGGTAGAGAAAAGGAAGGGGTAGGGATGGTACAGAGGTGAGATGCTGAGGTGAGGTGAAAGAGTCCTGGAACAATGACTTATGATGAAGACATTTGGTTGCCATGTATTTTTAGTCAACTATTTGGTGTAAATATCGCCAGCTAGGACTGTAGACAACAGAGGCAGGAAGAAATGAAACAAAAGAGGCTTCCTATCTTTTGAGAATTCATGTGATGCAGGAGTAGACCCAAATATCTTGCTGTCTTCCACCAAAAGGAACTGTAACTTTTAACATAGTCACCCTGATTTCAAAGCATCAGCAAGATTTTAGTTTTAGTGATCCCACCTGAAGCCTTAGCGAACAGGAGGTCATAATGTCAGCAGAAGCCTTGGGGACTTGTCTCTTTCCCAGATCTAGGGAAATGGAGCTCCTGCCTTACCTGGAACACAGCACTAAGCCTCATGGGATCATCTTCAGCCTTGCAGATATATTTTTGCCTTACTGAGATCTGCATTAGAATATGCCCCTTCTGCCTTTCAAATTGTGCTCTTTTGAAGTGGGTTTTTATGTGGAAGCTGTCTGTTGTTTGAGACTGCTCTTTTGTTCCTGGCTGCTCAATCCTGAAATAATTACACAGAAACTATATTAATTAAAACATTGCTTGGCCAATTGCTTAAGTGTATTGCTAGCCAGCTCTTACATCTTTATTTAATCCTTTTCCATGATTTTATATTTTACCATGAAGCTTGTGGTTTACCAGGAAGGTTCCATCTGGCAGGTGTCTTGCGTCTTTCTCCTCTTGAGTTTACATGGCTACTCACTGACTCCGCCTACTTCCACCCAGCATTCAGTTTAGTTTCTCCGCCTAGCTCTGTTCTGTCCTATCACAGGCCAAAGAAGCTTGTTTATTTATTAACCAGTAAAAGCAACACATATAGAGAAGGACTTTCCACATCATCTGTCTCTAAGGATGTACATTTTACCTAAAATTGGACTTGAAATTGAGGCTAATAATGGGAGACCAGTACGAACTATTTTTGTGCCAACCAAATTTGAAGTCCTAATCCCAAAATCTTCACAATGGAACTGACATTGAAGATGGGTCCTTCAAAAGAGGTGATCAAAGTAAATAGTTAGTGAATGTTGGCCTTAATCCACCCTAATCCAAAGAACTAGTTTTCTTAAAGAATAGCAGGTCAAAAAGAATTTTCACAGTGGGAAAAGCTCTAGACACAAGATAATTGTCTATAAATCAAAGAGAATAGCTTCAGGAAAAAAATTGCCCACACTTATACCTTAAAGTTCTAGCCATCAGAACACTGACAAAACACATTTCTGTTAAACCTGTCCATTCTGTGACACTTTTGATTGGCTGCCTTGGCTGTAGACTCTCCTCAGATTGGCCAGTCTGCCAAGAATGTGATGCTTTCTATGTGAGGCCCAGACTTGTATGGTTTCCTTTGGATATACTTCCTTAGAAGTATATCAGGACTTTCCTGATATACCTATCCCAGTGAAGTCTAGGCAGATTTTTAAAATGCACTAACACCTTTTCCTGAGAACTAATCAGAAATTGTTAGGTATTGTGTGCTCATGGAAGGTTAGTTGTCATAGAGAACAAGGAGTGTGTCATTCTGTTGGGAACTCTTCCTTTAGAATGTTACTTTCTGTTTCCTCAAAGATTTTGAGGATAATGAGTTTTAGGTCATCCAGAGTTATAGAGCAGCTCAATGTACTTCAGACAGACAGTGAAATCTTCTAAAGTCCAAATGCTCAAATATACTCAGTAGTGGAGTGTTTGCATAGCATATGTAAAAGCTTCTTTTGATACCCAGGACTACAAAAATAAATAAATAAATAAAATGTATAACACATACAAATATGTTAATACATGCCCATACACATGAAAAATAAACATACTTGTACATGAATAGAGAAAACTCTTGAAGAAAATAACTTAGTAGTGATGATGGGTACATAGTACTGAAATTTGGATACTGTTGATTTTTTAAATATAATTCTCTGAGTAATTTATATTCTCTTTAAAAACATGAAGGAAAAATATATGCTGAAGGTATATTTGAATTTTATGGAAATGGAGAACCAAAAATACTTAATTTGAGTATTTTATTGCTTCTGAAACCAGATCTATTTAGATGCTCACTGTTTTGAAAATGGCAATGTGGCAAAATGCCAGAACACTTCCAGCATTGTGCTTTATTTCCTCGTGCAGGGGCAAGAATAGTTCCCTACATAGTCAGAACAATATATCACTGTGAAGTTCTATGTTTTATTTTTACATTTCAAACAAAGCTAAAATTCCAACCCCCAACCAACCCCCAGGTTTTTAACTAGATGAAATTTGTATAGGCATTTGTGTTTGGAGCCATCGATTTCCGCAAAGTTCTATCCATGTATCGTGACATCACCGTTGTGTTCACAATTTCCACTGCTGTCTGTGGTCCATATTTTATGGGAAATGAACCGTTATTGTAAGGGGGGGTCTGTGGACATGAAACATTTCTGTGAAATTGGCTTTTGAATCCTACCTGTATCCATGGCACCATTAAATTTGTGTGTCTTTCCTTTCCACAAAATAGTATATTCCTTCCCATAAAATATTTATGCTTGGGATTTAGTCATTAATTCCCAACCATTAACGTGCATTTTCCATGTATCATTTAATTCCTTTGCTACAGAGTTAAAGACTGAGTACCTGCATTTTATTATGTATAAATTATCTCAGAGTCAGAAAAAATAGAATATTTTTTTATCATGCACTTGATGTACTTTATCCTCTTTGTTATTTTAAGACCATTGCTTTTCTGAATATTCTGGAGCTTTTATTCTATTCTACCATGCAAATTTTATATATCATCTTATGAAGAGAAGTAAATTTCACTAATTTTGTTTTGGCTTCTCTAAATGCCATTGTTGGTTACCCACTGTCTTGCTTTGGACCTCCTTTCTCTCTTTCTCTGTGGGATGTGAGAAAAGGGAACATTAGGAAGCCTTCTGAGACTACCTGTACAAAGAGATGAGGGAGGGAGTGAGGAGAGGATATTGTCTTAGTTACTCCTCTATTGCTCTAAGGGACACCATGACCAAGGAAACTGTTCTAAAAGAAAACACTTAATTGGAGACTTGCTTACAGTATTATCTTAGTCAGTGATCAGTATGGTGAGTAGCATGTTGGCAAGCATGTTTGTGGCTACTACTCCAGCAATAGTTGAGAGCTATATTCAGATCCACAGACAAACAGAGGACTTTGAAACCTCAAATTCCACTTCAGTGACACACTTCGTCCATCATGGTCACACCTACTCCCATAAGATCACACCTCCTAATCTTCCTAATCCTCCTCAAATAGTGTCACTTCCTGATGAGATTAAAGGGGTCATTTTTATTCAAACTACCAACGATATTTACAGTTTAGAGGATTATCAAGTAAATGATGCCTGTGGTGAATAATATTAAACCATTAATTAAATTTTATCAATTTACATGCTTAGTTATGTATTTGCAATGGGTTCCATAGACAGGAGACATAATACTGAAGATACAGATTATCACAGTGGTTTTGAAAGATCTTGCTGACAGGAGGATCTAGCAGAACAGCAGATTTCAACCTGTGAGTGATGACTCCTTTGAGGGTCTAATGCCTGTTTCACTGGTATCATCTAAGAACATTGAAAAATACAGATACTTACATTATGATTTCTGACAATAGCAAAATTGGAGTTATGAAGTAAAAAATGGAAATAAATTTGTGGTTTCACAAGACGAGGGACTTATAAAAGGGTCATATCATTAGGAAGATTGAGAACCACTGTTCTAGAAAAAGCCATGAGTTTCTAAAATATATTAATAATGACTCCTAATTTTTAATATAAAAGAAGTAAAAAGTACAAAAACAAAATGCGAGACCTTACTTGTTGAGACAGCAGTTGTGTTCAATTGTATCCTCCTATATCTCTTAATGTTTTAATATGAATATATTGCGTTTGGTCAATTTCCTGAGACCTTTGTGAAGGTTAAAATATAATTTATACAAATCACATAGAATATTTTTCCAAGTCGTGACAAATTTTAAAAATTAGAAGTGTAAAAATATTATTTTGGCTAACTTTAAGATGATCAGAAACTTATAGAAAAGCTAGCTCTCTGAAGTCTGCAGACTGAAGGGAAATGCAGTGGGAATTGCACAGTGAAAAGAATGTGCTTGCTATTGAGAGAAAGATGTAATGACATCAGGAGCCAATCAATTTTCGGTGTGGTGACCTCGACAGAAATGGCCACGGGGAGAGCAGAGAAAGAAATGACAAGATGGAAGCCTCTTGGGACCCTGAAAAACAAGGCAGGAATTGGTTTTAGGAAAAGAGCTAAAATAGCTAGTGAAAGCTTATGACTCCCCAACGTGATCTTGTGGGAAACTGGGGGCCAGGCACTGCAGCAGTCGGTGATGGGTGATGAGCGTCCTCATTTCTTATGGATTTGCAATTGTTTAGAAGCACAAGATTATTTTTCCAACTCCTTAGGAGGGAATAAAAATGGAATTGACAGCCGGTGTTTGAGAAATTGTGACTAAGGTTTTAAAAGTTAAGATAAGGCTCTGTTTAATGCTTTTACAAAAGTAGAAATTATTCCTCTGTGTTTCCAGGCCTGGTTAAGGCCTGATTTCTAGCTTCCATAGCCTTGCAGTAGGAAGTCTGCAGCCTGGACTGTGGAGGTTTGCTCATAAGGAGGAGCAGAACTGCTTACTGCAGACCAGGGCTCTCTAGAGAAGAGCCTAGAAGAGTCCAAGAGAGTCTCAGAGTGATTCCAAACAAACCTCAGATTTCCTGGACTGTGAAGGTTTGCTCATAAGGAGGAGCAGAACTGCTTACTGCAGACCAGGGCTCTCTAGAGAAGAGCCTAGAAGAGTCCAAGAGAGTCTCAGAGTGATTCCAAACAAACCTCAGATTTCCGGGATGACCTTGCGCGGGTGAACTCTAGAAGTCTGTGGTGTCCACACCTCAGTCAGACCATTGCATGCTACGGATGCCTCTTGGAGTACTTTCAAAACATCACGTGTGATGTATGCATGTTGTTTGGAACTGTAAAACCCAAGACAGCCTGCCATGTCAGTATCTTTCCTTTACAAGCCCAGGAACAGTTTGTAACTTGTTCTAGTTTTGGGCATGCTCTTCAAGCTGTCCAGAATAGATAACACATAACTCACATTTACCTGCCCAATGTTAGATTGTACCCTGAGAAGACAGTGACCCTGTTTACTAAGTAGATATCAGTGTACTGATAACAGATACCTTTAATGTAGTACTTATTTTCAAAGGATAAAGATCGAATTTTGCAAGTTTTCATATTAATTTTTTCATCTCCCCCCTCTCTTCCAACCAAATCTAATCCCTTAGGCTCATTTTGAGCTCTGTTTCAAACCACATGCAGCCACCTCCACAGGATCTCATAGACCTCCTCCCCGTTTCTTGCCATAAATCATCCCATTATCTCTGAACCCAACACCAGTCCACACTCCCTGCAAACTCACCAGCTATGCTGGTTAAGGAGTCAGGTAGGCTAGCCACATGTACTCAAGTCTCTGTCCTTCCCTCCAAATCCAGTGCCCCATTTTAACCCCCAGCTCCATAGCAGACCACCTACTGCGACCTCCCATTCTTCCCCATCCCTATCTCCAGTGCATCTTCCTCTCATTTGATAAGACAGACTGACAAGCGAGCACTTGGAAAGATAGACGTGTTTAACCTGCTCTAAAATTAAAAAGTCTTTACAAGTACAGAAATATTACATTAGCCCAATAATACAAAAAATTATCTTTATGTGTTAGTCAACTTTTTTTAAAAGTTTTAAATGTGTGAGTGTTTTACCTGTCTGCATGTAAAGGCATCATGTATAATGGTACCTGCACAGGCATGAAGTAGCCATCGGAACTTTGGTTACAGATGGTTGTGTGCCTGCCATCAGAGTGCCTGGAACTGATCAGAAAGAGTAGAAAGTACTCTTTACTATTGAGCTGTTTCTCTAGTCATAAAATAATTTAAATGCAAAAATTCATATCACATATGTATTCATCTGTAGGCTGAGTGTGCTCCCGTTATTTCTTTTGATGTGCTAACATTTCCTTGGATTTTATTATAATGTGTGTCAGAATAAAGAAACCAAACAAAACCAATGCAGCTATTTGTGTAACTGTTATTTATCTATTCAACTTTTTACTGTATACCAATGTACTTTTCTTAGATATCTACTATTTTAACAATCCAAAGTTTCATAAGTTTATAACAATTATGTTTTATTTTCTGCCTATATTTTATAATTGAACAAAGGGATAGAGTTGCATCAAACTCCCTTTAATATAGTACTTGATTCCACACTATCTGTGCAGTTCTAATGAAAGTTTGATTCTTATGCTTGACCAACCACATGAGTTTAAAGAGAAAATATCTTCATATTATAATCATGCAGAAAAAGTTTACTTCTCCTTCTTCATACCAAGATAATAGTAGAAAGGGTCATCTCATTAAAGCATGAGAGAAATGTAAGTTTATGACTTTTTGTACAGAAAATACAAATCAAGAACCACAATCATAATATTATAATAAAATTATACCAACATAGTAAATATTAATGTGATTATATTAATACTCATAGACTGATATAATCTGCAAATTTAATGTTCTAATCAGTCATACAATTACTCATATCTAAACAGATAACATTCAAGTTTGTTAGTCTTAATGTTTTAAGAAACCTAAAGTATTTGTTTTAGAATGCTTAATTTGCTTTGAAAAGGAGCAAAAGAAATAGAAAGGAAGGAGCAAATGGAAAGGGAGAAAGAAGGATATGAATGAGAGAGGGTAAACATGTAACATGTGGCATGTAACATGTAACATGTAAGTGGATCCAAAGGAAAGAAGTTAGAGCTACGGCTGGGCTGGTTTTGTGGGATCATTTGATTTAGCAGGGATTATGATCCCTCATGAAAGATGAGGACCGGAAGCAGGATGAAGTAGGGACCTAGATTTCAGTCCTAAATTTCATGTGTGTTCTACTAGCAGTTTTCAATTTCAGAGTTAATTGGTAGAATTAAAGTACACTTCATAGTAAATTCAAGAGCCTCCTGAGAGGATGCATGATATCCTGTCTGGAAAAAAACCCACAAAATTTATTAGACACATATTTATGGCACACTGAAATCCCCCTGAAGTTTCAGGTTGGTATGAGAAAGAATACTGATACCCTCACCATACATCAGGACAGAGAATCAAGCATTAAGAAATGGTGCAGAAATTCTTGCAATTTTACTTTTTAAAATGTGTTTCTTAGTATTCTGAAATTTTATTAAAAACCTGATACTGTCTTAAGCAACAAATAATAAATAGAAGCATTTTTCCTAATGCATTGAGCTATAATTAGGTTTGATAGTCTTGAAAGTACTACAAAATAACCTCGTGATGCTCCTGTCACTTATTGTGCTTGGTTAGAAGCATTACTGGACTATGTAGTTTTTCATTTCAAATTATGGGTAGGTTTCTACTCCTAGGGATAATATGGAAGTTGGACGCAGGTGCAATGTTATAGGATCTGCATAGTGCCCAGAATGCTTCAAAACACCTGTCTCAAACAATACTGGCTTACACACCTGAATGGCTGGAACCACAAGTGTAGTTATGTGCCCAACTATAGAATAGCACTCCATGACAACACCAGTCAAGGACAGGGCATAAAATTCAAAAAATGATAATCAAAAGTGAGGCAGAATTTCAAATTAAAGAAGAGGGAATTTTTATAACATAGTGTTAAATTTAAGAATTCTTATGGATACATGAGAGAATTTTGCTTATAAAGGCCATGAAATATTGAGAGATGCAAAAGGGCTTTGACAGAAATTGAGTTGGATAAACATCTAACTACCTAAAACTGCCGGCAATGATTGTGCATTTTGAAGTACTAAGTCTGCAGCATAGAGTTAGCAAAGGTGTTAGGAATGACACAGAGAAAAGACAGGAAGTGGGACACTGTGTGCTAATGCTGGATTTCTAAAGTTCACAACCAAATATATTCAGAAAACTAATGATTTAAGTATCTTTCAAATGACATAATTTGTATAAATTTTGCTGTATGAAAATATGGTTGTACAAATTTGATGATGTGTTGCAAGTAGTCAAGTTTCTCATTTTATTATGAGACTTAAAAGCACTGAGACCAATATAGCACACGTGTAATTTCTTGATAGCTTCATGAATTGATATGTAGAGGAAAATAGCTTATGTTAAGATATTTTTTCCTTTCTGAATGTGCCTATCATTATGTTTAAAAAATAAAAATCTCACACATTTAATCAGGAGAAATACAGTTTCAATTGCTTTAAGATTCACCTTTGAATTTCACTGTGGCCAGAAGTATTCCATGACCTTTAAATTTGATGAAAATAAAAAAATCTATTAATCTAGTTATTTTGTTTTGAATTTCTCCCAAAGTAAATAACTTTGGACCACATTTCTGCAAAAATGACAGGAGCAGATCATATGGAATTATCATTGTTATTATTATGAAGATCATACCTGAAAAATTGAATATATACTCAGTAGTACACACAATAGTACATACCTAATCTTAATTCTCATTACAAAAATACCACTCTCTTACCACTATTAGAACAATTTAATTCTAGGTGATATCTGTAATATTAAGTATTAGCTTCCATTTTGAAAATCTCTTATTTGATATACACAAGTTTACTTTGACTTTCTAGCAGTGTTGGTTATGTGTTATGTTATGCTCCATTGCTGTTACTAAGGACAACACCCTCTACCCCAGAGAGTTAACTGAAACTAAAACAATTTAACCAGACAATATTTATATAAACTGTAATTCCATGATAAACTAAAAATGTATTTTTATATGGCAATATCCAGTATAGAAGTAATTTTTAAAACTGAAGAAATCAATTTTTGTTTTTTTTTTTGCCAGATGCTTTGTAAAGGACTAATAGTAATGTAGCTTACTTTGAGTCGTCGTCATGTTGGGCTTATACATTATTTTTCGGAGTCTAACAATGAAAAATGATTAAGTGAAGCATGCTATAAGAATATACTCTGTAGGACTATAGTAATTATATTTATTTAAGTATGTTATGTATTACTTCTCTCAGATTGACATTGCCAGTAAATGGATCTGCAATGATAATGTCAAGATACTCAATGAGTTCTCTGGCTTATAGAAATCCAGATCCTGAAGGTTTAGGAAAAGTTCAGTTTTATGATTATTCTAATTTAGGACATTTTAGAAATTTAACAAAGAGGATTTTGTACTTATAGTTTACAAAGGCAAAAGCATAAGATTAAGAGATCAATGTGAAGTTTGTAACTCTCAAAAGTTGAAGTTCTTTGGAAGAAGTATTGTCAAGAATAGTTAAATCAGCAACCCTCTAATAAGCAACTCATAGGTGCACAAAATGATGAGAATGGGAATGATGGAAAGACAGATGTGTGTATATCATTGCTTGGTTAAATATGGAAGAATCTACCTACTCTCCTGTCTCCAATTGTGTATTTTTAATCAGTAATCTAGAATGATATAATGTTAATATGAAATATGAAATCCTCTATACTTCATGATTGTGTGCTCTGGTAAATAGACTTAAGACAGTTTTTCCATGAATGATATGCAGGTGTTTGTGATGGTGAGTCTGACTTGTAGATGTTTATGAACAGAGGCAGAAGTGAGCTGTAGTAGTGTAGATTCAAAGATGGCTACAGCATGGATGACAAATTTTGCTTGATGAATAAAGAAAAGGAGAAAGAGATGCCAGAGAAACTGTAGCTGTTGTGAATATGCAAATAATTCAGTGAGCAACTGGACAGGAAATTTTGATGATCTGCACATTCCTTTCCTTCAGTGCTGGGTCGTTAATGGCCTTGATCATTGCGTTCTACTTAGAAATGAAGATTTATTAAAATCTATAAAGATGGTTTTAAAATGCTTGGTTTTAAATCACCCACTGGAAGAGAAACTTCTGGAGCAGCAAATGTCTTAGGTTGTAATTTTGTAATGTAGGAAACAAGAATAATGATTTCTATTTGATTTAACATCTCAAAGAGATTATTTTCAAGTCTGGAACAAATGGAGACAGTGAAACATAACTTATTTTATCGTTGACTTTAAAACACTGCTTTATAAGATATATAGGGAAAATTACAAAATTGGCATCACTGATTAAGATGTATTACTCTTAAAAATAATTATTGTGTGTAATTTCTGAGAGCTACCCCCACATAATATAAGTCAAATATTCCTTAACTTAAATGTACTCCACCATTTAAAAGTAATAGATTTTAAGAACTTCCTTACCTGAAATAAGTATGAAGCTTCAAGGCATGAATAAATTAAAAAATTAGACTATACTGATAACAAATACCACCCGCCCACTACTTAAAGAGCAGAGGATTCTCATAAGTTTCTACTGTTCCTATCTCCATAGCTTGTTTCACACTCACTGCTGGCCTTCATCTCTAAAGCACGTTTTCCTAACACCATGAATTATATAATATATACTGTGTTCATGTCAGGACCTAATCTGCTCAATTAACATTTGATTCACTCTTTCTCAAGTAATTTTACTTTTATCATTTCAGTCACTTCAGTATAATGATGACCTTAGAGATCTTATCTCAAGAACAGTGGTTCTCAACATTCCCAATGATTCCACCCTTCAATACATTTCCTCATATTGTGGTGACCCCCAAGTATAAAATTATTTTATTGTTAAAATTAATAACTGTAATTTTTCTCCTGTTCTGAATTGTAATGTAAATCTGTGGTATGCAGGAGATCTGATGTAAGACCCCTGTGAAACGGTCGTTCAACCTCCACAGGGGTCACAACCCACAGCTTCAGAACTGCTGCTCTAGAAGGACCATAAAATATAGCAAATGTTATTCTCATATTTTAAGATGAACCTTAGTCTACTTTTTTAAAAAAGGTGGTAATGAATAAATCTCAAAAGTTTGGAAAACAATTCAAGATGGCTGCACACATTAATGTGTACATATCAGTGTTATAATGAAGTATATAATCAGTACAAATTTGACACTGAAGAATTCAAACCACTCTCAATGCTCAATTAGGAAAATAAGACAGATGTAAAGTTACAAAAAATGAAAAGAATTTTGCAGCCGGGCGGTGGTGGCGCACGCCTTTAGTCCCAGCACTCCGGAGGGAGGCAGAGGCAGGCGGATCTCTGTGAGTTCGAGACCAGCCTGGTCTACAAGAGCGAGCTCCAGGACAGGCTCTAAAGCTGCAGAGAGAAACCCTCTCTCAAAAAACCAAAAAAAAAAAAAAAGAATTTTGCAACAATTAGATTTTGCTTGAATGACATGTTTGAAACGAGTCCCAAGCATATTATTTTGAGTTATCTGTGAACTGTGTGTAGAATTGGAAACTGTAAATAGCTGAAATTTTTTCTAGGTCAAATATCTATTGAATCACAAATGAGAAACAATAAAATATTACACAAACATTTCATTAGTTGTTCATTTTACCCCAATTTTATATGCTCATTGCATGACTCTTATTCAATCATATAAAATGATTTTAGCCTATCTGCTTCAATTATTTATATTTAATGTAGTCCTATAACAAATGCTATGTATAGAAAAATTAAACTTCGAGTAAGCCCTCTATGAGGTTCCAACACAAAACTTGTAAATGCTTGAATCATCACATAAATAATGACATTAATTTTCATTTGAAACATGTTTCATACTTATAATTTAACATTATCATTAAATATCAAATATCTATATGCTTCAAAGTAATCAATACTGCTTGTTGTTTTGAGTATCCTGTACTTGGTTTGACATCAGGTTTTGTTTGTGGTTAGAATTCTTTGTTATGGTGATTTTATGGAATGTAACCAAGTTTTATGAGAGCCAATACTGTTTTTGCAAATATCAAAAGTAATGTATATGGTATGATTAAAGCCTAGCTTGGAAAAAAACATTATTTATATGAATTAGTTGGGACAGAAATCTTGTATTGCAGCTGTGTGCTGCACGCTGCACTGAGAGAGATTCACATGGAATGGTCCTGAAAGCTTTTATTGTATATTGTACAACTATTCTAATATGGTGATATTTGAAAGACATTTTAAGTAAGAAGTGATGTCAAAAAGATATTGTTTCTGTTTAGTTTGATGCTGAAAGACTCACAACAGGCATTTCTGTTAGCCAGTTAGCATTGTTCACAGAGGGAAAACAGCTCTCATTCATTTTTTGGCATCAGCCAACTAGATATTTCTGCTTTGTGTTAACAGATTTTCATCAAATCTACCCCTTATCCTCCTCTAGGCTTACAACAACACTGGTGTGATATCAATATAGGGAAACAACTTCTCTTTATGAAATCTTGAGCGTATTCATTTAGCCCCTATTAATACACATATCATTTAACAAAGGAAAGCGTTGTATTTTCCTATCTCTTATTACTGTAATATTTCTATACCTATTTGTTACTTACACCTTGGACTTTCAAAGAGCAAACTGCAGAACCTTAATTAAAAAAAAAAAGGTTTTGTGTTATATGCACACTCTATATTGGTTGAGTAGCTGCTTATTTTTTCTTTTACATATCTCAACAAATGCTATTCAGTTGAAGTTGCATGAAGCATACAAAAAATGTGAAACTAATTAGTCAGAAGGATCTTGTGGTCAATCTGTAATGATTGGCTCTTCTTTCAAAACTTATTTTTTCTTTGAAGTTTCTGTACTGTTGGATGCATGTTTTGTGCTGTTTTACTCAATGATGGTTTTGTTATTGTTTGGCTCTTTCCAGATGCTCCACTAATTGGTCAGGTACACAGTGTGAGAGACCAGCCCCAAATAGCAGCAAGTCTGAGCACATCAGCACAAGTAAGTGGTACAGAATAATATTTTTGTATAGAAACTATAGAAGCCATTTCCTCTTCTTTTGTGTAGTCATTGAGTTATATGAGACTATAAGGGATAAAATTAAGAATCTCATGTAATTTTTATTAAATGAGAAAAGTGTAGTCTTGACATCTTTGTGGTATTGTTCAAAATGAAATATTATTGGTAAGACTATAAAGAAGTAAATTATGAACCAAATTTTGTAAGAGGTACAATCTCTTTTTTTTTTTTTTTTTTTTTTTTTTTTTGGTTTTTCCGAGACAGGGTTTCTCTGCAACTTTAGAGCCTGTCCTGGAGCTAGCTCTTGTAGACCAGGCTGGTCTCGAACTCATAGAGATCCACCTGCCTCTGCCTCCAGAGTGCTGGGATTAAAGGCGTGCGCCACCACCGCCTGGCGAGGTACAATCTCTTTAAAGCTTGATATGTGTATATGTATTAAATACATATATTAGTATATAGTATTATATATGTATCATCTGTTGTTTATAACACTGAAGTTTCATGGCAGGTCTTCCTCAATAAACATTGTGTGTTATTCTCTGTTCTGTGACAAGTTGTAAAGATTTTTAAAATAAGTCATAAAAGTGTCCCTTTTCACATATATTATCACTATTTCTTTTTTTCTTTTTTTTCCTCATTTTTTTATTAAAGATTTCCATCTCCTCCCCTCCTCCTCCCCCTTCCCTCCCCTCCCTTCCACCTATACCCCCACTCCACCGCTCTCCAAGACAAAGAGCCATCAGGGTTCCCTTTTTTTTTCCACAAGACGCGGCGTGCACAGGGACACGCGCACGCAAGGGTCGCACAAGCAGCACACGGGATTTGAACTCGCGGACACACGGACACGCACACTTGCACGCGCCCTACACGATGAGCCACCGCGCGGCTCGCTTTATCACTATTTCAACCGTGAAACAGGAGACTGAAAAGTCTCTAATGGGAAACGAGAGAGAATATAGATAGAAGAAGAGAGAAATTATATTACTTATTATCATCCTTAAATTTAGTGATTCACTTCAGAATATATGAACATATACTATTTCAATGTATTCCAATGGGGCAAAGATAACATGTAGGTTGAGATTACATGATTTTGTTGATTAGCAATAGACTCATATGCTTTTTTTCCTACCTATTTCTTACACCTGGTTCCAAATAGTTTCTTTGTTCTCAAATCAAGAGTTTACAAATTTCTAACATTTGGAAATTACTTTGAGTTAATAACTATGGAAATTTTGGAAAAGTGGTGTACACTTCTAAATAGTGGTTTTCAACCTTCCTAATGCTACAGCCCTTTAATACAGTTTCTCATGTTTCGGTGACCCACAACCACAAAATTTTTTTTTATAACTTCATAAGTGTAATTTTATTAGGATTAGGAGTCATAATGTAAATATTTTTAGAGACAGAGGTTTGACAAAGGGGTTACAACCCACAGGTTGAGAACCACTGTTCTAAAAGACTGTCTTGGTGACAAATATTCTAATCTGAATAGATATGTTGTGTCTTCTTTGCTGAAAGAGGTTTTGGAATTTTTTTGTATTTTTACTGTGAATATATGAGCGTAATGTTAAGAAGGACTGGAGTGGTAGAATTTGGAAAATAGTTTACACATGATTATGGCGGCAGAGATATTCAAACTAATTTTATACATTAAAGAGAGACATATAGAATGGATATTTATTCTTTTTACCATAATTAAAAGTCAAAACAGTATTACTGTAAATTTCTGTAGGTACAATAATGTAAAATGTCATTATAAAGTATTTAAACATATTACTAACCATAAAGTACATTTACAAATGATAACATGCAATTGAAATTACTAGCATGGCACAAACAAAGATGTAGAACCAGCATTTCTACAGTAAGGTGCTTTTATCCTTCCTTTAGTAAAATCTCTGTAGGATCTAGTTCAGAGAAGGTATAGAGTATTTGAGGGAAAAAGTAACTTTAAAGATTAGTGAAGTTATCTGAAAGGGAATAATGATCCAGAGTATGATGTCTATCAAACTTCTAAATTTTTCATAAAGGCTATTCTCAGAGTAAATCTGGATCATAGAAAGTGGCTTAGAGAGGATTTTCCAGGTGTTTTCACTGAGAGCAGGAGACCTCCATGTTTGCATGGGCTATGGCCTCCTTTGGAAAACAGTACACCTAATTACCTAAAACAGAACTGAACCAGTACATCGGGTGTGAGGAGATGTTCCAAGAGTGCTGGCCTGGCTTCGGAGACGTTTCCTCCTTCCCTTCACTGAATGACCTATAATTAATAGAAATATCAGTGGGTAATAGAAGGGCCCTTAGCTATTCAGACATTACGTTATCACAAAACAACTACCTTCCCTTTATTAGAACATGACTGAACTTGCTTTGTGTGCCTCATATCAGATACCCAGGGCAACAGGTAAGGAAGAGAGTAGACAGTGGCTGCTTGTCGTTCCTGCCGCCCAGGTTCCAACACACAGAAACTATATTAATTACAACCCTGCTTGGCCATTCACTTAGGTGTATTGCTAGCCAGCTCCTATATCTTAAACTAACCCATTTCCATTATTTTGAATTTTACCATGAGACTGTGTTTTACTGACAAGGTTCTAGTGGGCTCCAGTGGATGTCTTTTTCCTTAGGTAGCTACATGGAATCTCCCTGACTCTGCCCACTCTCTCTATATATATCAGATTTCCTGGTTGGCTATATTGTGCTCTGCTATAAGCCCAAAAAAGATTCTTTATTAACCAATGTCAATAAAACACATTCACAGAATACAGAGAGGAATCCCACATCAGAAGATGTCTCAACAAGTTTTTATTTATAATTAGAAATTTACTAAACTTATCCTTTTAAGAGGAATAGAAAAACAAACAAAAAAAGAATTGTCTAGTACACAGTTCGAATTCTTACTTCATGGATGCAAATACCCAGGTTGCTACAAGATTATCATGGTTTTCAGCCATTCTCAGACTGAGACAGTGGTTGTGTAGGTTGTTCAAGAATGTTGTCCCAGCCCACAAGCCAAACACTGGGCTCAAAGAACAGTGTTCCCTTTGAAGAAATCAGCATTAAAGGCATATACAACTTCCTGAACTTGAAAGCTATATCAAGTTTAGTTATTTTACCAAGTCAATATAATTATATTTTGTATTATGAAATATACAACGATAATCTCCTATTTTGGGTCATTTATTTCAATAATTTAACTATGCACAAGTTTTAACCAAAAAATGCTATTGTTAGATATTTCTACATAAAGAACATCAACAACATAAAGAACAAAAAAAGGTAGTCAAAACCAAAAAAAACTTGTGTTAGTTTTTCTTCAGAGGAAAACTACAGCTTGCTAAAGTATGGCTGTTGCTCTTATCCTCTCGGAAAAATCCAATGATTTTCACAGTTTGTTGAGAACTCCTCAAGTATAAGCAGAAGTCATCTGTACACAAAGGCTATTATAACACGTTATACTTCTAAATAAAACAGTTAAAAAACACAAAGTATCATCTGCTTACCCATTGCTGTGATAAAGCACAGTGAGGACAGTCATTTAAGGATAAAAGTATTTGTCTGAACTATGAATACAGAGGGTTGATGTGCCTGATGATAGAGTGGAAGAAGCCAGTGGTGGGCACGGTGCCTGGAGCAGGAAGCTAAGGCCTCAGAACTTGAACTAAAAACACAAAACATAGAGGGAAGTTGAAATGATATTTGACTTTGAAACCACAAAGCCATCCTTGTGACATACTTCCTCCAGCCAGGGCATATATACCAAACCTACGCAAAATGCCACCAACTGGAGATCAAGTGTTCAAACATCTGAGCCTCATTTGGGCCGTTCTCGTTGAAATCACTGCATTCAGCAGCATAAAACTTGACCTGGTTAGGAACGTGGTACCTTCCTTTTACAGCTCTTGCCTCTACATGGAGATTTGCTCTCTAATTCATGCATAACTTTTATATCCATCTCCAAGTAGCAGTACAGGAATCTTCTGGGTCTTGAGGCTTCAAATGCCAAGACAACAGCTTAAGTAATTATGCAGAACTTTGATTCTGGTACTTTGTGCTCAGATTCTGCTTGGAAAGCCACCCTGTCTGGTTTGAATAGTTTCAAACTCAGAATAAGAGAAGTCGTTTCATAGTCCTATTTTAAATTCACATAAAATTTTAGAGATAGCGATGCTCAAATTTTGAGTTGTGCTATTTGTAGTGTGTGGCAAAATTAAGATAAAATGTACTCAGCGTTTTGTGAGGGCAATATTGGAAAGTTCGTGTCTTTACTGTAGCAAGAGGCCCATCATTTTAGCTCTTTTCTGAATCATCCTAATTTATTTCAGGCCATCTGTTCTAATTTAGCACACAAAATATCTGATTACATGATACTAAGACTCTGAAATATGCAAATATTACTGATCTGATGATGTCTTCCTTCCAATTCTCCCAAAGCCATGATTTACAAAACCAACACTGAATCTCAATCACTGTAGTACAGCCTGGAAATGGGGCAAAGAGTAAGACGGGAGGCTGTGTGAATAAGTGAAGCTTATGCTCCACTAGGATACACAGGACTTAAGACAATATGTGAGCATATAAATGGATAAACAATTAGGAGATTTGGTGATTCCTCTTTGGAAATGGGGCCAAACTAGAGCTTGGCAGAGATTGACTGAGGTCACAGTGGTTTTGATTTAAAAATGTTGAAAGGAGCAGAGGTCCAGAAGCATGAGGTCCAATAGCTCCGGGAGTAGAAAGATTTCCAAAGGAATGGATGTCCTTGATGGTAGTAGTGACAGAACAAGGGGAGGGAAGAGAGCGAAACCGGCCTGCGATGAATGGCATACTCCTGCAGAAAGTTCATGGTTAGCTTGGCTGAGCTGGAATATAATATTTAATACTTTCTTTATAGTTTTAACAGCAATTCACAATACGTTTTGAGAGTGCATCCTAATCTTTTTATATAAAGACATTTTATCTCTATAATCATGTATGAAAATGTAGAATACCTTTTAACATGCCAAAATGGCCTAATTTATGCTATTATTTTATTTTTTTTATTTTTAATATAACTTCAATCATTGAGAAAGATGTAGTTTCTTAGGTGTCACAATGTGTACCAGTAATCCCAGGAGTCTTGATGCAGAGTCAGGAGAATTGCTAGGAGATTAAAAGCCACCTGGGCTACATAGCATGCTTGAAGCCTATCTTAAAGTGTATAGTAAGATAATGTATTGATTATAAGCAGATAAATAAACTCTTCCCTCTACCTCAATTATGCTAAACTTTTTCACATCAGTCTGCGTTTCTCGAATCAACTCTAACTTCCTTTTGTGATACTTCTGTTTTTATTCTTTTTTGATAACTATCTAGCTGCTCCTTTTCACTAGGTGTGTTCTCTCCTGTGACTGTATGCAGTGCCCTTTTCTTTAGATTTGGCATCTTTGACAAGTCCTCTTTTCCTGACTTCAGTTATCAATCCTGTGCTAATCTGACACCCCTAGCTTCTTTCTGTCTTCTTCTGAGTCTGAAGCTTACAGCCTTTACTCCTCAAGAATCTCAAGTTCAGTATACAACCAGATTTTCCTCATTTTTCTCCACCCAAACAACTGACATTTTAGATGGCTGCAAAATTAATTTAAACCCCTAAACAGCACAAGATATATATGAACCCGGCATTCTTTCTCTTAAATTGGACCAAACAATGCATTCATAGCATGTTTCTTCCTAGTTTTTCAGTATTACCTCTTTTTCTGCAGTAGTATAAATTACTAGCTCATTTATATGTTTCACACATGCCTTTCTAACAATCTGTTTTCTTGTATGTCACATGTCCTCCCAATTGTCCATTCTTCTCTCCACTCTGGTGGTTAGTTACTGCTTGATTTTAATCCCTTGGTTTTTGTACTCTCTTAGGGCTGAAGAGCACCTATTCTTCAGTTCTCAATGGCTAATTCTTAGGAGGCTCAGGCTGGCTGGAAATTCATTCTTTATGTCACTAGAAAAAAGTCTGGTTTCTGTAAGGTAGTATTTAAGATGACATGATTTTGTTGTTGTAGTTGTTATTGTTCTGAGACAGGAGCTCTGGGCATCTCTGGCTATTCTGGGATTCAAGCTGGCCTCACAATCATAGAGGTCTAACTGTGCCTCAAAATGCTGTGCTTGGATTAAAAGTATTCACCACGATGCCCACAAGATGCCATGTTTAATGAACCTGATTGTTTCATTATCTCAAGTGCCCTGAGAGAAAGTGCATGCACAGCCATAAAGCGAAGATAAAATTCATGTTATGATGTATTTGTTAAGTGAGATTGAACATTTGGGCATCAGGTAATCTAATATAAAAACTGTATTATTTACAGAGAAAGGAGAAGTAAAAAGCTTTGCCCTCAAAATGGGCAAGTACAAATCTATTGTAAAATGTGTAAAATATGGGCATACAGAGGATTATAATGCAATCATGTCTTAAGCATGCATGCAACACTTTCTACATTGTCAGTATAGTGCTGACTCACAAATATGAGATGATCAAAAATAACATGTATTTTATATCTGAATAACCTGAGACATTTTGTCTAAGTCAACCTTGCTGGTATATTTTGAGAAGCTGCTTGACTCAATGTCTGTGGCTTCAAGTGAGTTTCAGGGCTGCCTCTTCCAGGAAAGAATGTCTCCATAACCACATTACAAAGAAAGACTTGTTTTGTTCTTAATGGCATCAATGAACTAGTTCCCTCTCCTTTCTTAAACTTTCAGTCATTTTACAGGACCCACTTATCACCTCTTACCAAAAACAAAAATCATTTTGATAAATTAGAATCTTCCATGCTATAAGTATATTTACTGATTAGCACACTACCTTAAAACTTAGTCTTTTACTGTAAATATATCTTTTAATACAATATATTCTGAATGTGGACTCTTCTTCCCCAAATCCTCCCAGTTCCTCCCCACTTTTGGACACGCCCAAATCCATACCGTTTCTTTCACATTTGGATGCAAACAGTAAGCTTAAAAATAACAGAAACAAAACTTAGCTAAAATAAAATCAAACAAACCAGAAAAGGACAAAAGAAACAGAACAAAAGGATTCAAACAAAAAGCTATTGATTGGCTATATATTTTAGAATTTTTTAAAAAAATCATAATAGTTTCTTTTATTAATATTTTAAAAATAAAAACAAAATGCTATACATATTATTTATCACGAACATTAAACACTATTGTAGTTACCTTGATTGGTTTCATAAACATACCAGATGTCTGGGCTCTTACAGAGTTCTGTAACGTATAGGAATTGCAACTACCATCTGTGATGGGAAAATTAAAAGGAAAGAGATGCTTAGTTTTCTTACACGCATAATTAATATCTCTACCTTATGTAATGACTAAAACTAGACAGAACAGTTAAATATATAAATTTGTAAATAGTTTACAGTTATACCGAGAAGGAAAAAATGCTGCATACGTTGTATCTAGTATTGGTTTGTTTACACATTTACTGATATTCTAAGGCTTAACAGGAAAAGAATGTATAGCAAAGCTAAGATATTAGTCAAATTAAATTCAGCCATTTAAGACCATATATTAATAAAAAATAAACTTGTTTCTTGGTATTTAAAATTTACAAAAACACTGTTAATTAAATCAAAGTAGCCTGATGTTCTGTCTTCATTAATTACTGAGATTTTGCTTATACCCAAAATGTTCACTCCTGAAACAAAAAGTAAAATATTGAGCTCACTAAGTCATACACCCAAGACAACATGAAAGAGCAAAATAAGTTTTATATTTAAGTGACTAAAAATGCAAGTCATGTGTGTCAATATATATGCACATGAATCTGTCACTACATATTTCTCCAGGTTACAAGCAGGGATGCTGACATACGCTAATATTTTTAATGAACATTTTAGATATTTTGGTAATTGATCCCCAGGAGTCTATCTTACTTCTGTATCATCTGCATGTAACTATTGAAGCATCAATCACTCTGATAAAGTGTCTGCACATTGCGTATAATGTGATGGTTAACATTATCAGTATTTTATGTGCACATGCACATGCAGAGGAAATTTTAGATTTTTGATATTCTATCCATAAAGATCTAGAGATTTAAATTTTGGGTTAGAGCTAAATTATATTATTTCTAAGTCACTTGTTAGGTAAGCTATTTTGTTGAATGTCTTTGGAAAGCCTGCTTTCACATGTGCCAGCAGTTAGGCTAGGAAAAAAGCTAGTATTGGCTGCCCAAGAGTGCTATGGAACCCTCCTGCTATAAAATGGACTTTTCATTCAGCTGTTTCCTGCCATTCATGGCATATAATCCTGGCATTACACCCTAGGGTTACATAGCCAGCAAAGTGTATCGATTCTAGAAGTGTCTGCATCTAATAAAAATCACTGCTGCACCACATTTGCTATGAAGGAAAAACAATGTTTCTATAAATTTTATTTTTCCTAAAATCAGGTGTATAAAGATTAAAAATAACATTTTAAGATTTTTTTAAAATATAAGCCCTAAGATAATATCCATGAACATAAATGCAAAAAGTAAATGTTTTCAACATAAATTGAAGCTTCAAAAATATTTTCCTGAAAGTGTTCTGCAATAAGGATTGGAGAAATAGAACAGCAATTGCTTATTTATTTAATAAATAAGTTAACAGCTATCTGATTCTTCTTACAATTTTAGAATGTATTCAACTTATTTTATATGTATAAATGTTTATCTACATATATGTATATGTACATATGTATGTACATATACATTGGCTGTGCCTGGATGTTGATTTCAAAAAAGGGTGTCAGAACCCTAACTATTTTTCTTGTTACTCATTTAATGGCAAGAGCATAAGTCAGAGTCCAGGTAACCTTCTCAAGGTTTCTCTCCATAGAAATTCATGAAATGATGCTTGCGTCCATGCTTCTTGAAGTCAAACTATTATGTTGTACTTTTTGATGCCATTTGACTTGTCATAGGCAGTATGGGTAATTGTAACTGTAGTTTATAGAACAATAACTTAGTTTGTGTGATTGTGATCGATGAAATTTAGAGCAAACATATTAAGACATCATTGATGTACCTTGTGTATTTACATAGCATGTTCATAAATTTGATGTAATTCAGAATCATAAAGTTATTACCTCTGAATATCTGGTCTTTAAATGCAATATATAACCAAAAGATATCTGACCAAACATCCCAACAGACTCTTTGGTAGGATGATTTTGATAAAGGAGTTATAATCTCGGAATACAAACATTTGTTCCATGATTTATCTTTATTCACATTAGTGGTGAAATTATTTAGTGCGGCTGTTTAGTTATATTAAGCTTTATAACATTTTCTATGGATCAATTTATTTTCCAGGGAGCATCGCTATCATTGTGCCTCTTGTCCTCTTGGTGACCTTGATAACCACCCTAGTGATTGGTTTAGTACTTTGTAAGAGAAAAAGAAGGTAAGATGCCATGTTTTAAATTTACCTGCAGTGACTGGGCCATATGAAATTGACAGAAATGTTATGCTTTATTCTAAAAAAACCAGAATCAGCCATTTTAATTAAAAACCTATTTCTCAGTTTCTTTACCCTTATTTCACTTCAAACTATAATTTACACAAATATTTCTTCATATTATGTAGATAGAATCACCCCATGTGTATAGTCTAAAGAAACTAACAAGGGCATATAATTGATAATTTCTGTAGAATTTTGAATTTCAAGTGATTTTTTAACAAACAATGATATCTAAAGATTATCTTATTACTTTATTTTATACTACTACTTACTATGAAGCTGTGTCATAAATTATATCTTAAATGTGCATTTATTTACTTTACCTTTCCATAAATGTAAGTGTTTCATCTCTTATAATTATAATTGTGCAGCAGTTTAGAACATGAAAGTTTGTGAATTAAGATTCCAGCCATTAAGACCAAGGTTATAAACAAGACATTGAAAAGTTTCTTTATCATAATTTATTAGGGTTAATTTTTCTCACCAAAGAAAACATTTGAAATTTAATTTACAATTGAATTGTGAATTTTCCATTAATATCATTGTGTATTCAGGAGAATTTTACTTCTATTATGCTTTTATGCTATGTTCAACAATATTCACTGAAAATAAATGGTAAAAGTGTAAGTATTTTGTTCCTTTATGATTTGAAAAATGTCAACTATTAAAATTTTCTCAATTATATTTAATTCAGAATTTATCAGTTGTACTATGTCAACATATCAGTAAATACTTCAATAGTATATAATTTAAATTGTGATGTCTGATATTTAAATTTTTGTCCATACACTATAGAACAAAGACAATAAGAAGACAGCCTATCATCAATGGAGGCATAAATGTAGAAATCGGCAATCCGTCATACAATATGTATGAAGTGGATCATGACCACAGTGATGGGAGTCTTTTAGAACCAAGTTTCATGATAGATCCAGTAAAGGTAATATGACTTGAAATCATGAACAGAGAAATATTAATTTTTTTGAAAAACCACTGCAGATTTCTGATTTTAACCATGCCCTTGTACTATCTAAAATTCTAACACAGGACTTTGAGATATTTTGAGTTATTTAGGCTCTTCCAAAAGAGAATACTTGATGAATAACATTCACTAGATCATACTAGTTAATACTGTGTGATTTATAAAAAAAATTGTTCACTTAGTTAATAAAGATACAACTTGGAATATTTACTATAGTAACTTAAATTGTGTGGGGGTGCTATCCAATATATAGCATAATATAAAACATTGCATAATTTATTTTCAATATAAAAAGTGTTCATTGGTTCAGTTTCAAAAAGAGAAGTCCAAAAAGCTGCGCCTTCTAATTTCTTTTTGAGTCCTTATTTCTCAACTGTCATACAGCTTCTGAGTTTTTAAAGACACTTATCCAAATTGCAACTGATAGTATAATCACAGTGACCAATAATTCACTTAATTCGCTTAACTGGTTTTCTCCTGTTTCTATAGTTCCCTTTCTGGACCTAGAATTGGACTTCTTAAACCTGAAATTAGTAATCATATTCTCTAATATAAAAATCAGCAGTTATGATATGGACTAAATGTATAGACATTATAATCATTTTCATTAGAACTAATTTTACTTTCTATTAATTAGTACTTTTACTTTGGAACTTTTCATGATTTAAATATTACTAACCTTATTATATTGTATTGTACTTTACACTGAAAGATCATATACATTTGGCACACTGGGAAGTTTATCTTTAATTAAAGCCATTGTAACAAAGAGACTGCTGGCATCCGTTCAGCTCTTCTAAGGAAGAAAGTGTCCATCACGTACCGTGAACTGATGAGAATGCACTCCTCCGCTTTTCATAAACATTTCTAAAACCCCTTTGACATTTTGATTTCTAGCAATTGAATTAATATAATTACTCAAACTTGAGAATACAGCTCATCGAAATATTTACAAACTTACTGCTTAAAAATAAAGCCATATTTCAGGCCTTTCAGATATAATTTCAAGGTACTCATATAATTTCACTAAGCAAACAATAAACATACATTTACCAATTAACCACTTGAATGACTAAAATTGTATAACATACGCCTTAACAGTATATTTCCACCTGGTTAATAATGTTTTGAATATAACTATGAATTTTTGCATGAAACACAGCTACAGGACAATGATGTATTTAGAGTTGCAGAAAATCAGGCCACAGAATTCATAACGAGCAAGCAAATTGTGCCCCAGTTGTTTGATGTAATCAAATGTAAATTAAGTTGCACATATATTTGTGTGAAATGGTCAATTCAATTATGTTGAATGTGAATACAACTCCTACTTCTTTTATATCTTATGAGCAAAAGAACTGGTATTTTTAGTAAAACTGATAATGTAGAACTAAGGTTGGAACAATTAGAAATACACAGGATTATTTGTGAATTTTGCCACAATTCAGTTCAACATTACTTGAGTTTCCTTATTCAATTGTGGGGTCAATTAAAAATGAATGGTTCTTCATTCAAACTCCAAATCCTACAATTAAACTCCTTTTTAATTTATGAGACTTTTGTAGAAACATATTTAAGGGTCAAAGTCATTTATGTTAGATTCGTTTCCAAAGACTCTGCTCTTTGTAACACATCATAATTTGTTCAACAATAACAGTTGATGCTGAAGATTTCTTTTAACTTATACATGCTCCTTTGTATCTCTTTACCTTTCAAATATTCATGAATAATATAACTATGAAACAATACATTATGAATATGAGTATAGTAATTATGTAATGCTGTTTTTGGATCCAGTGAAGTATAAAGTGATGGCCTGGCATCTTTTAATCTTAACAATAGCTTTCTAAAAACATTTAAATTGATATATCAATTTTTATCCTAAAATTTTAAAGTGATGATGAATTGTTGAAGAGGATAGATGAGTCTTAGCAAAGACTACTTTTAATTCCTAAGTTTTGAGTTTCAAAATCTTTACTGGTGTCATTTCCAGGGATAAACAAAAGTGGATATGGTTCATCCAGAACACCTGTCAGAAAGCTGGACCTTACTGAGGGTCTACCTCTGAGATAATTATCTCAAGTTCTACATGCTGACACAAGTCTCCTGATTTTGCCTAGGGTTAAAGAGTATTATCATTTAGCTGCATTTTGTATCGGTGAAAAAATGTTTCCATAACGTTACATGAGATCAAATTTTTTGTTTATGTACAGTCCAGGTACATAGGGGGAGGGCCCAGTGCTTTCAAGCTCCCCCACCCAGCACCGCCCATCTACCTAAACTCTGATTTGAAAGGACCACTAACTTCTGGGGTGAGAGAAATAGCCCATCTTTCCCTTCTCATGCCATTGCCAAACCCGCCATTCACAGAGCTGTGTTTGACTTGGACAGAATTTGCCCTTAGAGTTTTTATTAGCAGGAGTTGGTAAAACAGCATTCTAGCCTCAGACTTTTGTAAGTGTGTTCTTTCCATGTAAGAATGTTTATAAAACGTGTCACCAGTTTATTAAACGGATAGTACTTTCTTTGTGGAAGTTGGAAGGACTTTAAATTATATGGCCAGCCAGACTTATGAAGAGAAATTTAAACCGAATGAATTTGAATGAATTTGTTTTAACCATAGATACATACGTAGATAGATTATAAATGCAACATAACTAAATATAGCTAAAATGTGTAATCATATTGACAAATTAGAGGCGGTCTAGTTAAATCTATCTTAATTTTTATCATTAGTTACTGGGTTTAGAAAAGAAAAAAACTTTTCTGTCCACAGTCAAAAAGCTCATCTTAGGCAGAACAATAGATTGTGGATTTCCACATTCCCCCTCCTCTTTCTCATTACCATCACATCATTTTCTTTCTCAGTGTGTGTATTACAGTCTCTCCTCTGCATGCTGTAAAGAGTCCATGTTTCCTTGCTGTAACTAAGTTTAAGATACTGCATAAGAAAATAAAGACTCAAACTAAACCAAAGCACCAAATAGAAAAAGAGGAAATGGCATTTTTTGTGTGTTAAGTTGCAATTTCCTTAACAATGAACATTTTATGTCATTTTGAACTGAAAGAACCGGCTTTTGTTAGTCTTAATTTTGCTTTAAAATGTAAAATGCCTCTGAAAACTCAGGGGACTATAAAGTTAAGAGTATTTGGAAGCCTCCAGAGGTATTTCTGATAGCGAGGACATGCAGGTTGGCGGAAACACAAGTGCTGTCTTTATTTTGGAACTTTAACTTGTCTTCATTAAACTTATGTTTAGCTCATATCAAAAAATTAGAAGAGGAATCCAGTCAGATGGTTTTGCACCTTTACTTTCTATGCCACCTGTGGACTTACACCAGCAGTCAGAGGTGGTGACAATGGGGTGTAAGACGAAGTATCCTTGAAACATGACAATGAGCTTTAACGTTTTGTGGGAAAGCCATGTTAGTTATAACTTTCACAAGGACAAACTGGCCTTTAGTTTTATAGCGAAGCTTCTGTTTGGCTTCCAAGCTACTTTTAAAATATAGTTCTGTTTCTACATTAAAAGTGACTAAAATATATAAAAGTTGATTTGCTTATAATCATTAAAAGCAGACAATGGAAGAAATAATGTGCTCAAAGAGATAGTAAAATTAGACTTATTTTCTTTCTTCTTCAGCCAACAAATTATTCCAACCCAGTGTATGCAAAACTGTACATGGACGGACAGAACTGTCGAAACTCATTAGGAAGCGTTGACGAACGGAAAGAACTACTCCCAAAGAAGATTGAAATTGGCATCAGAGAGACCGTGGCATAATGAAGGACACTTTTCTATGATGTATAAATGTATAAAATATAAGGATTACTTTTGTATGTTCCAACAGTATTATACCTGTTTTAGCATCAGCATTATCTCTATATCTTTTTCCTGGTTAATTGTTTTCTGAGTTTTTTTGGGTTTTATTTTTTTTTGCTAATGAATATTGATTCACCATTTTTATGGTATTTTTATGAAAAATAACTGCACTACACTACAACTTACAATAATGCTGCTGATATGACACACCTTTGAATTTGTTAAAATTAAAAAAAAAACATATTCCTTTGTAATGTTAATATGAGCAATCTATTTTATAAGAATTTTTGGTTCTACATAATCAGCAATGTACTCTCCATTTCCTCATTTTATTATCTAAATACTGTAATACAACGCCATTGTATTTTTTCTTGAATTGAAATGACAAACTCTCTTCTTTATGCCTGTGAACATGGATAGAGACCTGGCTGAGAATACATAGCCCTTCCAAGCACAGCATCTCCTGCTTTGAAATTAGTCTTAGAAGACAAGTAAACACTGGAAATTTTGAGGACAAAAACTTTAAAAATACATAGTATTAAAAATTTGCATGAATACAAATGACTTATTATCCAAAATGTCAGTATACTCTATGATATACAAAACATATACCCTCTGTAACAATAGTAACATTTACGTTGATAGAACATAGCAAACATATAAACAAAATAGGACTAATAGCACTTGCTATGGGATAGGACCTTTTATTCCTTCTTGGTCCTGGGGCACACAGCCAGTCAAGAGCACAGCAGGACATAGGAATGCTTGTCTTCTGTATCTCTTCCCCAGTATGTTCATGTTGTGGATGGAGATCACTCTTTAACAGATGTGAAAACAAGAAAACCACAAATAATCACCCAAACTGATGCAAAATTTCAGCTTTAATAATACACTCTCTATGCTAGCTCAAAGAGAATTGTTTTTGCATAAAGAAATTGGTAAACATTTTCAAGATATAATAAAACTAATTGTTCTCCCAATTCAATGAAGATTCAAAGACCATTTGAGGTATAAGAATAACATGCTCAGATACCAGGTGGAGAGTTTTTCTGGCCATTAGCATTGGTAGATTGTTTTGTCTTTGGTTATACAAAACACGGACCCATTCATTCTGTTCATTTGTTTTCAAATTTTGATTGTAACAAATATGGTTTATTTAAGTTGTATAAAAAGATAGCATTTTTATACAAATATCTTTAAAGGCACAAAAGATTTATTCATAAGCTGTGGGGGTTTTTGTCCCTCTGATAGACATGACCGACTTTTAGCTGTCATAATGTATTAATCTAACAGATGAAATATGTTTGTGGTTGCTCTCTATCCCTTTGTACAAGCATTAAAAACTGCTGTTTTATAAGGAAATTTTTGTTGTACTATGTGCATGCATACTACCTATTTCTAAACTTTGCCATACTGGGGCCTTTATAGAATATTGGTTTATGTAATACTCGTGTGATTTGCTTGAACAATGTTATGCATACCATAAACTTTTTCAGGTTCTTGTTTAAGTACATTTTTTAAATTGAACAGTATTTTTCATTTTGGTTATAATAGTCATTTTGCCTATGTTTCTACAATGAAGTGTTAAATACTTTATAAAAAATTGTTGACTGACTTATTTAAATGAAATTCTACATATTTAAGTGCTTGTGTTTGGTAGTTTTTAAATTTATAAAAAGTCCTTTTACTATATGGTTTAAGTTTTCCAAGATTATTTTAGAACACATATTTTCCATGGAAGGAGAAGTGTCGCCAGATAACTTCCCCCAGGATACCTAAAAAAGCATTTTCTACTTCTTTTTTTGAAGTGGAAAGGTTTACTTGCAATTACCTTACACTGATTTCTTGTTCATCATAGACTACAAATTACAGCTCAAAGAAATGTGATATACTTGTAGTAATGTAACTGTTATAAGACACCATATCCTTCCCCTTCTGCTTCTAAAATAATGCATCATGGGAAACTGAGAATCCATAGGATACTGTTTTGACACCTCAGTTTAAGTGGTATGCTCATTACAATTAGCTGATACATCAATATCAGACTGAGATTTCTACTGTTACTATTAATATAAATCAGAGCAGATCATATATAGGAAGTATGACAAACAAGACCTACCATTAATGAGTTGTTTCTTTCCATTAAGCATTTCAGAAAGCCACATTCCAGGGAGGCTTTTGAAAGGAGCCCCGATCACTGATTACATCTCTGTTCAGCAATGCTTCATGCTACCATGACATGTATACAAGTGTACATCAGAGTCAATATTCTTTATTTGCTGCAGCTTTACAGTCAGTCTAACATAATAACATATTTTACATATTGACACTTAATCTCTATTAGTTCTGTCACTTGCTCTCTGTTGCTATTATAAAATTTTTATACGATTATATTTTTTAATTTTCTATTACAAAAAGCTAAGTAAATGCTCTAAAAAAAAACCAAATATGTAAATCTCCATATTGACAACTCTTTATCAGTCAAACTAACACAATGTGTGAGATTTTTATTTTTAAATGTTAATGGTTATTAGTCAACCTGAACACTCACAAAATTCTAAATTTCTATACTTGTATCTTGAATAATAAAAACTCAGGGTCAGATTTTGGGGTTCAACTTGAAGACCAGAAAAGCAAAAGGAGTCAGCCACTGGCCTTACCTCTACCTCAGTCCAAAATGCTGATTCTGCCTCCTGGAATCTCAGAATGAGACCATATGTGAAAGAGATCTCCTCCCCTTTTGTACTCCTCTCTAGGGTTGGGATTAAAAGCATGTGTCACTACCACCTGGTTTCTATGACAAACTAGTGTGGCCACTGGGATTAAAGGTATGTATCACCACTTCTTGGCCTGTAAGGCTGACCAGTGGGGCTGTTTTACTCTCTGATCATGAGTCAAGCTTTATTTATTAAAATGCAAATGAAATATCACTACATATACTCTATCCGCTGAGGGTATGATAGTAACACACTACATAATGCTACAACAATGAATGATATCTAGAAATATTGTCAGCTATTTTATAGACAACACAATTACCCATGTTAAGGTATGTTGTTGTAGAACTAAATACTGTCTCTCACTATTAAATAACTCCAAGATGGATCAGAAAGAGAAAAACAAAACTTCATAAAAAAATGAAGGCATGCTAAAATTTAATATTGAAGATGGGCTAAGAAGGGCAGCTCAGTAGAGAAAGACATATGCCAACAGTCTTGACAACTTGTATTCAAACCCTCTGACCTACATGGTATAAGAGTACTAACATCTGCCAAGTTATTTTCTGACATCAGCATACATGTGCTGTGGCATAAGTAATACACATACACAAGCATAAATAAACAATTTTTTTTTTTTTTTTGGTTTTCTGAGACGGTTTCTCTGTAGCTTTGGAGCCTGTCCCGGAACTAGCTCTTGTAGACCAGGCTGGCCTCAAACTCACAAAGATCCTCCTGCCTCTGCCACCTGAGTGCTGGGATTAAAGACATATGCCACCACTGCACGGCTAAAAATAAATTTATAAATAAATTAAACCATTCTTTAAAATTTGATTATGAGGAACGATAAAGATTAGAATTACTTGATACTCCTCTGAGGATCAGGGTATGGATTCCAGACCAGAAACAATAGCTCACAACTGTATGTAACTTTAGTTGCAGGGATTCTAATTCCCTGTTTTTGATTTCTGAAGGTAATGTATGCACTTGGTACATTCAAACACATCCTGACAGAATACTCATTCACACACAATAAAAGTGACACATTAAAAATATTGATGACGCCTATAGTAAAATTACAAAACTGTTGGCAAACTATGTATTAAACAGAAAAATGAAAAATGTTTATTAGACCTTATAGTTTGAAAAAATCAAGTCATTTTTATTTATGTATATATATTTTATTTGCAAATATTTATATGTATTATTTATATATTTTAAGTACTTTTTGTGTTTCATTTTATTGTGTTCTTGTTATGATGACTCTGAAGGTTGAGAAATAATCTCATGCTTTTCTTGAACAGCGTAAAATTCATTTGTTAAAATATTGTAGCATGAGTAATAAATAAGCAGAGACAGATATTGAGGCTCAAGATAAAGATCAGAAAACCAAAACAGTCAAGCCATTAGATAAGTCCAACCTCTATAAAGGCTTGGAAACTACAGACTGAAACTGAACCTCTGTCATCTCTTTTTCTTGCATTCCTCTTTAGTGCTGGGATTAAAAAAAATGTCTGTCTCCCTATAACCTGGATTAAAGGTGTGAGCCACCAAAACCTAGATCTGTTCTTGATTTTGTATAGTTCAGGGTGGTCTTGAGCTCACAGAGGTCCATCTGCCTCTGTTACCTAAATCCTAGGATTAAAGATCTGTGACACCACTTTCTGGCCTCTAGTAGCTTAGTTTTACCCTCCGATCTTCAGACAAGCTTTATATATATATATATTTATATATATATATGTATATATGTATATACATATATATATATATGTATATATTCACCATATTTTTCATTTTGTCTAAAACAGAAAAGGCTGTAACTATATAAGAAACACTATATACAATGATTACAATAACTATATATGTTATATGCAGGCAATAGATACAAAACCAATATCTAGTCCACTTGCATTTGACAAATTCAGAGAAAATAATCCATGTCTATCCTACCTTGTGAATCCAAAGTCTTGTATCTAATTTATTTTTTTTTTGTCTGAACTGGTTTTCTGCATCTGGTAAATAAGGAAAACTGTAACTGTACTATAGCCATCTCATCTTCAACTCTATCAGAGACCCAAGAAGGAAATAATTTTAACTGCATAAACAGGAAGTGTGAGCAAGCAACTTCTAAAAATTGTGAGAAATGACAAAAACAGCTAACTGCATATACAGTTACCCAAAATTTCTCTGCAATGTTGGGGCATCCATATTCAGCATATGACCTAGAATATCTGACAAACTTTTCTAGGAAACAGAGTTTTTGAAGGACTGTCCCACCTTATCTGGACCAGGTTTAGCAGTCACTCTCTTTTGTGTCCTGCTTGTCCCATTAGGAAAACATACTGTCAGTAGTTGAGGCAAGGACACCTTCTTGCTCAGGAACTTACTTTGGCCACAAAGAAAGTAAACTCCATGGGGGACTTTCTTTGATACCCATCATTTCTCTGAAGTCCGTTCTGTGTCATCTGGATAAATTCAGTGGTATTAATATGCAAAACAACTCTTTCTACATATTTCAAATAGGTAAATATGCTTAGAGGTTGTTTAAAATTTTTAATACCATGAGAATATCACATAATTCTGACTTTTGTAGAGAATCCTAAAGGCTTTGATTTACTTTACTTAGATTTTATTATTTTTAATCTTCCTTTGCTGATTTATTTGCATCAGTATAAAATGTAGAATCTGCAGTTATTGCTGTGTCCCATACAATGTAAGGAAGGACCCAGAAAGTACTCTTTATAACTTGATTTGGGGATAGTTGTTGTTAATCTATCCCAAAAAATTACTACAAACTCTTTGCCAGGGTTAACATTTTTCCCATAATTTGTCAATTTCATCATTATTAAAAGATACTATAGTATCCACTAGGTTTATTTCTGCTAATTTACAAGTCTTAATTTTTTTTTGGTTTCCTTTTTTATTTTTATTTTTCTCATGGTTTATTTTTTTTATATTTAAAAATTTCCATCTCCTTCCCTCCTCCTCCCCCCTCCCTCCGCTCCTCCTCCCCCTTCCCGCCCCTCCTTCTCCCCCTTCCCTCCCCTTCCCTCCGCCCAAACCTCCCCTCCCTCCCTCTCAAGGCCAAGGAGCCATCAGGGTTCCCCACTCTATGCTAAGTCCAAGGTCCTCCCAACTCCCCCCAGGTCCAGGAAGGTGATCGACCAAGCTGAGAAGGCTCCCACAGAGCCCGTCCATGCAGAAGAATCAGAGCCCAGCACCATTGTCCTTTGCTTCTCAGTCAGCCCCCGCTGTTGGCCACATTCAGAGAGACGGGTTTGGTCGCATGATCCATCAGTCCCATTCCAACTGGAGATGGTGATCTCCCTTTAGTTCTGTCCCACCGTCTCCATGAGTGAATGCACCCCTCACGTTCCTAACTTTCTCCCTCATGTTCTCGCTCCTTCTGCTCCTCATCAGGACCTTGGGAGCTCAGTCCAGTGCTCCAATGTGGGGCTCAGTCACCTTCCCCATCTGTCGCCAGCTGGAGGTTCCCTCACGGTCCTGACTTTCTTTCTCATGTTCTCTCTCCTTCTGCTCCTCATCAGGACCTTGGGAGCTCAGTCCGGTGCTCCAATGTGGGGCTCTGTCATTTTCTTCATCTATCGTCAGGTGGAGGATATGCAAGAAATTCATCAGTATGGCTATAGGAACTGGCCTTTTCAGGCTCCCTCTCCTCAGCTGCCCAAGGAACTAACTGGGGGCGTCTCCCTGGAAACCTGGGAACCCCTCTAGGGTCAAGTCTCTTGACAACCCTCAGGTAGCTCCTTAAATTAAGATATATGCTTCCCTGCTCCCATATCCACCCTTCCTATATCCCAAGCACCTCATTCCTCCAAGCTCCCCCCATTCTCCCCTTCACACTTTTCTCTCCCCATCTTCCCTTGGCCCAGTCTCGCCCAACCCTCAAGTTCCCAATTTTGCCTGGCGATCGTGTCTACTTCCAATATCCAGGAGGATTACTATATCTTTTTTTGGGAGTTCACCTTCTTATTATCTTCTCAAGGATCCCAAATTTATAGGCTCGATGTCCTTTAATTATGGCTAGAAACCGATTATGAGTGAGTACATCCCATGTTCATCTTTTTGGGTCTGGGTTACCTCACTCAGAATAGTGTTTTCTATTTCCATCCATTTGCCTGCAAAATTCAAGATGTCATTGTTTTTTACCGCTGAGTAGTATTCTAGCATGTATATATTCAAAGTTTCTTCATCCATTCTTCCACTGAAGGGCATCTAGGTTGTTTCCAGGATCTGGCTATTACAAATAATGCTGCTATGAACATAGATGAGCATATGCTTTTGTTGTATGTTTGGGAATCTCTTGGGTAGATTCCCAATAGTGGAACTGCTGGGTCCTGGGGTAGGTTGATCCCGAATTTCCTGAGAAACCGCCACACTGCTTTCCAAAGTGGTTGCACAAGTGTGCATTCCCACCAGCAATGGATGAGTGTGCCCCTTACCCCCCCAACCTCTCCAGCAAAGGTTATTATTGGTGTTTTGGATTTTAGCCAATCTGACAGGTGTAAGATGATATCTCAAAGTTGTTTTGATTTGCATTTCCCTGATAGCTAGGGAGGTTGAGCATGACCTTAAGTGTCTTTTGGCCATTCGAACTTCTTCTGTTGAGAATTCTCTGTTCAGTTCAGCGCCCCATTTTTTAATTGGGTTAATTGGCATTTTACCATCTAGTCTCTTGAGTTCCTTATATATTTTAGAGATCAGACCTTTGTCAGTTGCAGGGTTGGTGAAGATCTTTTCCCAGTCAGTAGGCTGCCTTTGTATCTTAGTGACAATGTCCTTTGCTTTACAGAAGCTGCTCAACTTCAGGAGCCGATTTTATAGCCTAAATAATTAATAGAATCTCCTCTTTGTATTTTTTTAAGAGCAATTTGTAATCCCCAACTGGGCAAATTTTTCTTTACTTCTTCAAACTTTCTAAAGCATGTACATTTGAATCAGATAACAAAACGTCATCCATGAAATGATATACATAGATTTATGAAATTGCTTACATATCATTTCCAAAGCCTGAAATAGAAAGCATTGGCACAGGGTGAGACTACTTAACATTCACTGGAGGAGAATCTTCCATTGATATATTTTAGCAGGCTGAGATAATATATGTAAGTACTGTGATGGCAAATTTTTCTCTGTCTTTTTTTTCAGTTTTCTTTTTTTTTCTTTTTTTTCTCATTTTTTATTAAAGATTTCCATCTACTCCCCTCCTCCTCCCCCTTCCCTCCCCTCCCTTCCATCCATATCCCCACTCCCTCCCTCTTCAGGTCAAAGAGCCATCAGGGTTCCCTTCACTATGTTAAGTCCAAGGTCCTCCCAACTCCCCCTAAGTCCAGGAAGGTGAGCAACCAAGCTGACAAGGCTCACAGTGAGCCCATTCATGCTGAAGAGTCCAAGCCATTGCCGTTGTCCTTGTTTTTTCAGTCCTCCTCCACCGTCAGCCACATTCAGAGAGTCTGGTTTGGTCGCCTGTTCCATCAGTCCCATTCCAACTGGACTTGGTGGTCTCCCGTTAGTTCTGTCCCACTGTCTCAATGGGTGAACGCACCCCTCATGGTCCTGACTTCCTTGCTCATGATCTCCCTCCTTTTGATCCTCATCAGGTACTTGGGAGCTCAGTCCAGTGCTCCAATGTGGGGCTCTGTCATTTTCTCCATCCAATGCCAGGTGAAGGTTCTATGGTGATATGCAAGATATTCATGAGTATGACAATAGGACCTGGACATTTATGGCTCCCTCTCCTCAGCTGCCCAAAGAACTAGCTGGGGGCATCTTCCTGGATACCTGGGAACCCCTCTAGAGTCAAGTCTCTGTCAACCCTAGAATGGCTCCCTTAATTAAGATATATAATTCCTTGTTCCCATATCCACCCTTCCTATATCCCAACCATCCTATTCCCCCAAGCTCTCCCCATCCTCCACTTCACACTTTTCTCTCTCCATCCCCCCATCCCAACCCACCCCCAAGTTCCCATTTTTTGTCCAGCAATCTTGTCTACTTCCAATATCCAGGAGGATAACTATATGTTTTTCTTTGGATTAACTTTCTTATTTAGCTTTTCTAGGATCACTAATTATAGGCTCAATGTCCTTTATTTATGGCTAGAAACCAATTATGAGTGAGTACATCCCATGTTCATCTTTTTGGGCCTGGGTTACCTCACTCAGGATGGTGTTTTTTATTTCCATCCATTTGCATGCAAAATTCAAGATGTCATTGTTTTTTACCGCCGAGTAGTACTCTAATATGTATATATTCCACACTTTCTTCATCCATTCTTCCACTGAAGGGCATCTAGGTTGTTTCCAGGTTTGGCTATTACAAATAATGCTGCTATAAACATAGTTGAACAAATGCTTTTGTAATATAATTGGGCATCTCTTGGGTAAATTCCCAAGAGTGGGATTGCTGAGTCCTGGGGTAGGTTGATCCGAATTTCCTGAGAAACCGCCACACTGCTTTCCAAAGCGGTTGCACAAGTTTGCATTCCTACCAGCAATGGATGAGTGTACCCCTTACTCCACAAGCTCTCCAGCAAAGGCTATCATTGGTGTTTTTGATTTTAGCCAATCTGACAGGTGTAAGATGGTATCTCAACATTGTTTTGATTTGCATTTCCCTGATTGCTAAGGAGGTTGAACATGCCCTTAAGTGTCTTTTGGCCATTCGAACTTATTCTGTTGAGAATTCTCTGTTCAGTTCAGTGCCCCATTTTTGAATTGGGTTAATTAGCATTTTAAAGTCTAGTCTCTTGAGTTCCTTATATACTTTGGAGATCAGACCTTTGACTGTTGCAGGGTTGGTGAAGATTTTTTCCCAGTCAGTAGGCTGCCTTTTTGTCTTAGTGACAGTGTCCTTTGCTTTACAGAAGCTGCTCAGCTTCAGGAGGTCCCATTTATTCAATGTTGCTCTTAATGTCTGTGCTGCTGGGGCTATACATAGGAAGTGGTCTCCTGTGCCCAAATGTTGTAGGGTACTTCCCACTTTCTCCTCTAACAGGTTCAGTGTGTTCAGATTGATATTGAGGTCTTTAATCCATTTGGACTTGAGTTTTGTGCATGGTGATAGATATGGATCTACTTTCATTCTTCTACAGGTTGACATCCAGTTATGCCAGCACCATTTGTTGAAGATGCCCTCTTTCTTCCACTGTGTACTTTTAGCTCCTTTATAGAAAATTAGGTGTTCATAGGTTTGTGGGTTAAGATCCGGGTCTTCTATTCGATTCCATTGGTCGACTTATCTGTTTTTATGCCAACACCAAGCTGTTTTCAATACTGTAGCTCTGTAATAGAGTTTGAAGTCAGGGATGGTAATGTCTCCAGAAGTTCCTTTATTGTATAAGATTGTTTTGGCTATCCTGGGTTTCTTGTTCTTCCATATAAAGTTGATTATTGTCCTCTCAATATCTGTGAAGAATTTTGATGGGACCTTTAAAAGGATTGCATTGAATCTATAGATTGCCTTTGGTAGAATTGCCATTTTTACTATGTTGATCCTCCCAATCCAAGAGCAAGGGAGATCTTTCCATTTTCTGGTATCCTCTTCAATTTCTTTTTTCAAATACTTAAAGTTCTTATCAAATAGATCTTTCACTTCCTTGGTTAGAGTTACCCCAAGATATTTTATGCTATTTGTGGCTATCATGAAAGGTGACGCTTCTCTAATTTCCTTCTCTGCTTCCTTATCCTTTGTATATAGGAGGGCAACTGATTTTTTGGAGTTGATCTTGTATCCTGCCACGTTACTAAAGGGGTTTATCAGCTGTAGGAGTTCTTTGGTGGAGTTTTTCGGGTCGCTTATGTACACTATCATATCATCAGCAAATAACGAAAGTTTAACTTCTTCCTTTCCAATTCGAATCCTCTTGATCCCCTTGTGTTGTCTTATTGCTATTGCTAGAAAATCAAGCACTATATTGAAGAGATAAGGAGAGAATGGACAGCCTTGTCATGTTCCTGAATTCAGTGGGATGGCCTTGAGTTTCTCTCCATTTAATTTGATGTTAGCTGTTGGCTTGCTGTAAATATCCTTTATTATATTTAGGAATGACCCTTGTATCCCTAATCTTTCCAAGACCTTTATCATAAAGGGGTGTTGAATTTTGTCAAATGCTTTTTCAGCATCTGAGATGATCATATGGTTTTTATCCTTCAGTTTATTTATATGATGTATTACATTGATAGATTTTCTTATGTTGAACTAGCCCTTCATCTCTGGGATGAAGCCTACTTGATCATAGTGGATAATTTTTCTAATGTGTTCTTGGATTCTGTTTGCCAGTATTTTATTGAGAATTTTTGCATCGATGTTCATGAGTGAGATTGGCCTGTAATTCTCTTTCTTGGTTGAGTCTTTGTGTGGTTTAGGTATCAGGGTTATTGTAGCTTCATAGAAGAAATTTGGCAATGACTGTTCTGTTTCTATATTATGAAATACCATAAGGAGTATAGGTATTAGGTCTTCTTGGAAGTTCTGGTAGAATTCTGCATTGAAACCATCTGGTCCTGGGCTTTTTTTGGTAGGGAGGTTTCTGATTCTTCGCGACTAACAGGACTATTTAGATTGTTCACCTGGTCCTGGTTTAACTTTGGTATATGGTACTTATCTAAAAAAGTTTCCATTTCTTTTACATTTTCCAATTTGGTGGCATAAAGGCTTTTGTAGTAAGATCTAATGATTCTCTGCATTTCCTCTGTATCTGTGGTTATGTCCCCCTTTTCATTTCTAATCTTATTAATTTGTTTATTCTCTCTCTGCCGTTTGATTAGTTTGGCTAGGGGTTTGTCAATCTTGTTGATTTTCTCCAAGAACCAGTTTTTTGTTTCATTGATTCTTTGGATTGTGTTTCTATTTTGTTGATTTCTGCCCTCAGTTTGATAATTTCCAGTCTTCTACTCCTCCTAGGTGAGTCTGCTTCTTTCTTTTCTAGAGCTTTCAGGTGTGCTGTTAAGACTCCAATGTTCCTTTCTCTGTTTTTTTTTTTTTTTTAAGTGGGCACTTAGTGCTATGAATTTTCCTCTTAGCACTGCTTTCATAGTGTCCCATAGGTTGGAATATGTTGTGTCTTTGTTTTCATTAAATTCAAGGAAGACTTTAATTTCTTTCTTTATTTCTTCCTTGACCCAGGTGTGGGTCAGTAGTTGACTGTTCAGTTTCCATGCGTCTGTAGGCTTTCTGAGGGTAGCATTGTTGTTGAATTCTAATTTTAATCCATAGTGATCCGATAGGATGCAGGTCGTTATTAATATGTTTTTGTAACTGTGGAAGTTTGCTTTATTACCGAGTATGTGGTCAATTTTCGAAAAGGTTCCATGAGCCGCAGAGAAGAAGGTATATTCTTTCCTATTTGGGTGGAATGTTCTATAGATGTCTGTTAAGTCCATTTGGTTCATTACCTCCATTAAGTCTCTTAATTCTCTCTTAGGTTTCTGTTGGATTGACCTGTCCATTGGAGAGAGAGGAGTGTTGAAGTCTCCCACTATCAGTGTGTATGGTTTGATTGATGCCTTGAGTTCTAGTAATGTTTCTTTTACGTAAGTGGGTACTTTTATATTAGGGGCATAGATATTCAGGATAGAGACTTCATTCTGATGGATTTTTCCTATAATGTGTATAAAGTGTCCCCTTCCATCTCTTCTGATTGATTTTAGTTTGAAGTCAACTTTGTTAGAAATTAGTATGGCCACACCGACTTGTTTCTTAGGACCATTTGCTTGATAAACCTTTTCTCAACCCTTTTACTCTGAGTAGATGTCTGTCTTTGTGGTTGAGGTGTGTTTCTTGTAAACAGCAAAATGTTGGATCCTGTTTTCGTATCCAATCTCTTAGCCTGTGCCTTTTTATAGGTGAATTGAGTCCATTGATATTAAGTGATATTAATGACCAGTGGTTGTTAACTCTGGTTGTCATTTTTTATTTGGTAGTAGAGATTGGTAGTAGAGATTGTGCTGGTGAAGGGTCGCTAGATGTCTGAGTTATTTTGGGCAATGCTGGACTCCTTTGTTTGTGAGTCTCCTTCTATTACTTACTGTAAGGCTGGGTTTGTGGCTACGTATTGTTTAAATTTGTTTTTATCTTGGAATATTTTGTTTTCTCCATTTATAGTGAATGAAAGCTTGGCTGGGTATTGTAATCTGGGCTTGCATCCATGGTCTCTTAGTTTCTGCAAAACATCTATCCAGGACCTTCTGGCTTTCATGGTTTCCATAGAGAAGTCAGGTGTTTGTCTGATAGGTTTACCTTTATAAGTTACTTGACCTTTTTTCCTTTGCAGCTCTTAATATTCTTTCTTTATTCTGTAATGCTTTGTGTTTTGATTATAATATGGTGAGGGGATGATTTTTTTTGATCCAGTCTATTTGGTGTTCTGTAAGCTTCTTGAACCTTAATAGGAATATTTTGCTTTAGGTTTGGGAAGTTTTCTTCTATAATTTTATTAAATATAATTTCTGGACCATTGAGCTGTAATTCTTATCCTTCTTCTACGCCTATTATTCTTAGGTTTGGTCTTTTTATTGTGTCCCAGATTTCCTGAATGTTTTGTGATGAGAATTTGTTGGATTTGCTGTTTTTTTTGATCAGTGCATTTATTTTCTCTATGGTATCTTCAGAATCTGAGATTCTTTCTTCTATCTCTTGTATTCTGTTGGTTATGCTTGTTTCTGTAGTCTCTGTTCGTTTACATAGGTTTTCCATATCCAGCTGGCCCTCGGTTTGTGTTTTCTTTCTTGCCTCCATTTTGGTTTTCAAGTCTTGCACTGTTTCCATTATCTGATTGTTTTTTCTTGGTTTCCTAGGATATCGTTTACGGATTTACTGAATTCTTTAAACTTTTTGTTATTCTTCTCGTCCATTTCTTTAAGGGAGTTTTTCACCTCCTGTTTAAGGGACTCTATTACTTTCATAAAGTCAATTTTTTCTACTTCTTCTTGATTAGTGTGTTCAAGTCCTCCTGTTGTAAGTTCGCTGGGTTCTGGTGCATTCGTGTTGTTTTTCAAATTGCTGGAGGAATTCTTGCATTGGCGCCTGCCCATTTCTTTCTCTGAATAATCCCCTTTGGGTCTTCTTTTTTTTTTTTTTTTTTTTGTTTTGTTTTGTTTTGTTTTGTTTTGTTTTGTTTTGTTTTGTTTTGTTTTGTTTTGTTTTCGAGACAGAGTTTCTCTGTGGCTTTGGAGCCTGTCCTGGAACTAGCTCTTGTAGACCAGGCTGGCCTCGAACTCACAGAGATCCGTCTGCCTCTGCCTCCCGAGTGCTGGGATTACAGGCGTGCACCACCACCGCCCGGCTTGGGTCTTCTTTTAGAAGTTTTATTCACCCCAATGAATTCAATTCACTCACCCCTATGAATGATGGATCTTCTGGTAGAGAGTCAGATCTCCTTGCTGGCCAAGCAGTTGGCTGTCAAAGGGCTTACCTTCCTGCAAGCAGGCTATTGAAGCAGGGGACCTCCCACTGGCCTGGGTGCACTCAATTCCTGGTCCTGGCGCCCAAACAGGCTGAGCTGTGGGATTTTTGTGGCCCCAAAGACTGGAGGAGGACAGGCACCAAAGCCACAGAGAAACCCTGTCTCGAAAAACCAAAAAAAAAAAAGACTGGAGGATGAAGCGGGGGTGGGGGGTTCTGGGTGCAAGCTGGGAAGGGACAGGAAGAAAGAGGCAGTATCCAGGGAGAATAAACCCTGCAGGAAGAGCAGGAAGTGTGTGTGTGGGGTTGGGGAATGTCGGTGGTCCCTCTCTGGCTGCCACGGTTCAGGCACTCACTCACCCCAATGAATGATGGATGTTCTGGTAGACAGTCAGGTCTCCTTGCTGGCCAAGTGGCTTGGTGACAAAGGGCCTACCTTGCTGCAGGCAGGCTATTCAAACAGAGGACCTCCCACCGGCTTGAGTGCACTCAATTCCCGGTCCCGGGGTCCAAACAGGCTGAGCCCAATGAATGATGGATCTTCTGGTAGACAGTCAGGTCTCATTGCTGGCCAAGCGGCTGGGTGACCTCTCTGTCTTTTTCTTATAAAGGTATAGTGAAGAAATAATCTTTTAAATTGATAGCTATAAATGACCATCTTTTATGCAAATGTAATACAAAGGACTGCCAGAATATAGAGATCTCGTTGGCTGAATCATCTTATTAACAGTCACTAGATTTGTTACCATTCTCTATTTTCCAGATTTCTTTTTAATAACAAATACTGGGCTGATAGATTCTTCAATATGATGAGCATCTAGTTGTTCCTATACCAGCTATTCTAAAGCCTGCTGTTTCTCTATTGTTAACGGTCATTGCTTAACCCATGATATTTTATCAATAAGGCTCTTGGTGCCTTTGAAATATAAGCCGTTGTTGTGCCCTGTTCTTTTTTAAAATTGTTTTTATTGAGCTATATATTTTCTTTCACTCCCCTCCCTTCTTCTCACCTCCATTTTTACCCTCTCCCAAGGTTCCCATAATCATAATTTACTCAGGAGATCTCATCTTTTTCTACTTCCTATATAGTTTAGATTCATATATGTCACTCTTAGGGTTCTCTTTGTTATCTATGGTCTCTGGGATTATGAATTGTAAGCTGATTTTTCTTTGTTTTAAGTCTAAAAGTGAATTATGAGTCAGTACATTTGGTATTTTGTCATTCTGGATCTTGGTTACCTCACTGAATATGATAATTTTTAGATCCATTTATTTGCCTGCAAATTTCAAGGATATCATTATTTTTTTCCACTCTGTAGTACTCCATTATGCAAATGTACCACATTTTTCTTATCCATTCTTTTGCCAATGGATATGTAGGTTGGGTATATGGGTGGAGGGGAGCGGAGGGAAGTGGGAGGAGGGAAGGAGATGGAAATTTTTAATAAAAAAATAAAAAATAAAAAACACCATAAACAATATGAAGCAAGAAACATGTAATAAATATTTCAGTAATTATCCTATCCTAATTTATTTAAGTCTTGTATAATAACTTGGTCAAGTCATGAGAGGAAAGTAACTACAACTATCTAGCCTTCAACCCCAATGAAAACCCAAGAAAGGAAATAATATTATTTTTAAAAGCAGGCAGTACAATAAAGCAACTTCCAAAATGTGCAACAAATGACAGAGACAACTGTCTACCTGGGCAATCATCCGGTCTCATTTGCAATGTTGGAGCAACCAACTTTGACTAAGGCCTAGAGTAAGACAGACAATTTTCAGAGGTAGGAAATTTTTTAAAACAACCTACCCTGTCTTGGCAAGATTTGACAGCCTTTTTCTTGTATCTTACATGTCCTGTCCAGACATAGTGCATTTTGTCAGTGGTTAATGCATGGGCAGTTCCTTCCCCAAAAGCCAGTTTTGACAAGAAGAAAATAAGCTCCAAGTGGGGTGTCTTTGGTGCTCAACATTCTCGGGAATATATTGGTGCTGCTAGAAGAAACCCTGTCTCAAGTCAACAAAACCCTAAGTTATTTAAATGCCGTATTTTACAGCTCTTTCAAGTGGTTGATAACTACCTATCTATGTAAAATACAATCTCTATGTATCTAAAGAATCTTATTAGTTTAACTATAAGTATGACAAACATAGATGACTATTGATCTATATTTTTAATACTTATATAACTTAAAGACTAAGAATTTATATTAAAATATTATACAATAAACAACTGTGCAACAAATGAGAGCAATGGCCTCAAAATGTAAACAATGTATAAGTATCTTGATCAGATGTAGAAATGTATGTTGCAATATGATAAATATTTTCTAAAATTGTATCAATATACAAAATATCTTAAGCAGAGGTAGAAGTAAATAAGCATACAATATAACAAAATAACTGCCTAGGTATACAAATATTGTGGACAAAAATAGGAACATATTCAATATAATTTAAGCTTTTATCAATATACAAGTATCTGTACCAATGTAAATTATCTATAAATAATATCTCATAAGTGTTCACTCCATTATACACTATTAGTATTAATATGAGTAAGTCACACTAATCCATTATCCCATCCAGTTTCCTCTCTTTTAATTTAAAAAAAGAGATCCCTGAGCCTACATAATTCCCCATCCTCTAACTATATATCAATTAGTATCAACCCTTAAATGATGTTCCTAACTCTGGGGACAATCTTTGTTGGGAGAAGTGACATTGTCTTCTAGAATTACCTCCATCTATCATGGGGGTGGTATTCTTTCTATGAGATCCTGTGAAAGTAAAATGATGATTAAGTTCTAAAATTATTGTCTGGTATAATTGCGAATAGTCTCTGAGTATTCAGTAAAGCTTTTTGATGTTCCTATTTGGAGTTCTGTCCAGAATGTTATAAAAAAGTGTACCATTTTAGCTAACAAAGTTGGGACCATTTTGAGCAGCTGGTACCCAAAACAGGTCTTATAGTAGCACTATCCGCATCCTGACATCATATCATCCAGGTGGAATTATTGTTGTGGGATTCCATCTTCTTTCTGGAAACATTTAAGTTTACTGCAGGAAAATTCATTGTTTATTCTGGTAAAAAACATTATTTGCATAGACATATACAGACATATATATTCAATGAAACATATGATAGAGACAAAAATAGGTACGAAGAAAAGTAAAATTAATGGAGTTTCCCAATGGCAAAGGATTTCCATGAATATTCCTCAAAGACTTACATTCATTAGTCCAATCCCTGTCTTTGCCCCAACTTCCCCATAATCCAGAAGGGGGGCATATTCTTAATTGATTATTCTTAGAAAAAAAAATCATTGTTTATACGAATACCCTGTTTACAATCCCTTTTAAGGTAGCCTTCTTTGTCACAATTTTAACATTTGACATTTCATTTTTTTCCTCAAACCTTCTGGAAATCTCTTCTGGATATTGCACAGACTTGAAGAGACCACAGAGGCCAGCTTAGTCTATGATACCCTGGAAATTTTTCAATAAGTATAGATTGAGAAAAAAAGACATTCTGTCATAAAACCAAATTTAAGCAATATTTATATACAAATCTAGCTCTATAGACGATACTTAGAAGGAAACTTTCTACCTAAAGGCATTAACAAGACTCCAGAAATGACAAAGAATAAACAATCCTAGACAATCAATTCAAAAGAATGGGAGCACATGCACACAGTCACACACACACACGCACACGCACACGCACACGCACACGCACACGCACACACACACACACCACCCCCCAGAGCATTGCTATTCTTCTCCATCAATTATCTCATCTCATCTTCCTAATAAGACACAAAGAACATAGAGGATGAGAATATAGGATACATCTTTCTGCTCCTACCAAGCACACACCTTATCATCAAGGATAGACATCACGTCAGCATAACAGAATGGAAAAGAATATTCAGCAAGGCAACTGGACCTATAAAGCAAGTTGGTATAGCCATTTTCATATTTGATAAAATAGACTTCAAATTATAAACAACCAGAAGAGATAGAGAATGAAACTACATACTCAGTCATGGGGGAAAAATCCACCAACATGATATATCAATTCTTAACATCTTTGTACCAAACATTAGGAAACAAAAAGTTTGTAAGTGAAGCACTAGTACAGAATTAATTATATGTTAATCCACATACAGCAATATTGTGAGAATCTTCAAAGCACCATTTTCACCAATGGACTGATAATCAAAACACCCTATAATCCAAATGGATCTGTCAGGTACTTGCCAAACATTTTGCTCTTAACAAACAAACAAAAAAAAAAACAAAACAAAATAAAAAAAAAAAAAACTAAAGCTTCTTCCAAGCATCTCATATAACTTTCTCCAAAACTGACTACACTTGGACACAAAACAAGTCCCAACAGATAAAACAAAATTGAAATAATCATATCTAACCACCAATGATTAAAGCTAAATATCAACAACAGCAAAAACAACAGAAATGTTGCAAACTCATGGAAACTAAAAAATTCTCTCCTTAATTAAACATGAGCCAAAATAGAAATGAAGAAATTATATGCAAGCCAGCCAGCACGCAAGTATCCTAGAGGTAGGCTGCTTTAACACCCCCATGCCTTCCATCTGACCTTGCAAACTACAAGTCCCAAACTCCATCCTCAAAACTACTACTCAGCCATATTTACTGTAATGTAATGATGATTGAGGTATCAAGCAAGTCATTTATATGTTAATAACTGACAAACCATAGATTTTTATATATCAATGTAAATGAGCAGACTATTATTTAATATTTCAAAAATCTATTAAAATTTTAGTTTCATAGCATCTACTACAATGGGAAAATTATGATCCCTTATCCAGTTGCTAACTATAAGCCTCCAAAGATGTAAAATACAGTAAATGAAAGTAAAATTAGATGCTTTAAGAAAAGAAACATATATTTTCAGTATTTTACTTCTAAATCTTTTGCCAATTATTAAAGTTGCAATGAAAATAGGAATTTTGAGGATCAATAGATTTTTTTTTATCTACATTCCATGAGATAACAAAGGACAAAATAATCATCATGCTCTCTGTGTGATGTGATTTTATGGAGACCAAGTAATAAATCATGTGATATCAAAATGTATTTAATACATTCAATAGTTCATTTATAATTTGTTTCTTGGCACATCAATATAGGGCTGAAGTACATGTAAATAGAATTTGTAGAGAACTATGATGTATATTTTTTTTTTTGTGGAGGTAAAGTTGTTACAAGAAGGGTTAAGTAGAGCATTCTGAAGCTGCCTCGTACTTTGCCCAAAATCATAAAACAGAAGCAATAACTCATCAGTACACGAATTGTAGAGATTAGTGCCCAAAATAAGTGTTCAAATGATGAAGTGGTATTTCATATCTTAAATAATCTGTCAGTAAATAAATGTACTGTGGCAGATGACATCAGGCTAACATAAATCTAGTGAAGTTATAGCCCTAGATGAATATCTTACAGATGCACACAGGGATGAATGAATCAGTGTGCAATATAGCTTTTAGTTTGTAGATATTGTTCTGGCAAAGATTTTTTTTTAAATTTCTGTTATAAAAACAGTAAATAGTTTGCTTTTATGCTTAAAGAATAGCAATTTATCTTCATGCTCCATTACAGCATTACACATATTGCTTATGAGTTCATAAGCAATAAACAAAACTTAGGAAACTAGTAGATTTATACGAATTTTAAATTATTTTCAAGGTTATGATTAACTCTGAAAATATCCCAGCTAGTTAGTTGACAAAAGGCTTATTTTGGCTAATAGCTTTTGAATTTCCAAGGTATCATCAGGTTAGTCTGTTGCTCTAAGGCCATTCATCGTGTACCCAATGTTAGTGGTGGAAAGTGTATGGCAAGCAAACAATGATCAGCTAATATCAAGAAAAAAAAAAGATAAAAAAGGAAGATGGTGGGTGAATACAGTTTTCTTCAAAGGCATACCATTTGACCTAAAATCCCCATATAATCCACTGATGTGAGAGGTGATGTTTGCTATAAATATGTTTTATTTCCATTGGTTAATAAAAAAGCTGCTTTCATCCAATGGCTTACCAGAGTAAAACCAGGCAGAAGCAGATATATAGAGAAAGTAGGTAGCTTCCTGCAGGAGACAGATTCCTCCACCTGAGCCTGCTGCAGAGACAACCTCATGGTGATGCACAGATTAGTGGAGATGTATTCGTTTAAAACAAAAGCGTGAGCTAAAAGTATGCTTAAGCTATTTACTAAATAGTATTGCAAATAATATAGTTTCTGTGTGATTATTTTGGGAGTCTGAGAGGCCAGGAGACAAGGCAGCAGCCTCCCACATGAATTAGACTTCCAATAACAAATTGGCGCCAACCTGCTCAACTAAATCCATTTAAAATCCTGAGAGAGCTTGAAAAGGAATTTTTACACACACACACACACACACACACACACGCACACGCACACGCACACACAGAAAAAAGAAAAACAGAGTTTAATGCACCTTTTGCTCTGTTTACTGGCAGAAGCAGAGACATGGCTTCTTTGGGAGGTTTTCTGACTCAGCTTTAGTGATAAGAACTACACAGTTTCTTTGGGCAAAGGCTTCCTGGTTAATGCTGGTTACAGGAACAGACACTTCTGGCTTTTTTTTAGGGGAGTATGCCCACCAACTACTTTGGGTCCAGATGCTTAAATAGTAGCTGAGACTATGCCTGTAGCTCAGCACTCCCAGAGTGGGCAGCAGCAGGATCAGGTCAACCACAAATGCACAGGCAGGAGAGTATGGCAAATTCCCACCACCATACACAGAGATATTTCCAGGCCATGCAGTACATTGCATGGCAGATTTAGTTTTTACTCAAATAAAAAAGGGTTTATATGCCGATGGTCATTCCTAGAGTTGACGGGTAAGGATGGGTCTCACCAGGCAGTCTCAGAGGCAGTGAACATGCCTCTGCCATATTGAATTGGACAGAGCCAAAAGGTAAAGCAGCCTTAGTCCTAGCAACATGGCTTAGCATTTTAAGAAGTGGTCCTGTTCAGAAAAGGATAACATATATACAATAAAGCTATATTAAGATAATAAAGACCTCTAAATGGGTCACAGTGTATTTTTAAAATTGTATTTAGACTCAGGAGAGAAAAGAAAATGAGTATAGAGAATTATAAAAAGAAGTAAATGATTTTTAAAGGTCAAACAAAGTCTTTAAAGAGATAGAGTACAGGCAGTCATAGATTAAAAGAAAAACTGTCATGTAAAGGTGGAATATACACAGAAAGTCTGGATTATATATATTATTCTGTTTTCTTTAAAGTTTTTGACTGTAAAGGAGCTAAGTACAGAGAGACATTTCACTGTATGGGCTACTAAACTAAACCCAACATGCATATTCAAGGTATCTTGACTTCAAAAATTGTGTCTAAGGATAATATAATGCTTTGAAAAAGACTTATATTTGTTTCCACAGAGGATGAGAACCTGTGGATTTCTTTTAGACTAATATGGTTTCATAGATCAAGATCCCTCAAAAGATCACTGTGAACACCCCCAAAATTATTTTGTCCAACAAAAAACAAAAAGTAGTTTGGAAAGAACTACATCCAAATTCCCTAAATTATTGTTTATAAATGTTTGCTACATTTAAAGGGGAATGTGATATAGAGATTTATATTAGCATGGATCTTGGTCTATTGATATAAATTTTAGGTCAATTTTGTTATATGCATATTTCTGCTCTTGATTAAAGTATTGAGTTTGTGCAGCTCATTTAAAAATGTAATGGATAATTAAGAAATACGAGTTAATGAATATCCATCTATAGTAGTCAAGCTAGTAGTCAACCTTTAGTTAGATTTTCCAGATGTACAGAGACATATTTCAGATGGATAGCTATTCTTCAGTACTCTCAAGGAATAACAGAATAGGGCATTTAAAATGTTTTAGGAACTTAGGACTTTTCATGACAATGAGACACATCTGCTCCTGACAGCGCCAATTACTTCAAGAGGAATATGGGCATCAAAAAGGCTTCTTATGGAGTTTCGTAGCCATTTGGGCAAGACACTGCTCTTACATAAAATGCCTGACTGGACATACAGGACCCCCAGGAAAAAAAAACATTGCTGAATCTGTCTAAAGAAGGTAAAATATTCCTTCAAGGTTTCTGCTTCATGAAAGTGTCTGCCAGACATTCTTCAGGACACAGAAAAAAAGCAACTGATAAACTTTGCCAATAGAAGGCATAAGAGTTCTTCAAATTTCCTGCTTTATGAAAAAGTCTGTCAGATACAATGGGCCTGTAGGCTGAACATGGGTGCTGCAATGTAACAAAAGAACTTTGGGTGACTGTCCAGACAGTGACATGTCTCTGTCAATTCTAGAAGGAGGGAGAACATGATCAAGGGAGTCAGGACCACGAGGGGTGTGCCCACCCACTGAGACGGTGGGGCTGATCTAATGGGAGCTCACCAAGGCTAGCTGGACTGGGACTGATGGAGCATGTGATCAAACTGGACTCTCTGAATGTACCTGACAATGAGGGCTGACTGAGAAGCCAAGGACAATGGCACTGGGCTTTTATTCTATTTCATGAACTGGCTTTGGGGGAGCCTAGTCTGTTTGGATACATAGCGTCCTAGACCTGGATGGAGGGGGGAGGACCTTAGACTTCCCACAGGGCAGGGATCCCTGACTACTCTTTGGACTGGAGAGGGAGAGGGAGAGGAAATGGAGAGAGGGAGAGGGAAATGGGAAGAGGGGAGGAGGTGAAAATTTTTAATAAATAAAAAAAGAAAGAAAAGGGGAGGTGATGTAAGCTGTAGATATATATTACTGGCATTGGTTAATAAAGAAACTGCTTTCAGTCAATGACTTAACAGAGTAAACCCAGGCTGAAACAGATATAAAGAGTAAACAGAAGCCGGGCGGTGGTGGCGCACGTCTTTAATCCCAGCACACGTGAGGCAGAGGCAGACAGATTTCTGTGAGTTCGAGGCCAGCCTGGGTCTAAAAGAACTAGTTCCAGGACAGGCTCCAAAAGCCACAGAGAAACTTTGTCTCGAAAAACCAAAAAAAAAAAAAAAAAAAAAAAAAAAAAAAAAAAAAAAAAAAAAAGAGTAAATAGGTTGTTTTCATGTTCTGGCTATGACAAACAATGCTGCTATGAACATAGTTGAGCACATGTGTTTGTGGCATGATTGAGTGATTGAGCATCCTTTGGATATATACCCAAAAGTGGTATTTCAGGGTTTTGAGGAAGGTTGTTTCCTAATTTTCTGAGAAACCGCCACACAGACATCCAAAGAGGGTGTACCAGCTTGCATTCCCACCAGCAATGCAGAAGTGTTCCCTTTTACCCACAACCACTCCATCATAAGTTGTCATCAGTGTTTTTGAACTTGGCCATTCTTATAGGTATAAGATGGAATCTCAGAGTTGTTTTGATTTGCATTTCTTTGATGACTAAGGATAGTGAACATTTCCTTAAGTGTCTTTCAGCCATTTTAGATTCCTCTGTTGAGAATTCTCTGCTTAGGCCTGTACTCCATGGTTTTTTTTTTTTATTAAATTATGTTTTCTTTTGATGACCAGTTTCTTAAGTTCTTTGTATATTCTGGAGATCAGACCTCTGTCTGTTGTGGGGCTAGTGAAGATCTTTTCACATTCTGTAGTTTGTTGTTTTGTCTTGTTGACCATGTCCTTTGCTTTACAGAAGCTTTTCAGTTACAGGAGGTCTCATTCATTAATTGTTTCTCTCAGTGTCTGTGCTGCTAGGGTTATATTTAGGAAGTGGTTTCCTGTGCCAATGCATTCAAGTGTACTTCCCACTTTCTCTTCTATAAGGTTCAGTGTAGCTGGCTTTATGTTGAGGTCTATGATCCATTTAAACCTGAGTTTTGTGCATGGTGATAGATATGGATCTACTTTCATTCTTCTACATGTTGATACCCAGTTATACCAGGACCATTTGTTAAATATGCTTTTCTTTTTTCAGTTGATATTTTTTTGCTTCTTTGTAAAAAATCAGGTGTTCGAAGGAGTTTGGATTAATATTCAAATCTTCTATACAGTTCCATTTGTCCTCCTATCTGTTCTTATGCCAATATCAGGCTGTATTCAGTACTGTAACTCTGTAGTTGAGTTTGAAGTCAGGGATTGTGTTATCTCCAGATGTTCTTTTATTGTATAGGATTGTTTTGGTTATCTTGGGTTTTTTTGCTTTTCCATATGAAGTTGAGTACAGTTCTTTTGAAGTCTGTGAAGAATTTTGCTGGGATTTTAATGGGCATTGCATTGAATCTGTAGATTGATTTTGGTAAGATTGTCATTTTAGTATATTAATTTTGCCTACCCAAGATCATGGGAGATCTTTCTACTTTCTGATGTCTTCTTCAGTTTCTTTCTTAAAGTTTTAAAGTTTTTGTCATACAAGTCTTCAACTAGTTTGGTTAGAGTTACTGCAAGATATTTTATGCTTTCCTGTCTATTGTGAAGGGTGTTATTTATCTGATTTCTTTCCCAGCCCTTTTATAATCTGTGCACAGAAGGGTTACTGACTTTTTAAAGTTAATCTTGTATCCTGGTATATTACCAAAAGTGTTTATGAGTTGTAGAAGTTCCTTGGTAGAATTTTTGGGATCACTTACGTAAACAATCATATCATCAGCAAACAGTGAGAGTTTGACTTCTTATTTTCCAATTTGTATCCACTTTATCTCACTTTGGTGTCTTATTGCTCTAGCTAGGACCTCAAGAACTGTATTGAATAGATATGGAGAGAGTGGCCATCCTTGTCTTGTTCCTGATTTCAGTGGAATTGCTGGGAGTTTCTCTCCATTTAGTTTGATGCTGGCTGTTGGCTTGCTGTATATTGACTTTATTATGTTTAGGAATGTTCCTTGCTTCCATGCTCTCTCCAAGACCTTTATCATGAAAGGATGTTGCATTTTGTCAAAAGCTTTTCCGGCATCTAATGAGATGATCATGTGGTTTTTATTTTGCAGTCTGTTTATATGGTGGATTAAGTTGACAGATTTTTGTATGTTGAACCACCCCTGCATCTCTGGGATGAAGCCGACTTTATCGTGGTGGATGATGGTTCTGATGTGTTCTTGGATTCGATTTGGCAGTTTTTTATTTAGTATTTTTTACATCAATGTTCATGAGTGAGATTGGTCTGTAATTCTCTTTCTTAGCAATGCCTTTCTCTAGTTTGGGTATCAGGGTAATTGTAGCCTCATAGAAAGAGTTTGGCAATGTTCCTTCTGTTTCTATTGTGTGGAATAATTTGAAGAGTATTGGTATTAGATCTTCTTTGAAAGTCTTATAGAATTCTAAGCTGAAACCATCTGGTCCTGGGCTTTATTGGTTGGGAGACTTTTGATGACTGTTTCTATTTCTTTACCAGTTATATATCTGTTTAATTTGCTTATCTGGTCTTAATTTAATTTTGGTAAGTGATATTTATCTAGAAAGTTGTACATTTCCTTTAAGTTTTCCATTTTTGTGGAGTACAGGTTTTTGAAATATGACCTGATGATTCTCTGTATTTTCTCTATGTCTGTTGTTATGTCCCCTTTTTCATTTCTGATTTTGTTATTTGGATATTCTCTCTCTTCCATTTGGTTAGTTTGGATAAAGGTTTGTCTATTTTGTTGATTTTCATGAAGAACCAAATCTTTGTCTCATTGATTCTTTGTATTGTTTTCTTTTTTTTTTTTTTTGGTTGATTTCAGCCCTCAATTTAATTGTTTCCTGCTATCTAGTTCTCTTAGATGAGTTTGCTTCTTTTTGTTCTAAAGTTTTCAAATGTTCTGTTAATTCACTAGTATGAGATTTTTCCAGCTTCTTTATGTAGGCATTTAGTGCTATGAACTTTCCTTTTAACACTGCGCTCATTGTGTCCCATAAATTTGGGTATGTTGTGTTATTTTCATTGAATTTTAGGAAGTCTTTAATTTCTCCCTCTGTTTCTTCCTAAACACATTGATGATTCAGGTGACCATTGTTTGATTTCCATGTGTTTGTGGGTTTTCTAAAATAAGTATTGCTGTTGACTTATAGTTTTAAATGATGATGATCTGATAAGGTACATTGGGTTATTTCAATTTTTTGTATTTGTTGAGGTTTGTTTTATTACCAAGTATGTGGTCAGTTTTTGAGAAGGTTCCATGAGGTGCTGAGAATAAAGTATATTCTTTTATGTTCAGATGAAATATTCTATAGATGTCTATAGATGTCTGTTAAGTTATCTATTTCTATTCCTATGCTATTGGCAGTTGACCTCATAAAGTCAACTGCAGTCCTTACCCGCTGTTTAATCTATATCTCAGAGAATATTCCTACCAAGAAATGCAGTAACTTGGGGCTACACATTTACATGGATCCAACAGAAATCTGCTCTATTCACTTTATATGGAAAACAATGAACCACTAAGGGCATTGAGAGCCTTCAGTGTGTGTGTGTGTGTGTGTGTGTGTGTACTCCATCCCTGTGTGTGAATATTTTCCTTGCATTCATTAGGACAGAAAAGAGCAAATGTATTTCTCCCATGTCTGTTCTGATATTCCAGTGAATGAGACTGCCATCTTAAACAAGGTGGCCACAGAATACCTCTGTGAGAAAATGGCTTCTGCATAGAAGTCTGAACTTCTCATTCATGTCACAGCTGATGTATGTTGAATTAATAAAATGACTGAATGATGAGTTAAAATAGTTACAGGAAGTACAAGAACAAGAGGAATGTCATGCTCATCTGTCTGTGACTGAGGAGTAGTGAGCACTATAAACAGTGTAAGAACTGAGATGGTAGGTGGACCATGAGTAGGTCAAGCAAGCTCTGTAAACCCTATAGAAGTCTCAGTTGCATTTAAAGTATAAAAATAATGACAAATAAATATAAATAAAATTATGATTATATAAATGGTAGTTTGAAAAATTACCTACTAAAATTGCAATGTTTTATATTAGACATTGAAATTGTCTTTTTAGACTTAGAGACAGTGCTAAGAAATGTGACTTTATATATTTTCTAAAATATGTATGTGGATAGCAAAAATATTCTCCTGTACTTTCTTCTTGGGTGAGTTTAAAGCAGGAAAACCAGCACCACACTGAGTAATAAATAGAAATGAATAAACACAAAGAAAACCACTAAATTGAGGCATTTCTTAAGGTCACACTCAATATTATTTCTGAATATGAATGCCCTTTAGAAATTGTCGTTTTAATCCAAAGAAAACAAAAGTAAATATTTGCGTTTGTATTTTTAGTGAGAATTAACCTTCAAGGAGCAGAACTAGGGCAGGCAGCAGAAAGGTAGTTCATATGAAATTAAACTGGTTTAGACCAGTAGATACTAGATTGTTTTACATTCTTCTCTTCTCTAGAATGCAATCCATTATACTTTTAAAATAATCTAGCAAAAAATCTTAGTGAATGTAGTGAGTGTATGGTTCCACAGAATCATAAATGAGTGTGAACTTGCTTCCAAAATATATGCTACCTCCCAAAGTTGGATTAGTGAAAATACATCAGACTCTGGGACTACTAAAAACTGCATAAATCCCCTAAAATCAATATATACTTGGCCTTGCCTAGTATTATCTAAAGTGATGCCAAGCTTACATCTTTGAGAGAAATGCCCTCTCTAATTAAATGTCTTGCAGAAAAATGACTGTTTGTATCAGATATATGGTGTCTTTTCCAAGTTTGGGAATGTGCCATATTTCAACCCTATATAAAGCAGAATTTTTTAAAATATATTTTAACCCCGTAGTTTACATGGACAGAAACAGACATTCTCAAGAATGTCTATTTTTCCAAATGTTAGAAATGTCTTCATGATGGTAGGAGCCAATGTGACGTTGTCATTTAGCAACTGCCACACTGTTCCTCTTCGCAGCTCCCTAGATGTTAGGCAGTGGAGTTACCTCAGAAGTCTTCTCATTTCAAAGCTCCTTGTGTACAGAAAGTGGAGGACAGCAGCTGGTACAGCACAGTGCTATTCCACCGGAAACCAAGTTTTAGAGTGTTTAAAATAAAAAGGAACAGCCAGACACTCACTTGCACTCTGGGACTAAGAGGTCCTCCCCACCATTCAGCAATGCTATATAACAATATCTAGGCATGTCTTAAGAAGCTCTTGTTGAGAACTGGCCCTGTTTAATAGGTGAAAAGCACTTGTATTCCCCCTCTATAGATGTACGTAGGCTAAAGTTATCCTAGGTCCTTCAGTAAGAATGCTGCTCTTGAATTGAAAATAAGTTCTAAGATGATGTTAAAAATGGAATTCTTTAGGGCAATGAGTCAGCTTTTTTATCCTTTTTAAATTGATTTTATTGAGCTATACATTTTTCTCTGCTCCCTCCCTTCCTCTCTCCTCCCCTTCAATCCTCTTCCCTGGTCCCCATGCTCCCAATTTACTCAGGAGATCTTGTCTTTTTCTATTTCCCATGTAGATTAGATCCATGTATATCTCTCTTAGGGTCTTCATTGTTGTCTAAGTTCTCTGGGATTGTGAATTGTATGCTGTATTTCTTTGCTTTTATGTCTAAAAGTCACATATGAGTGAGTACATATGACATTTGTCTTTCTTGGTCTGAGTTACCTGAGTCAATATGATATTTTCTAGATGTATCCATTTGACAGCAAATTTCTAGATGTCATTTTTTTCTGCTGTGTAGTAGTTCATTATGTAAATGTACCACATATTCCTTATCCATTCTTCAGTAGAGGGACATTTAGGTTATTTCTAGGTTCTGGCTATGACAAACAATGCTGTTATGAACACAGCTGAACATATATCCTTTTGGTACGATTGAGCATCCTTTGGATATAAACCCCAAAGTGTCATTTCTAGGTCTTGAGGAATGTTGTTCTCCCTCTTTTCTCTGGAAAGACTGTCAGTTGTTTGAGAACAGGATGCATTAGTTTAGCAGGAATAACCGAACAAATTATTTAAAATTCTTCTATTAAATTTATGTGACCAAAGATGCTTTAAATTGACTAATTCTGTGAGAAATTTCCCTTGACTTTTCAACATAATTGTTTTTGTAATGATATACCCATTGTGTTTGTATGTGAGACTGTACATGTGTGTGAACTTGAATGCAAGGGATCATGTGTAGAATTCAGAGGACAACTTGTGGGAGCTGATTCTCTCCTTCCACCATGTTCTTTCTGGGTATTGAATTCAGATATTTAGATGTGGCCACAAGCACCTTTGCTCACTGAGTCTTGCTGGACCTACATATTTCTTCAACGGTAATTGTCTGAGAAAAGCTACTTCATTTATATTATGTAGAAATGTCAATGTATATGCTGTAAAGTAACAACTTTCTAGTATTTTTCTAAATAGCATACTTCCCAGTTCTCCCAGCAACTGAGACCTGAATACTGCCTTTTCCTGCTTAAATACTATTGTCTCTGAGAAGATTCCACATGCAAACACATTCTTATTCTTATGCTTAACTGATTCTGATTGTGTTTTCAAGAAATGATCGTTAAATTGGCAGCCATGTGGCAGCAGAGATACATTTAAATTCAACCGCATAGAAATGCGATTTTGCAATTTTTTTCAAATCACAAGTGCAATTTTCAACTGCATAAAAATGTTAAATATTACTTCAAATTATAGCTTTATTTTATTATCACACTGCCTGAATGCAGTTCCTCACATAAGAGAAAGTCTGAAATTATTATAATTGCTTGTCATTGTCAGATGCTTTATAATCATTAGTTGCTATGTGAATTACAAGCTTGTTGATGGACAGAATACTCACCATTAATGCCGTGGTCAATGGTAACTTTCTCAGAGCAAACGGCATTTTAAGAAAAGAAATTTATGAATTCTTTTAGGAACTTGCTTTTTATTGGCCCCTTAAATGTCTTATAAATTATATTATTAGAGGCTAATGATAGCATTAGGTTAAAATAGGCTGTCTAGCTCTGTACACCTGAATCAGTAACCTGAGCAGTGTGCTTAATGACAGCTTGTAAAATGGTCTCTGCAGAGAATATTTTCTATGATTATGCTGTTTTTCTTCAGTTCAACCATTCAGAAAAGAAAAAAAATCAGTCTGGTGTGACATGAGCAGAATTTTTAATAACCCTTCACATAGAGACCTTCTGATACCACGAGTATTCTCTGATACGCACAAAGCAAATACAAATCGCCACAGGAATGTTTACGAGGAAGACTGTGTTACTGTAACATTAAGGTTCTGGATGAAAGCTGTCATACTATGTACATGCTAGGAGCAAGGACCCACTGCTAGGGATGTGAACTTAGTCATCTCTAGCTTGTAGAAAGAAGAGGGAAGTAGGAAACCAAATACAACAGACTAAAGGGAAGCACTGCAATCGGAAGCCAGATGCTTGACTGGAACTCTGGGCCGCTGCCTTCCTCGCAGTTTACTGATTTGTTGGCAACACTCACTCAAACACATCTCTTACTAAACATTTCAATGTTTCTTAAACCGTGAAAAAATATATTTTACATCTATGCATCATAGTTTACTAAATTTCGCATCTTAAGAAAAGGAGTCCCACATTGCTTCCCACAGTACCTCACAATGACCCCTAAGCATCCAGTAAAAATATATGGACCATGTAAATCCTCTGAATTGGACTTGAATTGCTACTGTTGCTTATTAAGCCATAGGGTCTGTGACATAAACATTGATTTTTCACCCTTCTATCACAGTCATCAATAACACATTTTCGTCTTTAGACAACATATCTAAATGGATTATACTATCAGCAAAGAAAAAGTATTCTTCTCCAGACCATCTAGAATAAAGATTTAGAAAGTCGTCTAAATTCCTCCCATAATTGACTGCAAGTGGACAAAAGGGCACATGAAGTAAAGATTTTATCCATTTCCTCACTCGAATCATTTTTATGTTGTTTATTTTATTTTTGTTTTTTTCTCTCCCTCCTCTACTCCCAGTTAATTTCCCCAATTTACTTCTCATTCTCTGTTTCTCTTCAGAAAATGTCTGCCCCCAACCCCAGTTATCAGCTAGTCGTGGCATATTAAATTTCAGGGAGACTAGGCACCTTCTCTCTTATTAAAGCTGCATGAGGCAATCCAGTAAGAGAAAAGAGAACCGGAAGCAGGCAACAGGTTCAAGATACCCCCTGATGCCACTGCTAGGAGTGTGTAGGAGTCACACAAGAGCACCAAGCTACATAACTGGACCCATATGTACAGAGGATCTAGCTCAGTCCCATGCCATCTCCATTGTTGCCAGTTGTTTCTGTGAGCACCTATGAGCATGGGTTTGTTAATTCGCTGTTGTGTGTGTGTGTGTGTGTGTGTGTGTGTGTGTGTGTGTGTGTGGTGTCCTTGACCCCACTGACTCCTACAATTCCTCCCTGCCCTCTTTCACAGTATTCTTCAAGGTCTGCCTAAGGTTTGGCTGGGGGCATTTGCATCCTTTTACATCAGTTGCTGGGTGAGGCTGCTCTGACAACAGTTGGGCTAGGCACCAATCTATGAGTATATCAGAATATCATTAGGAATAATTTCATTGACTTTTTTTCTTTTGCCAATCATTCTTGATTCTATCCTAGGTCTCTGGGCTAACCTGCCTCTGGGTCCAGGCCCTTGAGGTGAGCTCCTTCCCATGGTACGAGTATCATGATAAGGTGGGACAATTATTGACTGCTCACTCCCAAAATATCTGTACCACCTGTACCCCAGCATATCTTTTAGGCAGTATAATTGTTAGGTAGAATGCTTTATAGTTGTTTCGTGTCCCAAACTCTGCACCGGAAATATTGCCTGGTTACAGATGGCTGGTTTATGTTTCATATCCCTTATAGCTCGGAACTAGGGTCACCTTCATAGACTGCTTGGAGTTTCCATTTCATTAAATTTCTACCTTACAGATGCCCCTAGATTTTTGATTTTTGTTGTCTCTCCCTCCATTCTTCCTGTACTTGATCCTGCCTGGGTTTTTTTTTGTTGTTGTTTTTTTTGTTTTTTGTTTTTTTTTGTTGTTGTTGTTTTTGTTTTTGTTTTTCGAGACAAGGTTTCGCTGCAGCTTTAGAGCCTGTCCTGGAGCTAGCTCTTGTAGACCAGGCTGGTCTCGAACTCACAGAGATCTGCCTGCCTCTGCCTCTCGAGTGCTGGGATTAAAGAAAGGTGTGTGCCACCACCGCCCGGCTCTGCCTGTTTTCATCTATACCACTCTATCCTTATACTTCCACTCACTTAATAGCAATGCCTATTCTATTTCCCCTTTACTGTGAGATTCATCCATTCCTTCTCTTGAGCACTCATTACTTAGCTTTGTTGAGTCTGTGAAATATAGCATGGTTATCCTTTGCTTTATGGCTAATAACCACTTACAAGTGAATGCATACTCTGTCCTTCTGGTTCTGAATTACTTCATTCAGGATGATCATTTCTAGTTCTATAAATTATTTGAAAATTTCATGATGTCATTGTTTTTAGCAGTTGAGTAATACTCCATTGTGTAAATGCACCACGTTTCCTTTCTCCATTCTTAAATTGAGGGTCATCTTGGATGTTTTCAGGTTCTGTCTATTACAATTAAGTTTTCTATGAACACAGTTTAGCAAGTGTCCTTGTGGTGTGGTTGAGTATCCTTTGGGTATAAGCTCAAGAGCATTATAGCTGGGTCTTAAGGTAGATTGAGTCATTGCTTTCCAAAGTGACTGTACAAGTTTACACTCCAACCAGCAATGGAGGAATATTCTCCTTGTTCCATATATTCTTCAGCATAAGTTGTAATTTATATTTTTTTCATTTTAGCCATTCTGTAGATGTAAAACGAAGTCTCGTTCATTTTGATTTGCAATCCCCTGATGGCTAAAGATGTTGAACATTCTTTTAAAAGTTTCTAAACCATTTGATATTCCTCTATTGAAAATTCTCTGTTTATGTACCCAATTTTTAATTGGATGGTTTGGTTTCATTGTATTTATTATTGATCTTAGTGTCTGTGCTACTGGTATTCTATTCAGGAAGTTATCTCCTGCAGCAATGCATTCAAGGCTATTCCTTAATTTCTCTCTCATTGGGTTCAGATCTGGTTTTATATTTAGATCTGTGATCCACTTGGACTTGAGTTAGGTGCAGGATGGTAGATATACATATATTTGCATTCTTCTCCATGCCAATATGCAGCTAGACCAGCACCATCTGTTGAAGATGCTTTCTTTTTTTCCATTGTATCATTTTGGGTTCCTTGTTAAAAATCAGGCATCCATAAATGTGTGGATTTACTTTTGCATCCATAAATGTGTGGATTTACTTTTGCATCCTCAATTCTTTGATTCTGTACTAACCTGTCTGTTTTTTATGACAATGTCATTCAGCTTAATACAAATGCTCTGTAGTAGAGCTTGAAATCAAAGATGGTGATACCTCCTGAAGTTAATATTTAGAGAGGACTGTTATAGCTATCCATTTATTTTGTTTTGTCTGTTTTGTTATGTTTTATATCGTTTTGAAGTTAAGCAGTTTTCTATTATGGTCTATAAAGAATTGTGTTGAAGTTTTGATGGGGATTGCATTGAACCTGTAGATTGCTTTTGGAATGATGGGCATTTTTACTAATTTGATCCTACTGATACATGAGCATGGGAAATCTTTCCATCTTCTGATATATTCTCCAATTTCTTCCTTCAAAGACTTGAAGTTCTCAGACAGGTCTTTCTCATACTTGTTTATACAGTGTATTACCTTGATAAATTTTCAAATGTTGAACCAGCATCTCTGAAGTGAAGTCTACTTGATTTTCTTTGATGATCTTTTTGATATGTTCCTGGCTTTAGATTGTGAGGATTTTAATGAATATTTTTGCATCTATATCAATGGGGGGAAATTGTTCTACAATATTCTTTCATTGTCGAATATTTTGGGTATCAGGGTGATGGTGAATTTGGCAAATTTCCTTTTATTTCTATTTTGTGGAATAATTTGAGAAGTATTAGTATTTTCTCTTATTTAAATGACTGGTAGAAATCTGACTTGATACCACCTGGGCCTGTACTCTACTTGGCTGGGAGACATTTAATGACTGCTTCTATTAAATCAGGGTTTACAGTTCTGTTTAAATTGTTTATCTGAACTTGATTTAATTGCTAAGTGTCTGTTGTAATGTCTCCCTTTTTGTTTTGATTTTGTTAATTTGCATAGTCTCTCCACCTTTTGTAAGTTTGGATAAGGTTTTGCTCTTATTGATTTTCTAAAAAAAAAAACAACTCTTTGCTTCATTGATTCTTTGCATTGTTCTCCTTGCTTCTGTTTTATGGATTTCAGTCCTTACTTAGATTTACTATTACCTACCATCTACTCTTCTTATGTACGTTTGCTTCTTTGTGATCTAGAGCTTCGTTACTAGTGATGTTGCTCAATGACTAGTATGAAATTTCTCCCATTTCTTTGTGAAGCACTGAGTGCTATGAACTTTTAACTCTTCTTTCATTGTGTCACATATGTTTGGGGATGTTGTATATTCATTTTTGTTGAATTCTAAAAGTCTTTAATTTCTATCTTCAGTTCCTCCTTGACCCAGTGGAACTTCATTTGAGAGTTGTTCGATGTCAATGAATTGATAGACTTTCTGTAGCTTGTGTTCTGATTGAACTCCAGCTTTACTTCCTGGTGATCTGATAAGATACAGGTGGTGATTTCAAATTTTCTTCAAGCTGCTGAGCCTTTCTTTGTGGTAGATTATATGGGCAATTTGGAGAGAATTCCAAGATGTGCAGAGAAGAAAGTGTATTATTTTGTGTTTGGTAAAATGTTCTGTAGATTCCTGTTAGCTCCCTTGAATGATAATGTCTGTTAGTTGCATTATTTCTCTGTTTATTTTCTGTCTGGACAATGTGTTCATTGGTGAGAGTAGAGTGCTGTGAAGTCTCCAGCTATTAATGTGAGATGTTTGATGTGTGATTTAAGCTTCAGTCAGTTGTCTTTTATAAAATTGGTTTCTCTTTCATTTGAGAATAGATGTTCTTAATTGAGACAGTATCTGGTGGATTTTTCCTTTAATGTACATAAAATGTCCTTTCCCTTATCTTTTTGTGAATTTTGATTTGAAGTTTATTTTGTTAGATATTAGGATAGCAATGCCAGCTTGATCCTATCTGTTTAAATAAAAAAAAAATATTTTCTAGTCCTTTACTCAGAGCTAATGTCTGTCTTTGATGTAGAGGTGTGTTTCTTTATTTCAACAGAAATATGGATCCTGATTTCAATCTATTCTTCTCTTTATTTTGCTGTACTTTTTCTTAAATTTGGTTTCAAAGATTTTCTGGTTTCTTACTGTTAAAAGTTTTATACATTTAAAATTTTCTTTGTTCTACAAATCTATTCCTTCTGTTGTATTTTACCTCTTGCATTCTGTTGGTGATGCTTGCATTGTTAGTTCCTGTTTGCTTACCTGGATATTCTATTTTCTGATAGCCACCAGTCTGTGTTTTCATTATTGCTTCTATTTTGATTTTCTGGTCTTGAATAGTAACCGCCTTGTGTTTTTGTTTGTTTTGGAATTATTTATTGGCTCTCTTGGCATTTCTTAAGCAATTTATTGATTTCCTCCAATATTTTGGTTTCTTTTCCTCAGTTTTCAGATGAGAGTTCTTCATTTACTTTTTAAGGATCTCTATCATCTTTATATAGTTGTTTAAGGTCACTCTCTCATTTTGTAGCTGTGTTGGAATATTCAGATATTGCTATCAGAGAACATCAGCTATTGTAGTGTCATATTGCTCTAGATGTTTTTCATGTATTCTTACAGTAGTGTTTAGGCATCTAGTTTGAGATGATTAGGTTTACGTACTGATTTCTGAGTTTGTCATTGTTGTATGGGTGTTTTGTTCTGTGGTTCTGTTTCCCCTTTTGTTTTCTGATCTTTGTGGCCTAGAATTCTGGTGGCCAACATGATCTCTTATCTAGTATGGAACCTCTGTCCAAGTTTGGCGCTGGCCCTTTGTTGGATAGGTTGGCCTTCGGTACAGCACAGGGTCTCTGTTCTGTTAGTTGTGGTCTGCACCTGTTTTTGTGCCTGATGTAGTATGCACCCGAGCAGGTAAAGTTTGCAAGTACTGGTAAAAGAACAATTCTTCTGATTGGTGTGACTTCCACTGAGAAGTGGAAGTTTATTGTAGTTGGTAACAGAGACTGCCAGGACAAGCCAACAGCCAGAATGGCATGGGTCATGGACTGGATCTTTGGAACCCATCTGAGTCATTTTAAGATAGGTAATCATATTAACAAACTATACACCATCATAAAATCATACAATATATTGTCTTTATTTGGCATTTATGAGCTCATATCTTGATCCATGTAGGGCATCAATATGTGTAAATTATACATGCACACACATGCACACACACATACACACAACTGTAATAATAAATAAAAATACTATAAAGTGTAAATTTACAATAGTGTATTTCACAACTCAAAATGGAATTCACATTCATGTAGCATTCTTTCCCTCTGTACTTTCTCTGAGACATGACCTATCCTCTAATTGAAATCAAAGATATGGGACCATTTGTGTCTGGCTTCCTTCAATTACTTGTTTGGAAGTCCATCCATCTTAGTAAATAGCAATGTTTCATGACATTTTATGTCTCCATAGTATTCCACTATTGGTGAATACTATAATTGGTCTAGACACTCATTTGCTGAAAGTCTTTTATAAAAGCAATAGTGAAAGAAAAACGTACCTGTCAAAACGTGAATATGTAACCATTGTCAGCTTCATAACAAGTTTGTCCACAAAGTTTTCTTCATTGCCTCAACTTCTCTGAGCCTCATAACCTTAGCTTTTTTAGAAACTCTTCTCAGTATTCCCATTAAGAAAAATATGATCACTTTGCCATCCTCACAGTAGAGTGCTAATAGATGTAAAACATCCACATTGTTCCTCTTACACTTTCATTTACTATTTTCTCAGTTTCATTATTTTATATTGAAGAGAAGGTTGACACTAAGAGATCAAAGAATAAAATAGTAGTAATAACTAATTTTATTTTTATGGTTCACACTTTTAACCTCTTAAGTATTTACTTTCCCTTTCCTCTTGCGACTTCGAAATTTCAGTCTTGGAACATGATAAGTCGAGAGGTATTGATTTTTCTTAAACTTTATTCGTCTGCAGGGCATTTCATGCTTAATTCGTGTCCCAACGCTGGAAATGATTCAGGAATTATTACTTGCAAAAAAAATTCAAACTTGTCTGTACTGCAAAATGGAGGTGAATCAAGGGTACATGACACTGGTGTTGCATGTTGCAAATATGCTTGTCATTCCTGCCCCTTCAGCAGACACAGAATTCTATTTTTTTAAAAATAAGTTTATAGATTCTCTACATTTTGTCATCTACTTTGATATTTGCTATTCTGATTGGGGTAAAATAAAACCTCAAATTTGTTTGAATTTGCATTTTTCTAATTGCTAGGAACTGTGAGTTTATTGAGACTTTCTTTTTTGACAGCCTTTAATCTTTAATAGTTAGCTGCTTCTATTAATTGCGTTAAAATTACTGCTACTCTTTGAAGCCATGATCTTCACAAAATCTGTTGGTACCATTACAAGCATATACAAATAAACACATATCTTTTCCCATAGTTTTTCTTACAGTCATTTACTGCAGTCTTGTGACACTAGCCTGAGTTTGCATCTCTATCTGTTCTTTTCAATTGGAATCTATGGAAAGAAGACTAGAAAATGAAACCTACTCATTGAACTTATGCTGTGTCATGGCAGGTTATACACACAAAACAACCACTCCTTTGCTCAAATACACCTTGGTCATCTGCCTCTTGTCAATCACTTTAATAGACATTGGAAAGTAAAGATTTTAATATGTTGGATGTTGCTTTTACTTATTCCAGTGAAGATTAAATACAGGAGCATGTGTACTCTGTGGAATATAGAATCTACATGGGGGTTTGTGTGTTAAAAGTTTCCTTCACAGATGCACAGGCCTATAGCCATCATAAGACAACACTTGGGGGTATCCTGCGGTAGAGAAGGAGGAAGGATTGTGGAGTCAGAAGGGTCAAGAAATCACAAGAAAACCAGCGAAATCAACTAACCTGAGGTCATAAGATACCAAAGAGATTCAACCAACAACCAAGGAAACAGTGGAACTGTTGATATATGTGACAGTTGTATAGCTTGGTTTTTGTGGGACTCTTTTTAAAATTTATTTTATTTAAAAAACTATTTTTTTGTTTTACATACCAATCACATTTCCCACTCCTGTCTCTTCTCCTGTTCCCTTCACTTTCTCCTCCACCCACTCCACATCCATCCTTAGAGAAGCTAAGGCACATTGCTTTGAGGAAGGACCAGGCCCTCCCTCCTATATCTAGGCTGAGTAAGGTATCCATCCAAAGAGAATAGTTTCCAAAAAGTTAATACAAGCAGTAGGGATAAATTCTGGTCCCATTGCCAGTGACCCTGCAGCCTTACAATTGTCACACACCTTGTGAGGGCCTAGTTTCGTTCTATGCTGGTTCCTTCCCTGTCCAGCTAGAGTGGTGAGCTCCCATTAGCTCAGGTAAACTATGTCAGTGGATGTCCCCATCATGGTATTGAACTCTGTGCTCATACTCTGTCTCCTCCCACTTTTCAGCTGAAATTTGAAAGCTCAGGCCAGTGCTCCATTGTAGCTTTCTGCCTCTGCTTCCATCAGTTGCTGGATGAAGGTTATATGGGGACATTTAAGATAGTCATTAATCTGACTACAGGGTAAGGCCAGTTCAGGAACCCTCTGCACTATTTATTAGGGTCTTAGTGGATTCCTGGGAATTACTCTAGGGCCAGATTTCTTGCTAGCCCCATTGTGGCTCCCTCAATCAAGATATCTCTTTCCTTGTTCTCTCTCTCTGTCTCTTCACCATCATGACTATCCCATTCCCTCCAATTCTCCTCCCCTTTGCCTTCTCCCTTCCTCCTTCTCTTCTGCCATCCTTTCTCCACCTATTTTCTCAGGAGATTGTGTGTTTTCCAATTCCCAGGGGGATCTATATAGGTTTTTCTTAGGGTTCTCCTTGTTACTTAGCTTCTAAAGGGTCACGGACTATAGGATCATTATCCTTTGCTTTACAGCTAGTATCCACATAACATGCTCATCTTTCTGTGTCTGGGTTAAATCATTCAGGGTAAGTTTTTCTAGTTCCGTCCATTTGCATGCAAATTTCAAGATGTCATTATCAATCCTGAACATCTTTGCCCCAGATACAAGGGCGCCCGCATGTGTAAAAAGAATATTACTAAAATTTAATCACACATTAAACCCCATACACAAAAATAGGAGACCTCAACACCCCACTCTCCCCAACTGACAGGTCAATCAAATAGAAACTTAAGAGAGAAATAAGAGAACTAACAGATGTCATGACTCAAATGGACATAACACACACCTATAGAACATTTCACCCAAATATAAAAGAACACACTTTCTTCTCAGAACCTCACGGAACCATCTCTAAAACTGATGGCAAATTCGGTAACAAAGCAACCCTCAGCAGATACAAAAATAAGAAATGGAATAACCCTTTGTATCTTATTGGATCACCATGGTTTAAAGTTAAAATTCAACAACACTAATTGCAGAAAGCCCACAAACTCATGGAAATTGAATAGTGTTCATTTGAACCATCCCTGGGTCAAGGAAGAAATAAAGATAGAAATTAAAAACTTCTTAAAATTCAATGAAAATAAAGGCATAATGAATTCTCATCTATGAGACACTATGAAAGCAGTGCCAAGAGGAAAGTTCATAGATCTAATGGCCTATATAAAGAAAGTGGAGAAAGTTCACACTGGTGACTTAGCAGCACACCTGAAAGCTCTAGAAGAAATAGAAGCAGACTCACCCTGGAGGAGTAGATGACAGGAAATAATCAAATTGAGGGCTGAAATCAATAAAATAGAAACAAAGAAACCAATTTAAAGAATCAATGAAACAGCTGGGCAGTGGTGGTGCACGCCTTTAACCCCAGCACTCGGGAGGCAGAGGCAGGCGGATCTCTGAGTTCGAGGCCAGCCTGGTCTACAAGAGCTAGTTCCAGGACAGGCTCTAGAAACTACAGGGAAACCCTGTCTCAAAACAACAACAACAACAACAACAACAACAAAAGAATCAATGAAACAAAGAGCTGGCTCCTTTGAGAAAATCAACAAAATAAACCATTATCCAAAAGAGTCCAAAGGCAGAAAGAGAACATTCAGATTAACAAAATCAGAAATAAAAATGGGGACATAAGAATAGACAAGGAGGAAATCCAGAGAATCATTATAGGACATACTACAAAAACCTGAGATAATTTCTTAACCATTTTTTTTTTCTTTTTGATGATTGGCCATTCAGGTTCCTGGCCAATTTTTAGAATGGGTCTTTCTGTGTTTTTTCCCTCTGTGTTTTCTTGTGTGTTTACTTCCTTTAGTTTTTTTCCCCCAGAACTTGGATGCTAACTCCACATCAGATGCATGGCTGGGAAAGATTTTCTCCCATAATATGGGATTCCTATTCATCCAGTTGCTTGCATCTTCAGTTGTGCACAAACCACTGTAAGTTTTTTGCTTTAATTATTAAGTCACAGAGTCCACTTCAAAAATCTTTTTTTATGCCATGTAAGTTTTAAGGTACTGCCTGTGTATTTTTCCAATAATGCTGGTATTTTAGATTTCATATTTAGGTCTTTGATCTATTTAGAGTTTGCTTTTTTGCAAGGTTCTGTATATCGGTCTAATTTCGTTCCTCTGCATGTGGACATCCTATCATTATTTAATGAAAATGCTATATTTTCTCCAGTGTGTGATTTTGGCATCTTTCTCAAATATTAAATAACTGACATTTTATGAACTCATGTTTTGGATCTTTGATTTCATTCCATTGATCTATATGCTTGCGGTTTTTTTTTTTTTTTTTTGCCACTATCATACTATTTTTTATTGCTATATCTCTGTAATATATCTTGAAATTTATGTGTGTGTATGTCATGTGTGTACATATATTCTTAAATATATAAGTACAATCTGCTCAGTCTGTATAGTGTTACTTGCTTGTGTTTTCAAGGCTTGCTGTTTGATATTGAATAACCACTTGCTATGATCTTCTCTGAGGAAGACCGTTTCTCCTACTCTCAGCATTATTTACTTTTCTTTAGTTCTTTATGTAGAATTGAGTCCTCATAGGATTTCTTTGTGACCATGTTAGCACGTCTATTGTCCTGCTTTTCTGTTACCTTTTAGTATGACTGAATATATATATATATATATATATATATATATATATATACACAAACATATGTATATATATACAAATATATATATATATGTCTAGGTCGGTATCTTCTGTCTTTAATAACTCAGAGAATATCACTTCAAGCCCTTCTTGATTTTAATACCTTAATTGGAAGATCAGATGTTTGCTTATGGGACTGCTTGGTGCTCACACAGATCCACCCGGCTGGGGGATTTCTCTTCCACAGTATGCTCTCTCCCCAGCCACCAAGTGACTGAGCAACATGACTAAGGACTAAATCAAGGTATGCACAGGATATTAAACATATACCAAGGGAACAGTTTACTTGAATACAAGGTCAAAAATCAGCAACAAGTTCCACAATCCAGTGCTGATATTGGATACAAACTTCAAGGACATTTTTTTTTTCAAAGGCTTACTCCAGTTTCATGAGGCTAGCATGAATTGTTCACATTTGCCAGGGCAAATTGATACTTCAGAACAGCTCATGCAGCAGATGCCTGGCACCTGCTCAGTCCATCTAGAAGTCCACTGTCTAGGTGGACAATGGAGGGGCCTGACTTGTCATACTCCTGACTGCTGATCCATATCTGCTGGAAGGTGGACAGTGAAGCCAGAATGGAGCCACCAATCAAAACTGAGTACTTGTGCTCAGGGGAGCAATGATCATAATCTTTATTGTGCTGGGTGCTAGGACTGTGATGTCCTTCTGCATCCTGTCAGCAATGCCTGGATACACAGTGGTACCACCTGACAACACTATGTTGGCATACAGGTCCTTGAAGATGTCACATCACATTTCATGATGGAGTTGAAGGTGGTCTCATGGATGCTACAGGACTCCATACTCAGGAAGGAAGACTGGGAGAGAGCCTCTGGACATGGGAATCACTCATTGCCGATAGTGATCACTTGTCCATCAGGCAGCTCATAGCTCTTCTCCAAGGAGGATGATAATGCAACAGTGTCCATTTCTTGCTCAAAATCCAGGGCAACACAACACAGCTACTCCTTATGTTATGCACTCACAATTTCCCTCTTAGTCATGGTGGTGAAGCTGTAGCCCCAATCAGTCAGGATCTTCATGATGTAGTCTGTCAGATCAGGGCTAGCCAAGTCTAGATGCAAGATGGCGTGGACAAGGGCATAACCCTTGTAGATGGGCACTGTATGTGTGACCCCATCACCAGAGGCCATAATAATGCTGGTAGTGTGCCCAGATGCATACCAGGACTGCACCACTTGAATGGCCATGTACATGGCTGGGGTATTGAAGGTTTCAAACATTATCTGCATCATCTTCTCTCAAATAGCTTTGGGTATCAGGAGGGCCTAGGTCAGAAGCACTGGGTGCTTCTCAGGGGTCACACGCGGTTAATTGTAGAAGGTGTGATGCTATCGCTGTTGGTAATAATGCCGTGCTCGATGGGCTGCTTCAGGGTCAGGCTACCTCTCTTGCTCTGGGCCTCGTCACCCATGTAAGAGTCTTTCTGGCCCATGCCCACCATGATGCCCTGGTGTGGGGGCAATTGACGATTGATGGGGGTGTCATCACAATCAAAGCTAGCTTTGCACATGCCGTAGCCATTGTCAATGATGAATGCAGTGATTTCTTTTTCCATTGTGATCAGCAAAGGCCTGGGAGAAGGAGCAGTTAAAAGACACACAGTGTAAACACGGGGTGGGGGGGGAGGCAGAGTGTGAGCTCATCAATGTTTATGTACCAAATAATATTGTTCCCACTATCTAAGGGATAATCTAATAGACAGGTGTCCTATCAAAGTCAGCCCAAACTTAACCAGATATAAAAAGACAATGGATAAAGAATATTTGGACTATAATTGCACAGATTGTTCTATAAAATTTTCCTTCCTGTTGACGTTTTGTTACTATATGTTCATTATACAAAATATTGAATTTCATTGTAATATTTCTACATATGTACATAAAGTACTTGGAAAATATACTGTCCATATTTCTTTCTTTAGAGAGATTATCCTTTTCCTTTGCTTAGAATATAAAATGTGTACAAGTGAACCATCCAACAAAGAAATAAATAAAAAACAAAGACATTTCAGTAGCTCACATCTATAAACATTTAAAGTGCTTTAAAAAGCTAATTAGCAAATGGTAAAAGCATAAAGAAAGCAATAATCATACATTATATAATTCACTTAATTATAGCTAATGTCTTCATTAAGGTTTCTATTGCTATGAAGAAGTACCATGACAATGGGAATTCTTATAAAGGAAAACATTTAATTAGGACTGGCTTACAGTTTCAGAGATTTTAGTCCATCATCATCATGTAGGATATGTCAGCATGCAGGCAGACTTGGTGCTGGAGAAGGATCTAAGAGTTCTACATCTGGATCTTCAGGCAACTAGAGTAGAGATTGTCTCACACTGAGTATAGCTTAAGCATATAAAATTTCAAAGTCTGTCCCCACCATGACATGCTTCCTCCAACAAGGCCACAACCACCTGATAGTGCCAAGCTTTCAAACACCCAAGTCTATGGGCACCATAACTATTTTTAAAAATCACAGCTAATATGATTTAATGGAAGTAAGACAAAAATTAATACTTGAGGGAAGAAATGAGATAACATTAAAATATAAAAAACTATAAAACGTATTAAGAAAGAGATAAATAAATTGAATTGACTAATTTTATAAGATCGATTATGACTAAATAAAATATATTTAAAGTTACTACAAGAAAAGAGAAGGAAACTGAACTGCTAACTTTGGGATATTATATTTTAGAAATATACTTATTTCAAATAAATATTTGAAGATAAGTTAGTCACCTCTTTATAAAAATATTTTTCCAGTTTTATGGAAATAAATATAAGAATTACCTCTCTGCCTTTAAAATTTCAGTTGTTCCTCTAATCCTCCACATATTTACATCTGTTACAAAAAATATTACTTTTTCTGTTTATGGATTATTTATTTAGCTTTTCATTAGAGGTTGCTTTTTAATTTATTAGATTTTTTTTAAAAATACCAATCCAAGTTCCCACTCCCTCACCTTCTTCTCCCAATCCTTCCACAGACCCTCCCACCCCACCCATCCAATCCTCAGTGAGGGTAAACCACATTTCTTTGTGGAAGGTCCAAGGCCCTCCCTACTATATCTAGGCTGAGCCAAGTATACAACCAAAGAGAAGAGGATTACAAAAAGCCAGGACATGCAGTAGGGATAAATCCTGGTGTCACTACCAGTGGTCCCCTAGTCTTTCCCAGCAATTCAACTGTCAACCACATTCAGAGGGACTAATTTGGTCCCATGCTTGTTCCTTCCCAGTCTGGCTGGAGTTGGTGAACTCACATTAGCTTGTGTAGACTGTTTCAATGGGTGAACTTATGATGGTTTTAACCTCTTTGCTCATATTTTCATTCCTTCCACTCTTCAACTGGACTTTGGGAGCTTGTTCCAGTGCTCTGATGTGGGTCTCTGCCTCTGCCTCCATCCTCTGATATTTAAGATAATCATCAGTCTGACTACAGGGCAATTCAAGAATGGGCTACCTCTCCTCTATTGTTTTAGGGTTTTAGCTGGGGTCATCCTTGTGGATTCCTGGTAATTTCTCTAGTTATTAAATTATACTCTCATAACCTGATTTTTCCTTCAGCAATGCTTTTACAGTCTTTATTCTTATGATCTTAGAATTCCTTGAACATGTCTACAATTGCTACTTTCCAATCATCACCATGTGTAACAGCTAAGCTTTGTTTTCTTTTATTTTCAGAGAACAAATAGTACAGGTTCTAATTTCCAGAGCAGAAATATTATCCTTTTTTCAATTTTGTTTTTTTTTTTTTTACTGTGCTAAGACAGCTAAGCAGATATAGTCAAGCTTTTTCTTTTATTTATTGGTAAGGGTATTTGTTTTTGTGGTATAGGTATTTGAATCTTTATTCACTGTTCCCTTATCTTGTCAAAGTGTAGACCAGTTGAAAGATCTTCATGTTCAGTCTTACAGGTCACTGTCTAGGTTGTATTGACCTCAACTAACCTAGGGAGAGATGTAATTTCTGTGTCCACGAGAAAGTTTTCTGTAGACTTAAGAGATTATTGATACTGACCTTCAGAAGGGTGAAGAGAGCACAGATGTTTCTAAAATCAGTACATTGGAGGAAGGGGTTGATGTCACAATGAGTGGGTGGTCTCCATGGTGGCATATCATATGATGCTAACTCTCACATCTTGATTTAACTCATTTCTATTAATCTGTATATCACCATGTGGCAGTGGTTTACTGGGAAAGATTCAGCATGTCTGACTCTGGCAGCTCCATGGTGGCTCTCTCTCACTCTACTTTCTTTCTCCCAGAATTCAGTTCTGTTTTCCCTGTCTACCTAAGTTCTTCCTTATCAAAAGGCCAAGGCAGTTTCTTTTTTCATTAACCAATAAAAGCAATACATAAACAAAAGGACCTCCTACACCATTTCCCCTTTTCTGTTTAAACAATAAGGAAGGCTTTAACCTTAACATAGTACAATTATATACAACAAAACAGTTATCAAACAAGAATTACAGTTACAATATTTATATTGATTTTATCTTTTATCATAACTAATAAAAAACTATAACTATAACTATAAATTCTTCAACTCCATCAAAGACTCCAGTATATAATATTCCTAAGTAAACAGGAAGTGCATTATAAGCAACTTTCAAAACTCTAGAATTGACAGATACATCTAACTGCCTGGAAAGTCACCCAAAGTTCTCCTGTACCATTGAGGTATCCACCTACTGGCCCATAGTATTCAGCAGACTTCACCATGAAGCAAGAAATTTCAAAGACAGTTGTGCTTGCATTGGCAGTTTTCAGTCACTTTCTTCTGAGTCCTGCAGAATATCTGGCAGACTCTTTCATGAAGCAGGAACCCCGAAGGATCATCTCATCTTTAGGCAAGTTCAGCAGTCATTTCCTTGTGTGTTCTTCATATCCAGTTTATGCAGCAGTCCAGGCAAGAGCAGTTTCTTGCACAAATGGCTAACCCACTCCATAAGGAGCCTTTTCCATGCCTACCTTCCTTTTGGAGTAGCTGGTGCTGTCAGGAGCAGATGTGTCTCACTGTCATGGACAGTCCTAAATTCTTAATGTCCTAAATTCTGACTGTCTCTGAAAGATTTGAAGAATACATATCTAACTGAAATATATGTCTATATAACTAGAAAATCTAATTAACATGACTATAAACTTGACTATTACAGATGTTCTATTAACCTATATTTCTTAATTATACATTACATTTTTATTTATTTATTTTTTTTTCCTCATGGTTTATTTTTTTTTATATTTAAAAATTTCCATCTCCTTCCCTCCTCCTCCCCCCTCCCTCCCCTCCTTCTCCCCTTTCTCTCCCCTCCTTCTCCCCCTTCCCTCCCCTCCCCTCCACCCATACCTCCCCTCCCTCCCTCTCAAGGCCAAGGAGCCATCAGGGTTCCCCACTCTATGCTAAGACCAAGGTCCTCCCAACTCCCCCCAGGTCCAGGAAGGTGATCGACCAAGCTGAGAAGGCTCCCACAGAGCCCGTCCATGAAGAACAATCAGAGCCCAGAGCCATTGTCCTTTGCTTCTCAGTCAGCCCCCACTGTTGGCCACACTCAGAGAGACGGGTTTGGTCGCATGATCCATCAGTCCCATTCCAACTGGAGTTGGTGATCTCCCATTAGTTCTGTCCCACCGTCTCCATGAGTGAACGCACCCCTCTCGTTCCTGACTTTCTCCCTCATGTTCTCGCTCCTTCTGCTCCTCATCGGGACCTTGGGAGCTCAGTCCAGTGCTCCAATGTGGGGCTCAGTCACCTTCCCCATCTGTCGCCAGCTGGAGGTTCCCTCACGGTCCTGACTTTCTTTCTCATGTTCTCTCTCCTTCTGCTCCTCATCAGGACCTTGGGAGCTCAGTCCGGTGCTCCAAGGTGGGGCTCTGTCATTTTCTTCATCTATCGTCAGGTGGAGGTTCTTCTTATTATCTTCTCAAGGATCCCAAACTTATAGGCTCGATGTCCTTTAATCATGGCTAGAAACCGAATATGAGTGAGTACATCCCATGTTCATCTTTATGGGTCTGGGTTACCTCACTCAGAATAGTGTTTTCTATTTCCATCCATTTGCCTGCAAAATTCAAGATGTCATTGTTTTTTACCGCTGAGTAGTATTCTAGCATGTATATATTCCACAGTTTCTTCATCCATTCTTCCACTGAAGGGCATCTAGGCTGTCTCCAGGATCTGGCTATTACAAATAATGCTGCTATGAACATAGATGAGCATATGCTTTTGTTGTATGATTGGGCATCTCTTGGGTAGATTCCCAATAGTGGAATTGCTGGGTCCTGGGGTAGGTTGATCCCGAATTTCCTGAGAAACCGCCACACTGCTTTCCAAAGTGGTTGCACAAGTTTGCATTCCCACCAGCAATGGATGAGTGTGCCCCTTACCCCACAACCTCTCCAGCAAAGGTTATTATTGGTGTTTTGGATTTTAGCCAATCTGACAGGTGTAAGATGATATCTCAAAGTTGTTTTGATTTGCATTTCCCTGATAGCTAGGGAGGTTGAGCATGACCTTAAGTGTCTTTTGGCCATTCGAACTTCTTCTGTTGAGAATTCTCTGTTCAGTTCATCGCCCCATTTTTTAATTGGGTTAATTGGCATTTTACCGTCTAGTCTCTTGAGTTCCTTATATATTTTAGAGATCAGACCTTTGTCAGTTGCAGGGTTGGTGAAGATCTTTTCCCAGTCAGTAGGCTGCCTTTGTGTCTTAGTGACAATGTCCTTTGCTTTACAGAAGCTGCTCAACTTCAGGAGGTCCCATTTATTCAATGTTGCCCTTAAAGTCTGTGCAGCTGGGGTTATGCATAGGAAACGGTTCCCTGTGCCCATTTGTTGTAGAGTACTTCCCACTTTCTCCTCTATCAATCTCAATGTGTTCAAATTAATATTGAGGTCTTTAATCCATTTGGACTTGAGTTTTGTGCATGGTGATAGATATGGATCTACTTTCATTCTTCTACAGGTTGACATCCAGTTATGCCAGCACCATTTGTTGAAGATGCCCTCTTTTTTTCCATTGTGTACTTTTGGCTCCTTTATCAAAAATCAGGTGTTCATAGGTTTGTGGTTTAAGATCCGGGTCTTCTATACGATTCCATTGGTCAACTTCTCTGTTCTTATGCCAATACCAAGCCGTTTTCAATACTGTAGCTCTGTAATAGAGTTTGAAGTCAGGGATGGTAATGCCTCCAGAAGTACCTTTATTGTATAGGATTTTTTTGGCTATCCTGGGTTTCTTGTTTTTCCATATAAAGTTGATTATTGTCCTCTCAATCTCTGTGAAGAATTTTAATGGGACCTTGATTGGGATTGCATTGAATCTATAGATTGCTTTTGGTAGAATTGCCATTTTTACTATGTTGATCCTCCCAATCCACGAGCAGGGGAGATCCTTCCATTTTCTGGTATCCTCTTCAATTTCTTTCTTCAAAGACTTAAAGTTCTTGTCAAATAAATCCTTCACTTACATTACATTTTTAAATGAACTATACAATCACAACAACTTTTGATTAAATATGCACTGTTATGTGAAGTAAAGAAAAAGTCTTAACTTGTCGAAAATGATTCAAATGAAACATTGATGTTGAAATAAATCAGTATCATGGAATTTTCTTTTACAAAGGTATGTTTACTTCTTGTGAAAAAAAAAAGAAACAAAATTCCAAATTTGGTAAGGAATTATGGGAAGCTATAATATCATACTCTATTGAAATTTTTATATTTATATGGAAAAGTAGTCGATTTTCAGCTGAATCCTGTGTTCTGCTTTTTATAAAAAAAAGCAGTAAAATAAAAAAAAAAGCAGTAAAAGTAGAATTTGAACAGTAAAATGTAATGTAATCGCAGCATGTAAAGTTTGTGTAGGCAGTTTTTCGCCTGTCTTGCCAAAGAGAAATTGGTTGTATGGTCACAAAACATGACAGGTATCATTTCAGTCCAGTTTTAAGTGATTACTTAAAAATTCTGGGTTCGGAGGATTTGGTGATATAAGGAAAGAACTGCTGACATTTTATATTCTATTGTACTCACTGACACTCTTCCTCCTTTCCTGAAAGACCAACTTCCTAAAAGCTGACCAGGACCTAAGGCAGGAGACGGGGAGACCATGAGAAGACAGCAGTCACAGGTGTTTGCTCCAGATTCTCCCCATCACAAGGAGTCAACTGTGAGCCCTGTGCAAAACTATTGCATAGATCTGTGGACTTGCTGAGAGATAATGAATCTTGAGATATCTAATTTGTCTTAGAGAAACTAAGACAATTCTTTTAACTCGTGTTTCTTAAACAGACATGCCTAAAAACTTAGACACAATAAGCTTCACAGATTAGTGTCATGTTTCATTATAGGAATGATTGATAATGGATCTGCCTCCCTCCAAAAAGTTCTTCAAGGTAAGGAAAAATAACATATGTGTGATGTCTCAAATTTTAACTGATGACATGCCTTTACAACTGGTGCAAAAATATAATCAACTTTGACAGTTGCTACGACAAGCCCCTGCCTCATCTCCTTACTTTCCTTTTGCATTTGTTTATTGTGTGTATGTGTAGGATGCACGTGTGCCAAGACACAAGTTTTGAGGTTACAGGACAACTTGCAGGAGTCTATTTTTCCTCCCACCATTTTCCCGATTACATTCTCCCGATTAAACTTGGGTTGTGAGGCTTGAAAGGAGGCACTGTAGCTCACTGAGCATTCTCACTGACCTTTCTGCCTGAGCTCTTCCAGACATCTGCCATATAGGGATATCTTTACTCACAACTTAATGTGTTAATAGCAGAAAAATACTGGTAGGACTTCCTCGTCCACAGTTTTCCATGTGCATAATCTTTTCTTCTCACGGCTGTTCAACAGCAGAAATAGCAAGCATTTCACTTGCATCTCTAAGAGTCAACTGTAATGATATACTATTTCATCATGCATTTTCATTATTGAAATAGTAGTTACATTAAACATATTTTCACAATAGAATTTCTTATTTTGATATAGATATATTAAAATAGTATTCAACTACAATTATTCCACAGTGAGATTAAGAAAATATTAACTGTTTTTGGCACAAGTCAAAGATAAGAAATAATATTATGAAACTCAACAGCTCAGGAATAAGGATATGCTATCTCTCTTCAAATGCCACAGAAAGAAAGAAAACACCTATTAAATTTACATGATAAATCAAATTCTGCATTATTTAGGGATAGCTCCACGTCTGAACAGTGTTTCACTGATCACTGAAAACCTTTTAATAGGAATACGTTTATACTCAACATTCAATCACTGAAGTCCATATAGAATAGACTCTATTTTGTCCACTGTGGACACTGTAAAACACTGTGATAGTGTCAGACTTGTTGACAAGTCTACAATTACTCCCGTGTCCCTCCTATCAATGAATCAGGTAGTATCCAGTGAAAGCTCTGTGCTATTCTACCAATTAATGCAAGAGGCATATCAATTCCTGTGACACTGTCTTGGAGCCCTGGCACCTGTGAAAATCCTTTCAACACACTTAAGCCCACATGCTCCCCATTTTCCAGAGTCTTTTACTTTTGTGGAGGGGTAGTTGTAGCACTTCCCTTGTAATTAAGAAGTAACATTCTGCCTTGTTTCTCTATCCCATGTACAGGGCTCACCAGGCCCTTAACTATGTACAACCTCTAGAAAATCTTTTGTGAATAAATTCACAAAGTTTATGTGGTGGTTCATGTCTTTAATCCAGCACTTGCAAGGCAGTGGTAGCATATCTCTATGAAGACGAGGCCCAGTCTGGTCTATAGAGTTAGTTGCAGCACAGCTAGGGCTACACAGAGAATCCATGTTTTGAAAAAAAAAATGAATAGATTCAATGGGTCACAGAGGAGTTGATTGAAGAAAATGTCCGGTATCCTAAACGTTCAATATTCTAAAGGAACAGCAACAAATCCAGGTGACTATCATACATTCCACCGATGGACATTGTTTAAAGGTAAGATAATTAGGAGCATTTTTCTAATGATTGTTTTAGTAATTTTCTTTATTTATGAATATTACCCCCCAACTAAAAGTAAACACAGTTTTACATGTGTGTGCTTCAATTAGTAAAATTAAAGGGTTTACTCATTGGGGGTCACCTTCACAAAGCAGAGACCAAGTAAAAAAACATTTGGTTGTGATGAAGTAGACATTTCAGTGGAATTTCAGATAGGTTCTCTCACATCAGTTTCTAATTACCTAAAGATATATAAACACTCTATTCTGCACATAAGAGTCATAAGAAATTTCAATGAGCAGTGCATCTTAAGTGATGGTCAGTGTCTGTGGCATTGTGTCAAATAGGTGGAGCAGAAATATCTCTGAAAATAACTTTGTTGCAGTTTTACCCTATCAAAGCTACAACTTACTCTTAACCTAAGCTAAGAGAGAGAAACAGAGGAAAGGAAAAACAGAAGGAAGGGAGGGAAGAGAGAGATTATTTTAGCACTGTTGCTACTGTTTTTCTTCCTATCCCCTAATGGTTACAGTGGACCAAGTATCTGTGGTTCTCAAAACACTTTTTATGAAACAGTGTGACAAGAATCTGGCCGGGGAATCAAAATCATAAAATTCAAATTGTGGTTTGGGTTAAGTGCTTTGTATATAAGCATAAAATCTCCAGTACAGATCACTAGTACCTATTAGAGGTGTTGGTAAAAACTTAACTCCAGCAGTGGTATGACAAACACACAGACAGATCTCCAGGAATTACCAAGCAGTCCATTTAACTGAAATGGCTTTGTGATGGACCTTGTCTCAAAAATTTAAGGCAAAGAAAGTTAGAGGAAGACACTGGAATTTGGACCTTTGGTCTCTACTCACAGTGGTAAGGCAAATGTACACACACACACACACAAAGAGAGAGAAAGATAGATAGATAGATAGAGAGAGAGAGAGAGAGAGAGAGAGAGAGAGAGAGAGAGAGAGAAACAATCTTACTCATTTCACATTGTGTATATGGGATTCTTGTCTGTGAATGTTTGAGGTTGATAAGCAATGTCATGCCAACAGTGTTATTGATATATTGGAAACCAGTATTTGCCCCTGCCTTAGCAACTGTTTTGGTGATGTGAAGAGACACTGTGACCAAGGGAACTCTTATAAAAGAAATAATTTAATTGGGGACATCCTTATAGTTTTAGAGGTGTAGTTCATCATCGTTATGGCAAGAGACGTGATAGAAGGCATAACCTTGGAGTAGTAGCTAAGAGCTACATCCTGATCCACAGGCTGAGAGAGAGAATACTGGGTTTGTCATAGGCTTTTGAAACCTCAAAGTCCAACCCAGTGACATACTTCTTCCAACAAAGACACAACTTTTAATCTTTCTAATCTTTCCTTTTAGTGGTATTTCCTGGTGACTAAGCATTCAAATATATGTCTATGGGAGGCCTTTTTATTTATATTACCACAGCTCATGAAAAAAAAAAAGATATCTCTGGTCTACTTTGGTTCACTCAAAGCTCAACATCACATCATCTAGATTCATTGAGAGAAATGGTTAACAATATATAAATAAATAAGAACAAGAAAAGATTTTCCTTTATTGTCTTAGTCAGATTTTCATTTTACAGAATCCTAAAGATAGAGCTCTGAACTGTTTGTCCACAACCAGAGGAATGAATTCAGGCTCAGACAGAATGTCTTTTTCTGAACTTTTTGTAACTATAAGATTATTTCTGCAAACTGAGTGTTGACTTTGCATATTTTTCTTGGTACTGTTAAGCAGAAGTTTCATTTCCATGACAGCTTTCCTAGCAAATGTTTGCTACACACTTACTGATTAGTGTTATTCAGTAGTGCAGAGTAAATGTATACACGTGTGTTGACTGCATAACATATTTCACAAGAGTGAACCCTGAATGAATTTTGGTTTATACCATTAGCACCAAGCACCCTTGTTGTAGATTCTCCATTCATTCACTTGCGTTGTCTTTCCTGTATATCTAAACCCACTGTGTAGGTAGTCAAATATGTACTAACAGGCAAAGTAATGCAGATGTCACTCTCTTTGGTGATGTTTGTGTTGGAAAGCATCCCATGCCAGTCCTCTTCAATCATAATGTTACAGACCTATCTACTCCATTTATTCTGAAAGTTGATTTTGCTGAACCCGTAAAATGATTTGACTTCCTGGGCCAGTAAATTCAATTACAGTATATTCATAACCTTCGAAAGTTTTCTCAGTGGAATTTATAAGTTGTTTTACTCCACTGAGCATCCATAATTTTAAAAGACTCAAGATCACAATGCTCGAGTTTGAATAATCACTGGTGGTTTTCAGATAAGCCATAATGTCAACATAAGGCCAAACAGCATACACTTTTGACCCAGATGTCAGGTATTATTAATAGACAGACTTAAAACATAAAAGCCATAGGGAGGTCTTCAGCATTTTGAGGCCCATATATTTCACACAATAAAACCCCTTTCAAAGCTAGTTCCTGGCTCCAAATGAAGTAAAAATGCCCAATATCCATCATGGGTAGAAATGCATCAGCACCTACTCAGAACCTTGCCAAGTGCCTTAATATTGATCCAGCACCTTTTCTGCTCTGAATTGCTTGTGAACCAAGTTGTGAAAGCTCTTTTTTTCTCAGCTTTGCACTAAACTTTCTTACAAATTCCCTTGCTAAAGATTCATTAACAATGTCCTCATCTTTATTATCTCCAGAGATTAAGAAGATAAAGCGCTCAGTCATTTTCTTCATCTATCGCCAAGCGGAGCTCCCAAGGTCCTGATGAGGAGCAGAAGGAGAGAGAACATGAGAAAGAAAGTCAGGACCATGAGGGGTGCGTTCACCCATGGAGACGGTGGGACAGAACTAACGGGAGATCACCAACTCCAGTTGGATTGGGACTGATGGAACATGAGACCAAACCAGACTCTCTGAATGTGGCCGATGGTGGAGGCTGACTGAGAAGCCAAGGACAAAGGATCTTTGACTATTCTGCATGGACAGGCTCTGTGGGAGCCTTCTCAGCTTGGTTGATCACCTTCCTGGACCAGGGGGGAGTTGGGAGGACCTTGGTCTTAACATAGAGTAGGGAACCCCGATGGCTCCTTGGCCTGAAAAGGGAGGGGAGGGGAGGGAAGGGGGAGGAAGAGGGGAGGAGATGGAAATTTTTTAAATAAAAAAAGACAAAAAAATATTAAAAAAATAAAAAAAAAGAAGATAAAGCGCAAACAACATAGAGAGGAACATTTTGTTCCCAGTACTGGTGTCAGAAAGCTCACATTGCCTGTAGTTCTAACTCCGGGATGTAGGTAAGAGACAAAGAGAACTGTTTATTATTATTGCATCTTGTTTTTCTTCTTTTCCGACCCAAGAAACAATCTTTTATTTTCAATTTCTATAATTTTTTATTTTATTGTATATATAAATTTGTGAAATTTATGCATAATTTATAAAAATAAATTGGAGTTATCACTCTGTTGCCAGAACAACTCAATTTACAGGCATGTCACTGCACTGATACAAGTTCCTATCAGACTTCTATAGTATTTTCAATGTTAGAAATTAGCCAGGTTTGCTTTCTGTGCACTATAAAGAAAATAAAACAGTAGTAGGACTCCTTCCAATAAAATGTTAGGAAGATAATTTTGTGTGTAAATGTGGAATCAATGGTGGTATATCCTGCTGACCTTACTTCTGGTGCAACGCCCCAGACTCGGAAAGAATCCAAAGGAGACTCTCCTAATAACCTAAGCAGGGAGACATTTTCACTGGCTGTTGTCTATGTGAGTTCTTTTTCAGGTGTTCAGCACTCAAAAACCAGATCCCTTCCTCTTCCTCTGTTGTCTTAGTGACATGTTCTTACCACCACAGTCTGTGCTTTAATTCATGTTAGATTGCTTTATTATATCATTTTACAGTCACACAAAGACATTTACCACTCAGAAAACGGTAGTGTCTTGATTTCTTTTAAATCATTGTTGAACAGCTTCACTGGAAAATACGATGTTCTGCACAAGAAAAGTGCACAAACTGATGAGCATGGTATTCTGTTTCAGAGCCCTTTTGTATAGCTGCTTTGAAGGACTGTACCAGAGTCAATGCAATTGCTTGCTGCTTCTTGTGGAATTTTGGGTGTTGCATTAAAAACAGGGCCAAATTCTTTCTGATGACTCATTCCCCGAGACAGATGCAATTTCAGTAGGAGCAGTTTGCACTTGCATTAAGCAAATTAATATTTAAATCTTTCATAGCAGCTGTTTTGTTACTTCTTTGTAAAGATTTATTTTATTTATTTTTAATTGTGAAGATGTGTATCTTTTGTGTGTGGATATGTGCATGTGAGTGTAAATGCTCTAGGAAGAAAGACAGTCCTCTGGAGCTAGAATTGCAGGCGGTTTTGAGGCACAGAACATGGAACCCAAACTCAAAAGCAGTCCACACACATAAGTGCTGAGCTATTTCTCCAGTCCCAGAAATTTCTTTAAAGTATCAGTGTCGACTATTTAAATAATTAAGTCTAATATAGCTTTCTTTTCAAATCATGTGGAAATATTAAAATCATTTTACTCTAAATAAATAGTGATAACTACAATAAGTAATTTCAGTTCTGTTTGCTGGATTTTGTTTCACTTCATCAAAAATAATGGTTTGAAAACAATGATTTAGTTTCTATTCCATTATTCTTTTCCCACTTGGATCTGATCCACTTCAAGTCCTTTCTGCTTCCTTATTGCCTAAAACTGGCATGATGGAGAGAGGTAATTAACAAACCATGAATTAATGGTTTATGTTTTACACCAGGATCTCAATTTTACTTTAATGAAAATGGTGGTGTGACCGAGGTTATGACTGCAGCAGAATCACTTCTGTGGTTTAGAATGAATGACATCATGTGTGAAAACAAAGAAATCTTTGAGAAGCACCAAAAGTCATACTTTGGATTATGAAATGTAGGATTTGGATGAAACTATATTATTCCCAACAACCCCATTCTTCTAGCCACACTATTGTCTTAGTTCAGACACCCTGATTGTCCAGTTCTAATGGCAACTGCCATATATAAGTTGTATAGCTTTGCAGGACTCAAGGAACATGTTTCAATTGGGAGGATAGTACTCCACACCATTTTTACCCAGGTCTTCTCCCCGACCTCAGCCCCCACTTACATTTGGTACCTCCCTTTGTTGCTGCCACATTGGCTCCCTGGGTGTGCAGGTGTCAGAAAGTGTATGATGTATTTTAGTAAACCCATTTTCAACATTACTCCAGTGAGTCATGATTTACCACCATTTCAGAAACTGGCTACTCTCACTTTTCTTCTGCAGTGTGTTCCCATTTACGGACCTCTATTCTCCTGAACACTTGCTTACCAACTGGTACATTCTATGAATTTATGATCTCACTCTTTTTACTTTTATTTATTGGTGTACTTCCTGTTGCTAGAATATTGTCTACTAATCTGACTTAATACTTATCTTAATGAATATGAATGAAGAAAATGCATGTGGTATATTTGTTGGGCATAACAATGACACCATAAATGGTGGGGTGGTCATTATAATGGTGGTAATTTTTTACTACAAAAGCCAGATTGTAAATAAAACCCAGGGATTCTTTCAAATATAAAGGCTGAACTCTATATTTCAGAATCAAAATTATACGTGAATTACTCTAATAGAACTTGAACAAGTTATTTCATTTCATTGAACATTAGTTCTATAAAGTATAACTGTCAACAGCATGTAAGTGATTTTTTTCCTCAAGAACTGAATGAAATGACAAGTTAGAAATGTCTATTATAGTGTTTGGTCTGAATCAATACAAATTTATTTTATTCCTATTTCCTACCCCTCATCTCTTAGTGTCTCTTGAGAAATATTTTTGGACGCCTTCCATATGTCTATCATCATGATTGCCCTTAAATACCAAATATAAGGCTTAGTTATTTCCATTCTTGAACAGGCACTAATTCTCTGGGGAGAATTATCGCATGCACGTTAGTGAAAGAAAAGTCTAGAAAGTAATTCTACAGAAGGGAAAATAATTGAACCACAAAGAAAAGGTAGCTAATGGAGGAATTCATATAAAATGTCAAGACACTTCTTAAAGTAGATTATGAAGGGCTGACATTTATAAGATCTCAGATAGTAAGTAATATGTTTCTGGGAAAAGGGATACCAAAAGCAAACTCCAGAAGCCTGAAATGGAAGGGCACATACGGAAACTTGTGAGGAAACAATGCATCTAGTATGCAAAGTAGATCTAGGCATTGCAAAAGATAAGCAAAGGATATTTGGAAACCATGAGTAAGTGATGACTATGTCATACCTTGAATATCAAATTATTCCCATAGACAGTGGTGGTGTGACAAAGTGAAGAGTGTGGCAGAGTCTCCTCTGTGATTTAGAATAAATGTCATCATGTGTGCAAACGAAGATGTCAGTGACAGGTAGGAATAAATAAAATAAAAACATACATTGGATTATAAAAGGTGGGATTTGGGTGAAGTAAACTGTTTCCAACAATCCCATTCTCCTAGCTCCACCTTTGCGTTAATTCAGACTTGCTGATTGTCCATCTCTATTGGAAACTCCCACTTACAAACTGTATGGTCCTGGAGTACTCATTTATACTTCACAGCTTTCTTATCATCTGTAAGAATGTAATTAAAACATGTCTTTATTTTCACAAAAATGAAGTTCTATTAAAGTAATTAAATTGTATATATATATATATTTTTTTTTTTTTTTTGGTTTTTCGAGACAGGGTTTCTCTGTAGCTTTGGAGCCTGTCCTGGAACTAGCTCTTGTAGACCAGGCTGGTCTCGAACTCACAGAGATCCGCCTGCCTCTGCCTCCCGAGTGCTGGGATTAAAGGCGTGCGCCACCGCCGCCCGGCTAAATTGTATATTTAAACATATGCAACTTCTTTCAAACATTTTCTGTACTCATAAATAAAGGAGGTTGACTATACAATCATTTTATATTCTTTCGTACTTTTTAAACAATATTATTTTATTTTATATACCTATCCCAGTTCCCTCTCGCTTCCCTCTTCCCACTCCCCCTACCTCCTTCCACCCCACCCTGTCAACTCCTCAGAGAGGGGAAGAGCTCTCATAGGTTTATATCAGCAAACTCAGTCATATCTCATTAAAGCAGGACAAGGCCTTCCTTCCTGTATCTAGACTCAATGAGGTAGTCCTCTAAAAGGAATGGTCTCCAAAAAGCCAGTTCATACTCTATGGATACATTACAATCCTACTGTCAGTGGCCACACAAATTGCCCAAGCCACACAACTGTCACCCACATTCAGAGGGCCTAGTTCGTTCCTATGCAGGTTCCCCAGTTTTCTGTTTGGAGTCAGGGAGCTTCCATTAGTTTTGGTCAGCTGCTTCCATAGGTTTTTCTATCATGGTCTTGACCTCTTTGCTTGTATTATTGCTTTCCCTTCTCTTCAACTGGACTTGAGGAGCTCTGTCCAGTGCTTAGCGGTGGATCTCTGTATATGTTTCCTTAAATGTTACAGCATAAAGGTTCTATGATGACAACTAAGGAATTCATTAATCTGATTACAGGGAAAGCCCAGTTCAGGCACCCTCTCTACTATTGCTAGGAGTCTTAACTGGGGTCATCCTTGTGGATTCCTAGGAATTTTCCCAGTACAAGATTACTTAGAACCCTATCATGGCTCATTCTGTCAAGATATCGCTGCCTTTATTCTCCTCTGTTCTTCCACATCCCTCAAGCTCCTCTTCTCCCCTCCCTCATCCCCCCATCTCCAAGTTTACTCATGGAACTTGTCCATTACCCCTTTCCAGGGGATCCATGTATGTATTTCTTAGGGTACTTCTTATTACTTAATTTCTCTGGGGTTGAAGACTGTAGGCTGGCTATCCATTGTTTTATGTCTAATATCCACTTATGAGTGAATACATACCATGTTTGTCTTTCTGGGTCTGGTTTACCTCACTCAGAATAGTATTTTTCTAGTTCCATCCATTTGCCTGCAAATTTCAAGATCTCATTGTTTGTTTGTTTTCTACCACTGAATATTACTCTATTGTATAAATGTACAACATTTTTCGTATCCATTCTTCAGTTGAGAGCCATCTAGGTTATTTCTAGGTTCTGGCTATTATAAATAAAAAAAACCTCTTTAGGCATCAGGGATACACAAATGAAAACAACTCTGAGATAGCATATTATACCCATGAGAATGGCTAAAATCAAAAACACTAATAACAGCTTATGCTGGAGAGGAAGTGAAGTAAGGAAACCTCTTGCATTACTTGTGGGAGTGCAAACTTTTACAGCTTTATTTGGAAATTAGTATGGTGGTTTCTCAGAAAATTGGGAATCAATCTACCTCGAGACCGAACAATATCATCCCTGGGCATATACCCATAGGATGCGCACTGATACCAAAAGGACATTTGCTCAACTGTGTTCATTTTCTATTCTTTTAAGCCTAAAAAATACAAGGATTTAGCAAGACGCCCTTAGTTTTCCTCAGTGTCACCTTCAGCACTGATGAGCAGGAAACAAGGACAGAAAGAATCACAAGTTATATTGAGATAGAGTTAGAGGAGTAAATATTGAGAGAGATGAGAGAGAGAGAGAGAGAGAGAGAGAGAGAGAGAGAGAGAGAGAGAGAGAGAGAGAGAGAGAGAGAGAATTTTGCCTTATTGTAAACATTACCTGAGGTATATATATTTTTAAGAAAACATATTAAGTTGAAAACTGAAAGCTTCCCCTATTAACCACTTTAGTCTCCATATCTTGGTCTTTGATTCAAAGCTAGATACCAGAACTGTAAGGGTCTGAAAATTTACTATGGAGTAAGACTCCTAGGAATATTATGCCACTCTAATTAAATCCCTGGTAGAATTACAAAAATATCACTTCTGTCTGAGGCTCTCCTTCTTATTACTGATACTTCTATTACCTTGCATAAGTGTTATCTTCCAAAAAACCTTGTCCTTTTCTGATTCTAGGTTAGTGTCTACTTCATATAGGAATTGAAAGTAGATTCAATGTTTTCATCACTCACCACACAAACCTGTTCTAAAGCATCCATCTTGCTTTTTCAAAGGGTGTGTGTGTGTGTGTGTGTGTGTGTGTGTGTGTGTCTGTGTGTGTCTGTGTGTGTGCATTCTCTTAATAACTACAATGTTATTACGAAGAAAGTGTAATGTGTATTTTGTAACCAAGGTGCATTACATAATGAATGGTATGTTTCATGTACTTGACAGTGGCTCAAGCAAATAAAATCACTTAAGGTCCATCCCCTTCTATGGACTTTGATCAAAAACAGCTTTAAGTAGCCACAACTTTATATCCTTCAATTGATTATTATTACCCACATTCCTTCTCTTTCTGCAGGGCTATATTTTTTCTGTGTTGCTCTAGCTCTTCATAAGAAGTTTGGTAAAAGTCATCCTTCAACTATCATGATTGTAGAAGGAGTGGCGGGGCTGTGTCCTGCCACCTGGCTAGCTTTACACCCGAAATAATTACACGGAAACTGTATTCTTTTAAACACTGCCTGGCCTATTAGTTTCAGCCTCTTATTGGCTAATTAACCCATGTTTAGTAATCCGTGTAGCATCATGAGGTGGTTGCTTACCAGGAGAGATCTTAAACTGCGTCCTCAGAGAGGAGAGGCATGGCGACTGCCTATGGGACTGCCTGAAGTTTCTGCCTTCTCTCTCCCAGAATTCTGTTCTGTCTATTGAGCCTACCTAATTTTCTGTCCTATTAAAGGGCCAAGGCAGTTTCTTTATTAACCAATGAAAGTAACATAAAGACACTCCTCCATCACATGATGTTAATTTATGTTTAAAATATACAACCTGTAGAAGGAAGCTGCTGGGCCTGCGGCTAGCTTTACACCTGAAATAATTACACGGAAACTGTAATCATTTAAATACTGCCTGGCCCCTGGCCCATTATCTGTAGCTTCTTATTGGTTGATTCTCATATCTTGCTTTAACCCATATTTAGTAATTTATATAGCACCACGAGGGGTGGCTTACCAGGAGAGGTCTTAACCTGCGTCCATCTCAGAGAGGAAAAGCATGGCTACTCACTATGGCGACTGCCTGAAGCATCTCCCCAACTCTGCTTCCTTTTCCCCACAATTCTGTTCTGTCTACTCTGCCTACCTAATTTTCTGTCTCTTAAAGGGCCAAGGCAGTATCTTTATTAATAATGAAAGTAACACATAGACACTTTTCCATCAATAACCTTGGATCAACTGAGTTCTGTGACTTGCTGATGTCAAATTGAAATGGTCTTATTGACAAAAAAACAGAAACTGTCTTTAAAGACTTCTTTTTATTCTATATTGCTTCTTTATAAATTAACCCAAATGTTAATGACTTAAGACATCACTTATCATCTCACAGTTCCATTGGCTCAGGAATCAGGGTAAAATTTTCCTAGTTTCTTGACCACAGAGTGCTTGCAGGCAGTCTTTGAGGTACTGTCTTCAATTATAATCACTCAAGTCTCTTCTGTGGGACTAACACTTCCCAAAGCAGTCACATGTTAGCTATTTAACACTGTGTATATTGTTGGCCTACAAATGCCTCAACTCCACATTGGCTGAGTCAAAAACAACCCACAGTTCAGAAAACATTTTGAGATAGGAAGAAAGAGTAAGAGAGAGAGAGAAAGTATTATTAGCACAATGAAAGTTCCGATCCTTCCTACCTCACATCAGACTTGATAGCCTTTGTTCCATATTCTATTCAATTCTTGGTCAAGGCAAGTGAGTAACACAGGATGTAGATGCTAGCACCTGGAGCTCACCTAAGATCTACCACATTCAACAAACTGAAAAGTTCTAGTACTCCAATATTAAGCCTCTCTGCCAACACAGCCAATCAAAACAATCCACATTCAGAAGTCCAGGTTTAATCCAAGCGAAGCATTCCTGGGTGGTCCTAAGGAAAGAAGATAAACCACTTGGTAAATTGGGGCAGTGCCTTAAATATCCCATAAGTGTCTCAGGGAGAGAAACTGACAATGGTGGGTTTTCTCAGATGGGTTGAATGGATCTTCCTAACACAAATAACCTGATTTTGCTCTTTCAACATTTTCAGGGCAATCTATGTTTTATTAAACCCCAATCATTTTTTTCCAATATCAGACTTTGTGCAGACACACATTAAGTCTGTAACAAATGACTTCCTTGTCTATTCTGTTCAGTATATATTTATGTTATTATACATCTCACCTTCATTCTCTTCTCTATGCATACTACCCTAGAATTCTGCTAATGATTCCTTTACCAGTCTAATGTATATTCAAGTCCCTACTATGTACCTAAAACTGGGCTGGTGTTATCAATTTATAAAATGAATAAATCCCCAAAGGCAACGTTTAATCTCTAGCAATTTCATTATAAACTCGATTATGTTCATTTTATAGTAGAAGTGATATTTTAAAACTTAATCCTATAATAATATTCTTAAAAACATTAATCTTTGGTATAACATCTATTTTAAGAATCATGGTATTCATTAGGCATATGTTGGAAATTTTAGAACATGTCAGGATAAAATAGCTTTCTTGAAATGCTTCTTAAGTGTTTGTTCCAGAGATGGGAAACACAGTTAGTATGTGAGTAAAAAAGAGGGATGCTGTGAAGTCTCCCACACTATACGTGCATAGAACAGGCCAAACAAGCAGAGGAGTCAAGAGTGCCAGTATGAAAACAGAAGGAATGGCAAACAACAATTAGATGCTGATACCCTTTCCCTAGAAAAGTTATCACACTATCCAGGCACAAATAAATCATCTTGGAAAAATAAGGCCAAACCCAATAAGACCTGTGGGCTAATATTCAGTCATAGTTCAGAAGGGGACTTGCAGACATAAGGAGATCTTAATTTCCTACAGTACTAAGGATCACACAATGTTGTGGCATTTTAATTAAATTTTAATAAATAAAGGCTGCCTGAAGATCTAAGAGTAAAACAGTCCCACTGGTCAGCCTTACAGACTAGATTATGGTAAAACACACCTTTAAAATCCAGTAGCCACAAAGACCTTTAAATCCTAGTAGCCACAGTGACACACACCTTTTATCCCAGTAGCCATACCAGTTGCCATAGAAACTGGGTGGTGCATGCCTTTAATGACAATGGTGCACACATTCAATTCCAAACCTAAAGAGGATGATAAAACGGGAAGAACCAGCTCTCAACACACACAGTCTCTTTCTGAGATTTCAGGAGGCAGGATCGCCATTTTAGACGGAGGGTGAGGTAAGAGCCAGTGACTGGCTGTTTTGCATTTCAGATCTTCAGACTGAACCCCAATTTCTCCCTCTGAGTTTTTATTACTCATGCTTCAGCATAAAGAGGTGAATACTTGCTAGGTATTGAAGGAGTTGTGGAAGGTAAAATGGAACGTGAGCTGAAAGGCAGCCTACAAATATTAACAAGAAAGGGTTCTGACCTCTCAGAAGAGTGAACAAAGTCTCTACAATTTCTGTAGAGAGCTTAGAAGAGAAAAACATGCATCAGTTTGGTGCTGAGTACCATCCAAAGATACAGTAATATAAAAGAGAATTAGGATGATTAAATTATCAGGATTCCAGCCTCATAGACAAAATTATCACCATTATAAAATGTCTTTGACATTTATTGCCATCTCAACTCCTTTAGCAAGTGGAGATATTTTGTCCCTACACAGATCCAGCAACAGGTGAAATGTTGCAATCAGAGACTTCCATTAATTATCACTTCTGACTGTACAGAATATTCTAATGTTCCAATGTCCTAATCCCTCCAACAGTGAGGGAGAGTTCCCCATTCCCCACAACCTTCTCAGTATTTGTCGTCATGTTTTTTGTTGGTTGGTTGATTGATTCATTTGCCATTCTGGTTTGGATAGGATGAAACATCAAAGTTGTTTTAGTTTTCCTTTCTCTAACTGTAAAGAATAATAAACATTTTGAAGTATTTTACTCATCCATCTGTACTACTTCTGTACTAATTGTTCAGATCCATGGCTATTTTTTTTTTAATTTTCTCATTTTTACTGTTATATTGCTCTTTGATGTTTGAGTTTTTGGCATATTCTGGATGTTTATTTTCTGTCAGATGTATAGCTGGGAAACATTCTCTCACATTCTGTGGACTTCATCTTCACTTGATTGCTTACTTGCAGAAAAAATTTATTTCAGTGAAGGCCCACTTTCCAGTTCTTGGGCAAGTGGTGTCCTACTCAGAAAAATCCTTTCCTGTATCAATATCTTTTAAGGTCTTGCTTAAGGTTTCTTCTATGTTTAATCCTTTAGAGTTAGTTTATGCTCAAGGTAATAGCACCCAGTCTTACGTCCTTCTCTCTGTATAGACATGCAGTATTTCCAACACCGCTTGCTGATGTTGAATTCACTTTTCCAACACTTTTTTATCGTCTGAACAACTATAGGTATACATATTAATGTTTTTATATTCAGTTTGATTGCATTGGTCTACATGCCTTTTTCTCTGACAGTGTCATATGGCTTCTCTTATCAAGAGTGTCTTATACACCTGCAAATCTGAAATCAAAATCCAGCATTATTCTTTAATCAGGAGTTTGGACTCTCATGGATCATTTGTGAATGCATATGAATTTTAGGAGATTTTATTTCTTTTATTTTTCTGCTTCTCTAGAGAATTTTATGGGGATTTTAGTAGGGATTGCTTTGGATTTGTAACTGGCTTTTGTTAAATTTTATAAGGCTAATTCTACAGATCAGTGAATATTGGATTTCTTTCTAAATTTTAGTGTCTTTATTTTTTTTCAAGAGTTTCATTGTATTTTTTCAAAGTATTTATTATATAGAGATTTTACCTTCTCAGTAATGTCTTTTTTCTAGAACTTTTACCTCCTTATGGAGATTTATTCTTATATATTTTATTTTTGCTTGAGGCTTTTGTGAATGGAAGGTGCTTTTTATAACATCTTTTTGTGTATTTTTGTTGGTTGTTATAGAAAAAACACTTTATTGTTTCATGCTAATTTGGTAGCCTGCTGCATTGCTGAAGTTATCATTTCTAGAAATTTTCTGGCAGAATATTTGGATTCTATATTGTATAATGTCAGGCTACCTACAAATACAGAGAGTTATTTCTTCTTTTAGTAATTGTATTGCTTTCATTCGTTTCTTTTATCTTATTGGACCAGATAGCGCTTTGTGCATAATACTATGCACAGAGTGTGTACAATGAGCAGCCTTGTCACACTTCTGATTTGAATGTGATTATTGTATTTTTTTTCCTCTGGTTAGAATGGTACTGACTGTGGGTTTCTCATATACAACTTTTATTATGTTTAGTATGTACCATCTAGTCCTACATTCTCTATGATTTTTATCCTTAAAATTTGATGAATTTTGTCAAAGGCTTCTTCTGCATTTGTTGAAATGATCATTTGACTTTCCTTTTTCCACTCACTTATTTCTGTATCTCTGGGACAAAGCCCACCTGATCATGGTGGACAATATTTTTGCTGTATGTCTGTATTTACTTTATGTGTATCAAGAAATTCCCCCCCCTCTTGTGCTTCTGGATCAGAATGTAGCACTCATCAGCTGTTCCAGCTTCATGATGCCAGCATGCTCATATCATATGCCAACCATGATGATCATGAACTTATCCTGTGAAACCAGAAGCTATCCTCCAATTAAGTGCTTCCTTTTAAAGAGTTGCTTTGCTTATAGTCTCTCTTTACAGCAATAGTACAATGACTAAGACAACATTTGGTAGACAGGGGAGCCTGGGCAGCCCTGGTCTGACACATAGGTCTGCCCAGCCCCTCCACCCCCACCCCAGTCTTAACCAGGAAGTTACAAGAAATCCTGCAGGGCTTTCAGACTGCACAGCAATGCTGAGTGTGAGAACTAGTCTCTGTTCTCTGAGAATTGAGAGGACTTTAAGAGTTTTATGAATAAGAAACCAGTAAACACTAATATAGTCCAGAGGATAACCTGGCTGGACCTGTTGAGTAACTATGGTTTGGGTTGATGGGATAAGGTCCAACACAGAGAGGATCTGGATAGTTCATTCTTACCTACATACAATGTGTATCTTGACTTTGTTTACCAAACCATGATAGAAATGATCTTTTTGTAATTCATCATTACATTTGTTTCCTTTATTTCCTCATTACTAGAAGTTGTATGCTTTATGATGTAAAGGCAAGTTGACAATGATTTATGGGTCAAAAATTATCCTTAATCTCTGTTTCATCAATTCTTAGCCTTTTTTCATATAGAATCAAATATCTCTTCACCTAGAAATATATCATGGCTGTTCTAGAGTGAGATAAAACCACTGAAATACATTCCCACAAATTCAACAAGATAATACAATTCTTGTTCAAATTATTCATACTTTTCAAGAGCATGGTTAATGTGGGATTTCCGTACGTATGCTATAAATATGTTTTATTACCATTGACTTATAAAGAAGCTGCTTCAGCCTATGACAGGGCAGAATAGTGCTATGGGAAAATTAAACTGAATGCCAGGAGAAAGAAGTTGGACTAACGGAAACACCACATAGCTGCTGAAGAAGATGCCAGAAACTTAACAGTAAGCCACAGCTTCATAGAGATATACAGATTAATATAAATGAGTTAATTTAAGATGTAAGAGCTAGCTAAGAATATACCTGAGCCATTAGCCAAGCAGTGTTGTAACAGTTTCTATGTGATTATTTGATCTGGGCACCAGAGAGCTAAAGCACAGTTTCCACTTACACATGATCATGTTTTATGGATTACTGACACCTTTTCAGTTCTTAATACAATACTTGACATATTACAGGCTTTGACAGATAAGGATTTCTTTAACTACTGGTTTAATCCTATTAAAATCTGCAATGATATTTTAGTTATAGGAGCTACTTACAGTCTTTGTAAGTTTCCCCAATTTTTAATATTATATTTAATATTAATAATTCCTTTATTTGTGTTACATATTCTGTATCATTTATAGCTTTTAAGTCACATGGAAACAAATTGGCTTTCCATTTGTGGGAGAATATAAAGTAAAAACAAGGTAATATAAACGACATAAGATGGTTGATGTTGAATATCAATTTTATTGCAAAGAGAGATCAGATAAATAGTGAAATTATACATTTTTTTTGTGAGACAGGGTTTCTCTGCAGCTTTAGAGTCTGTCCTGGAACTAGCTCTTGTAGACCAGGCTGGTCTCAAACTCACAGAGATCCTCCTGCCTCTGCCTCCTGAGCGCTGGGATTAAAGGCGTGCACCACCACCGCCCAGCGAAATTACACACTTCTGAATGAATTTCAAGTTTTTTTTTTTTAAGAGAATTGATATACGGTGTAGCAACTGAGAGGCAAAGAATTGTTCTGAACATCAACAAAATTCCTTAGAAATATAAGTCACTATTTTCTTTTTACCTGGAGTATTCAAATCAAATTCTAGATTTAATTTGATTCAATCTATAAATGTTGTAATCTCAAGTGTTACTTATTAAAAGTGAGTAAAAATAAAAGCTATCAATCTGAAATATTTGATCCTAAACTTAGAATAACGTTCTCAGGTATCAGTAATAACCTAGTCATGTATGGGTTTTAAGATACCCCAGTATGATGACTGTGTTTCCTTTCAAATGGCCCTAAAGGCACCCACTGAGATATCTGTCTCCTTTTGTCAATAGAGAACATATTGATTTTAACAAAAATAGAGCCAATTAATGATAGAAAAAAATCACTTCTGAGAATAGAAGTAGGTCAGAGTGGTGGGAAAGTATCTAAACTCAAATCAATCTTAGGACATGATCTTTCATAGATAGCTTCATAGTATATTTCTTTCCCCATATTCCAAGATCAGAGAGATTTCCAGTCAGTCTTCCTCTGTTAACTGGATACTTTTGCGTGTTAATCGCTTTGTTTTTCTCTGTCTACTTCCTGGTCTGCCGCAGTAAGGCAGTTGACCATATAAAGTGCATACTCAAGAATTAGAGACAGATTTAAGCTTTTGCTCCACTCTGTTCTGTCTGGGGCCCCAGTCCACAGAATGGTGCCGTTATTACTTTAGTCTTCTAACCACAGTCTGAAATTCAGAGGCAAGCTGTGAAATTGTCTCCTACATGATTTTACATGCTATCAAGTTGACAATCAATACCTACCTTCACATCATTAGTCTTGTCTATAACTTCAGATTCTCTCCTTTTCCCACAAAAGGGCACATTTTTTTCAACTTTTAATTCTAATTGAAAAGAGATTATCTTTCCATATAATACATTCTGAACACAGTTTGCCATCCCTTAACTTCTCCCAGCGCCACCAACTCTATTCTTCTCTAGATCCATTCTCAGTTTTTGAATATACACATAAATATTTTATATAATTTATGTCACATGATAAAGCATTTTATAAGGAACAATGAAACATAAGAAAAGTTTTTCAATCAAAATTTAAATCTAGTATTATATTCAGTCAATCCTATTTTATATTCTCCTTTTGTCTTCCATTATTCTTCCTCAAATTAAAGTGGGCAAGAATTGGAATATAAGAAAGATTAATATTATGCAACAATGCTAATAAAGGAATTAAGACAGTGTATGGCTTCTTCAGAAGATCCAGTTCAGTTCACAGCATTTACATTGAGTTCACAATTACCTCTAACTTTACTTCCAGTTCCAGGAGACCTGTTGTCCCATTATCACCAGTTCTTATACATGTACACACTCAAACTCACACACACACACACACACACATACACACACACAAAGCTGAATATATTTCTTTTAAAGAATTCATTATCAATGTATTATTTTTCCACTAATTGACTAAACTCTTTATGATCTGAATTGTTTCAATTCACAAAAAAATGTACAAAAGCTTAAATAAATGGAGTGAAAGTGGGTTTTTTTTTTTGCTTTTTAATTTGAAAAAAATTTAAAAATGTACAAGACATTATTAAATGAGCAAATAGATCACTTCCTATATAAATAGAAATTATAATGCTCTTCTGTTTATGGCACAAAACCTTAGTAAAATTCAATCAAAAAATTTATTTCTATTAAAACTTAGTAATTTTTTAATTACTAAATTATTCTGGAGAATAGGTTAGTTAATTTGGGGAAAGAGACTATAGTGACATATATATATATATATATATATATACATATCGATATACATTTATCAATATTTGTTATTTTAGTTTTCTAACAAATCCTTTCATGGAATTGTGGATCTTAGATTGCAGGTTTAAAGCCTGTTGATTTTGAAATTAACCATAAAGCAAGCTCATTGGTCTGATTAGTGCAATCCATCAAATGCTGGTGTTGTTGACTTAACATACATTTTAATATCTATGTTATTGGTGGCATTTGTTTAGATGATTATATTGTTTTTCAAGTTTATTAAAACTGGATGTCAAAGGGTTGAAGGGAAAATATGTGAAGCACATAGTATATGGAAATCCTGCCAATCAGGTTCCCAGCTGAAGATGTTTCCTGATGTTTCCAGTGCACTGCACAGAAAAGCTGCAGCACCATTGTAATTTGCCAAGAGTATTGGAACTGTTAGTTCTTTTAAATGAGTGAGCCTAAAAAACAAATTAAGTGAAATTATTATCTTCCTCCCTAGCTGTCAAGAACTCCAAAGTGTTCATTTCCAATGACATTTAGTGTAATCTCACTCCACCCTCTTCGGAATAAAGTCCAAATCCTATTGAAATGCTAATGAAGCTAATGAGGGTGTATCTTTTTAAAACTTCTTTTGTCTTTGACTTTAAATTCTTTCTATTTGAGGTGCTGATTTCATTTTATTTACTTATTTTCAGCTTTATATATCCTTTGTACTGAGGGATGAAAGCAACTATGAAGAAGAAGGAGGGGGAAAAAGACAAAGAGAAATTATTTTGGTGTCTATCTTTTAAAAAGTAATAAATCTTTTTCAGATGTTCATTCCACGTGGATGGCATAATTTTGTGTGCAACAAAATGTGGAGAACTGAATAGCAAAAGAAGTAAAAGAGGATTATCAATTCAAAGCTAGACATGTAGACCTCATTTCCTGCAGATTCTGGGAAAACCCTGAAGACTTGGCTATGGTTAGGCAGGAAAATTTGCAAGAAACCAGAAAGGAGCTCTGGATGGTGGCTAACTTTCTTGTTGTCAGTGATCCTTTTATCTTCAGTCCTCAATTATTTACTTTAATACATTTTTAAAGCAGAAATGAAATCTACCAATGCAAGTGAGAAATCTTAATGAAAATATCTTGGTATATACATGTTGAGAGGATACTCAATAACTTCAGGATTCAAGAATCTTACAGAACTCAGACCTCGAAGAAATTCAAAATAAGACCTCAGCCAAAAGTCTGAGAAGTAATTTTTGAAGGCAGAAGTCGAAGTCAAGTACTGGAACTGAAGTTAGCTAGGAAATGTCACAACCTGACATACATTTCTTAAATAGCAAAACTCTTTATGTCTCTCTCAGAAAAAGCACTGAGAGTCCAAACAAGGAGGAACTGGATCCAGCTATTTTAAAATAGAAGTCCTGGAAAACCTAGCATCACTCATCCATGACATTTTTAAACCAAAATTAAAAATCCTATGCAGAATACAATCATTCCACCGAAAGATAACTGACTTATGAAGAGAGATATGTTGAACATTATACATGTATGAAAAGTTAAATCCCAATCCCCCAACAAATCAACAATCAGCAGGTTCTCTTTTCTATTATCACTAGATAAACTGGAGCTCCATCTTTCAGTTCTGTCTGGTTAATAAAGCAATTTAAAGACAGACTTGTGAAGCTCAAGGACAATTTAATAGAACTTAAGAAAAAAACTCAATGTAGGCAAGTTGTAAGGATAGCTAACTACCAAAAGGATAGAGAGAGAAGAGGAGAATGCATTGGCTCTTGAATTTGGTGTTATTTTAGCAAATAACAGTCAGACAAGCAGCCACAGATGCAGAGGATGAGAGAAAAAGCCAGATCATGAAGGAAATGAAATACATGATTGGGAAGTATCCAGAGATGCTTTTCTGGGGCGAGACTAAGAAAAGATTGCAGAACACAGAGGGTCCACAGGTGATTCACATAAAAGGCAAGAGGTCCAGAGGAAAAATTCCATTATAACATTTAAGGGATATTTAGTCCTCCTTTCTCTTTAGCTTGACTTTTGGTGAATCAGTCTTCATGGAGTGTGATCTTTTGGCCTGGTGATTGACAGGCCTAACTATATCAATTCGTGTTTTGCATAACTTGGAACATTAGTTCTTCACCCAGAGCTGGAGAGAGAATTTACCTTGACGGGACTCAACACAGTCCGGATAAGCTATAATTATTCATACTATAATGTAAAGCCCAAAGAGTGGCTAATTTTTAAATTTCAAATGTTGCTTGAGAAACTAGTGTGGTGGGCCAAAGTGAAAATTGCCTTAGGCTACAGCAAACATCGCTCTATAAATTCCACCATTAGTGTCAATCGGGGGGGGGGGTGGGAAGATCTGAGTTTCATTTTATCACCGGGTTTCCTTGCTGATGGAACACAATAAAACTTACACCCTTTGCACAAAATTAAGCTATAATTTTTGGCTCCTAGAATGATTGCAGCGCAGTAAGAATTTTCTCAGTACTGTGGTATGTTAGTTAATTTTCTTGTTCTTGTTACACTTACATAATATTGTTTAGGAAGAACAACCTAAGGGAATAAGAAATTATTCTTATTCAGTAATTATGGAATGAAGTCTATCATAATACAAAGGACTAATTTTTGGGAACATAAGACAGATATTCACATTATAGTCATAGCCTGAGAGCAAGGGGGCTTTCTCCTTTCTGTATTAGGTCTTAACTTCATCATATGGGAATATTCCATTAACAATCAAGGTGTATCTTTCTACTCAATTGAACATTTCCAGAAATGACCTCTAACAGAAACACCTGTGTCTCAAATATGGTTTCAATACATTCATATAAAAAAGAAAGATTAAATGCTACATATGACTCTTTGAATACCTATTTCGGAGCCTTTGATGTACTTGGATAGCTACCAGTTAAATAGTTACTAGTTAAAAATTATACCCATTTTTACTTTAGACTTTAGTTAATTTGAAGCAACCAAATACATGAGAACATTCTCAACTCCTGGATATTCAATCATCAGATATATATCTGAACATAAAGCTAAATATGACATCAGATTCTCCTCTATATGCTTTAAAATGTTTTATTAGCATTGGTTAATAAGGAAGCTCCTTTGGCCTATGGTAGAGGAGAAGAGAGCTTGGCGGGAAAACAAAACTGAATGCAGAGAGAAAGAAGGCAGATTCAGGCAGAAGCCATGAAGCTTCCAAAGGAAAAAGATTACAGAAACTTACTGGTAGGTAATAGCCTCATGATTATACATAGATTAATAAAAATGGGTTAATTTACAATATAAGCGCTACCTAGAATTATTCTTGAGCCATTGGCCAAACAGCGTTATAATTGATGTAGTTTTGTACGATTATTCAGGTCAGGGTGGCCAGGAAATGAACACACAGTCTCTATTTACAAGTGATGCCCACAGTCTGGAGCATGGATTCACATAAGATCTAAAAGAACTTATGAGAAAAAAAAGACTTCTAGACCCACAAAAATGGGAGCCAATTAGAACTTCTTGGTAGATGAATTTTTGCAGAAAGGCTCTGTTTGCTGGCCATAAGGAGAGGTGTGACTTCTTTAAGAGAAGGCTTCCTAGTTCATGCAGACAGCACCAACTCTGACTCTTTTGGAAGGTACTCCTATGGAGCTTACATGGGGTCTATGAGCAGTATGTTACAAATTGTTCAATGGCAACATAGATCCACTTCATCCCTGGAGCTGGGGTGGTGACCATTGCTTGCAGAGGTGATGAACAAACCTATGCCGTGTTGGATTGTGTAGAGTCAACAGGCAAAGCCTCAGCATTTATATTAACCACATTTGCTTAGTATTTCAAAAGAAAAAAAAAACTCTCCTGTTCAGAAAATGATTACAGATATACAATAAGACAGATTCAGATGAAAAAGATCTCTGAATGTCTTACAGTGTTGGATAAATGTACATGGGTTTAAGAGAGAAAAAATAAGAATACAGACAATCATAGAGTAAAGGAGTAAATAAAATAAATAATAAAAATAATAGACTTAAAAAACATGTAAAAATGGAAAATACACAGAGTGTGGATTATGTATATTATTGTGGGTTTTTTCTTTTTTTTGAAAAACATTAGGTGACTCTTCAGACAGCAAAATTCTGTCAATTCTAAAGTTTTGGAAGTTGCTTTCAATGCACTTCCTGTTTATTTAGATACTATTATATTCTTCTAGTGTCTTTGATGAAGTTGAAGACAGATAATTATAGCTATAATTTCCTTAGTTATTATAAAAGATAAAGTAGATATGAAGCATTAGACTCATAAAAATATTATAATTGTAATTCTTGTTTGATACTGTTTTGTTGCATGTAATTTTGCTTTGTTAGGGAGAAAATCTTCCTTTTTATTTAGACAGAAAAGGAAAAGCAATATGGCATTTCCCTTTGTATGCTGTGAATATGTTTTATTACCATTGGTTAATAACAAAAAGCTGTTTTGGCATATGACAGGGCAGAATAGAGCTAGGCAGGAAACTAAACTAAATTCAGGGAGAAAGAAGGCAGAGTCAGGCAGATACCATGTAGATGCCAAAGGAGAAAGACACTGGAACCTTACCAGTAGTCCACAACCTCATGGCAATGCCCAGATTAATAGAAATGGGTTAATGTAAGATATAAGTGCTATCTAGGAATATGCCTGAGCCATTTGCCAAACAGTGTTGTAATAATATTGTTTTTGTGTGATTATTTGGGTATGGGTGGTCAAGATATAAATGTGTTGTCTCCAACTACATATATACACATAGATGAATATTTAATGATATATGTATAATTACTACTAATAAATGTATCACTAAATTGAAGACCATATCTCAAAGTTTACTAGATATAAAATCTACATAAATAAACAAAACATAGTTTTAAAGAAATTACAGCAAATTGAAGGAAAATTAGGGGGATTTCAGAATGAAAATTCATAATCATTAATATTTTTTAAAATTCTATCTTGGTAAAATATAGGTATTTCCTATAGGCATGACATCATCAACATCATTATAACAGAACAATTTAGATTACCCACTTTTAAGACTCATAAAATCAAGTTAATTAATATCTCCCACGGAAGATAAGCAGATTCACCAGGTTACTATGATATCCTCATTGGCTCTGATTCCCCCTATAGATGAAGTAAAGAAAAAAATGAATAGAGTGGGAATTATTTTAAGTTTAGTTGCTTATGTGACCCAGCACCTATCTCCTCAGCAAAGTAGACCTCTAATTACTTATGCTTTTGTAATTAGCAATAGGAACCTTATCGATTCAAAAAACTGGGTGTGAATGGAATTTTACCTCTCCCACCTGGTATCAAGTGCAGAAACCTCTTTGGTAAGACATGGAACTTTGGGCCCACTTTTGATTCTCCATGATGGAATTTTATCTGGCTAGAACTTTCCAAGTCTTCTGCATGATGCCCCAATCTCTGTGAGTTCTTATGAGTATTAGTCATATTGTTCTGGAAAGACACTGTTTCTTTGATGTTATGCATGGTATTTGGCTCTTAAAATCTCTAACATCTCTTCAACATATATCCCTGAGCCTTGATGGAGGGGTTTGATAAATACATTCCGCTTAAGAATGAGTGTTTCAAAATCTCTGACACTCTGCCCATTACCCAATTGTTCATCTTGGAGTTATCTATTATCTATGTAAAGAAGAAGTTTCTTTGGAAAGGACTGAGCTAAGCACTGACCTATGGTTATAACTATATGCTATTAGGAATAGAAAAACAGAAGAGATTTAGTATGTTTTCCCCTAGGTTCCATGACTTCGCTAATCTCAGATTCATGATCATGTTAAAAGTCTTAGGTATTGGCTCCAGTGAACAAGTTTCAGCAGTGAACAAATTTCTTCTTTTCCTATCTTCATTTCGCCATTTGTCATCATTTGCTTTTTGGATCATAGCCATTTTGACTAGGGTAAGCTGAAATCACAAAGTAATTTACTTTCCATTTCCCTGATATCTAAGGATGTTAAACAGCTCTCACAAATGAAAGTATAATAAACTTCACTTTAAAACTCATGCTCTGTGATCTGTGAATTGTATTCTTCCAATTCTCTGGGAGAACCATAAACCCAGACTCAGGGCAGCTTGGGTTTCTGCATAAATTTTCAAACCAATCTCATCAAAAGCTAAGAACCTTTCTATCATTTCCAGAGACACTCCAATATCCTCATATCATTTCAATAAGGAGGGACAAAGATGAATTTTTAATTTTCTCCTTTCATTTTTTAAATTTAAATATTTTAAATTTTTGCATCATGTTGTGAATGATATTTTTATAAAGAAGAGAATAAATAACACCTATTTCCCACAACAAAATATTTACCTTAGAAAGAAAGTTTTTAAATGTTATCTTTGCTCTTAAGATCTAGTGAACCAGGTCAGAAAATACACTAATGTTTATCATTCATATATAGCCAAAATAGACTTTGAACTCTTCATCCTCTCTGATTGCTCAAGATAAAGATATATAATTTCCCATGTTTGAGTCCTATTACAACAATTAAATAACAAATATTAAAAGGTAGAGAATCATTATTTGTATTGTCTAAAAAAATTATTTTTATTTTATGTAAATAGTTCACTGTTATATTGCTCAATGGTGACATCAATGTTTATGTTAATATTGTTGTTTTCTTGGTTTTGTTTTGATGGCCTGAACTTTCAGACATCTTTGAATTCTTGAGTTTGAATAGATAATACCTCACTCAGTTCATGTATATGTATACTTGGTTCTCAGTTGGTGGCACTGATTGGTGCAGTTTTGGTGGTGAGAGTCTTGTTGTTGAATGAATTCTGTAAATGGGAGCAGGGCTTGAGATATCAAGATTTCACTCTCCTTGGACTTCGTTATCTCTGGTTTATGCTAGCTTTTGAAATGTGAGTTCTCAGCTCTCAAATGCCTGGTCTTATTGTCATGTTTTTTTTTTTTTTTTTTTTTTTTTTTTTTTTTTTTGCGCCTGCTGTTTTTGTTCTGATGTTATGAATGTCAACCCTATAGAACTGTAAGCCAAAAAAATGCTATCTATGAATTGCCTTGGACATACTATCCTGCAACCGTGACAGAAAGTAACAAAGACAACACTCAGATCTAATAATTCAGAATTAGCATTCAGAAATAAAAGGATAAACATCATTTGTCTTTCTGGGTCAAGGTTCCCTCAGTATATTCTTTTTCACTTACTTACATTTACCTAAAAAATTCACACACACACACACACACACACACACACACACCATTTTTACAGCTATACATAATTACATTGTGGGTATGGGTGTGTTTCCATTCATCAGTTGAAATGCATTAGGTTGTGTGTATACACTTTTCATAGATATTGTGAATAGGTACAAAAAATATAGCAAAAAATCTCTTCACTGAGTATCTAATAATTTGTGTAACTCCCAAGGAAAGTTGTAGCTTGATCTTTTGTGTTGAAGTTTCTATGGCATTTTCTGTATATAAATTTATATCATTGGCAAACAAAGATAATTTGAGTTCTTCCTTTTGTATTTATATTCTCTCAGTCTCCTTCAGTTGTATGAACTGAAAAAAATGGCCATTTATTTTAGATTTTCTACTTTGGTGGATAACAAATTTTCAAAGTATGTCTTTGATTCTTTGGGTATTTTCAGTGTCATTTCTGTTTGTTAATTGGATATTCTCTTGACACATTTTAATTTAGATAAAAGTTTGTCAGTCTTATTGATTTAGTCAACTCTATGTTTCATTGATTCTTTGTCATTTTTCTTGTTTCTATTTATTAATTTCAGGCATGGTTTGACTATTTCTCATTGTGTCCTCCTTCTGGATGTGATTTCTTTTTATTCTAGAGCTTTCAGGGGTGCTATTACATTTTAAGAAGAATCTTTCCCTTTTTCAAAATCAATTCTATTGTTTGATTTTTATTTGAATTTTAAAAAGAAAACCCACTATCCCCAGTATGGAGGGCCTAGACAGTTGGGTGCCCTGCTGGGTAGATGGTCCCTCACCCATTGTCCTCTCTGTGTAGCTGCAATTTGTGTTTCAGAGTTCCTCTGAGGTTGTGGGTGACAGCATGGTTTGGGTGCAGAGTGGGATTTGTAGCTTACAGGGTCCAATCAATGGAATGGGCTTCTTCATTTTTTTTTTTTTAATGTAGGTACTTACTTCTTAAAACTGCCTTTTAGGGGCTTCATTAGTTTGTGTATGTTATACATTAATTTTCATTCAATTGTGTGGATTTTTTCCTCCGCAATGGGACCTTGTTGTCGGTTGGTAGAGAGGGACCTATTGTCCTGACAATAGTCTGGCTTATTTGAAGATTTCCATGGTACCACTTTGGACAACAACTCAATTGGAGTAATCCATTGCCATACTGGAAGTATGGTTTGGTGACAAGAGATGGCCAGTTGGAGTTTTCTATCCCTCATTATTTGAAGAGTTGATTTAATTGTCTTCATATATTTTAGGAAGTTTTCAGGATACTAAATTTCCCTACAGCCCTACACATGCCCCTTAATTCTAGCTGTCTTGCCTATATCCCTCTCCCTCACCACTTGGTCCTTCAGTTCCCAGCCTGTCCTCCCTTGACCTCAGTTCACTTATAAAAATATATTCTATTTTTGTCCTTCATAAAGATCTGTGTCTCCATTTAGTCTCTTTTTCTATACCAAGCCACTCTGGGTCTACAGATTATTGCTTAGGTATCATTCATTTAATGGCTGTCATTTATGTAATGGCTAACACCCACATGTAATATTAGTCATATAAATAGCATATTTATCTTTGCAGGTCTTAGTTACTTCACTCAGATGACTTTTTCCTAGTTCCATTCATTTACCTTCAAATTTTGTGATGTCATTTTTTTAAAAAAATAGTTTAGTAACACTCTATTGTGTAAAGTACCAAATTTTCTGTATTCATTATTCTGTTGAGGGACATATAGGTTGTTTCCAGTTTATGGTTGTCAGGAATAGAGCCACAGTAAATATGATTAAAAAGGAGACCACATGGGAGGATAAAAGGTCCCTTGGTTACATGCCTAAAATTAGTGTATCTCGATATTTAATTAGATCTGTTCCTTATTTTCTGAGGAACTATCCTATTGATGTCCATACTGGGTGCCCAAATTTGCATGACAGCAGTAATGGATGAATTTTCCTTTTATTCTATATCCTAATCAACATGAGTTAAAGATTGTGTTATAGATCTTAACCATTCTGACAGGTGTAGAATGGAATATCAAAGTAGTTTTGGTTTACATTTCAATGATGGTTAAGGAAGTTGAGTATTTCTTTAAGTATCAAAGAAAATCTTAGCTCCTGGAAGGCAACAGTCTTGGAAGCCTGTATGGTCAGTCCTTCCTCACTTTTCCATCTGTAGAAGGATTATGAAGTTCATGATTTGCCAGCCTTACCAAATCACTTAAATATTTTTACTTTTCCAATAGCTCTTGTCAAGAACAGCAAACTGCCACACCTCACCTTCAAGCATCTGCTAATCTGCTTTCCTGACCGACAATAATTTATAGAGATTGTTATTCTCCCATTATAAATAAATGAACCACATTGATTTAAAGAAAAAAAATTAAAAAAAAAATAAGCAAACTAAAAAGTCAGTTTTCCAAAAATGATAAATAATGACTGAGAAATATTTTTTAACATGTTCAACATCTTCAGCTCTCAGGGAAATGAATATAAAATATACGTTCATACTTTGTCTTATCCCAAGCACATTTGGTGAGGAAAAAGATGCTGACATGGATATGGGGAAATAGGAATACTTATTCACCGGTAGGAGTTCGAGCTGATATAGCCCCTATCCGTATGGAGGTTCTTGAAATGGAGCTAGCATGTAAGCAAGCTAACCTCCTCTGAGACATATGCTCAAGAGACTATATACTACTGTAGAGATACCTATATCTATCCATTTTCATTGTTGCTATATTCATAATAGTTAGATATAACCTGAATCAAAAAGAAAAATTTTGTATATTTCCAAATGGAATTTTACTAAACTAGTAAGAATTATTTTTATTAAATTGCCAGATAAATGGGCAGAGGTAAAATGGATGCCTGGAAGGTGTGATTCTGAGTGAGGTACACAAATCCAGAGAAGCAAAAAGTTGCATATTTTCTCTCATCTATGCTTGTTACCGCTGAATCTTCCTACATGTGTGTTCTATGTGGAATACCTATAGATGTCAGGAAATTAGAAAGAGGACATGTCTATCTTTCATATTGCTATAGGATTCTTTGCATGTTAGATAGAAGAAATTTGATTATCTTACCTAAATGTGACCTCTGTGAGCTACAAAAATGATTGCCCTGAAAATGCATGCCTACTATGCAATAATGGCAGAAATCAATGGGAGTAAGTAGCCACTCTCTGATAGTATCTAAAGGCTTAAACCAGACACAATACTAGAGCCAAAAATGAATGTATAGATAGCCCCTAGACCCTAGGAGAGATCTACTATTTTTTATTCTGATAATTGTACATGGTGTTAAAACTTACTCTTAATGACTCCTTATCCTCATAGATCACTAGATTTCAATCTTCATCAGAGAAGCCTCTTTATTCAATGAGGAGTGATTAACAGAGAGATCCACAATTGCTCAAAGTCTGAAAAATAAGACAAATCAAAATGTTCAGCCATAGCTGAGATATCTGTCTCATATTCCCTTCTTTCAAGGCTCAGGGATCATTATGGAATGGGGGCAGAAACACTAAAGGAGCAAAAAGTGATATATATATATATATATATATATATGTGTGTGTGTGTGTGTGTGTGTGTGTGTGTGTGTGTGTGTGTGTAAAAACAAGTTGCTTTCTGAACATAGCAGGACAGTTTCACATATAAACTTGCAGTGCATGTGACAGCATGCATAATATCATAGGTAGCTCTCGTCAGACAGAATACTAGCTAGCATTGAGAGGGGAGATAGATACAGAGTCCCACCCCTGACATAGAAGCCAATGAGAGATACTACAAAAATAAGGGTCACAGTTTTGAATATGGCTTCTGGTAGGTAAACCACAGTCTATTGAAAAACCACATATCACAGAAGAGATGGGCAGCACTAATTCGAATTGTTATTCTTTTGTTGTTGTTGCTTTTTGTTTTTTTGGTTTTCCTGGAACTAGGCCAGGCTGGCCTCAAACTCACAGCGATCTATCTGCTTCTGCCTCCCGAGTGCTGAGATTAAAGGCATGGATCACCAACAAATGGTTGAAATTGTTATTCTTTAAAAAATAAATAAGTAGATAATAAATAAACAAAAAGAGGCAAAGATGAGTTTGTAAAGAACTTGAGTGAATCTGGAAAGCTTTGCTGTAGTGAATATTATCAAATTACATTACAGTAAATTCTCAAAGTGCTAATTCTGAAAATGAAAAAAATACCATTTTAAGTATCTGATGAACTATGAAGAGGTTTGAAACATCCATGTGAGGCTTTCAGACATTACTTGGTAAGAAGCATAAAATCTGTTTTCCTAATACAAGTGAAGCTCACTGCAAATAGAAAATATCAAAAGTTCCCTGGGAATACAATTCTGCTGTGTGTTCTATTATGTGCTTACCGGGTTTTCCATCCATCAATATACCTGAAACACATAGACCAGGCGAAGTTTTCAGCTTGTCAAATGATACCAGTCTCTCGTAGAGGATTGCAAATTAAACAAAAGATCTGCTTAACTGATTCTCTGGCTTAGTTCCAGAATGTGCAGTGATGCAGTTCTAAAGTGTAAAGTACTTCATCATTAGACTCGCTCTAGAGAGAAACATTTCACAGGTTTTCCTGTATCAGCATGACATCTAATTAACCCTTGGAAGGCAGGTTTCTCAGGTTGGATGCAAGCTTTCACTATATTTTTCTTACTGGAAATCATCAGGCAGAATGTACAAAGAAAAGAAGAACCAAGAAATTTTAACAAGGAAATTTTAACATTCCAGTGGTCTTAGCCATTCTTTCACAGAGACTAAAAAACGAATAAGTAAGTAATAGGTAGAATGTGTTTCTTTGCCAAAACCTGACTGAGGAACAATCAGGCAAGTAGTGCATAACACTGACAGGAGTCTGGACCAGTTATTTCTAGATTCTTGGCTGCTTACTGAAGAATGAAATATAAGTCCACATAAATTGCAAAGTAAAGAGGCAATTTTGTTTAAAGCAAAGCAGTAGAAAAGATCAGAAAAAGCCAGAAGTGGTGGTGCACGCCTTTAATCCCAGCACTCAAAAGACAGAGGCAATTGGATTTCTGTGAGTGTGAAGCCAGCCTGGTCTACAAAGCTAGTTCCAGGAAAGCCAGGGCTTTTTTTGTTTGTTTGTTTGTTTGTTTGTTTTTTAATTTCCCAAACTTTTTTATTATTATTTTGTCAACAAGCAGAAACTATAACACTTACTTTTCATACACATCTGTACACTATATTTTAATTTTGGTGGTTACTGTACCATAAACTCTTCAAGAAAACAGTCTTCTGACAAAGAAGAGATATAAAGATGCGTTTTTGATTCTGCCTTCCCTCACCGATCCCATCAGAGCAATCAACTGGAGATGGATGCCCGAAACAATCACCCACAGGCGCTGCAGTTCAGAGAACAGGAGAATACACCTTCCGCATCCGGACTCTGCCCAGCAAAGAGCGGTGGGTCGCCTTGCACAGAACACTCGCCACTGTGACTCCAGTAGCAGGATGGGCGCTCTCTGCATCACAGCACCGAGAACACAGATTCTCACACTTTAGGAAATGTGCCCCGTGAAAGCCAGGGCTTTTACACAGAAAAAAATCCCTTTTTTTTTCTTATTTTTTATCTTTTTTCCCCACCTCCCGTTTTCCCCCCCCCCTCTTCCACTCCCCCTCCCTCTCCTGTCCAGAGAGCAGTAAGGGTTCCCTGCCCTGTGGGAAGTTCAAGTTCCTCCCCCCTCGATCCAGGTCTAGGAAGGTGAGGAAGGTGAGCATCCAAACAGGCCAGCTCCCCCCGCCCCAAGCCAGTATGTGTAGTAGGGTCCAAATCTCGTGCCATTGTCCTTGGCTTCTCAGCAGCCCTCATTGTCTGCCATGTTCAGGGAGACCGGTTTTATCAATCCTTTCTTATAAAACAAGACAAAACAAAGCAAAAAAGAAAAAGAAAAAAGAAATGAGTTGATTAATCTATTGTTAATACATGAAAACTATTTTATATTTGTATTTTCAAATTCTATCATACACATATTTTTTTACAATTTTTCCTTTATTTTCTTCTCTTTTAAAGTTGTTTATTCATAAAGATATTTTATTATTTGTGATTTTTTAAATTGTGATTTCAAAGTTTTTTTGTACAATTTATTTTTATCTATTTTCCCTCCTCCAAGTCCTCTAAAATCCTACCCAGTTATATTCATTCTTTTTCTTTTCCTTTCTCTTCCTTTTTTGATTTACTTTTATTAATTAATTATTTCCCAGCTGATCATAGTTTCCCTTCCCTCCCTTTTTTCACCCATTACCTCCCTCCACCTGCCCTTCCCCCCATCATCAACTCATTCTCCTTTCTATTCAGAAAAGTGCTGGCCTCCCCTATAACCATGGCACATCAAGTTGCAGTAGGCACTTCCTTTCCTACTAAGTCTGGATGAGGCAACTCAGTAGGAGGAACGAGCCACAAAAACAGGTAACAGAGTGAGAGATATCTCCTGTTGCTGATATTAAGAGTCCCAGAAGAACACCAAGCTACATAATTGTAACATATCTGCAGAGAACCCAAATCAGTTCCATGTAAACTCTCTGGTTGTTGGTTCAGTCTCTGTGAGCTCCGTTGAGCCCAGGTTATTTGATTATGTGGTTTTTCTTGTGGTGCTCTTGGCTTCTCTGGCACCCATAATCCTTTCTCTGCCTCTTCAACAGAATACCCTGTGGTACACCTAATGGCTATGGGTTTCTGCATCTGTTTCCATCAGTTGCTGGGTAAGGCCTCTCTGATAATAACTGAGCTAGCCAACAATCTATGAGAGACCCACATTGGAGCACTGGACTGAGCTCCCAAGGTCCAGATTAAGAGTAGAAGGAAGGAGAAGATGAGCAAGGAAGTAAGGACAGTGAGGGGTGCGTCCACCCACTGAGACGGTGTGACTGATGTAATGGGAGCTCACCAAAGCCAGCTGGACTGGGACTAAACGAGCATGTGATGAAACTGGACTCTCTGAATGTGGCTGACAATGGGGGTTGACTGAGAAGCCAATGATAATGGCACTGATATTTGATTGTACTGGCTTTTTGGGAGCCTAGTCTGTTTGGATGCACACCTTCCTAGACCTGGATGGAGCCTAGTCCATCCCACAGGGCCGGATACCCCGACTTCTCTTAGGACTGGAAAAGGGGGGTGAGGGAGTAGGAGGGCAGTGGGAAGGAAATGAGAGGAGGGAAGGAGGTAGAAATTTTTAATAAATAAATAAATTAAAAAAGAACAGCAGAATATGATTAGGAATCATTTCATTGACTTTTTTTAAATAACTGCCAGACATGATTGCTTTTATGCTACGTCTCAGAACTGTCCAGCTTCTGGATCCTGACCCTCAGGATCAGTGTCAGGGATGGGCTCCCTCTCACAGTGTGGGCCTCAGGCTGGACTAGTCATTGGTTGGCAATTCCCATACTCTCAGCAAAATTTCCCTTGCAGGCAGGGGAAATTGTAGATCAAAAGTTATGTGGCTGGTATGGGGTCTCAATCCCTCCATGGGAAGTTTTGCTGGGTTACAAATTTTGTTTTAAGATCATTTTCTGGTGCTTCAGCTGCATTGGAATGCTTTGTTCGTGTGTCATAGGATTGCTGGGCTCTCCTGGTGCCATATCGCCCTTTATGTTGTTGTTTGTGTGCTTAAACTGGTGTTTGGACATCTGGGTTTGAGATGATTGTAGGTCTAGGTGTTGATTTGTCTTTGTTGAATAGGTGTTTTCTTTCTTGTTTTCTGTATCCTTTAATCTTCTGGCCACTAGCAAGTCTTCAGGTCCAGTAAGGTGTCTCTGCTGGGGACTTTTGTCCTGCAAGACCTCTGGGGATTTGGGTGCCTATGTTGCTTCTGTGATTCTGAGTATTCTGTGTGCCCTCTGGAGTTCTGTGTAGCTCTGGGATTCCTAGTTCAGTGTTGCCTGCAGTACAACAAAAGATTTATGCTGTGGTTGTAGGCAGAGATATGGGACTCAAAGGAAGAGATGCTGTTGTAAAGTTCTGGGCAAGCTTTAAGATGTATTATCTAGCTGTGGACAATGTCTTATCTTGAGTTTCTCAATATGTCCTGGCCTCATGTAAAGCAGAAATCATCTGCCTAAAATTTGGGCAAGAATATGAAACCCAGGAGAGAGGATACAGTTTGGGGTGATTGGGGGGGGACTTTCAGGAGTGTTAATTGGTTGTTGGCGATGTCTTACTTAGGTTCCTAAGACTAGCCAGGCCTCTGTTAAAGCAGCCACAGTTGTGGGCTTGGATATGAAGTCCCTCTCTCTTTTTCAATCTCTCAAACAAAATAACACAAAAATCCAAAGTCAAAACAAACAACAACAAAAATATTAAAGCCATTATTAAAACATACTAACCCTAAAATCAACAAAAAAGTGAGCATGCACACACACCTACACACACACAAAAAAAAAACCACACACACACAAACACACAAGGAAAAACTAAAAACCAGAAAATAAAACCCACTTCATTGGAGTAAATTGATTTTCCTTTCTCCAGAAAGTATAATTGCAAAAAGTTTCTTAGGGACGGGAATTTATAGAGTTCCTCTTCTAAGAGAAATAATTTTTTTCTGGTGACTTGTGTGGTCTTGTTCATGCTGCCCTGTTCTCAGTAAAATCAAATGAGCATTGGTCACATTATTTCTGAAAGATAACAATTTCCTTATAATTTTGACCACCACTGGCCCTTTCAATTTTCTGTCTGTTATCCCATATAGATCCCGGTACCGTGAATGGGGGAGGGCTGTGATAAACACATTTCATTTAGGTCTGAGTGCTTCAAAGTGTCTTACTCTCTGCACATCGCCCAACTGTGAGTCTCTTTGTTAATTATTATTACTTAAAGAAGAGAGTTTTTGAGAATCCTTGTTTAATGATGCAAAAATGTGTTACATTTGTTTAACTTTGTAAGGATTGTTGTAATTGTATTGTTTTGGGATATCTATTTAACTGTGTAAAGATGTGTTACATTTGTTTGATTATTAAAAGATGCGTTGTTCTTTTACCTTGCCTGCCCAAGACACCTGATTTGTCTAATAAAAAGCCAATAGTAAGAGAGGAGATATTGACAGAAATTCCTGGCAGAGAGAATAAGTAGGATGAGGAGTCTAGGTTTGGGAAAATAAGAAACAATAGAGAGATGCCAGGGCCGAGCAGACAAACACAGAGGAAGCAGAAAAGTAAGATGTACACAGTGAAAGAAAGGTAAAAAGCTTCAATACAAAATGAATGTAGATGAATAGAAACAGTTTGAATTAAGTTCAAGGAGCTGGTAGGCAAGCCTAAGCTAAGGCCAAACATTCATAATTAAAGATAATTTCATCTTGTTATTTAGGGGATAGTTAGTGGCCCAAAGAAAATTCCAACTACAGAGATTCTCTGATGTAGGTTGAGGAAGTCACTGATCTTTGGTATACCTGTATATCATTAGGGATCCTTTTATTGCTATGTTCTTTTAGCAGAATAATAGTAGTAGACCTATCTAGTCTCAGGTTCTTGTAATTTTAAAAGTGTCAGGTATGGGTTCCACTTCATGCTTTCTGTTGTTGTTGTAAGTATTTTGCTTTTTCTTTTTTTTTTCTCATTTTTTTATTCAAGATTTCCATCTCCTCCCCCTTCCCTCCCCTCCCTTCCACCCATACCCTCACTCCACCCCTCTCCAAAGACAAAGAGCCAGGGTTCCCTTCACTATGTTAAGTCCAAGGTCCTCCCAGCTCCTCCTAAGTCCAGGAAGGTGAGCAACCAAACTGACAAGGCTCACAGTGAGCCCGTCCATGCTGTAGAGTTCATATTCATTGCCATTGTCCTTGGTTTCTCAGTCCTCCTCCACCGTCAGCCACAATCAGAGAGTCCGGTTTGGTCCCCTGTTCCATCAGTCCCATTCCAACTGGACTTGGTGGTCTCCCGTTAGATCTGTTCCACCGTCTCAATGGGTAAAAGCACTCCTCGCGGTCCTGGCTTCCTTGCTCATGATCTCCCTCCTTTTGCTCCTCATCAGGACCTTGAGATCTCAGTCTGGTGCTCCTCTGTGGGGCTCTGTCATTTTCTCCATCCAATGCCAGGTGAAGGATCTATGGTGATATGCAAGATATTCATGAGTATGACAATAGGATCTGGACATTTCTGGCACCCTCTCCTCAGCTGCCCTAGGAACTAGCTGGGGTCGTCTTCCTGGACACCTGAGAACCCCTCTAGAGTCAAGTCTCTGCCAACCCTAGAATGTCTCCCTTAACTAAGATATATAATTCCTTATTCCCATATCCACCCTTCCTATACCCCAACCATCCTATTCCCCCAAGCTCTTCCCATCCTCCACTTCACACTTTTCTCTCCCCATCCCCCCATCCCCCATCCCACCCCACCCCCATGTTCCCATTTTTGTCTGGCAGTCTTGTCTTCTTCCAATGACCAGGAGGATAACTATATGTTTTTCTTTGGCTTCACCTTCTTATATAGCTTCTCTAGGATTTTTTACGAACTATAGGCTCGATGTCCTTTATTTATGGCTAGAAACCAATTATGAGTGAGTACATCCCATGTTCCTCTTTTTGGGCCTGGGTTACCTCACTCAGGATGGTGTTTTCTTTTTCCATCCATTTGCATGCAAAATTCAAGATGTCATTGTTTTTTACCGCCGAGTAGTACTCTAATATGTATATATTCCACACTTTCTTCATCCATTCTTCCACTGAAGGGCATCTAGGTTGTTTCCAGGTTCTGGCTATTACAAATAATGCTGCTATAAACATAGTTGAACAAATGCTTTTGTAATATGATTGGGCATCTCTTGGGTAAATTCCCAATAGTGGGATTGCTGGGTCCTGGGGTAGGTTGATCCCAAATTTCCTGAGAAACCTCCACACTGCTTTCCAAAGCGGTTGCACAAGTTTGCATTCCCACCAGCAATGGATGAGTGTACCCCTTACTCCACATCCTCTCCAGCAAAGGCTATCATTGGTGTTTTTGATTTTAGCCATTCTGACAGATGTAAGATGGTATCTCAGCGTTGTTTTGATTTGCATTTCCCTGATTGCTAAGGAGGTTGACCATGCCCTTAAGTGTCTTTTGACCATTCGGACTTCTTCTGTTGAGAATTCTCTGTTCAGTTCAGTGCCCCATTTTTTAATTGGGTTCATTAGCATTTTAAAGTCTAGTCTCTTGAGTTCCTTATATATTTTGGAGATCAGGCCTTTGTCTGTTGCGGGGTTGGTGAAGATCTTTTCCCAGTCAGTAGGCTGCCTTTTTGTCTTAGTGACAGTGTCCTTTGCTTTACAGAAGCTGCTCAGCTTCAGGAAGTCCCATTTATTCAATGTTGCCCTTAATGTCTGTGCTGCTGGGGCTATAGGTAGGAAGCGGTCTCCTGTGCCCAAATGTTGTAGAGTACTTCCCACTTTCTCCTCTAGCAGGTTCAGTGTGTTCAGATTGATATTGAGGTCTTTAATCCATTTGGACTTGAGTTTTGTGCATGGTGATAGACACAGATCTACTTTCATTCTTCTCCAGGTTGACATCCAGTTATGCCAGCACCATTTGTTGAAGATGCTTTCTTTCTTCCATTGTGTGCTTTTAGCTCCTTTATCTCCTCCCCTCTTCATTCCCCTACCCTCCTGTCCCCTCCACCCATACCCCCTCCCTCCCTCTTCAGGCCAAGGAGCCATCGGGGTTCCCTACTCTATGTTAAGACCAAGGTCCTCCCAACTCCCCCCAGGTCCAGGAAGGTGATCAACCAAGCTGAGAAGGCTCCAAAGCAGTTTCTTTATTCACCAATGGTATTCACAGCATACAGAGGGGAATCCCACATCACCTGCCCTTTTCTGATTAAATGAAAAGGAAGATTTTAATTTTAACATAGTAAAATCACATAGAACAAAACAGTCTTAATTATACATTACATTTTAAATTAATTTCAAAAACAATACCTTAACCAAGAGCATAATACATATACACATAACAAAATTGACTTTAAATTTGTATCAATAAACTAAGATCGATACCAATGCAAATCTCTATAGCACCACCCCCAAAATGTCCTTATTTCCAGCTTCTGTACTCTCTTGCTCTATCCTTTCTATGCCTAACCACTTGAGTAAACCTGCAAAATATTTTCAATTTCCTCTTTCCAGGGAGATTTATGTGTCCACTCTAAAACACTCCTCTTTACCTAATCTCTCTGGGTTCATTAATTGTAGCTTGATTATCATAATAGGTAATAATAACAGCAAGCATCCAATTATATGTGATTTACCTATCATATGTACCTTGCTAAGTCGAGATTGCCTCAATCAGAATGATTTCTTTTTCTAGTTGCATACAATTGCTTGCAATTTTTTCTTTTGTTTGTTTTGTTATTTTTCTTTCTTTCTTTTTCTTTTTTTTTTTCTTGAGACAGGATTTCACTGTGTTGCTTTGGAGTGTATCCTGGAACTAGCTCTTGTAGACCAGGCTGGCCTAAAACTCACAGAGATCCACCTGGTTCTACCTCCTGAGTGGTAGGATTAAAGTCATGTGCCCCACCCACCTGACATCTGCAAATTTTATGATGGGATTTTTAAAAAGCTAAGTAATACTTCATTGTATAAATATACTACATTTTCTTTATCCTTCATTTTAGAGAAATCTAGTTTTTTCCAGTTTCTGGCTATTATGGCTAATGTTACAATGACCATGGATGAAAAATTGTCCTTAAGGAAGGATGGCATGTCCTTGGAGTGTACATCCAAGACTGGTGTAGCTAGGGCTTGAGGTAAATTGATTCCCAGTTTTCTGAGGAATCACCATATTGATGCCTATAGTAGCTGTCCAAGTTTGCATTCAAACCAGCAATGGAGGAGTGTTCCCTTCATCTGGCAATCTTGCCAACATGAGTTGTTAAATAAATTGCTATTAGGCATTCTGACAGGCGTAAGATGAAATTTCAAAACGGTTTTGATTTGCAATTCCCTGACAGCTAAGGAAGTTGAATATTTCTTTAAGTGTTTCTCAGTCATGTGAGATTCCTCTATTGAGAATTCTGTTTAGATTTGTACCCCATTTTAAATTATATTAATTTTTAACGAGTTCCTCTAGTTCTTGATATATTTTGGATATATCTCTCTATCAGATGAGCAGTTGGTAAAAATCATTTCCAGGCTGTAGGTTTCTATTTTCTCTTAATGACACTATCATTTGACTTGCAAAAGCATTTCTGTTTCATGAGATATTTAATGTCTACTTATCTCACTAGAGTCTACGGACCTATATAAACTGTGTATCTGGTATTGATTTAACTTTGGTAGTTGGTGTCTATCCAGAAAATTGTACATTTTTTACTTTTCATATTTAGGAGTACAGGTTTTTAACGTATGTCATTAAGATTTCCTAGGTGTCTATTGTTATGTCCCCCTTCTGATTTTGATAATTTGAAAATTCTCTCTTTTAGTTAATTTGGATTAGTGTTTGTCTGTTTTGTTGATATTTTTAGAAAACCAGCTTGCTATTTCACTGTTTCTGTATTTTCCTATTTGTTTATATTTTATTGATTGCAACCCACATTTTGATTATTTCTTGCCCTCTACTCAATCTATCTAGTGTGCTTACTTCCTTTTGTTCTAGAGCACTCTTTCTCAACTTTATATTTTGACTCTTTAATTCACTTTCACATGTACTGACCCCAATCTTAAAATTATTTTTTTCATACTTCATCACTATAATTTTGCTACTATTATGAATCGTAATATAAATGCCTGGTAGGCCATAATCTGATATGTGACCCCTAAAGAAGTCATAACACACAGGTTAAGAACTTTTGTTCTAGCAGATTCAGGTGCGCTGTTGTTTGTGATGTCTCCATTTTCTTATGTAGGCAATTAATGCTGTGAACTTTCTTCTTAGCACTACTTTGTTTCCCACAACTTCAGGCATGTTGTGTATTTATGTTCACTTAACTCTAGAAAGTCTTTAATTTGTTTCTTTATTTCTATCTTAATCCAGTAGTCATTCAGTAGAGAGTTACTCAGTATGTTGACCCAATATCTCCTGGTTTTTTTTTTTTTTTTTTTTTTTTTATGTTTTGAGCTAGAAGTCAGCTGTTGTTCTAATGGAGCATTATTTATGTGTGAAACCACCTTTCTCTCTGGATTCTTTTAACAATCTTTCATTTTTTATGCACATTTGAGATCTCTACTAATGCTGTAGGATAACACTTTCTCTTGTATTGCCTATTTATTGTTTTCTATGACTCTTATAGACATCTACTTCCTTAAATTTAGAAATGTTTCCCTGATTGTGTTTGAAAATAATTTCCATAACTTTTACCTGAATTTCTTTTTTCTTCTCTATGATTTGTGAGTTTGGTCTTCTTTTGTTTCTTGGTGTTCCTGAATATTTTTATGACAGGGTTCTGCTTTCAGTTGATCATATTAGTCTTTGTTCTCAAACCATAAAATCCTCTTTACTACTTGATCCATTCTTTTATTTTGGTGATACTTTCCACAAATCTGTATATTTGACTCCCTTGATTTTTCATTTCAAGTTTTAGTTTAGCTTTGGTTTCAGAAATTCTCTATGAAGTTCTATTTTTTTTATATCTTGAATAGTTTTTCATAGTTTCTTCATGTACAGTTGCATTTTCTGGTCTTTGTTGAAGTGTGCATCATATCCCTTTTCAGTATTTTGGATGTACTTTAATTTCTACTTTGAGTTATTTCTTTTGAGTTCCATCTAAATTGCTTTCTTTGGAGATCATTACTATAGGATGATTAGAATTTAATGAGGCATATTGCCTTGGTATTTTATGTTTGTATTTTGAAAATGTTTCTGTATATCCAGACTTAATTTGTTGGTAATGTATTTTCATATAGAAATCTGTCACAGGTTTGTTGACTTAGTATTTGGATTTTTATTTTCTGTTGTTCCAATCTGTTAGAGTTTGAATCAGCTGAGTGATGCTAAGATTCTGTCTTGGGATCACTCAGTTTTGAGTCATGAAGAGAATATTATCTGTTGTCATAGCTAGTTAAATTAGATGCAGCTTCTGAGTACCAGAATGAAAAACATCCACAGAACTAGTTGTTTATCATTGCACATCCTTCAAAGCTGTATAAACCTTACGTATCTATGTGTGAACATAGTAGGATTGGGCAGTGCTTCCACTGGGAAAAATACACAACTCTATTTCATGAGGTTCTCAGGAGGTGACAAATGGGTTACAGGGTGGTTATAAATTAGTTATACACACACATATAATAGTTATAGACTATTATAAGTCTAAATGTGTGTCTTTATTATAGAAATCTCCCACTTCTCAAAACTGTTAAAGTAAACTGTTAAAGAATGTTATCTTTCTTTAAAATACAGGATAATAATTATTCTGAGGCAACCATAATAAAAAGAAAGAGCAATTTGACTCTAAATGTCTAATTTAATTGATCTGAGCCATTGAGTTTTTTTTATTAAGCTTTTTGGCATAGAAATATAATTGCTATTAGTTTCTGATATGTTTGTAAATAACTTGTAAAATAATATTTTTGACATAATTTAGGAATGGAAATTCTATATGAAGGTTTTAAAGTTGTTTATATTTGAAATAATCTCATTTATAACATCTAATGATAAATTTTAACAAAGAAGAAAGGATCAACATGATCACTGATTAAATACATATACTGAATAAACTTTGCTGGAAATTATTTTAAGTATCAATTTTATTTTGGCAGATAATACATTAAGACAAATTTAAATAACAAAATAGTTCTTTTAGAAGCTTCTTTCAGATTTTCCTTCTATCCCATCTTCAGTCCCGTGTGATTATATGCTCACCTGCAGACCAGCTTTCTACCAGGGACCCCACAGCCCAAGAGTTGGCTAGAACTGAGAACAGCAATGTAATAGGAACCTTATAGCCTCCACACTTGGATAAGACAATAGCATTTATCGAAGGGTCATCCTACCAATAATTTACACAACACCCCTAAGATCATAATTCCAAACACATACATCCTGATCCAAAAACACAAGAATGAGTAACTGAGACAATGTTCCTCCTTCAGAAGCAAGCAACCTTATAAATTTAGGTTCTGAGAACAGACACACTAAGCACAAGGTAAAACTTCAAAATAGCAATCATGAATATGTTCAAAGAACATAAGGAGTGTATATATAGAGGCCACAATAAAGGTCATGAGAACACAAAGAGTTGAAGAATTAATAAAACCAACTAAGGACCTGAAGTAAAAGTTTAACAAAGAAATAAGATTACTAATGCAAATGCAAAATGGAAACGATGCTGGAAAGGGAAAACTATGATTGTCAAACAAAATATTCAAAGAAAACCTCATCAACAGATTAAATAACATATAAGAAAGCATTTCATATATGAAGACAAGGTTTAAAAAATGAATACCTCCATCCAATAAAATGTTAAATATAAAACAAATTTTAGGAACAAAATAATCAGGATATCTGTAATAATATGAAAAGAACAAATTAATTAATAATAGCTATAGAGGAAGTATCAAACCTATGCTTATATTTCCTTACCAAATTTTAAAATATTTTTGTTAATTAAAAAGTTTTATATTTAACTATATTTTGGTCATAAAATAAAATTTCACCAATCTAAATAAAGTCTAACATCTAAATTTTAGGAATCAGCTCTTTGTAAAATGTGGGGTTGGTAAAGTTCTTTTTCCATTCTGCATTCATTTGTCCTATTGACAGAATCATTTGCCTTACAGGAGTTTTTGATTCCATGAGGTCCCTTTTATTAATTGTCTATCTTACTAATCTGTATTTTTGGTGTTCTATTCAGAAATTTGTCTTCTATGTAAATTCATTCATAAAAGAAATAGTGGTTAAAATAAAGCCACGTAAAGATGGAAAATACACAGAGAATCTTGATACTGTATGTTATTATGCTCTCTTTAAATTGTTTACATGCTAAGGAAGGAGCAACAGCTGCTAAAAGATATTTGCTTATAAATACTGCAGAATTAATCCAAGATAGGTATTTTGAAAATACCTTGACTTCACAGTTGAAGTCAAAAGATATGTTACTTTGGAGAAGAAATTTTGCTTTTGTTTCCACAGGAGAAGAAAATTGTGGATACCATCAAAATAAATAAAGATTAGATGGAAAAAGGAGAAACCTCTTGGAAAGGAGAAATGGCAGCATCTACAATGATGACAATCATATAGGTGGTAAGAAAAGCATAGAATGGGGGCAGGGTTCTGTTCTTATCTCCACAGGAAAACAGTCATCTTTGAAAAATTCAAGGAACCCTGGATGTTTGAATACTGACAGATGGAAAAACAACTACCCAATGGGGACTATCAAGAAAACTGAATAGGTTCTGTAAGTATGGAGCTCTGGTATACACTAAATCATATTTCTAAATTTATACAGCTGGTTTTGGAGTTGGACTATTGGTTCAAGGCTCTTTACCACTTTATCTTCTATCATGCTTAGGTGAAGTCATTAATTGACTTGAGTTTTGTAGAGGCTGAAAGATTTGGAAAAATGTGCATTCTTCTACATGCAGGCATACACTTATACCAGCACTGAGCATTGAAGATTCATTCTTTTTTTTCCTCATTTTTTAATTAAAAATTTCCATCTCCTCCCCTCCTCCTCCCCCTTCCCTCTCCTCCCTTCCACCCATACCCTCACTCCCTCCCTCTCCAGGCCAAAGAGCCATCAGGGTTCCCTTCACTATGTTAAATCCAAGGTCCTCCCAACTCCCCCTAAGTCCAGGAAGGTGAGCAACCAAACTGACAAGGCTCACAGTGAGCCCGTCCATGCTGTAGAGTCCAAACCCATCACCGTTGTCCTTGGTTTCTCAGGCCTCCTCCACTGTCAGCCACATTCAGAGAGTCCAGTTTGGTCCCCTGTTCCATCAGTCCCATTCCAACTGGACTTGGTGGTCTACCGTTAGTTCTGTCCCACTGTCTCAATGGGTGAACGCACCCCTCACGGTCCTGACTTCCTTGCTCATGATCTCCCTCCTTTTGCTCCTCATCAGGACCTTGGGACTTCAGTCCGGCGCTCCAATGTGGGGCTCTGTCATTTTCTCCATCCAATGCCAGGTGAAGGTTCTATAGTGATATGCAAGATATTCATGAGTATGGCAATAGGATCTGGACATTTCTGGCTCCCTCTTCTCAGCTGCCCAAGGAACTAGCTGGGGGCATCTTCCTGGACACCTGGGAAGCCCTCTAGAGTCAAGTCTCTCCCAATCCTAGAATGGCTCCCTTAATTAAGATATATAATTCCTTGTTCCCATATCCACCCTTCCTATACCCCAACCATCCTATTCCCCCAAGCTCTCCCCATCCTCTACTTCATTCCATCTCCCCATCCCCCCATCCCACCCCACCCCCATGTTCCCATTTTTTGTCCGGCAATCTTGTCTACTTCCAATATCCAGGAGGATAACTATATGTTTTTCTTTGGATTCACCTTCTTATTTAGCTTCTCTAGGATCACAAATTATAGGCTCGATGTCCTTTATTTATGGCTAGAAACCAATTATGAGTGAGTACATCCCATGTCCATCTTTTTGGGCCTGGGTTACCTCACTCAGGATGATGTTTTCTATTTCCATCCATTTGCATGCAAAATTCAAGATGTCATTGTTTTTTACCACCGAGTAGTACTCTATATGTTTTTATGCCCATATCATATCATGATGATTTTGTTTGTTTGTTTGTTTGTTTTGTCTTGTTTTTTTCGAGACAGAATTTCTCTGCAGTTTTGGAGCCTTCCCTGTAACTAGTTCTTATATACCAGGCTAGCCACAAATAAAACTCATAACTGGATTATGGTTGTGACATACTACCCTTTCTGTTACTGATTGTACTATTACTGTGTTGTTTAGGTGTCTGGACTTGGAATGATTATAGATCCAGGTGTTGATTTCTAGGTGAATAGTTCCAGAGGACAGAATCCAATGTTGGGTATAGTTACTATGGCAGCAGGCCATCCATCCATTCTGGCTGATGTAGTCTGTACCTCAGTGATAGTTATTTCCTGGGGTTGGGAGCAGGGTCTAGATAAAAGGCTAGGGTATTAGTTTAGGTGGTATTGTCCTGAGACAGTTAATGTCTTTTCATTGGCGATTGATTCCATTGATCCTAAGATATCAATAACCAATTATTGATAATTTGTTTTTTGTTTTGATTGTTGTTGTTGTTATTGCGTGTGTGTGTGTGTGTGTGTGTGTGTGTGTGTGTGTGTGTGTATGTGTGAGTGCACGCACGCATGCACGTGTGTGCTTCTATTCTTTTGGTGTTGCTGGTGTGAAACTATCTATTTCCTGTGTTTTCATATGTGTAGTTAACCCCCTTGGTTTGTATTTTTTTAGCACCTCCTGTAGGGCTGGATTTGTAGATAGGTATTGTTCAATTTTGATTTTATCATGGATTATCTTATTTTTCTCCATCTATGATAATTGAAAGTTTAGCTGAGTATCATAGGCTGCCCTGGCACTGTGACCTGGTGAAGTTTGCAAGACATGTGTTCATTCCCTGCTGGCTTTTAGAGTCCTCCTTGAGGTTAGGTAAAATTCTAATAGGTCTCTCTTTATATATTACTTAGATGTTTTCCCTTGTAACTTTTAGTGTGCTTCTTTTGTTTTTTATGTTTTATGTTTTGATTATTATTCAGTAAGGGTACTATCTTTACTGTTACAATATACTTAATGTTCTGTAAGCTTCTTATATTTTTGTAGACATGTCCTTCTTTAGGTTAGGAAAATATTATTCTGGTTTCCTAGAAAATATTTTCTTATCCTTTGAGCTGGGATTGTTTTTCTTCTATCCCAGTGTTCCTTAGATCTAATCTTTTATAGCGTCCCAGATTTCCTGGTTGTCTTATTTCAGGATATTTTTATTTAAAGTTTTATTTGACCAGTGTATCTATCTGTTCTATTGTTTCTTCAATGCCTGATAGTTTCTCTTCCATGTCTTGTATTTTGTTGGTGTATTTTAAAATTTTATTTGATCAGTGTATCTATCTCTTTAAGGGTCTCTATCATCTACATAAATTTCATTTTAAAGTCTTTTTCTTGTACTTCAGCTCTGTTGGAAGATTCAGGGATTGCTGTAGGAGGATTGCTGGACTTTGGTGGTTATATATTGCCTCGGCTGTTCTTGATTGTGTTTTTCACACTGGCATTTAGGTAGCTGAGTTTGGACGAATTATGCATCCAGGTTTCAGTTTCTAAGTTTGTCTTGGATGGGTGTTTTGTTCCATCGATTCTCTTTCATCTCTGGTCTCTCTCAGGAGTTTTCTGTGGTCGTACAGAGGGATACTACCTGTGTTGGAGGCTGAAATTCTGATAGCCAGGGTGTCTTCTGGGTGAGTAGAAGATCTCTTTTTGAGTTTTGTGTTGGGACAAAGGCAAGGAGGGATGAGTTATTGAGGATCAGGTGAGGGGACACAGAGAGAGTAAGAGGGTCCTAGACATGTGGCCTACCTAAAGTTCTGCTGGACAAATTGTCCTTTGATTCAAAGGGGTGCCTCTGCCAGAGTTCTGGGGATGGAAGGCCTCTGGTCAAGCAGGGGCTTCTACCGAAGTTAAAACTATCACAAGGAGGATGGTCAGAGCAATTTGGCAAAAGCTAGGTTGGCACTGAAAGAGTGAAGGTGGTCTGTGGTCTACCTGGAGATTGGGAGTCAGCATTGCCTCTGTTGGAGAAGGGGCCATTCACTACTTTTTCTTAAAAGCAAAGAAGCAACGACAAATCATCTGCAGACAACTACTGGCTTCCTCCCTGATTTGGTCTCTTTTCCAAACACGTTGTTGTAGAAGCTGAGGGGAGGAGGAGGGGAGGAGATGGCAATTTTTAATAAAAAATAAATAAACTGGAAAAAAAATTAAAAAAAAATTTAAAAATAAAGAAGAGAAGTTTTGCAGAAAATTAGCTTATGGCATTTATGTTACTTTTAAGCAGCCTAGAACATATCCAGAGTCTGGTCTTTGTTTTGACATCTGCAGGTTAAAAGCTGCAAATTACTCTCATGTAGTTTTTTATTTCAAGTTCTTTTGAGAATAAGCATGAAAGTAGATCTCAATAAGCAACAGGGAGTGTTTGATATTAGATGATTGAGGAATTCCTTTGGTATAAAAATTGATCATAAATTATCTGTTAAAATGTTCCTCTTCCATCTTCTTGGGACCCAATCATCATTCGTTAAAACAACAATCTTCACAGGCATTATTTTTTTGCCTCAAAAAAAGAACATATTTAATTCTTAGCCTTTTTTTATATTCCAAGCTTAAGGTCCAGCATTGTATCATGAATTGAAAACTATGTGTCATGCAATTTCCCCTTTTCTTACCATAGGCCAGTGGTTCTCAATCGGTGCTTCAGGAACCATTTGAGTGTTAAATGGTTTCACGGGGATTCCCTTATCACATATCTTGCATATTAGATATTTACATCGTGATTCATAACAGTAGCAAGATTACCATTATGAAGTAGCAATGAAAACAGTTTTATGGTTAGGGGTCACCTCAAGATACGGGACAATTTTAGAAGGTCACAGCATTATGGAGGTTGAGAACTGAGTGTCCGAGAACATGAAAAATGATATGTCCTCCATGAACCTTGCTTTTTTTCTCACTGCTATGCTACTGGTAGTGTTAGAAAAAAATGCAGAAAGAAGATCTTGGAAACTTAGAAAAGTAAATTCTTGAGCACTATGTATAAACTCTGGAAATTATTGAATGACAACATGTATCGAAGTCATATGGACTTGTTATAACCACAAGTATCATACCACACTGGTCTGTGTCTTGTGATTTGATAGAGGTAAGGCATTTTGTGATAATTTTTTCTATATAAATGTCTATATACCTATTCATCAGATCTTGGGCACTAACTATTGATAAAAAGAAACCCTATTCAGTAGGAGTTAAAACTGTGAAAACAATGAGTTTATTTGGGTTACTCACAGGATTATAGGTGAGAGGTTATTTAGAGGATGATGGACAACTCAAAGAAAGGAGCATTATTGACAAGCTTACTCCAGTCAGTATGGATGACAAAGTATAAAAGCTACAGCCCTGGAGCTCTCTACACAATGTGGAGGCAGTTAAACAGGTAATAGTCTCTTTTCTTAAAAGTTCTGCTTGTCAGATTATTGTACTCGATTACCTGAAAGGGTAACATACCTTCCCTAAACAGTTGTTTACTGTTTCTATAACTTTGGGGCAGAATCTAGAGGGATTTAGGAATTTCCAGTGATTTGTGAATTGTTTGTTTCCTGAGTCTCATGAGCTCCCCTTCTTTTCCCTGGAAGGAATACTTCAACATGGTAAAAAAAATGTTACATAGCACAAATAAGAATATAATAATGCAGTCTGACTGTAAAACTATCATACACATAGACATATTCATGTGGAAGTAAAATAATAAAGTTTGACAGTTAGATGATTATAACCTATCAATACAAAGGTCTGAAATGCTGGGTATTACTATAAACTACCATGTTTATAGAACATACAAATGTTTCTAAGTGATGGAAAAGTGAGTAGATGACACATTTTTTTCTTTTTTACTTTTACCTTTTATACTTTCTTTTGTACTTTCATTAAGTTTAAGGTTCTATAGTAGATTCTTCTAAAACCACGGGGACTAAGGCAGTATCACCTATAAAAAAAAAATCACTGTGCTACAGGAGGAAAACCCAGTAATTTATTATTTTAATAGCTGCTAGTTATTTAAAAATGTTTTTCATAATTGCATAATTGCAATTATTCTACCCAATGATCATCTTAATCATCAAACATTTCAGTAATCTTATAGTTTTCTCACTGACTTATATTATGGTCTGCGTCATCTTCTATCTTCTCCAAATCAGTTTTCTATGCTAAAAAACAACTGGAAAAGAGTAAAGTACCTAATATCAGAGTTGAAAGCCTTTGTGGTGAGTGTTGTATGAAAGTTTGATGTTTATTACTATTTTTTAGTTTCCCAAATCCTCATATAGCAAGGATTTCATGTGTTATCCCTGAAATTCAGTAGTTTTCATTTAAATTATGCATTAAAATTAATCTCTATCGTAAAAAACTTGACGTGACAAACTACTTAATAAAGTTTCATTTCATAAAAATCATTGTTTTCTGCCAACACTTATAGTCTTATGAAATTTTAAGTGTCTTACCTTTTAAATTCCTTTGCTTGAAAAGTCACAGGAAATACTTTTATGTCAGCTATCAAATGAAAAATTCTTTTAATCACATGCTTGTTCTTATTTTAAAGTTTTGTGTTGCTTTCTAGATTTTATTTTAAAATTTATATTTAAATATCAACTGTATTTTCAATAACTCAATTGGAGAAAAATTACAGTACTCATAATTACATTCTTTATCGTTAATCAGCTTAAATCTTTCAAGTAAAAGGAAAACATTTTATATGGCAAACAATGTATTAAATATAGTGATATTAAATGATATATTTTATTTTTAAATATGGATATATTTTATTTTCCCCAGTTTTTATCTGTACATATTTCATTACAATAGTAAATAAATACATGTAATAATATATATTCAAATATACATTTAAGTCTATCTATATGTGAAATATATTTATATATGCTGTATTTTTCCCTATAATCAAATATTTTTTATAACCAAATATTTCCTATTGGAGAGCATAAAGCAAGAAAAAATGATTCATTCATCATTCTAAAGCCTTAAATTATGAAAGTAGTAGACTCATCGAAAGAGACTCTTTCTAAAATCTCTCTCAGAAAAGATTCTTTTTGTCTTTATCGTATGCTGTGTTGGATTGTCGCAGTGATCGTTTTTCTCTAATTTAGAGAGGTAATATTCCTATCTTTGTATCTATGTCATCTGACATTATATTGCATCATATTTCTTCTGAGCATAAGTGGTCATTGAATTTTGTCTTGCCCTAATCCTAGCCTCACTTTAAATTCATTATATTTTTCTAAATAAATTCTGAATAAATTCTAGTGTGAGTTTCCAGGTGCAACGGTATGGATAATAACCTACTTCATAACTATATTTGAGATTTAATTTTTATTGTCAATTTGATTTGATTTAGAATCATCTCAGAATTAGAGATTGTTAGATTCAGTTCTGCATGTGTCTGTGAGAACATTTACAGAAAACATTAACAGTGTGTGAAAGATACACCTCAGACGTGAATGGCACTATCCTTTGAGAAGGTGAGATAGAAGAAACGGGGAAACGGGAAACAAAAGAATGTTAGTAGAGCAGAAGAATTCCTTTGTCTTTGCTTCCTCTTTAAACGTGATGTGAACTGCTTCGAAGAACTATATCTTTTCCAATGCAAAGGACTAACCTCTCCAAATTTGTAGACAAATAAATTTTATTTCCTTTAATTTGTTTCTTTCGGGTACTTTGGTAAAAATGACACAAAACTAATTGAAAATAAATATGATATTCATGTATCTATCATAATTGTTGTGTAATAAAAACTGCATATTGTTAAGAATATACATGTATGCATGCACATTAATGTATTGTTATCTGGAGGAGACATAACACATTATAATTGCATAATGCAAAATTGAAATTATTTAAAATTCTTACTGAGAACTAAACCAAAATTAAATGCCTATGCCATCTGGCTATGTTGTGTAACAGTTTCCTCAGATATTGAAACATTCCACTCTGGGGTGGGGGAAGCATTTTAGAAGGAAAGTCAACAAATCAAAATAGCTTCAGGAAGTATCTAAAACTGACCAGATTCACTAGGTCCCTCTCTGCTAGAGTGAACGACAAAAGATGCCAGGCCCTCTCAGACAAGGAAGGCAAAATGGAAGAAGACTCTAAGACCAAACCAGCTTCCTGAAAGAAGTAGGAACCAGCGTAGCTGCCTGGAAGAGGGTTAGTCCAACTGAGGAACCTGGAAAGGATGCTCTCCAAGCTGCTGACCTGCCAGCAGGATATTAGGTATGGTTCAAGTTTCCCAGGTTTTTGAGCTCTCACCCATGTTTAGGTGGCTTTCATTATGAAGCACTCTGTTTCAGTGCTTATTGAGAACTGTTTGCCAGGCTTCATTCTAGCTGCTGAATCCTCAGTCTTCTTAGAGTAAATGACAGTTAACCTGTGCCCCCTAGTGCTTTGTTTGCTATGCAATACTTGGCATCTGTATTTGCTACTACCTTATTTTTATTTATTTATTTTTTTTGTGAATCAGTAAGTTTATTGGGTTTTCTTACAAGAACATGGATGACTCAAAGATAACTGAATTACCAAAATTCACCATAATATGTATGATCTCATATGAAAGGTGTATCCTTGGAGCTTCCTGCATAATTTACAGACAGTTTAGCTGATCAGAGAGCCTCTTCTCCTAAGTCCTGTGATTCTTGTAAATTTTAGGAACTTTCAGACATTGTTTTCTTCTTGAGACTTTTAATTAATGTTTATTTCCTTAACTTTAAGGATCCTAACCCAGGACAGGATGTTTCAATTTAGAGTAAATTGGTGCATAATTATCAGTCTTTTAAGAAAATATTTTATATATATAAATCATAATAGACAGTGTTTCTGTAAAGTTATTTTTACCTTTGGTATTTTTTTGAAGTATTATCATACTTGCCAGAAACTTCCAAAGGAAGAAAAGTTTATTTCGGCTAATGATTTCCAGGAACTTTTGTTCATCGTGGCAAAGAGAACAAGAAAATCCATTTGGTCTTCGAATGAGCTTGCCACAGTAATCCTCACAGAGTGATTAAGTAGAAAGCAAAGATGACTAGACTGGAAGTGGAGGTACCTACAGTCTGTGAAGGCCTGGCTTAGTGTTTATGGTAGCCTTGCAGGCTTTGTATCACAAGGGCTCTATAACCTTCTTTACAGAACCATAGGCTTAGGACACATTTTAATATATAATCCTCTCAGGAACAATATTGATTCATATCATGATAGCAGCTCTGAAAACTTCTATTAAAATATACTAAATTACTTGGTCAAATAATGAACACACGACATAAAATAACTAGCCATGAGAAAGATTCATTAGCAATGTCCGAATTTCAGAAAGTCATGAGAAATATGAAGAAGGGCTTGCAAACTTTTACATCAGTTTAAGTTTCTCCTTTGTATTTTTTTCTGACCCAGTTAGAAAATGTTTCAAATTAGCTCAACCACATAGAAAAAGCTACTCTTGATACATTGTTGCTTCACTCTCTAATAGTCAGAAGGCATATAAGTCACTTTCCAAGACTTATGACCTTCAAATCCCCACATTTCAGTCTGCATCAAAACAGAATTTTAGACAGCTCAGGTGTGCTATGCCAAGAGATAATGCTTCAGCTAATGAATACCCTCCCTTGCACTTAATTTGGATCTGTTATAAGAATAATAAATGGATATTAAACAGAGCTTCTTATCGTATTTTTATTGAAATATCATTTATATGCTTCCTAAAAAACTAAACATATACATTCAGAAATGTGATGTTTAAAGTTAGGCTGTAATCATTCATTAGGTAAATTTTAAAATGTAAGTATCATCATCATATACTCTACCTTGTAGATATAAATGACTGATATCAGTAAGATGAAGTACCTACAAACTCAATTTCTAAAATTTAGTTACACTGATGCTTTATTATAAAGTCAATTGAAAAAGTATTTAGATATGTATGCATATTCAATCAAATAGTCAAAGTAAAGTATCTGCTGTATTTTCTACTCAATGAACCCCCATGAAATAAGTAGTAAACATTGTGAGTCTGTTCCATTCTAACCCTGGTTAACCCTGATGCTTTTTATCTGGGTCAGAAGGAAAAGGTGTGTAGATAGAAGTTTATTATACAATGGCTTGTGCTGCATCATAGTTGACATTACCAAAGGAATTTCTTTATCATAGATCTTTTGAAACACATGAAAGCAGTAAATTTTAGGCAATAAATAATTCCAAGTCCATCTTTATTTTTAGTAGTTATTTGAGTAATTCACCTAATATTTTTTTATCATATTCACCCTTTCCCATACTCTTCTTAGATCTACGCTAATTCTATCTCCATACAAAATTTTATCTTTTTTTCTTCCATCAAGGCCACTGCTCGTTTTTCAAATATCCCTGGATGTGTGGCCTTCCATTGAAGTGTAATTGATTTATGGAGGACTATACATTAAGAGAATATTAATCCTCTCCCAGGGGTTAAGAATTACCAAAAGCTCCTCAGCTAGGGATAGAACTTCATGCCAAAGTCCCCATTCCATGATGGTATTAGGCTTACAGAGAACTTGAGTGTGGTGTCATGATGACTCTGAATTCACATGTTCATCTTTTCTGCTGTGATGAAAGGACAATATTTATAGTTAGTCACCATCTCTGGGTATTAAATACTTTTCCACATTGATCTCTGAAGAATTGAAGACGGGGTGCCACATATATGTCTCCTTTAGGCTAAAAATTCTATAGTCTATCATCCTATGTTCCTTGGCTGATTACTGTTCTCTGTGTTGATTATCATCTACTATAAACTGACACTTCTTTGATGAAGATTGAGAGATGCCTTAAACCATAGGTTTTGTCCTCAGTCATTAGGTATTGGTTTGATACTATATTCATTTAGCATAATAATATTCGTAGGAGCTCCCCTAAGGCCGATGCCATGTCTGGCCATATCATCTTGGTAGGTATAAATTTATTCTTTGGAGTGGGCCTTAAAGCTAATCATAAAATGATTGGTTATTCCTACATGATTACCTATATTTCATTGAGCATGCCTTGTCAGGCCAGTCTGCTAAAATGATTCATAGCTATGAATACTGATAATTAGGTTTTTATTCCCCTTTGGTAACTTGCATAGAACCTTCCAGCATTAGGGCGGCAAGCCAATAGGGATGACACTTCTAAGTCAGTGTCAGTATAACTTTTTTTTGTTCTTTGGCTCAATTATGTGGTATTTTAAGGAATAGATTCTTATCAAGTTCTGGAGGGTAATCAAAAGCACTGGCAATAACTCCTGTGGTGGACTGAATAAGAATTAGGGAGTTTTATTGCTTGAGAGGAATTAGAAAGTATGGCCTTGTTGGAGTAAGTGTGGTCATATTGGAGGAAATGCGTCAGTCTCACTTCCTGTTTCTTCTAATTCATGGAGATGTTAATGTGGAATATTCAACGACTTATCCAGGACCATCTTTACTTGAGTGCTACTAAGCTCACTGCCTTGACAACTTTGAACCAAAACTCTGAAACTATCAACAATCCCCAATGCTTTCCTTTATAAGAAATAAGATGGTCATGGATACTCTTCATGGCAGCAGTAGAACACTGACTAAGACAGGTCATAACATTTGGTGATTTTTTTTAAGAACTCACCATCCAACAACTCAAAAGGAAATAAGCAATCCATTTTTGGCACTGCTTAGTCTATCATTTTCACTGTTCATTATTATTATTATTAATTATTAATAATGGAAATAATTAGGTTCTGATGTCTAAAACATATATTATTGCCCTTTTGTAGGGAAACCCTATTTTTATTCTTTCTGTGTATGTATACAGATATATTTAAGGAAGCTAGTATAGTATCAGGCTTCTGTTTGGTTTTTTTTTAGAAGTTTTTATTATTCTTTATCCTGCCCAGTGTCCCTTTTCTAGGCTGCCTGCCTCCTCCATCGTAATTGATCTATTCTGTTTCTAGAATTGCCTCTTATTGTTTTATGCGAGTGGAAGGATAAATTTTTTTTGCAAGTCTATTTAAGGATGCTGTTTTTGGACAAAAGTAATATTGCCCACTTGAAAAAGTAATATCTGGGGCTTATTATGCAGCTGTGCTAAAAATAATTGATTGTTGGAATGGATATATTAGGCTTTTAATTGTGTCTAAATATTCTCATGTATTGATTTAATATAAAAAGTGCATATTTTAATGAGAGCAAGATGAGCTAGAGAACAACCTTAAATCTCATCTTCAAAAAATTTCCCCAAATTCTTGTCTGCTAACTCTTATGATTTAAAGGTAAATAAATCCTTCCATCTAATTTGGGAAACTATCTACTTTTAATTTTTTTTTATAAAAAGTACACATACATGCTCACAAACAAAACAATAGCTGAACCTTTAATTTGCTTCTCTTCTTTGCTCATCAACAATAAATGACTACATTATGGCCTTTCATTTGAATAATGTTGCTACTAAATACACATATGTACTACATATATGTGTATTTTTTATTACCATCATTTTAGGTCTGATAGTTTTTAATTCAAGAAATTGCACAGCAAAAATCATTTGTAGGCCTTGCTAGTTGCTTCACTTTTCTTTGGTTTCTAGTATTGATTATTTATTTATTTATTTATTTATTTATTTATTTATTTTTGCTTTTGAGCTTTAAAGTATTGTAGCTAACTGGTTTCCAATCAAGACTTTAGCTAGATGTCTTTGGATACTCAGTTTGTAAGTAGTTTCAATCTATTAATTTAAGGGACCCTTCAAATATTCGCAAGTTTTCTTGCACTTCCAAATGGTGTTAAATTTCTAGAAAGCCCTGAAATCAGCACTGCTAAGATATTTACAACACTGACTCAGGTCTGGCTGTGTTTGCAACCTCACTATTTCTCCATTTTTAACCATTTACTTGCAAATTACAATTATGTACACCATAGTAACAATTACTTTGAGAATGTATTATACATGTATATTTCATTATTAAAACAGTGCTCAAATAAGTTATTTTTATTTTCATTTTATTGTAGTTTTATTCTTTTAAAAAACATCAAATAATTTTTCAGCTTTCTATTGTTTCATAAATAAATTTGGAAAGTAAGCGTGAAACCTCCTATTTATTTTTGTCATATAATTTATTATATTAGCTGTGAGTCCAAAAAGGTATACTAATTCAACTATAGAATTATGATGCTTGAAGGTTACTATTTTTCTCCAGAATCTTTTATCAAAACTAATAGTTTTGAAAAAATGTTTGGGGTATGTTGTTCTTTCCATGTTGCAATTGGAGTGATCTGACATTTGAGCATATGCCTTACTGAAAGTAAGAGCAAAGTTCACATCTAATAAAAAATAAATCCTGAATGACATTTCCAGAGAAAAGAATAATTTTGAAGAATTTTGCTCATATGACAACCATTTAAACTTCATTTCTTGAAAAAAAGATTCATTTGATGTGTTTCCTTATAGGTGAAAATGTCAGAAAAATGTCATTTTAGGCAACTGCCTACGCAATAAAGATGTCTTCTTACTTTGAACTCTGCATTTAAAAGAACTTCTCTTCTTTCCCAATTATCAAAAGTTATATAAGCACCGACAGAAAATTTCAACATCACATTTCTTGGTTTTAGAGAAGACACTGAAGCTGTCTTTCCTATCAATGATTTCAAGCAATTTTGCCAGACTTTTTTAACTGCACCCCTGATCAGCACCTAGTTTATGTATTGTAAGAGAAGTATGTAGGCCCAACTGTTTTAGCCTTGTAAGGATTCCAGCACCTTCTCTCTCTGCAGCTACTCTGTGAGCTTAACTAGAGACTGCTATAGATATTATTTGAATTTTATCTTTATCATGATGCTGATAATAAATGACTTTTTATAAAAGTGAAAAATAATGCTTTTATTTCATTGTGATAAACAAAAACAGACTCTAATAAGTATGGAGATGACTGAATTCTCTAAGATGTCCATAAGGAACACGAGATACTTGTCTTTCCTAATCTGGTTTATTTTATTCAATATAAACTTCTCTGCTTCTATCTACTTAGATAAATATGATAATTTATTTTTTCTTTAGAACTGAATATTTTCTCAAGTTTGATTTTTGTTATTCATTCGTAAATTCAAGATTGCTTTTATTTCCTCTCTACTGTAAATAAATATTGAACATGGCTGGGCAACGATCGATGGAGCCAGATAGCCAGATCTTTGGGTATATGCCGAGGAGTAGAATAGCTAGGTCATATAGTAGGTGGATTTTGAGCCTTTTGAAATTTTTTCACACTATTTTCCAGTGTGTCTGGACGAGTTTGCAATCTATCAACAGTGAATGAGGGTTTTCCATCTCCTTGCATGTCCTCGAGTATTCATTGTTCGTTGTTTGTTCTTTTCACTCTGAATAAGGTAAGATGAACTCTCAAAGTTGTTTTGATTTGCATTTTCCCAACTGCTATAGACATAATTTGAAGTTTTTTTTTTTTTTTTTTTTTTCCCATTCTCTCTTCTTCTTTAGAGAATGCTCTTCTCAGGTCTCAGGCCCATTTTTTTTTTTTTGAGTAAATTTTTGGGTAGTTTGTGTACTCTGGATATTAATCATTTGTCAGATATAGACCAGACAAAGATTCTCTTTACTAAACTGTTTCTTATGCTGTGCATAGATTTTAAGTTTTACAAAATTCCACTTGTTATTTCCTGGCCTCAGTTCTCAGGAAAATGGAATTCTATTCAGGAACTCCTTTCTACAGCTATATTTAGCAAAATCCTAATTGGTCTTATCAATAAAAGCCCAAAGTCAGATATTGTGGTAAAAGCTGAAAGATCAGAGGAGCAAAGGAGCAGCCACAGTCATCTCTTGTCCTCCCGAATCCACAAACTGAAGGGGCCAAGATTCTGCCTGTGCCCTGCCTTATCACGTCTCCCCACCCAGCCATATCACCTTTTGTTTCTTGTCTGTACAGACCTCCAGAGACCTATGGTTAACTCATGGCTAGCTCTTCACCCTGCCTCTAGGCAAGCTTTATTGGTCAGGAGACAAATAACATATCACAACACCTATATCCTGCAGAATGTTTTACATTTTTTTTGCTCTAACATTCTTAGTGCACCTGACTTTACTTTTAAGCCTTTGATCTACTTAGAGTTAGATTTTATGTGGTATGATACATACATGTCTAGTTTCATTCTTCTGTATGTGGATATACAGTATTCCCAGCACCATTTCTTGAAGATAGCTATTGACCTAGGCTGCCCATTAGAGGTGAAATTTAATTAAACCCATATTATTGCAGACAACATTCAGTTCAGAAGTAGAGTCCAAAGACATCTAAAATGTAACTGGCTTGAAAGTCTCCTCACTTAATATAGGTTTTCAGGGTAACAGCAAGATCCATTCAATGGAAAGAAAAAACTAAAATCTCACAAACATGACTGCTTGAAGGTGAGCTGAATGAGTACACTAAATATGGACAGGGTAAAAGTCGAGGAGGCTCCAACTCAATATGATTTCCTATGGCTTTTTCAAACATATTTATTTAGCATTATTTATCTTACCTCACTCCTTCTTCTGTGTTGACATTCCCACATCCCTTAATTGGATCCCTTCATTTTTCCTATTTTTAGCTTAATACCATCTTTTCCAGTGCTGTTCCTTGCTCTAGCCCCCAACTCCTTCCTTCCTTCCCATGTCTCTTTTGAATTTCCTGCTTTCTGGTCTCTCTGGGTTATTTTCTCACATCAGAATGTTTGGACCTTGAATTTTAAAATGAAAGACAACAATGAATTTGTCTTTCAGGATCTGTGTTACCTCGTTCAGTACTTTCTAGTTCCATTCTATTTCCCTGAAAACTTCATGGTTTGTGTTCCTTTATAGCTGAAAAGTATTCCATTGTGAACATGCACCCTATTTTCATTATTTTTTCATCAGTTCAATGACACTTGAGATGTTTCCATTTCCTAGCGATTTCTAATAGAGGACAAAGTGAACATAGGAGAGTATCTTTGGAGTATGATGTCACTTTCTTTGGCAAGATTTGTAGTCTTGCTCAAGTTGTAGATTTTCTTGATGAACATATATTCAGGGAAAATATTTTTGTGTGAGAGTTTAAATGGAGATGGAATTTGAAGATAATTTCCTTTGTATTCCCTTGAAATGAAATAATCCTAAATTAATTAACAAAACATTTTAAGCCAATTAATAATCAAAAGCCTAGAAATCTGAGCATTGAGTAAATAGGCCACTACTCTATATGTCATTAAAAAGCACTGGTATTTACCTTCTTTGTGTTGACACTGGAAAGCTTATACATCATCATTACACTCCATAAATGTAGGAAATTAAATGTAAAATTTGGGAATGGGGGTTTCTCTGACTCCTTCACCAAACATTAGGACCCTTTTCCTCCTAGTAGGGTTGCCTTTTCTAGACTTGATATGAGGTTTTATGCCTAGTCTTAATGCACCTTGTTCTCCTGTGTTTGGTTGATATCCCTGGGAGGCCTGCTCTTTTCTGAAGGGAAATGGAGGAACAATGTATCTAGGGGTAAATAGAGTTTTGTGTAGGGGCTACCAGTGCTTTGAGGACCAGCTTCCAGCAGCTAAGAGATTGAGGGGAATCCAACAGACTCAGTGGACTAATGACTCAACTTGATTTTTCTATATGAAGAAGTAAAACTTAATGCTCTGGGACCAAAAAGAGAAACACATACACACACACACACACACACACACATACACACACACACACATATATATATCCTAGTAAAATCATTTCAAGCAGTATAAAAATTGTAATGTAACATTTTAAAGTGAATGATTGCAATGAATACAAGTAAAAAAGCATGTTTTTCATATTCCTCACATGATTAAACATATTACATGTTACAGGTGAAAAACAAACTATCCCAAGCGCCCACATACATTGATACTCAAGCAACTTGTTATACATTAACAGCGTGAAAACAAGCAAGGTATTTTCATTAGGCAGTTCTTTTGCTAGCAGACTGCATTTCATGATTACAAAGAAAAAACTTTATTATTGATCTCAAAGGTAATCTCATAAGAAATCTTAGAAGAATCACAAATTTAAACTTCTATATATGAAAAACAGTCAGCTCTATTCTAAACCTTCAGTATTCATACCCACTCATCGGTTGTTGTTGTTCTTGTTGTTGTTAATACCAAGAAGCTGAAGGCAAAGATGGGTACAATGAATTAATCATCACCCTTGATCACCAGCCAATCATAGCAAGACAGGTATATCAGCTAGCAATAGACAGGATGTCATTGTACTTATTTTTAACCTCAACAAGTACCCCACTCAGCTATTAAAAGTTTAAATTGTTTTTCATGGTTTATTATCTGAAAACCATTAACAACAAACATATTAACCTAACTTCAAGTCATATTTAAGGCTTTGTTTTAGCTATGATGCAAACTGAAAACTGTGAATACATCTCTTAGTGTTGTTAAAAGAACTTGAGCTAGCTGGGCTTCTGGGACTCAATTATCTCTCCTAATCATTAATCTTAGCCACAGTCTGTATAGCTCCTCAAGAGAAAGTATCTGTGTGACATTTCCGTGTTCTTATTTTCTATTCTCTGCAGCCTCTGCTTAATCAGAGGCAGGAACAACACCATATTTTGTTTTTAGTTATGCTAATTTTTCCACTAAATTGACATTTATCATAATCTCCTATTATATTTATTAAATGCTCCCAGTCATCAAAAATTCTACTTACATTAACACTATTATTGTATAAAATCATTGCATCAGTTAAACAATACCACTTAGCAGGAAATCATCTTCATTATAATCCACAGATAAAATACCCAGGAGAATAGAATATCCCATGAAACAATCATACTACATTTAAGGCAATTGGGATCTCCCCACACTCATTCACACCATGCCAGACACCAGAAAAAAATGGCAGCAGCAAACATGCAAAAACAACAGTAGCAAGAGACATTCTGGGACCAAGGCTCTCAGGGCCTTGATTACTCGAATATCCCGCACCAATGTCTTGCATGCTGCTGGACCAATCCCTGAGTCAACTCTCCTGCTGCTCCTCAGATATGACCGCAGGCAGGGATAGGGCTGGGAGGAGTGAAAAACCGGGAATCCATGGTCAGGATATACAGTATGAAAGATATTGCTGTCTAGGAACCACCCTCCAGCAGCACAGGGCTCAAAGGGAATCCATGAAATCGGGACTGCCTGTGACTTATTTTATCTGAAGAGGTAAAGAGAAAAGACTCTCAAACTCTCTCTTGATAGCTTCCTTCTTTATTACTCTCCATTCCTCTGTTTTATACTTCGTTTCTGCAGCATATATATCTGAACAAAATCTTTCAGGCTATACGGAAGTACAATGTGGTTACAATCTGTTTTCCAAGTGAACGGTCACAATGAATACAAGTAAAAAATAGCATGTTTTCCTTATCCGTCACATGACTGAACACTTTACATATTACACATGAAAACCCCTAAGAACCCATGTATCTTCATAAAAAAGCAATTTGTTATAGATTAACTGTGTGTAAGCAAGCAAGACTTAAATGAATTAACACCTCTTTTAACTCATCTAGGGTTCTTGTAACTATCCCCAGAATGGTCCGCATAGAAGCAACATTCTTTCCCATGTACCCTGCAAATTTCTCCCTGTTCCATAAACAGCAAGTCCAAGCCTTTCCTATTTTGAAAAGTTATCCTTGTTACAGAATCCAAAGACTTTTGTAAATAACGTAATGCAGTTTCTGTCTTCTCTAATTATGTCCAGCCCAGTCTGCTCACATCCTCAAGAAGAACAATAGTAATCAGGAGCCGCCCTGCAGTTTCTAATAGCATAGGGAGTCAGGTTGCTTCCTGGGCATACAAAAAGGGCATCTGCAGGAGGACATGTCTTCTAAGGATGTGAAACACCCAGGCTCATTATGGTAAGATGCCTGGGGTAGGGTGCCTCTGCATTCAGGTCTCCCTTCGATCCCCAGAATTCAGTTTCCCACGTCCCAGCTCTCATACGCTAAAATGTAGACGTCAAATATCAGGTCAGGCCACCACATCCAAGGTGTTGTCATCTGAAAAGTCTGGTCTAGGATCCCTCCAGTGCCAGCGCTCGACAGGATCCATGTCATCTTTTGTGGTTGGTTGGGGTTTGTTCCCTGGACCTTGGTCCCAGTGAGAAGAATTATCATGATTACCACTGGGAGGGGCATCTGAAATAGATAAACAGGCAACACTTTCCTCAAGGTCAGTCTTCCTTGGGCAGTGGTTATTTTTCTTTTCTTGTGTTTGAATTTAAGGGTTGTCCACAATAATCTCTTTCTTCCTTTCTTTCTTTCTTTCTTTCTTTCTTTCTTTCTTTCTTTCTTTCTTTCTTTCCTTCTTTCTTTCTTTCTTTCTTTATTGGTCATCTTGGTCTTCCCCATTTTCCTGAGGGGAGGGGGTGAATTTTAATTTACGAGTGTGTAGCCATATTGGCATTTCCCCTCTGTTTGGAAATTTTTTTCATTCTATAACCTTGGCCCTGTGTCAACAAGGGATCTGGGCCCCTCCATTGGTTAGTGAGAGGATCCTTCTACCTAACCTTTAGGCAGGGTCTTGTTGGTTGGGATCCCCAATGTTTCTGCAATCTATTTTGTTCATCTGATTTTTGAAATTTTTAAATATTGATGGTTAATAACACCTTTTGCAGTTGTAGATGGGGGAAAACTTCTCTCACTTTGTGTTTTATAAGGACCTCTTTGAGATTTTGGTTGTCTTTCCTTCCTTTAGGTAAGGAGGCTGGAAGGCATCCCTCATCTAGTTTAAAGGTTGATTTGTGATGGGTTTCTCATTTATATCAAATTTGGAGTGGTATTCTGAGCCCCAATGGTACCCTTTGTGGCAGCAAGGGCAGGGAGACAGAGGGAGGGTGTCCGCACCTGGTTCTTATTGCCTTTTGTGGACAATCACTCTTAAAATGTCCCAGTGGACCACATAAGAAACATTTCCCAGGTGTTTGCTTTTGCTGTCCAGCACCAGGGCTTAGAAGAAGCTAGAGTTTGGATCTGGGCCTGAAGAGCCACCCCAAGAGTCTGGTTGGTATGTGACTGGGTTCTTGACATTCTGCCATGCCACACCCCATTGACCCATGGACCCTTCCTTAATGCCAGCACAAGCCATCTTATGAGAGACAGCCAAGCCCACCCTCTGGCTGGAGGGGCATCTACCTAGATTTTACTGTCTCATTCCCCTTTGGAAGCTTTGAGACTATCCTTCAAACTCAAGCCAGGCTTTTCTCCGTCCCACGGGCCTCAAGATATGGGTCCTGGGATAATTTTGGCCCAACAAGGCAACACCAATTAACTTCAAACTATTGACCTTAAAGTTATTTATGTCTGAGTTGATGCCATTTTCTTTTTCCTTGACCCGATTGATTTCTTCTTTCTTCCTGATTGCTATAATTTTGTTTGATCATGAACTTTATTTGGGGGTAATTTTGAACTAGAGTGGCCTCTAAACTTCCCTCTAATTGCTGGGCTAACTTATAGACTGAGAAGGAAGTGTTGATCTTCTAGGACACTTACTTTTATTTTGAAAGCTTTTAATCTGTATCATTACTGCAAAGAACCTTACCTTGCAAACTTAGGATTATGGTAGTCTGTCTTTGCTCAGGATTCTAGCTAAATTTCTAGACTTGTCTAATTTTTTTTGCTTCTTCTCTCATATATCACATCCTGACTATATTTTCCCCTCACTGCATTTGCCCCAGTCCTGCCAATAGCCCTTTCCTCTCTGAGATGCTCTCCTTCTTGGTTTCCCTTCAGGAAAGGGCAAGCCTGTCAGGGTTGTCATTAAACATGACGTATCAAGTTGCAATAAGACTAGACACATCCCTCATATTAAGCCTGGGTGACGAAACACAGTAGGAGGAAAAGAGCTCCCAAAGCAGGCCAAAGAGTTAGAGACAGCCTACACTCTCACTGTTCAGAGTCTCACAAGAGCACCAAGATTCACAGCCATAACATATATGCAGAGACAGACCCATGCAGGTTCCATGATTGAGAATTCAGTCTTTATGAACCTCTATGAACCCTGCTAGGTTGATTCTGTGGGATATTTTCTTGTGGTGTGTTTGACCCCACTTCCTCTAAAAATCCTTCTTTCCCTCTTTCTCAGAATTATCCAAGCCCTCCCTAATGTTTAGTTGTGGGTCTAGACTTTCTTTGAAACTATGTACTGAATAAAAAATTTTTAGTTTTCTAGGAAATTGACATTTTGACAAATGATGCTGCTATGAAAATAGTTGAGCAAATGTCCTTGTGGTATGATTGAGAAATTTTTCATATATGTTCAACTATATTACTTGTAATAACTAGAACTTAGAAGCAAACTTGATGTCCCTGAACCAAAGAATGAAAAAAAAATGTGGTTCCTTTAAACAATGGAGTATTTCCCAGCTGTTAAAAACAAGGACACCAGGATATCAGAAAGGCAAATGGATGGAACTAGAAAAGATTCATCCTGAGTGAGTTAACTGATTGGTAATGACAAACATGGTATATACTTACTCATAAGTGGATATTAGATGTAAAATGAACAATAACTATGCTGTAATCCACAGACCCAGAGAAACAAGGTAACAAGAAGGTTTCATGGGGAAATATCTGAAACTCCCAGGGAAGGCATAATAGAAGAGATATTGTCAGCAGACTGAGGGCAGGTGGGGAAGGGAATAAGAGCAATCAGGTTGTGGGGGGGTAGAGGAGAGAGTACTAAAAGAGACTATTGGAAAGGGTGGACATTTCAGGGTCAGGTAAAAACCTGACACAAGGGATTCTCCCTGTAACATACAAGGATGAGTCTAGCTAAGATTCCAAGCAATAGCGGATACATAGCCTAAACTGACCTTTCCCATGTCAAGATTGGTGCCTAGCCTAATTGCCATCAAGGAGGCTTCCTCTAGTAACCGATGGATACAGATGCAGACCCAGAGCCAAACATTAGGTGGAGTTTAAGAAATCATACAGAAGTTGGGAAGAAAGAATTATAGGAGCCAGAAGGGTCAAAGACACCACAAGAAACCTCACAGAATCAACTAACCTGGGATCATAGGGGCTCACAGAGACAGAACTGACAGCCAGGGAGCATTGATGGGACTGACAAGCTTACTCTGAATATATGTTACAGTTGTGTAACTTGATCCTCCTAACATTGGGAACAGCGGTTCTCTCCAACTTTTGCTGGCCTTTGGGACCCTAGGGTTGCCATGCCTAGACTTAAAACGGGGAGGTGCTTAATCTCACTGAAAATTGATATTCCATGCTTTGTTGTTATTCATCGGAGACTTTCTCTTTCATGAATAAAAACAAAGGGGGACACAAAGAGTACAAGTGGAGAGGACTTGGGATCAGAGGAGGGAGAGAAAACTGAGGGCAGGAAGAGGGGAGAGAATGGGGTATGGGAACATTAAACAATATTATGGTTGAATTGGGGTAGGGGTGGATAGAGAGAGCAATAAAAGAATTACCTTGATAGAGGCGGTCATTGTGGGAGTAGCAAGAAACCTGGTGCCAGAGAAATTTCCAAGAATCTATTAGGATGTTTCTAAGATTCCTAGCAATAGTGGAGATGGTGCCTGAAATGGCCTTCTTCTGTAATTAGAATGGTGACTTCCCTAATTGTCATCATAGAATCTTCATCCAGAAACTGATGGAAGCAAATGCAAAGATCCACAGCCAAGTACTGGGTCAAGTACCTGGAGTCCAGTTGAAGAGAGGGAAGAGGGGTTCTGTGAGACAGGGATCAAGATCATATTAAGAAAATACACAGAGAAAGCAGACCCAAGCTCATGGGAGCTTAGGGACTCTAGACTGACACCAAAGGAGCCTGCATGGGACCAAACTAGGCCCTCTGCTTGTGCATCACAGTTTAGCTTGGTCTGTTTGTGGGTCCCCAGTGGGACAAGGATATATCCCCTGGCACATGAGTTGACTTTTGGGACACATTGCCTATGGTGGGATGTCTTGCTCATCCTTGATGCAGAGTGGAGGAGTTTGGTTCTGTCTCAACTTGATAGGCAGGTTTTGTTGACTCCTAGTGAGAGATTTCACCCTTTCTGGGGAGTGGATGAGGGAATAAAAATGGGGGTATGGGGAAGTTGGAGGGACAGGGAACTGTGGTTGATATGTAAAATAAATAAAAAGATTTAAAATACATTTTGTAATAAGATGAATATAATTTTGCATACTAAAGAGAAACATTTAAATATTTATATTTTAAGGTTTATTTATTTTTATTTGTGTGTGTTCTTGCGTGTGTTTCTTTGTGTTTGTGCAGATGTGAACATTGTATGTATTGAATGCAGGCGTACATACAGGCTAGAAGAGATCATGAGTATAGAGGTACATGTCTGTTACTCGAATTGGATTCTAGAAGCACAACTCAGCTCCCCTGGAAAGTAGTAGGAATTAAATAACTGAGCTCCGTCTCCAGGCCCCAGAAGAAAGTTTTAAATTGGTTTTCAGAAGCTCATTTGCAGAAAAAAATACTTAAGGGAAGAAAACTATTAGTTTGTTGTAAAGCCATTGGCGATGAAGAACTGAAAAGAGGTGAGTCTCCATTTTGATAGCAGAGTTTAAGTGAATTATACAAACTTAGGAGAAGACCACTGAGAAGCCTACTGGTAACCACACACTTAAGGTCCTTTTAGAAATGATTCTATTCAAACACAGATTTGAGATGTGGATATTGTTGTCCTATTTCAGTCTCTGTGCGATATATTTTCATCATTGTATTTTCAACCTAAATATTGTTAACTTTCTCACCAATTATTTAGCAATGTTTTTGATCTAACATATCTTCTAGACTGAGAGGTTTAATAAGAAAGAAAATGTCAAAAGATCCTATTGTCTATCAAGATTACATTTGCTATTTTCTTTCCTCTAAAGTAATTGCACAGTGAAGTCAGTGTTAAAAGAGAATTTTTGACTACTTAAATAAAGTTTGAGGAAAAGTTATGTTTAACATAAGTCCTTTTCCAATACATTATTGCCCTACAGTTAAGAGTATTCTAATTTCATGTCCTTCCTTATTCTAGTAGAGTCCTATGGGTTCTCAAACTTCCCATGTCGTTTTTAATGTGCCTTTCATTTTTACTTGTTTTCTTTTCTGATTTTATGGGGAAATTGAGCTGATATGATTACAGTTGTTTGAGGATCATTCACTGCTATAGTAGAGATGGTTATCCCAAAATATCCGTGTATCATAGACTTAATCATCATTCCTGAGAACTATTGAGAGGTCTCTGAAATTTTCAGAGTTGGGTTCTAATAAGAAGTATTTTTGTAATTGCAATATATACATTTAAGCTGGAAATTATAGAGGCATTTTTTCAGTTGGGACACCTTCTCTCTGATGACACTACCTCACATCAGTTTGATAAAAAAAAAAAAAAGCCAGCATAAGTAGGACCACCAGCTCTTAAAACAAAAACAGATTTTGATTCTTAAATTGGTGTTCTTATCTTGTAGGTATACTCAGTATTTATACTACTCTATTACTGACATCCATTTATTTCTCAAGTTTTCCTAATTATATCAATATTACAAATGTAAGATTTTTTCCCTCAAGGCCATTTTCTGATATGTCCCTTAAATAACAAATGTTATTATTTCATTAAGGATTCAGTTTTGACTCACAAAAAGATTTTTATTTTTCCCATGTCTCACACTTCCTCCTTTCCTGATTTAAGTGTGGCTCTGTATAACTGAAGCACACCAGACATCCGATTCTCTTTAATTTGATGACCATAGGCCATAGTTACCTTCCTAAGTTCTATCTGTACTCCAAGATAAATACCATAAGTATGCATATCTATCTGGTTTACTTACATAATTTTAGCTAATAGGGTGTATATAGGTCAGCCAGTAAAAAATTGTAAAAATTTTTTAATATATTTTTTTCAGTATTTACAATAAAGTCACAGAGTAGATGATTTTCTGTATTTTTTTATGGGGGAGATGCCCAACAGCATTGTGGTGCACAGAAACCATCTCATTGTCACAGGTGCATGCACTATTCTTCAGAAAGTAAGACAAAAAGGTGTGACATTAAACAAATGGATTCAAATCATCAATTTTCATGTTAAAACATGGTGCTGAAAAAGATAAAGGCCAAATCATGCCAAGATGAAAAAGAACCACTGAGTGAGAACATTCTGTTTAACAAACTCATTATGATGGATAGATTTCCATATCTCAATATGTTGATCTCAAAAAGCAAATGCTCAATAGAGTCAGGAGAGAAACATAAATCTACCTGTGTGTCTTGCTTCTGTTATTTAATGTCAACATATGAGAAATGTATTCCTGATGGAATGGAACCCACAACAATCTATATTAATTAACACTAGCAAATTAGGATAGAAAATAGATGAGTCTGTAACATAGAATTTTGAACATACCATGTAATGAGACAGATCCCTTAGGAATGGAAAAATTGGCAATCTATCCATAGTGGCTGTGAGGAAGTATATTAATCTTAAATATGGATTCTTCTGTTTTGTGAAAGCTGAGATCTCTACACTTCTCAACACTGCTAGAACAGCAAGTACATGAGGCAAAGACTACAGATATTCTGGACATGAGGTGGATATTCATCAATGCAAATACATTACTGGGATGTAATCAAGATTTTCTTGGAAACAACTTCCAATAGCTTTACTATGAATTTTTTAGTGTGTCATTTCAAAGCTACAAAATATTAAATGTTAAGTAATACAGTGAATAAAAGATGAGCTATAGAAGATACCTTATCATAGATATGACTTGTGTGTGACCCCTGCAGTAGGTGCTAGAAATGTAAGTCTCCATAAACCTGTGTTGGGATATCATACCTAACATCTTTTAAAACAGAAATGGGTGCACACAATTGCAAAAGGTCATAAGGCTTTAAGTTTCATTCCCTGTTATTTTTCTACATATTGCTGTTCGCCCACATTGGGATTTTGGCTACTACAATTGTTAAATAATTTATTGTTTATAAATCTCTCAGATGGTGGTGTTATAAGAGTACAAAGTACAGTAAGAAAACCACCCTATAGGTATGGTATCAGTTGACTGTAGAGTCATTACATAGCAAAAGAACAGAACAGAAAAGAGAATGTGCAGCCTCAAAAAGGGTTTTCATCAAAATTAAATGACATTGAAGATTGAGTTTCCAAAGTGTTCTTCCTGAGGAAACATTCAAGTTATGTCTGTGACCATATATATGCTCTCATAAGTCTTACTCATGTCATTTCTTCTTTAATTTTTTTTCTAATTAAATTAATAGTAATGCCATATGAAATAATACAATGACATTCTTCATGCCATCCAATGCATTCAAAGGACATACAAGATATTCCTCAACTTGTTAAGAATATGGAAGGTGTTTGTTCATATTCCTTTATTCCTATATCTCAGAGTCATTTTTATTTGCATTTCCCTGATAGGTAAGGATATTGGGCAGTTTTTAAAAGTGCCTTTTGGAAGAAAAGATGTAAAAGTTTCTTTCAATCATTCAGAAGGCAAGTATATCCACTTATAAAAACAGAATGGCAGAAACAGACTAGGAAAGGAAAAGTCACAGGTGAAGGACAGAGTGGAAAGGAATTTGCAAAAATAAAACTAACAAGATGACTGTTCCAGAAGGGGCTGTGAAAAGGACATGGTGGGCCGAAGTCTGTTAGTCAAGTAATGATTCAACTTTTAAATTATTCTCTTGTTCTTTTTTTGTTGGGTGTTTGTTCAAGTCTAGGTTTTCTGAAACACAAGAAACTTTTACATCTTTTCTTCCAAAATAAAAGTAACAAGCTGACTGTGATTCTGAAGTTGAGACCGGAGCAGAAGACAGAGGTCTCACTTGAAATTTTTCATTTTTTTTTCTTGACATTTTTTTTCCTTTTTTTTTTTTTTTTTGCACAGGGCATGGCTTGAATTAGTTTTATTTTTCTTAACTTTAAATATATATATGGAAATATATATTTAAAAAGTGCCTTTTGGCAATTAGAGATTCCTCTGTTGAGAATTCTCTGTTTAGATCTGTAAATAGAGTTGGATAAAGAGTAGAGAGGGAAAGCAAAGAAAGACATGCCTTGAAAGAGGGAGTCATTGTGGGGTTAACAAAGAAAAAGGATGGATTAGGGAAAGTCTCAGGAAACCACAAAGATGACCTTTGCTAAGAATCTAAGCAATAATGGAGAGGGTGCCTAAAGTACCCTTCACCTGTTACCAGATTGATGAGTACCTTAACTGTCCTCATAGAAACTTTATCCAGTAACTGATGGAAGCAAATGCAGAGATCCAGAGCTTAAGCTTTGTACCGAACTCCTGAATACCAATCATAGAGAGGGAGGAGCAATATTATTAGCAAAGGGACTAATACCATGATGTGGATACCCTAAGAAACAGCTAACTTGAGTTAGTGGGGGCTCCCTGACCCTAGACTGACAGTTGGAGAACCAGCATAAGACTGAACTAGGCCCTCTGAGTGTGGGTGACAGTTGTGTGGCACGGGCAATTTATGGGACCCATTTATCCCCAGGCTCTTTGGAGCCCATTCCCTATGGAGGGATACATTGCTCAGTTTAGATACAGGAAGAAACCTTGGTACTGCCTCAAGTGATGTGACAGATTTTCTTAACTCCCCACGGGAGGCCTCATCCTCTTTGAGGAGTGGGTGGGGGTAGGGTGGGGAGAAGTTGGGAGAAATAGGAGAATGGGAGGGAGAGGGAAGTGGATTGGTATATAAAATAAGATTGTTTTAAAAAAACCAAAGTGATAATGAAAAAATAATTGAAATGTCATTTGACTATTTTTTCCTTATTATTAGTATGTAGTATCCTTCCCTATCCTTTTTAATCAGGTGTGGCTTGAAATCCATCTTATTAGTTATTAAAATAACTATACCATTTTGTTTCTTATGTACACGTATGTGGAATATTTTTCCAATAATGTACACTGATATAATATTTATCTTAATATTGAGGAGTGGTGTTTGGATGCAGCAGAAGGATTGATACAATTTTCACATCCAATTTTTTATTCTGTGTCTTTTTATTAGGGAATTCGGACCATTGACATTACAGACATCAATGGCCAATGACCAATATTTTTTTACTTCTGTTATTTTGTTGTTGAGGTGGTTTTGGTGATGTGGTGATAATGTTTATTTGTGCTTCTGTTCTTTTTATTTTTCTGGGTGAATATTATTATGGCTATAGTCTCAGGGCTATAGTTGGTCTTTCCTTATGTTGGGCTTTTCCTTTTAGCAACTTCTATCTGGCTGGATATGCAGATAGGCATTGTTTAAATATAGTATATTATGGATGATTTTATTTTCTCAATGTATGGTTATCGAAAGTTTTGCTGTGCATAATAGTCTGGTTTGTGATCTGTGATCTCTTAGAGGCTACAGCACATCTCTCCAGGCTCTTCTGACTTTTAGTATCTCCATTGAGAAGTCAGATGTAATTCCAACAGTTCTGCTTGTACATGTTACTTGGCCTTTACCCCTTGCATCTTTTAATCTTCTTTCTTTGTTCTGTATGTTCAGTGTCTTTTGTTGTTGTGTGCCAAGGGAACTTTCTTTTCTCCTTTCTATTTTGTATGCTATTTGTATCTTTATATTCATCACCTTCATTAGGTTCAGTTAAAAATTTTCTAGTTTTGTTGAACATATTTTCTGGTCCTTTGATCTTGGATTATTTTCCTTTCTCTATTCCTATTATTCTAAGGTTTGGTCTTTTCATGGTGTCTCAACAATTCTAGATGTTTTGTATCAGGAATATTTAGATTTAACATTTTCTTTAACTGTTGAATCCACTTCTTCTATGGTACCTTTAATATCTAAGAGTCTCTCTTTCATTTCTTATAATATCTTGGTGAAGCTTGCCTCTGTACTTCATTTTCAAACCGCTAAATGTTTTATTTTCTCAATTCTTTCAGTTTGGGTTTTCTTTATTGCTTCTATTTTCATTTTTAGATGTTAAATACTTTTGTTTATTTTTCAACTCTTTCTTTTCCTGCATTTCTTTAAGGGGTTTAATCATTTCTTCTATACAGTTCCTTTAACACATACAAATTTTCCTACAGCCAGGTTTAACACCTTTTTCTGGTGCTTCAGCTCTGCTACAACATACAGGGCCTATTATAGCATTAAAGCTGGGCTGCAGTAGAGACACATTGTTATTGTTATTATTGATTATGCTTTTGTGATGGTGTCTAGACACCCAGGATTGGGATGATTATAGGTCTAGGTGCTAATTTCAGGACTTGTCTTCATTGAATGGGCATTGTGTCTCTTGATTTTTGTTTTTTTTTTCTCTGTATTTTCAGGGTGTGGTGGCTGTGCATTTCCACATAGGCAATTTCTTTTGTACATGATTGCTCTTGGACTGTGAATTCCAGGTAAAAGTTGTTTCTGGATTTTGGGAGCTGATCTTTAGGAATGGAGACAGTCTGGGGTTCTTAAGTTGGTCACACGATGGAGGAGAGCAGAGTGTTCAACCAGTATCTGCTCATTTTGTCTTCTTGGAATAGGGGGATTTAAAAGAATTCATCCTAGAGGATTTACTATAGTGTTAGGGATAAGACTGTGGGTTTGAACCTAGAAGAACAGAAGGAAAGGGGAGAGTTCCCTGGCCTATTCCCTAATTCTGTAAAAGAAAATCTCGCTGCAGTCTGTCTTTCCTCTATGATCCCATCTCCTCCAACCATCCTTCCCCCATCTCATCCTAGAATTCCAGCCTCCAACACCAGCAGGCATTCACTGGGAACACACCAGCTGAGCAAGCCAGGAAAACAGGTTAGCTCACTGAAGATCTTTAATATGCCATCCTCTCCTCCAAACCCAATGCCTCATTCTCATTCCTATCTATGCAACAAGAACACCTGCTGCAGTCTTACTTACGTATCTGGAGACATCCTCTGTGGATCTCACAGACCTTATCTCCTAAGGACTCTGTCCTCACTTCCCTGCGTTATCTCAGGCCCCAAATCCATCAGGCACTCACTATGTTACAAAATTAGGAATGAGACTAGGGGAACTGGATCAGAAGGAATAAAGGACAGACATAGATCTGCGTTCAGCCTGTTTGTAGCCCTGGTGGGGCCAGTCTTAGGGTTAAAAGGAGTTGCCTTCAAGAGTTGGGAGTTGGAATAAAACAATAAATATAATGAGCAGGAGATAAGGACACCTCCTTTGGGATCCATGGGTAATATGATTTGGGGGAAGGATGGAAGACTTCAACTGGTGTTCTGTTGTAGTGCCAGAGAGAAGGTTAGGGGATTGGATATATATGGAAGAAAGGAGTATTAAAGTTCTTCAGTTCCTTGGCCTGCTCAGCTAGTGTTTTCCCAGTGAATGCCAGCTGGTCGTGGAGGCTGGGATATGGGTTGCACCCACTGTGATCCATTGCAGGTGCAGTCAGAGAACAAAGGGAAACACCAACATTTTTTCTGCCTCAGAGCTGAGGATGAGACTGGGTTATTGGATTTGGCTAAACAAAGTGAGAAAAGAATATCTGTAGGTATCCTTCCTGGTTTTCTAGAAGACATTGTCTCTAGGATAGCAGGCTATACTTTCTGGAGTTGAGGCCTTGGGTAAGTCAAAGAGTAAAGTGAGGGAGGTCAGAAGTGAATGTATAGGCAGACATTTGGGTCCCACCCACCATTCCCAAAAAAATCACAAAGAGACTTAATATTAATTATAAATGTTAGTCTAATAGATTAGGCTTTATTTTAACTAACTCTCATAACTTAATTTAACCCATATATCTTATCTATGGTATGCCTAGTGACTGTACATTTTTATCAGCACAGCATGTTCATCTCTTGCCTCCTCTATATCTGGCTGGCATCTCCTGTGACTTCACCCTTCAACTTTCCAGTGTTTTCTCAGTTTGAGTCTCCTTCTTAACTTTTTCCTTGAACCAATTAGAAAGGATCTTGGCAATGTTACATCTTCACAATGTACAAAAAGATTGTTCTATAATAGCTCCTTCATGTTGTCTACTTGCAAAAAAAAGAGTTTTACCTTTGACACAGTAAACCATATCCAACAAAATATGTACACCAAAACAGTTATCAAGTAGGAATTACAGTTACACTATCCAATCAATTTGTATTTGGCAAAATTAGAGAAAATACTTTGTTATGTATTTTATCTTTGTGAGTCTAAAATTTTATAGCTAATTTACTTTTATCATAACTAAACAAAATTATAAGCTTAATTATTTGTTCTTTAAGTCCATCAAAAACCCCAGAAAGATGAAATCCTACATAAAGACAGAGATCTCTGGCTAACTGAAGAGTTACCCAAAGTTCTTCTGTAAAGTTGGGGCATCAATCTTTGACATGTAGGTCTCATAAATGTGACAGGCATTTCTGATAAGCAGGGACTTCTGTCCTACCTCATACTGGCAAAGTTTTCAGTTGCTTTTTCATTTATTTATTTATTTATTTATTGATCCTGTTGGTCCAGTTTGGAAAGTATACTGCTAGCAATTGAGGAAAGGGTCCAAGGGCAGTTTCTTTGCATAGTGGATAGTTTTTTACCACAAAGAAAGCAAACCCCATATGAGTTTCTTTGATTCCCATTGTCATTTCTTAACAAAATTGGTACTCCCAGGAGCAGACATGTCTCACTATCAAGAAAAGGCTCATGTTGTTGAAACATTTTAAATGCTATATTCTGTTACTCTTTGAAGTGTTTTATGATCCATCTAAATATATTTGTTTAAACTTGAAAACATACCTAATATGACGAATTTTATTATTATAGTTCATCATTAACCTATATTTCTTAATTATACAATACACTTTTAAATGATATGTATAAGTACAATACCCTAAACAAGAGTAGAAATATAAATATATTTATAAATCTATAAAATAGATTAATAGTTGGTTTTTGTATTAAAGTAGATTCAATAATCTACCCTTTTATCTCATTTATATACTATATCCCCCTTTTTTTCTGTAACAGATCTTGTAATCTAGCTCCTTTAGTTAGTTGTATTCTTGCCTTTTCTACATTATCTGTAATAATTTGTTACCAAACCCCATAAACAAAGACAAACATTCATAATCCATCTTTTGGGAATGTGGGCACTGTTTTCTCTAGACTTCTTTAAGTTGTCTGGGAGCTCTAGAATCTTTGGAGAACAATGAGAAAATTTAGAATATTGGTTTTCTTGGCTGAAGTAGTCTGTGAGACGGGATCATCTCAGCCAATAGCCTTAAAGCTGTACTAGATGGAGAACTTTGAAGAAACTGACAGGGGCATTCAAGATTCTATGTCACCTGGGCCATTTGGTTTTTATTGTTATCTGGTCCCTTGCTCTGAAAATACATAAAGTTTTCAAACACACACACACACACACACACACACACACTCTCTCTCTCTCTCTCTCTCTCTCTCTCTCTCTCTCTCTCTCTCTCTCACACACACACACACACACACACGAAAGTTGACAATTTCAGAAACAGGGTCAAAAACCCCTGGAATTTATCTAAATATCCCCTCTTTAAGAATTACCTTAATAATCATATATTATAATTATATAATGATTATAATCAGTGCATTTAGTGCAAGCTTCCAAAAGAGAGGGGCAACCCAAAATTCGACCTAGCTGTGAAGAACTCATCAAACACATCATCCACTATTATCAATTAGGCTTCATCCTAGAGATGCAGGAATGGTTCAACATATGAAAATTGTCAATGTCATCTACAATAAAAATAAACCGAAAGAACAAAAACAACTGTTCATCTCATTAGATGCTAAAAGAATCCCTTTTGACAAAATCCAATACATTTCCATGATGAAGGTATTGGAGATATCAGGGATCCAAGGAACATAACTAAGCATAATAAATGTAACATACAGCAAGCCAACAGCCAACATCAAATAAAATGGAGAGAAACAAAGTGATTCCACTAAAATCAGGAAGAAGAAAAGGCTGTCCACTCTCTACATATCTATTCAATAATATAGTACTCAATGTTCTAGGTACAAAAATAAGACAATAAAGAGAGATCAAGGGGACACAAATTGGAAGGGAGCAAGTCAAACTTTTACTATTTGCTGATAATATGACAGTATATATAAGTGACCCCAAAAATTAAAAGAGGGAATTCCTACAGTTAATAAACACCATCAGTAATGTGGCAGGATAAAAGATTAACTCAAAAAAATCAGTAGCCTTCTATATACAAATGATAAATGGGCTGAGAAAGAAGCCAAAGAAATATTACCCTTTACAATAGCCACAAATAATATAAACTATCTCGGGGTAACTCTAACCCAACAAGTGGTAGTTCTGTATGACAAGAACCTTACGTCTTTGAAGAAAGAAAGTGAAGAAGATATCAGAAAATGGAAAGATCTCCCATGCTCTTGGATAGGTATGATTAACATAGTAAAAATGCCAATTTTGCCAAAAGCAATCTGAAGATTCAATGGAATCCCCATCAATAACATAACACAATTATTCTCAGACCTTGAAAGAAAAACACTCAATTTTGTAAGGAAAAACAAACAAAAAACCTAGTGCAGCCTAAACATTCCCGTACAATAAATGAATTTCTGGAGACATCACCATCCCTGACTTAAAGGTGTACTATAGTGCTACAGTAATGAAAACAGTTTGCTATTGGAATAAAAGCAGACACGCGGATCAGTGGAATTGAATTGAAGCCACTGATACTAATCCACAAACCAGATTTTTGACAAAGAAGCCAAAATTGTACAATGGAAAAAAAAGGTGTCTTTAACATATGGTACTGGAAAAACTGGATACGTATATGTAGAAAAATGAAAATAGGTCCATATCTATCTGAATGTACAAAACTCAAGCCCACATGGATCAAAGACCTCAACATAAATCCAGTTGCTCTGAATCTGGTAGAAGTTGGAAGCAACCTTGAGCACAACGGCACAGAAAACCACTTCCTAAGTATAATACCAGTACCACAAACCCTGAGAACAACAATAAAGAAACGGGACCTCCTGAAACTGAGAAACTTCTGTAAGGCAAAGGATATGGTCAATAAGACAAAACAGCAGCTTATAGAATGGGAAAACATCTTCACCATCCTAACATGTGATACATAGTTGATCTCAAATATATATAAAGAATTGAAAAAACTAGAAACCAAAATACCAAATAATACAATTGAAAGTGAGGTACAGATGTAAACAGAAAATTCTCAAAAGAAAAAAAAAACTCAAATTGACAAAAGACATTTAAAGAATTGTTCGATGTCCTTAGTCATTAGAGAAATGCAAATCAAAATAACTCTGAAATAACATCTTATACCTATCAGCATGGCTAAAATAAAAAGCACAGATGACAGTTTATGCTGAAAAGGATGTGGAGTAAGAGGAACACTCCTCCATTCTGATTGGAGAACAAATTTGTACAGCCGGTTTGGGAATAGTATAGCATTTCTCAGAAAATTGGGAATCAATCTACCTCAAGACCCATCAATACCAATCTTGGGCATATACCCAAAGGATGCACAATCATAACAAATGAATATTTGTTTGGCTATGTTCATTGTAACAATATTTGTAATAGCCAGAATCTGGAAACTACTTAGATGCCCATCAACCAAAGAATGGATAAAGAAAATATGGTAGATTTACACAATAAAGTATTATTCAGTGATAAAAAAATACGGTGACATCATAAAATTTGCATGCAATTGGATGGAACTTTAAAAAAAATCCTGAATAAGGTAATCCAGTTTCAGAAAGACAAAGATGGTGTATATTGATATTAGATGTAAAGCAGAGGATAACCAAGTTTCACACAATTCAAAAGGAGCTAGTTTAAAAGGTGGCTCCTAAGATGGACACATGGAGGGCCCTAGAACGGAAAACAGTTAAGATCTCCTGGGTAAACTGGGATTAGGATAGATGGGAGGCAATGGGGGATGGAGGATGAGTGATCAAGAAGTCCAAGTAGTGGAGGGGTGGAGGGGGAAAACAGCCCAAGAAATATCTAGATTAAGGGAGTTATTATGGGGTTAGAGAGAAAACTGGTGTTAGAGAAATCTCAAAAATTCACAAGGATGACTCTAAGACTCCTAGCAATAGTGGAGAGGGTGTCTGAAAGGGCCTTCCCTTTAATCAGATTAGTGACTACCTTAATTGTCATCATTACAGAATCTACATCCAGTAACTAATGGACGCAGACATAGTGACCCATAGTCAAGCACTGGCATGAGCTCCTGGAGTTCAGTTGAAGAGACGGAGGAGGGATTATATAAACAAGAGGGGATCAAGATCATGTTTGGTAAAACGACAGAGAAAGCTGTCCCAAGCTATTGGGAATTCATGGGCTATGGACTGACATCTGGAGAACCGGCATGAGACCAAAGTATACACTCTGAATGTGGGTGACAATTACCAGGCTTGATATGTTTGGGGTACTCCTGGCAGTGTCACTAGGACCTATATCAGGTGCATGAGCTGGCTTTTTGGAGCCCATTCCCTATGGTTGGATTTCTTGCTCAGCTTTAATACAGGGGAAGCAGCTTAGTCCTACCTCAAATTAGTATGTCAGCCCTTATTGACTCCGCAAGGAAGGTCTTATCACCTATAAGGAGTGGATGGGGAATGGAATGTGGGGGAAATGAGAAGGTGGGAAAAGAGGAAGGAAGGGAGAACTGGGGTTAGTGTGAAAATGAAAAGTAATTTTTAATAAAAATACTTTAATTCAATTTTTTATTATGTGTATGTGCATATGTATCTCTATGTGGTTATAATCACCTGAGTACAAGTGCCTACAGAGATCAGAGGTAGTAGAGCTGGAAACTAGACTTTTGTTCTCTACAGGAACAGTTTGTGTTTTTGAAGAATGATCCATCTCCTCAAACCCAGCTTTGTTCTTTATATCTACTTATCAACTAAGGTATTAATATTGTCTAGAGTTGTTTTTTTTATTTATTTTATAAAATGCAGGAAACCCTCTTACGACATGATCATCTTGGCAAATGAATATCATTTGACAAATTTTGCTAATTTATGACACATTATGATTTGCAGCATTTCTAGAAATTAAGGACATACTGCTTGAAATTTTTATCTCTAATAAATTCATGAAAAATAACAGTATTATTCATTGAAAACAGTTATTCAGTAACCAGCAGGAAGAAAACACTATAAGGAAAATAGCACATTTGCCAGTGACGTGGCCAGGATGGCATCCAATCATTGTGCTTTTTGAAAAAATGGATGACACTCAATTTGGACATCCATTTATGACAAGACTCTGTACAAGTTCATAACATTAAGGTATTAGGGTTGGGATAAGTAGCCAGGTGAGTCAGTGCTTTAGCAGGAGAAGTCTTGATGCAGCACCTTTAAAAAGAGCAACACCAAAAGAGCCTGGCCGAGAAGGCAGGATTATTGTGGCTTTATGTTCTAACATTCTAGAGCTGTGGTAATTCCATTAGAACTCTGTTCTTCAATATGATCTAGATGGACAATTTACCTACATCTTTTATTTCTGATATATAATATAAGTGTTCTGTTTAATGATCCTTGATGTCTCTAAATGGAACATGTGGAAGAAGACAGAGGTACCCTCAGGCAGCAATGTGATGAATTATTTTTGGACATCCAGTGGAGCAGAAGAAACAACGGCCTACAGCAATGGCCAGGGTTCCTGGAAATCTGGGCCTGAACCTATGATCTGGAAAGATACACCAATCCACATAAAGAGTCTCCTCTCACATTACATATCAGCCTTTTCGCAGACTCAGTTTCAGGCTGGCTCTTCTTTAGTTTTATTACATCACATAGAGTCACTATAGAAATAATATATTGAGGCTTTTTACAAAACAAAATTACTTTTAAGAAAACATAAAGTTTACAAGACAAGATATTCAACACTTGGTGTGATAGAGATAAATATTGCTTTAGCCAAGCATATCCACTGACACTCTATGCATAGCTTTGTGTGTTTTCATTACTTAATTTGTTTAGTGCTGTGGTTACTTCCTTCGTCTGAATATCTAAGACTGCCAGCTGATTTTTTGTAACCATCTATATTGATAGGAGAAACCTTTTCTCCAACCCTGCCTGAAGGCACTCTCTTAATCTTCAGAAGACCTCTAACCTGATACATATAGAGCTTTCCTCTTAACAGGTAATTACAACAAACTATACAGGGATAATCTTATAAATTATTTTCCGTGAAAAGTGGGTCAAAAACATAGGTGAAAGACATTGTCTTTAAATGCTAAATCTTATTGAAGTCCAAGGTTATCTTTTTGTATTGCATGGATTCTGGTTAAGTAGAGATGACATTAGAGCAAGAGATTAATGCTACAGACAGAGGGGTTGCTGAACCTAAATGATTTTGGGAAGAAGCCAGTAGTCACATACAACTGTTCATATTGCCACTTGAAAGCACATTTTAACCAACTGAAGTTTATGCTACAATTTTTCTTATATCTTTTGCAACTGGGGATAATCACTGTCTTATTATATATCTATGGTCTACTTCATTTTGCTAACCAAACATGATCTGGGAATACAATTTTCTATCAAGTCTGTAACCTACTTTTTTACTAGAACAAATAAGTAGAATTAATCTCACTCTCAGTGAAGACGTGCCATGACACCAGGCTAAAGGTCACAGGATGCAAGTCATTTCAACAGTGTTCTTATTATTTTTGTGATTTTTTTTTAGAATGTGTGCAGAGTCATAACTATATATGGAGATCTGATGACATCAGGGTATTTAAATCAATCTTGCCAAAGAGCTAACCCTATACCAGATTTGCCCAATACAGAATTTGGAACATGAATTAAAAATAATAATAAACACATCATGTTTTCATAACCAAATATAATCTATAGGTAATAAAACTGCAGACATTAAAGCATGTGTTTGCTAGTTAGAAATATAAAAGGTGGAACTGTTGGCATACAGTGGGGATAAACTCAGAAAGTATAGCAATCTGCAGTCCTATGAGTAACCTAGGAACTGGAAATAAATCCAGCAGCCAAGACGCCTGTGCAGGCTTTTCATCTGCATTTATAGTACATAAGACCATGCCCAAAATGGATTGGCATTTTAAAGGATATTAGCTGAAGGAGATCCCACAGTACCTCCCCTTTTTTAAAACAGAAGAGTTCTAAACCTAAAATAAAACTATATATAATAAGAACAGGTATAGGAGGTTCTTCTGTCTTTGTGTTGCTTTCATTAGTTAATAAAGAAACTGCTTTGGGTCCTTGATAGGGTAGAACTTAAGTAGACAGGGAAAATTAAATGGAATTCCGAGAGAGCAGAGTGAGGGAGGGACTCCATGGATCAGGTGCCAGAGTAAGACATGCTGCTGAAACTTAGCCGGTAAGCCACTGCCATGTCGTAATACACAGATTCAATCAAGGGTTAAATCAAGATATGAGACTTAGCCAATAAGAGGCTAGAGCTAATGGCCCAAGCAGTGATTTAATTAATACAATTTCTGCCTGGTTATTTTGGGGCTAAGCTAGCTGGGCAGCCAGGACAAACAAGCACCCTCACCTTGCAACAAAGAACAAATATCAAGTATTGTCCAGGGAAAAGAAAAGGCAAAACATACATAAAAAATTAGATTTATAATCAGCATAAACAACATAAAACAAGAAAAATATGCTAAGTGCTTCAATAATTATCTTAACCTAAAGAGGCTGTCTTATATTAAAAATGGTTTGACTAAGTCATGAGAGGACAGTAGCTATGACTAACTTGTCTTCAACCCCATCAGAGACATGAGAAGGGAAATAATATTACTTGAGTAAGCAGGAAGTACATTCAGGCTACTTCCAAAAGAAATTACAGAGCCAAAAGGCACCTGGACAATCACCCAAAATCTCATTTGCAGCGTTGTGGCAATCAACTACTTTGACCAAGGCCAAGAGCATCGGACAGATCATTTTCAGAGGCAGAAAAACTTGAAAAACTATTTTGCTCTGTCTTGGCGATGTTTGGCACTCTTTTTTTTTCTTGTATCATGCTTGTCCAATATGGACACGGCATTTTGTCAGTGATTGAGGCAGGGGACGTTCTTTACCAAAAGTCCAGTTTTGCCAAGAAGAAAAGAAGCTCCAAATGGAGCCTCTTATTAGCTAATTCTCACATCTTGTTTTAACCCATATTTATTAATCTGTGTAGCACCACAAGGTGGTGGCTTACCCGGAAAGATTCTAGCCTACATCCATCTCAGGTTGGAGAATCATGGCGACTGATTCATTGCTTTCTTCCCAGCATTCTGTTCAGTCTACTCCACCCACCTATCTTCTGACCTATCAGGCCAAGCAGTTTCTTTATTAATTAAGCAATGAAAGTAACACATAGAAAGAAGACCCACCTACATTACCCAAGTGTCTTTTTGCATTCTAAGTTAGCATTTCAAATGCCAGAGATTCAATAAGTACTTGTTGATCTTCTGGATCTGTTTTTCTTCCTAGTTCTTGAATCCTGTTACAAGCATTCAAGGCTGCTTTATGGCATAGGGAAAAGATGTGTTCATTATAGATAGCTTGAATCTGTGGATCAGCATAATGGTCCTCACCAAGAATTTGATCTTGGGACACCTCAAATCCTTTGACTCTTGATGTTCTAGAGCCTCCCTCCTCTTTGCAATAGCACTCCCACTGTAACTGTGGATTATCTTTTAGCACCACTGAGACTAATTGAAGCCAATCATGTGAAATGGCCTTCTTGGTTGAAGCCCATGTCTTTACCATCTTCCGAATAAATTCTTAATGCATGCCATAAAATACTACTACTTTGTTAATTTCTTTTAGATCTATCTTTTAGATCTTTTCATCTTTCATAGGTTTCCACTTACAATCTTTGTATCCATTTGTATATTGGGTATTTGTTGGCTTGTCAGATTTATCAGGAAAAGTAGCTACAACTATTGTTGACCCATCTCTGACTCTGAGAGTTACTAGTGATGCTAAATACTTTGTCTGTACCTCCTCTCCTTGTTTCTCAGTTCTGACAAATTCTTCAATTGATTCAAATCTTTTTATCACTCTCTTTTGTAAAGCCTGAATCTCTAGACCTGTGAACATTTCTAATGATTTCATTGAATCAATTAATTTAATTGCTGGCTCTTATTCTTCACATATGATTCCAATGATTTGAATTTTTCCATTAATGATTTAAAAAAATGTTAGATTTTTGTTAAAAAATACCAATCCAAATTCCCATTCCCTCAAATCCTCCTATTCCCTCCACTCACCCTCCCAATCCACTTCCATCTAATCCTAAGAAAGGGTAAGGCACTTTGCTTTGTGGAAGGTTCAAGGCCCACCCTATTACATCTTGGCTGAGGAAGGTATACATCCAAAGAGAATAGGATACACAAAAGACAGTACATGCATTAAAGATAAATTCTAGTGCCACTGTCAGTGGCCCCTCAGTCTGTCCCAGCCATACAACTGTCAACCACATTCAGAGGAACTAGTTTGGTTCTATGCTTGTTCCATCCCAGTCTAGCTGGAGTTGGTGAGCTTCCATTATCTCAGGTAAATTGTTTCAGTGGGTTAACCCACCATTATCTTAACCTCTTTGTTCATATTCTCATTCCTTCAACTAATCAACTGGACTTTGGGAGCTCAGTCCACTGCTCTGAGGTGGGTCTCTGCCTCCATCAGTTACTGGATGAAGAGCTCTACAGTGATATTTAAGATATTCATCTGTCTGACTACAGTGCAAGTCAAGATCAGGCCCCTTCTCCTCATATTGCTTAGGGTCTTAGCTGAGGTCATTCTTGTGGATACCTGGGAATTTCTCTATTAAATTATAGTCTCATAACTTGAATTGTTTTTATTTCATTCAACTATGCTTTCACAGTCTTTCTTCAGGCAATTATTCTTATGCTCTTAGAACTTCTTGAACATGTCTACAATTGCTATTTTTCAATTATCACCATGCGCAACAGCTAAGCTTTGGGCTTTTTTTATTTTCAGAGAACAAATAGTGCAGACGCTAATTTCCAGAGCAGAAATATTATCCTTTTTATCGTGTTTTTATTTCTGTTTTTACTTTGCTAAGACACTTATGCAGATGGAGTCAAGCTATTTCTATTGTTTATTGGTAAGAGTATTTGTTCTCGTGGTATAGGCGTTTGAATCTTTATCCACTGTTCCCTCATCTTGTCAAAGAGTAGGCCATTTGAAAGGTCTTCATGTTCAGTCTTGCAGGTCACTGTGTAGGTAGGGTGTTAAGAATGGCCCCAACCCACCAAGGATAGATATAATCTCTGAGTCCCGGAGAATGTTTTCTGGAGACTTAAAAGATTATTGATACTGACCTTCAGAAGGGTGAAGAGAGTTCAGATGTTTCTGAAAGCAGTGCTTGGTGGGAAGAGGTTGATGTCACAATATGAGTGGGTGGTGCTCCATGGAGGGATGTCATAGGATACCATATTGTCCTCGGGGGCAAATCAGTGAATTGGAGGCTAGTGTCTTTCTTTGTGGCCAAGGGTTGAGGGCACTCTTTGTTACAGTGTTACTTTGTAGGTGAAGCAGTAGACTGATTCTCAGGTTCCCTATCTGTACTTCCAGATTGTAGAGTTTTAAGCACTCATAATGTTGGAACAGTGGGTAGGATCACTGATAGGAAAGTGTGTGTGCTGACTCTGGAAAGTCTACCTGGGATTCCAGGTTGTGAAACTCTACACTGTCCATTTGAACTTCAAGTTCCAAACCTATAGTTCTATGTATCAGGACTTCATGTGGTCCTGACATAGTTTTGGAAGACAGAATAGTTCTGTGGGTTCCTACATTGCATTTTTAAGTCACAGTAATAAAGATTCGTGGCATCTATGATCATAAGCTACAAAGTAGGAAGGATGGCTACAAGACAGTTGAAGAATTCTGGATCTTGGGGTCCAGCAGTAATGCAGGTAGTATCTGACTTTCCCAAAACTTAGAAATACTAACAAATTTAGTTAATCATTTAAGAGCAGCTCGCTGCATCTGGAGGTTTGACTTGGACAGATTATCAAGAAACCCAGAGCTTTTAGGCAGTACAGAATCAAGAGGTTACTAGCCAGAGCTCAGACTAGGAATTCGTGGATCTGAACTGGAAATGCAAGCTTGTGTTCTAGGTGCAAGATTAGGACCACTGCTTCTGGAGTTAGAACTCGGCGTAATCGCCGGGCGGTGGTGGCGCACGCCTTTAATCCCAGCACTCGGGAGGCAGAGGCAGGCGGATCTCTGTGAGTTCGAGGCCAGCCTGGTCTACAAGAGCTAGTTCCAGGACAGGCTCTAAAAAAGCTGCAGAGAAACCCTGTCTCGAAAAACCAAAAAAAAAAAAAAAAAAAAAGAACTCGGGTAATCATAGCAAGCCTTGCCGAGAGTTAGAGAAGCCTTGGAGGATTTGCAGTAGAATGCACTGGGTGGCAGTAGCAGGCCAGACCAAGCCAAGCTGGTTCAAGCCATAAACCATAGGCAGAAGTAGGTGTGATCAAGCCATGTGACACAGGCTGGCAGGAAACTGTCAATTTGGCACTGTTGTCCCTTTGAGCCAAACTTGTTGCAACTGCCCACAGGGGTAGTTTAGCTGCATGGGATGGAAAAAAAGCCATGGGAGCCTAGGTAGGGCCCAGAAGTGACACAGATTTAGACCACAGTGGCTCCATTTTGTTGGCATACAACAGAGTTCCACAATAGACCAGAATGGAGTATAACAAAGTTTTATTATTTGGGGATAAACTCACATAAAGGGTAACGATATGCAGCCCTCTGGGTGTACTGGGAACTGGAAACAAATCCAGCAGCCATGAGGCCCCTACATTCCCTTCATTTGCATTTATAGTACATGAGATCACACCCAAAGTGGGACAGTATATTAAAGGCTATTGGCTGATGAGTTCCCACAATATAGAAATTTTTGAAATTTGATTCTGAAATCTCCACTTTCCACATAATTAATTCTGATCAGTGTAACACTTCAGAAATTTCTTTATATGAATACTCATTCATCTCATATATAAAATTCATTATAAAAATGAAAATTAAAATATAACAAATAATTTTTGGCTTCTGAAATGATTATGCTCTAAGTTGTAATGTACAAAATCCCTTCCTTTATTTTTCTTAATTAAAAAATTATTATTATTTATATATCCAATCTGCAGTTTCTGCACACTCCTCTCCTCCCATTTGCACAGAAATAACACTCATCTCCCTTCTCTCCACTCCATTCACTCCTTCTCTGTTTCTCTCCAGGAGAGGACAGGCCTCCCATGTATATCAATGAAATATGGCATATCAAGTTGCAGTAAGACTAGGCACATCCTCTCATATTACGGATGGAAGAAACAACCCAGTATGGGATAATAGTCCCAAAATCAGAGAAAAATATCAGAGAGAGCCTTTGGCCCCACTGTTATGAGTCCCATAGGAATTGCAAGCTATACTGCTTTGAAATTTATGTTCACATTATAATTTATGTTGCTAAGGAATTTTCTGATTGGTTTAATTAAACGATGAATGGCAAAAGCTAGGCAGGAGAAGATAAGTAGGATTTCCTGAAGAGGTTAAATATATACTACAGAGTAGAGATAAATGAGTCATATGGCAGAACATAATTTAATAAAAGCAGGTTAATTTAATTTATGAGAGCTAGTAGGACAAGCCTAACCTAACGGTCAAAGTTTCTTAATTACTATAATTTTTTTTCCATGTTGACAATTGGAGGGTGGAGATCCAAAGATAGTTTGACAAGAAAACTTGCTACACTACTGATGGAGGACTTTCATTGGTTAATTAATAAAGAAACTGCCTTGGCCCTTTAATAGGACAGAAAATTAGGTAGGTGGAGTAAACAGAACAGAATGCTGGGTAGAAGGCAGTGAGGCAGACACTTCAGGCAGTCGCCATAGGCAGTCGCCATGCCTCTCCTCTCTGAGATGGATGAAGGTTAAGATCTCTCCTGGTAAGCGACCACCTCGTGGTGCTACACGGATTACTAAATATGGGTTAAAGGAAGATGTGAGAATTGACCAATAAGAGGCTGAACCTAATGGGCCAGGCAGTGTTTAAACAAATACAGTTTCCGTGTAATTATTTCAGTGTAAAGCTAGCCGGGTGGCAGGACATAGCCCCGCCACTCCATATACATACTACACAATTGTACAATTGTAACAGATATGTGGAGGTCATAGGTCAGTCCCATGGAGATTGTTTTTGGAAAAATGGACATTTTTACTATGTTAATCCCACCAATCCATGAGAATAAGAGGTCTTTTCATCTTCTGATATCTTCTCCAATGTATTTCTTCAAACACTTGAATTTATTGTCATATATCCTCCTTGGATAGAGTCACCAAGAGATGGTTTATACTTTTTGTGGCTATTGTGAAGAATGTTTTCCTATTGCTTTCTCAGCCCATTTGTCATTTGTATATTAGAGGACTATTAATTTTCTTTTTGTTTGATCTTGCATTCTGCTACTTTGCTGAGGTGTTTGTCAGCTATAGGAGTACCTAGGTAGAATTTTGGGGGCTGCATATATATATATATATATATATATATATATATATATATATATATATATATATATATGTATATATATTATCATATATTATCATATCATCTTCAAATAGTGATACTTTGACTTCTTTACATATTAACTAATAAAAGCAACACATATACTGAGGAACATCCCCCATCTTATATCCTTTTGCTGATATTCACATTTCTTAGCAGCCAATGCAGGCCTCCTAGTCCATACTAACCCACAAAATTATTCTTCAACAGAAGACCCAACTAAGAAGCAATGCTCAGTCTATCCTTGACTACAGTACAATCAAATTAATGCTGACCTGCTGCCCTTCTCATCCCATCCTAATGCCTCTTGATATTTCTTTTGTGTTTCATTTCTCAGTCAATGCTTACAAGTGTTTCTATTAATGTCTTCTTACAAGATAATTCTTCACTACCCCCTTCTACAAAAGTTCTTTGATTTCCCAATTTTTAACTTTTACTTCCCCCTCTGTTTTGTTGGCCCTTTTCTAACTGTTATCCCATGTGCTCTTCCAACATGTTTGTTACTAAAACAATGTATGCTACCTTCTCTACCTTTCTCTGGTGTCAAGGAAAAATTAGTTCTTGAGACAACTCATCTTTTACAGGTTTTTATGTCCTGGTAGTGATTATTCCAGAGGTCTACCTCTATAAACTTGCCTGACTACTAGTCATAGCCATAAATAGTTTTGAGTATCTTCAATAATCTAACTGATTCAAATGTTGTTAAGACCAATGTTCAAATTCTCAAAAAACTTTGTAAAGATCTGCTCTCAAGATGTCAATCTATTGAACAATTAAGTTGGTTCAATAGCTCCCTTGTTCATGGTCCTGGCTTCTTATTAGGTCCCTAATTATGCTACATCTAATTTGATGCTTACTCCCTGCTTTATACATTTTTTTCTGTGACAGATTACCAGGATTGCTAGAATTAATTAACTCTTAATTAATCAGAATTAATTAATGAGGTTGTGGTCCACTATCAGAACCTAAATGCCTCCAATACAGTTTATAAGGCTTTCAAAGCCCATGGTGATACTTTTCCATTTTGAAACAAGACAGGAGATGCTGGAGTACCCTACATATAAGGTTGCAGTTCACCATGTCATCCTGATAGCTATCTGAGATAGTACAATATGGAGGAATCCCTTTCTCAGAGGGTCTCGAAGCTCCAATACCTGACCTTTATGAAGGAAAACTTTGCACACAGCTCCCTGCCAACAGTTTGTGACTCAACACTTAAGTTTCTCTCTTTCTTCCTGAATTCTCTGGTATTTTAATTGGTGTATCATTAACATTTGTACATTCTCAAACAGGTCTGCATATGCAAATTAGGTATGTTCCCTCCCTTGTCTGTTTCCCTTCTTTCCCCCTGACTTGAGCTAACCTCATTGCTTCAATAAAGGAAATGTCTCTGAAGCTGATTTCCGGAAGTCCCTTCCTACAGGCTCAGAGCTATTTGAACCCTGCTGGCGACTTCTGCTCCCTTAAGTCTCATGGGCCACTGTCCCATGATCCACAAGGAAGGAAAAACAGATAAATTAAATGCAGTTTAACAATTTACAGCAGTGGTTCTCAACCTTTCTATTGTTGCAACCCTTTAATACAGTTTCTCATGTGTGGTAATCCACAGCAATAAAATTATATTCATTGCTGCTTCATAACTGTAATTTTGGTACTGTTATGGATTGCAATGTAAATATCTGATATGCAAGATATCTGATATATTACACCTTTTAAGGGTTATTTGTTCCCCAGTTTAAGAACCACTGTTTGCAGTCTGTACCTATTAAGAACCAAGTTTTCTAGCTGAGGATGTTAGTTATATTCATCTTTCATACACTAACAGATTATCGTGAGCATTTTTTGTTTAATTTAGATTAATCCTTTTCTTATGGAGCTTTCAATAACCTTTCTATGATTTATTTGGAATATAGAAACTTTGTTTCATGTATTCCACACCAGCTTTTGATTTAATTTTTTCAGGAAATTACACATTATTATACTACTAACAGCTGTATAGAGAAGGAATATTCAGATAACTGTCACTTGTCATTTTTGCCATGTGCCTCTCGTTCACTTAGAACTAATAAGCTCACTCAATATTTTCTCTTTCTCTACTGTTTTGAGCATTTTTCCTATGAAGAATAGATAATACATCTTCTGTCATTTTCATCCCAATTAACATTTAAATCTGGAAACTTACTTCACATGTATTTGAAAAGATGGCCCTCATCTTATGACTAAATTCCATATTCTAGTTATTGTTTGTTTGTATACTTTCTGATGTATGAATGTTTAGAGGATTTTCATAACTTCTGAAAATAAAATATGCCAGTTAATAACTTTGGAACATAGCATTTTTCTTCTCCCTATAATTGTAACCTTACCTTCTATGTTGTTGTTTTCTCTGTGTTTAGGTACCAACTCGTCTGTATGCTTTTAGTCTATCTTCTTCTGTGGAAGAAGTGACAAGATTTCAGACATGACAAGTATCTTTTGGTGCTTCTCAAAAAATGATATTCACCCAATTTAAAAGCCTACTCTTTCTTTTATGAACAGTTACAATAATATCCCATTTGAATAAATGTAGTATAAGCAGGGAAATTTGTTCTGTTCAAGAAAAATAAAATAAAATGGATAGTTTCACAAAATTGCACTATTTCAATTTAACAACTATTTAACTACAAATTTGTACATTGTTCAAATAATTGCTTTTACTTTTCATTGTAATAATTTTAGACATGTTTTCTTGCATTTTATTTTTAAAACTATGACAAATCTCACATTTTGAACCTTAGAACATCCATCATGCAGCATTGTGGCTGGGGGGAATGTGAGGAGATCCTTTGCCCATGGTTGTCACATCAGTTCACTTAGACAAAGCCACAGAGAACCACAAAGATCTTCTTTTATAATTCACCAGCTAAATTTAAAGTCCTGTCCATGTGTTGTGATTGGAAGTAGCTTATCTCTGCCTCAACCTCAGTTCGTGTTTATTGAACACCAGCAGAGCTCTATATCAAAACAGACTGTGGATGCATTTCGCCAAGCACAAAATAGAAGTAATTATACTCAGCATGGTAGGGAAGAAAAGATTCATGAGGTGGTACCCATAAATTATTCATTTAAGAAGCTGGCAGAAACATTTAAACTGCATATTTATAATTCCTCAAAACATAAGTAGAAAGGTTTTCCAAAAGGAATATTTTATATTTTTTCTTTCCTTCTTTATATTTTGAATAATAAAATTCTGTTGCATTCTTCAAAATGTAGTGCCTCGATTTTGTACTCCCCTACTTTTCCCATATCTTTTATACTGAACATTCATTTTTTGCCTTTCTTTATATATTCTTGATCTGTTTAATCTTTTTACTGTACTATCTTTGATTTAACAAGCAACAGAAGAGTTTTCTGTTCACATTAGTGAAGAATTTACAACAGAAGTTTGATTTTTGTGAATAGGATTCTTTGTAATTTGTGCTTTGATACATACATTGCAAATGATAATTTTGTGATATGTGAATTTTCAGTATTCATTCATTTTCCATTAACCAGGCAAATGACAATATAGAGCTGAGAATCTTGTTTGTACAGCTAGTAACCATTGGATTCATGTAATCTATATATCTTTTTTAACAAAATGAATAGGATATTATCAGAGAGTCTTTGCATTTGATTCAAATAGTAAAAAAAAAAAAAACATTTGTGTAACACCACTCCAGTAAGTACCTCATTTTAATGAAAATGTTAAGCATATTTTACAGTTCATTTTTCATAAAACATACTGACTTGTGGTTTATAAAACATGTGTATTGATATATGTGTGTACATGTGTGTAGGTTAGTCAAAAAGACATTCTCATGGTGCTGTAAGAATTGTTTCCTTCTCATGAGTTAATCAGTTATATGAAACTGAATCCTATTTTTTGTTGCCAACTTATTAAAATCAGCTATACCTGTTGCCTGCAGCATCATCATTTCTTCAGACAGTCATGGTAGGGAAAGAGTTTTTCCTGTTCTTACCTAATTAAAATAAAACAAATGAGCTATAATAGAAATGAGAAAATCACCATGGGATATTTCCTTGGGCTATCAGCTCCTCCAGATGGTCATTAATACCCAGATTATAGCACATAACAATTCTCATTAGCTCTTGTTGTGAGCTACAACTTGAAACCAGGCACATTAAATATTTGTAAACTGATTAATATTAGGAATCATACACAATAATGACTCATAACTGTCTGAAAGATTTATTATTTAGAGTGAAAAAATCACCGAAACCAAATCAAACCAAAAAAAGATACATATAGAAAAAAGGAAACCAAAAAAAATGAGGGTTTTGAGATGAGCATTAGTGTATCCATTCACATAAACATGCAATGACTACACATAATGGATCTTAAGTATTTTTGGTTTTAGAGATATCAGAGATGGAGGATTATAATTTGCTGAAAATGAAAATATAGAATACTTATATTTATGGAATACAACAAATGCATTTCTAGTGGGCAAGTTCATAGCACTAAGTGCAGAAAGAAAAAAAGCTGGAGAGATCTCAAACCAGCAACTTAACAGCAACTTAACATCTAAAACATATACAACAAAAAGAAGTCTTCATTCTCATGAGGAACAGACAGCAAGAAATAACCTCTGGGCTGAAATCAATAAAATAGAAGACAAAATAAGAATACAAATAATCAATGAAACAAAAAAATTGTTATTTGAGAAACTGAACAAGATAGACAAACCTTTATACAAACTGACTAAAAGGCAGAGAGAGAATACCCAAATTAACACAGATAAAAGCAAAAAAAAAAAAAAAGAAGACATAAAAACCTAAACCAGGAAAATCCAGAAAACCATCAAGACATATATGACAAACCACCCAGTTGAAAAATATAAAAGAAAGATAGTTTTTGATAGATACCACTCATCAAAGTTATGTCAAGATTAAATAAACAATTTAAACAGACCTGTAATCACTAGTGAAATAGAAGCAGTCATTAAAATTCACTCAACAAAATGACCACTGGCTCAGCTGGTTTTAGCACAGAATTCTACTACACTTTTCAAAGAAGAATTAATGGTAATACTTCTCAAAATATCTCACAATACAGAAACAAAACAAATATTGTCCAATTGATTTTATGAGGCCACACTTACCCCATATAAAATGAAGGAGAATTTCTGACCATTTTCCCTTATGAACACAGATGCCAAAATTTAATAAAATATTCACAGGCTGAATCAAAGAACAGATCCAAAAGATCCTCCAGTGTGTACTAGTAGGCTTCATCCCACAGATGCAAGGTTGGTGCAACATGCATAAATGTATAAAGATAATATACTACACAAACAGATTGAAAGACAAAAAAACAAATACTCTCAGCAGTAATTCTTCCCCAAAGTACCATCTACATTGGGCACTGTTATGAGCATGAACATAGAGACCGATAAAAGTTGACCTAATTGTTCATGATCACATATTTGTAGATGACGGAGTCATGATCTGAGCCCACGTAAATGAATTCATTTTCTCTTTGCAGTTTTGGAGCAGTTTTCTGCAATTAAAACAAATTTTTCTAGAAAGAGAGGGGATGCTCACAACATTCATGACTAAATGCATCTCATAAGTCTGAGGAACTCTGAAAGTAATACAATGTTTTTAAAAGGTCCTTCCTCTTTGTTCTTTAGCCTATTCCTAGCTTTAAGGTTGCAAAAGACACAGCCCATTTATAACATTCTCTCTACCTCCTGCTTATGAAAGATAAGATCTCTGGTTGCTTCTCCATCCATCTGTTTTGAAATTTTGTTCTAGCATTACAGGTTCTAATATTTGATACCAAATATTAGATATTTGATACCAAAACAAAATTAGACTCTTTATTTTATAAGTTGCCTTGGTCATAGTATCTGATCACAGCAATAGAGAGGAAACAAACACAACCAACATTTAGTCAATAAAATATATAATATATTATATAATTCATCTATATGTGTTTGTGCATGTGGGAGGTGTGTACCTGCTTAAAATTGAAAACTATACTTTACAACTAAAACTGTGTTGGTCTAAATACTCCTGTAAGATGCCACTAGTATTCTATGTCCTGTTTATTCCTTATTGTTCCTCAAGTAAAAGATTAAAGAAATCAAGGAAATGTTTGAAGTTGAGCTGTTTATACAATGAGCTAGTCAGTGACAAATCTCATTTTCTACTTGTACAGAATTAGATGTTAAAATAATATTTAAAGAATAATTCTCATGAAATAATTATGAATAATGTTTGGCACCAGCTAATTTGCCTATCTAACAGCACAATGTGATTACCTTCAGTAGAAAATCTCTTTCTGAAGAAGTCTAGTACTTTCACAAAACTTAAAATATGATTTTCTATGATACAAACAGCTGCAGGTTAATGTCCTATCTACCTGGCACTGATTCTAGGAGGCGTGCACATGTTCACATGTTTTGGCACTAACTAATAATTAGTTATGTGCTATAAAACCTATCTTAAGAAAGCAGATTACATGTCTTCGAGACAGAAACATGCCCAAGGACGATAGAGTAGGTGCTTCAGTGACATCCAATAGCAGCAATTGCTTCAAGATTTGTTCATCAGTTCTTGCATTTTGTAATGACAGAGACAGAGAAAGGATATTTTAAACCTTATAAAAATTATTTAGCATTATGAAAGAGGGTCATTATTAAAAAACTCAGTAGTCACTCAGAAGATATCATGCCTCAGAGATCAATGAAAGAAGACATGGTGAATTAAAAATTCCTGATTTTTAAAAATTATGCCAAGCCTTAGGAATGTTTATTAGTAAACAATGTTAGAAAAAGGTAAGTAGTGGAGGAGAAGGAAGGAGGAATGAAAGCATAATATATATGAATATATATATATGTGAATATATATATAACTATATTATTTTTAGAGGACTGTGTAGTAAATTGTTAAGTATTTGAATGTCTTAAACTAATATTGTTTCACAGTTCCAGTGGAGAAACCTGGCTTATAGAAAAATGGCAACATTCTTTGAGAAACCTGCAAGACAGAGTCCCTCTTGCCCATTCTAGTTTCTTTCAATTTCTTCTGAAATATTATTCTACTCTGATTGGATTTGCACACGCCTTCACTGATTTCAGAAGTCTATTCCATCATTAAAACTGAAAGAAATTTCTGTACCAAGAGTAAAGAGTAGCACATAGCTCCATAAAGAAAATTTATATGTGGAAATAGTAATCTTCTAATTTGTAATCATTTGTATATGGTGTGAATGTACAGAAATAAATGGAAATTATTAATTAAGGTAATCTGGTCCATGTATGTGGTGGAGAAAATCTAAAAATTAGACTTTTCAATTTTGTTTAACAGTCTCTCCTTAGTCCCTAGAACAGGGTTAGGTACAGAGTCACCTCTTACATTTCTATTGTACTAATCAATGAATAAATCAATGGAAATTTATGTCAGTTAGTCAAAAGATTGGGAGGAACTTAGAGATACTCTTTTCAAATTCTTCACTGTATACAAATGATAGGGTCTCTGTAGTGAGGAGTGGCGGGCTGCATCCCACCACTCGGCTCCTGGCCGCCCGGCTAGCTTTACCCCGAAATAATTACATGAAAACTGTATTCTTTTAAACACTGCCTGGCCCATTATTTTCAGCCTCTTACTCACATCTTGACTAACCCATATCTAATAATCTTTGTAACACCACGAAAAGTGTCTTACTGGGGAAAGATTCAGCACATCTGACCTGGTGGCTGGCTTCATTGCATCTCTCTCCCTGAGGAGAGGCACGGCAGTCTGCCTCACTTAGGAGAGGCGTGGCAATTGTCTGAGCCATCTACCTCACTTCCTTTTCCTGTTCTGTCTACTCCACCCACCTAAGGGCTGGCCAAGGCAGTTTCTTTATTAGCGAATGAAATCAACACAAACAGAACACTGTCCCACATCAGGTCTCTCATAAGTTTTCCTTCTGAGAGCCCCGTTCTTCTTTACAATAAAAAGCAGTGACACTTTCAGCAACAATAAACATAATGAACAGAATTGAGGGCACATAGTATTGTGTCTCTAGCTTAGTAAAATGTAATCGTCTTTGATGTCATAAGTGATAGTGCTATACGTCCAAGACAGCACACAATGAAGGCACTGTTGTAGCAATATACAGGGACAATGTTTCAGAAACTTGACCTCAGAGGGAGTTCCCTAAGTAGAGCCTGCAATATAAAAACAAAGTATCTTAGAATATTAACATGTCATTTCCAGAAACAATTTTTGATGGTTTCCCCAAGCCCAGGCTGGTATAAAACTAGCTATTTATCCTAAGTTGGCCTGTAACTTCTGATCCTCATGCCTCTACTTCCAAAATCTGGAATGCCTGCTTCTCCTGCCTCCATTTATAAAGGATTACAGTCATAAACCACAACACCAGGTTTTAGCAATAAATTTTACAATTTTGACCATATCAAAGACTCTTGCCCTCTAACTTCAGAGACCTATCATTATACCCAGGTGTAACACTTGACTTTAACAAAAATGCTATACTGATCAGAATCAACTACTTTAGTATATAAAATAAATCACATATGAATACATAAATCTATCTGCTTATATCTGTCATATAACTTTTCACCTCAATATACATATTAGCAAGAGATTAAATATTATTTAAAGTTATTCATAGTAGTATGATTTTAAATTGATTATACTGTTTTCTCACCTAGCATCAGCTATCTTTATAAACTACTGTGCAATTCCTCTCTGATACCACTTCTTTAGAATCTCTTTATGTGCACAGTGATGGCTATTACATGCCTTTAATCTAAGCACTCTGAAGGGAGAGGCAAATTGATCTCTGAAATGAAAGTTCGAAGCCAGCAGGTCTACAGAGAGAGTCCCAGAGCTACAGAGAGAAAATCTCAAACAAACAAACAACCCCTCCAAAAAATGAAAAAAATTATTTAGGTGGGAGGAGGCAAATAGTTATGGAAATTTTACATGTTGGTACTGATATGAATGCTGACAATGCATGGGTGCTCCAATAGCCAAAAATATGCCAAAGATAAAACATCTGACAGAGAACAAGACAAGCAATACAGTGAAGCCAGATTTAGAAAACAAGAGTAGAGAAACCTACACTGGAAAATACTCAGAATAAAAAGCTGGAAATCATAGGAATAGAAGATCTCTGAACCTTTCAATATTCTGTTTAAGTCTTACTGCTGCATATACAAGCAACCATTCATCTGTTCCTATTCTTTCATTGATGCCCAACAGTCATCTTTCTTTCATATGTTTTATTGCATAATTTACTCTGGATGTTAATGCTTTTTTAATTTCTGCTTCTTCTTTGCTTTGGATTGCAAAGATGAGGACTCAGTTTTCTAGCAGAATCAGTGGCCTTAATTGGTCTACACTCAGATCAGGATAAAGAAATTATAAATTAATAGTGAAGCAGCATTCCTTGATACTCCCCTGCAATCAGTTAGCACACTTTATGTGCCAGTACAGAAATGACCATTTGAAGTGTCAGAATGCAGACCCAAAATCCTTGGAATGGAAGGGTGACCTGGTTCACATGAGGATGGAACTTCATAAAATACCTAAAAGTCTTATGATTAAGCTTTCCTAAATCCTTGCCCTGAGAGACCTATGGGGAAAACGAAACCACCATTTTCTGGGGTGTATTTGTTGCTGGATTTGAATTGGTACTTAATAAGAAACCCTAATAAATCTGGCCCTACATTAATGAATTTTTGGCTGAAATCTGACTCTCAGAAAATACAGGAGGTCCCTGAACACATCCTGTGGTTATTCACCAATTTCTAAAATGTATTATTGGGATAGATGTAAATAGAAGTTGTCAGGATTTACCCATTGGTTCCCTAAACTGTGGGAGGGAGGATATTATAATTTTAAAGGCTAAACAAAGCTACCTCTGTCAAGATAAAAAGTGAATTAAAACAGTATGGCATCCCTGGTGGAGGTGCAAAAATTATTTCTACCATTAAGAACTTGAAAGATGCAGTGTTAGTGTTTCCCACCACATCTCCTTTTAACTCTCCTATTTGAGAGTACAGAAAACAGAGGGATCATTGAGAATGACCAATAGCTATTAAAACTCATTCAGGTAGTGATTATTATTACAAATGATATATGAAATGAGAGGTGGTATCCTTAACTGAGCAGATTAAAACATTCTCTGACACCTTCCATATACACATTGATGAATCGTACACCACTTTCCCAGTACCTGTCCATAAAGACCACCAGAAGTTGGAAATCCCAGCAGCATACTTTTATATTTTTATCACAAAAGTATATAAACTCTTCAGTCATGTGTCAGCTCTTGGTTAGAAATGAGATGGAATATCTACCTCTTCTACAAATTATCATATTGGTGAACATATTGACAACATTATGCTGATTAGATCAAGTGAGCAGGAGGTAGCAATCACTTTGAAATCATTGGTAGCATATACATGCATCAGAGGATGGAAAATACATCAACATATCAGGGGCCTTGTACCTAAGTAAAATTATTGGGAATCTAGTGTATGAGGCATGCAGAGATATTCATTCTAAGATAAAGGATAAGTTATTGCACCTAGCCTTTCCCACCAACAAGAAAGAAACACAACTTTAGTGGGCCTAGTTGCATACTGGAGACACCACATTCTTGGGTGCACTCTTGCACACATACCTGCTAACTTGGAAAGCTTCTAGCTTAGTGTGGGATCTGAAACAGGGATAAGTTCTCCAACAGATCCAGGCTGCTGTAAGGCTTGTTCTACCACTTAGACCAAATGATCCATCAGATCCAACGGTTCTTGAAGTGTCAGTGGCAGATAGGAATGCTGTTTGGAAACTTTGGCAGACCCCTGAAGGTCAATCACAGAACAGACATTTTGGATTTTGAAGAAAGACTCTAACATCACTTCAAGACAACTGCTTTTTCTTTGAAAGTCAGCTCTTGGCATGCTATTGAGTCTTAGTGTGCTGTGGGACAACGGTCTCTTATCTTGTCACTTGTATTATTTTTCTATTATTATTATTATTATATTGTTATTATTATTATTATTATTATTACAAATTTTCACCTCTTCCCCTCCTCCCATTTCCCTAACCCTCCCCCCATTCTCCCTTCCCCTCCTTCTCCAGTCTAAAGAGCAGTCAGGGTTCCCTATCCTGTGGGAAGTCCAAGGTCCTCCCCTTTCCATCCAGATCTAGGAAGGTGAGGATCCAAACAGACTAAGTTACCACAAAGCCAGTACATGGAGTGGAATCAAAACACAGCGCCATTGTCCTTGGCTTCTCAGTCAGCCTTCCATGTAAGCCACATTCAGAGAGTCCAGTTTGATCACATGCTCCATCAGACCCAGTCCAGCTGGCCTTGGTGAGTTCCCATTAGATTGGCCCCACCGTCACAGTGGGTGGGCGCACCCCTAATGGCCTGTCTTCTTTGATTATGTTCTCTCTCCTTCAGCTCCTCATTTGGACATTGGGAGCTCAGTCCAGTGCTCCATTGTGGGTCTCTGTCTCTATCTCCAGTTCATTTAAAAATAAAATGCAAAGTTCTAGTCCTTGAAAGCTACTATTACAAACTGTTTAGAATAATTAAGAAATACAGATGATTAGTCAGTCATCTCTAACATTTAAACTTGTAGCCAAGTTAGGTATATTTTCAAGGTTAAACAGAGATAAGTTTTAGATAGATGATTGGTCTTCAAATACTACGGAGATCTACAGAATATGGTATTTAAGATGTTTTAATAACATAAGGCCTTTAGGGACAGTGATGCACATTTGGCCCTGATAGCACCAATCTAATTCAGAGAAGATAATGAGAATGGAGGAACCTATATAGGAAACTTGTTTGCATGTACCAAAACTAGCTACTGGGTAAAAAAACTGCACTTGCCTTTACTGCTTATAGTACATTGTCAAATTGGACCAGCATGTCATGAAGGATGTTAACTGCTAAACTTTTCCAAGAAAAGATAGATAGATCCTTCAAAGTTCCTCCTTCACAGAAAAAGTTTGTCAGATTTTCTAGGCCTGTATACCAAAGATGCATGCCTGGACATTGCAGAACAACCTTGGGTGATTCATGGACCTCTTGCTGGGGTTTGCTTCCAAAATCGCCCAGTCTTTTTTTTTTTTACTAAGAACTGCTTAATCTGTTTTTTTTTTAATTTATTTTCAACAGTTTTGTCGTTTTTTAAAGATGAGATGCGTGTCCAGAGGCCCCTGAAAAACTGCAGTCAAATCTCTGTAATCGCACTGTGACCATCTGGGCTTAGCTATCAGCCTCTGAAAGGAGTCAAATGCCTTCCTGTAGTGAGTTTAATCGTGCTGCGCCAGCTGATTTCATATAGACAGACATCTGGATCTCCCTCTGATCTACTGCGAGTTCCAAAGCAGTGTGGAAGGAAGGCAAGGCACTGTTGATTTCACACTCTATTTGCGGGATACTCCCCTTGAAGAACATGAAGAGTGAGGGTTTGGGATAAGCAGCTTCGTTTTTGAGAAGAATGTTCTTAGCTTCGCCCAGGCCTACTTTGCTGTCACTGTTATCCAAGAAAAAAAAATGGCAGACAACGTGTTGTACCACAACAAAGCTAATCTTTCAGCCTGTTTAGGGACTCCTCAGTCACCCATTCAGCTACTATGTGATTATCATTTGAAACATCAAAAGAAAAGGGCTTCTTCTGATACAACGTCTGAAGGGCATTGGTATCCACATAGCACTTATGGTAATTCTTCCAGGCTTTCCTAAGGATGCACCCAACTTTTATATAGGTGCTACAGATTTTTTATTCCTTTGCATGAAGAAGCAGAGAGAAAAAGAAAAATAAATGGTGATCTCAATGAGGTAATGCAGACAGCCAACTTTCTTTGTTTTCTATAATTTTGGAAGTGACTTGCTCTGTGCTTTCTGTTTACATGGGTAATAGTTTATCCTTTTCCAGTCTCTGATGGAGTTGAAGACTAAATAGTTGTAATTTTACAGTTTTCCTTGTTACAAAATTCAGAAAAGAAACTTACAAATGAGATGTAAAATTTATAAGGTTCATAGACATAAAAGCTTTAGTTGTTTATCTCATTAAATATTTTAAGGCCTAAAGGGGTATTTTTTGGTTGGTAATACTAGTTAAGTTACAAAACTTTGGACTTAGAAAGGTAAGAAAGATAATACAATACTTTCTCTGAAGACAGAGGCAGATTAATTCTATAATTTCTGTTATTCTAGAGAATCCTGACAAATGTAGTACCCCATTCTGCAATTTTTATCCATTTTCTTTTGTTTTATACACTATGGAAAAGAAAAACAGCTGAAAATATCAATTTGCATAACCTCTCTTACTCAGAATGTGGAAAAGTCAAATCTACTATTTCTAAATCATTTCAAAAGAAATTTTTCTTCTGTTTGTTTTGTCCAAATAAAAGCATAGTTTTTTTGACCAAAATCACAATTCCTTTCATTTGAGTGCTTAACCATATAAGACACATTACTATCTATTTATACATTTTTAATTGAAAATACAAAGAAAGAAAGAAAAAAGAAAGTAAGTCTATGTATTCCTGCTATGAATAATTCATCTGGCTAGTGTTATAAAGTGGGTTAGATACATTTTTTCCTCAGGCACTACTGAGAATTTGATAGTATGTCAAACACTATTGAGATTTAATCCTTGGCTAGAAGGGAAATTTAAGGATTAATTTTGTTCTTATTGTCTGTCACAAAATTGACAATTTTCATAACAAATGAGGTACTGAAACTTCCAGCCTTTGAAACAGCTTCTTATATAGAAGGAAATTTATCTTAATGTGTCACTAATGAGGATGAGACCTAGCTTAGCAAAGAACCCTTTCTCATTTATGGAGTTAAGTGATGATTCTTGATTTGCAATTAACTTACAGAGGCTGTACAATACTAAATGTCCTGAATTTATTAGAACAATCTTTTTATGCAGATTTATATTATTGAATAGGTAAAAAGTCACATAATTCAATCCTAATATCAAATAAAAGCATCATGGTACTTGTATACAAATATAAACATTCATGTAATAGGATTGTAGATCTATGTATAGTTCTCACTGATAAACCACCTGTTTTCTGACAGAGTTCTGCAATATGTTGCAGAAAAGGCTGGATTTTCAGCAAATGGTGCTGATCAAACTGGACTTCTTATATGTAGAAGAATGAAACACGATCCTCATCTCTCACTCTGCACAAAACTCAACTCCAAATGGAACAAGCATTTCAGCATAAGACTCAGATAAGGAATATAATATTATGCTTGAATTCATTAAACAGGAAAGGACTTTACAAAAAGAAGGCGAAATGGATAGGCATTAGGATAAAATTAATACAAGTCAGTCCATGAAACCAAACAGAAAATTGTTTCTACAATACCCATTATTCCCTTTGAACACCAACAATGAACTTACTGCAACAAAATCTCAATGTATTACTAAAACTTTTTTTCTAAACTTTCCTAAAACACATATGTAGTTAACAATTAGAAGGTGATCACAGAGAGGGCTGTCAAGAGAGGGGGTGATAGAATATAACTTTATAAAAAAAAGGCATTGATATTGCTCAAAATGATTAATAGAAGGGGAAAGGTTAAACAGGCAGGTATGGAATGGCAGGTTACAGGAATGGACAGATATCATTAAAGATCCTTCAAAAAAGTAACATGAAAAGTAACCTACTACCTATATGGAATAAACTATGTTAAAAAGCAGTAACAGTGTCTCTACAAGTTACCACAGGCTAACTAACAAACAGGCCAATTGCAGAAATTTGTTATTTCTCATTAAGTTGTTGGCTTGCAGCATTTTGCAAATCTCCAACAAAATTTTAGAGACCTTCAAACTTTACAAGCAATAGTATTGGTTACCCTCTAACTTGATGGGAAAATTTTCTTTCTGGAGATGGCACACACTTGAGTCATAAAACATTCAAGCTGGGAAAGACCTGAAAGTTTCCTTCCTCCTGGATAGCTTTCATCATGTGGAATGTGCTGTTTTCACCACCAGAGGAGAAAAGTAATCACTTTCCCAGTTGTAAACTCTATGAATAACAGTAACGACTGGAATTGCAGGATATACCCACAGGTGCAATAGTAACTCACCACTTTCATACTGATTACATTACCATTCCATGAGATGAAATCCAAACACTGATTCATTGCCGAGCCAAAATCACCTGACTAGACAGGTCAAACGCCTTATAGGAAAACCTATAACAGTTGTTTGGTTAAGTAGGCATAGTTAAAAAAATCTAATACCCCATTATTATAACTATAGATTTCTACATTATCTCTAAATCTTCATCAGAAATTCAGTATATGGTAGCTAACTCAGAGATTTAGAATTTGTCTAGTGCACAGAATAAAATACTGCACAGTGTTCAGCCAAAAAGGGTATAGTTATCTTATACAGCTTTCTTTACTCAAAGCTGAGTAATTATTGTGTAAGAGATACCAAAGTAACTTTAAAAGTCAGAGGTGGTAAAAGACCATAGGAAATATTTTCTAGACATAGAAGGAGCCTGTATATATGAACTCACAAAGATATGAGGAAACAACAATCATGCCAAAGTCACGCTAAATTCCTCCAAGATTTTGGAAGGTAGGCATATCATACCATCAACTGAGGAGCTACAGGACATTGAGAGCTGCTAGGAGAGAAGAAAATGTTCTCTTCAATATTCCTGCATCTTATATGTTGGTGAACTCTTTCTGCTTTTGAGATCTGGTATGGATAGTTGATATATCCAGTTTCACTCTATTAGCGAAAACTGATTTTGCCTCTCCCACAAAGCACAAGAAAGATATCCAATTGTTCATAATTTAAAAATCCTATTAAAAAAAACCTCTAAACTCTTTGATATTGGAAAACAAAATTAATCAGAAAAGAAAGTGTAAAACACACTTTAATCATCTCAGGACAAACTCATCCAGATGAGATTTTTATTTATAACATCGATGATGAAAACATAAGGACACCCACAATTCTTTTTATTTTATGAGCACTGGTGTTTTGTCTACTTGTATGTCTGTGGAACGGTGCTGGATTCCCTGCAACTGGAATTACAAACAACTGTGAGCTGATATGTGGGTGCCAGGAATTGAACCACAGTCTTCTGGAAGAGCTCTTAACTACTGGACCATATGTCCAGCCTCAGGACACACAGGTTTTTTTTTTTTTTTTTGGTTTTTTTTTTTTTTTCGAGACAGGGTTTCTCTGCAGCTTTAGAGCCTGTCCTGGAGCTAGCTCTTGTAGACCAGGCTGGTCTTGAACTCACAAAGATCCGCCTGCCTCTGCCTCCCGAGTGCTGGGATCCGGCTGACACACAGGTTTATAAAAAAAAAAAAAAAAAAAAAAAAAAAAACGCTAACATACCGTAACATATAGACCTTTACACGCTATAAAGAAAGACTTCAATACCCCACTTAAAAATAGATGGTCATCTAAACAAAAACTTAAACAGAAAGAAATTCTAGAGCTAACAGACATAATATATCAAATGGACCTAACAGATACCTAACAGATATTGAGATACTATTTCACAGGAACACAAAGAAATATATCCTCTTCTCTGGGCACCATGGAAATTTCTACAGAGTTGACCACATATTCAGACAGAAGTCAAGTCACAACAGATTATTGTAAGTTGAGATAACTCCCTTCAGCCTATCAGAGCCCCATAGATTAAAGCTATATATCACCAACAATAGAAAAAAAGAAACCTTATAACTACATGGAAATTGAACAACACTGTGCTAATGACTACTGGGTCAAGATGGGCATAAAGAAAGAAAGTAAAAGGTTTCTAGAATTCAAGGAAAATAAAGGCACAGTATACTCAAACGTATGGGAGATAATGAAGATTGTTCTAAGAGGTAAGTTCACCGACTCTTTGTCTACATGAAATAAAGAGATCTCACACTAGCAACTTAACAGCACAACTGATAACTCTCAAAAGAAAAGTAATCACAACAAAGAAGAGTAGATGGTAAGAAATAATTGAACTCAAGTCTGAAATAAATAAAACAGAAACAAAGGCCAATGAAACAAAGAACTGGTTCTTTGACAAACTGAATCTGATAGGTAAGCCCTTATCTATACTAATTAAGAGAGAAGGAGAGTTTAAATTAACACAATGGAAACTGAAAACTGAAAGGTGTGACATAACAATAAGATTATACACCAAGATTCAGAAAATCTTAAGGACATACTTAAAAAAACCTGTACTCCAACAAATTAGAATATCTAAAAGATATAAATAATTTTCTTGAAAGGTACCACCTAGCAAAGTTAAATCAAGGTCAGATTAACAAATTAAACAGATCTATAACCTCTAGTGATATAGAAGCAATCATTAAAGAAATTCTCATCCTATAAAAGTTTAGTGCCATATAGTTTTAGTGTGGAATTCTATCAATCTTTCAATGAAGAGTTAACATCAGTACTCCTAAAATTCTTCCACAAAATAGAAACAGTAAGAACTTGGTAAAATTGATTTCATGTGGTCACAGTTACCATGATTCACAAATCAAATAAAATCGAAACAAAGAGAATTACAGGCAAATTCCTCTATAAGCATAGTTGTAAAAATACTCAATAAAATATATGCAAACAAAATCCAAGAACATATCAAAAAGATCATCCAACATGATCAGTTATGCTTCATTCCAGAAATGTAGAAATGGTCATTATATGAAAATCAATAAATTAAGTCTACTATATAAAAAAACTGAAATTAAACACACACACATATCTCATTATATTTATAAAATTCCTTTCACAAAATCAAAGAGTCATTCATAATAAAAGTTCAGGTCACCTTAGGGGTACAAGAGACATACTAAAACATAGTAAAAACAACTTACATTAAGCTTATAGTCAGCATTAGTTTAAGAGAGAAAAACCCAAAGGAATTCCACTAAATTAAGGGACAAACCAAGGTTGTCTACTGTCCTCATTCCTATTCAGTATTCTAAATGAAGTCTTAGATGGAGCAATGTGACAACTAAAGGAGGTCAGGGATACAATTTAATAAGGAGGTACTCAAAGCATCGTTATTTGCAGATGATATGATAGTATACATAAGTGACCCTAAAAATTCTACTAAAGAGCTCCTATAATGGGGGAACAATTTCAAAAACATAGCTGGATACAGAACTAACTCACAAAAGTCAGTGGCCTTCTTATAAAAATTAACAAATGATCTGAAAAAGAAATAATTAGAAACAGCACCTTCATATTAACTTCAAATATAAAGTATTTTGGGGCAAACCTAGCCAAGCAAGTGTAATACTTGTATTATAAAAATTTCAAGTCTTTGAATAAAGAACTCAAAAAACATATCAGAAGAGGAACAGTACTATCGTGTTCATGGTTTAATTGGATGAACATAGTAATAATGGTCATCCTACACAAAGCAAACTACAGATTCAATGCAATTTTATTAAAGTTCCAAAACAATTCGCCCATTTTGAAAACATAATTCTCAATTTTACATGAAAACATGAAAAATCAGGGTGGCTGAAGCCATCCTGAACAATAAAACAAGTCGGGGGGGGGGGGGGGGGGGCTTAACATTCCTGATCTGAAATAATGCTACAAAGCTATAGTAATAAAAACAGTATAGTATAGGCATTAAAACAGATATATTGAGCAATAGAAACCAATTGAAGACCTGACCTTAAAAGCTACATACCTATACACACCTAATTTTTGATAAAGCAGTCAGAAATACACACCAGAAAAAAGGATAACATCTTCAACAAATGCTCCAAGTCAAACTGAATGTCTGCATGTAGAATACAAATAGATTCAAACTTATAACCCTGCACAAAAATCAAGTCCAAATGGCTCAAAGACCTCAGTATAAAACCAGATGTTGTAAACTTGGTACAACCTGATAGAATAGACACTAGGGAGTAGCATCAAGTTTACTGGTTATAGTTTGTTTGTTACTGTGGTGTGGTTTTACTTTGATTTCTTGGTTTGAAGGATATTGTTGTTGTAGTGGGTTTTTGTTTGTTTTTTTGAGAAGTAAAGTTTAGCAGGTAAGAAGGAGGAGAGGCTTTAGAAGAACTTGGGTGAGGGAAAGATATGATCATAACACACACACACACACACACACACACACACACACACATATATATATATATATATATATATATATATAATTAATTTTTAAAAAGAACATTGTCCCTGAAAAGCTGACCAATTTCAGGTGAAAGGTCACACATCCAAGATTGTATGGGCACCATAAATAAGTCTTGATAGGTTTAAAAAATATCTTAAAAAGTAAAGTGGTTAAGGAAGGGGAAATTTTTCTGAGTGGAGTAGGGATAAAGATTGAATACATTACAAATGTGTTTTAACAACAAAAGAGTTAAGAATAAATGATAAAAGAGTAATTCAAAACATGTTAATGTGCAAACCCCTCCTTTATGTGAAAGGAGAGAATAAGGAAAGCTAGGAAAGATAATGTGATGAGGTTGAAAATGGTATCTTTGGAGTGTCAGAGCCATTCAAATTAAAGAATGAAAAACAAATACATGCTTGGAAAAAAAGAAAAGACAAATACATGAGAGATAAAAGCATTGAACAAAACTTAATATGTATTAATGACTGTTAACTTATTAGTTGATCTTTCAATAGATATTATATGTCTGTCAAATCTGTCTACTACAGAAAATAAAACTGGTGCCTGACAATGATAGAGTTTGATTATTTCCATTAAAGTTGTGGTCAAGAAAACATGCATTTCTTCAGTTTTTGCTCTTATTATGCTGGAAAGTTAAGTAGGAATGTTAGGATAAACACGTAGATTATTGAATCTACCTTTAAACTAAAAAGCAACTGCTAGTTTCAAATATTTTACAATGGTAAGGACTTTTGTACATTGATAAATATTTAAGGTTATTTTTGTTATAACATTCTGTACTTATGTTTCTACTCTTGCTTAAGGTATTATACCTATGCTATTCATTTAAAATTGTAAATTTATAGTCCTCGAAAGCTACTATTGCACACTTTTTAGGAAAATAAGATAAAAATCTAACTCTTAGTAAGGGTTTAAATATAAAGAGAAATAAGCTTTATTTAACCTCATGTATTTTAGATATATAGCTGGTCATCAAATTCTTCTGAGATCTACAGAATATGGCATTTAGGATGTTTTAATATTATAAGGCTTTGGGGGACAGTGAGACATATTTCCTGCTGGCAGCATCAATCTAATTCAAAGAAGATAATGGGCATGGAAGAACCTCCATAGGGGGATTGATTTAATGTGGCAAAGCTAATCACAGGGAAAGAAAGTATCTTTGTCTAGACTGATGATAGTATGCTGTCAGAACTGGACAAGGATTGTCAGCTGCCAAGCATTGCAGAGACAAGAGGCAAGTCCTTCAAAATTACTGCTTCACAGAAAGGTCTGTCAGATATTCTAGGTCTGTAAACCAAAGATGGATGCCCCAACATTGCAGAGTAACCTTAGATGACTGTCCAGGCAGCCAGCTCTCTCTGTCATTTCTATAATTATGGAAGTGGCTTGCTCTGTACTTCCTCTGGTCTTGGGTAATATTTTATTCTTCTCAGGTCTCTGAAGCAGATGAAGACTAAATAGTTATAACTTTACCATTTCCTTGTCACCAAATTCAGGAAAGAAACTTACAAAAAAGATGTAAAGTTAATGAAGGTTGAGAGACATAAAAGCTTAAGGTGTTTGTCTAAGAAAACGTTTTAATGTCTAATTTTTTTTTAGGTTGCTAATACAGAATATTATAGAAAGTGACTTAGGTATAATATTTTGGACTCACCAAGATAGGATAGATAGTTGGGTTCTTTCTCAAAAGTTACCAAATACAAATGGACAGGACATTGTGATTTTTACCTGATAATTGTTCTTATTGTTTATAGTTTTACTATGTTAGAATTAAAACCTTTCCTTTATAATTAGACAAAAGGGGGGAAATGATCTTTTTGTACACACTAAAGATAGATATCTTTTTAACCTTGTTGGAGGAGGACACTTGTTGGCTCCCAGCTATTCAGCCCCAAAATAATCCCACAGAAACTGTATTAATTAAATAACTGCTTGGCCCATTAGTTTTAGCTTCTTTTTTGCTAACCCCTACATATAAATTTAACCCATCTCCATTAATTTGTGTATCACCATGTGGCAATGGCTTACCGGGTAAAATTCTGGCATCTGTCTCTGGCAATGCTACATGGCTTCACCTGAATCCACCTTTCTTCTCTTAACATTCAGTTGAGTTTTCCCCACCTAGATCTGTTCTTCCCTGATTGGCTATAGGCTCAAAGCAGTTTTTTTAAATTAATCTTTAATAAGTCAATCTTTTATAATTAATAAGAAGTCTCTGTGTCATTATTTGGGAGATGGTAGTCCAAAATAGGCTGAAATTCAATTAAACAAATCACATAGATAAGAAATATAAAATGCAAAACATGAAGAATATAGAGCATTTTTATTATTATATGTAAAATTAGGTGATAAAAATCTGAGAGATCATGTATGTTATAACTAATTAAACTAATTTAACTAATTAAAGATAGAGTATAAACAAGCTCTGAAATACAATGGGAACAGTGACAGCATTGTTCAATTCTTTAAGTAAGCAAGCTTCACATATTTTCTTTTGGTTATTCATTACAAAACTGTCATTCAGGAAACTATATATTTATTTATAGTTTATATATATTTATAGTTTATATATAGCTTATATATGTAAAAATAAAATAGATTCAGTGGGTTATATTTATATATTTGTGCATATATATGCACTTATGTAACAGTACTAATAAGAGAGACTCACAAGAGATAATGCAAGGAGGTAACTTAGAGTGTTTAGAATGAGGGAAATGATAAAATTATATTTTAATTTAAAATGTATTAAAAACAATAAATATATATAGTGTTTGGATTACCATTGTATTTTTTGAAAGTTGATATTTAAGTTTGATCTATCTATATCCTTTATTGCAATGGTACCATGAGTACTGAATACTGCGACTTTCTCATACTCTTAAAATAAGTTTCAGATTATATACCTTCACTGTTTTCAAATATGCATGCATATTCAAATGAATTTTAGTAGCAACTACAATGTTAAAAATTCACTCTTCTCACTGTTATTCAACACAGGAGTTGAAGTCTTCAGAAATAGGACAGATGAGGAAAATAAAGAGAATACATATAGTGAAAGAAGAGGCTAGAAAATAACTTTAGTTGCAGATGGCAGGGTACTATACACAAAAACTTCTAAATACTCATGGGAACTATTCTAAGAGCTGATGACTACACTCATTAAAGTAGCAGGATAAAAAATAAAACATAAAATACAGTATCTTTCATATATACAAATAACAAATACACAGAGAAAGAAATCAAGGCTACAAAATCAACTTATATGCCTACATACACACACACACACTATATATATATATATATATATATATATATATAATCAAAAATAATTGTAAGCAGCATGCTATTATTATAAAACTTGATAAACATACTTGAGGAACACAAAAGGAAATCTAGATAGATTCTTACTTAAATTTTCAAGCCGCATGATTAGAAAGTTGACATCTCATATCAAAGGAATACTGTTCAGTGGGCCAAAGGTGTTTTTATTACAAAAACACATGCTGAGCAGTCATGAATACCCGAGTTCAAATTCACAGCATCTGAATAAAGTGCAGCCTATAATGCCTATAATCCCAGGCCTGAGAAAGCAGAGACAACCTTCCTCATTACTATTGTTCATTTTCTGTAAAAATGGACTAAATTTCTTCATTGCAGCTGTATATGTTTTGATTATAACTTTTCAAGTTAAACAATATCATTATGTTCATACATTGGGTTTTATTATATTATTGTTAACTTATGTGGGTTTTATAAAACTAATTAAATTTGTATTATACTGAGAAATAAAACAAAACAATAGATAGAATAGTGCCCTGCTTCCCAGAGTAGGGATAGTAGCCTTTTTCTCAGAAAGCACAATCTTGAATTTATTGGTTATGAGAAACTAAGATTTATATTTCCATATAGTAAATTCTGTCTAAATACTCAAGGCAATGAGGGTCATCTGACCAAACTATGCATTGCCAACATATTCAAGAAAGACTCTGGGAAGTACTACTATTATTTATGTGACTACTTTTAGATCCTCACATAAATAGCAAGTTACATCTAGGTATTCTGAATATCAAGTTGACTCAGTCCCTCCAAACTATGCACAAAAGAAAATCACACAATCAGGAAAATCTGGACATCTAACTGACACAGCCAGAGGAAGCATAAGGGTACAGCGTGTCAATATATGCTCCCAAACTGGCAGGCCTTGAACAACTGACCGCAGTGGACAACTGTCACAGCCTTATGGAGAGCAAAACAATTAAATGGTACAATACTGTGAGAATCAAAGCAATGTTAGACATTATGACCAGAATTTGTAAACATATGACAGCATGAACTATGCCAAAGCCACTCTAAATGATCCGTCATAAACATAGTCCCTTGATGACAGGTTCTACTATTTAAAAGAATTCATGACCTCTGGTGCTTTATCAGAATAATTTAAATGAGGACAAATAAAAATCTAAATTATTTCACCACTGATACACTGCTCTGTTGCTAATTTAAAAAAGGTATATATTGCTTAATATCTTTTTCTTTCTTTTTTTATTGAAAATTTCCATCTCCTTCCCTCCTCCTCCCCCTTCTCTCCTCTCCCCTCCACCCATACCCCCACTCCCTCCCTCTCCAGGCCAAGGAGCTATCAGGGTTCCCTACTCTATGTTAAGGCCAAGGTCCTCCCAGCTCTCCCCAGGTCCAGGTAGGTGAGAAACCAAGCTGACAAGGCCCACACAGAGCCCGTCCATGTCGTAGAATCCAAGCCCATGGCCAAAGAAAAACATATAGTAATCCTCCTCGATATTGGAAGTAGACAAGACCGCCGGACAAAAATTGGGAACTTGGGGGTGGGGTGGGACGGGGCCAAGGGCAGATGGGAAGAGAAAAGTGTGAAGGGGAGAATGGGGAGAGCTCGGGGGAATGGGATGCTTGGGATATAGGAAGAGTGGATATTGGAGCAGGGAAGCATATATCTTAATTAAGGGAGCCATCTGAGGGTTGTCAAGAGACTTGACTCTAGAGGGGTTCCCGGGTTTCCAGGGAGATGCCCCCAGCTAGTTCCTTGGGCAGCTGAAGAGAGGGAGCAGGAAAAGGCCAGATCCTATAGCCATACTGATGAATTTCTTGCATATCACCATAGAACCTTCACCTGGATGGAGAAAATGACAGAGCCCCACATTGGTCACCGGACTGAGCTCCCAAGGTCCTGATGAGGAGCAGAAGGAGGGAGAACATGAGAAAGAAAGTCAGGACCGTGAGGGGTGCGTTCACCCATGGAGACGGTGGGACAGAACTAATGGGAGATCACCAACTCCAGTTTGAACGGGACTGATGGAACATGCGACCAAACCGGACTTCTCTGAATGTGGGCGAAGGTGGAGGCTGACTGAGAAGCCAAGGACAATGGCCATGGGCTTAATAACTTTTATAGTGAGTTAAAAGCAAGTAATTGCAACTTCTTAGATAAATAACATGCAATAAGTACTAAAATAAGTCTTTCATCAGTGAGACACTACAGTACAAGATTGCAAACATAGGAGGGACATTGAAGATTATAGAAAGTTGACCGTTTCTGTTAAACTTTTTATTATGTTCTTGATAGCTGTTAGGGAAGTCAGTTAAGAATAAAAAGTGGTTCTTACAATGTATCTGAAAAAAACATAGCATAAAATACGGAAACTGCAGAAATAAACACAGATAGAACTAAGCTGGGTGTTAATTTTATGCATAGTTTTAAGAGTAGACATCATGTGGAAGTATTAAATAGATATGTCAGGAAGATAATTTTGAGTGGGGTGTGTGAGTAAAGATCTTTTCCCATAGAAGAAACAGCAGTATAAAATCCCTAAAGAAGGTGGACCCAGTGTCTACTGGAAATATTGATCCTTACAGTGGTGGAGAGTGAGGAGAAACCGGGAATCAGGGAGAAGAAAGATGAAGGGAAGAATTGCTGAGAACCACACAATCTTGAAAAGCTACAGTATACATATGTCTATGAATTTGTGTGATATTTGAGAAAAACTGTAGATCAGTGAAAGACTCAGCCAACTCTCATGACTGAGTTACATTTTAACAGGAGTTACAGTGGTGGCTTATTTAGGATACACTACTAGGGAAACTGGAGGAAAATGACTGTGGGTTCTTGCACAAATCAGATGTCTACTCTTAAAGAACTGCATAAAATTAACACCCAACTTAGTTCTATCTGTGTTTATTTCTCCAGTTTCCGTATTTTATGTTATGTCTTTCCAGATACATTGTACCAGAGAGGGGTGAAGTTAGGGAAGGGGCGAAAACTTCAACGCTCACTGGAGGGCCCCTTATATTTGTCTTTTTACTGCAACAAAACTTCAAATCCAAGACAAAACAAATGTTGATACACACTGAAACAGAGGGACTTGGGAATATAATTTTAATCTCCCCCTTTCATGGTGTTTTCTTTTCTCACATTTTGATCTATTTCTTCCCACCCTAAAACAAAATCACTAATGTGGAGTGAAGATACACATCACTTTAAACATTCAGCGGCTGTCCTACTGCAACACAGCATTGCCTTGTACCTGAAGCTAGCAGCAGGATGCAGACAGCATCATGCACTGCATGTCTTCCATAAAGACACATAAAACTTTAGCAGTTAAGAGGAGAGAGCTATTAAAACATCAACATAGCAGAAAACCATTTTGCAGAAATTAAATTTTTTTATGTCAGGAGATTTTTTTCTCAAAGAACAGATTGCATTTCCGATTAGAGATGGGGGGAAAGTTCATTAAAATACTCATTTAAATAGGGATGGCTTGCCTATGAGTCAGCTAAATGCACAAGAAAAGAAATACATGGTGATTATGTATAGACTGAAGTGTAGAACTATTTTTCCATTTTTTGTAGTCATGTTTCCTTGAAATTGAAAATTTTGTGGCCACTTATAACAAATTTTCAGTTGAAATCATTTATACTTTCCAAGATGAATAAATGAAGGTAAAAAGTAAAGGATATTTTATTTTTTGAACCGTGTTGATTCCTTCATCAACTAAAACACAGTTCATTTACATGCACTGATTACTATAAAGGTCTTCAATGCTATGGGTGGGCACATTCTTCATCTGAGATCTTGAAAGTCTAAGTTGCATGTTCAGATTTTAAAACTTCTATTTTATTTGTGTGTGTGTGTGTGTGTGTGTGTGTGTGTGTGTGTGTGTAGAACTGCTCATTCCACAGCATGCTTATGGAGCATAGAGAACAACTCTCCAAATTTGGTTGTCTCCTGACACTTGTAGGATCCCTTGGTTGTTAAGCCTGAACTGCCACACCTCTATCCTGCTCACTAAGTTACCTCTTCAGCACCATAACAGTTCAAAAAGAAGACAGGCTATGAACACAAATGTTATCCTAATAATAATAATATGCTTTTATAATAGAGAGTTTATTTGTAATACATATTTTCCAAACTTCCTCCCACCACTTACAATATTTTCATTTTTATTGGAATAATTCTTAGACATACTTAATATTATGAATTTAAACAGAGTAATACCAATAGTAACTAATGAGGGGAATTAAAGAGTTGTCAGTATTTAAATTTCCTAATGTTTTTTTTTTATTTTATATATACAGCTTAATTTATGAGACAGAAAACCTTCCTTTCCTTTAGGTTTTCAAGACAGAATTACTCTGTGCAGCCTGGGCTGTCCTGTAGATCAGGCTGGCCTCACACTTACAGTGAACCACCTGCCTCCACCTCCTAGTTTTGGGATTAAAGACATGCACCACCACACCACACATAATCCTCATTTTTAAATATTGCTAACAAGTTAGATCTGTTAGTGATAAATCTGTTACTGTTTCTGATAAATAGAATGTTTTTTCACTATTAAAAGAGATATCTTTTGCTTTCTTACCGAGTATATGGTCAGTTTTAGAGAAGGTTCTCTTCCATGAGGTGCTGAGAATAAAGTATATTGTTGTGTGTGTGTGTGTGTTTGGTAGATGTCTGTTAAGTCCATTTGACTCATGATATCTCTTATTTATCTGTTAATTTTCTGTCTGCTTGAGCTGTCCATTGGTTAGAGAGGGATTTGAAGTTTCCTACTATTAGTGTGAGGTTTGACTTGTGATTTAATCTTTAGTAATCTTTCTTTTACATATGTGGGTGTTCTTGTATTTGGGACATAGATGTTCAAGATTGAGACTTCATCTTGATGTATTATTTCTGTTATGAGTATAAAATGTCCTTCTCCATCTCTTCTGATTGATTTTAGTTTAAAGTCTATTTTGTTAGATATTAGGATAGCAACCCTCACTTGTATCTTAGGTCCATCTGATTAACAAATCTTTCCTAACCCTTTGCTCTAAGGCATTATCTGTCTTTGAAGTTCAGGTGTGTTTCTTATATAAAACAGAAGGATGGACCTGCTTTTGTATCCATTCTCTTAGCCTGGGTCGTTTTTTTAGGTGAATTGAGTTCATTGATATTAAGAGATGTTAATTACCAATGGTTGTTAATTCCTGTTATTTTTTGGTAGTAGTATTTGCGTGTTTCCCTTCTGTGGTGTTTGTTGGTGTGAGGTTACCTGTTGCCTATGTTACCGTGGATGCACTTAACTTCCTTAGGTTGTTTTCCTTCTACTACTTTCTATAGGGTTGTATTTTTTGATAGGTATTGTTTAAATTTGGTTTTGTTATGGAATATCTTGTTTTCTCCATCGATGGTGGTAGAAAGCTTTGCTGGGTATAATCGTCTGGGCTTATATTCGTGGTCTTTTAGTGTCTACAACACATCTGTCCAGGACTTTCTGGATTTCAAGGTTTCCATTGAGAAGTCGGGTGTAGTTCTGATAGATCTGCCTTTATATGTTACTTGATTTTTTTTTCTTTTGAAGCTCTTAATACTCATTCTTTACTCTGTGTGTTTTGCATTTTGATTTTTATATGGTGAGGGGACTTTCTTTGCTCCAGTCTATTTGGTGTTCTGTAAGCTTCCTGTACCTTCATAGAGATGTCCTACTTGAGTTTGGAAACATTTCCTTATATGATTTTGTTGAATATATTTTTCTGTGCCTTTGGGCTGGAGTTTTCCCTCTTCTTCTATCCCGATAATTCTTAGGTGGTCTTTACATGGTGTCCCAGGTTTCCTGGATGTTTTATGTTAAGAGTTTGTTGGATTTAACATTTTATTTGACCCATGAATTTATTTCCTCAGTAGTATCTTCAGTTCCTGAGATTCACTCTTCCATCCCTTATGTTCTGTTGGTTATGCTCACCTCTGTAGTTCCCCTTGTTTACCCAGATTTTCCATTTCCAAAATTTTCTTGGTTTCTGTTTTCTTTATTGTCTCTATTTCAGTCTTTATGCCTTGAACTGTTTTTTTTTTTTTAACTGTCTGATTATTTTTCTTGGTTTTCTTTTTTTTTGGGGGGGGGGGGGTTTCGAGACAGGGTTTCTCTGTGGCTTTGGAGCCTGTCCTGGAACTAGCTCTTGTAGACCAGGCTGGTCTCGAACTCACAGAGATCCGCCTGCCTCTGCCTCCCGAGTGCTGGGATTAAAGGCGTGCGCCACCACCGCCTGGCTTCTTGGTTTTCTTGAAGAGATTTATTGTTCTTTTTCTAATTTTTGCTTGCCTTTTCCTCCATTTTCTTATAAAAAATTCATTTTTTAATAATTCTCCATCATCCATATAAAGTTACATTTAAAATAATTTTCTTCTGCCTTTTCTGGTTTAGCATGACCAAAATTTCCTGTTTTATGACCAGTAGGTTCTAGTGTTACCATGTTGCATTTTAGGTTGTTGAATTAATTCTTATATTGGCACCTACCCATCTCTTCCTCCACTTGATGCCGGCAGTGTCTTTCCCTCTTGTTCCAATATTTGCAGTTGCTGTTTGTGCTTTTGGGAACAGTTCTTGATGTGCTCTGTACTGTTACTGTCTGTGTGTCAGGGAGCTGCTGAGGTCTCGCTTGACCACTCTCCAGATGCACTTTCTTGATCTGCTCTTTCGTTTTGCTCATTTGGTTCACTCTGTACAGTCACAGCTTATGCTGCCGAGCTCCTCTTTTGGTTCTCTCTGTGTAGTTGAGGCCTGGGTTTCAGAGTTCTTCTAAGGATGCAGGTAATAGGAGGGCTTAAGGCTAGAGTGGGACTTGTAGCTTAAAGGGTCTGATAGATGTGGTGGGGATCTTGGAGAAGCTTATCTGTAGGTAACTTGCTGGTGCCTGGCTAGAGAAGGTGAGGCGGGTGGGGGAGTGGCCCAGGGTTTTGCACTGGTAAAGAGAACCTTGAGGGTGGGGTGCACCGATGGATAGGTGATCACTCATCTCTTGGTCCTCTCTGTAAGACCATAATTTTCAGAGTTCTTCTGAGGCCAAGGGGAACAGGATGGTTTTCACATAACATTTTCTTATTTTAAATATGGGTTTTGTTATGTCGACTGTATTTTGAAGCTTTCAAAACTGACGATAAAGTTTGTTTTGAATAAGAAGGCAGAACTAACTACTAGCTCCATGAAATTAACCATGAAGGTTTTGGAGGACTGAGATCAAACAGACACAGGAAGTAGTCAGGTGGGCTGAGAAAGGTTCTTGTCCCTTTTATTTAGAGGAAAAAAGAGAGAGGAGGTCACTGGTTGCTTCTCCACTGCTTCTCTAATTATTAGGGTTCTTTTTTTAAAAAAGATTTATTTATTATGTTTACAGTATTCTCAGTATTCTGTCTGCATGTATGCCTGCAGACCAGAAGAGGACACCAGATCTCATTACAGATGGTTGTGAGCCACCATGTGGTTGCTGGGAATTGAAGAGCAGGCAGTGTTCTTTACCGCTGAGCCATCTCTCCAGCCCCAATTATTAGGGTTCTTACCCTGATATCTGACTCCTGTATTTTTGTTGCTAAAGAATAATTAGATAAACCTGCCTACATTACAATGAGACATATCTACCTGCTCCTAGCAGCACTGATTTACCTCCAAAAGAGATGATGGGCATAGAAGAACCTCCATATGGTGGTTGCTTTCTTTATGGCAAAAGCTAGCCATTTGGGCAAGAAACTGCCCTTGCCTTGATAGCTGACAGTATACTGTCTAAACTGAACCAGTAGAACACAAAGAAAAGCTAGTGGCAAACTTTGCCATGGTGGGTTAGGAGAGTCCTTCAGAAATTCTTGCTTCACAGTAAATTCTGTCAGATATACTAAACCTATAGACCAAAGATGGATGCCCCAATGTTATATAGAATTCTTAGGGTGACTCTCTAGGCAGACAGATGTTTCTTAATATTATAAGTGGCTTGTTCTGAATTTTCTGTTTACTCAAGAAATATTATATCCTTCTGTGGTATTTGATGGAGTTGAAGACTAAATAGTTAAAGTTACAATTTTCCTTAGTTATGATAGAAGGTAAATTATGTACAGAGCTTTAGACTCACCAAAATAAAAGAAATTATAAAGTAGTTTCACCAAATATGCCTAATATAAATTGGCTGGATATTACAAAGGTAATTTTGCCCAAAAGTGTTCTTATTGTTTATAGTTTATTATTTTTGACTTAAAAACCTTCTTATTTAGACAAAAATAAGGAAATATTATGGAATATTCTTTTACACCTTGTGAAAATATTTCACTTTAAAGACTTTAAATAAGAATTATTTAAATAAAATTATGTAATTATTTAAATTAATTATTTAATTATTTAAATAAAAACTTTAAATAAACTAGCCAATAGCTAGTTTGACAAGATTTTGGTATCAGAGAGAGCACTGGGAAGAAGGATGGTGATGTGAAGAGTCACCAGTAAGACAGAGAGGAAGAAGCATGAGGAGTGCAGAGTAAAGATAACAAAACCACATAAAAGAAAATAGATAAGAGATTTGGGTTGATTTAAGTTTCAAGTCCTAGTTAGTAACAAGCCAAAAATATGGCCAAGCTTTTGTAATTAATAAGAAGTCTCTGTGTGGTTATTTGGGAAGCTGGCCATTGGGACAGAAAATCTGTGACTACAAAACACATACTAAATTGAAATGTAATTGCATTCAGTACTACCTTTGTTTCCTTCACCAACCCCTCCCATATGCCTATTGTCTCATATAGCTTCCTTTTAATTGAATATATGTATATGTATACACACACATACACACACTCACATCACCTGATATGTGTCATTTTGGGTTTTTTTTGTATGTTTGTGGTCACAATTGAGACAATCACTTTGTATTGAACAACCAGTTAGAGTGTTTATCTCTTGGAGAGGCTAATTATTCCTCTCTCAACAAACACTTTTGCCTATTGGTCTCTTTTAAACTGGAAACCAATGAGATAAATTTTTTGCATTGTCACATCTATTGGTATTCTTATTATCCAGTTCTTGATTTTGAAGTCATATCTAGGAGAAGGTAATCTTACAAGAATTCTTGGGCTTTTGGATCTTATATTCAGTCTACTCTTACTTTATGATGTTCTCTGACCCATTGATGTAGGAACTATGTTGAAGAAAAATCTGTTGTTCTTGAGTTCACCAATAATTACTAATCTCTATACTGTAGATTTCTGTGGTGGTCTTTACTGTTACATAGATAATGTTCTTTTTTTTTTCTTTTTCTTTTTTTTTTTTTTTTTTTTTTTGGTTTTTCGAGACAGGGTTTCTCTGTAGTTTTTTTAGAGCCTGTCCTGGAACTAGCTCTTGTAGACCGGGCTGGCCTCGAACTCACAGAAATCTGCCTGCCTCTGCCTCCCGAGTGCTGGGATTAAAGGCATGCGCCACCACCGCCCGGCTTAGATAATGTTCTTTTATGAGCAGTTGTAAATACACTAATCTTTGGATATAATTATGAGATTTATAATTTACTTAGGTATCATGATGATCTAGAAAAAGGTAGTAACAACGACCTCACCAGAACCTAGTAGTTGACTAAATTTCTAGTACCAGACATGTTTCCTTTTTGATGAATAGAGTTCAAGTCCTTTTAAAGAGCTGTTGGTTACCACCAATATGTGGTTGCCAATATCACATATATATGGCTATCTTGCTTTACTATTTAGGTTTATGACCTATCTTGTCACAGTTAAAGTTCATATGTGTCAATAATGAGTGGCACTATGAGTTCGCTCCTCTTCCTTAGCAGTATACATTGCTCTTTCTGGCACTATGAGACAGAACAAAGAATGGAGGCTATCACACACACACACACACACACACACACACACACACACACACATGTTCTACACACATATGAGAGTCTATATAGAGCTATATATACGTGTGTGTGTGTGTATTATCAAACAATTTTGGTGTTATTTTTCATCTTCCCTCATTACCCTGAATTGATCTCCTTTCATCACCATCAGTTGGAGCCCCCTCAACATTTTTAAATTTCTTCCTTTCTATCATCAGTGCTGTGTTGATCTCTCAAGCTTCCCCATCCCTATCTTCATGATTGTATACTTTCCTTATTTCTGAGATTTTCACATTTGAAAATCTGGATGTTTAACCAAAGATAAGAAAATGAGAAGTGGCAGTATTCTTTCTGGTTCTGAGTTACCTCACTCAATAAAATTTTCTTCATGTATATTCACCCACCTGCAATTAATGAAATTTAGTTTAATATTATTATTTAGTATTCTCCATATCACTTTCCAGAGTGGTTACAGCAGTTTGGAAGTAAATCAAGAATAAGGGTTCTATTTTCCCATAAACTATCTTTCCAAATAACTAGTTACTATATTCCTTGACTAAGTGTATTATTTTAGTTGCTCCTATTTCATTGATATATCCTTTGATTTTTATTATTTCTTTCTCTCTCTTGGATTTGGTTTTCTTTATTTCCAGTTTTCTAAAGTCATGAAATGTAACATTAAGTCATTTATTTGTACTTTCTGATTTTTTAAGTAATAAACCTCCCTCCTAGAATTGTTTTTAATAAAAAGCAGATGTTTTATTATGTTGTATTTTCATTTTTTCCAGGAAGTTTACCATCCTATTATCTTACAATAACTAGTCCTGTACTGATCCTTCATTTACTACAAGAAGAGGCTATAACTGAGAGAAAACACTTAGTCTGAAGTTTCTTTGGGTCAAATCTCTTATACCCACCAGAGTAATTGTATACTCAGGCCATGACCTGAGTATAGTCGGGGTAAATATGATGGACCCAGATTCTGGAAATATCTGACACTAGGGGTGGTAGGTACTGATCCCAGTAATTAAAAGTCTTGGTGTGTCACAGAAATCCCCAGTCATCCATTAGTCCACGTGAAGTTATTCCCAGAAGATTTGGGGGGTCTCCTGTATTTTGTAATCTTTCCCACCAGGTGAGATTGGCTGTAGGAGGTCGATGAACCCACCAGATCACACAGCAGTTCAGGTAGCCTACTAGAAAATTCCATAAGTATCCCACAATGATAAGGAAGTAAGTTCTTGGGAACATGTACCTTGCCTAAATCCTAGGTTAAGGAACCTTCAATGCAGATATTGCTGACTGACAGTGTACAACCCATCTAACAAAGGTTCAGTGAAGGTTTTCCTTGACGTCTTTGACCACAACCAGATCACAAGAACAAATTGGAAGATGTACCATTGCTCTCATTTGGGACTTTATGCCTGATCTCTAGGATAATGTGTTGGAATCTAGCTATAAAGATCATATGGGATAAAACTGGACACCGTCCAATAATATGCCATGTCTCTCTTAAAGAAGGGTGTCTAGGCAAAGCTACAAAAGCACTTGTCTCCAATGTTCCTGGCATATTCCTTTTCAGTAACACATTGTCCTCTAAATATTTGTGCTCATACCTCTCTTTATATTAGTGCTTCCCTTGACTGGAGGAGGTTCTCCTTTCAGTAGTTGTGAGTTAAGGCAAAGCTTATAAGTGTTTTAAAAGAAAAAAGGTGCCAAGAATCAATAAGTATTGCTCATCCCTAAATAGAATATTTATATCAACACCCCAAGGCTCAGTGACCATCAAGTAAGAGGAAGAATAAAATATATTAGGTAGTAGATGTGGGATCCCTAGAAAATACTGTCTCCTGAACATGGTAATTTGCACTCATAACATACCCAAGAAATTTGCAACTTTAAGGCAAAAAATATCATCTTTCTTGCAGCATTAATCTGACATAATTGCTTATATTTTTTAAAGAAAAAATCACATCTAGTTTGCTTTCTATTGACATGATAAACAATGATATGAGGCAATTTGGCAAGGAAAGAACTTGTTTGACTTACATTTTCTTGTAATTGTTCATTATCACTTAAATTCAGGAAAGGAGTTCAAGTAAGAGAATTGTGGGACCTATGAAAGAAAGCTGCTTAAGGGTTTGTTTTCTAGATTGCGGGTGCTCTGTTATTGTTCTTATAATGAAATTATATTCACTAGTTGTTATGTTAAAATAATCTACACAAGATAATTATAAAAAAATCACTGTAATTGGGCCAGTTAAAAGATTTTTTTTTAAATAATGACCAGACCCCGAATAGGCTCACACCTTAAAGATATCTCTTAGTGCTGAAACTAATGTGTATAGCAATTATTGAAGACAATATAACAAATACATCACCATTTGGATGGGGGATTATATCAGTGAGGGGGTTTAACTAACCTTTCAACATGTGTCTTTTTAAGAGCTTAACAGTAGTTTCCAGATACTATATGACAATTATTTTTGTTCACACTTCTGTAGTTATTTTAGTTTTATTATGTTAAACATACCTGGGCCATGGTTCAGATCAGAGACAGTCCCTGCCACGGCAGATATAGCTATTTGTGGGCAGAAGACTGAAGAGTATCTAGGAAACCACACAAAATAAGGTAAGAAAAATGGTATATACCTGAATCATTTTATTATGACATAGGACCACCTGCTCAGAATTGACAAAGTTAGTAGGCAGGATCTTCCCTCATTAATCTACAATCATTAAAAAGGCCCCAGAGACCTAGCCACAGGCAAACCAAATCAAGGAAGCTCCCTATTTGGTATTCTTTCTAAAACCTCTGGAATCTATCAGTTTGACAACTGAAGATAACAAGGAGAAAACATGAATAGGAAGACGAGGTCATGTTTTAGGTTCCTTACAGATAAGAAGGGAAATTTGACAATAGATGTGCACAAGATAAATTGTTAACATATACAAAAATTTCAAAGAATAAGTGAAAGCCATTCTATTTTTAAAAATATACCAAGCCAGGCAGTGGTGGCACATGCATTTAATCCCAGCACTTGGGAGGCAGAGGCAGGTGGATCTCTGTGAGTTTGAGGCCAGCCTGGCTTACAAGAGCTAGTTTCAGGAGAGGCTCCAAAGCTACAGAGAAAACCTGTCTCCAAAAAACAAATCAAAAGCAAAATGATGTTATTAAAAAATAATTCCACTTGTGGGCAGATATTACAATATATTAAAATAAAATTCTTGAAAAATTCTTTTCCAAATACCTTTTGATACTTTTTACAGTTTTATAAAAAAAATCAAAAGTACCTTAATAATAATAATAGATAGGTGAGTAAACAAATAAACAAACAAACAAAAAACTGTGTGTGCATACCATGGAACCCTCTCTGGCAATCTTACCTGCTACGCCCACGGCTGTCACACCTGTGTAGCAGAAAAATGCCGCTAAGGTGATATGACGCTGAAGGGTTGGGGTCTGCGCTCCCAGGAGCTGAGCCCCAGGCGGTTCCCTGGCAATCAGCCACAGTCATGATTCCTGATCAGCAAACTCGCCCTGGCTAGCCCTGGCACTGTATTGAGCTTTCTGTTCCTTCTTTGTTTCTGTATAGTTCTTTTATCTTGCCAGCAGATCAAGAAGTTCCAGGACATTACCAATAATAATAATCAAACTACTGAGACATATTGGACTCTGGCTCGCTCTCTGGGAAAACTTATGGATACCCTAGAACAAAAGGAGCTCATGATGGGAGAGGCTAGCCAGAATGAGAAACCCCCAGGTGCATTTTAGATAAGAGAGAAAGGCAGGATTCTTGACATTAAGAAACCAATTATTCACCATCGGAGCAAGCCTTGGGAGTATAACCCTAAAGAATGGTGTTTTGGGTTACCATGAGAACAGATATGATTTAGGGCTATAAGAAAATAGTTGGTTAGTGGTGTGAGACAGATTTCAAAGAAGAGCTCTGCTCACCTGGCCCTAACCACAAGACATACTGGAAACAATCAATTGTCTGTAATCAATTTTTCTCATGTAAAGCTCTTGATTATTGCCTGTAATCATTCTTCTCATGTAATTTGTTTGCCAACTTCCTTCTGTGATCCTATAAAACTGATGCTTAAACTTCAGTAAATTTACAGCAGCATATTCAACCTTATTGAGTGTGTCTGTCTGTCATTTCCTCGCCGATTCCTGATTTCTCCTAGCCTTCACCCCTGTTCTCCCGCGGTCGGTGGTCTCCACGAGAGGCGGTCCGTGGCACTTACCAAGAGAGTATCATTGTTTTTTACCGCTGAGTAGACATCTTGAATTTTGCAGGCAAATGGATGGAAATAGAAAACACTATTCTGAGTGAGGTAACCCAGACCCATAAAGATGAACATGGGATGTACTCACTCATATTCGGTTTCTAGCCATGATTAAAGGACATCGAGCCTATAAGTTTGGGATCCTTGAGAAGATAATAAGAAGAATCTCCACCTGACGATAGATGAAGAAAATGACAGAAAAAAAAAAAAGAGTATCATGCCTTTTGCTAGAGCATAGAGGACTCTGAAGACATTTTGTTGTATGAGCAAAGCCAGACATTCATCTCAAACACTATGTGACCTAACAAAAACATTCAAACAAACAGGTTGTAGAAGATATTGGCTGAAAAATGGAAATCAAGATGAAACTTGAAACGTAGACACGACTCTTAGAGACCTGTTTGCTTTCATTTATCTCAGTCTATTGATGGGGAACCTGCTTTAGCCAATGGCCTTTGAGAGGCTGGACCAGGTTGAGGGGTGATTTGGGGGCCCAAAAAGCCATGGTCCTACCCGAGCGCCCCTATCTTCCCTCACTCCACACCAGGATGTTGGACCCCCGTTCCTGTTCCATAAATTGTCCTTTTTAATAAAGAAAAACCTTAATACATCCTATTCTGAGCTAGTGTGGGATTATTTGATTCATGTCCTCCCCCCATCTGTCACATCCTGACGTGTTCTGCTTCAGTCTATATTGTACGAAGTAAGTTTGTTTTACCTAATTGAGAGTCTAAGAAGGGCCATCTTATAGATCAAGTTCCTCCTCCAATTGAAGCGGTCTTTTCTGAGGGAGCCTAGTTAAGTCTCAGAAATAAAGCAAAAATGTAAAGCACCAGAAACTAAACAACTAACAGGTCTCGGGTAATCTCTGAAAGATAAAATCTTCACAAGGCCCAAAGGGAGGTTATAACAATTAGAAGTAGAGCAACTAGGGAGTAGTAGCAATCAGAGAAAGAAACCTCCAATTTATCAAGCTGCGTTCAATTCTTGCAGTGAGGTACAAAGACGCAACTTTTAGGAATCATTATCTGTCCTAGACGAGGATTTTGCTGTAGCTACCTTTGAGTCATTCATGCTATTGTAAATAATCCATCTTTCATACTCTTGCAAGTAAGTCTAACATGTTTATTAATTTATCAAGTTGAATGAATTGCCTCCCCCCAGTGTGTGAATGAATATGTGTGTTTGTATATATTGCATTCTGGTGTATGTTCACAAAACTTTGTGGATTACGCTTGAGGAAGATGCCAAGTGTAGCAAGAATTCTAATTGATTTTAAGAATAAAAACCTGGAGTCAGATATTGTAAATGCTGAAAGATCAGAGACAAAAAAAACGAGCCACAGACACTTCTTACCTTAGCAACTTCTCAGCCCAATGTGGGCAAGGATTCTCTCTCCGTGAATCGGCAAACTGAACACACTGAGCTCCTATCTCCTTCTGCCCTGTAGTCCTCTCTCCTTCCAGCTATATCCCTTTCTGTCTCCACATTCCTAATGCTAGGATTAAAGGCACATGACTCTCAAATACTGGGATTAAAGTCACCACCACCTGACTCTGTTTCTCTCTTAGACTAGATCATTTTTTTTTTTTTTTGTATCCCAGCGTGGCCTTGAATTCACAGAGATCACTCCGCCTCTGCCTCCCAAGTACAGGGAAGGCAGCTATGCTCACCACTATACCGCCAACGCTGTACAAGTACAGGGATTAAAGGTTTATGCTACCATTATCTGTCCTCTGTGGCTAAGTGGTTGTTAGCTTTGCCCTCTGATCTTCAGGCAAGCTTTTTTGTTAAAGCACAAACATATTGCCACCAAAACAAGTGTTCTTTGAATGAATCTCAGTGTTATTCTCTTAAGACTCTGCCTCTTATTGAACTTAGACTTAAGTTGTCAGGCATTAAGCACCAAAAGTCCACCTGCTGCTCCACGTTCCACTGCTCTATATTTATAGGAATACGTAACTAAACTATGGTTTTTTTTTTTTTTTTTTTTTTGGTTTTTCGAGACAGGGTTTCTCTGTGGCTTTGGAGCCTGTCCTGGAACTAGCTCTTATAGACCAGACTGGCCTCGAACTCACAGAGATCCGCCTGCCTCTGCCTCCCGAGTGCTGGGATTAAAGGCGTGCGCCACCACCGCCCGGCTTAAACTATGTTTTTAGTCGCATGTTCCATCAGTCCCATTCCAAGTGGACTTGGTGGTCTCCCATTAGTTCTGTCCTGCCGTCTCAGTGGGTGAACGCGTCCTTCATGGTTCTGACTTTCTTTCTCATGATCTCTCTCCATCAGCTCCTCAATGCGACCAAATCGGACTCTCTGAGGGTGGCTGATGGTGGAGGCTGACCGAGGAGCCAAAGACAATGGCGATGGGCTTGGTCTCTACGACATGGACGGGCTCTGTGTGAGCCTTGTCAGTTCGGTTGCTCACCTTCCTGGACCTGGGGGGAGTTGGGAGGACCTTGGACTCGGCATAGTGTGGAGAACCCTGATGGCTGTTTGGCCTCAGGAGGGAGGGAGTGGGGGTGTGGGTGGAGGGGAGGGGAGGGAAGGGGGAGGAGGAGGGGAGGAGATGGCAATTTTTAATAAAAAATAAATAAACTGGAAAAAAAAACTATGTTTTTAGATGGGTTCTAGAACTTTCAATTTAGATCCCATACTTGTGCAGTAATTGCCCTTAAGACTGGTCTTCTCTCCAGACTCTGAAATTATGGTTTGTTTGTCATTAGTTTCATATACACAGCATTTGTGCACAAGTAAGGAGGGAAAAAAATCACACACGATCTCATGTTTAACCTTTTTTCTCTTATTTTCTCTCTTTACTTCCTTCTCTTCCAATATTTCTGAAGATTGATCTCAGTGGGCAATATATTTGATCGATATCACTTGCTCTTCATTAAATGCTCTTCTCTAAAGAACGGAGATAAGAAACAGCTAAGGATAATAATTAACCTTAGGTTATTGTGTATGGTGTTAATAGAATAGGGAACCCTCCTCATCCTGTATCTTATTTGCCTCCATACCCTGATAGTTAACACCAATCTGAACTGAGAGTATCTAAACTTGAGATTGTCAGTTTTGTCTGAGTCAACTCCAGGCTCTGGCTGACTCCCATATTAAGGCAGAAGACAGAACATTTTATGTCACACTCATTGAATAACTCTTCGAGAAAGGGTGGTGAGGAAAATTATGCCTACCTTCTAGGCCTGAAGGGAAAAGACCACTCTTGGGCCTACAGTAAGCCTTTGTGCATGGACATTCATTTCTGTATCAGACTCCAAAACTGTGCCTGCTCTTTACTAGCATGGGAATTTATCTTAAACTTGATCTTTGAGGCACCATGTTCAAGCCAACGATGGAAGTTCATGCCTATTGTAGAGACTGACATAGTATGTCTTGCCCTGTAAGACCCACAATTCTGAAACCTTCTCTTTTCACAGACTTGTTCCAGAAAAAGATGCTCTCAGTTGGCATCTGCAAATGACACTGTAGCCTGGAGTTACGACCTAAGCCATAACCTCTAGGTTGGTTCCTGCCTATGAAGAGAAGTTCAGAGTTCAGACCTTTCTTTCTTTCTGTTGGTATTATCAATCCTGAATAATGAGGGTCCGTTGTGTTCTAGTTACTGTTCTTTTTTTTTTTTTTTTTTTTTTTTTTGGTTTTTTCGATTCAGGGTTTCTCTGTAGCTTTGGAGCCTGTCCTGGAACTAGCTCTTGTAGACCAGGCTGGTCTCGAACTCACAGAGATCCGCCTGTCTCTGCCTCCCGAGTGCTGGGATTAAAGGCGTGCGCCACCACCGCCCGGCAAATAATGATTTCTTTTCTTTTCTTTCTTTTTTTTTTTTTTTTTTGGTTTTTTTTTTTCGAGACAGGGTTTCTCTGTGGCTTTGGAGCCTGTCCTGGAACTAGCTCTTGTAGACTAGGCTGGCCTCGAACTCACAGAGATCTGCCTGCCTCTGCCTCCCGAGTGCTGGGATTAAAGGCGTGCGCCACTGCCGCCCGGCCTAGTTACTTACTGTTCTTATTGGAAATTAGGAGATGTTCAGACAAATGTTTTCTGCCTTTTGACCTTTCAAGAGGAATGAATTATGGGAGCATCCTACAAGGTACACAGTAGAAATGCAGTGCTGAATCCCAGTCCACTCCTGCTCTCATGGGTCTCTGATTACTACCCCTGTAGTGTAGCAAAACAGAGCAATTTCAAAATTCCTTTTTCCTGGCCTTTGGTATACTTGTTCACAAAGGCTTACATCACTGAGTTGATGTGTAGAAGTCAACACCCTGTGTTCTGGAACTTTACCTCCCCTATCTCTTCATGGACTGCTGATCATCCTTAATTATGGTGCACTGGTGAAATAAACAATCTCTAAAAGAAATTGATATGCTGGAGCTTGTCGGCAGAAAATATGCAGAATAATTAAACTCTTAATGACATTCCTGTAGCTGAACCCAGTTGCTAGAGGGTACTAAGAAATTCAAGATGATGGTAGTGACAGAACTCCATATCAAAAGGTAGGAATATAAAATATTTTCTAAGTTATATAGAATTTATTTATAAAAACGTTTTGCTTTATGAATCATGGTACATATGTAATTATGAAATGAAATATGCAGTTGATGTTATTAATTAGCTCAAATATTTTAAGACTTAAAATATGACGTATAAAATCAAAGTAGACACAAAATAATACCTGCACGAAAATTTAGTTTGGCTAGAGTAACTTCTCATAAAAAGTGATAGTAATAATTGCAATAAGAAAATTAAATACTTTTCTGTACTACTTTCTCTCAAAAGGGGTCACTAATATAGCAATAGGCTGTGGGCTGAAGTCTGCAAATGAGAAAATGAGTAAAAGACACATGTTGCTATTACACAAGTCAGTGACATAGGCTCTTCTTAGCTGTAAACTTTCTCTAACCTACTGGTTACTGTTCTTTTTTTTTAAATGGTAATCTCAGCTCACCCTCCCTTCCACCTTCCCCCTCTCCCAATCCTCCCGCCTACCTCTCACCCAACTCCCCATCTGCTTCTCAGGGAGGGAAGGTCTCACATCAACACATTGATTTAGAACAAATGTCTTCTCCCTTGGCCTAGGCTGAACATGGTTTCTCTTAATAGGAAATGGACTCCAGAAAACCAGATCATTTAGTAACGATTCTTCCTGATTCTACAAACTTCCCAAGCACCCACTTTTACCTGCTTTAATGAGGGCCAGATCTATCTTATGAACGTTTCCTGGTTGTCAGTTCAGAATCAGTGAGCTCCCACTAGTTTGGGTCAGCTGTTTCTGAGGGTTTCTCCATCATGGTCTTAACCCCTTTGCTCATGTTATGTTTTGCTTAAAATGACTTATATAGAGACGCCTTCAATTTCCTTGCTTTAAAGGGTTTCTCTAAAGAATAGTACATCTCTGGAATTTTGAACTAACTCTAATGTCAGGGTGGGGCAGAGCTAGTGATTAGTGTTGCTACTTGAAGGATCAAATGAGAAGGGGCCAACAGGACAGATTTTCTGTGATGATAGTATTGATCCTTTCTAAAAGCATAAACTCCCTTGTTTCTGCTGTAAATATTTTCCAATGATAAAAATATTTTTCCTTTACCTTGCCTACTTTAATATGCAGTTGGTAGACTGTTTAGAAATGATTAGGAGGTATGGGCCTTGTTGAAGATGTTATGTCACTGTTTTGGGCTTTGATGTTTCAAATATCCTTGCCATTAAATGTAAACTCTCACTTACCGCTCCAGACCATGCCTGCTGCCCGACTTTCCACCATGATGGAAATGGACTAGCCCTCTAAACTGTAACCAAGCCACCAATTCAATGTTTCCTTTTGTAAGTTACCTTGGTCATGGTGTTATTTTGGGCAATACAACAGTAACTATGACACTCAGGAATAAAGAATATATTGATAATGAATGTGTACACTTAGCATTTTTGTTATATGTTTTTTAAATTGTTTATCCTTTAAAGAAAAGAAAAAAAATACAAGTTAAAAATTTCAATTGGAAGAATACCAAGGAAGAGCAGGTGTGTGTGTGTGTGTGTGTGTGTGTGTGCATACATTATTATCAACCACATAAAATGAGAAACATAAATTATTCTGCAGTAGAAATTTTTAATAAAAAGAAAAAAGAAATTTCAAAGCAATGTAAAAAATTATTCTGCAATTCAAATGGAAAACAAGAACAAATACTGTAAATTAATACTGATCATTAAAGTCAAAGGTGCGTGTACTTGGGCATCTATAATACAGGTGCTGGGAAATGGGAGAAGTGACATAGACAATAATTTAGAAGCCATATATTTATATATTTATATAGTTTATGACAAGCATGAAGCATTTTGTAAACTGTTTCAGAATCCTTATAACAAATAGTTTCTCTGGCAATTCTACACTGGTTCTATTGTTGTGAGGAGTGTGAAATTATAATACTGATAGTTTCTTCTTTATCTGTTCTACCTCATACTCTCTGCTAGACTCTTTGCATGACACCCAAGCTCCTTCTTTCAAACATTCTATGAAATATGCTGGACTTTGAGTATGATTGAGATTTGAAGAGTTAAACTCATATTTTGAGCCAATTTTCTTATGTTGAGTATCAAGTGATAAGCAGTAATTCTGTGAAATTTTTCATTAGAAATCCTGTGAAATTTTTGCTTCTGAGTTGTGATGATTTTCCTTTTCTTAGTGTATTTTCCTCTCAAGTATGCTTTTATTGTAGTGCTCATGTGAGTTTGCTTATGTAATAAATGGTTGTAAATTCATTCACACAGAATTATTCCAGTCACAAAGTAAATTTTCTTTCAAATATCCTGGTCTCTAAGTAGTGAGATTCAGGGCTGTGGATAGTGACATATTGGAGTCTGAATAATGGCACACTGGACTCTGCATCTTGATGCTGCTCTTTGTCTATCTGTGAAATTGACATTGAGCAACTTACTTAGCACTTCTAAAAGCTTATTTTCAGAAAGAGGTAAGCTTTGCTATATTGTGAATCACAGGCCAGGATTTTTTTTTCTTTTTCTTTCCATGGTTTATTTTTTTTTAATAAAAATTTCCATCTCCTGCCCTCCTCCTCGCCCTTCCCTCCCCTTCCCTCCACCCATACCCCCACTCCCTCCCTCTCCAGGCCAAGGAGCCATCAGGGTTCCCTACTCTATGTTAAGTCCAAGCTCCTCCAAACTCCCCCCAGGTCCAGGTCCAAGCTGACAAGGCCCACACAGAGCCTGTCCATGCCATAGAATCCAAGCCCATCGCCATTGTCCTTGGCTTCTCGGTCAGCCTCCACTGTCGGCCACATTCAGAGAGTCCGGTTTGGTCGCATGTTCCATCAGTCCCATTCCAACTGGAGTTGGTGATCTCCCGTTAGTTCTGTTGCTATATTGTGAATCACAGGCCAGGATTTTTTTAAAAAACAATTCTAGCCTGTCTTGGCAGAAATGGGGGAAATATGAGAGTATGAGAGAAGAATGACAAGTGTAAAAGAAAAGCCTACTTTGAATAAGAAGTAATAATAACAACACAAATAAATCTTGAGAAAAAAATCTTCCAAGTTTCTGGTTTGCCATATCTTACCATTGTCCAATATTGTTGGTAATAAATTATGCATATTTTAATCAATTGAGAGGTTTTTTTTTTACAAATTTTATGTTGAACTCAATAGCCCTACCTTTAAATGTCCTAGAGTATTTAACCATTTTATATAATTTACATGTCAAGATGATACAATATTTCTTGATGAGAGCCATGTGTTATTAAAATTTTGAATGGTCAGGAAATACTGAGTGAGGAAAAATAATTTATGACTGTTTTTTCCAGAGAGGTAAAAAGAATGCTTTATGTCAACATATGTTTGTTTATACATATGTTCAACAGAGAAGAGACAGAACCTTCTGGTTTCAATTTGATTTTATAATTTTACATACATTCTGAACATTCTTTGAGACTATGATTATCCATTTATTTAGTGACTTTTAATATTCTGTGTATAGATGCCTAAGAATTTTTATGAATTTATTACCAAAGCGACTCTATCCCAAAGCAGATTTATTGTTCCTTTGTAAAAATACTGGAATAAAGGCATTTGTTAAAACATGTAAGTAAGAGTAAGAGAAATTTGTCATCCTGTCAGTTAAATTGTGGGGAAACTAATAATATGAAAGTTCACTACTCATTTGTAGTTTATTAATTACTTTATGAGTCACTTGTTTGTGCTCTTATACAACTTCAGAAATGTTTTTAAATATCATTTAATTTATAAATTTGGGTGTACAAGCCTTTTTGCCTGCATGTATGTATGTGTACCATATGTATCCAAGTCCTCTTAAAAAAAAAAAAAAAACAAGGAGCTTAACTACTGATCCAACTTGTCATCCCTAAAATTTGGGGAATTTTATTATTTCATGAAATTATTTTAATCATTTCTCATATTCTTCTTTTTTATAATTTTAGTTTGTATTGTATTTTATACTGTTTCAAAAATTCTCATAAATTTTAATTTATCTCATTGCAAGAACACATTAAACATATGGATAATGATTTATATTTTATCCCCAAATTGATGGATTTGACAATAAAGCTAATATTGTCTCAGTTTATATAACAAATATTATTTTTAAGAATCTTCAAAATTGATTTCCAAACATTGTACCAGTTCATTAGAAACTCATGATTTCATCCAATGCTCCATACCCCTTCCATCTGATGTTATAAGCTACAAGTCCTACTCTGCCCTCAAATCCTCCTGTCTCTTGCAACCTCAATGGAACTCTGAAACATAGGCTGCTACTTCACAGAGAGTACCAAGAGGTGAGTGATACTCACCTCCAGGCCTAGGCCTTCCATTCCAGGGCAAAACCCTGGGCCCCTCCCCCATCAGGCACAGCTTCTCTAGCCAGCCAGTAGACAAGCTTCTTCCAGGTAGGCTGCTCCAACACCCCCATACCATCAATTAAATCTTGTAAGCTACAACTCCCACTCTGTTCCCAAACACTCCTATCCCCCACAACCTCAGAAGATCTCAAACATACAGACTGTTAATTCACAGAGAAAACCAAGGGGTAAGTGATAACCCACCCAGCTAGACACCACACTTTCTAGGTATTCCATACCAGGAAAAACCTGGGCCCCTGCCCCACCTGCCTCAGCTTCTCTAGCCAATAAGCAGGCAAGTTTTCTGTAGGAAGGCTGCTCCAACACCCTACCATGTCTATCAGACCCTGTAAGCTATAAGTCACACTCCACTCCCAAACCACAACCTAAGAGGAACTCTACAAGAGCTAGTTCCAGGACAGGCCTCGAACTCACAGAGATCCGCCTTCCTACAATGCAACTACACAGAATGAACAACAAGAGAGAACAGAAAAAGGAACCCTGAAGTACAAGCTGAAATTATACAGAGGACTGACATAAGAAATCTGAAGCACAGGTTGTACCTTCAGATTGGACCAAGAGAGCAAAGCAAGATAGCAGGCCAAGAGAGATCTCAGTAGCTCCCTGAGACACAGGTAGCAACAGTACAGCGCTGACCAAGACCAGTTCCTAAAGACACAGACAAGTACTGTAAGGAATAGACCAAGAAGCAAAGACACTGCCAGCAGTGGAGAAAGAGATGGGTAGGTACCAATGCAAGAATTTTTAGGCTGATTGCAACCTAAAAGGCCACATGATAACACCAGAACACAGTGATCATACAACAGAAGGACTTGATCATCTTAATCCAGAAGAAGCAGAAGAAATCAATGTTAAATATAACTTTATAAGGATGATGGAGAAATTTAAAGAGGAAACAAAAAATTCTATTAAAGATATGGAGGAAAAGATAAATAAAAATGGAAGAAATCAATAAATATATCAAAGAAAACAAAGAAGAAACAAAAAGTTGAAGCAAGCAGTCCAAGACTTGAAGACTGAAACAAGGGCATTAAGAAAATACAAACTGAGGTAATTCTAGACATGAAAACTCTGTATAAACAAATGGGAAGTGGAGAGGCAAGCATAGCCAACAGAATACAAGAGGCAGAAGAGATAATTTCAGGTGTTAAAGGTACTATAGAGGAAAAAAGATTCATCAGTCAAAAAGTAAATAAATCCAACAAATTCTTAACCCAAAACATCCAGGAAATCTGGAACACCATGAAAAGACCAAAAGAGAACTTCAGATCAAAAGCACAGAAAATATATTCAATAAAATCATAGAAGAAAACTTTCCCAACCTGAAGAATGATAGACATAAAAAGAAACAACACCAAACAGATTCTGGTAAAAAAAAAAAAAAAAAAAAAAAAAAAAAAAGCCCCTTGATATATAATAATCAAAATGCAAAACATACAGAATAAAGACAAAATATTCAGAACTTCCAAGGAAAAGGTCAAGTAAAATATAAAGGTAGACCTATTAGGATTACACCAGACTTCTCAATGAAAACCATGAAAGCCAGAAGGTCCAGTATAGATATGCTGCAGACACTAAGAGACCATGTATGGAAGCCCAGACTACTATACTCAGCAAAGCTTTCACTCACCATTGATGGAGAAAACAAGATATGCCATGACAAAAACAGATTTAAACAAAACCTATCCACAAACCCAGCCCTAGAGAAAAACTAGAAGGAAAACCCCAACCCAAGGAACCTAACTGTACCCCCCAAAAAAACCACAAAAAACAAATAACCTTCCATAGCAAAACCCAAATAAGGAAAACACACATACACTACTATCAAACTATAACAGGAATTAACAACCACTGGTAAGGGTAATTAATATCTCTTAATATCAATGCACTCAATTCACCTATAAAATTACACTGGCTAAAAGAATGTATATAAAAGCAGAATCCATCTTTCTGTTGTATGCAAGAAACACAACTCAACATCAAAGACAGACATTACCTCAGTGCAAAGGGTCGAGAAAAGATGTTCCAATCAAATGAACCTAAGAAACAAACAGATGCAACTATCCTAATATCTAACAAAATAGACTTCCAACTAAAATCATTCAGAAGAAATGGAGGATATTTTATACTTATCACAGAGAAAAACCATCAAGATAAAGTCTCAATCCTGAACATCTGTGTCCCAAATACAAGAGCAACCACATATGTAAAAGAAACATTAATAAGATTAAATCGCACATCAAACCCCACACACATCAAACCCCAACACTTCACTCTCCACAATGGACAGAAAAACCAGACAGAAACTTAACAGAAAAATAAGAGAATTAACAGATGTCATGACTCAAATGGACTTAAAAGACATCTACAGAATATTCTACCCAAACACAAAAGAATATGCCTACTTATCAGCACCTCATGGAACCTTCTCCAAAACTGACTACATACTCACTAACAAAACAAACCTCAACAGATATAAAATAATAGGAATATCCTCCTGTCTCTTATTTTATCAACATGGAGTAAGTGAGAGTTTATCCACAACAATAATTGAAGATACCCTATAAACTCATGGAAATTGAACAATACTCAATTGAACCACCCCTGTGTCAAGGAAGAACTAAAGAAAAAAATAAAGACTCCCTAGAATTCAACAAAAATGAATGCATAATGCATTATGATACCTATGAGGCATTATGAAAGCAGTGTTAATAGGAAAGGTCATAGCAGTAAGTGACTACATAAATAAAGTGGAGAAATCTCACACTAGTGACTTAAGAGCACACCTGAAAGCTCTAGAACAAAAAGAACCAGACTTTTGCAGGAGGAGTAGATCTCATCTACTCAGAAATAATCAAATTAAGGGCTGAAATAAATAAAATAGAAACAAAGAAATCAATACAAAGAATAGCCGAGACAAAGAACCAGGGAACTTCTACTGCTGATAAAGTCCAACTTAAAAAAAAAAATGAGTAGCTGTCCTATACACAAATGATAAAAAAGCTGAGAGGGAAATCAGAGAAACATCACTTCTCACGATAGCCACAAATAAGAAAATTTCTTGGGGTAACACTAATGAAAGAAGTGAAAGACCTATTTGACAAGAACTTAAAGTCTTTGAAGAAAGAAACTAAAGATTTCAGAAAATGGAAAGATCCCCCATGCTCTTGGATAGGTAGGATTAACGTAATAAAAATATCAACCCTACACCAAATGCAATCTGTAGATTCAATGCAATCTCCATCAAAATGCCAGCACAATTCATCACAGACTTTGAAAGAACAATAACCAAATTTATATGGAAAAACAACAACAACAAAACAGAATAGTCAAAACAGTCCTGTATCAAAAAACTTCTGGAGGCATCACCATCCCTGATATCAAGCTCTATTATATAGCTACAGTAATGAAAACAGCTTGGTATTGGCATAAAAACTGACAGATCGACCAATGAAATCAAATCAAAGACCCGGATATTAATCCACACACCTATTAATACATGATTTTTGGCAAAGAAGCTGAAATTATACAATGGAAAAAAGAAAGCATCTTCAATACATGGTGCTGGCATAATTGGATGTCAACACATAGAAAAATACAAAAAGATAGATATCTATCCTCATTCACAAAACACATGTCCAAATGGATTAAAGACCTTGATATAAATCTGACCACACTGAACCTGATTGGAAAAAGAAAGTGGGAAGTAGCATTCATTGTAGGGGCACAGGAGACTAACTTCTAAATGTAACACAGACACTAGAGAAAGAATAAAGAAATGGGACCTCCTGAAACTGAGAAGCTTCTGTAAAGCAAAGGACCTAGTTGATAAGACAAAAAGGCCGCCTAATGAATGGGAAAAGATTTTCAACAACCCCACATCAGATAGAAGACTGAACTCCAAAATATATAATGAACTCAAGAAATTAGACATCAAAATTTCAAATAATGCAATTCCTCTCCTGGAATTCAGGCATATATGGAGACAGAAGACTGTATATATAATAGATAAGACATAATAAATAAATAAATCTTTTCAAAATGGGGTACAGAATTAAACAGAGAATTCTCAACAGAAGAGTCTCAAATGACTGAAAGTAATTATGGATATCTTCAATATCCTTAGCATCCTCAGGGAAATGCAAATCAAAACTAATCAGAGATACCATCTTACATCTATCAGAATGGTTAAAATCAAAAGCACCCATGATACCTAATGCTGAAGAGGATGTAGATTAAGGAGATCACTGCTCCATTGCTGGTGGCAACACAAACTTCTACAACCACTATGGAAATCATTATGGTGGTTTTTCAGAAAATTGGGAATCAACCTACCTCAGAACCCAGCAATACCACTCTTGGGCATATACCCAAAGGATGCTCAATCATACTACAAGGATATTTGTACAAATATGTTCAAAGCAGCATTATTTGTAATAACCAGAACCTGGAAACAATATTGGTACCCCTCAAGTGAAGAATGGCTAAAGAAAATGTGGTACATTTACACAATGGAGTACTACTACTCAGCAGTAAAAAACAATAATACAATGAAATCTTGAAATTTGCATGCAAATGAATATATATATATATATATATAAAATCCTGAGTGAGGTAACCCAGGCCTAGAAAAATGAGTATGGCATGTATTCACTCATAAGTGTGTACTAACTGTAAATCAAATTATAATGAGCCAGGACCCTAGAGAAAGTAACTATCCATGTGAACCGTAAGGAAAACATAAACAGATACACCTGGAAAGGGGAAATAGACAAGATCTCCTGTCAAAATTTAAAACATGGGAGTGTACAAAGAAGGGAAGGTGGAAGGGGAAGAGGAGGGGAGAACTTGAGAGATGAGAAGTTGAGGTAACTGGATAGTTGAGATGGAGGAAGGACAGATATGAGAGCAAGTAAAGAGATATTTTGATTGAGGGAGCCATTATGGAGCTAGGAGGTAACCTGTCATTAGACAAATTCCCAGGATTCCACAAGGATGTCTCCAGCTAAGACCCTAAGCAATAGAGGAAAGAGTGCCCGAACTGACCTTTCTCTGTAGTCAGATTGATGAATATCTGAAATGTCACCATAAAACCTTCATACAGCAACTGATGGAAACAGAGGCAAAGATCTGCCCTGGAGTTTTGGAGTGAGCTCTGAAAGTCCAGTTGAAGAAGTGGAGAAGTGAGAAATGAGCAAAGAAGTCAAGACAATGATGGAGATACCCACTGAAACAGTTTACCAGAGTTAATGGGAGCTCACAAACTCCAGCCAGACAGGGAAGGAACCAGTATAGCACCAAACTAGACCCTCTGAAGGTGGGTGACAGTTGTATGGCTGGGGCAAACTGTGGGGCCACTAGCAGTCGCAAGAGGATTTATTCCTACTATTTATACTGACTTTTGTGAACCTATTCTCTATGGATGGAAATCTTGCTCAGACTAGATATAGTAGGGAGGGTCTTGGACCTTCCCCAAAGCAGTGTGCCTTACCCTCTCTGAGGAGTAAATGGGGGGCAGGTATGGGGAAGGTGGAGTGAATGAATGGATGGGAGATAATGGGAACTGTGATTGGTGTGTATACTGAAAAAAGAAAATTTGTTTTCTTTATTAAAAAATAAAAGAAAAAAGCCCTCATAATTTTCCAAGGTGTGGAGGGATGCTTATGATGTATAACTCTATGTGCTTGGCTTTAGTTCTAGGTTCCTGATGTTCTTTTTCATTGGTCAGTATTCTTTTTCTTATTTCATTTTGTAGACTCATAGTTATTTGTTTTCATTTTTTCCTATGTGCTTATGAAACAAATCTTTTTTTTACAGGAAATAATATTCAGTTTGTATTTTTATTGATACACCATCAATCTTTAGACATAGATGGTGTAGGCTCAATTCACTTCATTTTGTAGACATTGCTGAGTATCTCATGGTTTTGTGTGTATGTTGTGTGTTGTATGTTACACACAGATTATAGAATAGAATCATTAAAGTAATCAATTAAATGTTGTCTCTGTCTCTGTAATTTAAACTGTGTTCCAATCCTTCCCCAAGACTTCAAGTAGGTACTTTAGAGGGCAATATTGTTACAAGTAAGGGAAAGACATAAAAAAAGATGTGAGCCTGTATGTGCAGCCACATTTGCATTGTCAGATCTTTGACCTGAACATTTCTGCCTTTGTTTGTTTACGCTGTTCTTTTTTGTCCATTTTTATTGGTGCAAGGTCCACACGATTGGTAGATGGAATAAGAGAAAAAAAAAAATACCTCGAGGTATATAACAAAGAACTTTATACTTAGCTGACATTTTGCTGTTCTTTTGTTCTCTTTAAGGAAGTGACTAAATCAGCCCTTTCAAAATACACCCATGCTATACTCTGACAAGGCAAATGGGAGGAATATGTATATTAATGACTTTTCTTATCATAATAGTTAGGCATGGAGAGATGCTTCAGCTTAAGAGAACTTTCTACTCTTCCAGAGAATACAAATTTGGTTCTCAGCACCCACTTCAGGTAGCTCATAACTACTTGAAACTCTAATTTTAGATAGTTGTGATACAAACCTCTGGTCTCCTCAAGCATTGTACTTACATGCACACACTCATACAGAGACACATGTGTACACATAATTACAAATATATTAAATCATTTTAAAAATCAGAGTAAGCAAATTTTAAAATCTAATCGCAGTAATTAAAATATATGGTGAATACATAAATATCCATATTTAGTCTTGAAACTGAAATGACAGTGTCTTGGAATTGTGTCTGGTGGTGATGACAGTGTCTTGGAATCGTGTCTGGTGGTGTATTGTCTAGCAGCAGTTTCCTTAGGAAAAGGTGTGTCTCTGAGTAACTTAAATATTTCCATAGGACATTAGAAGGAGATGATCAACAGAACTCATTTGTGATGTGTCTATTGTTATGCATCTCTTACATGGACCTAAATACAGTACCAGATGCATCTGTTCATTTGTGCCTTTCTTTCTCTACTCAGCACATGAAATGACTTGGGTGAAATTGATTCTGTGGCAGAGAAAATAAGTTGGTAATGAAGAGAGTTAAGGGACACTAAGTATAGTTATATAAGAGCAGCTAAGGGGAAGAAGAACATTTTTTTTCCTTAGAGGAGAATGAATAAGACAGCTATGTGCAAATATGTCAAGTATTGTCATGTGGCGATATGGCCCCAAGGATGCAAACTACAGCCAATTTTCCGGGAGACTGTAGGGACTTGAATTTCATCATAAAATAAGAGATAAAAGCCAGATCCATTTGAACATGAAGCAAGTACTCTCAGAAGGTAATTTGTAGCTGTCACTAGAACAATTCAAGTGTAGGCAGGGGACAGATACTTCAGGGGGGGAATTGTAGGGGAGATTCAAGCAGAAGAAAGAATTGAATGAGATTATGGTTAATTTTTCCATTCTGTCCCAGAGAGTCTGTATTTTTCTTGCCCGAGGGCTGTGCTAGGATCCATAGCTGTGTGAATGAAAACGGAAGATTCTATATGGAAAGTGAAACCGCAGTTTGTAGAGGGGAAGAAAATGGACGCATGGCTGCCCTGGGATTTGTGTAAGCCACATCAACAGAAATGAAGGAATTTGAAACCTGTAAGATAAATTGGAGATAAGTGGGACAGAAAAGCTATGAAATAATAAGCTAGTATAAGAATGTTCTTATGTTTTCACAAATGAAAACGTTCCGTGTGAAGAAGCATGCTAACTGCTTAATAAGGCTAAACATTTCACCAAAGTAGATTTTAATCATTGTACTCACCAATGGAACGTGTAATTCATTTTACAAGAGCCGCCTCATACAAAAGGATATTCCATGTCTGTATAAATTTAATTGTTAAAAATCATAACAAAGAGATAAATTGCTGGGTATGTTATGTGAGTAGTGTGCAAAAAGCCCACAGCGCGCGCACGCACGCATGTGCACGCGCACACACACACACACACACATACACACACGCACACACAGAAATTACAAAGTCAGAATAACCAGATTCAAGTTTCTCTGTGCATTCCAATTTTGTGGGATTTCATTTATCATAGTTCACAGCTGATTTTCTATCTGAAGCACTAAAACTATTCTTGCTCAAACCTTTTTTTGTTGTCTTCCCCTAAGATATTTCTATCATTCCTTTACATCCAACATCAATGATAATTATTATATTTTCTCAAAGCTTGGGCTGCCTTTTATAACACCCTTACTTGGGCAATCTTTGAACACCATTAGCGAGTCTAAGGAAAGCTGCTTTGAAACTTGAAAGTGATTCGAGCTCATTTATAGTGTCCTTGGAGAAGCTCATGAGAAAAACATTCAGGTGAGGTGCGAGACTTAAAAACAGGTCTGAAAAGCACTGTTTTCACATGGCATGACCTCTGAATGCTGTGTTTTCAACATTACCTTTCTTCACAGTTGGAGAGAGAGAGAAAGAAGGAAATGAAGAAACATCAGAATGCAATGAAGCCCAGTCAGATACTAAGCATTACAGAGGTTCACATAGAATAGTAAAGTAATGCAAAGACATTGGAGGAGGGAGGAAAGGGGAGAAGAGGGGGTTATTTGGGTGAACACTGCCAAAGTGCATGATATTCTTGAAGGAAAATGTCTCTGTGAAACCCATAACTATGTACAATGAATATATTCCAAAGTACAGCCTTGAGGCCTCCTCCAGGATTTAATGTGAGCTCTCAGAGTTGTTGTTCCTCTAGCTTGCAGGGTTCAGAGCTCAAAGCCACAATAATTTTCAGAGTTTGATAGCAAAATTCTGGGAATTTCACCCTGAGAGATGCATGAAATGTATTTACTTCAGAGGGCAAAACAGATACGGGCCTTTCTCTGTGCTTTGCTCTCTCCCTTTTCCTTCTTGAATTCCTCGTTTGGTGTTTTCTTTTACAAGATGAAGGGATTGAACAATTTTTAAATGCTTAAATTAGACTGCAGGCCTGGGATGGGTGATAATGGTGGTCAATTTTACATCCTATAGACTCTCTTAGGAAGCAAACATTTGCATATAACTGCGAGGGATATTCTAGAGCAAACAGAGAGAGCTAAAATGCTCACCTTATACATGGACAGCTCTGTCAGGACTGGTGTGTTAGCTATAAAAAAATATAAGCATACTGAATACCAGAGACAACATTCATTGCACCCTACATTCTAATTTCAGAGACAATGTGACCACTGATCTCATGATTCTACTACAATGACATCACAATAGTGATGTACTGCACACTTCCTTTCATAAGTTGATTTTGCCTGGTACATCTTAAAACCATCTCTCAAGTTGCGGATACAGAAATGATACCAAGAAGTAACACTGCTGCTGTGAAAATCCAGACTCTTGTGTTTTGTATCTCTTTGGTACTAGTTTGCTGGGGGAATGTGGGGCATGTGGGAAAGTTTAGATATCCCCAAAAACCTGAAAGTAGACCTGAATATGTGCATTTGCAAAATCACAAAGCCAAAAGGAGCAAACAGCAGGGACGAAGCTTCTAAAGTTTCAGAAAGGAACTAAGACTCACCAGTTTCTGGGTCTGTGCCATCTCACATGATATTCTCACAAACAATCCGTCTGAAATTTGTCTTTTCGAAGAACTTGGAGAGTCTAATTTCAAAATAATGCACAGATACGTTTGGGAGAAGAAATCTCAAAATGAGCTCATACCAGGCTGGGTAAATTTCACACGGCATAGCATAGCTCCTAGGAAGGCTTACAACGAGTGGGGGAGGGGTGGCAAGAAGTGAAGATACAAAAAATGTGCAAGTCCATGGAAAAAGAATGCCATGCATGCTCTGAGACAGCAGCAGTAGTAATTGAAAAAGCTTAGCACCATTAAATAGAAATACGTTCTAAACTGGAAGAATAGGAAGATTGCTCTGAAGGCAAGATCTCCAAACATGCAAGGCTCCATGCTGAAAAGTTCAAGTACATTTGACAAAACATTTAAAACCAACAACCTAAGGAAGTTTTCACTGTGACTGACCTTCAGGGAAAAGAGCTCAAGTAGTCCTGGTTCCTTGGTGCCTGGTTCTATGGTGCTGGCAGAAAGTCTCGGCAGCATTTTCTGTGTGGTGCTGTCTTTATAGTTATGGTAAATGAAGGAATTTTTTACTGATGTGTAAGTGAAAGGGTTCACTACTCAAAGCCAAGAGCCTAAGGAAGTTCTTCTCCATGACCAACCTTCATGGCAAACAGAGGGCAAACTAGTCTGGTACCAAGACGCCTGGCCTCAGGATGCTAGCGGAAGGACCTGCCAGCATTGTTTATGCAGTGCTGGTTTTACAGTTATAATAAATGAAAGATCAAGGAGTCGTTGGGGATTGCTCCAGGGAACCAGAAGGCCTCTGAGGCTGAGCAATGTGTAGATGGAAGACGTTTTTGTATTGAGACCCGACGAGATTGCTACATGAACCTGTGGAGGGATTTATATTGAAATGGAGAAAAAATGATACTGAAAATATAAAAACTATGGGATGCCCCCCAAAGGGAGCTGTGGGTGCTTCAGAGAGCAGAGGAGGAGGCCTGGATTCCATAATATTGGAGTCCAGAGGTGTACATCTTGAACTCCAGGCTCCTAGCTTAAACACAAGGTTTAGTGCTTTCTCTACTGGTTTTCAATCTTTCTTTGGCCCAGATTTTGTAGCCGTGCCTATATTGCTAGTTTTAGAAAGAGTAATACTTACTTTATACCATTTTATGTCAAAAGTGAACCCATAACAGATTCTCTAAGTCTGTGCATGTTTGTGTATTTACAAGCATGCCACAGTATGAATGTTGAAGTCAAAGAATAATCTGTAGATGTCATTTTCTCTCTGATCATATGATACCTTAATATCAGATTCAGGAAGATTAGTCATGGCAGTTAAAATCTGTACTCACTGTGTTTTCTCACTAGCCAAGTACATATACTTTTAAAGAGAGTTGGAACTATTTGAAAAAAATGAACAAATTTGAAGATTGAATGTGTAGGCTGAAGGGGGACAAGGACAAAACATCCACCCTTGACTTGAAAAAAGACCTGGACCAAGGACAAACACACAGACCCTGACTTGACTCCAGGACCAGGGCTTGGAATCACACCAATCTTAGAGCTTGCCCAAGAGTCAGATTGTAGAATCCCACCATCCCTGAGCACAGAATTCCACAAATCCCTGAGGTTCCTGAGCTCAAAATGCCATCATTCTTGAGCAGGAAATGCCACAAATCTCTGAGCTTGCCCTGGAATCAGATTCCAAAATCCACTAATCCCAAAACACCCTGGAAAGCTCTACTCCTCCCCCCAACACACACACACAAAACACACACACACACACACACACACAAACACAGAGAAATTTTATATAAAGTCTATACCCTGTTAAATATGCTGTTGTTTCTCACTTGACACAGTTACCCTCCTGAATTCATACTTCCCAATAAAACTCTTGAATGAAGTTTTTTGTGCAGTGTAACATTTTCATCTGAGCAGAGCCCAGATGTAACAACATTTGCTAGAGCAGAGAAGAGAGGAGCAGAGCTGTAACATTTTTGCTAAGGAAACTTTCCTCTAGCAGAGCAGAGTTCTTACAAATTCTTTACTGAAACAGAGCAGAGCTGTAACAACTTCCACTGCATAAGAATTGTTACACTGTCATTGGGGAAAACTTTCCAGGAGACAGGGCTGTAAACTGGTAAACTTATGGTGACTTTGAAGTATTCCCTGGCCCTAGGGTGCCAGGATACCTTTCTATCTGCATTGCAGAGATTACAGACTGAGTATATTGTGTATCATATGATGCCTATAGACCAGTGGGGATAAGGATTAGGAGGTTATGTTTTAAAAGTGGCATACTTGCATGTTAAGTTGGCAAGAATGGATGTGTGATGCTTAATATTGATTTAGAATCTCCTTATGGGGGAACCTCTGGGAATATCTGTGAAGAAATTTCTAGATCAGATCACTGAAGAGGATAAACCTACCCTAATTATGGGTGGCACCATTTCATTGGCTGGAATACTGGGCTGAAAAACAGGACATAGGGAACTGCAATCCAGAAATGACCATCAGCATTCTCTACCTCCTCTTGCTCCAACTTCACTGCTGTGACTGATGTATCCTAAACTCTGAGATAAAACATTTTTTCCTTCAGTTTCTTTTGTCATGTATTTGGTCAATGTAATGAAAAAGTAACAAAAATGGATTTTTACTCTTCTAAGAACGATATATGGTCAAATTAATATAAGAAATTATATTTTCATATATCTGAAAAAATTCTTCATAATATTTCTGAAGGAACATCCATTTGCCACAGGTAAAATTAGAATGACTGTAGCATCAGTGAATGTTAAAAGTGGCACTGATTTTTCTTGAAATATGAATTCCTAATTTTACACAGTACCTTTGGAAAGATAGCAAAATTTAGCTCAGTATAGTTACTGAAATTTAGGAGATTCTAAGTGTTCTTTTGAAGAAAAAAGCCAGAAGGTGGACTGGATTTAAAAGTTATAAGAAATTATCCCTTCTGTGAAGAGGTGATACAGAACAGATTGTTTTGTGACACCATTGGTCTGACAACTACTTCAGAAAAATGTCAGGACTGACCACTCAGGGCTTCCTCCCTTGTCTTTGCTGTAGTTACAGGAACACCTATGTGAAAGATATGTGTATCATTCTGAGGAGTCATAAAATTATGTGTAACCACATATTATTTAAATACCTCAAAGGCACATAACTATTTTACAAAAGTAGATATCTTTAATAACTTTGTATCTAATGATAACTGAGAAGCAAGGTCCCTTATATTTTACTGGTTTAAGATAGAAGCAAAATAATAATTTGATAAAAGTAATACGGTAAAAATTATTGAAATAATATTTAAGTACCTTAAATATTATTTTAAATAATATTTAAGTTCATTAAATATTATTTCAAATAATATTTAAGTACCTTAAATATATTTTAAATGTATGATTGCGTGAACACAAGAAACTGGCGAATGGATTCACTTTATCAGAGATTGTGGGAGAGGTTATGTTCTGCCACTTCAAGAATGGAGAAAAATCTTGGGAGAAGTGTCTGTTTTATCAACAGGTCCTGTGCCTTTAAAGTGTAATGAGTAGCGTAGAGCAAATCCAGAGTGTGAAGAACACAAGCAAGATACCCCTCTTTGTCAGTTTAAGTAAGAACTTAGGTGTCTAGAGCCAAGTCAAACATCAGGAATTAAAATTCAGTCTGGAAATTGAGAAATTCAAGAAATCTCCATGAAAATATGATGAATGTCTTGATTTTAGAAAAAATAAATTAAAAAAAAACAGCTTTCAACTATAGATGAAGTTGAATAAGAGATTTGTCAGGAAAGATACTTCTCCTGTTACTTAGGAAGGCTGCCAAGAAGCAATAATCCCAGAAAACATGACTTTTCTCAGGTAGTTATATCTGAAACAAATATAAGTCCCTCCAAATATAACTGGCTATATTGATCACTGGTACTAAGTGTCTCACTGGATTAACATACAGCTTTTGTGAATAGTGTATGCATGTGTACCTGTGCTTTAGTTTTCTTATGATTCTCTTAATCAACCTCCTTTAGGTAGAAGCTATATCCCTTTTGTCTCAGTACCTAGAAGTTGGCAGTTTTACCCCCATATTGGGCACTCAGTGTGTCAGATGCATTGATGGGGTAAATAGAGCAAAACCCCATACCTATTTAAAGCTTACATCACACATTAAAAGGCAGCGAGGGAAGTCTGGAATACGTGATCTTAAATGATTTGCTGTCATGAATTTAAAAACAGCGCATTGACAGAGTCTGAACTCTGTGAGAATATAAAAAATTTTAAATGACTGGTAATATATATCATAGGGTATATGAAAATATTTGGCAAACATAGTTCTCAACAGATTATTTGCTGACAAATCTTTTTTTTTGCCACACTAATATAACAGCTTTGTGTGGTCTACTGTAACTAAATTATAGTGTGAAAGAAGATGTGGCAACTTGGCAGCAAGCTGATTTGTGACACACATTAATGACATGAACGACATGTAAAACAGATCCATTCATGTCCCATTGGATAAGAGTATCAGTTTCACATAGTTTTAACATACGAATGCAGTGACTCTTTGTCCATATATTCTAAAGACTAAAATCAGAAATGGGTATACTTTCTGTGACAATGTAAGCAGAGGATGTTTGCTGCTGTTGGAATATTATCTATTTAGAAGAAGAACTTTTTCTTAATATGGTAAAATGAAAAAATACTTTTATGTATGCTTCAAATATGTCTATCATGAAGGAATCCACTTCCTTCACACATGCAGTGGTCCTTTCCTTTTGCAAAGATGAGGGTCATTAATATTGAGAAAGAAAAGGAATTTAAAATTTTCAAAAGTATCTGATGTTATTAAATTCTTTTGGACAGATAAAATATTCCCTTTGATTTTGTGGGATGGATTAACAGCCATAGGAGATTTATTTTTCAAAAAGTTACATCACATTCTTCATTTGTTTCTCAATTTAACATAAGCATTGATTCCCATCTTCTTTTATTTCAAGAAACAAAAGGACTTGAAAGATTTGGCTCTGTGTGCTGCTTTGCTTCTCTTGGCATCAATCTTGAAGTACACACTTTGTACGTTCACCTACCAAGTTAGTGCAAAACCTTTCAGATCTAGATATTGTCTCTAGCACCAAGTATAGAGTACTAATAATACCCCATTTATGCATCCATTGGCCTTCGAAAACCTGTAGCTGCTCAGTGTAATTCATTTTGCCTGCACTAGCTCAGTAATCCTTTCACATTATTTCTTTCCGTGGCTCTAGCTTCTGATAATTGTCTTCTAAGCAGGAGGCCCTTGAAGTTCTAGATGCCAAAGCCTTTAAGTGGTATGGAATTATTAAATCATTGAATTTTCAATGTGAAAAGTTGCCTGGGTAAATAAATCTTCTAGCTTATGCAAATTTTGTCTATCAGAGATTCCTGGGATGTCTATTATCATGGAAGAGGTAGAAGCAACTTTACCAAGCATGTAATCTTTCACTTTCCGTCTTGGAAAACGTTGCACCGTGGCTGAAAAAGCATTAAGGGTCATAGAAATTTATTAAGTTGCCACAGATACAAGATGAGAGTGTTTAAGTGGAAGGCAAGTTAGCCTTTGTTACTGGGTAGTGTAGTTTTGGATCACTGCTTTCTGGTTCTTACAGTTTTTAGGTATTGAAATATATATTCAACTAAAATATTTGGAGGAAATCCAATCCATCAAGTGTGCACTGGGCGATTTTCTCTGCTTACACCTGTGAAGTGCCTGGAGCCAAGGTTTCATAGACTCCGTTCTACTCTTTCATCTCCTGATGAAAGCATACCTGCATCAGCCTCTGACTACCCACAGGTCACAATTTATTGTGATCATTGGTTCCTGGGGAAAGACAGATTTGAAAACAACAGTATCAAGTCACCTTGATGTGACTAAGGCAGTAGTAATATATAGCTCTGTTCATTTACTTAATAAAGTTTTAAAATACCCATGGTTTATATGAAGTAAAAACATGACTCCTTCTTTCTAGATTGAGTAACCAATGAAAGAATGTCAGAGTTTCTGGGCCCATTGGCACCTGTCATTTGTGTGGAAGCCAGTGGTACATTTTGAAATTAAGGATTCATGCTAGATGATGAGCAATTATGTGAAGTTCCAGATAAACAGAGAAATTAGAAAGATTAAAGAAGAAAGTCCTATCTGAAATTCGGAGTTATGCAGGAGAGAAAGTGTTCCAGTGAGACGTTATTACATGGTCAGTGGAGTTGAAGAGTGGATCCTGTGCCGTAGGCTACACTGTTGGGTCAAAGGTACCTTTAGGAAGTCTGGCCTATAATGAGGAAAGAATCATATATATATATATATATATATATATATATATATATATATATATGAGAACATGTTTATATTGGGAATAAAAAGCACTTTTTGCTACTGACACAGTGTACAAAGTACCAAGATCAATTTATGTTAAACACATGGGGAAGAATATGTTAAGTTCAGGAAAGTCTTTTTTTTAAATTGAGACTGGGTTTCTCTATGTATTTCTGGCTGTTCTAGTACTCATTCTGTAGACCATGTTGGCCTTGAACTCACAGAGATCCAACTGCCTCTGTGTCCCTAAATTCTGGGATTAAAGGCGTGCACCACTACCTCCAAATTCAGGACAGTTTTGAACAAGAACAAGAAAAGAGTTTTAAAAAATGTGTTCCTTCACCATATTCAGCATAATAAAAGAACACAGACAATTTTAAAATTATTTGGAAATTCAAATTCATAAGCAGTAGAAACTGGGTCTGTCAAAATTCTTTTTTTGTTTGTTTGTTTGTTTGTTTTTCGAGACAGGGTTTCTCTGCAGCTTTAGAGCCTGTCCTGGAGCTAGCTCTTGTAGACCAGGCTGGTCTCGAACTCACAGAGATCTGCCTGCCTCTGCCTCCCGAGTTCTGGGATTAAAGGCGTGCACCACCACTCTTTGGTATGCTTTTGGGAAACTATTCCTTATACTGTGTTCCCTTACCAAGCCTTTTTATGAGGGAGGACCTTCGTGCTACATCAAATTAATATGTCTTGTTTTGTTAACACCTATGGGAGGTCTACAATTTTCTGAACAGAAAGGAGGTTGGGGAGAAAATGAGAGGAGAGGAAAGGAGGGAGGTAAAACTGCAGTTCAGATGCAAAATAAATGAGTAAATGTAATAAAAAGGGGAAAGAGGCACACAAATGCATAAAGACATGTACAGAGAAATGCACACAGACAACCCTCTCCCAAAACAGAATTTGAAGGAGATTTTTGCATAGTCATTTATCAGTAGACATAATTTCAAATATGCATCTGAACATATTTAGATTATGTTATATAATGTATGAGTGATACAAATGTGGGTGAATATAAATTCAAAAGCTTTTTAACCAAGAAAGAAAATAATCTTCCATGACGGAGATAATTGACTGTGTCACTCCAGTTGCTTTGGCTTTAAAGTAATATTACTAAAGAGGATGTCTGCAGTATTTTCTAGATTTAGGTCTATGCTTATCAATTCTTCCAAACCTTCAGCTATTTACTGAAGAAGGATACTATAAAGTAATGCCACACTAGCTCAGAATTGAGTATAATAAAGGGTTATTTATTTAGGAGTATACTCATAGATCATAGAATTCTGGGTGAATGGGAAACAGGAACCAAATCCAGCAGCCAGGAGAGAAACCATGCAAACTTTATCGCTGCATTTATAGTATGAGACCACACCTAAGTGGGCTTGTATCTTAAAAGCCATTGCCTGGAGGAGTTCCCACAGCACCTCCCCCTTTTATCTGAATAAGAGAGTTATAAGCCTAATATAAAACTATATATAATAAGAACAAATGTCAAGTATAAAGATTGGAACTACAACCAGCATAAATAATATCAGCCAAAAAATATGCTAAATGTTTCAATAATTATCCTATCTTAAGGAGCCTAAGAGTTGTATTAGAAATAGCTTGGCCAAGTCATGAGGGGAAAATAACTATGACTATCTATTCTTAAACCCCATCAAAGACCTGAGAAGGAAAACAATATTACTTGAGTATACAAGAAGGGCAAATAAGGAACTTGCAAAATGCACAATAAATGACAGAGTTTCATCTGCAATATTGGAACAACCAACTTTGGTTAAAGCTTAGAGTAACTGACAGACCATTTTCAAAGGCAGGAAAAATTTCAAAACCATCTTATCCTGTCTTGGCAAGGTTTGGCAGTCTTTTTTCTTGTACCCAGATTGTCCTGCCTGTCCTAAAATCTTTTTTCTTTCTGTCCCATACCAGATGGCTTCTGATATGAGACAGAAACTCTGATTTTTTTCTTGAAACAACATGATTGGATTTTGAGAAGGATAGTCATTATCCAACTCTAAAGCTAGCTGTGATTTTTGAATGAGTCTGTTATTCTACTGGGGAATAGAGAAAAGTACATATGTTCAGAAATTTTTACTCTGCAGAACTGTCCTCATAAATCATATTCCTCTTTGCTCAGTATTCATTTCTAGATAGTTTCCTTTTCTCCTTTAGGAATCTAAATGTCCAGAGTATCTTGATTTTTAGAAGATTAAGTATTTTTCTGAAAAACAAGAACAGAAGCCTGCCTCAACCCTTATGAAGTTTTCTTACCACCTGTATAGTTGTCACCTCTGGATGAGCTGTCATTTTTCTTTCTCAAGCAGTTTGTCTTTTTCAAACTGAATATTTATTACCTTTGATGGTATCCATAGATTATCTTCTTCTGAGGAAACAAGACTAAAACCCCTTCCTTATTGTAGCACATATTTTGGTTTCTATTGTGCGGTCAACACATCTCTAAAATACACCAGCTGATTTAATTCAAACATTTTTTTCTCTTATCCAATCTCCCTCTGCTGCTGTTGTCCCTTTCTCATTAAAAAATTCAAGTTTAATAAAGTATTATACATTTTATTTTTTGTGGGTATTGTCCATGCCTTTCTGCTTAAACATTCAGCCCATCTTGTGTGTTTTTGCACTTGAGATAGGATTCTAATTCCTAAGAATTGAACATCTGCCCCTTGAAGAGGCCAATTAGGATGCCAAGATTCTGAAGTAATGATAGACATAGCTGTACTTGTGTTCAGAAATCTCTCAATTACAATGTTATTTATATGCACTCTTAACTTTTGCCTTTGATAATTTATAGAAGTCTGTCAAAATATATGTTTTCTATTTCCTATTGGAATTTTTTATTCATTCTTCATTTTCATTCTATTTTCCAGAACAGTGTGGTTTTTTTAATAGTAGGCAATGTATTTTTAAAATTTTACTGGTGAGATATGTCCGCCAAAATGACTGGGAATGACTGGGCCATGTTTGACTTGGGGCCCTGTAAGTGGCTCCTCAAGGAGTTTTCTGATGATATCAGGTTGGCTTGTCTGTCTTTTGTTGATCTACATTCATTGGTCCAATGTCAGCCTTTCCACATCTTCTACATAATCCAGAAAGTTGAGAACTTCTACTTTTACAATTCCCAGAGAAGACATTATTTCTAGGAATTTGTCAGTTGACCAAGACATTGATGGATCAAAGTTACATTTTTTTAAGTTTTGGTTTTTATCCATATTCCACTGTTTTATTTTCTGACTTTAATACATTTCTTAAAGAGATATGGACAGTGGGACTGAATAAATGTCTCAGTGGTTAAAAGTACAGGCTTCTCTTCTAACAACCTGGGTTCAATTCTAAGCATCCACATGGCAGTTCACAACTCTCTGTTACTCCAGTTCCAGAGTATCTGATACCCTCACATAGAGTATATACAAGTAAAACAGTAAAACAGTAGTGCACTAAATCAGCTAACAAATGCATCCCTGAGGATCAGAGAGCCCAAAGTTAAAATAATATAAGTACTTTATCCATAGCTATAGGACTGTAATATATGCAGCTATTTGAAGGAAAATCTACCAATATCTAAAAGAACTTATTTAATCATTTACCTTCAATACTTATTTCTGAAGACAAATATTCAGCAACATGAAAATTGGCATATGAAAAATATCTCCTACAGGAGTAGCATTCCACTGAATTATGAAGAAACAGAATTACCAGTGGAGGCAGCTGTCCAACCACAGTCCACTGTCATGGCTGACAACTGTACAGCTATAGAAACAAAGTAAAGGTTACCTGCAGGAACAACTGGGAGCAGTGCCATGTTTGAAATATATCATTTGACAAACATCAGGTGCAAAAATTGTCTTAAGTTGTTAGTTTTTTTATCAGTTTCCACATAAACTAAAACTTTTATGTTGAAATGGCTTAGGTTCTGTTGTAAGAATCATAACACTCCTATTATCACACATAGGAGTCATATTTACTGAGAAGCTTCTATGTAGAAATACACCTAAGACTCAAAAATAACCTATTTGATATCTATTTTAAATGGATATGTCTTTCTTAAGTGCATTTATATTTTATGACAAAGGGAATCAAGAATTTCAGATTCTTTTCTGAGACTTTCATACTGAGGAAATAAAAGTAGCTTTGATAAAAACACTAAAAATATAAAAGCATTTCATGTGACATTGAAGGCAAAGAAGAATAAAATATTAAGTAAAAATGAGAAAAATTCTGAATTCTACTTCCCCTTTAGACACAGTACCTTGTCTGATTCAAGCATCCACAGACAAACTGCTTAGAGTCATGTCACCATACTTACTAATTCTCCTAATAGTGAGGATAGTAGAAAGTATTTATTCACTGATAAAATTAAAGAGAAATAGTGAAAGTATCATAACACTTATAATACAAAAAGTCACAATTAATATTTTAACTCTTGTTATTAAGATCAGCAAACAGAAATTGTGGATGGAAGTTTCTTTGCCATTTGGTTCCACTGCTGTTCACTCCCAAAGAAACACATAGAGACTTATATTAATTATAAACTGATTTTCCTCTTAGCCCAAGTTTATTATTAACTAGATATTTCATCTTAAATTAACCCACAGTTCTTATCTATATTTATCCATGTGGATTGGTATGTTTTCTCAGTAAGGCATTCTCATCTTGCTTTCTCTGTATCTGGCTTGCAACTGTGTCAGCCTTTCCTCTTCCCATAACTCTTCTAGTCTGGCTGCCTTTACTATACTTCCTGCCTAGATACCAGACAGTCATCATATCATCCAATTAATATGAACGAAAAATCTTTATAGTGAACAAGAGCATTCTCTCATAGCAAGAAACGACATGAGATACATGCTTCTAAAGATTGGGGGAAAGAAAGACACACTTATTATGCTTCACAAAATGGGAATAAATGCAAAAGAGGGCATTTTATAAAGTCAACATTTTTAACATGATTTTGTCTATAAACTTTCTCCAAGAAAATAATAAAACCAACAATTTATAGAAAAAGAAAAATAATAATGAAAGAAATGCACATTTGATTTAAACTATTCTCAAATTTCATAACCTAATAAAAATTTCCCCAATAGCTTGAAGACAAATAACAAATTTGTAAAATAAAATAGATTCTTACAAACAGAGGTAATTGGTGTTGTTCGGTTCAAGTTTTCAAATTACAAATAAATGTTATTGTTTATCAGCTGAATATTTTCTTCAATGAATGTTTAATCGGCTTTTCTTAATTTTCAGGCATATTTTTGCAATTCTCTCTGGATTTAGTATAGCATTTTACCTATGCTTGACCTCTCAATCACTTATAAGTTTTGCATTCAAACAGAGGACAATGCAAACACTGCATAATGCAGAAATGGTATGAAGTGAGGTCATATTTCTGCTCTATTAGTACAATAAGTTTTCATGTTCCTAAAATACATCCATTGAAGGGGGAAACTGTGTGTGTATGCTCCTTAGGAAAGCTTATTGTGTCTACACAAAAGAAAACCGTTTTCATTCCACTTTAGACCACCATCAGTCTGGACTGCTTTCTACCCTCACTATTTGATTCGTGGGTTGCTTGTGTGGATAATTCCCATGAAAATCAACTTTAATCATGAACAATCTACTTTGCTCTATCACACCATTAAATGCAGTGTAGTTACATGTGTGTGAAACACATAGTGATAATCAAAGCATTCAAAAGTAAAAAACTAGAAAAGGTATATCTGTGAGGATGATTTCAAATGGATGAAGGATTATTCATTATTTAACTACAGAGATCAATAATTATACTTATCCAAATAAAGACAAAGTTAGGTTATCTATGTGGTCCTATGAATATTTCTCTTTCATGTGCTTCCCACACTGTACAAGACAAGTTAGATACTTTGCCTGACTCTGCTACAACTTTTGTTTTTCTTTATTTTATTACAAGTTCATCTTGTGGAGGTTGTCTTACTCATTTGTCAACATGTATTTGGTGGAATATTATAATTTTTTTTAAATTTTGTTCCAATTCAAATAACAGTTGAAGAATTAGCATACAATTAATGAGAAATAATAAGTTTAAACATTTTACTAAGTAAATGCATTATAGGGAGGTTGAGTAAAAAAATTGTGTTTTTTTTTTTTCAACAAAGAAAATTTGGCAGATGAGGAGAATGTGAAGTGATTTAAGCTTCAGTGGAGAAAAGAACATAGAAGATGGAAAGACTAATGCATAACAGATATCATGGTTTTCACAAACGTTTTAAATGACTAGCCGTACATGTTGCATGTTTTCCTTCTATCACCAATATCTTTCCTTATATTTAAGTTTGTCTTTATACTTGACATTATCCACATTATTTGATAGAATGTTGCAAGCTATCAAAGTATAACTCCATCACCAAAATGTGATGAATTTATCTATTAAGAACATTCAGAACACTAATATAATGGAATTTATATTGGTGAAGGTATCAGACAGTGGGAGGAGAAAGAGGAGAGAAAGAAGACCAGAAAAGACAAACATAGACATAGAGAAACAAAAAGGAGAGAGAGACAAAGAGAACATTGCAAAGCCAAAGGTTTGAGGAAATATAAAGAAATTCACTTATTCATTAAATTTGCCAGTATATTTGATTAAATGAATTCTTAGATTCACATCATAAAGGTGAATAATTGCAGTTATTAAACTAGTGAATTAACAGGAAAGGATACATGGAAGTTACCCACCTAATACCTAATTGAGATATGAAAAGAAAGTGAAGGACAGAAAATATGAACAATTTCAGAGATGATTCATTTTAATGTATGTTCTTTAATTATTTATAATCATTAAGAAACAGATTTATAAGCAAGAGCGTTACAAGATCTCATAGTATATAAATGCCCTACAAATTATTTATAGCAACAGTGAGCCACAACGTCTGAACTACCACAGAAAAGATCATTACTTGACTTTAAAATTTACACCAAAAACTATAAATGGACATGTTATTGGACATCAGCAATGTGTAATGTGATTTTAGGTATTTAACACTAATTAAATGTGTTTCCATTAGCTAATGACCACTGGGATCAAATGAAAAAGAATTCCTAGAACCTAATGATTTATTTGAGGATAAAATGAGTAATAATTTAATGATCTTTGTAGTGAAAGTATAATTCTGAATAAAAATATTATGACTTGAATTTATTAACATAGGCAAATTTCAAGCTACAAAACTTAACATTTCAACACCATAATCAGAAAAATATTATACCAGCTGTCAATTGGATGCTTTAATTCTCTAACTATAAATTCTGTTTCTTCTCTTTTATTTATGCATGTAGTTCTTCTACTAAACATCCTGTCACTCACGTATTCTTTTGAACATTCCTGTTTATTTATTTTGATCTCTGATCTTTTCCTAGTGATCTCTTGATTTTTAAAAGGGAACTCTTTTTCCATTAGAAATGGAGATAACTAAATGCAAAGATCTTTAATTATTCTGATTTCAGAATTAATAGCTGCAACTACTCATTGAAGGGTCAGAATCAGAATCCTTCACATCTCAGAATATGATTTGCATGATCCTCGCTCTGCTGTAAACTATAGTGTCTTTGTTCATTAGGAGATACCCTTCATACTGCTCATGTAGGAAAGCACATGTGTTTCTATAATTCATAATAAAGGCATGCATGCATGCATTTTATTGTCTTGTATATTACGGTTTCCTAAATATCTTTAAAATTGCATGTGCTTTTTTGAAGGTGCTCTTTAACAAAAAAGAATGTTAAAACTTATTAGCCAATGCAATAACATTAAGATATAAGGGGTTTTAAATAAAATTTATGTTATTTTGTCACAGAAACTCAAAAAATTAATATGAAAATATACACACAAAAAAGCCCCAAATAGCTAAAGCATTTCTATAACAAAAATAGCAATGTTTGGAGACCTTGCTATCCCTGATCTCAAATTACACTACAAAGTCATAGTAATAACACAGCATGATACTGGCACAAATGCAAGCAGGTAAAACAATGGAATAGAATAGAGAACCACATTTAACTACAGGCACAGGGTAACAGACTGGAAGAACAGAATCTTCAGCAAATGGTGTTCAGCAAACTGTATTTTCACATGTAGAAAAATGAAAGTAGACATTTATCTCTCTTCCTGCACAAAATTCAACCTTCAATTGGACCAAAGACTGCAACGTAAAATGTGAAATTTTAAAATTGCTGTATAAGAAGTTATGACATACAATAGACAACATATAAGCAGAGATAAAGAATTCCTAAAGAGGTCACTAGTCACTCAGGAAATAAAACCAACAAATGGCACATGGGGCCTCAGAAAACTAAAAGCTATTGTTCAGAAAAAGAAATAATTCATCAGAATGGGAGAAATGTATTTGCCTGGTTTTCAAATAATAGATAACTATCTAGAAAACATTCATTTTGTGTGGTAGTTTGAATATGTTCTGACAAATAAACCTTGTTTGGAGTAATAGAGTGGAGCTATGCACTAGCGGCTTTTGGAGGACTGTAAGGAACTAGAAAACAGGAAGGGCTAAGGTGGGGCTGGGAGAGAATCTTAGTCCTTTTGGACAGAGAAACAGAAGAGGTAGAAAGCAACTGGTAACTGCTCCCTGTTTTCTGATCTTTTGGGTTCTTACTAGGGTAATATTTGACTCCTGACTTTTATTGATAAAAATTAATTAGATTAATACTTCACATTGAGAACTTAAAAACCAAGATACTGTAAAAGACTAAGCTTTGAGTCCTAGTACTTGATATGGTATTCCCTTCTGTATGCTGTGAATATGTTTTCTTACCATTAGTTAATAATACATAGATTAATAGAAATGGGTTAATATAAAATGTAAGAGTTAGTTAATAGGAAATTTGAGCTAATAAAACAAACAGCGTTGCAATTAATATAATTTCTGTGTGATTACTCTGGTCTGGATGGCTGGGAAATAAAAGAGAAGTCTCTGCTTACAAAATGGTGCCCATACAAATGGGGCTAATCCGTGTGGCCAGACACACACTTCACTTCTGTTGCTTGTATGCCCACTTGTTTTGAAGAGGAAAGTAGCTGAGAACATTCTTGCTGCTCAGTAACCCCTCCTGGACAAATAACTGGATCAGGTATGATAGGTGTGAACAGGCAGTAAAGCATGGTTGATTCCTGCCACCATACATGGAGACATTTCAAGATTACACAGTGCAGCTGGGCCGTGGTGGTGCACGCCTTTAATCCCAGCACTCGGGAGGCAGAGGCAGGCGGACCTTTGTGAGTTCGAGACCAGCCTGGTCTACAAGAGCTAGCTTCAGGACAGGCTCTAAAGCTGCAGAAAAACCCTGTCTTGAAAAACAACAACAACAAAAAACAAACAAAAAAAGATTACACAGTGCACTGCATGGCAGATTTAGTATTTACACTGAAAAGGGGGTTTAATTGCTGCATGGTACTCCCCAGAGTGGAGGTGGTGAGCATTACTCCCACCCAGTAGTCCCAGAGCTGATGGTAACCATACCGTTATCATATTGAAAGGCCAAGAGAGGTGGAGTCAGGATCCAGAGCTGCCGTAACCTCACTGCTTACCATATTAAAATGCTCCTTGTCAGAAAAGGATTTCAGATGCACACCAGGGCATATTCAAACATAAAAGAACTCTAAACGAGGCACAGTGTATTTAAAAATGTATATAGGTTTGGGAGAGAGAGGAAAAATAGTATAGACAGTTATAAAAAGAAGCGAACTCTTTAAAGAGACAGTAAAGCTAATATAAAAGAATGCAGAGAGTCAGATTAAAGAAGAAAAGAAAAATAAGCCATGTAAAGATGGAAAATACAGAGTCTGGACTATGCATACTATTGCGTTTTCTTTGAATTTTTTACTGTAGTGAGACATTTGTTTCTGGGGGCTGCTAAGGAAAATCAAGGTATCTTTATGCAAAATTTGATTCTAAGGATATGTTGCTTTTGAAAATATGTTCTGTTTTTGTTTCCACAGATGTGAACCTGTGGATTTCTTCTAACCTAATGTAGTTTGATGGAACAAGACCCCCTGAATGTTCTCTATGAACCATAAAATATTTCATCCAAAAAAACAGCAAGGAGCAGTTTGGAGAAAACTACATGTAAATTCTCAAAATGATTCCTTATAATTGTTTGTTTTCATTTAAAAGGGGATGGGTATAAGCCATTAATGGTCAGAATTGCTTTTAAAAAAATAAAGGAGATATGATATAGAGATGAATACTTTGCATTGGTATGTATCTTTATATATTGATACAAATTTAGGGTCAATTTTGTTATATGTATTTCTGTTCTTGTTTAAAGTATTATGTTTAGGCAGCTCATTTAAAAATGTAATGTATATTGCCAGGAGGTGGTGGTGCATGCATTCAATCCCAGCACTTGGGAGGCAGGGGCAGCCGAAACTTGTAAGTTTGAAGCCAGCATGGTCTACAGGAGCTAGTTCCAGGACAGGCTCCAAAACTACAGAGAAACACTGTCTTTAAAAAGCAAAAAAAAGTATAATTAAAAAATGCAGATAGTCATTTATAATAACCAAAATTGCAGTCATGTTAGATTTTCTAGCTGTACAGAGACATATTTTAGTTAGATAAATAATCTTCAACAGAATATGATATTTAAAAGATTTTAAGAACTTAGACTTTTCTCGAGAGTGAGTCATGTCTGCTTCTGGAAGAACTAATTACATTCAGAAGATGAAGGGCATTGAAGAAACTTGTTATGGAATTTGCCTTCAGTGAGACAAGGATAGTGATTTGGACAAGAAACTGTTCTTGCCTGTACTCCTTGATGGTATGCTATATGACCTGGACATGCAGGACCCAGATAAAAGTGTTGAAAATTCCAAAAGATGGGATGCTCCTTCAGTGTTCTTGCTTCACAGAAGAAACTGCCAGACATTCTGCAGGATACAAAAAAAGTGACTGACAAATTGCTAAGATAGGCTAAAATAATCAAATTTCCTGTTCCAAATTGCTAAGATTGGCTATCAGACACTATGGTCCTATAGGCCAAATATGAATGTGCAAATGCCTCAGAAGAACTAAGAGTGACTGTCCAGGAAGCAAGCAAGGTGTCTCTGTAAATTTTTTTATTACTGATTTTTATTGAGCTCTACATTTTTCTCTGCTCCCCTCCCTGTCTCCCATATCCCCTTCAACCCTCCCCCAAAGTCCCCATGCTCCCAATTTACTCAGGAGATCTTGTCTTTTTCTACTTTCCATGTAGATGGGTACATGTGATAATTGTCTTTCTGTGTCTGGGTTACCTCACTTAAAATGATGTTTTCTATAGCTTCATCTATTTTCCTGAAAAATTCAAGATGATGTTATTTTTTTCTGCTGTGTAGTACTCCATTGTGTAAATGTACCATATTTTCCTTATCCAGTCTTTGGTCGAGGGGCATTTAGGTTCTTTCCAGGTTATGGCTATGCCATGTTACACTTGTAAGAATGGCCAAGATCAAAAACATTGATGACAACTTAAACTGGAAGGTTGTGGGGTAAAGGAAACACTTCTGCATTGCTGGTGGGAATGCAAGCTGGTACAGCCCTTTTGGATGTCAGTGTGGCAATTTCTCAGAAAATTAGGAAACAACCTTCCTCAAGATCGAGTAAGACCAATTTTGGGTATATAGCCAAAAGATGTTTAATCGTCCACAAAGACATGTGCGGAACTATATTCATAGCAGTATTGTTTTTCTCTGTAAATTCTAAAGATTTGGAAGTTGCTTACAATGTACTTCCTGTTTACTTAAGTATAGTATATCCTCCTGGGGTCTTTGAGGATTTGAAGACAGATAGAGTTTTCCTTAGTTGTGATAAAAGATAAATTAGATATGAAACTTTAGATTCACAATGAAATATTATAACTATAATTATTGCTTGATACTTGTGTTATAATATGCAATTTTCCTATGTTAAAGTTAAAACCTTTTTTTGTTTAGATAGAAAAAGGGAGATGATGTTGGATTCCCCTCTGTAGGCTCTGAATATGTTTTACTACCATTGGTCAATAAAGAAGCTGCTTTGGTCTGTGCCAGGACAGAATATATCCAGTCTGTAAGAGATATATAGGCAGAGTAGGCAGAGTCAGAGAGATGCCATGTAATTGCCGAAGGAGGCAGATGCCAGTCAGAACCTTTGGTAAGCCGCAGTCTTGTGGTGATACATAGATAAATAGAAATGGTCTAATTTAGGATGTAAAAGTTAGTTAATAAGAAAACCAATATAATAGGTCAAACAGTGTTGCAATTAATATAGTATCTATGTAATTATTCGGGTCTGGGTAGCCGAAAAATGAATAAAACAGTCTCAGCCAACAAGTAGCCATATGGTGGCTAGCAATCATTTAAAGGCAGGGAGGGTTTGATCCTGATTTCTGAACTCAAGAGGTTGTAGGCATGGTTCACATGTATACATGTTTGTTGAGAAAACACTTATATAAAATTATATATGTGTGTATTCATAGATATAAATTTATAACATTGGTCACAGTTGTGAACAGATAATTTTCAAAAGAGGAAATGTGAATATCTTATATGTATTTAAATGTTTTCCCCATCACTAGCCATCAGAGAAATACAAAGTAAATCTGCTTTAAGGTTTCAAATCTTCCCAGGCAGGCAGAATACATAAGATAAAGAAAACAAAAAACAACTTTTGGCATAGGTCTAGGGGGAAGTAATGCTTATTGAATAATCATAATTGATCAAAATATAAACTGGCTATCATACTCTAGAAATAAATATGGAGCTTCTAAGTTCTAGAAAGAGGATCACACTGTGTCCCAAAATTCCATTCCTGGGAATATACCCAAAGAGTTCTATAACCATCCATATTTGTTACTGATCTATTCACAATAGCTAGGAATTTAAATAAATTTATGTCTCCATCAATCATTGAATAGCTATTGAAAAGTGGTGTTTATATAAATTTTATTCTTTTATATAGTCAAATGAGATTTGCAACTAAGTGGGTAGAACTGGGAAAACATTTTAAATAAGTAAACCAAGGCACAAAAAACTCCCTCAAATATTAATCTTTTTTCCAGTTTATTTATTTTTTATTAAAAATTGCCATCTCCTCCCCTCCTCCTCCCCCTTCCCTCCCCTCCCTTCCACCCATACCCCCACTCCCTCCCTCTCCAGGCCAAAGAGCCATCAGGGTTCTCTACACTATGTTGAGTCCAAGGTCCTCCCAACTCCCTCCAGGTCCAGGAAGGTGAGCAACCAAACTGACAAGGCTCACACAGAGCCCATACATGTCGTAGAGACCAAGCCCATCGCCATTGTCCTTGGCTCCTCGGTCAGCCTCCACCATCAGCCACTTTCAGAGAGTCTGATTTGGTCGCATGTTCCATCAAAGTTCTAATGAGGAGCAGAAGGAGAGAGATCATGAGAAAGAAAGTCAGAACCATGAGGGATGCGTTCACCCACTGAGACGGCAGGACAGAACTAATGGGAAACCACCAAGTCCACTTGGAATGGGACTGATGGAACATGCGATCAAATATTAATCTTAATGTCAACTCTCTATTTTAGATTCACATTAATTTATCTTTATGTGTATGTGAGCATGTGTGCAGGTTTCTAGAGGTACCGGGAGAGGATGTTAGAACATTGAAGCTGGAGTTTCCAGTAGTTGTTAACTGCCTCGAATGTGTTCTGGTAAATTAATTTCTGTCCTTTACAAAAGGAACAAGCACTCATAACTGTTGATCTTGGCCTTATAATTAACTGGAATGAAAAATCAAAAATAAGATTATCTCAGAGAACTTAATTTTTAAAAGATTTCTGTGGTCTTTTGACCCAAACCTAATCCCTCTCCACTGAAGGAATATTGCAGAAAAAACATTGTGTTCAGAATGTGGAATAGCTGTTACAAATAAGAACTTAAGTAGCTATTATTACCTACACAAGGCCTACTCAAGATTTATACAACTAAATCCTGGAAGAGATGATGTTAATAGTGATCAGGTTCAATCATTTTCTAAGAAGTATCTAACACAGGACACTTGCTGGGTGGGGGGCAACTTTTGTTTACTGAGGATTTGGATACTTGTTGGTTTTCCATGAACCAGAAGATAAACCCACTTGCATATTACACTATCCCTAACAGGCCTTCATCACATAAATAAAAGCTGTAAAGTTGAGAGAAATGTGATAGAGAATCCTTGGCAGGGGAGGGTAAATGTCTGCATTCTTCATTCTATGAAGTTTCCTTTCTATAGAACTCTAAATATTTAAAGAAAAATGGACTTCTACATTATAAACTGTATAATACATATTAAAGAGTCCTATAGAATCCAAAAATACTAAATTTTTTATTAACATCTTTCCATATGTTTAGATTTATAATCAAAGCTCTTTGCTTTGCTAAAAACTTCATTGGGTATAACTTATGCTCTAAATATATTTCAGCATGTTGAAATGTATTTTTCTGCTTTAAGTAACATCTCTCTGACTTAACTATTTTTTAAACTGACAGACAGCAACTGAGCTTTAAAGGAAAAACAAATGTGTATCATTTTGTGAGATATGAACCATCAAGTTTGGGTGTTTTATCTTCCTCATATTTCATGTGTTTTTGTTTTGTTTTGTTTTGTTTTTCAAGACAGGGTTTCTTTTTAAAACAGTCTTGGCTATGCTTTAACTCTCTCTGTAGACCAGACTGACCACAAACTCTCAGAGATCCACCTGCCTCTGCCTCCCAAGTGCTGGGATTAAAAGCAAGCACCACCACTGACTAGTTCATATATATATATATATATATATATATATATATATATATAAATATATTTTTTTCTTACTAATATATATATATATGTAAGAAAAATGAATCTTTTCCTCTAACAAAATCTTTGAATTTGACCTTCTGCTATTTTATTATAAATTTATTATAAATTTATTATAAATTTTAGTATATAAGGTACACAGGGAAAAAAAGGATTTCATGCTCAATGTACAATGACTCAATGTTCCAAATTACCCCCTTTTTGGTCATCAGATTTTTTTTCTCTACCACTTCTCAAAATTTTACCTACCTGCCAGAATACACAGATTTTACTGAATTGTTGAACTTATTATTAAAGATGAAAGATTAATGCTTACCGTTCCTATTGACGTTATAGCATAAATGAGTTCATTTGCAGATTACAGTTTATAATAAGATTGTAATTTATCCATTTTAGCTGTAAAACGTGTTTTTAATGGAAATGTTCAGCTATGGACAGAATCTTAATATGGAAGGTGCAGAATTGTTAAACTTTCGATAAAATTCCTCACATGACCTACTTTTTTATCTTAAAATACTTCTACATTAATTTAGTGAAATAGTGAATTTTTTTAATGAGTAAGTCCTTGCCATACACTGAACAGACTATATCTTTAGCCACTTATACCTATTAGTAGACCTTGCTTCTGGATTTTGACACTTCCTTCAATTTCCTCCATAAGTGATGTCAGAATTTCACCTTTATCAATCAATCTGCTGCTAGAACCTTCTGTTCTTTCTTTACACTCTCCAAGGTAATTCAGCCTGGAAAACCTACTGAGAGTGCAACAAGGAACTGAACAAATATACCTTTCTCACACTTTTTCTTTTCAAATCTCATGGAAACTATACTCTAATGATATCTATCTATATGATTATTAACAAGCATCTGATATCAGAGCATATTCAGTGTGTGGTTATTCAGCTTCAAATGAATGATTCTATTAATTCAGCCAGTAGTATAGAAAACAAAGCAACAAAGAGGAACTATTCATTGAAACCTAACAGAAATTCAACTTTAAATATACAGTGGAATATACATACGTACTAACATTCTAGCTCTTCAAAACCTACTGTCACATTTAAGTATTTTGTTCCATGAAATACTTCTAAAATTAGATAATGCATTTTGAAAACTTAAGTATCCTGTTTCTCTGAAGAAACAAAGTTTTGAACTTTGAAAGACAGATAGATTTGTTGAAATTATTCCTATATTTACATGTACAAAGATTTTATTTTTGAGCCATACATCCAATTTAATGCTGGTTTCAGTACAACTTGCCTGCACTTTTATTAGTGAGTAGATTATTTAATGGTTATTTTCCTGGATAATAGGATAACTGGTGAGTTTTCATAAAGAAATTTGTAACCAGAGTATAAAGAGATTGCTCAGTGGGTAAAAGTGATCAATACACAAGAGCAAGAACCTTTATTTGAATCCTTACAATCCATATAAAAACAAGAATCCATGGGAGTGTTTGTAATCCCAGGGCTCCAGGAAGATACAAAAAGGAAATATTCAAGGCTTTGGGATCAGAGCAACTAATCTGGTACACACAGAGAAAAAACAATAAAGAAACCGTGTTTTAAACAAGGTGGAAAGTATACTGCACAACCCATAGTTGTGCACTGACTTTCACCTATGATCCACAGTACGGGACACCCATATTTAACATACATGAATTCAACGTGACACACACATGATTACACCAGACACACATCCCAGGAACTGAGTTACTTTCTGAAAGATAACCGTTGCATTTTCAACATTATTTCTTAAAATACAACTATATACTTGAAACTTACTACAAATGATTGAGTGAGTTGGGGATGTTTCTTAAATGTAAACCAGTTGCTTAACAGGCACAAGGCTCTGAATTCAATCTTGAACACAGATGAAGCAAAGTTACAGAGAAGGAAAGCAGCTGAGCAAATTGAAATGATGAGGAGTTAGTTCTATTATGAATAATGCTATTCACTTGGTTACAGACATGAGTATGTCCCCTATTTGATATTGAAGGACCCAGCTTGGGAAAGTATGACAAGTCTGAAAGGGTCTGTCAAACTGAAGGGCTCTGGCCTGTAAATCCCTTTTGTCAAGCAGTGGTAGCTTGTTTTATTTCCTCCTAGAGGAGCGGTGGTACACCATACTTGCTTTGCATATAGACAGCCTTAAGAATGACAGTGAATGTCACTCTTTGTATCACTGTTTTCTGATATATGTTGCAAGGTATTATAAATGTCACCAGGAGTCCTATAACTTTAGTAACGCCAGCAGACAATACTTGCATTTCCTTTTTAAAATTGAGAGTAGATTCATACAATATAAAATTATTACAGGTTTCTCTCCCTTACTCTACCAGTTCTTTCCCACCTCCCCACTCGCCCAGATCCACTCCCTTTCTGTCTCTCATTAAAAAAGAACAGACTTCTTAGAGATAACAATCAAACATAATAAAATAAAATGTAATATGATAAAAATTATATTGAGGGTGGACAAGACAACTCCCCCAAAAAAGAAGATTCCTAAGGACAGGTACAAGAATCAGAGACCGGCCTGGCGGTGGTGGCGCATGCTTTTAATCCCAGCACTCGGGAGGCAGAGGCAGGTGGATCTCTGTGAGTTCGAAGTCAGCCTGGTCCTCAAGAGCTAGTTCCAGGACAGGCTCCAAAGCTACAGTGAAACCCTGTCTCGAAAAACAAACAAACAAACAAACAAAAAAAAGAATCAGAGACCGATTCATTCATATACTCAGGAGACCCATAAAAATAACAAGGTGAGAACTGTAACATAAGCACAGAGGACTTGGTGCAGATGTGGGTTGGTTGTGTTCTTACTGTTTTAGTCTCTGTATAATATGAACCTTACTCAGCTGATATACGTTGCACATCTCAAGATCAGTTATGTGGCTTCTGTCTAGAGAAGTGGATGTTTTTTGATTAGTTCCAGTGACATCAACCCTAATGTGTAGATAATGGACTGTCATTGTGTTCCCACTCAGTTTCTATGCTTAGACTTGAGTCTCACCCAGAAAGAATCCTGAAAAATTGTTTTCTATAAATACTTTAATCAAGGATGGAGGGTGAATACAACCTGTCAGCACTACCCTCTTCTACTGTTGAATATATATTTTGGCATGGCCCTGACTTTCTCAATAGCAATCTCTTGTGCTCCTGGCAGGAGAGCCCATAATCCTGGAGCCCAATTAAACCACTTAATCTTTGTCAAGGGATTTACACATTGATCATTGGAGCAGTCATTGCTGTTTATTTTATAAAGTATTAAAATAAAGTATCACATATTCAGGTAATTTTCAAGAAATGCAGGGCACATAGTTGATTGGCCAGATAATATTTTGAAAATTATTGATGTATAAAATGAGATTCCTGTGATCACATTTCCTTCTGTGAAAAACCGCTCATTATGAATTAGGTTGAAGTGTGCATTGTCTAACGTACAATTAACATGATGCTATGAATGACGCAGTTTTCTTTAACTGTTATGTTGATGCTTTGTTCTTTACTTTTATTTCTCTGGAGTAAATGACCTGCGGATGTTGCAAACTTTTCTATCTTCATCTAAGTTAACGAACAACCAAGTAACATAGTATAAGTGTTTTGAAAAATTAAGATTAACTAATGAATAAATCAAACTATGGAAACTTTAATTCAAAAGTGATAACTTATTTTAACTTAGAATGTATACTGAGAGACTGAAAAAAGAAAAATTAGTGAACATTATTTGTCACCACAACATAATAATTGAGTCTCTATATATTGTATGCTTCAAGAACAACAATGAGAAAAAAAAGCAAATATGGACTAATTGAGTTCACTTAACATAAAATTGTAATTTAAAAGTAATATTTTTCTATATATTAGTAATTAACATTGAAATTGTTTTTAAATATATAGCTTAGAAAAACACCATGATTCATTTTCAGAACTAAATCATGTAAAATACTAGAACTCTGTTAAAATACCATAAAACATTACTGAGAAAAATAATAGAACTCTGCATGTGTATATTCTTGGAAGAATTGTCTGTCCAATATTTTTATTCATTTTTAAATTATGTTATATGTTTATTGTTGGATTGAGGGACTTCTTGAAATAGTTTAACAATTGCTTTTTGTCGTATGTAGAATTTCAAGTTGATAGGATTTGTAGATGCTCAATACCACTTAGTTGATGAAAATCTAATCAAATGATGTGATACCACCTCACAGCTGATAGAGTGGCACACATTGTTAACATGTGGCGAGATTACAGCATTTAAAATCTGATACACAAGATAGGAAGTATTCTCACTTCTCAAAAATTCAAAGTTAATGTGAGCAAGTAAATTCCCATCTTACTTTTGGAGAAGAGAGAAGAAATTAAATCATTAAATCAAAATCTTGAAGGGAAGAGATGGTTACATTCTCATGTGACTTGAAGCATGAACTATGATAATCATTTATAAAGAATAATTCAAGTGTCTACTGTCACATGACTGGATAAAGATATGCGGTTTGTCCAGATTATAGAATACCATTTAGCTTTCAAAAGAAGAAAACCTTATGCTTGAGACAATGTGAATGTACTTTGAGGCTTAGAGCCAAGTTAGACAAATGAGACACAAAAGAGTAAACAAAGGATGATTCTGTCTCTATGGAGTATCCAAATTGATAGAGGCAGAAAACAAAATGATTGTCAGAGGCTGGGAGAGACAGAGAGCTTTTTGTTGGATGAGTAAAAGTTTTGGTTTTCCTGGTTCCTTCCCTGTCTGGCTGGTCTTTGTGAGCTCCCATTAGCTCAGGTAAGCTGTTTCAGTGGTTGTCACCACCAGGGTCTTGACCTATTTGCTCATATTCTCCTCCTCCCACTCTTCAACTGGACTTTGGGAGCTCATCCCAGTGCTTCACTCCAGGTCTCTGTCACTCTCTCCATCAGTTGCTTCTATGGTGACATTTAAGATAGTCAACAGTCTGACTACAAAGCAAGGCCAGTTTGGGAACCCTCTCCACTATTGCTTAGGGTCATAACTGCACTCATCCTTGTAGATTCCTGGTAATTTCTCTAGTGCCAGGTTTCTTGCTAGCCTCATAATGGCTCCCTCAATCAAAATATCTCTGTCCTTCCTCCATTTTGATTATCCCATTACAGCATAGGACCAAGCTAGCCCCTCTGAATGTGGGTGACAGTTGTATAGCTGGGGCAATTGTGGGGCCAATGGCAGTGGCTCCAGGATTTGTCCCTAATGCTTGCACTGGCTTTTTGTAACCCATTCTTTTTGGATGGATAACTTGCTCAGCCTGGATATAGTTGGGAGGGCTTTGGTCCTTCCTCAGAGCAATGAGCCTTGCCCTCCCTGGGGTGTGGATGGATGGGTGGGATCAGGGGAAGATGGAGGGAATGGGAGGAGGGGAGGGAGTGGGAACTGGGATTAGTATGTAAAATGAAAAAATAAAAGGTAGTGTCTTCTTTTTAAAATAAGGAAAAAAAAGAAAAAAGTAAGGAAAAAAGTTTTGGTTTTGATGGATGAATAAGTTCTAGAGACATATTGTTCAATGTGGTATCCATAATTGGTAGTAGGTTTTAAATGTTTGGTGTCTACCAAAGTGTTCATGATGATAGCATCAAAGTGCTTCTACATGCAGAGATTCATAAAATGGCATGTTAAAATGAATAGCTCTTCCGTTAGATCTGTCCCACCGTCTCAATGGGTAAACGCACTCCTCACGGTCCTGACTTCCTTGCTCATGATCTCCCTCCTTTTGCTCCTCATCGGGACCGGGAGACCACCAAGTCCAGTTGGAATGGGACTGATGGAACAGGGGACCAATCCGGACTCTCTGAATGTGGCTGATAGTGGAGGAGGACTGAGAAACCAAGGACAACGGCGATGAGCATGAACTCTACAGCATGGACGGGCTCACTGTGAGCCTTGTCAGTTTGGTTGCTCACCTTCCTGGACTTAGGGGGAGCCGGGAGGACCTTGGATTTAACATAGTGAAGGGAACCCTGATGGCTCTTTGTCTTGGAGAGGGGTGGAGTGGGGGTATGGGTGGTAGGGAGGGGAGGGAAGGGGGAGGAGGAGGGAAGGAGATGGAAATCTTTAATAAAAAAATGAGGAAAAAAATGAATAGCTCTTTGTATATATGTTACATATTAATAATGCCTTTAAATATTTTGCTTTTATTTTTATATACTAAAGATTTTAAATTGTTTTTATTTTTGAGATTATCGTATAATTATGCATTACTTCTTTCCCATTCTTCCTAACAAGCTCTCCTGTATACCTCTCCTTGCTTTTCTTCAATTTTATGGACACCCTGGAAAATTTCAGAGTATCACTTATCAGTAGTTAAGGTATAAGTCTTGTACATAAATTGCATTTGTCTCTCAGATTGTTAACTATGCATGTTGTGTTTGTTATTCTTAAGCTATGGTTTTGGATATAACTGTGTCATCCATGAGATGCCTTATTTTGTTTTGATTCCAGATCAAAGAAACACTTTGGAGGTATTGAAATGTCTTGTTGAAGACTTCCTGTCACTTAATCCTCTCACTTTGAGAGTAATTCAAAATTCTCTGCTGATGTTTTTCTCATTTGGGAGGCAGTTAGCAGGAGATATTTCATTTGACATTGTGGAGATCCAATGACAAGGGAAAAACAAGTAAACATAAGCTTGTTCTATACAACACTATGAGTATATTTTAGCTTCAGTGTGAAAGTAGTTGATATTCTTAATTTTTAATTAAAATTCTCTTGATCTCCTTATCTAACAGTGTCATAATGTTATTATTGATTGACTGAAATAGATTTTCTATGATTTAACATGATATATCAGAACACAGTCCACCTTGAGGTATGAATGTATGACTACTTTGTTCATAATACTTATGTCTTAAACAGTGAGACCTAAACTTCCATTTTGGTCCTGCTGAAACTGATCTGTAATATTGACGCTCTTTAACTTCACCATCCTGGAGTGGAATCCTTGATGTAGGTATAACTCTGGGCTTAGTCTGTTACAAACCTAGTAGAAAGGAGGGCTACAGATAGGCCAATCTGATGGAAAAATTTTGTTTTGTAAGTTCAACTATTCAAAAATAACTCTATCTTATGTTAAACTGATAAGAAACTAGCTATCACAGGTTTCATATCCAAAATTCACAAGCAAAATCTGACACAAACAGACATATAAACATGCACAATACCATTAAGCTAAGGTTATATTATGAAGAAAATATAGGTTATTGTGCATAATATATACACAATTAAATTGCAAATATTCCCTATATCCTGCAGCATGTGAGTTACACCACAAAATAGGCACATGTGTGCACACATACACACACTCATATCATATGACATATTTAGGAAGCCATATTTTTATTTCTTTGTTCACCATTGATTGAGTAGATTGGGGACAAAGTTTCTACATGAAATTATACTTCTCTTGAAGTACTTTGGTAGCAAAATTTATGAGCAAGGGGGGGGGGGAATCCATGTTAATTTCTATAGGAGATGAAATTTGCTCTCTACAGCAAGGAGTGAGAGTTATCTCACTTCATGAACTAAATGGTAAAGTTAAGAATATATACTCTCCCTGCACACCTACACAGTTTAACACAAAACCGAAGAAAGATGGAATGAAGGAAGGTAGGCATGAAGGAAGGAGGGCAGGAAGGAAAGAAGCAAGCTAAAGTTGAAAAAAATTAGATTGAAAATATTTTCTTAGGTCACTGAAATAGCATATAAATTGCTAAAATTGACTACATGCAGATTGCAATTAAATTGTCATATTGATATAACCTTCCTCCCCTCCTCCTTGGATGACGGCATAAATAAAGCAAATAACATTTAGAAATTAACTCAAAACTATAAGAAGGAAGGAGTAACAAGTAAGTACACATGGAAGTTTCTGTTCAGGTCCTGAAAGTAACAAAATGTGTTACCTGGGACTCACTCAAGAAAATTAAATGCAAAGTCAAATGTCCAGGAAATGAACTAATTAGTTCAAGTACATTGGTTTAGAGACACAAAGCTTGGATGAAAGGAAGCAAGAAGCAGGAAGCAAGAATGGCTTGAATGTATATTTGACCTTCTATAACCCTCCTCCTTCTCCTGCAAGAATTTACTCTTCTTTGTGATACCATGAAAAATATGATATTTTTTTCTCTGAAGCAAAAGAAACAAAGATACATGAGAGAAAAATAAAGGCAAACACTCAAAGAATTTATTAAAGGTGTTCATAGTACCCTATGCCTGACAGGTATTACTTGCAAAATTACCACCAAGGCAAATTAGAATAAAATCTACATGAAATCTATATAAACATGGAAATATTTTCCATAGAGCATCTACATGACCAATAACAGAAATCTACTCTAAATAAAACTCCCATTTCTTTCAAGCGTGACCAAAAATGGTATTGATTCTTCATATTTCTGTCCAATGACATTGAACCCTTGAATAATTTTCAGAAGGGCACACTGACCATGTATTTTCTGTGTGTCACATTTGCCTACCATGCAGCACCAGCATACTCCCCTGCTCTATATAACTGTAATGAATAGCTTCTGACCCTATCTTAAATTCTGTGCATACTTGTCAAATCTTGGTTATCAAAAATTAAAAGTGTTGTAAGAAACTCTCTAGGTCAACATAAAATGTTCCTGGTGCATAATTATTTCTAAACTTAATTTTCTATCATATTTCTAGCCAGTGTCAAGATATAAGGGAACAGACTCACAATGGAAATTACAACGTTTATGTTGTTACTTCAGTGAAGCTAAACCAAATTCTTGTGGTTGATAATATATCTTTTCAAATTTTCAACATCAACATTCATGAAGGTTGTTACCAGAGTTTCACTCCAGCAGCTAAAAAGACTTAATAGTTTGTGTATCCATGGAAACAGAAATGAGTACACTTTCTGATAAGGCATTGCCATCTTTTAGATAGGTCATGATGACACCAAGAGAGGAAATCCAGGACAGAAAAGGCCCTTAAGCAAGTCAGTCCTTATTAATTTTCTCCCAATGTCATTGCTTTCATTTGTGATAGGTAATATATTCTTCCACCCTTCCCCTCCATGAGTAAATAATTACTTGTCTTTGAGATTCAAAGAGTTTCATCTTTCATGGTTTTTTTTTTTCCTTCGATGAGTCACTTCCTCTTTTTTGGACAGGGTAAAAGAAATGAAGATGCTTGGTGACATTAATTTTTTGGTTACAGACTTTTTACTATTAGAATACATCATTGTACTTTGATATCATTTCCTTAGTAAAGTATCCATCCATGAAAAATTTTTGAATTTTATTCACACACTGCCTCATTTGCTAATGCAAGAATTACCTAATGTTTTGACAATGCCTCAGACAGTGACAGGCACAGTTAAATGCATATAAAGCACTAGTTGTCTGGATTGTGATTGAACATTATAGTTAATATCTATAAAAATTATATTTGTTTTATACCTGGCAATTTTTCATCAGAACTCTCAGAAACCAATTTATTCTTTTAGAGGTGGAGAGATGTCTCATGTGAAGTTAACTGGACATTCTTTCAGGTCATGCTTTGACTACTAGCACCCACATGTTGACTCATAACCATTCCATTCAAGGGTTTGCAACAGCCTCTTGCACTCTCTGCTTATTTCAATCATATGGTACACTGACAATATGCAAACAGAATATGTGTGCGCACAATACAACAGTGATGACAATATTAAAGCATTACCTCTTTACAGTAGTTTTTGAAAAATAAGTAATAATGGGAATGGGTTAATATACTCAAAATATGTCAGTTCACACACACACACACACACATGTATTTCAAAGTTTCTTAGTTTCTTACTCTTTCCCATCAGGGTTTTCTGGGTAAATCATAATCTACTACATGATGACGCTTCTTGAATTAGGGACGTGAGATGCCTTGATCTGTGACTCTAATCATAGGTCATTAGTTTATTTTAGTTCTCTGTCCATTTAGCAGAATAATAGTTGTGATTTTTTTCCTAGAGGCTATTATCTGTCCAATAATAATTTCCTGGCTGATAATGGTGCTTGGTTTGGGTTCTATCATGTAAAATGTGGCTTAAAAACAAAATGACAAACATTACACATTTTATTGCACTTGTGGATGTTAGATTTGAAATTTCAGATATGTGTACTTCATTTGTAATACTCAAAGAGATGATAACATCACTAATGACTGGTAGGACTGGACTTTCGCAGGAGATGAGATGCAATGAAGTGCTATAAAAGCATTAAAAGGAATTATGTTGCTGCAAGTAATAAGTTATGATTGGAAGGCGAGAGATTGGTAGAAAAGTTTAGCAGGGAGGAAAAAATAACACTACCTTCTTTTCCAAAATTTATATGGAAACTTAGTCCTGTAGATCTCTAAAAAATAAAAATATAATGCATACAATGAAATTATCCTAAAGTAGAGCACAGTCCTACTTCTGTGTCGGTCATAATGCCTGCATTTGTTTCCTTTCTAGATGCGTATGCTTTTCCTTTATCTTCAGTCTAAAGAACTGCTTCTACTATTATCAGCAGTGATGTTTTTGTGAAAATGTGAAACACAATTAATAAAAACACAGAGAAAGAGATTGGGGTTCAACTTGAAGGCCAAAAAAAAAAAAAAAAAAAAAAAAACAAAGCAGTCAGCCACTGGGTCTTGCTTCAACCTTAGTCCAAAAATGATGTTCCTGCATCAAGGAATCTCACTTTTAGACTGTGTTTGAGAGTTGTTTCCTCCAGTCCTGTAATTCTCCCTAGGGCTGGGATTAAAGGTGTGCACCACTGTGATTAAAGGCATGTACTACCTGGTTTCTATGGCAAATTAGTGTGGCTACTGAGATTAAAGGTGTGTGCTAATATTACCTGGTCTATAAGGCTGAGCATGGGGGCAATTTAACTCTCAGATTTTTAGGCAAGGTTTATTAATTAAAAAAATGAAATAGAAATACCACTACATTTCCCATTTTAGTGAAAAATAAAAAGGCTATAATTAATATAAATAACTATAAATAATAAGTATAATGACTATATATAATATATACAGGCAATAAATCAACAATGTCTAGTTCATTTGCATATGAAAAATTCAGAGAAAATACTTTATGTCTATCATATCCTTGTGAGTGCAACGTTTTGTACCTAATTTATTTTCTATCATCTCTTGCTTTCTGTGTCAAGTAAACAAGAAAATCAATAACTACAACTTTCTAGTCTTCAACTACCTCAGGAACTCAAGATGGAAATAATATTAACTGTGTAAGCAGAAAGTGCAAGTGACTTCCAAAACAATGTGAGTAATGATAGCAACAGCCAGCTTTCTGGACAATCAGCCAAAGTTATTCTGCAAAAATGGGGCATCCATCTTTGGCCTACAGGCTTTGCACATCCAACATACTTTTCTATGAGGCTGGATGTTTTGTGTCCTGCTTGACTACTTAAGACAGCACATCATTAGCATTTGGGAGAGGGGAATTATCTTGCCTAGTGACTTACTTTTGCCACAGAGAAAATAAACTCCATGTGGAGTTTCTTTGAAGCCCATTATTTTCTTTGAAGTAGTTTGGTGATGCCAGGAGTAGACATGTAGACATGTCTCATTTTTATAAAAAGAAGAACCTAGGATATAAAAATACATCTTAAATGTCATATTCAATGGATCTCTGAACTGTGTAGTCTCTGAAGATGACCTGTCTATAAAAAATATATCTTTGTTTGACCTTGAAAACATACTTCATGTGACTACAAGTTCAATTATACTAGGTGATTAATGACTGATTTTTTCCCCTACATCTCCAGTTCTGTCCTAAGCACTCAAAGCTGCTGTATGACATAAAGCCAAGGTCTGGTTACCATATAGAGATTGCCTGGGTACATTAGCATAATCTGCTTCTCTAAGAAGTTGGTCTTGGTAGATTTCTATACCCCTAGCCCTACTTTGTTCTTCAATGGTCTTAGCTTCATCTTTCCACCAGGACCTCCACTGTAACTGAAAGCCAGGCTCCAGGACAGCTTCAATCAAGTCTCCCCAGTCTTGAGAATAATTCTATTAAAAGATGACCATTAGTTTAATATCTGCTTCACAAAAGGTGAATACATGCCATATGAGACTATTGTTTCCTTAAATCTCCTTATATCTAACATTTCCACAAGAGTCCATTCAGCTCTTGAAAAGCCTTGGGGATATATATCATTTGACAGTTGTTCCTGTAAAGTTACTTGGTAAATTATAATTGGCTGTTTGAAAACCTTAGACTGTTCTTAACTAACCTTGAAGTGTAATACTTAGATTGGTTAAATGTTTCAATTCCTCTCTCTGGATCTGCATATTTCTATGATCTGTTTCAGTAAGTTTTTCTAAGCCCTGTATCTTGGCACTCATAGCAGCCAACTTTTTAAAAGATAAACCAGAAATTATCAAACTAACAATAAAGATTATCAAAATGATAATATTATGTCAATCTTTGTTAAATTGATTAGCCCTTCATTTTATTGCTTCAATTTTATACCATCCATTGTACATTCATACAAAGACTTAACTCTGTCAATTGTAATAGTCATTCCCATTTTTTAACATGAGAAAAAACTCTTTTAATTATTTTCTCCCTTTATAATTCCCAATTGTCCCACCAAACCTGCAGACAATGGTGATAAAGATATGAGGCTGACTGTGATGAATAGAACAGTAGAAGCCTGAGGGGGTTTCAAGGCAGATACCTAGTTTAGCAGCTTCCCAAAAAGGTGGTCCAGGTAAAGCCCACCAGGAGAAAAGCAAGGAAGATCTCGCTGGTGGGGCAGTGATTGTGACTGTGAGTAGTTCCTGCCTGTGTCATTGGTTGCAAAGCCACTAGCAAGTTAGCACCCCAAAAGTTGAATACCAGATGTGGCATGATTTCAAACTGGTCTTAATAATAAAAACCGAGAGTCAGATAGGAGAAGGTTAAAGCTAAAAGACCAGAGAAGCAGAGCAGCCCTCCATTAGTTCTTACCTCTACAAAATCCTCACACTGAATGAGGTATCCTGTCTATGCAAGTCCTCAGACTGAATGCCCTTAGCTCCTGTCTCCTCCTGCCATATTTTCCTCTTTTGTCCAGTCACATAACTTGTTGTCTCCATCTCTCTAGGGCTAGGATTAAAGATGTGTGTCTCTCAAGTACTGGGATTAAAGGTGTGAGCCATCACTGCCCAACTCTGCTTCTTTTTTCGGCTGGATCAATATCATGTAGCCCAAGATGGCCTTGAATTCAAAGAGACCCATCTGCCCCTGCCTCCTGGGTGCTGGGATTAAAGATGTTTGCCTCCATTGCCTGGCCTCTATGACTAACTAGCAGCCTAACTACACACTCTAATCTTCAGGCAAGCTTTATATGTTAAAACACAAGCAAAGTAACACATTTTCCTTTTTTTGTCTAAAATATAAAAATAAGTTTTTAACCAATATTAGAAAAACTGTATTCTAAATGAGTACACACACATTTATGACAAGATTGTTTATTGAAGACTATTCATGTACATGATACTGTTGCTTTGGTAAATCTTTTCCCTTATATAACACCTTACAACTCTGATCACTATGATATTCTGACATGCTTATTAAGGTGGCTTACAAATTTTTAAAATATTTTCTTACATTATTCTGACATGCTTATTAAGGTGGCTTACAAATTTTAAAATATTTTCTTATATTTTTGTGTCATGCATATAGACAGAGTACAAAACCCTTATTCATTCAGTTTTGCTAAGACACATCTTTAAGAATAAAAAGAAAAAAATGAAGAAAGATGGAGAGAGAGAGAGAAAGAATTAAAGAAAACCTAATAATAAACTCCTTAATCATTAAATTATTTTTTTCTGAATCTCTTGCATATAGCAGAGATTTTTCCCAGTGTTTCTAGTTTAAATAATTTTACTTTTCTTCTGGAAAAAAGAAATAGTAAAAGAAAATACAAAAACTAACATAATCAAAACATGTTAGAACCCACGGCCATAATTTTGTGTCTTTTGCTATAAAAGGTAAAAACTGAAAAGAGAATGATGGCTGATAATCTACTTTTGGGGGAATTAAAAACAATAAATTCTCCAAAGTGATTAAAATAGAAACAAAGAAAATAAAACAAAGAATCAATAAAACAAAGAGTTGGTCTCTGAAGAACAACAACAACAACAAAAAATGAAGCCTAGGGTCAGGCAGATTTATTACAAAATTCTACCAGCCTTCCAAAGAAGAGATAATACCAATACTCCTCAAATTTTATCATAAAATAGAAATAGGAGAAACATTGTGAAATAATTTTTATGAATCCACAATCGCTCTGATACACAAACCACATGAACATTCAACAAATAAAGAGACTTACAGGCCTATTTCCACAATGAACATTGATACAAACATACTTAAAACACGGGTAAACTGAATCGAAGAACACCTCCATAATATCATCCACCATGATCAAGTGTATTTCATCTCATAAAAGTAGGATGGTTGAATATAGGAAAATCTGTCAATGTAATCTACCATGTAAACTAAGTGAAAGAAAAAAATCACTAGATGCTAAAAAATCCTTTGGCAAAAGCCAACACCTCTTCAGGATAAAAGTCTTGGAGAGATCAAGGGATTCAAGATACATATGTAAATATAACAAAAGCAATATGCATCAAGTTGATTGTCAAAATCAAATTAAGTGGAGAGAAACTAAAAGCAATATCATTAAATTGGGAACAAGACGAGACTATCTACTCTCCATGTACCTATTTAGTTAGTGCTTCATGTTTTGACTGGAGCAACAAGAAAACTAAGTGAGGTCAAGAGGATATAAATTGGGAAAAAAAAAAGAAGTCAACATATGATTATTTCCAGGTAATATGATAGTATATATAAGCGACCCCAAAAACTCTACCAGGGAACTCTAATACCTGATAAAACCTTTAGTTAAGTGGCAGGATACAAGATTCATTTAGACAAAATGAAACAAAGAACAAAAAATAAATAAATGAACAGCACCCTTCCTGTGTACAAAGGATAAATGAAATGAGAAGAAAGTCAGAGAAAGGACACACTTCATAATAGCCACAGATAATGTAAAATAGCTTCCTGTGACTCTACCTCAGTAAATGAAAGACCAGTATAACAAAAATTTTAGGTCTCTGAAGAAAGAAATTAGAGAAGATATCAGAAGACAGAAATATCTCCCGTATTCATGGATCTGTAAGATTAACTAACAATGTGATGCTCTTACAAAAATCAATCTGCAGATTCAACATAATAACCAATAAATTTGCAACATACCTCTTTACAGAATGAGAAAGGACAATACTCAACTTCATGTGGAATATCAAAAACCAATAATAGCTAAAACAATCTTGTAAAATTAAATAACTCTCAGAGGTACCACAATCCCTGATTTAAAGCTCTACTGCAGAACTATAGTAATATGAACCTTATGGTATTAACATAAAACAAATAGGTAGGTCAATAAAATCATATCAAAGAGCCAGATGTAAATTCACACATATATAGATACCTGATTTTCAACAAAGAAGTCAAAATATAAAATAATGGTATTGATATAATTTGATGTCTTCATGTAGAAGAATACAAATAGTTCCATATTCATCATCTTGCACAAAAGTAAAGTCCCAGTGAGCAAACACTTCAACATAAATCCAGTTACACTGAACTTGATAGAAGAGAAATTTGAAAATAACCATTGATGCATTGACATAGGAGACAACTTCCTGAATAGAACCCCAAAAGATAAACAGTTAATAAATTGAGGCTCATGAAATCAAAAAACTTCTGTAAGTAAAAGATACCATCAATAAAATAAAATCTCAGCCTAAAGAAGGAGAAAGGATTTTCACCAACCCCACATTTGCCTGAGGACCAGTTTACAAAATACATAAAGAATTCAAGAAACTATACATCAAAAAAAATGATCCAATTAAAAAATGGGGTACAGATCTCAGCAGATACTTCTCAACAGATGAATCCCAAGTGACCATGAAACACCTAAAGAAATGTTTAACATCCTTAGTGAGCAGGAAAATATAAATCAGCATAACCAATATAAATCAAAATGATTCTGAAATTCCATCTTATACCTCTCAGAGTGGCTAAGATCAAAAACACAAGTGACAGCTCAGGCTGGAGAAATGTGGAGTAAGGTGAACAAGCTTCCAGTGTTGGTAAGAGTGCATACTTGTACAGTCACTTTGAAAATCAATAGGACTATCTCAAGACCCAGCTACATCACTCTTGGGCACATACCCAAAGAATGTTTAATCATACCACAAGGACACTTGATCAACTAGGTTTATATCAGCTTGATTTGTAAAAACTAGAATCTGGACATAACCTAGATGTCTCTCAATGGATGAATGAATAAAGAAAATGTGGTACATTTACAAGATGGATTGTTACTCGGCTGCTTATAGGTTGTGCTAGGTTAAGGTGACACATAGATTGTGGGAGTTGCCAACCAATGAATGCTCCAGACTGAGATATGTGCCATAAGACTTGACATTGCCTGAAGCATCAGAACAAAGAAGCTGGATGTGCCTCTCACAGTGCCCCCGTGTCTGCGTTCGATGCGCTGGCACCCAGTTCGCAAGATTCGGGAAAGGGGCTGGAGGTTAAAAAACACAGACACACACAGACAGAGAGACAACGACACGGGTCATCCTTGAATGCCCCTTTTATTGTGCTCAGGGGCAGATTATATAGAGATAGCCACGCCCCAGCCAAACCCACCAGAAACCACTCTCCTGTCATCGGGAACTCCTGAAGGTCTCGTACTCAGATCAGGGGATTACAAGAAATTCAGGATCTGGGGTCTCACTGCTCTCAACAGGATGTCCCAGAGACATAGAATAAAACCAAATACACCTGGTGGGAAAAAAGTCAATAAAATAATGTCCAGTGATATTCTGTTCTATTCATAGTTTGGTGCCTAGCCAAACAGTTATCAGGGAGGCTTCATCTGGCAACTTATTTAAATAGACGCAGAAACTCACAGTCAAACATGATGCCCAGCATGGAGAATTCTACTGAAAAGGGGGGAAAAGGCTTTTTGTAGACAGAGAAATCAAAATATCCCACTAATCAATTAACCTGGGATCATAGGGTCCTAGAGACTGAACTAATAACTAGGAAGCCTACATGGGACTGATGTAGGCACTCTTGCATATATGTAATGGTTGTGTAGCTTGGTCTCCTTGTGGGAATCCTAACAGTGTGAGCTGAGGCTGTCTCTGACTTTTTTACTGACTTTTGGAACCCTACTCCTCATAATGGGTGGCTTTGCCCAGCCTTACTAAAGTGCTTACTATTAGTGCAACTTAATATATGATATTTTTGATGTCCATGGGAGGCCTGCACTTTTCTGAATAGAAATGGAGAAGGGGTGAATTTAGCCGGGCGGTGGTGGCGCACGCCTTTAATCCCAGCACTCGGGAGGCAGAGGCAGGCGGATCTCTGAGTTCGAGGCCAGCCTGGTCTACAAGAGCTAGTTCCAGGACAGGCTCTAGAAACTACAGGGAAACCCTGTCTCGAAAAACCAAAAAAAAAAAAAAAAGAGAGAGAGAATGGTATTTTAAAATGTAGTGCTGTGGACTGCAGAGATGTTTCCGTGAGATTACTTGATGGACCAAAATGAGGTGTCAAGAATGCATCTGTGTCATCTTTGTCAAATGTCTGGGAAGATAGGAGTGCTTGTAATCTAGTACTGAGGGGGAAAGATGCAGGAGGATCACTGGCATGTACTGGTCCACAGTATATTTCTAGGTTCATTAGCAGACTCTTTTGTAAGGGAATAAGGCAGGGTGATAAAGCAGAACACCTGACACCCTCCTCTACCCTTTGTGCACACCTCCACACAGGTATCTGTGTACATCTCACAGGAACTGAGCATAAAGACAAAGACACAATGCCATGTTGTGGTATATAATTTACTTTAAACAAATATAATGCTTGTAATAACAAAAATTTATCTTACATTCGAAATGCCCAAGAAGCCTGTCTGAAAGTTATGATAAATTCCATTTTTACGTAGTAGCCATGTCAGTACATTCTTCTTACTGTTGTACAAAATCTCTCAAACTGGTTAGTTTACTGTAACTAGTATAAATTTATTTCTCACAATCCCAAAGCCAGTGAATCTCATGATCAAGGTTATGGGTAGGATTAGTGCTTGGCAAGTGCCTAATCTTTGATTCTAGTGTGGTATTATACCTACATTTTCTTGTTGTTTTCATGCAGTTACAGAAAAGAATAGTAAAGTGGCCTGACTCTTTTCTCCAGTCATTACACAAAATATTAATGTGTATTCCTGATGACATAAGCAGGCTATGCCCTCCTTGAATCTTGCATGGTTCCTATTAATGTTCCTATTAATGCACACAGTGAAACCATAAAAAGATATCTGATGTCTTCCCCTATTTTTCTTCCCTCATTCTCTTACAACAGGGTCTCTTGCTCAAACAGAAACTTGCCAATTTGGCAATGCTGGTTGGCCTTTAAGCTGCTCCTCGTCCCATCCCCTAGTGTTGGAATTACAGACATTACAGACACCCACAGCCCCATCTAGTGTTCCAGTTGTTTTTTTTTTTAAGACAATGTTTCTCTGTAGCATTGTTTGGTGCCTGTCATGGAACTAGCTCTTGTAGACCAGGATGGCCTTGAACTCATAGAGATCCGCCTGCCTCTGCCTCCAGAGTGCTGGGATTTAAGGTGTTCGCCACCACTGCCTGGCCATAACTAGTTTTTAGATAGGTTCTTGGATTCTCTGGAACCAGGAATTTACATCTACATCCTTGTGCTCGTCAATGAAATCCTCCAGGTTTTGTGCCCCAATATCAGTACTCTACACAGAAAACTATTCTGCCAAGTCTGATAACTTTCTTCCACTGACAATATATGTCTTTTTCTGATTAAAATACTGTAAAACCTGCATTCTCCTAGGTGTGTCCCCTGACTTTAAAGTAAACCGGAAAGCTTGAAAAAAAATGGTCCAATGTTTTAGCCTTTGTGAGTTCTTAACTCTTTGCCTTGGATTTCAAATTGATGGATAAATCGAGCTCAGAATTCCAATAATAGTTGCTATTAAGTCACTGGAAGAATATTTGCCTAGCACATGGATACTCTGAGCCTGACCCCAAGAATATTAAAGAGACAGAAACAGAGAAAATGTACCCATACACTGTGTCCCTGGGTCATCTGTCAATTTATATTATCGAAGTTTTAGTTAGTCGTTTCATTTCTGAATAAAACCTCCTTCTAACTCACACTTCGTATAAATATTTTACTTACAATACTACTTAAAGTTTTTAAATATTTTCTGTAGTTCACTCTGTGTTTGCTTGAATCTGCAATCCCACATTCTCATAATCAATCACGGCCATTTTTCTCTGGAGCTTTTCCATAATTCTTGAGTTTGTTAAGTAGTTGGTACTTCCTGTCATTACAACCCAAATTCAAATTTACCCATAGATGTTGCTTGTCCTCATGGAGGATTGGGTTCTGAGAGCATTTTAATACACACTCCCAGCAACCGTAGATATAAAGGTTTCTTCAAAGAGGACTTAGTAATGTGTAACAATAGCTATCTCCTGGAAAAAGTGTTAGAACATAGATTTCATAGCTGCCTCTGTCTCCCCTTATCAAGTAGTCCCCATTAAACTTGCCCCCTAGAAAGAACTGACAGTTTCTGCAAGGATAGTTAGAATACACACACATTAAAGGGAAAAGCAAGTAAACACTCTCCTCAGAGCAGCTCACAGTAGTTGGAACATGCATAAAACCTATACAGCCCAAAGCCCAAACAAAACCCAGTGTGGAGATTAGAGTTGGGCATGTAACCCCATTCCAAGTTGTGGAGCTATAGGCAATTGTTAGGTGTTGGAGGAAACAGGGGCAGTAATATCTAGTAAGCTGATCATGGATCTAACAATGCATCTATAATATTTTGGCAGCACAAATGGGCTTTCAGTGGTTTTTAAAGAAAAAAAGAAAGATTGAAAGTTGTGTTGGTAGGGAAGAGGGAATAGGTCTGAAAATCCTGAGCATGCATATGATCAAGGTACCTTTTATGAAACTCTGAAAAAATAACTAAAAGTATTTTTTAATAAATTTTAAAATAATCTTGCCAGAGAAAATGAAAATGGAGAGTTTGTTTCTTAAGTTTTCTGAATAGATTTAAAAGCAGGACTTCAAGCCCCAACCACTGGGCTATATATGTTGCCTAATTCCTAACATCACTCCTTTTGGGTATTTTATTGTCCTTCATGCCAATCTTTCTTTGTCTGGTATGAGTCTATATTACTCTTGGGTGCTTTTTCACTTAAAAATCTTAATATGCTATTTCTCTCTCTTTCAAACTATCATGGTCACAAGGCTCTATCTCCACATATTTCATCAGGAAATACAATATGTATCGTTGCTTTTGCAGAGCCAACCAATTTGCTTCTTATATATAAAACAGAAATCACTTTGTATTTTGGGATTTTCTAGTATATCTGAGTGACAGAGATTCTAAATTCGGGAATATCCTATTCTAACACTGCAAAATCATCCACTTTTCAGGTACCACTCTCCCTCAAATCACTACTACAGGCAACAAATATATGTGAATTATACTCTTTAGATGTCTATTTTTATTTGTATATATGTGTGGGTCTATATGTTGGTATGTGCATGTGAGCATAGTGTCCAAGACCAGAAGAGAGCATTTGATCCCCAGGTTCTAAAGATATAAGTGAACGGTCAGATGTTGGTGTTGGGAACAGAAGTCTGATCCTCTTGAAGAAGTTCCCATTTTTAGTTGCTAAACTATGTCTCTAACACTAAAGCTAGGATTACTTATATAAGAAATGAAATGATAATTTTCTTTGAAATAATATTTTTAGATTATTTTCCCCAAAATTATTTAATGTCTTGAAAAGACTGAATGATTTTTTGAGCTTCTAAAAGGGTTGAATGTCAGAGAAAAATAAGTTATCAATGATATCAAAGTGTGAAAGCAGTAACTTTGAACTAAAATCATAGTTTTTTTCTTACTCAGAACTATAATTCAACTGGAGATAAAAAAGAATTACTATTGTTCTCTATTGTACACAGTACTGGCTCTTCATTGCTGTAATGAGGTAACTTCAGAGTCTGTGGCTATACCAGCTTTCATGGTTGTCAGACTTTTAGATATCATTAAGGTTTCAGAATTTGAGACTGACAAATTGCCTGAAATAATTTTGATGAGTTTTCTTTAACAACATGAATGCTTAGAATGGGAAAATTGTTCTAAGTGCTCAAAAAATATGAAATAATAGAGGTGAGAGAATCACATTTTCAGTGGGACCAAATATATCAATGCTCATCTTGAATATGAAGAAAGGAAGTGATACACTAAAGAACATAGTCTTCTTGAGATGCAGGAAGTTCCTCTGATCTTACAAAAAAGCAAAGAAGTGAAGGCTCTAGTCTGACAGCTGGTAGAACATGAATGTACCTTCAAATTCAAAGGAACAAGGAAATACACTCCTCCCTTGAGCCTCTGAAAGTTATTTTGCCCTCCTTGTAGTTTGTATTTAATCCTGGAAAACTTGTACTGAACTTAACCCACATATCTCTAAGGAAGTTAATTTATTGTGTTTAAGCTTTTTTACCAGAACTTTTTGTTAAAATTGTAGGAAAATTGCATAAATTGTCTGGGTTTCTTTAAATTTGGGAGGATGGTCCAACGGGGGTTATATTTCAAAGTGTTGTTCCTGGAAGGATAGCAAAGAAGAGAAGCCACGTTAGGAGTGTAAGAACGAATAAATTACTATATAAATGTGCTGAATGGAAAACTCAACAGAAAATTTTGCATTTCATCTAATGCTGTTAGATTGAAATATTTGATCAGAGGTGAAACTGATTGCCTTCAAAATTCATCACACACACACACAAACCACGTACACTGCAAGGGGAGCATATTTGTTTTGATATCCTAGGATGATCCCAAATTCTTTAAGTAGCAAAGAGTGTTTTGAACTCAAGATTTTGACATCCTAGTTCTGAGACGGTAGGGATGTGGAATTCCTTGGATATTACCAAGCAGGTATTTATTGTTAACAAAGAATGATTGAATGTGACTCCTGGATGGCTTTGACTAGGCTGGTAGGAAAGCTATATAGGTGTTTTAGTTTGCTTTAATAGCTGTGATAAAAACCATGATAAAAGCAATTCTGTAAGAAAGAACTTGTTTGGCTAACCTATATTGTGTCACAGATCACAGGGGGAATCCAAAGTAGGTTAAACAAACAAAGCTTTTTCTTACAGAATTGGTATTTCCCCAACCCTGTGTCTATTCAAAAATAAGCATGAAGTATGTGAAGGATTGACTTACTAAGCCTTTCTGATTATGTGAAATTAGCAAAACCTGAGCAATAGCAAAAACATAACGTAGGAAAAATCACATACAATATGAAACACCATAACAATATCTAAGCTTTACAAATCCACAAAACCTATCTAAATCTCCTTAAATGGAAATTACCTAGGTAATTTTCTAAACAAATACAAAAACAAATAAATTATGACCAAGAAATTCATAGAAAAAGAATTTAAAGACCTCAATGAATACCTCAGTGAGTTAAAGAGAATAACAAAAATCTTCTAATTGAAGTCCAAGAGAACACAAATATATGGCTGAATTAAATGAGAAAAAATATTAAGGCTTTGAGAAGTGAATTCAATAAAAAGAATTGTTGGAGAAAATTCTAGTTGAAATGAAAATAGAATTGAAAAAACTTAATAACCCTAGTAGTACACTCAGAGGAAAACCTTAATACACAGGAACAAGTTGAAGAGAATATTCAGATTTTGTGATAAAAAATTAAATAGATTATTCAGTGAATGGGTCTAAATATTTTTTAAATACTCAAAAGAAATATGCAGAAACTTTAGAAAACCACAAAAGAACCAAATATAGGAAATGAAGGTATTGATGAAGAAGGAGAATCCTATGACAGTAGCACAGATCAGATCTTCAGAAGGATTATGGAAGAAAAATCCCACTTAAGGAAAACTATACCTATACAGATACAAAAAACACACAGAACAGAAAATAGGAATAGAAATAAAAAGTCCCATGAAATATTTTATCTGAGACAGAACAAGCAGATCCTACTAAAAGCTGCAAGAACAAAACAGAGGTCCTGTAAAGGCAAATACATCAGAGAACTGCCTTCTCAATGGAGACTAAAGGCAAAAATACTCGAAAGCAATAAAATCAAAGTTCTAAAGCTCTTCAAATCCCCCACAAAGCTACTTTACAAAGCAAAACTATCTGGTGTAGTTGAAGGGGTGATAAAATTTTTTTTCATGATATAAATAGGCTAAGAGAATCCACATCCACCATCCAGAACTTAGGAGAATATTGGAAGCAATACATTGGCCTGAAGAGAGGAATGGAAAACAAAATGAGTGAAAATTAAATTACTGAAAGACAATTATGAACAAGAACAAAAGAAAAAGAAAAAATAGAAAATAGCTTTTTAAGAATGGGCATTAAATATTAATGGTCTTAATTCCTTAACCAAAAAAAAAAAAAAGAAAAGCTAACTGAGCAAAAAAAATAACCAATTTTGTGTGTGTGTATCTGCTGTGTATCTGCAAGAAAACATCTTACCTTCAAAGACAGAAACTAACAAGACCACCCCAAAAAGTAGGACCAGAAAACAAAAAGTTATCACTATCACAATACCTTAGGAAATGGAATTCAAACTCAAATGTGTGTTGAACAATCCCTATATGTCTGGGATTCATCCTACTTGAGCAAGGTTTAGCTAAACTTTTTGATGTAATCTTAGATTCATTTGTGAATATTTTACTGAGAAATTTTGTGCTTACATTCATAAGGGAAAATCTCTTTCCTTTCTTTTCTTTTTTTTTTTTTTGAGTTTTATGTAGTTTGGGTATCAGGGTAACTCTAACCTCACAAAAAGATTTGGGTATTGTTCCTTCTGTTTCTTTTTCTGAAATAATTTGAGGAGTATTGGCATTAACTTTTCACCAAAATCTGATAGAATTCTGAGCTAGAACCTCCTGGACCTGGGTTTTTGTTTGAGTAGGGGGGGCACTTTTGAAGACTCCTCTTTTCTTTTTCTGTCTTCTTTTTTGTACTAGGGCATACATGTCTTTTAAAATTGTTTATCTGATCCTGAATTGACTTTGGCAACTAGTATATATTCAGAAAAGGATCCAATTCTTCTAGGTTTTTGGATTTTTTTGATTTATTGCAAGGCACCAAGATTTTTTTTTTTAAGTATGTACTTATGACTCTCTGGATTTTCTAAGTGTCTGTTATTATGATCCCCTTTCCTTTATAATTTCATTAATTAGGATATTGTCTCTCAACCTATTAATTTGGAAAAGGGTTTGTTGATATCTTATTGATTTTCTCAAAGCCCTAACTCTATCTTTCATTGATTCATTATATATTTTAATTTTTGCTTCTATTTTATTGCTTTCAGTCCTGAGATTGATTATCTCTTGCCATTTACTCCCTTTGAGTGTGACATCTTCTTTTTTCTTCAAGGTCTTATAGGTATGCCATGTGACCTGTTTAAGTTACTAGTATGACATATCACCATTATTTTTTAATGTAGGCACTTTATGCTATGTAATTCCTTAGAACTGCCTTTGTATCTAATAAGTTTGGGTGTGTTATGTACTAATTTTCATACAAAGTCTTTATTTTTTTTTTCTAATTTCTGTCTTCAACTAGTTTTTATTTAGTGGCGAGTAGTTCAGTTTCCATTGAGTTTGTAAACTTTATTCTCTTTCTTTTGGCACTAATATACAGTTTAAATAGGGTGCACAGTGTTATTTCAGTTTTATTGCATCTGTTAAAAGTTGGATTGTGCGCTGGGCAGTGGTGGTGCACGCCTTTAATCCCAGCACTCGGGAGGAAGAGAAGAGGCAAGTGGATCTCTGAGTTCGAGGCTAGCCTGGTCTACAAGAGCTAGTTCCAGGACAGGCTCTAGAAACTACAGGGAAACCCTGTCTCGAAAAACCAAAAAAAAAAAAAAAAAAAAAGTTGGATTGTGTCTGAGTATGTTCCATGATTTGTAGAGAAGGTGTATTCTTTTTTGTTTGGGTGAACTGTTATATAAATAGTTATTAGATCTATTTGGTTTATAATATCACTTAGTGCCAGCATTTCTCCTTTTCATTTTTGTCTGGATGACCTGCCTATTGTCAAGAGTGATGTCTTGAAGTCTCCCAGTATTCATGTGTGAAGGGAAATACATGTCTTAAACAGTAGTATGGTTTCTTTTACAAAGTAGGGTGCCCTTGTGTTTGGGGCATAGATGTGAAAATTAAATGTTATCTTGGTAGATTTTTCCTTTGATCATGCCCTTCACTATATCTTCTGATTACTTTTGTTTTTGAGTTCTATTTGCACAGATATTAAAATGACAATGCCAGATTGCTAAAAGTCCATTTGCTTGGAATATCTTTTTATATCCGTTTACCCTAAGGTGATATCTATTCTTGATGTTAAGCAATGTTTATTGGATGCAACAGATGGATGAACTTATTGTTTAGTTAGTTAATATTATATCCTTCTGGAGTCTTTGATGGTATTGAAGAATTGATAGTTATAGTTTTCCTTAGTTATGATAAAAGATAAAGTAGATATAAATATTGTAACTGTAATTCTTGTTTAATACTTGCTTTGTATGTAATTTTTCTATGTCAAAGTTAAAAGCTTCCTCATTTAAACAGAAAAAGGAAGGTGATGTGGGATTCTCTTCTGTATGCTGTGAATACCATTGGTTATTAAAGAAACTGTCTTGGGCCTGTGCAGGGAATAGAGGTAGGTGGGGAAAACTAAACTGATTGCTGGAAGAAAGAAGGCAGCGTCATAGAGAAGCCATGGAGATGCCACCAAAGACAGAAATGCTGAAACTTTGCAGGTAATCTACAGCCACATGGCGATACATATATTAATAGGAATGGGTTAACTATGATGTAAGGGTTAGCCTATAAGCTAGAGCTAATGGGCCAACCAGTGATTTAAATAGAATAGTTTCTGTGTGACTATTTGGGGGGTGAGCAGCTGGGAACAGCAAGCGGCCTCTTTTTCCAACACAGAATACTTTTTAATATGAAATGAGTAGTGCATAAAACAACAGTTATTCACAGTGAATAACAAAGTTAAAAATTCTTGTTTTGGGATAATACTCTAGTACATTGTATTTTTGTCACATGTGCTGTTTTAATAAATGCTGATTGGCCAGTAGCCAGGCACAAAGTATAGGCAGAGAAACCAGAGTACAAGAATTTTGTGAAAGGGAAAGGCAGAGAATCAATCACCAACCAGATGTAGAGGAAGCAATGTGAGAATGCCTTACTTAGAAAAGATGCCTTGCCATGTACTTAAACATTGATAAGAATTATGGGTTAATTTAAGTTGTAAGGCCTAATTAATAATAAACCTGAGATAATAGGCCAAACAGCTTATAATTATTGTAAGCCTATGTTCTTTTTTTGGGACTGAGTGGTTGCAGGACCCAGCAGGACAGAAACTTCCATCTACTAATGGTACCCAACATTTTGCAACTACATCCACATAAAACCTGAGAGAGCTTGGGAATGGATCCTAGACACAGAAGAACAGAGCTAAGCATGGCTTCTTGGTAGCATTATTTTCTCAGGGGGTCTCTGTTTGCTAGTGGCAAACAGAAGTGTGGCTTCTTTAAGAGAGGCTTGCTAACTCAGCATTAATGGCAAAAAAAAAAACATTGCAGTTCTTTTAAGAGTCCTTGCCATGAAACACTTAAATGGTGTTGATGAACATCCAGGAGCATGGTTCTTGATGGTGGCATGGACCTAGAAATTCTGGAGAGTTGTGGCAATAAACATGATTCCTGCCAATACATCTGCTATGATGCTAGACTCTCAAGAAGACAATAAATGAAAGGTGTCAGCCACCAGAGACACCACTATAATCCTAGCCATGCAATTGGCAGATTAAAGATTTATGCAGTCAGAAAAAGATGAATATATACAGTAAAGACAGATTCAGAACAAGAAAAATAATTCTAAACAGTTTGCAGTATGTTTAAAAACATATGTTGACTTTGGAAAAAAAGTAAAGGGATAAAGGTATTCTTTGAAAAAGAAATAAAGTAATAAAAAAAGCCATATAAAGATGGAGAATACACAAAAATATCTGGATACTATATATTATTGTATTGTCTTTAAATTTTTTGACTGCTGAGGAAGAAGCAACACCTGCTAAAAGACGTTTGACTATAAATGCTGCTGAATTAATCCAACATATATATTTTGAAAATGCCTTGGCTTCAAAATGTAAGTCAAAAGATATGTTGCTTTGAAGAAGAGATTTTGCTTTTATTTCCACAGGAAACGAAAGGCTATGGATTCATTCTTGGTTAAGAAAAATCAGGACTGATCAAGGAAGACAGCATGGAAAATCTCCAAAGGGCGCAGATGGCCTAGATGATCCTATATCTCAGAGCACCTCCTTTGCAGTTTCCTTCAGATTCTACATCCAAAACAGCTTCAAGGTTACAGGTTGAGTGAACCAACCTCCCAGGACTTGACAATAATCATAAATTTTCTTTGGGTCCCATAAGATTATCACTATCCCCTATCAGCAAGAAGTAGTAGCCAGCGAAAACTATGCCCACATTACCAAAAAAAAAAAAAATGGATTAAAGATGGTTGTCTTTGCTTAGAGTGTTGGTTGCCAATTGTTATAGATAATGGCTTGGGGGGGGGGGAGCTTAGCAAAGGAGATTAGATTCAGAGTTCTTGTTCTGAAGAGAAAAAAAAAGGAAATTCTGTGGAATAATGCTCTTGTATACAATGCTATGGGATAATGCCCTTGTATACTATAAAGGTTTGTCATTTATATCGGTTTAATAAATACTGATTGACCAGTAGTCACAGCAGCACAAAGTATAGGCAGATGAACCATAGTAGGGAAATTCTGAGAAGAGGAAAGTTAAAGAGTCAGTCACTAACCAGACGCAGAGGAAGCAAGTTGAGAATGCCTAACTTAGAAAAGGTACCAAGCCACGTGACTAAACATAGACAAGAATTATGAGTTAATTTAAGTTGTAAGAGCTATTTAATAATAAACTTGATTTAATAGACCAAATAGCTTATAATTAATATAAGTCTTTGTGTTTCTTTTGGACTGAACAGCTGTGGGACCAGATAGGACAGAAAATTCCTACAAATTCTCATTAAAGTCACAATCAGTAATATTTCCTCCATTACTGAAACAAGTTGAGTAATGATTAAAGTTAACATAGATTATGACATTTGAGCTTATAATAGATTTTGAGTTAGATATAATAATAATAAGCTCTGGTTTTTCAGAATGAGAAAAAACTAAGACAATATATGATATTTTTAGGTTTGCTCTGTCCATAGAAAATTTACAGAATAATTAAATGAAGACAGTCATAAATTACAAAATTACAAATGGTTTTTTAACATATAACTTGTCAAAAATAAGTACAAAATCAGACACAAAGTGTACTCCATCAGTATTCACGCACATTATATTGTAGAGCTATAATACAGCTTTGCTTATAAACACAAATTTGCATAATGCATTGTGAATGCCATCAAATCACACAGCACCAACAAACACTGCCTGAATGCTTCTCAGCTCCAATTAGAAATTATTGTTAACATGCCCAGTAAGTGAGAATAGACTGGTATTACAGCATTTATCACACATACAAAATCTGTGGTTTAATTATGGGGAAGAAAACTAATATTTTCATATGATTATTCCTCAAACTTCAAATTAACATATCCCTGGAATGTATGGTGTTAGACTATTTGGATTTTCATTTGAATATTTAGAATAATTGGATTTTAAAAATTGATATTTGGGGGGTGATAGATATGGCTTCATGGTTAGGAGAAAGGGCTGTAATTCCAGAGGACCGAGGATCAATTTCAAACCTGCACAATGACTCATAACCTCCAGAAATTCTGGTTCAAATGCCCAGTTTTTTCTGGCTCAACAGACACCAGGCACCAGGAACAAACATATGTCCAAGGAAAACACACATGCACATAAAATTAATTTTAAAAAATTAATTGATGCCTGTTTTTCATAAAAAGATATTATAAATAGATTTTGGTCCAGGATTAATTATAGAGTCTATGATGGATCTATATATCCAATTTTAGCAGACATTTATGCAGAATGTTTTTCTTAGCATTAACAATTATAAAAATAAAATAACAACTCAAAAAAATAAAGCATTGAAATCATTTTGTCATTCAGTATCAAATATTCAGTCAAGGATTTTTCCTTTGTGTAAAAAGAGAAGGGGACACCTATCCTACTAGTATGCAATTTTGTTATTAGTTTTAGTCAATGGTCAAAGTATACATATGCCAAAGAATTGTTTAAAATATACATTTTTTAAAGTAGAATTCAAAATAAAACAAACCAAACAAGATAAAGAAGGACATTTCATTCTAATGAAGGGAACAAACATAAAACCCTTACCATTCTAAACACATATACATAAATGTCCTATAAATTTGGATATATGTACAGTCATTTTCATTGAATTCTAGGAAGTCTTTAATTTCGATACTTATTCCTTGACCCAGTTGTGACTCTCTTAAGCCTTATTTAGTTTCCATGTGCTTATAGACTTTCTATAATTTGTGTTGTTGAATTCTAACTTTAAGCCAGTGTGATCCACTCAGATACAGGGATTTTTTTATTCACTGTATACAAGTACAAGGGGATCAAAGACATCAACACAAATCCAGGACACACTAAATCTCATAGAAGAGAAAGGATGAAGTAGCCTTGAATGCGCTGGCACGGGAGACCTCTTCCTAAATATCACACCAGTAGCACATACACTAAGAGAAACAAACAAATTGGAAATAACCCCAAAAGTCTACAAATAAGCTAAACCAAGGAGGCAAAAGATATCTACAATAAAATCGTTTTTGATATTTTATTTTATTTTTGAGATTATAGTGCTGGAGAAATGGCTCCAGCATTAAAGGCTAGCCTCACAACCAAATATGTAAGAGATTATTGCATAAATACCCACACATATACATTTTCTTGCTCTCTTTCAAATTCACAATCTATTTCATGAATTGTTAAATACACACACACACTTGGCACACACAATTCCTAAATATGTAACTACAACTACAGCCTTCAGAGTCTACATAATCTTATTTGTATTTATATGTTCTCAGGAATGACCATTTGCAAGACCCTTGCCTGATAAGATTTTTTTTTTCTCTCACTCTCACCATTTCTTAGATGACTGTAGTTTTTTCTTTTGCTTTTGCTTCCTTGTTTTAATTGAAAGTAGATTCTTCCCTTATGCAATACATCCTGACCACAGTTTCCTCTCCCTCCACTCCTCCCAGATGCCCCTCACCTTCCCTCTTGCCCCGAGTCAATCCCACTTCCCTGCCTCTTCAGAAAAGACCATACCTGCAAAAGTGGACAGCCAAGCAGGGCAAAACAATGTAAAATAAGACAAGAGCCTCATATCAAGGCTAGACAAGGCAATCCAATAGGGAGAAATAAGTTCCAAGAAAGGACAGAACAAGTGAGACACACCAGCTCCCACTGTTAAGAAGACCACAAAATACCAAGCTCACAGCTAATATCATATTTTCAGAGAACCCGGCACAGACCCTTACAAGCCCCATGCTTGCTTCTTCAGTCTCTGTGAGTCTGTATGAGCCATGCTTAATTATTCAATGGGCCATAGTCTGCTGGTGTCCTGCGTCTTCTCTGACTCCTACAATCTTGCCTTCCTTCTTCCACCGACTTTGGTGATTTCCAAGAGAGGGAGTCTCGGTGGAGACTTCCAATTTAGAATCTCTCTCTGCATAATATTTCTTCTGCACCCACTCCCATCTGCTAGCTGTAGTTTTTATGTATGGTTAATGCCTTAAAATCTTTCTTCTATTCATGGTAGTATGTGTGTTGATGTCATCCGATGACAACTCTTGTTTATACAGTCCTCTTCTGTTGTGACTTTATGGGTGTGGCTTCTGACATTACTAGGGTACACAATTTCCTACAAAACCCTCCGACCCTCTGACTCTTAGAATCACTCCACTTTCTCTTCCACAGTTATATCTGACCCTTTTGTGCAGGAGTTGTTTATGGATTTATCAGTCGGGACTCAGTGCCACAAGTCTGCAATTTGATCTACTATGGTTCTCTGTATCAATTTCCATCTCTTATAAAGAGGAGTTTCTTTGATGAGGAGTGAGAACTATGCTAACATGTGAGTATGAAAGCAAATGACTAAACAGTAGTTAGTAATTACGTAGGCTTACAAAGCAAACCAAACAAAGAGCAATAATCTACTGACCAAAACACCTAGTACCAGGAACAGAAAACCTCCCTTTAAGTTGCTGGTAATGTGAGTTCAAGAGACATCAAAAGCAAATAGGTCATTGCTATTTCCTTTTATTACCTCTAGCTATTGAAAGTAAGGCTTGCTTGCCGAAGATAATGCACCTATTGTACACAGGGCTTGCAGCAATCCAGTTGAAATTATATTGGAAGCCTTCTTTCTGATTACTCTCACTGATAATATTGGAAGTTGCTGAGCAAACAGCCAAGAGGGGCTAAAAAGAATCAATAGTGCAGTTTGGCTACAGTGCCTACAAATCACAATGAATGGTCTATCAAGATAACCCTAACGATATGTAAATGATATATTTATATTAAGGATAACCAACGGCAATCTAATTGAACACAACATCAGTGGGAGGGTATTTATGCTTGCCACTGTAAACTTAGACAACTATCACTGGCTGGAGATGATAAACCCATAGAGAACTTACTGCTTCCATTTCCTAAGTAAATATAATTTTCACTTGTGTTGCTTCCACAAACCAGTAGAGCTCATGTTCCTAATCACAGATTTTTTTTTTTTTTTTTTTTTTTTGCAAAGAGACTATTTGGGAACTACAACTGTTTCAAGTGAGGATAATAAGTAATGAAGGAAACTCAGTTGATTCATCTAGTGCTAAGCCACTTACACCTAAGTCTCAGAGAAATTCATGGTAGAGGGGCCTAAAAGAGTCTAAAAACCAGAGGGACCAAAAAGCCTGTTGTGAGACAATGTCTCTAATGTCTCTTAGATTTGACAGAGAAGCTGCATCCATGAGCAGTTATCCAGGTTTATTTTGGGGTTAAGCTCGTTAATCCTATCAGGGTGAGAGAGTTGTGCTATAAAAGTGAAAACTGGCCGGGGAAAGGGATCTGAGGGGCAGAACAAACTGACTGATTCAAGCACGTTTCTCCTTCATGTTTCTTCCTTTAGTGAAGAAGAAAAAAGGACGGCTCAGCACAAAGCTCTCAGTTCATATAGGCATACAGACAAGTTACCAGTTTCGCAGGTGGGAACAATAGTATCAATCATGCATCTCACAGAATCACCAAAATCGGGTGGGTCTGGCAAGAAGGTGCCTTATGTCTCAGAGGGGGCATGACTGTGGAGCGCTCTGGTGGCTGGGAACACAGCCTAGGTAGTCACAGCAACACGGGGGCTTGGGAGAAAAGCCAAGTTGTTTGATTTGCATTAGCATCTAGTTGGCTGAGGTAAAAGGAATCTCTTTTGAGGCTTTCTTTACTTTTGACTCCAGCAGGGTGTCCAAGTGAGGATTTTTCTCTCTGAAGTTGATTTTAGCAACTCAGGTCTTTTTCCTCTATAAACAGTTAATACCCTGGGCTGTGGGCTTGTGTTAATTGAAACCAAGGTAAAGGGTAAATACAGAGTATTAGTAGTTTATTAGGGAAGAGAAGACCAGCAGATTTCACTTTGCTGAATCTGCTGTTAGAGGAGACATACTGTTTCTCTATTGAATGCCTCCTTACTTAGAACTGCTTTCTTATCAATGAGTCCTGGCAATATAGAAAGTGGTGGAGGGAATATGTTTTATGTATATTTTGGCTATGAGAACAAATGTTTGACTTAGTGAATGTTTTCACACCAGGAAAAGTCGGGTTTATACATCGCTGTGATATTACAGAATGGAGAAATATCATGATCCCAGAAGGTTACTACAAAATTGACAATGACCATTCCAAAAGACAGATTGTTTCCACAACTCTGGACAAAAAAAAAAAAAAAAAAACGGGTTTTCCATGTGGAATGTCCATGCTCCCGTGGATTAGTCTAATATACTGTCAACTGTACATTTAGTGTATAATTCTTTTGGGCTCACCAGAGTTTTCTTTCTTTTGTTTAGTAGATGCAGTATGTGCATTTTTCTCTGGACAATGAATACTATCTGTAATAAAGGTTTGAGGATAACTAAAAAAAGAATAATTTAAAAATTAATGATCTGTATTGATGCAAGCTGAAAACTGCTTTGGCGATCTTACAAATGTGTTGTATATGATTTCAAAATATCATTTATGTACAGTAAGACGTAGAAATAACAGAAAAACTATAATAGTATGACATGGTATGGTTAAATGTGTTTAAGAGTTGTGTGTTTGAGTCATTAAAAGAAAGGAGTGTTAGTTTAGATTATTAGTTTTATCTATTAGTCTTTGATTAATTATCTGTATATTGATGAAGCACTCCTAAATAGAGTTTACCTAGTTATCAGTATGTAACAGTAGGACCAGGTCTGCAGTTGAAGTAAACCTGACAAGTTAAATTTGTATTCAAGTCAATAATAAACCATTTTAGCTATGAGACAGTAGTAGAAACTATCCCAAAATAAATACAGCAAGATTTTTATAGCAGAACAATTTTTAGAAATACATAAGAAGATTGTCTGATAATATATACATTAGAGGATCATAGGTAAAACCTATACAATTAACAACGTAACATTTTTATTTTTTTTCCTTTTTTTTCATGGTTTATTTTTTTATATTTAAAAATTTTCATCTCCTCCTCTCCTCCTCCTCCTCCTCCCCCTTTCCTCCCCTCCTTCTCCTCCTTCCCTCCCCTCCCCTCCACCCATACCTCCCCTCCCTCCCTCTCAAGGCCAAGGAGCCATCAGGGTTCCCTACTCTATGCTAAGACCAAGGTCCTCCCAACTCCCCCCAGGTCTAGGAAGGTGATCGACCAAGCTGAGAAGGCTCCCACAGAGCCCGTCCATGCAGAAGAATCAGAGCCCAGCGCCATTGTCCTTTGCTTCTCAGTCAGCCCCCACTGTTGGCCACATTCAGAGAGATGGGTTTGGTCGCATGATCCATCAGTCCCATTCCAACTGGAGTTGGTGATCTCCCATTAGTTCTGTCCCACTGTCTCCATGAGTGAACGCACCCCTCACGTTCCTGACTTTCTTTCTCATGTTCTCTCTCCTTCTGCTCCTCATCAGGACCTTGGGAGCTCAGTCCAGTGCTCCAATGTGGGGCTCTGTCATTTTCTTCATCTATCGCCAGGTGGAGGTTCTATGGTGATATGCAAAAAATTCATCAGTATGGCTATAGGAACTGGCCTTTTCAGGCTCCCTCTCCTCAGCTGCTCAAGGAACTAACTGGGGGCGTCTCCCTGGAAACCTGGGAACCCCTCTAGGGTCAAGTCTCTTGACAACCCTCAGGTGGCTCCCTAAACAACGTAACATTTTTTTTTTTTTTTTTTTTCTCATGGTTTATTTTTTTTTATATTTAAAAATTTCCATCTCCTTCCCTCCTCCTCCCCCCTCCCTCCCCTCCTTCTCCCCTTTCTCTCCCCTCCTTCTCCCCCTTCCCTCCCCTCCCCTCCACCCATACCTCCCCTCCCTCCCTCTCAAGGCCAAGGAGCCCTCAGGGTTCCCCACTCTATGCTAAGACCAAGGTCCTCCCAACTCCCCCCAGGTCCAGGAAGGTGATCGACCAAGCTGGCTGGCGACAGATGGGGAAGGTGACTGAGCCCCACATTGGAGCACTGGACTGAGCTCCCAAGGTCCCGATGAGGAGCAGAAGGAGCGAGAACATGAGGGAGAAAGTCAGGAACGAGAGGGGTGCGTTCACTCATGGAGACGGTGGGACAGAACTAATGGGAGATCACCAACTCCAGTTGGAATGGGACTGATGGATCATGCGACCAAACCCGTCTCTCTGAGTGTGGCCAACAGCGGGGGCTGACTGAGAAGCAAAGGACAATGGCTCTGGGCTCTGATTGTTCTTCATGGACGGGCTCTGTGGGAGCCTTCTCAGCTTGGTCGATCACAACGTAACATTTTTAAAGGTAGTCTAGTCCTTTGGGTTATATAGTTCAAAAAGGTGACATGAGGTGTAGGGTTCTTTCTCTCATGGCTGTTTCTTGTTGAATATGGAGCAAAGCTGTAGATTTTGAAAATGAGAATACCAGAATACAAGGCTGTCTCAGACTCCATGAGCCACTCAGGGAGCTTTGGAGCAATCTGTGTTTGGAGAATAAATAGGACCATTTGGAGGGAGAGCTTGGGGTGTGGCACAGAGCTGCAACAAGGTAGCTTCCATGGGCAGAGAAAGAACAATCTAACACCTTAAATAATTATAGATCTGGGGGAATAAATATATGTTAATGGAAGAAGATGAAGTTAAAAATATTAGAGAGGAAATTTATCGCTCAGGTGCATGTTTGGAATTTTTATGTGAACAGTTTTGGCAGATGAGAGAAAGGCATTTTATGCCAGGGAGAGGGAGAACGTTTCCCCCCCCCCGCAAAAAAAAATAGGCAGGTGGGAAAGCAAACTATAGATAAACTATAGATAAAAATTATTTAAGTTATTTTTAACTTATAATGTTGGTGGATCTAAATTGATCCGTTGAAGCTCATAAAAGCCTTTATTAAGAGGCAAAGATGTGAGATATATCAGTTTATTATTATATGTGGTCTATATTGAAATTTGTGTTGTAGAAGAAGCAAGGAGTCTCATTAGAGTCATAATAGAAATTTGGAATCCAAAATTAGTTTTGGTTAAGGAAAGGTTGTCTCTTTCTTGTTTAGAGTACTGTATATGCATTTAGAAATTAAAGAAATGTCTCCATCAAAATGAGGAGAACTTTTTAAATTTTACATTAAAAAATTGAAAGGGAATATAAAATACTAAGCTTGTGACTAAACAGTATATCTAGCCATAGCTTTATAAGGGACAATGATTATAGATGATAAAATTAGGCTTGAGATTATTTTTGGAAAGGAGTAACTTGGAGGATTTGCCCTGTTGTTTTTAATAGATAAAGAAATGTAATTGACTCCCAAGTATAGAAAATTAAAATAAAGCCTTTATCAGAAACTAGAACAAGACATAATTTTATTATTTGACCTTGGTTTACATTATCAGGTGGACTTTTTGAATGGTTAGTTATAAGTAGTAAAGAATACCAAGCACAATTGTAAAGAGAGAACTTAAAGAAAATTGAGAAAAAAATTTACTCATTGTAATAAGACATTTACTTCCTTCAGACCAATAGTGTTCTACTGGTGACTATTCTTTAAGAAATTGTCAGTTCAGAAGTATCTCTGGGATGCTTCCAAAAGGGAAGTTGTCAGGTTTCCTCTGAAGGGTGTTTAGAGGAATTCTGCTCACCACTCTAATGGAGACCTGGCTCCCTGAAATCTGCAACATTCTCCAATGAGGACTCAACTATAGATTAATGCTAGAGAGATCTCCCCACTCATGGATCTCCCAGGACATAGCTCTTCAAACTAGGATAGTCCAGACAAGTGCTACCTTTTCTTCCTAGATAGGCTTGTATATCTACTTAGCTAGTTCCCTGACTACTCAGTGCCAAATAAGCAGGATCCTTCAGAGTTCCAGATCTTCAGATACCATCAAGACCCAGCTAAGACACTACTGCCAGCATATGAAAATAACTAAGGGAAAATAATTTATTGATGGGCATTTTTCTCTCAATATGTTCATTTATTGTTCCCTCTTTTTGTACTCTATTCTAACTTCTTGTCCTATCTATAATTTCTTAGTTCTAATCTTTTTTTCTTAATTCTAATTTCAATTACAATTTTCTGTTCTTTCTTTCCCCAATAAGGAAGAAACCAGAGAAGTATAGGCAATAACAATTTTTAATGAGGCATAGGTAAATGCAACCATTCTAGTAGCCCTGTCTGCCACAAACAGCCAGTGAGTGTGTACTCAGTAGGAACTGTAACAAGATTCCATGGTTTATTGTAATCTACAGGACAGAGCCTTTGAGAATTAGGTTTCTCTTCAATAAGAGACAAGGAATTTTTTCCTTTAGGTGTTAACTTCCGTGGTGACCTGAGATTGGTGGTCACCATGGAGAATGTCATATAATGGCTTGAATACAGCATGGGTATCTCTATTTAAGAGAGAACACAATTAATATCTTCAAACACCTTTTGGATGTCATTTATAGTCTTTAAATAATCCATTTGTAATTGGAAAGACTGGGAAGAAATGAGATCTGAAGAGGGATTTTTTTTTTTGTTCTATGCTATGAATATGTTTTATAACCATTGGTTAATAAAGAAGCTGCTTGGACAATGATACGGGCAGATTTCTAGCTAGCTCTTACATCTAAAATTAGCCAGTTTAATGTTAATCTGTGTTTTGCCATGAGGTTGTGGCTTATTGGAAAAGTTCCAGTGGCAGCGTCGTTCTTTTTTTGGCAGTTACATGTCTTCCCCCTGACTCTGCCTTCTCTCTCTCTCTCTCTCTCTCTCTCTCTCTCTCTCTCTCTCTATATATATATATATATATATATATATATATATATATATATATATATTTCTATTTGGATTTCCCACCTAGCTTTACCCTTCTAAGTTATTGGCTATGATAAAATATAAATTAGTTATGAAACTTAGGCTCATAAAGACATATAGTAACTATAATTCTTGCTTGATACCTCTTTTGTTATGTGCAATTTTACTATGTTAAAGTTACAACCTTCCTTCATTTAGACAGAAAAGGGGAGATGATGTGGGATTCCCCTCTGTTTGCTAGGAATATGTTTTATCACAACTGGTTAAAGAAGTTGCTTTGACCTATGGTAGGGCAGAATAGAGTTATTTAAGGAAAGCAAAACTGAATGCAGGGAGAAATAAGGTGGAGTCAGGGAGATGCCATGAAGTTCTCAAAGGAGAAAAATGCTGGAACCTTACCAGTAGGCTACAGCCTTGTGGTAATACACAGATTAATAGAAACGGGTTAATTTAAGATGTAAGAACTAGCTATAATATAGTTTTTGTGTGATTATTCAGGTGATTATTCAGGTGGCTGAATTTGGAATTTTTTTCAGGGGACACCTGATGCCCACATAACATTCATTGTTGGATAGGAAATTGTAATACCTCATGCAAACAGGTTATACCAGCATGAGAAATTAATATGACATCTATATAGTGAATAAGGTATACATCATAGTACTTTTTACAAAATTGTGAGAGGGCTGGATCTACAAACATGTTTGACAGAGGTTTGGGCTAATTATACTGCCTTGTGGCAAGGTTTTCCATTTATACTGTTGATAAGAATTCTGGAAATTAGATGAAGGTCAACTAAGGACAAATTGCAGACAATCTCTGGGGTTCAACACTATTGTAAAAAAACAATCTTGCACTTCTATTACAATGATATTAGAATTTGGGGGGAAGGCCACTGGAGATGGGAGGCCAGGTTGCAATGCCCTCCGTACTTTTAGTTAAATTTCTAAGATCCTGGAACAATCTCCACTTGCCTGATTTTTTTTTTAAATAACAAATATTGGGCTGTTCCAGAAGCTGGTGGAGGGGTTAATATGACTCTTTTGAAGTTGCTCTAACACAAAATGAATAACTTCTTCAATCTTGACTGCAGTTAAAGGCCACTGTTTAATCCAGATGGTAACATCAGACTTTCAAGTAATGGATCAGCAGTTAGAGGAACAGTGGCATCTATGATATACTTCAGTATCTCAGACTATAACTATAATTTTTAACCTTTGGAATAATGGACTAAGTTTTGTGTTTGGCATGTTTTCCCAAACCCTTTTTAGGGTTAAACTTCATCTATAACATTTGTGCAGGTACAATGTCATTTGAAGAAAGTAGCATCAATCCTAGCAGGTCTCTACCCCATAAGGTAGCACAGGGATGACATATGGCTGAAAAGTTTCAGATTTTTCTCCATCAGACCATTACAATATTCCTGAACTCCAAGCAACATTATTTGCCTGACCTAGCCCTATCACAGAGGAGGGAATGGCACAGATATCCCAAGATTTCGGTCAATCCTTTCCTGAAATACAGGAAATGTCTACACCAGTGTCCAGTAAATCAAGTATCTCTTTTTCTTGGACTTTAAGAGTTTTAGACAGTCTAGAGTCCTTTATTTTCTGAAGCCAGAAAGCTATATCATTTGAACCAAAAGCAGCAGCTCCCCTTGGAGTTTCAGAAACTGCACTTCCTGTAACCTGATAAGGAAGCAGCAGTAGCTATGCTATGCACTGCTCTGCATGAATCTGAACTGTTTTTGTGGGGGATTGTATAATAATTTTAATCTCTCCCATGAAGTCAGGATCAGTTACCTCCTGGAACCACATAAATACCTTGTACAAAGGTGGAGCTCTGACCTATTATTAAACCAAGCAACCCTTCAATAGGGGAGCTGTAAACTCTGTGACCCACTGCCTGCTGGAGTAAACAGCTTGTTTTCTTATGTTTGCAGCTGCTCTGAGCAAACAACTTGTGTAGATGCTCTGAGCATAAAACCCTCAAGTGTTTCTGATGACAGGGGAGTGGTTTCTGGTGGTCTTGCACCTGAGAGTTAGGGTGTGGCCATTATTAGTTAAGGAGACACTATATAAGTTGCCCTGGAACACAATAAAGAGGGCATTTTGAGGGCATTCTTGGCATTACCCATGTGTGTGTGTGTGTGTGTGTGTGTGTGTGTGTGTGTGTGTGTTTCAATCTTCAGCCCTTTGCCCAACCTGCGAACCATACTATAGTGCATATCTCATAGAGCAGGAGTTGTGCTACAAGAGTAAGGCATGATTGTTTTGGGGAAAGTTCAATGCCTTCCCCATTATATCTAGACTGAGGAAGGTATCCGTCCAAAGAGAATAAGTACCCTAAATGCAAGTACAAGCAGTAGGAATAAGTCCTGTGTACCCTATTTTTAAATTGGATTATTTGTTCTTTTGATGACCAGTTTCTTGAGTTCTTTGTATATTTTGGAGAGCAGCCATCTGTCTGATGTGGGGTTGGCAAAGATCTTTTCCCATTTTGTAGACTGCCCATTTTGTCATGTTGACCATGTTATTTTTCTTCACAGAAGCTTCTCAGATTCAGGAGGTCCCATTTTTTAATTGTTATTTTCACTGTCTGTGCTACTGGGGTTATATTTAGGAAATTGTTTCTTGTGCCAATGTGTTCAAGTGTACTTCTCACTTTCTCTTCCATGAGGTTCAGTGTGGTTGGCTTTATGTTGAGGTCTTTGACCCATTTGTACTTGAGTTTTGTGCATGGTGATAGATATGGATCTTTTTTCATTGTTCTACATGTTGATAACCAGTTATGCCTCACTTTGTTGAAATTGTTGAATTTTTTTCCATTTTACATTGTTTTTGCTTCATTGTCAAAAATCAGGTGTGTGGATTGATTGATATCCAGGTGTTTGATTCAATTCCATTGGACCTCCTATTTGTTTTTATGCCAATACCAGGCTATTTTTAGTACTGTATCTCTTCAGTAGAGTTTGAAGTTAGAGATTGTGATGCCTCCAGAAGTTCCTTTATTGAACAGGATTGTTTTGGCAATCCTGGGTTTTTTGCTTTTATTGATGTTGAAGGATCCAGTGATGCTTTGTATAGCATCACCTCTGAGCAAGTAGTCCAGGGAACTGTGAGGAAGCTGTTTTGACTTCTGATGTAACTTCTGCCTGCAGGTTCCTGCCTGCTTATTTTCCTGCCTTGTCTTCCCTCAAGGTTGGACTCTGAACTGGAAGTGTAAGATGAAATCAAGCCTTTCGTTCCCAAGTTGATTTAGTCATGGTGTTTTATCACAGCAACAGGAACTCCAAGTTAACACAACACCCATAGGTGAGAAAGTCACCTGTTTAAAGGCATTAAGTGTGGAGACTGCTCTAAACATAAGTCCCAGATATCTTCCCTTCTCCCAAAAGTGTTTTTATTTTTTTCCTAAACAGTTTCTTCAAGAGGAAAATGAGTCAACTAAATTTAATATGCCCCAAGAGCATTTTGACCCTATGCTCTGCTTCATAAGTAACTTTCACCAGCTAAAGCATCAAAAGTGCACCAGATGCCCACGTCTGTGCACATATGGAGATTTTTATTTCCCTTCAAAATATAGCACTTGAAACACGCTGCTGTCTGCTGGAACTGGACTTCAATGCTTTAAAAAAATAATTATTGATTTGAAAATTCAGAACTATGGAGAGTGATAAAATGAAACTGCTCCCCATTTTTTCGTATTCCCCAAACTGGATCAGTCTTTCTGTTACATTATTCTAAAAAAACTCAGTCTTAAGGTGACTTCACCTTGATTCAATTGCAAGTTGCTAGAGGGAAGAGCTAAAGGAAAACTTTTCTGTCTTGCTCACAGTATTTAGTGCAACATGGTGCTATCTGGCTCAAGGCAGGCTATGTAGTAGGACTACATGATAGGCAGAGATATTTTCAACCATGATAGCATAATAATAACCTTGTTTGCTATTGTATAAAGCATTGATTTAACTTACTAAGCTTATCTAGATGCTCTCAGGCACAGATGGAGGGAACTAACAAAAATGACTTTGGTTAATCCACTTATTATATAAGTATTTTTTACCTATGTTCCAAAGATGAGATCAGATTATAAAACTGAATACATAGCTATAAATTCACAGGATATATTTTGCTCTGTAAACTTAAAGATCTTGGTTGCCTTCTATGTATGCTGAGGATAAGGAGGCCCATAATCAAGTAGTTTTGGAGAGGGCCATGGCATCCAACACAAAATATTTGATTCCAGCACATAATTGATACCAGTATTTATTTTACTGTTCTTGGCGATGGTGTTTTACCATCATTGAATTATTTCCACAACCCAGCTTTTTAGACAGTATGTTAAAGAGTACCATCCTATATATTTGAATTCCTACATCTTCTGTGAGCTTCTCCTAATTGTATTGTATTCCTCTGTACATATTTTTAGGCTTTTCATCTATAAGCCTCTAATACTAAACTGTGTCCAATTCTACAAGAATGATTCTGTATATTTGGGGGAAACAGCAATACAACATTATCAAGTTCTCTTTCCTACAAGTTAATTATGAGTAAGTACATCTGTCAGTCAGAGGGCATCAGTCTTTCGCATATCTGATCTTTAGTGGGGTTTTGTTTCTGTTTGATGCTGCCATTTCTTTTTCTTTATGTTGGTTGTTTATTGTATATTTCTGCGTTGTATCAAAGAATATAGAACAGTTTTACAAGTATCTGAGAAGCACAGAGTAAGGTGTAAGTATAGGTCACCCTTCTTAATCTCTGTATGTCTGAATATCTCTATTAAAGGTTGCTTTGATAACAGTGACCTTGGTTTCAATTCTTCACTTGTAATAAATACATCATTTATTCTCTTCTTGGAAGTGATGCTTCCAATGGCCCTTTTGTGACTCTTCTTCTTTATCTTGTTTTGAAGTCTCACAAACTAAATACAGGAACAACAGTGTGGTACATTCCTCCCAACATTCTGTAACTCATTATTTTAGGAAAAGACCATTTGTTTGTTGTTAACTATTTTCAGGAAATTGTAATTACTTAGATATCTAGTCTTACCTTCTGTATTTCCACACAAAAGAAATGCTCATGAGCAGCATCTCCAAGACAAACTATGTCTGTTCCAACATGGTTGATAACAAAGAACACATTCTTCAGTTCAGGTGCTTTACCCTTCATTGATTTAATAAAATTGTACTTCATTAAGTTTCTCAGGAGAAAAATGACTGGATACTGCAAGACTGGTATTTATAAGTATTTGATATAAATGCTAAAAGTAAGCTTGCATTTGTAGTGGGATCCAGTAATTAATACAATTCAAGGTTCATTTATACAATGCACTGCAAAAATTATGTTATTATGAGTCTTTTTTTATTCCTGTTTAGATTCATTAGAATATGTCATTCCAGGCATTTTTTAAGTGTTTGCTTATGTGGCTCATATTTTTTATTGGTGACAAAAGAATTTCAGGTAAAAACTCAATTCACTATTCTCAAAGAGGTTAAATCTGGTATTCTGTTTTTAATACATTTGCAAATGTTTAACGCCCCCTGCTGTTGGAATTAAGACTCTTAACAAATTTGGAAATTCAGAAAACCTTACAAATTTGCTTACTCATAACTTGTATGTGAATTTCAAGGCAGCATAGTCAATTGCTGTTATGCCTAATACTTCTTTTCTGAGAATGTAGTATATTCACACAGTAATTACTAGCAATAGGGGCTACAGCAAATTGATTCATTTCATTTTTTTATTTAATTACAAGTTGAGCAAAATTCTGCATACCCTTGATTAAAATTATTTCTGCTTGTTCAAACTGGCAAATCTTCAAACAACTATGGTTAAGACGTTTTTTCTAAATTGTTTTGCATGGGCTATTTAATATTTTTTCAAACAAAAATTATCTGAGTAAATTGGAGCCATGTAAATAGTTACTTAGGGGGAAAACTAGGATTCTTCTAAGTAATTTTGAGTGTAAGCTATCCCTGTATATAACACATACTTACCTAAAAAAGACAGAAAATATTATTGAATATACAGAAAATCTTGTTCACAATTTCTCTGATCACTCAGATTTCTTTCTGTTCTAGGCTTTTACATATATGCACATACTCTTACATACATTGTTGACAGAGGTTTCTGTTCCACCTGGCCCACAGCCATTCAGCCCCAAAGAAACACGCAGAGGCTTATATTAATTATAAACTTGTTGGCCTATTAGCCCCGGCTTCTTATTAATGCTTATAACTTACATTAACCCATAATTCTTTTCTGTGTTAGCCACATGGCTTGGTACCTTTTATCAGTGAGGCATTCTCATCTTGCTTCCTCTGTGTCTGAGTGAAGACTACAGACTGACCTATCCTCTTCCCAGAATTCTCCTGTTCTGGTCACCCCACCTATACTTTCTGCCAGGCTACTGGCCAATCAATATTTTTATTAAACCAGTACAAGTGCCAAGTGCCGAATCTTTACAGGGTACAAGACTATTAGCCATAGCAGATATCCAAGATGTACACATAATATTGGAAACCTACAAGTTCTTCAAAAAGCATTTTACTGGCTACACAGTCTTTCAATATGTTGATGTGCAATGAGTACTCAGTTCTATAAGAATACGTTATATTAAGCTATCACTTGTTCACAATGAATACTCCTGTGAGCCTATCATTATTTGTAATTGATATTTATAACTTTAATTTACACTTCTCAAAAAGCTAGTAGATGTAGGCATTGTTTTTAGTATATGAATATTGTAATCTGCTTGAAGCAACTTCCAAACTTATTTTTAAGTTTTTTTTCTTATAAATTGTTGCATTAGTTTTGCTGTCAACATATGAAAAGGGATTGATCCATCTTGACCAGTTCATTACTAATCTTTATTATTTGTTTGGTTTTTCATTTTATTGGTGATTGGTTGAGAGTGGTTCTTACTATGTAGACATTAAAGTTTGGAGTTTGTTAACACACCAATATGTCCTCAATCTCCCTCAGATCTACCTCACACTTTCTCCACTAGTACTGGAATAAGGGTATTTATAAAAATATCCAAAAAATTTTTTATCAATCTTAAAATTGTTTGGAAAATTGACCATTTTTTCTTTAATTTACATCAGTTAAAATAATTAATTAATTGTAAGGTCTTAATATACTTGGAATTTGTTCAGATTTCTTGCAAGTTAACTTTAGGATATTTAAAATGGATCATTTTAAAAGTCTTTAATCCATTATTATAATATTACTGAGTTCAAATAACAGCTGAGTACTTTGCAAACTATAAAAAATAATTGTGCTATAGATATTATTAAGAAAAAGATGTATAAGTTTCCCATGGGTCCATGGCAGGATACCCTTATTTTGAGTGTCTCCCATGAATATGGAAAAAAGACAGCCAAAATTAAGGGTCATTTGTTGGATAGTATGTATCTAGTAGAGTAGAAACCTTCTAAAATATATAGTAAGGCAATCGAAATGAAATCATCAAATAAAAGGGAAAACAGATCGACAACTGGGAATCACGATACATCCTTGTAACTATAACACATAGGAGGAAGGTGATTGAAGATAGTCAGTGCCTATTCTGAGCTACCCAAGAAGCTTAAAGTTGGCCTGAGATAAATATTGAGATCCTTTCTTACAAACTAAGAGTAAGTACAGGTGATATATGTCCCTTTCTTTAACAAGCAGAATTAGCTGGCCAGGGCTCTGGCCTTTTCCTTTTAAATTCATCACCAAGACTTAAACCAGACCTATTCTGGGCCAATAGAGATCTACACTAGGATGCAAAGCTGCTCGCAATCTGTGCCTGGGAACAGGTTCATCCATTCAGAATCAACACAGTCTTTAGCCATTCATTGACGACTTGAGCTGCATTCTCCTTATCTAATTATAGTCAGTTGATTACACAGAGTATCTCCTTGAACCATCTATTTTCCCTTGAATTTCAGTGCACTTGGTTTGCTCTGACCTTAATCAACCACGGTAAAAGGCCAGAGGCAAAAGGTACATGGGATAATTTAAGTTAAGGAAAGCTGGCTAGAAAGAAGCCAAGCTAAAGCAGGACATTTATAAGTTTGAATGGCCAGGGCAGAGGAGCAGCAGGTGGCAATTGAAGTGCAGGGTGTCAGCCCAGCAAGAGGCACCCCCTCCCATGGATAATTCTTGGCAAACCTCCCTGCCTCACAAGATCACAAACCCAGGAATATCTCTTGGTTCTGTTGTGTCCTTTCCATGTTTGCTGTTGCTATCCTTCTCTGATATCTTGTGAGTTGAATTGGGTGTGGGGAGATTCCCCACTGACTGTAAGGTAATGTATTTATCTCATGGAAACATCCCATTCTACTGGGCATTTATAGCTGTGGATAATTATAAAGATGACTTTCTTCCTCAGTGTTTCCTCCAATTGATAATAATGTTAGCTTATAAATTTAGCTTTAATAAATAAAATATACATAAGGATATGTTACACAGCTAAGGTCTATGAGTTATGCCTAGGAGCTGTTTTAGATCACAGTTCAAGTTAATGATTAAAGAGAACCAATGAATTCTCTGTGAGTCAGCATGGCCCTAATTCTCTTAATGCTTAAAAGATATTAATGTCTTGTACCTGACCCTGCCCTCAATTTTCTGATAGAACAAACGAATGATAGATGGGTATACATCCTAAAGATCAAAAGTCCAGCCAACTGATTGTCTTTTATGTAGAAAAGTTTAGGTTTGTGACTCCTCTAGGATTCCTAGTAAGATTAACTTCCTAGATAGTCAGTATAATGATTGATTCTTTCTTGGTAGCTGCTGTGTGCAGTCTGCCATCCAGCAGGGGAGTAGGCTATGAAGAGATGCTTTCTGTCTGCTCATATTCTGTTAATCTGCAATAATTTACATAGATATAAGTAATGTAATTAAAAATATGGGATATTGGGAGACTTGGTGACTTTGTTTTAATCATGTAAGGGAGATGAAAAACATGTCACTTGCACTCTGTAGAAATTCAGCAAAATCACATATAGGCTAGAGATTAGAATGAGCAGATGTGTTTTAGAAGTACCTTGACCTTGAAGAATCCTTGTGGAAAACAATGATTGTCTTGTGAGGGACCTTGTGACCTACCACAATACAATGGCTTTTGTTACAAACACCTCAGACCCATTTGGGGCTCTTGTATTATTGTGTATTGCACACAATGCATAATGAAGGACTAGATTCATGGAGGCATGTGACATTCCCTCCTCATTAAGACATCCAGATTAAGGATGGGGATCTTCGTATGAAGAAACACTGTAGCAATCTATTAACACACTTTTGTATGGCTGTTCCATAGCCAGTTCCTCAGTCAGCCTATCAGAAAAGGCTGGTGAATCAAAAAGGAAACCATCAAGAGAATGTGTAAATTTTTTTTTCCTTTTTTCCCTCAGATATAAAGCATTTTTGCTTGCACTGGTGCCATGGATTCCTTTCAGAGCCCTGTGCTGCTGGAGGATACACCCTGCTCACCCCCATAGGCAGAGAGTGCTTTGCAAACTACTTGATCAATGATGCTAGTGTATTCCTAGGAGCTCTTACAACTTTAGTTAACCAATTCCTATTATTTTGTATTTTACCATGAGGCTCGTGGTTTACAGTAAGTTTCTGGAGTTTCTGGAGGCATCTGTCTCCTTCCGCAGCTACATGGCATCTCTCTGATTCTGCCTACTATCTCTCCACATCTCTGTTCGGATTTTCCACCTGGCTTTTTTTTTTTTTTTTTTTTTTGATAAGTCATTGGCCAAAAGCAGCTTTTACAAATCAAAGTGGAATAGTCCTTCAAAATTCCCCCTTCATGGAAAAGTCTGCCAGATATTTTGCAGAACACTGAGAAAAGCATCTGATAAACTTTGCCAACACACAGTGGAACAGTACTTCAAATTTATCTACTTCTAAGAAAAGTCTGCCAGGTATTTTAGACCTGTAACATAAAGATAAATGCCCTAATGTTGTAGGGGAACTATGGGTCACTGTCCAGGCAGCAAGATGTCTCCATTGTAAGGTATATTATAGCCTTCAGGAGTCTTATGTGGAGACCAGATAGTTATAGTGGCAGGTTTCCTTAATTATGACAGAAAGTAAATTAGGTATAATACTTAATAGTCACTAAACTGTAGTGAATGGTGCAGTGTTTTCTCTGAAATTGCTAAATGCAAATGGACTGACAATTGTAAATAAATTCTTACTTGATAACTGTTTTCATTCTGTATAGTTTTACTAAATTAAAGTTAAAACCTTTCATTTTTTTAAATTAGAGAAAAAGGGATAAATATTTTGAATATTATTTTAAGATGTGTTATATTTATTTATGCTGTGGAATATTTGTATAATGATGAAAAGATGTGTTGCATTCTTTTATGTTGTGTTTGTTTGACTCTGTGAAGCTGTGTAACTTTGCTTGTCTACAACATCTGATTAGTCTAATAAAGAGCTAAATGGTTAATAGCTAGTCAGTAAAAAGGATAGGTGGGACTGGCAGGCAAAGAGCAAAAAGAAAAGAAAAGTCTGAGAGGGGAAAAAGGAGTGAGAAAAGAGAGGCCAAGCCACCCAACCACACATCAGACACTGAATAAGATGGGAAGAAAAGATATACAAAAAAAGAAAGGTAAAAGTTCAGAGACACAGGTAGATGTGATAATCTGAGTTAAGGAAAGCTGGCTAGAAATAAGTCAAGCTAAAGCCAGACATTCATAAGAAAGAGTAAGCCACCATGTGTATGTAATTGGGAAGTAGGTGGTGGGCCGCTCAAAGTGTAATGAGTAATTAAACACCAACAACAGGATGAAGTAATCCTCTATTTGTACAACATTTTACATTAGCAGAGATAATTCCTGTGTAATGACTTAAGGATAAAGAGGGCCTTTTGAATTTTATTTATTAAACTTTTATTTCACTTTTAGATAAATTAAAATACTAGTTTTTGTTATTTTGTTTGATGTCAATGAGAAATCAAGAGACCAAAATGTATCCTAGATAAAACATAAAATAAAATCATAATTTTTTTCAGCACAGTTGTGTGTGTTTGTGTGTGTGTGTGTGTGTGTGTTGTGTGTGTGTGTATGTTTAATATCTTTTCCTCTATTCCCAGGATGATAACAGGCCCTGGTGTCCAAAGGAGTAAAGCAAACCTCATATACCCTTAGATTCCTTTTCATTATCACAGGAATCTGATAGATACTAATTCTTGTGAAATTCTTAGTCATTTTACTGGGAATGTTGTTGCTAAGCAGAAGCAATGAAGGGGAACAAATGTCTTTCATCTCTTGGATCAAACACTGAATCACACACACAAAGGATCAAATCTGGCAAAACCAAAAGAAAACAAATTACCAAGAAGCTATCAAAAACACTTATCTCAGGTCCCACCAGTACCAGAAGACATTTAATAGACCTAAAGACAAAAACATTGTTGAACAAATGAAATGTTCAGTGGAGTCCTAGAATCATATATAGTAGTTGAACTAAGCTAGCTCTAGTACTCCAGATATGCCTTAACCACATGAAATATGCTAAAATGGAAATATCAAAAAGATTGAAATAAAAACAGTCAAGTTCAAAATGACACTAAGAAGAAAAATGTACTGGGTAAATCTGATAATCTAAATATTAGATTATCTAGTATATCTGTGTGCTGAATACCAGTTTCAGAGGATGTTCAGGTCCTCAAAAGGATGCGAAGAGTGCTTGGAGGGTGCTGGGATGAAGATGGGGATGGGAGTAGTGGGAAAGGTGAGTCAGAATAGCTGCCAGCAGTGTAGAGGATTAAATGAGAGATTGTGTGTGGGGGGGTGTGTGGTGTGGTGTGTGTGAGAGAGAGCTGGGATGTGTGACTTGACAGCAGGACTTGACAAATCTAACAGTGACTTTGACAATAGACATCAATCATATGCTAATGAAGGGTCAGAGATAAGGAGAGTAGCTTCTTACTCTTCTTCAAGGTCCAGCGGGAATGGGGGGACCTTATCCAGAAGTCTTACCTTGGGAAAAGGACTTCTGGAACTAGACACTCCAATACAATTTAAGAGCAGGTTTATTCCTCAAGGGGCTAAGCACTGAGCTGCTCCCTAATTGTGTCCCTTTTTAATTTAGTCTTACTGTATGGGCCTGTTCCCCTCAAAGGTCCTGATGCCTTGCTCTTTTCCTATTCTACTTTGCCACTCTGATTTCTCTATACTTATTGACTGAACTATTGCCCTTAATGGCCTCAGGCTCTGCCTAAAGTTGTAGGTATTTTTTTCATCCTTGGGATCACGCGTGTCTAGTAAGTCTCTAACTTTCTTGCTCTTGGTGTAATTAGGAGGCCACAAAAGGATTCCTATTGTGCTGCAGCTGGTGGGTTATTGTTTTTCAAGGAATTATTTTGTATAATGAGGCTACCATTGTACACATTTTCATCCTTAACCAAAGCAAGCACAAAATTTCTCAAGGGGAAATGCATTAATTGCGATAATCCTTTAAAATGAAAGTAAAAAGGTGCCGGAGAAGTGTGATCTGCAATGTTGAAATGCTGGGAATTTGTCAAGCAGCAATGGTTGCTATGCAGTCCATGCTATCTATCTAATATTTGGATGATCTAAATACCAGAACTGATTGAGAACTGAAAACACAGCAGCAGTAACCATACAAAATTTAAGTCTCCAAAAAACGCTGATTCAGACATGTTTTAAGTTATCATATATATGTATATTATATATGTGTATATATATATATGTGTATATATATATAAATTGAAATCTTAAAAAGGGAAATGAGAAAAACTATAAATAACAACTCGCTATTGTATAAATAAAAAAATATAAAATTATAGTAATTATCATGAGACTAAGCTCAAAAAATTACATCAAAGTCTTAATCATAGTCAAAACCCTTACTACTGATAAAACAAAACCTGAACAGCATTCAGTAAATCAGTCATTTTATATGCAGTAGTTACATATAAGGATGGATATAGGATTCTTTATTTAAAACATTGAAAACAAGAAGCATTGGAGAAAATCTCTAAGTTGTTTAAAAAAGAGTAAATATCCATCTATAGAGAAGATTCTACTGTACTAAATTTTCCTTACAAGCAAAGCAAAATAATATTTTTAGAAAAATATAGTTTAAATAATTCATGTTATGCTAGAAACATGCTATAGTGGTACTAACTTGGGCATCACTTTGACTAGACTGAGAATATACCAAAAGATAACCAGCTTATTTGAAGTGGGAAGACTTGCCACCTTAGAGCAGGGTGGCACCTTACTGTGTGACAGTCATGGAAAAAACTGTTCATTGGAAACCTTGATTTTGCTTTATTGCCTTGTACCTCCCTAGCAAGTTCATCCACCCTGTTGTCTGCTATATTCTTTTATTTATATCGGGGTATAGCTTCCCAGAGATCTAACATGAACTGAAGTCCAGCCTCTCCAGGGCTTTCACATCAGACTGGGACTACAGAATCACCAGCTGTTAGATTGGGCAGCTTTGAGTTTTTCAGCTTTCCCACTGTGAAGACAATCATTATAGGATTACCTAAACCCTACTTTGTCAGTCAATCTAAGAGATCTCGTTATAATGTATATCCATTCTAGTCTAACCAAATTGGTCCCTCTAGAGAACCCTGACTAAGGTACATGCTAATATTTCTCAACAAAATCCAAAGTGAAGCCAGATAAAATCCCTACACAGGAGTGAGGAGCTGCATATATAAATGGATTCATTTTAAATCTTTCATATATAACTAACTGAAGAGAAAATGGTATATTGTGAGGTTTCTTATATTCTGAAGACAGATTTCTGACAACAATAAAACCTTAATGGAAGGAAAATAGCGTTAATATTCTTGCTTCATTCATGAAGAAACAGCATTTACATGAGTGAAGATAGTGATAAATTAAAGCTTCATATTATAAACCCTCAAATTAACAAAGTTTTTATTAGTCAGTTTCCATTTTAATATTATTGAATTATCAAACTTGCAGTAAGCAGAAGGCAGAAGACAGAAAGAAAAAAACTAGTGCAGTACAAACAAAAATTTAATTATTTAAGATATTTAAACCCAACCATGCCAGAAATTTCATTAAGAGGGAGGGACTTAAATATCGTAATTAAACGACAGACCAGTTCATATTTGACCAAAAAAAGTAAATGTTCCTCATAAAAAATTAATTTTATTTGAGGTAGGCATAATAAGTAGGAGTCAAAATATATAAAGTGACATATAAGAATAACATTGAATAGCATAAAGTCGTAGAAGATACAATAGGTAAAATTTTAAAGCAAATATATCACACAATAAGCATAATTTTTAAAAAGTAAAGCAGAAAGTCTTTTTGCACAGCTACAAGAAAAGTGTAAGAAAATCTTGAGGTTAAAGGAAGTGTTACCTCATTAAAACTTACATCTTTGCAGTACATCCAATTATGTAAATGATAGATTTATGAAGGAGTATAGAATTTGTAATTTCCTCATTTCCCCTGATTCTCCCCTATCATGGATTTATCTAAACAGAATTAAGTTTGAGTCTAGAATTTTTAGGAAAAAGGCTGTGGTCCGGAAGGGTCCCGATTTATCATCACTTGTAGCCAATTTACTGTGCAGTATTCCTACTCATATTGCACCAACCTTAACCCATGACAATGTTGTCACTCTGTCCCCTTATGCACTCACTCACTTTGCAGGACCCAAAAACCATTGAATCTGAAGGCGTGCCTCCCTCCCCCCGCCCCGTAATGCCTTTGCTAGTGCAGTGTTGTTCCTATGATGGTGTTCGAAGGAAAGTCACATTGTTGTTTACTAACTGTATCTTCCTTGAACCTGTTTCAGCTCCAAGGTCAAATTTAAGAAGTGGTTGGGTACTTAACTGTAACTATATTTTGATTGAGAATTGATGGAAGGTATACATTTTAGAAAAGATAAAGGTTTTATATCCTGGTTAGGTGTTGGCCATGACGGAATCATAATTTGGTACTTCTAATTAACTTTCTTTACTATAATGAGGATTTTAACAGGTTCCTACAATAAGATGAAAAAACCAATACACACAGTGTTCACTCTACAGTTCTTAGTGCTTAACCACATACCATGTAGTAATGAGTTGAATGATTGTTTTACAGTGCCATCCTTCCAGCATCTTCTGATCATTGCTATTATGCCAGCACATTTGAAATAAACCAATGAAATGCTTTCTCTTACAAAAATTATACTTATTTAAAGGGAATATAATGGCAATGTAATATAAGATTTAAAATATATAGGAAAAAACAATGTGTATACTATTATATTATAAATTGTATGCATGGAGTAGGATAATTTTTATTGAAGTTGAATATATTTACTTAAAGAAGATTATTTGATCTGGGTATAGTCAAGCACACCATAACTCCCAGACCTCAAGAGGCAGAGACAGATATAAGGTCAAGATTTCTACAATGTGAGTTCCATAACCATCAGGGCCACACAGAAAAACCCTGTCTCAAATAAACAAAATGTTTATTGGAAATTTAAGGGAGAACCTTGAATATGTTATTGCTACTTTGACCACAGACAGGACAAATGAAATAATTTTTAAACCCCTAAGCAATCTTTAAGACATGAGTCTGGGTATGGTGATGTATTCCTCTCATCTCAATACTTGGGGAGCTATTTCAGTATGGTTGAGAGATTGATACCACCCAAGTAAGCTCTAAACCAGACTGGCTGCATAGTGAAACTCCATCCTCAAACCCACAGTGCTGAGGCTGTAGTGCTCAAACAGAATGATTGCATAAGATATGCAAAGGTCTGGGCACATTCAAAAGGAAATAAAATCTCCAGTGTTAGGTTGCTAAAGCTGCATGACTCAACTAAACCTTTCTTATCAAATATCAAGTTTAAAGAGTATAAACATAGAAACAAAAACCAAGAGGAGAGAAAAGATTAAAATGCACTATAAACATATATATAATGTCACAGACAACAGATAACAAAGACTATCCCAGAGATAAAATGTAATGTCTCACAGTACTGAAATATTTGATTCACCAAAACAATATAATGCATCTAGAAAACACAACACACCTAAATATGCATTTGTCCAACAAATCTTCAAACCACAAACCATCAGAACTGAAACAAGTCACAATTATAAATGAATATTTCAAAACTTCTCAGAAATTGATAGATGAACCTGACAGAAAATTGATGAGCAGAGAGAAGATGTGAACATTATCATCCTACCTACCGTGATGCCCGTTCATACACCATTCTACCCCACAATAGCCGCATTTACTTTCCTTCCCAGCATTTGCAAAACCAAAAACTATGCCATGCAGCACCCGTCTCTGTGCTCTCTCTCACTTTTTAAAAATTAATTTCTTATGTATACAGTGTTCTGCCTGTATGTCAGAAGAGGGCACCAGATCTCATTACAGATGACTGTGAGCCACCATGTGGGTGCTGGGAATTGAACTCAGGACCTTTGGAAGAGCAAGCAGTGCTCTTAACCACTGAGCCATCTCTCTAGCCCCTCTTTCACTTTTTATATTGCTTGAGTATTCATTTTATAGGTAGAAAAACTGAGATGAAGATGTGTCATATGTCTTTTACGAGAATTATGTGATATTGAAAACATCTTCTAATTCAGAGCTCATAAGATTTGTATTGCTACTCTATGGCTAAGGATATTATGCCTCTAAGAAGCTGGATTGATTCCTAAATCTTTAGGATGGGACTGATTGTTATATTCCTAAATCCTGTCTCTCATTCTGGCATAATCTTTTCCTTCCACACTTTCATTCCCAAATGTGTCCTTGTTTGAACCATGTGATTGCTGTCTTGACTGTGAACTTGATTGTTTCTGGAATGAAGTAGGAGATTCTCCTCAGGTTGGATCTGTGAGAAGATTCCCAGGACAGATTTTATGGAGGTGAGAAGGTCCTTCTCCAGGGTGGGTGAAACCTGAAGTCTACCATTGTGTGAAAAGGTCTCATAAAACAGCATTCATTTTCGCCTGTCTGCTCTGCTTCTTGCTGGTGAGGGCTCTCTAGTTGTTGACGGTGCCTCTACTGCCTCCATTACTCACCAGCATCAGTAAGACCCTAGCTACTTCGGACTTCATTTGAAAAGCAGCTTTTTCCTGATAGGGCTACATGTTAACCTAGCTGTGGACCTGCCTTTTTTACACGTCGAGCTTCTGCCAAGGCTGTCATCCATACAATGTCTTATATACGATCACAGTATTATACACAGCTTTGGACCAAGGAGTTCACTTTACTAAATGTAGTGAGTTTTTCTGATCCTGCCGTCAGCTCCTGAATAATGACACAGTGACTTCTTAACTGTGAATTGAATTATGACAGCTCAGCCTATAGCTTAGGCTTGATTCTAACTAGCATTTATAACTTAAATTAACCCACTTGTATCAATCTGCATTCTATCATGTGGTGTTACTTCTCTTCCGTCTTCTCCCTCCTATTTCTTCTCTGTGCCTCCTTAGGTTTCTCTTTTGTTAGGCTATATTCCTCCTCCAACCTCCTGTCTCTGTGAAGTTGACCTTCCTATCCCTCCTGCCTAGCTATTGGCCATTCAGCTTTTTATTACACCGATCACACCAATACACCTTCACGCAGTGGGCAAATATCTCACAACACTTAACAACCCCAAGAAGAGTAGAAGACCCCATGCTCGCAGAATTTTCTGGGTTGCTGTGGTGTCCACAATCTTGAAGCAGCTAATTTTATAGAAGACAAAGATAGCATAGTTATATTGTCAATTAATTGTTAATGTCTTCGATTGTTGAGGCAGGATTCTCCAGAAGGCTGTCTTCTCTAGAAAGTGTATGTTCTCTAAACCTGCATCTAGTATATGGTACTATTTTTCCCATGACTAGGGTTCAAAGATGCTAGAATTAAAGAATAGAAATGAAAATAGTGTTACTTCCCATCACTCCTAGTGAATCCCTAGCAAAGTCTTTGCTTTTTGCTCCTGTAACATCATGGTCTGTCTTTAAATCCTGGTTTCAGGGTGGTTAGTTCTTCCATCCGGAGGTACTAAAAATGTTATATTGAAGCAGAAGTTATTTCCTAGCCACTTCAACCTCCTGATGCCCTTGAGCCAACATGTTAGCAAGAAGTTACAGTGTTGGTATGGATGATTGATCCAACTGACAGAGGGATTGTGATTGATACTCCACAATGGAGGCAAGAAAGGGTTTGTCTGCAGTGAAGTAGAACCAATAGGGCTCCTTTTAAGTTGACATGTCCTAAAAATAAGGTCAACAGCAATGCAATTCAGCCTGGAATACAAATGTCCTGACCCTTTAGAAATGAAGGTGTGGATCACTCTTCCAAATAATAACTAGACTTGGTAGACTTGGTTGCTGAAAATGGGGGCAGACAGAATGGTAGTATACATAACAAATATACATAAAGTTATATCGCCTCTCACAGAAGCAATGATTATAATTTCCAAGAGTGCTTCTGTTAAATTTTAAAGGGATGTTTACCCTCATTAAGTAGATATTGTGTTTTCTATTTCTTTACCATGTAATATAATATCAACTGAGATAAATTTAGTAGTTACGTGTGGTTGCATGTGTATGATCATATTTAAGTTATGCTATGTTAATCGACTAAACATTCCTCAAGGGAGTTTGTCATCTATTGTTGTGAAAGAATAGTATGCTTTTAGTCACATGTGATAGAGCTGTATCATGCTAGGCAGAAAAACAATCTTATTACTGGCCTCATTTCAACACATTACATGAGGTGATATGCTTAATTCTCAAGTTGGCAGAAATATGGGATTGGGATTGTTTAATTGAACACTTGATTGTGTGTAGAATCAACTAGGATAGTGTCTCTGTTTAGGCATTTCTAGGACGGAGCAATTGAGTGAAAGCTTTCTTAAAGAGGGTAAGCAACACCTCCCAATAGCATCCCAAAGACAAAGAAATCCTAATAAAAAGTCATTAGCTGCGTTTGCTTGCCTTAACTTTTTACTGGTGAGAATACCTATTGATTGTGCCTGTCACGTCATCCACCACTATTCCCTCTCAACACAACTCACCTTCTCTGGCCTTTCAATATGAACCGAAGCACAGTAGCTCTCCAGGAAGCCCCCAGGTCTTCAATATGAGACTGTGACTGTTGAGGAAGCTACATGGACTAAGCCGATAATGGGTTCTCAGCCTTTCCATGTCTGTTTCTAACCGGCCCCAAATCTGCCAAGGTCTCTCCTGTGTTATATAATAACACTAACTGAGGCCATGTTTCCAAAATCAAATTGCAAGTTTTACTACATTATGTTCTCATACTGAAAAACTGACGTATAATAAAATATGAAAAACTCACTGCCATCAGAGTATAAGCAGGTGTTTGTAGCAGGTAGATTCTCCTTCAGGCATAGTTCTGATGTGTGTGTCTTAATCAACTTTCTGTAATGTCCTGGTCTTTTGTTATTTGCAACTTCTAATAGATGACAGTTATAAATGCTGTTTTCTGTGTGGTCTCAAGACAGTTAATGGAATTATTAAGCCTGTCCTATATAGTCTTGATGTCCCCTAATTCGTCATTTATTTTTCTAAAAGCAAACACTTTATATTCTGTCAATTTATGAGAAAAACAGGAAGAAAAAAAGAAAACTTCTGAAGTTTTGACTGTTAGGTTAAATCTGTACAAATTTATCTTCCTAAGAAAGAGCCCAGACTGTTAAAACAACTGAGTGTGTTTGACATGACTGTTTTCTCTAGTCCCTTAACATCTGGGTAGTCACAATCACTTCTTGATGTAGGAAACTGAAGTGTTATAGTCAGGGGATCTGTGATGAACTTGTTATCATAGACCTGGGAACTCTTCCAGATACATTTCAGCTGTTAAACGCAATAACAAGAATACATTTAGTATCCGGATCTCTTGCTGACAACCTGAGTGATGTGAGCCTGAGCTGCCAAGCCTTGAGCCTCATCTAGGACATTTTGATATATTGGGAAGTTCTTATTGCTGTTTGCTGGCACTTAGTAACAACCTCTTAGTAAAGGAAAATAAGTGTTCTAGAGGGTAATGAAATAAGACAATCCAGAACAGTATGTGTTGTGGAGTATTATTTTAACGGCCGGGGCTCAGGGGCAATGTGTGTTACATTTGTTTACGCTGTGGAATATTTCTTTAATTATGTGAAGATGTGTTACATTTGTTTCCTGTCCCTTTGAAATGGTGCAAAGATGTGTTACATCCATTTGTGCTACATTTGGTAACTATGTAAAGATGTGCTACATTTGCTTAATTAAATAAAACACACCAGGGCTCAGAGAGGTAGGCTTAGCAACTGGTTGACAGTAAGTAGCAGGGAGGATCTCAGTGTGGGTGGTTTTAGTTGGGGTCCCCTGGTATGGAATGGCTTCCAGGATACCAGTAAAGAGAGAAAAGTAGCCTGGTGCCTCTCTAACTCTCTGAGATCACAGATTTCCACCCTAGCCTTTGAATATTGAGGTTGATTAGAATGATAGAGACTTAATTAGAAATATCTGTAGTGGTAGCAACAGAGCCATTGTCGGGTAGAGCAGAATCGCTACACCCCTCGCCAGGATGCAGCCTCAGTACCTGGACCTTTAGCAGTTTAAAGTGCAGCCATTGTAAGGAAGGTAAAATGGCAAGTAAGATCTTCAAATCAATATGTTTTTTTTTAATAAGGGTTTCCTGGACCATTCAATGACACAGAGTGTAGGTCTTAGCTACTTTTTAGTAATCCACAACGTGAGCCCATGAGAAAGAAGTATTGGAGGTAAAGAGAGATTGCCAGTAACTAATAGGTCACTTGAAATTCCAAGGAATAAATATGTGAGTGTGACATAGATAACATAATAATTTGGAAAAAAAAAGAAAAAATGGGAGATAGGGATTCTGTGTAAACCTTAGAAAGATATACATGCTATGTAGTGTGGATTTCAAAGCTTCTGTTTTGCTAGGGGTCAAAGCAACATAATTCATCTGGACAGAAAACACAAAGTGATTCTCCAAACTGTTAGTGGTAGGAGGTGCAGTGTCACGACCGGCCCCTTAATGACTTGGATAACATTTCAAATGCTGGGCAAAAATATATCTCAACATAGAAATTTTATGTGAAAGTTCAAAGTTAACGTCATTGTGATATCATTGTATTTCCATATTAAAAAGAATAAAAGGTTGATTCGGATATGTCTTCTTATTTATTTATCATCCATTTCCATTCATTTTCATGTTTGCCACCGATGATGACACAAACATCAAAAATATCAGTAATCTTTATCAAAAATGTATTATTTGTTTTTTTTTAATCTCCCAAAAGCTTTCCACTAAGAGTGTAATGGTTATGTAGTATGATGAAACAGGGAAATAATATAAAAGTTATACAGCTGAAAACTTTGGTGCACCAGAGTTTAAAATACTGTCAGTAGTGGTGGGGTGTGGTGGCAATAGTTAGCAGCAGCAGTGGAATTGGAAGTAAGAAATTCATTGTCAGGCAGGCATGGGGGAATGTGTAATCACCATACTCAGGAGGTGGAAACAGGCCGGTCGTGAGTTCAAGGTCATTCTGAGCTACATGAAATAATAAAACATAGAGCACAATGATAAAAGTAAATCATGTTTGGTGAAAATAATCGGGATTGAAGACTTTGGGGCAGACATATTTAGCCACTGTCAGGTTGAGTTCATGATCAGCTCTCATTCATACAGCTCACATACTAAACAATAAAGATTTGCTTTTACAGGCTACAGAGATGGCTCCGAGTTTAAGAACACTGGCTGCTCCTTCAGAGGCCCCGAGTTCAATTGTTGACAGCACCCACAGTCCCAAGGGACACAATTTCTTCCTTTGATGTACAGAAGTACATGTAGATAAAACACCCCCATACATAAAATGCATACATAAATATTTATTAAAAAGAATTCACTTTAATTCTGAGATGCAGCATAAAAACCACCAAAAAATGGCATTTAAGTCACAGTCAGAATTCTGTGATTTTAGCATTTAGCATTTTTTTTGATTTTTTTGATTTTTAGAAGTATCCTTAATAATTAATTTCTACATCAGTAATCTTGACAATGGACCTTGTTAAATTTGATCTTCTAAAGTACTATTGACACATAGAAATTTGCCCCACAAACTAGGTGGCTGCAAACATTTGTTATCTCATCCTTTCACTTGCCTGAGATGCTGGGTAAAATTGTTAAAAACTTTTATCCTTCAGTCATGTAAGCTACTCCCAGAACTGTGAAAACTGACCAGGACTTATATAGCTTCCAGTATCAGCTTTATTACATCCCGTTCTATGACTCAAATATGTGGTATTTTCAGAAAAAAAGGCACTACCTTGAAATTCTCCAAGGTAGTAAGATCAGCGACAATAATCTGTGATATCCAGCAAGTCCACCTCCAAAAGAAGTAACCTATTTCTGACATTGGGGTTTTTCATTTAACCACCTGTGGGTCTAGGGGAGATATTGTCTACCTGTTGTGGATAACTCTATTGGACCCATTTACACACACACACACACACACACACACACACACACACAAATGCATTCGTCTCCCATATGGCCCACCTGACCTGACTTTCTTGCCTCTACTATTTTTTCCTAATGACTTGACCTTAACATTTTTATTAATTTAAATACAAGAGTCTACATGTAATTTAGGCACCATAAAAAAGGGCTTTATAGATGGTGTATATGGTAGAAGGAATAATGCAGAAACATTTCAAAGGATCACCTGCTACAAGATCAGATGGTTTTGTAAACTAATATTTAAATGAGGATAATGTATGACATATCAAATAATTTTTTAGAAAAGTTTCCTTTAGCTTATGATACTAATAAACATAATATTATTCATTTAATATTTACTATGTGATATTTTAAAAAATAATTATGGGTATTTTCTATATTAATGAATGGCAGATGAATCTTCATGGGAAAGATGTGTATGTGGATGTAAATGCATCTACCATGTGGTCACTGAACTTTTGAAAGATTTCAGAATTTTCAAAGATTTTCTTTTACTCTTTAAAGGTGGATTTGGTTTTTCAACCTTCAGAATGCACCTGTACATTTTTAATTTTTACTATTTCTTTTATTTTTTGAGCTATTTTGATTACAGCTACATCATTTTCCCCTTCCCTTTCCTCTTTCTGAACTTCTCGTATACTTCCTCTTGCACTTTCTCAACTTCATGGACTTAATTTCCTTAACTGTTGCTAAATATGTATATGTATACATATATACATATATTCCTAACAGCATAAATGCAACCTATGGTTTTTCTTAAAGAAAATGCTAATTTTTAACTTGCACTTCTAAAGTCTAGCATTTATGAATGATATGGCAACTCCCACCTGCATGTGATATCAGTGTGACTCTTCCTCTCGCAGTCCTTTTCAGATGATGTTGCTATAGATAATTAATAAATGAAATAATGTACAAGCAAGTCTTATTCACTGATGAATGTGGCTTTGATGTGTAAGGGGTAACCAGGCCAGCCAAGATGGGAGAATACAAATTTTTGCATTTACATCTTACTTTTTACTTCATTAATTTTATTAACTTCCAAACTGATGATTTCTTACCATTAAAATGTCAATAAGTTTTAATGGCAAAATCAGATTCCTTATATTTTAATGCATTTACTTGAAATCCGAGTTCTATTTTGATTGTCCAAATTATGACTGTCCAAATCTTAGATTTATAACACAGGATTAGAAAAATTTTTTAAAAAGTACAAATACTAAATGATAAAGGTTTCTTATAAGACATGCTAATAGTGCTTTAAAATGATGTAGACTTCCTAGCAGTGCAGCTGAAGGCATATGTCTTTGACTGGTGAGAAAGCCTAACAAGTTACCAGTAGCACATAGAAAGATCAAGTCTGAGTCCTGAAGGACAGACCGTGTGGGTTTGTGTAGCATCTCATTTAATCACAGGAGATTATATTTTGCTGCTTTGTTGCAACAGTGATAACTGGTGACCAGAAGGAAAGGCAAAATGTGCAATTAATCTCCAACAATCTTTCTGTTTCTCTGAGAAAACAGGAAAGCCTGAACAGGACAAAGTAAAGAATATCCTTAGAGGGAAATGGAGGGGCATGTGCCACGATTCTAAATTAATGGTGATTATGGCATACAGACAACAGTAAAACTAATGAAAAGAATAAAAACTGCTGTTTTTGATGTGTAAATAAAAACTGCTGTTTTTGATATGTAAATAGCCCCATCTTACAGTTGGCATTGCCATCACTGTGTGGATGAGTCTCTGTGAGGTTCAAAGAAGACAATATTTGTCTAATTTAACACTTACAAAATATGACACAACAATAGAGAAAAATTTGTCTTTCTCATAAGTCTGAATCTTCTGTGATATTTTAGGGAGTTTTTCATTAAGTACCCGAATAATAGAAAAAGGTACATACATTTTCACTCAATGTTTTCTAGAGTGATCACATAGGAAATTTGAACCCTAGATGAGCAATCCTAAAATCTTATGATTCACTTATTAGATTTTTTTAAATTCTGAAGTCATAACTATAATTATAATATTATAAAGTCATTTCAAAGAAGCTGAACATTCAAAATCTTCAAATTTGTTTATAAAAGAAAGTACATATTGTACACAAAACTTCAACTGCCTTTATCTGACTACAATTCCAAGAATAAATTAAATACATAAAGGTCTAAAAATCTAATTTAGACTCACATCACCAATACAGTTTTGACACTTTTTCAAGAAGATATGATTACAATGACTTCAGAGTAATTTGTTTTTGTTAGGAGAAGAGAACCTCCTTTTAATTTTATCGTAATTGTACACATTTCAGCTTGCATAAATATGTGCACAAGAGATGCATGTTTGTTAACAATGGAGGCAAAAAAAAGAACACTAGAAGGACTGGAACTGGAGTTAGAGTTGTTAGCCACCATGAAGGTGTGGAAACTGAACCTGGATCCTCTTCAAATACAATAAGTGCTCTTCACCAGCGAACTGTCTCTCCATCTCAGGTTTCAATTTTTGCTTAGAGAAGATATTAAAAACAAGAGGTTTTGATAAAACAGATGGATGAATCATATCTTTCCCAACTCTCCTGTGACTTTATTTATTTGTTTTTTTGTTAGATTTTATTTAGTGTGTGTGCTAAACTGCACATACATAGGTCAGAAGAGTTATCTTCTTCTACAGTATTAATCCCTAGGATGGAATTTAGAGCATTAGGCTGGGCAGCAAGTACGTTTATCCACTGAATCATCTCATCAGCCATATATTTAACTTATTTATTCTTAATTTTATTTTTAAACACAGAAATTAACTAGTATGCTGCTGGGGACTGCAGACCATCAGACCCTGAATTTGCCATGACCTTTTCCTGCTGGAGTGAACAGCTTGTTTTTGTGCTTGCATTTGCTCTGAGCACAAGGCCCTCATCAGTTCCTGATGGCAGGGGAGTGGTTTCCGGTACATTTGTAGCTCAAAATCAGAGGAGCTGGGGGTGTAGTTATCAGTTAAGGAACCCTACATTAGCTGCCCTGTAACACAGTAAAGTTGGCATTCTTGACATTCTTGTTTCAAGGATGACCAGTGTCGCTGTGTGTGTGTGTGTGTGTGTGTGTGTGTGTGTGTATGTTTCAATCTCCAGCCCTTTGACCAACTTGCAAACCATACCATAGCACTTAGAGCATTTAGTGTGCTACAGTATGCATAAAAGGTTGTTGCATAAAATAAAGGAAATTAGGTGCTTTATGAGTCAATAGTGCATTGTTATATATTCACTTATAGTACGCTTAAAAACATCAGTTTTGCTTTTGGAAATAACTAGGTATCATGGCTTTTTTTTCAGTTCCATTGTTTTAACAGATAAACACAGCCAGGCATTTTGAAGAGTATAAGAGACCCTGGAACACTCAACCCTAAAGAGGATGTCTTCATTAAATCTTTCCCCTCAGAGCTCAGCAAACATTGCAAAAGAGGAGACAGAAATATTATAAGAGCCAAAGGTTATGGAGGACACCAAGGAATCAACACATTCTGAACACAACAGGACCAACAAACATGCAAACTCAAAGAGATTGTGGCAGCATACGCAGTGCCAGCACAGTTGGCACCACATGGAGTCCTAGAACTAAGAGAAGTGGACACATATACCCATCCCTGACACAGCAACTGTCTCCAACAATAGCCACTTGCCAATGAAAAATTAATTTTTCTGTAAGAGAAGCTCACTGGGGACACAAACTACTCCTATGGGTAGGCCCCAAGCCCAGCAGTATATGATCAACAGGAAATGAACACAAGAGCATTGTCATCTCAGGATATTAAGTTAAGTCCAGCCGATTTGTTTGTTTTCCTACTGTACGGATAAATTGCATATTTATTATGCTTCCTTGTTTGGGTTACTCTTTTAATTGGGATTCCTGTGTGTATGTATGTGTCTCAACATCTATATGAGTTTCATATTTTGTGATCCTTTTCTTGTTTTGTTGTTTATCATATTCCAATTTGTTTGATTTTTGATTTTATCATTTTTTATTATTATTCCTTATTTTTTTTCTAATGAGAGACAGACAGGCTGTAGATATGGATGGGAGGGGGTTGTGGAGAAACTTGGACAGGTAAGGTTAGTGGTAACCTTACAGAGAGTATATTGTTGAAAGCAATATATATTCAATAATAGAAAAATTATCTAAAAATTTCAAACAACACTTTTTAGTCACATTCTTTCTTGTCCTCGATCTCTCCCAGATTTGGATATAGAATTAACATACATGTTATCAGTACCATTTTATATAAATGAAAAATATAAGTAGTAAGAAATCAATGAAATAGCTTTCACATAGTCTCAAAACTTCTTGGAATAGTTGGATGGTGGTGGGTCATGCCTTTAATCCCAGCACTCAGGAGGCAAAGGTAGGTGGATTGTAGTAAGAGGAGTGGGCTGCATCTGGCTGCCAGGCTAACTTAACCCCAAAAATAACCATACAGAAATTATATTAATTAAATTACTGCCTGGCCCATTAGTTCTAGCCTCTTATTGGCTAACTCTCACATATTAGTTTAACCCATCTCCATTAATGAGTATCGCAACTTGACTGTGGCTTACCACCATCCATCTCAGACAGGAGAACTATGGCATCTGCCTGTCTGTCCTTCTTCCCAAATTTCTGTTCTGTCTTCCCCACCTACTTGAGATCTGCTCTATCAACTAGGTCAACTCAGTTTCTTTATTCAACCAACGAAGGCAACACAAATACAGAAGGACTTCCTACACCAGCGAATCTTTGTGAGTTGAAGACAAGCCTTGTCTACAAGAACTAGTTCCAGGGCAGGCTTCAAAGCTACAGAGAAAACTTTCTGAAAAAAAATCCAAATATATATATTCTTGGAATAATTAACAAAGCAAGTGAAAGACTTATGAAAATAGCTTCTTAGGGTGTTCATTCATTTATTCAACTGTATTCAATATCTGTCTCTGGATGAGTCATGCTACATCTGGTGCCCAACTTCTGGGGTACAAATTCATAAAAAGTCATTTGTCTGTGGTTTTACAGCCACCAGCAAAAGCTGAAGCTAACTATGATTGGAGTCACAGCCTTACCGGCTAGTTTTCCTTTCTTCTCTCCTGGGGGTTTTTCCTGAACCCCCTTTTCTGGCTGCTGTCAAACTAGGTTAGCTGCTTTGAAATCTAGTCAGGCTTTTATTCTTATATGAAGCAGCAATAAGCCTCACGTCTTCATCATCTTTGTTAGCTTATTTCGTGTAAAAAATTGGGAAATCAGTAAGGGAGAAATTAGTTAAAATGGAGAGTTTTTTCCCATGATAAAAAATGGAAGACATAATTACCATAGAAAAAAGTCTCTGTATGATTACATAATGCATGATTTAAAAATGGAACAATGAAATGAAGGGCTAATCAACTGAGATTGAAATACAGTTAATTATCATTTTGAAAACCCTTAGTGACATTTTGATAATTCTTGGTTTATCTTCTAAAAAGTTGTTTGGTTTGACTGCAAAGATACAAGTCTTAGAAAAACTTAATAAAACAGAACACAGATAATTAAAAGTAGACAGAGAAATTTAATGAAGTACCAATTTCAGCATTGCATTACAAGGTTAGACAGGAACAGCCCAAGGTTTTCAAATAACCAACATTAATATATCCAGTAACCTTAAAGGAATTGTCAAGTGATAGACTCTTTGTAAGAACTGAATGTACTCCTATGCCAATGTTAAGTTTATGGAGATTAAAGGAAGCAATAACCTCATATGTTGTGACTTCACCTTTTGTGAAGCAAATGTTAAACTTGTGGTCGGTCAGTTTGTAACAGAATTATCCTAAGGACTGGATAGATATGGTTAAGGCTGTTTTAGAGCCTGGTCCACAATTACAATGGAGTACCAGGTTCAGAGAAGAGGGTAAGACTATTGAACTACAGAGTATTATTTATTCAGTTACAATACACAATCAGGAATAGAAATATTCCCATATACATAACACATATCTGATCCCATATGTGTCTGCCTGGTCTTCTAGCTCAAGGTATGCAGAAATAGATCAATAATTTATTGGAAAAAGTACTAAAGGCCTTTGAATTTCATTAAAAAACATCATGTCAGTAGCAAAGGCTCTAAAAAAGACTTTTCCATCATGTAGAACAAGCCAAAGAAAGTATAAGGAAATGTTCTTTAAACAACCAAACATAACTACCTGCTGGAAGCATACTCAATTGGATGAAATCTGGCAGATGGATGTATACCATTTTGTAGAATTTGGAAAACTGAAATATGTAATTCACACTATTGATACTTTTTCAGGTTTTCAAGAAAATAAAACAGGTTTTTCTGCCTTTTTAGAGTATAAAGCATATTACAGTTATACCACACAGTCCTAAAGGGCCAGCAGTCTGTTTGCAGTCACAGACCTAGTTCCCTGAACTAGTCCTAATGGTTGTCTGTGGGTGGGTGCATATGTTTTCATCAGTTACTGAATGAAGGTTTGAACCTTATTGAATAGAAAGTGGGAAATAGCCTTGAACACACATTAGCACAGGAGACAACTTCCCAAATAGAACACCAGTAGTACAGACACTAAGATCAGCAATTAGTAAATGGAGCCTCTTGAAATTACAAAGTCTCTCTCAGGTAAAGGACACTGGAAATAGGACAAAATGGCATCCTACAGAATGAGAAAAGATTTTTACCAACCCCACATCTGAAAGAAGGTATTTCCAAAATATACAAAGAATTCAAGAAACATATTTCAAAAGAACAAATAATCCGTTAAAAATTGTGGTAAAGACCTAAAAAGAGAACTCTCAAAAAATGAATCTCAAATGGCTAAAAGACATATAAGGAAATACTCAACATCTTTAGCAATCAGAGAAACACAAATCAAAAGAACTCTGAGATTCCAACTTACACCTTTTAGAATGGCCAAGATCAAAAACACTGATGACAATTTATGCTAGAGATGATGTAGTGTAAGGGGAATAATCCTCCATTGCTGGTAAAAGTGCAGACTTGTATAGCAACTTTGGAAATCAGTATGGTGATTTATCAGAAAATGAGGAAACAATCTACCTCAAGAACCAGCAATATCACTCTTGGGTATATACCCAAAGGAAGCTCATTCATACCACAAGGACATGTGCTCAAATATGTTCATAGTAGCATTATTTGTAATAGACAGAACATAGAACTAACCTAGATGCCCCTCAACTGAAGAATGGATAAGGAAAATGTGGTACATTTATACAATGAAGTACTATCCTAAATGACATATTGAAAATTTCAAGCAAAAGTATCAAGCTAGAAAACATCATATTGAGTGAGATAACCCAGACCCAGACAAATATAATATGTACTAATTCATAAGTGACTTTTAGATATAAAGCAAAGAAAATCCAGCCTACAATCCACAACCCCAGAAAACCTAGACTGCAAAGAGGACCCTAAGAGAGCTATTCATGGGTCCACATAGGAAGGAGAAAAAGAAAAGATCTTCTGAGTAAATTGGGAGCATGGGGGTCATGGGAGAGGCTAGATGGGAAAGGGGAGGAAGGTAGAGGAGAGGAGAAAGATATATAGTGTATTAAAACAATAAAAAATGATAATATAATAGAAATTTTTAAAAAAGTAATTTTAAATACTCTTGCCAAAAATAAAGTATCATATGCATATTAATTACCTTAATTTAATCATCCATTTATACATATTTATATGAAAATAGAGTTATATATAATAATTAAATGAAACTTTTATTCATCATATTTTAAAGCACTCATAAGAAAATAAAAATATTATTGCTAAGTTATGAGAAGACCATCATTTCTATGTACAGAGACAGTGATAACATGGACATTAGCTTATAGAATGCCTTAGGGATGTATAAATATATTATTATTTCTATAATCATAGTATTATCATAATCATAATATTCTAGAGACTGGGATAAAAGATATCAAGTTTGAGGACATCCTCTCTTGCATAGTGAAACTGAGTCAAGTAACAAAGACATAAATTTTAAAGGTAAGTAAAGTTACTCAATAGTAATCAATAACAAAATGATTTTGTTCATTTTATTTAATACACAAATGATTATTCTGCTGAAAAGAAGGGCCCTGGTGTCTTCCCATCTTTTTATTAGTTTATGCTTACTTTCTCTAAGTTATGGCTATAGTTCTGAGTTGTTTGGATATTAATGATTTTGCTGACTTTTTAGTTCAGTGTTGGTGTGGCAATTTCATGTCTTTTACCAAGAATAATGGTTACTGTGCTTTCTGCTATGTTTTATACGTGAACGCTAAGATTTTCTGAGCCAAACATGTTTCTTCGGGGCTTGGCTGAGCAAAAAGGAAGGCTGAACAGAGTGAGAATGTTGGGAAGTACATAGGGTGACCTTCTAATCTCATTTTCCTTCTGATTTCAGGTGTTCTGAGAGCTCTCATTGTCAAAGGTAAATCTGTATTCCCGAAAAGCCAGCTTTGATTATGTGCAGTAAGGTCCTAGGTGAAATTTCTGCCCAATTTCAAGCCTTCTGTAGCATCACATTGTTCGGTTCCTCCGCAGTCTTCGGCACCATAAGAAAAGACTTTTGAAACCTATACCTTATCTATAAGGCACTGAAGGTCATCTGCTCTATTTGATGCCTTCATTTTAAATCTGTAGTGTTTTTCTTCCATTATTTCTTGTGACTTTTGTAGTTGATGAAATTTAGATTTGATTTTGTTAGTCTAGGAAAGAATAAAGGACAAGAGAATACTGTTAGAACAAAAGATACTGTTATTTTTTTCATGATTTTCAGTTATGAATTTTGTCTCACTTATTTAAGATTTTCTTTCGGTCATGCATTCAACTTCAATACTGACAGCCAGATTGAGTCTGAAATTTTCTGACACCGAATAAAGAGGACACCAAATACTTGTACAGGGAAGTTTTAGCACACAGATGTCTAAGCTTTTGTCTTGGGCCAAATCCTCAGTTGTTTTGCCAAAGGCAAAGATCAATTAAACGGAGTTGGAACTCCCTGCCATGCTGTCTTGACATTCTGGCTCGCTGGGGACATCAGCATCAACATGTCTCAGTTTGTCTAGTCCTTTTAGTTGATCTTCGACAATTATGCCAGTTGCTTTCATATTGATATTTATCTGTCTTTAAAAACAAGCATAACTTTTTCATCCACACTGAATTTGTTTTAGTTGGCTCTAGAGTACTTTTAAATTCCAGAGATAACAATCTTAAATCACACCGGCAGTATTCTGAATGGGTGACAACATGGAATGACACATAACATCTTGTTACCAGAGCCACAATGAATTGCAAGCTTAGATTGATAAATTTAGATTTATAACCATAGGCAAGTTTTATATATTAATTTTTTTTGCCATTCATCTAACTTACAGTCTGGACAGAAACAGAATATTAAAGTATTTGAAACAAAATGATCCATTGAAGTTTTGCAATGGCCGCTTCTGGAAGTCTAGTAGCTTCCTTATGTAAGAGTTTTCTGGTCAAAACAGCATGCAGACTACAGCAAGTACTACCAGCATCTCCCTCGAGTTTTTGTGTTGTTGTTGGTTTTTTTGTTTTGTTTTGTTTGGGTTTTTGTTTGTTTTTGTTTGTTTGTTTGTTTGATTTTTCCACTTTTACTATATCAGATCAGGGATTCTGAGATTTAAATGTTCCCCTGTAGCATGAATAATAAGCACCCAGGAGCAGATAATCGGGTTCCACCTGAAGATAAGAAAAGCAAAGTAGCCAAGCCACTAGAAAGCTCTTACTTCTGTGAAATCTTCAGATTCTAAGAGAGCAAGTTCCTGTCTCATCTTGCATTATATTGCTCTCCAGTGCTGGGATTAAAGGTGTTCACCACCACCTTATGTTCTAGACTGCTGGGATTAAAGGTGTGTGCCACCCCTGCCAGGCCTGAATGGCTGACTAGTGTGTTCTTTCGCACTCTGGTCTTCAGGCAGGTTTTATTTATTAAAATACAAACAAAATATCACTGAATTCCCCCAAACTCAATTTTGAAACTCATTCAGCAGAATTCTAGCATTGGACATAGTGTTTTGTGAGACATCTCATCCTAAAACAGAGTGCTCTGTTATCAGGGCATGCAGGGATTAGGTCTGGCCATTCACTGTGTACAAACTGCTTTTTCTCCATTGAGGATGAGGCAATGAGGTATTTTCTGTGACTCAGACAAAGGTCTCCTTCCTCACATAGGACCTGCTGCTGGTGTCATAATAATGGATTTTCCAGCCTATAAAATATATTATACATGAGTTTTTATTGCTTATAAATCCTTCAATATGTAGTATTTTGTTATAGCAGCAAGAAAAAAATGAGACGAAAATTGTTCCTAGTAGCTTTGTCAATCCTTTTAGGCACTGCAGTTAACACATGACATAAAGAATACCTCTGGATGATTTCTTTCTACTTATGTCACCAGAGTCAAATCTATCCCTGTAAGTCATTAATATAGGGGTGACTTCTCTGGGATTAAGTAAAACACATGATTTTGTTAATTCATTTGCTTTTGTTTGTTTCTTTGTTTTCTGGGTGCTCTGTTGTGTGATTTAAACTCTATTATTCAAATACTCTCAGATAGAATTTATAACAGAATTTGCATAGATGACCTAAGGAGGCAAGCCTTAAGGATCGGAGAGAAATGTGAAATCTAATGAACTTTGTTACATGGTAGTGAAGTATTTGATTAAGCCTGTCAACAAACATATCTTACAGCAAGCCATATATGTAAGGAAAGGAAAAGTATGATCATATAATCAAAGCTACCTCCCTGCCAGCTTTGTCAAAGCTATAAAGGTCCCAAACATTCAAACATGTGTTTTCAATTTTTATACAGAAACATTCATTTCGAAAATTCATCTCATCATACTCTGTTTACTGCTTCAATACCGCATAGATACTCTGACAAAGATTTTTTTCTCCTCTATAGCATTAATTTAATGGAGAAGAATGTTAATACAACCAGAAACTATGACTTTGCCACATTACTTTTCAGGTTTAATTGAAGGTTTAGATGAATGGATTATCATGCAGGAACTCATGTCCCCTTAAAAACAGAGACCGTTATCTGGCTGAAATGTGAAAAAGGAAAACAGAAGAGAAACTCATCACTTCAGGTATGGGTCATATGGAAAGCAGAGGCAGCACAGGGGCAGCTTCTAAGAGCGATATGTATCAAACCAGCTACAAGGACCAAAGTGCTGTGACCAGAAAGGGAGTTTAAATCTCTGTGCGCTAGAACCCAGTTCGTGAGCTTCGGGCAAGGGGCTGGCGGTTGAGAATATACACGCAGAGACAGACTGACACACAGACCTTCAAACACTGCTACCAAAAGCCCCTCTTTATTAGCACTATGTAGGCTTAAATAGACTGCAGTCAATGGCCAACAGGTAAAAATCCCATCCTCTGATCCGCTAAGCTAGGCACAGTGTCTAGTAACTTCAATTAGAAGGTTCTAGGAGGGAAGAGCAGCTGTAAGCCAGGACTCACTAGTCCCAACATTAAGCCTCTTTTGTTTTATTCTCATCCATTTTGCATTGACCTATAGTCACATGGACAACACCCACATGAAAGATAACCCTAGATTGAATAGAATGTTCAGTTAGCCTCTCACACTTGAATTCAAACCAGGAAGTCCATATTCTGAACTGTGAATCTCCCACTGTGAGTTTTGAAAGTTGCTGACATACGTGGTATTTTTTTCCAGGAAAATGTCATCTTGTTTCATTGCATGTGTCACCATCAACTTAGAATCAGGATGGTACATGAAAAACAAGAGTATGAAAAGGTCAAGCTCAGAGCTGTCCCTAGCTATTTCAGTGGCTTAGAGATTGTCGCTGGTGTGTTGGTGCTGGTTACAGTGAGGATAAAGGGCCTGACTGGAGAAAGAAGCTAGGTAGTTATTATCTGGGGAACATACATGCATAGACAAACATTAATCTATTTTACTTTTCCTGAGAACCTTTCAGGTCATGTAAAAGATACTATATAAGTACTTACTACTTATTACTCATAGAAATCTTACTGTTTCCTTGTATTTTCATGAATTATCTGAAATATGTTTTGGATTACAGTAAAGCCTATCCCATCTATTACAATGTATTTTCCGCCATACATAGAGTCTTACTATATAGCACTGGCTCTGACATTCACCCAGTAGACCTGGCTTAACTTAAACCTAGACATAAACCTGCCTCTCCTTTAGGAGTATGGACATTAAAAGCATGTACCATAACACCATAGAACATTTTTTTTACAAAACGTTTTTGAGATGGGGAAATCACACATTCTAAAATTTAAAAATTTCATAAGAATTTATCAAGAGTATAAGAGGGGTTAAACAGTAAGAATAAGTTAGGAGGTTAACAGATATAAAGATTTTATGTTTTTCATCATGTCTATGGACATTTAAAACTATGTCTGACCAAAATATTTGTTTTCTCTTTCCTCATTTACAAAGACATGTATGAAGAAATATATTCACAAGATTCTTAGTTGTAAAATCTTTAAAGGAAAAATATTTATGAACAACTTACACTTGTGAATTGTGAATATTTGTGGTAGCATTTAATTTCTTTCCTGTCCAAAATTCAATCCAATTATTAGTCTGATACACACATACACACACACACACACACACACATGCATGCATGCAAGCACACACACACACACACACACACACAGAGAGAGAGAGCTCTTTAAGAAAGTCAGCCCCAGTTTTCCATCACAAACGAATGAAGGAATAAACACCTTTTAAAAGAGCTACGTTCACAGAGAACTCTGACACATGCAGAAATGAGTGGACAGTTAGCTGCTGTTAAGCCAAGTATACCACTAGATACAAAGAAAGAAATTTGGTGTGATGGTTTGAAGAGAGCGGTCTCTGTAGGTGGAGACTGCTTGTTTGTTCCCATCTACCCAGACCCAAAATAATCACACAGAACCTATAATAATTGCACCCTTATTGGCCTATTAGCTTAGGCTTCTTCTTAACTAACTCTTACATCTTAAATTAACTAATTTCTATTATTCTAAGTATTACCACAAGGCTGTGACTTACCGGGTAAAATTGTGATGGATGTCTCCTTTGGCAGCTACAAGAAATCTCTCTGACTCTTACTACTTTCTCCTATATCTCTTCATGGAATTCCTACCAGCTTTATTCTGCCCTGATGTAGGCCAAAGCAGCTTTATTCATTGCACAAATGTAACAAAACACATTCACAGCATACATAAAGGGATCCCACATCATGTCTCCATAGCTGTCTATGTTTGAAAACTTGGTTCCTAGTTGGTGAAACTACTTGAGAATGCTGGTGATATGAGGCTGTATTGGGGGGATTATGTCACTGAATGCAACTTGAGGCTTAAAAATCTTCATGCCATTCCCAGTATGCTCTCTGTTCATTCCTATTTGTGGATCCAGATGTGAGTTCTTAGCTACAGCTCCAATGGCCCACCTGCTGGCCTGCTGCCATACCCCTACCATGATAATCAAAACATAAACCTCAAATAAATTCTTTATTCTATGAGTAACTTTGGCCATGGTACCTTATCACAATAGAAATGTAAGGAAGACTATAGGTCTTCCCTGTTTTCACATGACTGGGATGTCTGTCTAATGTTTCTCATTTGCCAAATGCTATTTACCATCTTTTCTTTCTGTATCTGAAATTTTTTAACAGACTCTAAGAAGGCAGAAATCAACGCACTGGGGTGTGCTTCTTCCTGAAGGCTCATCCTTCATCCAAGTTCTTGGCTGTTTTAAACTCCCTTTTTGGTCACAGCACTTTGGTCCTTGTAGCTGGTTTGATACATATCGCTCTTAGAAGCTGCCCCTGTGCTGCCTCAGCTTTCCATATGGCCCATACCTGAAGTGATGAGTTTCTCTTCTGTTTTCCTTTTTCACATTTCAGCCAGATAACGGTCTCTGTTTTTAAGGGGACATGAGTTCCTGCATGATAATCCATTCATCTAAACCTTCAATTAAACCTGAAAAGTAATGCGGCAAAGTCACAGTTTCTGGTTGTATTAACATTCTTCTCCATTAAATTAATGCTATAGAGGAGAAAAAAATCTTTGTCAGAGTATCTATGTACTACTATATACTACTCCTAAACATTAAAAGAGAGAAGTATGTAGACATTAAACATACAGATATGGAAATGCTTACAAATTCCAAAATTAGAAAACAAGTCTAAAAAGTTTATGTTACTTAACTTTGCTAACCAAGGCTTTACCAAAGTACCCAATAGAAACAACTAAATTAGATCAAAGACCTCAACGTAAAACCATATCTGAATCTGATAGAAGACAAAGAGGGGAAATAGCCTTGAATGCACTGGCACAGGACCAATCTTCCTGAAGAAACACCAATAATTCAGACACTAAGACTGAAAATTAATAAATGGAACCTCAGGAAACTGAAATTCTTCTATAATGCAAAAGCTACCATTAATAAGACAAAAAAGTAGCCTTCATAATGGGAAAATATTTTCATCATTGCATTGAGTGTTTTCCATGTTTCTTTGAAGATTAAAAATACAAAGCTTGTATTTTGATCTCTGTGCTTATAAGAAAGAATTAATGTTTTTTTCAATCAGAATGTTTCCATCCTGTAGGAGTTTTTAAGCCATGATCATATACATACAAGTCTGTTTGAGTCATTTTTTAATCTCTGTATGATTGACTGTTTAAATAGCAAGTTTGAATTAAAGGAATAGTTATTTAAAATATGTAAAGATCAGATTTTTTTTTGAGGTAGCCACTTTGAACTGTATAGGAAGAAGATAGTCACGGTGGTTAGTTTCCATCATTGTTTTATGCAGTTTGACTTGTACTTCTACATTCTGTGAGCACACTTCCAATAATGAATATTTTAAGCTGTTTTCCTGCTACTTTGCAAGTAATAAAAGTTTTAAAGACAGAATCATGAACAGATATAACATGACAGAAAATTTTATGAGATTAATCAAATTCTACTATATATATATTAAGGTTTGAAAGTTTGTCGGTTTAATTTTCCCTTGGTTAAAAGTATTCCTTAAATAATATGAACTGTAAATTGTTATTTTCTCCATCTGAGTTCCATCTTATTGAGATATAATAATTGGCTCAGTAAAATAAAGCTCAAGTATAATTAAAGTACAACAAGAAAATTTGTATAACCAAAATAAAGTATCCAAGTTATTACTCATTAATTTTCCAAGGATACCTTACTTAATGTTCTATGTTTAAATAGATTTAGTGATTAACAGTTACATTGAGTAAGGAAGCAAGTAATTTCTGTAGAAAGTAATGGAAGGTAAGTGTAAAGAATGAGGCCCAAACTGAATTATCTATATTATACTAATAGCCAGACACTTGCAACGTTAATAATTGGATTCAATACAATACCTAGGCATAATGGCAGTGGATATTAGGAGATTTAGAATTAAGTCCCCTGAGAAGCCACTGAAGAAATTTAAGCAAACGGTTCAACATTAGAGTTAGGAACAAGACAGCCTCATCCTTGGAGGAATGTTTGTTTCTTCCTCATAAAAGTTACATATTCAGAAGGGCTTGTTCTCCACAAATTAGTAAAATCCAAAAAAAGGACCATAGTGGTTTCTAAAGGAAGGAAATTCCCCAAAGTGTTGAAACATCTGAACACAGCTGGAAATCTTCCTTAAAGATCATTCATTCTGTTCCATGCACTAATGTGGTTATATTGCTGAGATAAAATAGTCACTTTTCTTACTAAAGACTTATAGCTTATTAGAGTTTCATATATAAAAATACATGAACGACTGAGTTCAAATACATTCATATACCTCCAGGTGAATAGTAGTAGAAGAAATTACTTGTGTTTTTTTGTACACCCTGACCTTTAAAATGACATGTAGTATCCTGTCCAGAGTGATTTATTAAGATGAAGTATAATTCTCCACTATGACCATTGTACCTAGTGGTTGAACATGAAGCAACCTTAGCAAAAGACTCATTTTGATTAACATAAGCATCAGCATAAATGGGAGATAACAGCTGTCAATAAGTTTCTATATCTTTTGTGATGTTTGGAATGAGAATGGCTGCTATAGACTCATGAGTGGGAATAATTGGTCTTCAGTTGGTGGAATTATAATTCCTCTAAAAAAAAACCTCTTTATTCTAGTTATAATCATACTTACGATGTCTCTTCACAGTAACAGAGAATTAACTAAGGCAATTACTATCTAGTAATATTAAGTAGTTCATGAAATAGTAAGTAGTTCTCTGTCATCTGAAGACATAGAAGGAAGCATTAGTTTATTTATTTGATTGATACAATAGTGTAATTTCACGGCATCTTCCTCTCTAAAACTATTAATGCCTATAGCATCACATTAAAATTCCAGAACATCACTCAGAACAGTGATTATCAACTTTTGAATTTTTATGCCATTTTTATGCATTTGCTTCATTGAAGCTTCATGAAAATACTGAAGCTGTACCATACTCTCCTGGTCTTTTGAATGGAGGTGAGTTCTTGAGAGAGGAGAAATAATCAAAAACTATAATTCCCTAAAATTTGTTAAGAGAATTAAAAATTATTTTTCTCAAATTTTCCTCTGTGTATCTTCTTCCTCTCCAGAATTCTTCCTGCGGATTCCTGGTTCTACTGGGATCATCCCCATTTTTTTTGCTATAACTTTCAATTCTTTTATTATTTAAACTGTTTGGGCTTTTGTGTTTATAGAATTATTAACACAGTATGGGAACCCAAATGCCACATTCATATACATTTTCTCTGGTTTTTAATACTCTAAGTTTTACATTTTTCTCTTGTTTAATAGGATAAAAATAGGTACTTTTATTTAGGTCTGTTGATGGTATAAAAAGAGTGGCCTGCTTTTAAGTTCCATTTCTACTTTAACAATTTTTTATCTTTATATACATATCCCAACTATTGATTGTTTACATAGCAATAAAATTTCACAATTTTTACTTTTGTCCAAAGATATGATAACCTACCATTTCACCCTAAAATGAATCTTTAGTTAACTTCTGATTATTAGGTGAAAATACAGAAATATTTTTATTACCACAACAGCTAATATCTGAGCCCCTACTTCTGATTATTTTCCTTATTCATGAAAATGAAATCTTAAAGCTTAATACTAAAATGACCTGCTTTCATGACTGTTAATTTTTTTGCTTTGCAAAGTATCACTAAAACAATAGGATTTTCTTGGAGAATCTAGTAAAATATTCATGTAATATGCTCTTATTTTAATGTTTAATATGTGGCTTTTACAATTTCAGAGTGATTGTGAACAAAACATATAGAACCTTGTGGTGGTAATGCACATTATATATTTAAAGAATTACAAAATAGTCACAAGTAAAGATAATTATTTTCACAATAAACTATATTTAATTATATATTTTAAAAGATTTCTTTTTTTTTTGAATCTTGCACATGTGTTTTGAAGAAATTCTCAATTACATGCTAGTTCACTTTAACACTTTTCTATTTTTGGAGTTCCACTAGGGATAGAAAACTATTGCACTCCTAAAATTTTTATTATTTTTATTTATTTATACATGTGTGTCTCTGTAAGTCAATACCACCTGTGGAGGGGTACCCACAGAGGTCAGAATGTGTTATTGGGTCTCTTGGAGTTGGAGTTACAGAGGTTGTGAACCAAGGTGGGTACTGAGAACCAAATATATTTCCTCTAAAAGGGCAGAAAATTCTGAGGCACTTTTCCATCCCTAGGGTTCTGTGCTTTGAGAAAACAAGAAAGTTGGGAATTAGAGAGAGAAGCTGAGAGACTGAAATTCTGGAGAGCAGAACTGGGGATGGGAGGGAAGATGAGGAGGACCACTTTCAAGCAAAACCTTACAGTGAATAAATAAGAACTCTCTTCTGAACCCAATAGCTTGTTTGTTATAATTTGTCTTTTACCTTTTAATTCCTGTGATCAAACACAATGACCAAGGTAACTTTTAGAGAAGTGGATTTATTTGTCTTCGTGGTCCCAGAGTGTTAGAGTCCCCAAGCTCTATGCAGAGAGGGAAATGTAGAAGTGGTTAGAGTCTTTAAACTCTCAAAGTCAGCCTATAATGACATGATTAATTCCAAAGGGCTACACTGATTAAGCCTTCCAAAATAGAACCTTAAGTGGGGACCATGTATTCAAATGTCTATATGGGCATGCATTCAAAATGGTAGGGACATCTAATTAAAACCACAACGGTAAGACTGGCTGTACAATTGAGATCACTGATGTGAGCTTCTATGGGAGCTTTGGAAAATATTATGTTTTATAATCTAAAATGATCCTAAAGATTAGCCTAAACTGAGAGAGAGTAACAAAAACAAAGACAAGAAAAGTGGAGCATTTCTTATCTCCATGTAATGTCATAAGCGATACCAATTCATTGATATTAGCCTCATCAACAAGACTGCCCAAATGTGAGCTAAACAATGACGATATCAATGAGTATGGCAAACTGGAAGGAAGAAGGGCATGAGGCCTCAGCCATAACCAAAGAGCTATGGAAGATAACTGAAGAAGGCTGGGAATGCGGGAAGTGGCCTTCCAACATGGAAGAGCATACCAATCAATTCTTTGCATACAATATCAGTTAGAAAAATGAAAAGGCTATGAATTTGAAGGGGCATACAAATGGGTATAGGGAGGGCTTGGAGGGAGAAAGAGAAGGAAGAAATGCTGAATTAAAGCATAATTTACAAAGTAAAAAGGGACAATAGGTATATCATTTAATAGTTGTGGTCCAGCATTAGAGATGTGTAAATTGTGTTAAAGACATTCCAAAAAATTGTGATTAATGCTGCACGTGATCATCAAATTCATCATGGTTCTATCTTAACTAGTGTTTAACCGGTGAACAAAACAACTGCAACACTACAACGAGGCACACTCTCATCCACTCCAGTAGAGAAAACTCACTTTATATTTATAAAGGAATAATGAGACATTTTCTTAAACTTCTAAGAGGAAAATCAATAATTATAGAAGATACATGTCATTATTAAATAAAATAGAGAAGAAAAAATAAGTCCTGTGAATATACATTGTAGGAGGAAATTGGAACAGAAAGAAGAGGAAGGAGAAAGAAAAGGAAAAGTAAAAGAATTCTTTAGTTAAAGTCATGTAAATATACTTCAGAAAGTCACTCAAGAGAAGGCAGTGGACCTCTGAGTATTCCAGAGGAGAAGGTCATGGACCACACATTGCATTTCGTTTGGCCATAGTGCAAAACCCTGACTATGACAACTTCTGATTTAGACACAGACTTATATAATCTATCAGCTCATTTCTTTCTATTGTAGATACTGAAGGAAGCATGTGCCACAGGGATTTAAGAGTACTAGGTAGATATAACAAAAGAAACAGGCATTTATATGGTCTGGACTGACTTAAGGGAACCAGGATTATTTGTAATCATGATTGTTCTCTGCAACAAAAGCTGACCATCTCTAACTATCTTGAATTTACAAAAAAAGTGCACACATAAAATATTTTTCCAACTGTTTAACTTTATACTTACTAGTTGATAAACCCATACAATTTTGAATCTTTGTATCTTGTACTTATAAAATAAACATAGTGCTACAGATAACTCTCTTAGAATATGTTCTCTTGGAGGAGAACTTGGGGTTATGCTTATAAGTAAAATACTTTTTCAGAATCTGCTTCCAGGAAAACATGTCAAAAGAATAAAAAGGCAGGCAAAAAAGAAAAATGAGCCAGCGAAGTGTGACCTGCACAGGGGGACTTTAATAACAATAAGAAGCATTCTTCAGTGTCAACCAAAGCAGCAAAAGAAGGAGGTTGGCAGCCCCACTCTTTGTATCACAGACCAAAACTAGCTTGAGAAGTTGTCACTCCATGAATGTTCTCAAGGGAGTCTACCAAATTAAAGGCATTCTTTTTCCATGAATATTCAGACATTCATTGTCATCTTCAATACACAGGGAAAATAGTGTGTTAGAAATAAGTGATGAGCATGACATGTTTGAAAGCCTTGTGATAAATTAAAAGCCTTTCATATAGTATGGATAGCAAAATATGTTAAAACATACATGGAGAAAATCACTTCTTGGCCTTTTGGCTATAATAAAGTGTAAAAAATACATGAGAAATGAAGTAGAAATCATATGCAAGTTAGCCAGTAGTAGGAACAGCAGCAGGCGTTGAATTATACATAAAAGAGGATCTCAACAAACTACATGATTTAAGATGAATAAAAAACATTAACAAGAATGTCTTGGGCTGAGCAGTGGTGGCATATGACTTTAATCCAAATACTTGGTAGGCAGAGGCAGGTGGACCTCTCTGAACTGGAGGCCAGCCTGGTCTACAGAGGTAGTTCCAAGGTAGCTAGGTCTAGGTAGAGAAAGCCTGTCTCAAAATAAAAAGAAAGAAAGAAAGAAAGAAAGAAAGAAAGAAAGAAAGAAAGAAAGAAAGAAAGAAAGAAAGAAAGAAAGGGGAAAAAAGTAATGGCTTTGGCAAAACTAGATATAAGGTTTGAGAAGGCATTACTAGATTACTAGTCCGTGAAATCATGAAGTGGGAGCAGCAGAGCCCCTTCTGACTCTACAAGAAGTATATTTAGTATTCAGTTTATTGTTGTGTTAGAAACAGGAAACTAGAAAAAGAAAATGCCAAATGCTGCAAGGCAGGTAAGAGCATATATTGACTGTCTCAGATGCTAGAGCAGGCACTTCACTTTCAAATGATGATGCACAGTAAATTATGCTGGAAATATCGACAATTGTTTTCAGGTTGTAGTTAATACTTTTGTTTCCCATAGTAGATGGACAGAAATAAATTACAAATGGAATAATGATAATAATATTTAAATACCAAAACAAAATATAACTATTTGTGTTGTCATATATTTATGATGCTGTTTTTAATGATTAATAGACTTGACAACATATTCTTGTTTATATATATATATATATATATATATATATATATATATATATATATATATATATATATATAAAATGTACCAAGACGAAGTATTTCAATGACATGATGTGGTCTATTTATCAAAACACTTGTGGTCATAGACAAATGGACTTACAACCATGTTCTTAATTCTATTCCATTAATCAATATATCTACTTTTATGCTAATACCATGCTGATTTTATGGCTATAGCTACACTGAATAACTTGATATCAGAGATAGTGATAGCTCTGACAGTCTTCATTTCGACTACTCTGGCTTTATTGTCTATATGCTTTCATATGAAATTTAAGAACAGGTTTTCAATTTTATGAAGAATTGCATTGGAATTTTATGAGGATTGCATTTAATCTGCAAAGAATCTTTGATAGGATGTCCATTTTCACAGTATTAATCCCTTCAATCCATCTTCATTTATTATCTTCCTTTTTTCTTCAACATCTTAAAGTTCATATTATAAAAGACTTTTGCTTTCATGGTTGAGCTTATCCCCAAAAATAATTTCATATGCTTTGTCTGCATGAAGGGAAACAATGTAGTGTAGTGCTTACTACTTCACATCTGGGTTTTTATGAACTCACATGGAATGATTGCAAAGATATACTAGCAAATAAAGTGACTTTTTAAAGTATTAGTGCATAGCTATTAATTTATTTGAAAGCACTCAAGCATGAACATGTATATTCACATCTGTGTAAGAGCTTATTCTGTTATAAGCACTCACCATATTCACTGTATAGAAAATACAGCAGGCAGAAGTCTCAATGATTTTAGTAATTTACAGGTGCATATTAATTAGTGTTTGATGAATGGTAGCTAGTAGTTGAAATCTGTACAACAAACCTCCAACCAAAATCATGTCCACTGCAATGATTTGCTAAATTTTTAAATTATGCAGTTGCTAAACGATGCATTTTGAGAACCATGTAAAAATACCAAACTGGAGCTTCAGTCTTAACCATTAGACTTCAAGAACAAGCAGAAGTTCAGAAATTGGGGTCAAACTTTCTAGTCTCCCCTACCTTCAGACATCTGCACTCACTCTTTGCTCGACCAGTCTAGTTTGGGAGATTTTGCTACTTTGACTGAAAGGCGATGAGTATCCCATCCACTAAAAGATGACACTAGAAAGTTTTCTATCTCCCTGGCCATGTTCTTTCTGATACATACAATAATATCTTCATGTTCATTTCTGTGTACAAAGCACATGGGGCATCATGTCAATGAAGGAATGAATGAAAAATTGAAAAAATAATTGTGACACAGAGAAGAAGAACTGGTTAGAACCCCATTTTCAATTGCTAAATGATGGACAAATACTCTAAAGTAGTTGTCGTTTAAGAGGAAAAATGATGCCATTAACCTTCTGTAACCTCTCAGTAACAACAGAAATATCAGTTTGCTAGGTAACTTGAAAGAGTTAGTTAGCTGATTTTTTTTAATGTAGATGATAACCAAATTATTAGACAGAAAATAGAAACAAGCTACTTCTTTTGTAGTCCTGTGCTGTCCAATGATTAGGTAATCATCCTGGCTCTTCATGGCCATTTCCTAAGATGAGATGAAGACCTTGTCTTATGCTTTTAGATTCTGGAAATTTTTCTATTAACTTGAGAAATTATTGGGTTTGAAATAAGAAGTGTATTCATGCTCCACAGTATCAGTTGACTCCACTAACAAACTGAACAACTTACAAAAGGTTATATATTAAATTAATATGCCTCTTAATTTAGGCTAGTAATTTCCTATATATAAGATTTAATTGACTTAGGAGAAAATGATATACATGACCTATCAAATAATTCAATACAATTTTGACTTTAATTTGATAGCATTTCTAAATTCAAAGACAGTAAAGTATTAACTCATATTTTAATATTTGCATCTGTCATTTATCTTTCTCCTCTAAGCTAAATGGCACTAGCATTCACTTTTTTTCACTTGAAAGAAAATGAAATCTTATTTTTTAAATACATCAAATATGTTAACGGAATAGGAGGCAATTTGAATACAATAGAGAACTGTTAAATCTCTATAAATAAATTGGGAACTGTATCTGGTCTATTTCTGTGCCACTGGTTTTGTTAAGATTGGCCTGAATACAGCAATGAAATAAATATGTTCCTGAATGATGCAATCAAGTGTTTCGGGAATTCACAAGAAAGCAATTCCTCAAAGTACCTAACTCACTAAATAATTTTTTTTTTTGTTTTGTGTTTTCAAGACAGGGTTTCTCTCTAGCTTTGGAGTTTGTCCTGGAATTAGCTCTTATAGACCAGGCTGGCCTCAAACTCACAGAGATTCACGTGCCTCTGTCTGCTAAGTGCTGAGATTAAAGGGGAGCACCACCACCACTACCAGGTTCATTAAATAATTTCAAAATGTTCAGAATTGATAATAGAATCATGAACTGTTCATAGACTATAAGATAAAGAATTAAGTACCTACCACAATTATGGTATCATTAAATTCACTTTAGTTGACATGGTACTTTTTCTGTGAATACAAATCAGTTGAGCAGTGTATCACTGTGTGGTATTTCTATGAACATAACATTGTTTTTGTCTCCTACCTAATTCTAATTAATGAATGGTTGCGTTTTCTAAATTAAAGCTTTTAAGATTCCATTTTGTCATCTAACTTATGAGTGTTCATAATATATAAAATATATGTTGCTTGTAAGAACTTTAATTTAGAAACAATATCAATGTTAAAGCTGTACTGTCAGGGTATTATAGATATCCATTGCTACTAACTATATTTAAAAATATATTTTTCTAGAGGTATTTATATAAATATTTTATGCCATGTTTATTATCTCTGTGAAAAGACAAAAATGAGATTAACAAGCTATAAAACTGAAATCACGGTGCTTGTAAGTTTTGGGTCTTTCGATATTACTACACTATATTAGGGGTTGAAGAAGATGACCAAGTTCCACACGATGTTTTAACTTCTTATACTTTTAATTCATCATTGTTTTTGTTCCCTTTTCCCTGTTTTCTAAATGTTATATGAGATTCCATATAATACAATAAAATATTCTTATTTTCATAGCTCTTAACATTAGAGTTTAAAAAGTCCTTTGAAAGAACACAAATGCATTACTTCTGCTAAACTTAAAAACTTATTAACAATTATAGTTTATATTTATAAAAATAATGTGTTTACTCCATTTTTTGGTTGTTTAGGTAATGTGCAACCACAAAAATTGGTAATATAATTTAAATGAGGTTTTATATTTATTTTAACTGAATACAATTTGAATTACAGCTTCAGGACACTACAAGGCAGTAATTGGATTACATGAAATAAATTAAAGCCATATATTTATCCAGGTAAATCATCCACAAGGTGTTTATTCTCAGTCTTATACATGCTTTGGAATTTATTTTAATCAGTGGATATTTGCTATACACATAGAAGTTTCATGAATATATTTCAAACAAGCTTATCATGGTCCTTGACTAAATGATCCTATGTTCTCATATCCCTTGCTAATTAATTTCATATCCCAAGATATCTATATTCATGTCACAAACAATAGATAGATAGATAGATAGATAGATAGATAGATAGATAGATAGATGGATAGATGGATAGATAGATAGATGATAGATAGAGAGATGATAGATAGATAGATAATAGATAGATAGATGATAGATAGATAGATGATCGATAGATAGATAGATAGATAGATGATAGATAGATAGATAGATAGATAGAGACATTGCTGCTACACATATAAAATTCTATGATACACAAATGAAAGAAAATGAGGTAATTATTTTTCTTAATCTGATGCTTTTCACTTCTGGTTTTCTCCAGTTCATCCTGTAAATGATACACCTTTGTCTTTCTCTATTGTTGAACATACTGCCACTGAGTTCTTCTTGCATCATCTATTGCTGGACACCTAACTGATTTTGCAAATTTGGCACTGTGCATAGTACTGGGGTAACACAAATGTTGTATGCTGAGTTAACAGTTCTTTGGGTTAGCTGATTCATTTGTTAGATCCATACTTAACTGTTTGAGGTACTACCACACTGTTTTCCACAGTGGTTGACTATACTACCATTCCCAATATGTCAGAACTGCCTTCTCTTAATATTCTCATCAATGTTTGTTACTGATTTTCTTAATATTAATCATTCCAAATGGAGTGATAAAGGATCTCAAAGCAGTTTTCATTTATATTTCTGTGATATCTGAAATTGTTGATCATTTTATCATCTTTTGGGGTCCATTTCTACTTCATTTTATGAGAACTGCCTGCTCATTTTATGAGCCTATTTACTACATTTTACTTTATATAGTTTCTATGCTACTGGGAAAATTAGAGATCCCTTTATGATTTTCACATGATACTAGAAAAACTGTGGTTTCACTTCTGAGTTCTTAGTCTCATTCATAAGAGAATTTAAAAGAGACTTAGAAGGAATCTCTATTTTATTAGAGTTTGAAAGAAAATAAACAGTAAGATGATGCTAAGAATCTCGGCAGCATGTTAGCTACAGAGGTCAAGTAAATAGTGAAAAAGCCAGGATATCAGGACAAACAGAAATAGATATGGGGAGAGCTTATTTTAAAAGAAAAAAAACACTCCAAAGAATCAGAGTGGTCTAGAGAACTGAGGGAAGATCCCACTGATGTGAGATTCTCCTCTGTATGCTATGAATAGGTTTTATTGTCAGTGGTAAATAAAGAATCTGCTTTGGCCTATGACAGAGCAGAATATAGCCAGGCAGAAAATCCAGGCAGAGATATATATAGAGAGAGAGTATGTGGAATCACAGAGACTCCATATAGCTGTCAAAAGAGAAAAATGCTGGATTCTTACCATTTGGCCACAGCTTCATGGTGATACACAGATTAATAGAAATGGGTTAATTTAAGATGTAAGAGCTAGCTAGAAAAATGCCCAAAGCTGTTGGCCAAACATTTTTTTTTTTAACAGCAAAAGAAGAGGCTTCCAAGCTGATCCTCCTTTGGCACATCAGTTAAAGTAGATGTGCAAAGTAGGTAGAGGCAGTGCAAGCCTGTAATTCCAGTATGTGGGAGATAGAGGCCGGAGAACCAGGATTCATGGTCATCCAGAGCTACACAGCATGTTTTGGGACAACTTGGGGTACATGAGCCCCTGTCTCAAAATACAAACAAAGCTTTTAGCTAATAAAACAAACAAAGTAGTTATCTGAAGTAACCCATGTGCTGCTGAGTTTGCCTTGCTGAGGCTGTAACAGTGCCATAACTGAGGACCCTGTGTTCTTTCCTGAGTGGCTTCCAGCTTTCGGAGACTGGATTTGACCCCATGACCTGGGCAAAGCAAAAAGCAAGCAAAGGCTAGAAGAACACATGTTCAGCTAAATCGGGTTCTTTAGATTGAAAGTAAAGTCACCAATAATATTAGTTCCCAAGAAGTTAAACAACGATTTTAATTCCCACAAATGGAAGTTAGCCACTGTGTAATGAGGTGATGGCTGTGCCAATTTTCCTCATTTCGAGGCAATGGAGAAGATTTCAGAGCCATGCTCACGTGCTCACCCTAAATAAGGACCCACTAATATGAGAGAAAGGATGTCATCTGTGGAGTGACTCCTGCCCCACCTCAATCTCATCTTGATTGAGTATATGTTCTCTGAGGGAGGCAATAAGTCCCTAAGTACAGTTAATACCTGTTATTTATTCCAATCACTTTACTACATGTGTGCTTACAATTTATCCTCAAAATGACTAGTGATAAGGTGCTTACACTCTTTGTGTTAAGGAGATGAAGGGACAAAGCATTGTGCTGTTTGTTCAGAGTGACATCATCTGGACACTCAGGTTTCAAGTCCCTGGAGCATATTAGGAATCCCCTATTTTACTCCGTTCTGTGCATCCACTTGTGGAATTTCCCCAGAAGAATGGGCAAAGAGTACACTAAGCATGAAAGAGCCACACTCAAGAAATAGCCAGCACAGAAACACCTGGGGAAATAATGTGAGTGGAGGTGGCCACACAGGAATAAGCCAAATATGTAACATAGTTTCTGTGTGATTATTCCAGTCTGAGCAGTCAAAAAACGAATGACTAAATGACTGGTCTCTGCTGAAAGTCCAAAGCATCTCCTGCATCCTTTAGACCTTTAAAGATTCTAATTTGAATCTCCAGGCTTTTATTCTTTTTTTATTGAAAATACATTTTTTTCCATACAAAATGTTCTGAGTATGGTTTACTTTCCCGCAACTCCTCCCAGTTTTCCCCATTTCTCATCCCAACCTAATCCACACACCCATCTGTCTCTCCTTAGAAAACCAGCAGGCAAAGAGGATTAATGATAAAATTAAATAAGATTAAATGAAAACTAACAAGTCAGAATAGAACAAAAATACAAACAGAAAAAAAAAGAGCCAAAGGGGGGGGGGGACATTAGAAGCACACACACACACACACACACACACACACATTATATATAAATGCAGAGACACATGTGTCCATACACACAGGAAGCCCATAAGTAAAATCACAAAAAACAGAAGACAGAATATATACTCAAAGTACCAGTAAGATTTGAAAAATGCCCTGGCCAAACATCATGTGAAAAACAAAACCTCCAAGGGTATAGTTGAGTTCATTGTGTGTTGTCCATTTGCTGTCATCGGACTGACCCTTAGGAATGCTTTGTTTGCCCTGCAAGACAACCTGGGAGAAAACTAATTTCATTACCGTGGTTACCAATTGGAGCTAGCATCTGGGTTAGGGATGGGGTTGTGTGATAAATATTTTTATTTATCAATCTGACTATTTCTGGAAATAACTAAAACCCAATGACTAGGCATACATGTAGTATTTTTTTCTTATTTAAATCATTTGAAGTTGGAGAACTCACCTATAATCTGGACCTTTGGAATGGGAGAGAAACCTTTAATACAGATAGTTTGAGATGGGAATATCCACTTTTAATACAGATCACACTTCTGCTGGCAGCCTATATCAAAGAGTTGGAAGAAGGAGACAGATCTTCCCTCTCTTTACCCGCTTGCTCTTGCTCTTCTAGCAAGTCCTTTCCTCCAATGACATTAAAGCCTACTTCTTCAGGGCTTGGGCAAATATTGAAGACCATCAGTAAGATCCATCTTGTGGATAGGACAAGCACAAGATTCTTAGACCTTTCCTTATTAGACAGCCATTTTTGGACTAGCTAAAAACAATCGGTAAATAATTTTAAAGTATTTATCACATCTAGAAATTCTGTTCCTTCAGTGAGCAATGACTCATATAGATTTTGTAACAGAAGTTGTTATAAAGCAACAGAAGTGTAAATATAAATATTTAAGCATCTAGAATTAGCTATTCAACTGCCCAACACCTACAGATAGTAAAGTCTTTCCAGTTACTAAAAACTCACCAGGAAGCTGAGATAGTACTGAAAGTCCATGATGTGAACTATTTAAAAAAAAACTTAAAAGAATAAATACATTTGATAATCCTGATTCAAAAATTGCAAGAGCAATGAATTTGGTGTCACAATATCTGAGATGACAATATGCGGAAAAATATGGAAAATGCTGCTGCTGCTGCTCTGTTGTTCCTAGAATCTCTGGATCAGTTAAGAAAGGGAAAGGAATTAACTAAGTGGTAACATTGACCAGTTCTATATACATAAACAGTTGAAATGTTTGTAAGTGTGCCCTGGAAGAGAATCTTCTCTCTAGCAGTCACAGAGCTCAGGTTGAAGAAAATCAAACCAAAATCTTCATTGAAAGTTTGGCTGAATTTCAGTGAAAATTCAAGTCCCAGTATAGGATGGTGCTGGCAGTTAAAGAAAGTGGAATGAATTGGTAAAGAATGGGATAATGTAATATGGATGTGTGGGAGGACCACTTTGAAGTTGCAAAACTTTGGACCCACAAATAAATTCTCAAGGGTATATTCACCTGAGGAAGTTTGCAAAGGAAAAAGAAGTGATTGCAGTTAAGGAGGCTGTGATAGTTTGAATGTATTTGGCCCACTTAATCTCATAGGGAGTGGCATTATTAGGAGGTGTGACTTAGTTAGAGTTAATATGGCCCTTTTAGAGCAAGTGTATCGGTGTGGGAGCAGGCTCTGAGGCTTCTAATGCTCAGGATACCACCCAGTATGTCAGTTGATTTCCTATTGCCTTCAAGATGTAGCTGTCTTATCTCTAGCGCCAACTCTGTCTGCTAGCCAACATACTTCTGGCCTTGGAAATAATTGACGGAACCTCTCAAACTGTTAGCCCCCTCAATGAAGTGTTTTCTTTAAAAGAGTTGTTGTGATCATGGTGTCTCTTCACAGCAATAAAAATTCAAAGACAGAAGCATTAAATAATCAGCTCTTCTTCAAAGAGCTCTGCAAGTCATGGCTACAGAATGTTTCTCAAATACTTGGATTTGTGTTAAGAGCACACTGAGTGGAGACTGGCACCTACTGAGTGAGCCCAGAGGCACACTTTCCTCAAAATTTCTTGTGTTTCTAGTTTGTGAAATAATTTCAGGAGTACGGAAGTCATTATTCCCTTGAAAGTCTGGTAGAATTGTTCACTAAGTTCAATTGGTCTGGTCTTTTATTTTGTTTGGAGATTTTAAATAAATCCTTTTTTACATTAGGAGTACTAGTCCTATTTAAATTGCTTCTCTGATTTTGAATTAATTTAGAAGATGGTATATATCAAGAAAATCATTTGTTTATTTTGCATTCTCCAATTTTGTGGGCTACAAGTTTTTAAAAGATGTCCTTAGTACTATCTGGATTTTCTTGGTGACCATTGTTATATACCCTTTACTTTCTAACTTATTTAATTTAGATAATCTCTCTTGGCCTTTTTATTAATTCGTTCAAGGGTTTGTCTATCTTAATACATTTCTCAAAGAACCAACTATTTGTTTCAATAATTCTTTTTTTGTTGTTCTTGTTGTTTGTTTCAGATTTATTTATTTCAGTCCTAAGTTTGCTTATTTTTTGCCATCTACTTATTTTGGGTGTGATTTCCTATTGTTTTAGAGTTTTCAGATGTGAAGTTAAGTAGTTTGTATGAGATCACTGTAATCATTTTTATAGGCACTTAGTGCTATGAACTTGTACCTTAGATATCAGACCATTGGATCTCATTATTATGCTTTAGTTTTCATTGCATTTTGGAAGGATTTTAATTTCTTTCTTAATTTTTGTCTTGAACCTTTTTTCATTCAGTAGTGATTTGTTCTATTTCTCTTTTTGTTGTTGTTGTTGATATGTAGCTTTATTATATGGTAGTCAGATTGACTACAGGGTGTTAATTCTATTTTCTTATATCTGTTGAGACTTCCTTTTGTCCATGTATGTGGTCGTTTTTTTTTTTTTTTAGAAAGTTTTATTTCCTGCTGAGAAGAAGTTATATTCTTTTGTTTGGGGATAAACACATACATACACACATACACAAACACACACACACACACACACACACACATATAGTAGGTCCATTTGGTTTAAGACATCATTTACCAGATTTGGTAAGATAACTGAGAAGTTCCTTAGAATAGGAAACATCATAATGCAGGGCAGTAGGACACTGCATAGTGCTACCATGGATGGTTTGAAAATGGAAAATTTAAATGAGAGAATAAATGTCCTACTTGGTATTGACATAATGTCATTTGAATGTATCATCAGTGTGGTTATTTTCTCCTTAAAAAGTGATTTGATAACTGTGTCAAATATGATAACTTTACTGATAAGGTATCTGTTTTATAAGGACTTACTATTAATAAGACAAAAACTTCAGAAAGGCCTACTAATGAAAATAAGAAAAATACTTAGACACAGAAAGAAGTATTTAGAGCAGAAGCTTCCATACCAATCAATGTAAGACAAAAGTGAAGAGGCGAGACATATGGTTATTAGAAAACCAACCTTAATTCATCCGGTTACCATACAAGAATGACCACCAGATGATAGGCACCCAGAAGGCTATGCAGGAGTTAGTTGCAATCCTGTAGAAATGTTACATTTTGAGAGATTTAAGGTAGCAGTAATTTCATATGATATGCATTCACCCTTTATAAAACAGATGTTACATTCTTGGGGAATAGAAGTATTCCACCAGACTGCAAAGATTTAGTTACAGCAGCATTGGAAGCTGATCCTTAGTTAAAATGGAGAACATGATGGAAATAACAGGTTAGGTTCCTAGAAAAATGAGGTTGGATTAAAAGTAATGAGATTTCCCAGGGCCACCTTCTCAGGGAGGCAAGTATGCTATTTGCAGACAGTCTATGTTTAATGACAACACCTTGATTCAAGATTTCCTCAGTTTGGATAATTTTATTTCTCATTTTCATGTCTTGAGTGGTTTAATTCATTTATTTCCAGGTTGTTTGTGTTTCCATAGATTTCTTTAAGAGATTTACTTGTTTCCTCTTTAAGGACCTCCATCATATTCATAAAGGCTATGTTAAGGTCTCTTACTCATGCTTGCCCCATTTGGAATACTGTGGGCCAGCTTTGGTAGAGATGCTGTGCTCTAGTGGAAACACATTGTCCTGAATGTTATTGGTTATGTTTTTACACTAGAGTCTGGGTATCTGGGATTTGGAAGATTACAATTGTAGGGGCTGATATCTGATCATGTATTTTGGGGGTGTAGGTATTTTGTTCCTTGTTTTCTGTTTGTTCTCTGGCCCTTAGAAGAATGTGATGGCTGTGTATTGTCCAATAGGATAATTTTCAGGTGTTCTGGTTGTTGTGGGGTCTGGGTGTTTCAGGTAAAATGAGCTCCTGAGTATTGGGAACTGACACTTGGGAATGGAGGTGTGGGGAGTGTGGTAACTGTACTTCTCCAGGAAAGGAACGTAGAGTGTTCCACCAGAATGTTCTAAGTTAGTACTCTTGGAATGGGTACAATCAGAGAGGAACAGCCACAGAAGAAATTCTGCCACAGAACTTGGGGTTAGATTGGAACATTATAGTTGTTTGTATGAGTAAAAGGAGAGGTGAAGTTACAGCCTGTGGGATCCCAGGGAATAACTGATGAAATTGTGGGCTGGAATAAAGCAATCGGAAGAAAGTTGGAGGGGAAGACGTCTGTGATGCACTAGAGATGTGTGCACAAGGAGATAGCAGGCTGTAGCATTTCTGCTCTAGACCTGTGGGTGACATATGGATGTTGGATCTGGAGGAGAAGATGAAAAGTTGAAAATCTGCAATTAGCCTACACATTTCCATGACCAGAGTGGTCTGTGGAGCTCCTGGGAGTGCCTGCAGGATTTGGGGGCTGTGAATATGCAATGAGTTAGGGGAGAGTGGTTTGAAGGGGAAGATCTTTGGGTCACAGGAGAGATGTGGAAGTGTCTACCCTAGGTTTTCTGCTGTGGAGCTGGGGATTGGACTGGGGAACTGGATGTGGAGGAACAGAGAGAATGGTGAAATCTCCAATCAGCCTACCTGCTTCCCTGTCCAGAAAGGTCACTGGGCTTTTTATATGTTAATGTGTGGTATCTTGGAGAGATATTGTTGCCCTATTTTAGGATAATGCTATTTTAATTATGTCAGCAGTTTCTAAAGCATTAGCTTTCCATTTGCGTTTTCAAAAGCCCTTTAGTGTTACTTACACCTTGCTATATTCCCTCCCTGAGCTAGTTAGTCTCCTGCCAATTTGACAAAACATAGAGGTGTTTGGGAAAAGAGAACCTCAATTGAGAAAATTCCTCTAACAGACTGGCCAGTAAGCAAGCCTGAGAGGCATTTTCTTGATTGACGATTAATATAAAGAGGCACAGCTCACTGTGAAAAAAGCTAACCCTGGGCAAACGATTTTCGGTTGTATATGAAAGCAGGCAAAACCAGCCACAAAGAGAAAGTAAGTAGCATTCCTCTGTGGCTTCTGCTTCCTTTTCTGACTTGAATTCCTGGCCTTAATTCCATCAGTGTCAGTGTGTCCTGAGACTTGTAAGATGAAATAAATCAATTTCAGTTACCTCTGGCCATGGTGTTTTATCATAGCATTAGAAACACTAAGACATGCTTTCCCTCCTCCCACTCCAATTTAAGCAATTCTTTTAATTTTTTCAGGTTTATACTTTTCCAATTTTATATACATATACATTTTATTATTATTATCTGTCCCCATTTGCATACCCCATTTTTGCCCAAACACAACCAATTACAACTTCATGTACTTTTCTTAATATTTGTTTGAAGATTACACAAATATGTGTGACCTTTATATAGTTTTAAACTATACCAGCCAGAAGAGACCTTGAAGAACTCATTCCTTCCACGTATGGTTTGGCTTATTAGGGAAACTACACATTTTGAAGAGACTGAAACTCTATTTTGAAGTCGCCAGGATGTCTTAATCTAATGATGTATACTTTAAACTGCTTCTTCAGTATTTCTCACAAGCTTCTAAAACAGCATGCATATCCCATATAGATTGTCTTTATAAAATAATTAAAAGTACTGATATCTTAAAGAATAAATTACTGCTTTGTTAAATAAAATTGGGAGAATTATTAATGTTAGGTATAACATTTCTTTTCAGAGAGCAAATTAAAACATTACAAATTAAATTTTTTCAAGGATGTAGTGGTTAATGAGTGTAAAATTCTATTTTTGCAAGCTGATGAGAAAGCAAGATCATCCATTCCTTACTTACCCAACAGTTATTGAAAGCTGAGTGTCATAAAATAATTTGATAGCTTTTTCTCCAGAAAGCTTTTATGTGAACTGAATGAATCATTTTCCTACTTGAATAAACTTAGAATATTTTTCAAAAAATATTTGTTAATGGTTTAGCTAGTTTTAAAACAGCCTGGAAGACTGTGCTATAGTATCTTTTAGACATGTAGAAAAAAAAGAGGAGAAAAAATAACCATAACCCAAACTTAATGCTTATCACAGTAAAGGGAAAGTATTGTATTGATTCTGTCAACAGTAAATCACATTCTGTGTCCTTGACCTGGGTCTCCTGCAGTCTATTTTGCAGGTGGCAAGCAGGTGTGCCCTGTAGAAATACATGCACATGCTGTTCACATTTATACTGATAGCAGAATTTGGTGCCAAGAGGATGCTGTCCAATTCCAGTTGAAGCTTGGCGTTTAGTCCTGTAAATTAAATTTGACAAGGTAGAGATTTCTGGAAAATCCACTGTGTGAATCTTCAAAAACTCTTTCATTTGACAGTATTGTATTGAAAACTGAACTGTGTATCTGTCCATGACATATACTAACAATAGAATGTTATGGGAAACTTTGAAACTATTTCAAGTGTATGGTTTAGGAATTTGCGTGATTTTCTATAAATCCAAGTCAATGGCCCAGCAAATTTTCTGCAGATATTTTCCTTCATTTTCAATGAAGAGATGTTTGCTTTCTATTAACTAGGCATTTGAACTTTGTTGGAATCAGAAAATAATATTCAGATGCTGTATTAAATGATAATCTCTACTATCAGACATATTTGATACTGTGGAGGAAGTCCTCATATATAGAGACATGGTATATTGGAGTTCAATTGTGACGTTTGGTCTTTATATTTGACTAGCTGTTTGTAAATGGGTCTATCTCTTTCCTTTATTCATACCAATGGCCAGTTTGCATTGAACATAAACATAAGCTCTTACAAACCATATTAAAGTTGCAATGTATTCTGTAAAATCATATTGTCTTAACTACAAATAGGAAATGCAACTGCCAATATATCACTCCGTTTACTTTCTTTCACAGTTGTTTTTAAACAACAATTATATATTTTTATTTTAGTATATAACATATACTCAGCATATTACTTTGAATAGAAATATAATTAATAAAATGCTTAATGGTCTTTTTGACTATGAGAATTATAACAAAAATGGAAATATTTTAAGACAATAACATGTGTGAATTAATCTTCTTCCAAAGGAAATTTATTTTTAGGTAAAGTTTCTCTCTGCCAAGCCTAATGATCTGTATTCAAATCTCTTTATGAACTCATTAAAGGTTCCTCTGATCTCCACACTTACCCATGTCACTTGAACTCTGCTACACACACAGACTCACACACACACACACACACACACACACACACACACAGAGACACACAGAGAGAGAGACAGAGACAGAGACAGAGACACAGAGAGAATGAGCCACTTTGACCTAGGTAAGAAAATAATCCATGTCTGTGGTGCAATGATGCTGTAGATTTCCACTTATAGTCTTGATTTCTGCTACCTTCAAAAGATAACAGTAAAAGGAAAGAATGGTCAACAAAATTTTATGCACCCTGAGTGTGCTTGAAAATACAATGAAAGTCAAAAATAGATCATTTTAGGACTCACCTTTCCTGTTACATACTCACTTGTCTGTATCCCTTAGACTTTGTCCTTTAGCCCATAGACTTCTAAGGGTCTTTGGCAAATTTATTTTTTTTTTGGACTACATTTTCAAATTTGATAATTTACTCCTGTCTCTCAGAGTTATCTTCCTGATTTTTGTGGAAGTTATTTTCCTCACAGAAGTCAGGATGTAGAAAAGACCACTAATGTCTAGGAACCACAAAGAGTCAGACTATGTTTGTAAGAGGGTCAGGAGATAGAAAGCTCTACCATTAAATAGGTATTAGGTCACATACATGGTCAGGTATGGTGGCATGGGAAATGGAGCAGAATACTAAGACAACCGTTAAGTTACAAAAAGAAATAAAGCTTTTTCTTTGGATATTTTTGAAATCGTATTTTCCCCAAAAGCTTAATGAAGCTATGATGGAAGATTTTAACAAGTTATATTATCAATGAAACCTCCTGATAGATAACTGCATTTGGCTCAAATTTAATTCTGATATACTTTAAAGGATAACATTTCCCTGTGCAGCCTAAGAGACAGCAGAGTTTCCCACTGGTCCTCCTCAGATTGCCTGCATCAGAATCACCCAAGACCTCTTAGGTGCACCCCAGAAATGCCGTTTCTAAGAAGAATGAATGTTTGTGATCCTATGTATAAAACAAAATAATTTGTTCAGCCTTTGTCTTCTCATTAAACATGAACATATTAACAAATGATCAGTCTGTCACAATGCCCATAATGTACCTACAGAAGACCAATATTTTGCTCTCAATGCCCACATCAAGCAACTCACAACTACCTGTAACTGAGGGATCCAGTGACCCTGGCTTCTACAGGTACCTGCACTCACGGATTCATATCCTCTTACAAACTTCATAAGCATAAATATATATATATATATGTATGTATATATATATGTACATATACATATATATATACATACATATATATATTTATATATATGACTAAGTGAAGATAAAGTTACTTATTGCTCATTTATAGACTTTTTATTTCCAAAGGAAAAGTTTTGCATAAAGTTTTTGATATTTTATATTTGATTACTTTGATTGTGATTACTACATTAGATTAATACTAACATGTTTAAGGTTTTTCAAGAAAGAGAGAGTTTAGCCAGTAAAAGTACTTGCTGCCATAGGGGAAAGAGAGAATCAACTACTAAATATTGTCTTCTGACTTCTACGTGCACATGTCTGCACATACACAGAAAGAGAGAGAGAGAGAGAGAAAAGAGAAAGAAAGTGAGAGAGACAGAAGAGAGTGAGACTGAGGCAAATACAGAGAGAAGCAGTAATAATTTAAATAAATTTTAACAATTATGAAAAGTAAAATTTTCCAAGATACAAATTAGAGAAGCAATTTTTCAGAATACCTTTAAACACAGTAGGAATAAGACTAACTGAGAAAGTAAAAAACTTCTATAAGGAAAAGTTAACCTAAATAAAGATGGAAAAACTGGCAAAATAAAGATGAAAAATTTGGCAGAATATTGTAAAAATGGTTTTATTACTCAAAGTGATATGCAAATTGAACACAATTCATACAAATTCATTAATTTCAACGAGTCAAAAAGACATAAAATTTTTATATACATATGTATAATATTATCATGAATAAATTTAATTAAAATGCTCCAAGTGAATTTCTTTCTCTTCCCTCTCTCTCTCTCTTTCTCTCTCTCTCTCTCTATATATATATATATATATATATGTGTGTGTGTGTGTGTGTGTGTGTGTCTGAAAAATAAAATTGTGCATCCACAGATGAGAAAAAATATATGACATTTGATTCTGTATCTGAGTTATCTCATTAAGGATGATTGTTTCCAGCTCAATCATTTACTTAAAAATTCCATAATTTCATTTTTTCTTAATATCTGAGAAATATCACACTGTTTGAACATTCTCTTATTTCATTATCCATTCATCAGTGGTTGGACACCTAGAATGTTTTTATTTCCTAGCTACTATGTCTATAACAGCAATAAACAATCATGTCCATATAGTTACCAGAGGTTCTCATTGTCTGTTAAAACAAAATAAGAACCTCTTTTCCAAAGCAACATATCCTTACACTCAAATTCTGATGTCAAGTTATCTTTAAAGTATATATGTTGGTTTCTTAGCTTCTTCACAATAAAATACTTCAAAGAAAACACAATAATATACATATTCCAGACTGTGAATTTTCCATCTTTATATGGCTTATTCTTTTTCTTCTCTCTCTCAAGCATACATACATTTATCCAACACTGTGACCCATTTAGAGGTCTTTTACGTCTGAATCTGTCCTATTATGGATCTGTAATTCTTTACTGTCCAGGACCACTTCTTAAAATGCTAAGCACTTATTAAAAACTTAAGCTGCAACATTAGTATGGTATGTATAGTACTTCCTGTTTGCTCCACACGGCCCAGCATGGTGGAGCTGTTTGCTGCCTCTGAGAGCCATGTCCACAGCTCCATTCTCAGGCACACAGCTAGTCCATGCAGCCATTAAGCAAGTTGCAATAGTCTGCTCACAAAGCCCATTCAAATGCTCTGTAGCCAGACCTCTTGTCTGAAACAGTCAGAGTTTGTGCTGGCAGGATGGCCCAGGAAGCCGGCATTTCAAAATGGCATAGCTCTTTTCCTGTTACCACTGAATCAGGAAAACCTCTCTTAAAGGAGCTGTGGGCAAGCCACCAGATGAAAAAAAGAATGCAATTAAACTTTTGATTTTGTGTCTAGAGTTCCTTTCCAAGCCCGCTCAGGTTTTATATGGATTTAGCCCACCACGTTGATGAGCCAATTTATTGGAGGGAGAGAGAAGCTTCTTAGTTCCCAGCTGCTTAGTGTAGGAGAAGGGCACAGAACTGAAATAATCCCACATCTACTATATTAATTAAAACACTGCTTGGTCCATTAGCTCTAGCTATTTATTGGCTAACTTCTACATCTTAATTTAGCCCATTTTTATTAATCTGTGAATCACCACGTGACTGTGGCTTACCAGGTAAAATTCTAACCAGTGTCTGTCTCAGGCTAAGGATCCATGGCTTCTCCTCTGACTCTCCCAGCATTCTGTTCTATCTTCCATGCCTACCTTAGTGCTACCCTATCAACAGGCCAAAACACTTTTTTATTCATTAATGGTAATAACAGCACACAGAGGGGACTCCCACATCAGCTTAGCCCCGGAATAATCACAGAAACTGTATTAATTAAATCGCTGCTTGGCCCATTAGCTCTAGCTTCTTATTGGCTAACTGTTACATATTAATTTAGCCCATTTCTATTAATCTGTGTATGGTCACATGGCTGTGGTTTAACGGATAAAGTTCAGGCATCTGTCTCCAGTGGGGCTACATGGTATCTCTCTGACCCTGCCTCCTTTCTTCCAGCATTCAGCTTAGTTTTCCCCACCTATCTCTGTTCCCCTATAGCTCTGCTATAGGCCCAAAGCAGTTTATTTATTCATTAACCAATAAAATCAACACATAGACAGAAATACCTCCCACACTACAATATGTACTCACTTGTAAGTAGATTATAGACATAGATCAAAGAAAAAACAGCTTACAGTTCACAATCCCAGAAGACCTAGGCAACAAAGAGGACCCTAAGAAAGACATACATGGATCTATTCTACATGTGGAATAGAAAAAGACATGATCTCCTACATAAATTGCAAGCATGGAGATCACGAGCCAGGGTAGAAGAGGAACTGGAAAGAAGGGAAGGGAGCAGAGAAAAATATATTGCTGAATAAAAACATTTTAAAATTTTTAAAAAAATCCAGATGCCGAGGTATACATCTGTAACACCAGCAGTCCAATGGCAACAACATAACTCAAGCCAGGATATTCATATAGAAGCTTTTGGGATGGCTGGGCTAGAGTACCCAGCACCTTGGCAGAAACAAGAAAGATCCTGCCTCAAATGGTCAAAGTTAGGAAGTGGCTCTGAAAAGTTGTCCTCTGACATCCATGCGCATACCATAACACATATGCATGCACTCTCAACAAACAATAGTAATTATGGTGATAAATTTTGAAGGAAAAAGTTACCTGATCAATATCTTTAATGGCTCTTTCCTTTTGACTGTGGACACAATGTGACTAATCTCAAGATTTCCTTTTATCATTACTTCTCCACCATGATGGACTATATCTTTGAACTCTGACCAAAAATTAGCCCCTTGTCCAAAAAGTTGTTTGGTCAAGGAATTTTATCACACCATCAGACAAGGAACTGAAACAGAAAATATAAGACAAGTAGTTAAAGTTTAACTTGGGTGCCTCTGAGTAGAGCTAATCCCCCTACCACACACTTTCTTCATTTTATTTTATTTTATTTTATTTTATTGGTTTTTTGAGACAGGGTTTCCCTGTAGTTTCTAGAGCCTGTCCTTGAACTAGCTCTTGTAGACCAGGCTGGCCTCGAACTCAGAGATCTGCCTGCCTCTGCCTCCCGAGTGCTGGGATTAAAGGCGTGTGCCACCACCGACTGGCGCTTTTCTTCATTTTAATCTAGAGTTCATTCTAGCATATATTGTAAGGTTAAAGCCCTGTTTCTTCTTTCTTTCTTTCTTTCTTTCTTTCTTTCTTTCTTTCTTTCTTTCTGTAAAAACTTGAATATTCCAGCAATTATAGCCAACAACTTCCTTGTCCCAGCTTCTCTATAAATTCACATGGAGTAAATGAGAGAGGTATTCAGTGTTTAGAATTCTTGTGTATGCTTTTGCCACCACCTACAAAGATCCTTAAATTAAATTTTTAAATGTCACCATAAATACCAAATGAAGAAGATTCATTCATTCCCCATCTCTGATTGAGGTCAGTTGACCCATCCATCTATTCTCAACAAATAAACAAATTCAGTGCTTTCCAAATATAAAATAGCTCCTTGTCACATGAAGAAAAAGATAGACTGTTCAACACATAATCCTAAATAAAGAGCTATATGGGTGTATATAAAATGAAACATAAAGTAGCTGTTTTTTTTCAGCTGTTAGTCATACTATTAAAGGGAAATGTGTGTAACTATGTTAAAACAAAAGATAATCACAAAGTAAATCCTCCTTTTATATGCAGAAGCTAGATTTGTGTGATTGTATGTGTTTGTATGTCTCTGTGTTTAGATCACGAATGTAGAAAGTGAAATATAAGGTAAGGGCAGAGATCTTGAGGGAAGGAAGAAAATGAAGGAAAGCAATGACATTGGGATTATGTATAAATTGAAAGCAAGAGAACTAAACATAGATGACAGAGTGGATGGTACAAAGAGTTGGGAAAGGGGGGTAAGTGAGTTATAGTTGTATGTATAGTTACACATATGTATAAGAATGCCACAGCACATCCCATGACTTTGCATGTTAACATTTTGGCTTACAGCATGCAGGATCTTTGAAAACCTAAATGAAGAAAATCTGAGGGGCTCTATTTGTGGGGGAAAAGTGGGCTATACTGAAGGAGAGAAAAATAGGAGTGATAAAGAACACTAAAGATGCTAATAAAAGTCATAGGGAGATATTGTTTAAGGTTTATTTTTAAAATATGCAAATATACAGAGAAAAATATATTGATATTTATACAGTATTGTATATATACATAAATAATGTAAATAGAGTCATGTCAGTGTTACCTGTAAGAGCCATATGACAACAAAAATTCTAGTTCCAGGAATGAGAAGTCTTTATTCTTGTTGGTCAATGGAGTTCAAGGCATTTCTAAAACTATGTTGGCTGTTTGTAGTAGGTTTGGTGCAGGAGAATTGTCTGTATTCTTTCAATCATGTTTTAAATAAATGCTGATTGGACATTAGCCAGGCAGGAAGTAGAGGTGGGAAAACTGGACAGGAAATAGAGGTGGAGCAATGAGAACAGGAGTATTCAGGGAAGAAGGAAGTTCCTTCCCAGTCCTTCCAAGAACACCAAAGAAACAGGATGTGACCTACCCCGCTGAAAAGGTACTGAGGCATGTGGCTAACATATACTAGAATAATGGGCTGTTATACATTATAAGAGCTAATACAAAGCCTGAGCTAATCGACCAATTAGTTTATAACCTAATGTAGACTCTCTGTGTGGTTTTCTTTGGGGGCTTAACAGCTGTAGGAACTGGGCAGAACAGAAACCCCAACAAGCAAGGCCCTCATGTTACACTTGTTTGTTCCCAGCTGCTCAGCCCTGAAATAATCACAAAGAAACTATCTTATTTGCAATACTGTTTGGCCAATAGCTTAAGCATATTTCTGGCTAACTCATATCTTAAATTAGTTCATCTCCATTAATCTGTATATCACCACGAGGCTGTGTCTTGTCGGGTAAAGTTCTGTCATCTGTCTCCAGTGGTTGGGCTACATGACTTCTCCAGACTCTGACTTCTTTTCCAAGCATTCAGTTTATTTTTCCCAGCCTAACTCGATTCTGCACTGCAGAGGCCTAAGACAGTTTATTTATTCATTAACAAATAAAAGCAACACATATACAGTAGGACTTCCTACATAATTTCCCCTTTTCTGCTTAAGAAAATGGAAGGTTTTAACTTTAACATGGTAAAAGTACATACAACAAAACAGGTATCAAGCAAGAATTATAGTTACAATATTTATATCTACTTTATCTTTTACTTTAACTAAGAAAAACTAAAACTATAACTATATATTTTCAACTTCATCAAAGACTACAGAAGGATATATTACCTAAGTAAACTGGAAGTACATTGTAAGAAACTTCCAAAACTCTAGAATTAACTGAGACATCTCGCTGCCTGGATAGTCATCCAAAGTTCTTTAGTACTGTTGGGGCATAAATCTTCAACCTTAAGACTGATAGTATCCTGCAGACTTTTCCATGAAGCAAGAAATTTCAAAGACAGTTTCTTCTATATTGGCAGTTTGTCAGTCTCTTTCTTCTGTTTCCTGCAGAATGTCTGGCAGTCTCTTTCACGAAGCAGGAACCCTTCAGGTTGAGCAGTGATTTTCTGTGGGTCCTGCATGTTCATTTCACACAGCATAGCATCAAGCAGTCAGGGTTAGAGTAGTTTCTTGACCAAATGGCTAACTAATGCCATAAGGAACCTCTTTGGTGCTCATTATCCTCTTGAAGTTATTGGTACTGCCAGGAGCAGATGTGTCTCACTATCATGAAAAATCTTAAGTTCTTAAAATATTTTAAATGCCATATTCTGAAGGTCTTTGAAAGATTTGAAGAATAACTATCTAACTGAAATATATCTCTCTATATCTAGAAAACCTAACAACCACAAGCTTGATTATTATAGATGATTATCCGTTAACCTATATTTCTTAATTATACATTACATTTTAAATGAGCTGTACAAACACAATATTCTAATGAAGAGCAGAAATATATATATATGTATATAAAATACAATTTTTTAATCTTAATTTTGTATCAATAGGCCAAGATCCATACCAATGCAAATTATTCATGTCTATATCATAGCCTCCTTTAAATGTAAACAAACATTTATAAACAATCATGTAGACAATTTGAGCATAGTTCTCTCCAAACTGCTTCCTGCATTTTTTGGAAGAAGTAATTTTGGGAGGTACTCATGACAACCTTTCAGGGGCTCTTGGTCCATCAAACCACATTAGTCTGGAAGGATTACACAGCTTCTCATCATCTGTGGAAACAAAAGAAGAACTTCTTTTGAAAAGCAAAAAATTTTTAGACATAAATTCTGAAGTCAAGATACCTTTATATTGGTTTATTTTAGCAAAAAATACAATGAAATACCTCTTTGTACTTACCTCATTCACAGCCAGAGTATTGAAAGGAAACACAATAATATTCATAATCCAGACTCATTGTATATTTTTCATATTTGCATGACTTATTTTTCTTATTTCTTTTAATCTATGGATGAGTGTACCCCTTACTCCACATCCTCTCCAGCAAAGGCTATCACTGGTGTTTTTGATTTTAGCCAATCTGATAGGTGTAAGATGGTATCTCAATGTTGTTTTGATTTGCATTTCCCTGATTGCTAAGGAGGTTGAGCATCCAGTTATGCCAGCACCATTTGTTGAAGATGCTTTCTTTCTTCCATTGTGTGCTTTTAGCTCCTTTATCAAAAATCAGGTGTTCATAGGTTTGTGGGTTAAGATCTGGGTCTTCTATTCGATTCCATTGGTCGACTTCTCTATTTTTATGCCAATACCAAGCTGTTTTCAATACTGTAGCTCTGTAATAGAGTTTGAAGTCAGGGATGGTAATGCCTCCAGAAGTTCCTTTATTGTATAAGATTATTTTGGCTATCCTGGGTTTCTTGTTCTTCCATATAAAGTTGATTATTGTCCTCTCAAGATCTGTGAAGAATTTTGATGGGATCTTTAAGGGGATTGCATTAAATCTATAGATTGCCTATGACTGTCTGTATTCTGACTCTTTAAAGACTTTGTCTTATTGTTTTTTAAAACAATTTACTTCTTTTTATAACCTCTATACTCTTTTTCTTCTCTCTGCCAAACCTATGTACATTTATCTAACACTGTGATCCATTTAGAGGTCTTTTCCATCTGGATTTGTCTTTATTGAATATCTGTAATACTATTGTGATCAGAACTGCTTTTCTTTAAATGCTAAGTGGGCATTTAAAGTCTGATAGTATCCTGCAGACTTTTCCAACAGGGCCAACAGGGCCCTACCTGCTTGCTCTGCCCAGTCCAACATGGAGGAAGCATGTTTACTGCCTCTGAGACTGCCTGTGGGAGTCATTCTCACCACCTCAACTCTGTGAAGCACTGTGCAACATATAAAACCTGTGTATCTGAGTAAAAGCTAAATCTGTCATGCAGCACAATGTGTGCCCTGGAAATATCTCTGTGTATGGAGGCAGGAATCCGCCATGCTCTCCTGCTTGTGCATGCCTAATAGATATGATTCCGTTGCCTGCCAAGGTGGTAAGCACTGAGCAGTGGGTATGGTCTCAGCTCTTTCCTCCCAACCCCAAGTGGGCATGCAAGTACCTGGGCCCACAAATCCTAGTCAAGTGTTTGGCCTCTGAAAGAACTAGAGAGCTTTGTGCTGCCCTTTAGAAACTTCACAATCATTTTTTTTCTTTTTTGCTACTACTACTGAATCAGGAGAACCTTTCTTAAAGGAGCTGCAGCATGCCACCAGCAAGTAGAGCCCATCTAAAAAAAAAAAAAGGTAGCACCAATTTGTAGTAGGAAGGCCACTTGTTTGTTCCTGGCTGCTCAGCCAAAAAAAAAAAAAAAAAAATCACAGAGAAACCATATTATTTGCAATACTGTTTGGCCAATAGCTTAAGCGTGTTTCTGGCTAACTCATATCTTAAATTAACCCATCTCTATTAGTATGTGTATGGCCACAAGGCTGTGGCTTACCAGGTAAAGTCCTGGCATCTGTCTCCAGCAGTGGGGCTTCTCCTGACTCTACCTTCTGTTTCCAAGCATTCAGTTTAGCTTTTTCCTACCTACCTTTATTCTGCTCTGTGCAGGCCCAACACAGTTTTTTTACTCATTAACCAATAAGAGCAATACATATACAGAAGGCTTTCCTATATCAGCTATTGACATTACAAATGTGTATAAAATTTAAATGAAGAAATGGAGATGTAGAAAATATATGAAGATTAGTTGTGATCTACTAGGTGACCCACTTTGTGAACCTACTTGGTCTTTGACTAAACCCATGTTCTTTACCAGTTCAATTATAATTGCTAGTTCTATATTTTAAGCTTATATTAGAAAAGTTGATGTAGGAGAGAGCTCATTGTAGGTAGCAAGGGAAAAGGTGAAAAACTGAAAATTGTTTACATGCATTTTAATGAGATTAAAGATTAGGGTTAAAAGGAAAATGGCAGGCTTAAAAAAAGCAGTGTATGAAGCACTGGGAGTGTGTAGCCTAGTGTAGGATAACCAAGTTAAGAAAGTAAGAGAAGGGACAGGGCTCTGCTCACCTGTTAACCCTTCAAGAAATTATGTGTTTAAGGCACTATTGTTCTTTCCTATAATCTTGTTTCAAATGCAGCAATTTTTACAGACTAATGAAAACATCTTCTTAGAATGCCTCCACTGTTGTCAAGAGACACCAGACCATCCCAAACACAAGTAATTACTTAAAAACTGCAGTTACTCTATGCATATGAAAAAGGGGGGGTCTCAGATAATTAACAGGACTTGAGACACTTGCAAATTCCGAGGTAGTAATGTTGGACAATCTGGCAGGAATTCAAGATCAATTATAAAGAATGACACAGACAAAGAAAGATATGGGGAGAGGTTGTTACCTGTAACTAAGTGGAAAGCACATGAACAGAGGATAATTACTTTTATGGTAGGGACAGGTACACAAATACGGCATGTGGGCCCTTCATTCCCTTGGCCTATGGTAACGAGAGGATTTATGAACTTAATAGTAAATACTTAAGCCTTTTGCTGTTTCAACCATACCCCCATAAATACTCTCAATGAGAAAGTTCAAGGATTTTCCAAACCACAAACAAAAAAATGGAGAGTTGTGAAGCCCAGTTACATCTACAATACAACTCCTGCATCCAAGGTTCTTGATCTCTGCACAAGAGGGAATAGAAAGGCTGTGAAAAGTCAAAAAAATAAGAGGGGGGATGGTGAGGGTGTGTTATGTCACTGTATCTCTTGTAAGGGTCAGAGGCTACACTCATAAAGTCTCATCAGCATAATTGGCTAAACATGAGCTGAACACCAATAGACTAGCCAACACTGGCAGGAAAAGCTCATGAGACCCCAAGCATAGGAAAAGAATTACAGGAAAGCAAGGAATACTGAAAATAAAAAGTCTTCCCCAAGGAAGAACAAAATGACTATTTATCCAATACCAAATAATCAGCCCCGAAAACATATCTAAAGTAACATCATACAGACTAAGCAAGTTGTATTTAGGAATATATATATATATATATATATATATATATATATTTGTGTGTGTGTACATGTCATATAAATACATAGTATAACAATTGGTGAAAAGGGTTATCATAAATTAGAAAGAGAGCTAGGGTGGGCATATGGGAAGGTATGAAGATATAATAGAGAAGTGGGAAAATGATGTTATTATAATAAAATATCAAAAGCATTAAAAAGAAACGTGGTGTCATACAAGAAAACTCCTGCTTAAAAACTCATAAAACTATAATCCATTTACCATTAAAATATTATAAAAATTCCAGTTGATCTATCTCTTTTTTTCCCAGTGACTACTCTGAATAAATAGCAACAAAATCCTTAACATCAAAACAATTACAAATATTTTTCTCGTAATAACAATATAACATACACATAATTGCACACACTCACTTTTTATTTCAAGATATTTTACCAAATAAATCCTTTTTCTTAAATTCACTGCCCCATCAGTAAAAATGATTTTATAGACATAGGAGTTGACCCCTGATGAATAATTTATAGATCACTGTTTTCTTAAACTGTATACAAACATTATTAACCCAGGATTTTTGTCTTACTTTCTTTATCCCAATAATTTGATTTACTTAAGTTATTATAGAATTGCAATTTAATGCTGAAACATACTTATACAAAAAAGGATGTAGTGAGGAGCAGCACCTTCAAAAGAATATTAAAATATGCAAGAAATACACATATTTCACTGCATATGATTATGGCATTGTCTTGTGTGATTATAATTTGCAATGGACTTTAAAGAAGAAAGTCATATTCCACTCATTTGAGATGCTTTCTTATCTTTCCAATAATTGTTTGGTTAAAAGGAAAGAATTTGTAAGATTTTTGCACTTAGTGCACATAGCTCTATTATTTGTTTCAGTGCGCTAGACTTACCTACCTCCTACCTTGCAAAACTGGCAAACAAGTGCACACACTGACATGAAGTACCTTATCTTCATTGTTCCAGTAATATAGAACACACCGGCTATGTTTGGGAAGCCAATGACAAATCTGATGATACAGATAGAAATGCCGTAGGTGATAATGATTTCCTGAAGGGTGTGAAAGTCACCTGGGAAAAGTCTACTTCTATGTTTCATTATAAGATTCATTTTAGCAGAAAGCCTCACAGTGAGCAAGGTTCTATGCCCTTCATTTTACCTTTAATGCAAAAGCAAGTTATCAAAACTCCAGCTAACATCAGGGGATTGTATTTCTTTATTTTTAGAGTAAGAGCCTGATTGTTTCTAGGAGGAAAGCTCATTTACCTGTGCCCTGCTGAGTGTTTCATGCACCTACATGTACTACATTTCAAAATGAAAGCTAAGTAAGATTTGAAAATCATCAGGTCAATTGAACATCAATAAATATATTTGTCTGCAAGGAATAGAAAATACACATCGAAAGAAAGACTTAGGTAAACTCAATATAGTAAAAAAGTATATACTGTATGAAGAACAATTTAAATAAACTGTTTAAAACTCCCTTATATGTCCAGAAACTAGATTTTCTTGATATTAACACCTTAGCAAGGGTTCATAAACATTTTCTATAAAAAGTCAGAGGTGTAATACTTTAGAATTGTATTGTCATTTATTGCCTCTTACAATGTTTTGCCTCTACTATTTTAGTACAGAAGCAACAATAGGAAAGTGTATAAATAAGAGTACCTATGTCTGTGAAAGTCCATGTAATCATACTATTAACTATCTATTTGAAAACACCTACAATACATGTAATTTTGTGTATAAATATGCATATACAGTCTAAGTGAAATTTTCTCTTCTAGGTTGTAAATGCATTTTGCAGGAACCAAAAACCGTCTAATAAAATCTCAACCCCAGGCATGAGAAAGCCCCTTTTTTGTTGAGTTGTTTCTCATGACTGTCCATGAGATTCTCAATATGTATTAGTCTATTGTTCTTTCCATTGGTTGTTCCCAGAGACTGTTAAGTCTTGTTGCTGAACACAGCAAGCACTTGAGACAGGACCCAGAGACTCCTGAATTGGAATTATTTGAATTCCTCCTCCCTAAAGGGCAAGGCTTTTGGTGCCAGAAGACACTGCTGAAGCTTTAAAAGGAAGGAAGCAACCAACAGTCCTATGTAGCTGTGATGCATATGAGAAACATTGCAAGATAACCCTAAGGTTGAGTACTCTGGCAGTAACCAACAGCATTCTAGTTGGATTTAAGAGCCAATCCAAAAGAGGGAAAACATGTCTGATGATAGAATTCTAACCATAACCAGAGCTATTGAAGTCATGAATCTTGAAAGAGAACTTACAACCAACATTTTACTAAACAAGAATAATCTGTAACTACATTATAAATATTTGTCTGTATAATCACAGTTAAGTGTAGTCCTCACCCCTCAAAGAGAAAACTTCTCTTCCTAACAGACAGAGACCATTACAGAAAACAACAACCAATAAGTCCTCATGGATACTTCTCTGATACCTAAGTCTTTGAGAACATTGCAGTAGAGGGACAGAAAGATTGAAAGACTCAGAAGATCAGGGATTTTACTGTGAGAGTATGCCAGCTCATACTGACAGAAGCTACAATCATAAAGTCTCACCAACATGAGTCAAACAAAGACAACAAAAAGACAAGTCAAAGTAGAAGAGGAAGCCCACGAGACCTCAACTCAACAACAACAACAAAAAACCCTAAAAACTATAAGCAATTATAGGCTTCTGACAGTGAAAAAGAAGCCATCTTCCCTAGGAAGAGCATACCAACTGATTATCCAATACTAAATGGTCAGATGTGACATTCACCCAAGTAACGTTATATAGACTGAGCACCATATATTTAGGAAAGTAGATATACACATGTGTGTATGCTTAATTTCCTAACATATAAGTATATATATGCTTGTTTATACATATAATGATGTACATGTATGTACACATATAAAATTGTACACACACATACACACACACACACACACACACACATATATATATATATATATGTGTGTGTGTGCCTACTACAATGAAAAAAGAAGACCTGAATTTGAAAAACAGAAAGATAGGCTATATGTGGTGTTGAAGAATGATAGGAGAAATAAAGTAATACAATATATAATTTAATATCTCAAAAATATAAGAAAATTAAAGAAAGAAAAAAACATGAATGAATGTGGATGGATTGTAATACAATACTGTTTGCTGTAACAGGTAGAGGACCAAATCGATTCCAAAGGCAGAAACTTTCCAAGTTATAATTTATAGAGTAGGTCATGAATCTATTTGAATCTTGGAATAAAGCATATTTAAGTTTAGTAGTTAAGAAAATTCAGGGCAATCTTTAATAAGATGAGACAAGCAGTGGTAAAAATTACTTCTTTCATTCTATTTTTTAATTGTGTTATTACTTAAGAGTCTCTAACATCTTCATATGTATTTTGGGCTAAAAATGTCTTACACACATTAGTTAACAACTTCAGTCTTTGCAAAAAAAAAAAAAAAGCCACAGGTTGGTAGAGGTCCTAAAGTATAACTTCTCTATTAAGAATGTGATGGCTCCTTTACTGTTGATGAAACTCAAATCATGGGCAACTCCTCTCAGAACTCTCTAAATCTGATTAAAAAACAATGTACCCATGTCTAAAATACAGACTTGCAATTCAGATGTAGGATAGGGATGGCAACTGGAAAATGCCCACTGCTGCTTCCCTGGAAGAAAAGAAACTTGCAAGATTCTTCAAGGCCCTTATTGGTTTATAGAAAGGGTAAGAAACTTTCAGCAATGAAGACTGAGTGGCTGAGTGTACAGCAAGTTGTACAGAGAACTCTAGCGTTTTCAGCTTTTGTGAGTCCATGCTGGAGTTGTGTTTTGGCCAGCCCAGTTCAAACAATGAGCTCTAAGTTCAGTGAGAGACACCGTCTCAAAAAAAATAAAAAGTGATAGAGGCAGACACCAGCATCACACTCTAGCTTTCCATGTGTCTGTACAAATAAGCTCCTCTTCAAGGACATGTGCCCAAACATTCATAGACAAAACAACACACAGAGATACACATACCTCCCCACTCATACCCTCAATAAAAATAGCTATCTAGTAAGATAGGTATCATCAAAATGACAAAACTGAAAATAAATGAAACAGACTTTCTATTAATAAATGTATATTTCGATTAATAAATGTATATTTTTAAATGTAATAATGATTAATATAATAACTAAATGTAATAACATACATTTATTAATAAAAATACCTTCAATTTGTGTAACTTAGGAAATTTACAATTGGCCACATAAATAATGACTGAATTTATCTAAATTATCTCTTGATTCTATGTCTGAGGTATAAAACCTAACTGTGCCTTTAAGAAACTTCAGATGAGATGCATAGCCTGTGACAAAATTTCCAGTTTCACAGAATTCCCAGGTGGAACTAATAGCTCAGCTGAAGGACATCGGAAGACATAGTTCTCACATATCATCGGTAGTCTATTGCTATTGCAGGATTGTTCAGGGACAAACAGGCAGGTCACTCAGTTACTAGGACGACATAAACATTTCAAGAATGATTACATATAAGCTGTCAAATTACAGCGTAACATATTTTTATAACCTCGTTTCCTTTGAATTAAGAGACTCCTCATTTACTCTCATAAGCAAATGTATTCATCTAGGGCATCTAAGTCCACTTCTTTTGCAAAAGTGTCTCACAACATGAAATCACAATCATAATATTGCACTACAATTGATGATGCTTTCTTAGAACGAGAGACTCATTTGTTGATACGTGTTTTTGGTTGAAACGAGACTCTATCTCACTTTCAAGGATCCTTAAGCAAAACTAGTGCAGAAAATTGATTGCAGTAAGTGTGAGAATTAATTGCAAAACTCGGAAAGAAAGGATCTCTTTCTTTACTAAAAGAATTATAACACACTGCATATGAAATTAGAGATAACCTTTAAGAGAGTGATTATACATATATGCAAATATAGACTGAATGGGCTCTGGTAAACCCGAGTATGGCAAACATGGTGTTGGCATGTCTTGCTCTCCAACCTTCCCTCTGACTTGCTCAACCATGGATCACATCCCTAAAGCTAGCCACCAGGTCTCTTCCTTTATTTGGCTACTTCCTCTTCCTGACATTTCAAATCACTGAAGTCCAGCATTCAAAAGTCCCCCTTTGGCTACCCTAATGAACATGTCAAAACCAAGCAAACCAACTCATCCTAACACAGGTTCCCATCACCCTTTCCATTTATAAACTGCTATTTGGCTATGGGCCATGTCTGTCTCTATTTTATCTAAAGGCAATTCTTTGTTCCTCCAGGGAAGATATTCCTTTCCCCTCTCCCTTTTCCCTTTTCTCCCCACTCCATTGCCTCCTATCATCTGTATTTATCCCTGAGCAGATAAATCTCCTCTGTGCTGAGAACTTGGTCTTCCTATGTCCTGTGGACTTCATTCCTTTCATAGACAATATTTCTTTTATTATTCTACAGATTCAGAATCATCTGAATAATTTCTGATGAGAAAAACTTCCAACTTCTGTTGTCAAAATTCATCTTTCATTATTAATTTACAAGCACAAAACACCATTCAGGTTTTGGGGTTCACATAGGATATTACTTCTATCCTACAATACAACTTTTCCACGGCCAGCATCAGAGCTACTTGTCTCAAGCAGGTTACCTCATTGAGGGCACAGTTTTCTAGCATCAATGGGAACAACCTTTTCTTTCTGAAATCACAATTAGTCTTATGCTCCATATAGAACAATCTGTCATTCTAGATTAAAGGTGGTATAGAAAGCCTTGATGGACTGAAAAGAAAAAGAGAGACACATATACTTCACACCACTTTTATGAATTACTCTGTACACCCTGCATGTTGAGTTAAAGAAAGCTGAGACTCAGAAAAGCCAGCTGCATTTAAAAATGAGAAGTTTCATTCAATGTCTCAGTCTTCGCTTGCAAGGGGAGAAGTGAATGGTCATAAACTAAAGTAGACAATAAAATCAAGGTTTATTTGGCAAAAATTCAATTAATATTAAAAATATCTCAAAGTTGCTTAGAAGTTGGCAGTTGTATAACACTATTTGCAACTTAGAAGTCTTGCAACTTAGAGAGGAAAACACAGGACATATGCAATGATTTCAATGCCATGAGAGTCATGGGACTTACTACCTAGGGATATGGTTTATATCATGATATTCAGGCTCACAAAAGGATGGATGAAAAAAGGGAACAAGAAAAAGAAAGCGTAGCACTCTGGCTGCTAAAGCAAGATTGCCATGAGGTCAGTCCGGACTACAGAGCAGGTTCCAAGACATCCATGGCTAAAAAGTCAGTCTCTGTCTTAAAAATAAAACAAAAGAAAATAAAAAAGAGAAAAGAATGAAGAAAATGTGGGTAAGCAGACGATTAGAAAGAAAGAGAGAAGAGTGGAAAGGAGCATGTCACAGTAAGAAATACAAGGAGTCTGGGGCAAAATGGCCAGTTGTCTCCCACATGTCGGGAAGGTGGGATGCTTGTCACATTTTACCTCAACATGGTACTTGCCAACTCTACCATGTTTAGCTTCTTTCAAGTACTATGCCTTCTTGCCCTGTAGAGGTTTTGCTCCTCAATAGGCCTGCTCATTTCTGCATCGCAGATCTAGTAGTTATTCAGCCTGGGAGATTGTGGTTTCAAAGTTACTTTCTTATCAGGTTCTTTCTAAATCACCCAAGCTGGGTCATGGACTCCAAGAATGACCTTAAAATGTGATCTCTCCTTATCTTAATACTCACTACACTCAACTATCAATTTTAGAAACTCTAATTCTTTCTCAATCCTGTAATTTACATGATGACTGGGACCACAGTTCACCTCATCTCATGTGAAGGTTCTGACGCTGAGTAAAACCTATTAAACATATACTGAATTAATGTAGAAATGCTACAAAGCAAGTTCACAATATATTGGATACCAAGTCAGGCTACTGCGTCTTAAGCTAATGTTCAATTTACTGGCATCAATTTAATGAAATTGAACGTATTACTTAAGGGATGAGACATTAAAAGTTAGTAACAAACAATGGTGTTGTGTGACAGAAATACTGCTGCGGAGATACTACACACACTTAATACAGAGACCATGACTGACCAAAGTTCAGACTCCACCAAGTACAGCTCAGTGAATCATGAGTTTTATTGGGGCTGCTTACAGGAGTATGGGGAACGTAGCAGACGCTGCACAGCCTTTAGACAGCTCAACAGGTTGGACAGTGTGCTTTGCATGTCACTCCGGTTTAAATTGTCTCTTCCAGAAAGCTTCATTGGTGTGCTCCTTCCCAGCTGGTCTCGTCTCCAAGTCTTCTTTGCATCTTGGTCTTTATAAGTGTCTTTTTTTTTTTTCCTGCAACTTGGCTTGCCTGAGTTTTCTTTGTGACTTTTAATTTACAGGGAGGGTCCTAAAGAATCTGGCCAGTTTCAAAGGACTTCCTGAAGCTATTTGGGTTGTTTACCTTCATGCTTAAGGAGTTCTCTGCCAGATAGAATGTTTCATTCTTTAAGAACTGCTGCACAACCAATGGAAATGGAAAATCACACTTGTGTGGAAGTGGGGGGGGGGGGGGGGGGGAGTCTTGGCATGTCTATGGTTTGTCTATGTGAGAAAGTCTGTGTAGAACCCAGGGCTCAACATCTAGTGTCTTCCTCACGAGCTCCATACTTTATCTTTTGAGTTATCCCAATTAACCTGGAACACATTGATTTGGACACAAACAATCTCTAAGCTTCCCCTTTTTTCTGACTCTCACCTCCAGTGCTGGTGCTAAACATCCATACCATTATATGGGTATTGGGATAAACTCACGTCCACATGTTTTCACATCTTCCCAGCTTGGATTGTGGCTTTTCTTTCTTGGATTTCTCACTCTTCTTTGTGTTCTCACTTTCATTCTCTTTCCAGATATCTGTATGGTACTTTTATGTGCATTTTAAATATCAGTATTACTTCTTTAATCTATTTCTATTATACATGTAAGTATTATTTGCTATATTCTTATGAATTTGATATGACTATTTGTTCCTGATTTCCTTTTCTAATCTATGACTCCATATGGAACTTTTTATTATATATTTTGTATGCAATGTCTTAAAGTTTGAAACAAAGCAGCCTTTTGAATGAAATTATTATAAATATTTAAATCTGATTTTCAATGGCAGGGAATGTAGCTAAGTGATAGCATGCTTCCCGAGCTTCCAAAACTCTGCTTCAGTCCTCTGCAACACACACGAATGAAAATCAAGATGGTAGCTGCTAGGACTAAGTTTCCTTTGAAATTTTTCTCGCTAAATCAATCAAGCTAATATAATATTATACACAATATCAATTAGTGTTTAATTTAGGGGAGTATAATATTTTCTAATAAGATACTAGAATATATACTCCTGAAACATTTTTTTGGTTGTATTGTTTCAGTCTTGACTAATTATCTTATTAGGGGGAAGGGAAATTCAATAAGTATCATGTTTCTGCTAACCCAAGTCAAAATTCACTAGCTCAGAAATTTTATTATATATAATCTTCCACAAACTAATTTAATTAAAAAAAATGATATAGTATATGACTAAAATTATATTTTTGTTAATATGTTTGGCATAATAACCTTATTTTGTGAGTTTATATATAATAAAATATATAAATAAATAATAAATTCAAATATATAATAAAAACTATAAGATAATGTATATATTTAAGAATGAAAAAGTCCAGTAAATCCCTATAAAAAGAGCAAATGGGTCTAAAAATGTGTGAAATTAATTACTAGAAGACTAATAATTATACTTATGTTTTGATGAAAGCAATAAATTCAATATATTGCAAACCTATGCTTGCAAACCCAACAATTAACTAAAATTGAAATAATGAAAAGCTGTTTAAATATTTTTATGATGCCTTAAAATAGTTAATTTGGTTTAGAGTACCTACTATGCTTGGCAATTATCTAAAAGAATCTGTTACCTATTTATCTGTTTATTTCCATACTTATCTACAAACTTTTATACCTACTCAATTTAATATCATTTTCTAATAGCAGATCAAGTAAATATAGATTAATCCCGTATTACATTATGAAATCTTTTCATGCAGGAGAGTGTTTTCTGTCTGTTTTTTGTTTTGCTTTTCAAGACAGATTTTCTCTCTACTTTTGGAATCTGTCTTGGGAACTAGCCCTTGTAGACCAGGCTGGCCTTGAACAAACAGAGATCTGCCTTGCCTCTGCCTCCTAAGAGCTGGAATTAAAAGCATACATCATGACTGCATATGTCTGTAATCTCAGATCAGCATCAGTCTAGGAATAGAAAGATGCTGCCTTGTAGAAGAAACAAACAAAAAGTATGCATTTAACCTGCAAAGTCTGGTTACTATTGGTTAGTCAACATGCCATTTTCTTGTTGCAGGTGAATGTATTCATCTGTAGTTGGCCTCCCAGTTGTAATATCCTCCTGCATAAAACAGGTCATACTTTAGTTCATATCCTTAGAGAACTTTAACCAAAATTTGGTCTGTGGATTTATGTTACTGCCACTTTGGAATTAATTAAAATATATACATGTGAATGGAAGAGGAACTCATATGAGCAATATTCACAGCCAGAGGGCAAACAGGGATTATAACCTCCTTCTGGCCCTTCTCCTTCCCTTTGATAGTGGGTAGATCACAGGCCATTCCTTACCAAGAACCCTCCAGTTTGCCGATGTTTTCTAGAGATACAAGAACACCTAACTGTACTCTTCTCAAAAAAGTTCTCTTGTGGGGCTCAGTCATTTTCTTCATCTATCGCCAGGTGGAGGTTCTATGGTGATATGCAAGAAATTCATCAGTATGGCTATAGGAACTGGCCTTTTCAGGCTCCCTCTCCTCAGCTGCCCAAGGAACTAGCTGGGGGCGTCTCCCTGGAAACCCGGGAACCCCTCTAGAGTCAAGTCTCTTGACAACCCTCAGATGGATCCCTTAATTAAGATATATGCTTCCCTGCTCCCATATCCACCCTTCCTGTATCCCAAGCATCCCATTCCTCCGAGCTCCCCCCATTCTCCCCTTCATGCTTTTCTCTCCCCATCTTCCCTTGGCCCCGTCTCGCCCCACCCTCAAGTTCCCAATTTTTGCCTGGCGATCGTGTCTACTTCCAAAATCCAGGAGGATTACTATATGTTTTTATTTGGGTTCACCTTCTTATTATCTTCTCAAGGTTCCCGAATTATAGGCTCAATGTCCTTTACTTATGGCTAGAGACCGATTATGAGTAAGTACATCCCATGTTCATCTTTTTGGGTCTGGGTTACCTCACTCAGAATATGACTGAGCCCCACATTGGAGCACCGGACTGAGCTCCCAAGGTCCTGATGAGGAGCAGAAGGAGAGAGAACATGAGAAAGAAAGTCAGGACAGTGAGGGGTGCGTTCACCCATGGAGATGGTGGGACAGAACTAACGGGAGATCACCAACTCCAGTTGGAATGGGACTGATGGAACATGCGACCAAACCAGACTCTCTGAATGTGGCCGAACGTGGAGGCTGACTGAGAAGCCAAGGACAATGGCGCTGGGCTTTGATTCTTCTGCATGGACGGGCTCTGTGGGAGCCTTCTCAGCTTGGTTGAATCACCTTCCTGGACCTGGGGGGAGTTGGGAGGACCTTGGTCTTAACATAGAGTAGGGAACCCCTATGGATCCTTGGCCTGGAGAGGGAGGGAGGGGGGATATGGGTGGAGGGGAGGGGAGGGAAGGGGAAGGAGGAGGGGAGGAGATGGAAATTTTTAAATATAAAAAAAATAAACCATAAAAAAAGTTCTCTTGTGGTACAACCATCTCTTGCTGCTTCCTAGGGATTCTAACTTTCTAAACCTTTAGCTAGCTTGAAAGGCATAGAGATGCAGGCATGTTACCTGTGCCCCATATCAAAAACACAACCATGTTTTGGTTTGTATTTCCCTGATAGCTAGGGAGGTTGAGCATGACCTTATGTGTCTTTTGGCCATTTGAACTTCTTCTGTTGAGAATTCTCTGTTCAGTTCAGCGCCCCATTTTTTAATTGGGTTAATTGGCATTTTACCGTCTAGTCTCTTGAGTTCCTTATATATTTTAGAGATCAGACCTTTGTCAGTTGCTCATGGAGACGGTGGGACAGAACTAAAGGGAGATCACCAACTCCAGTTGGTATGGGACTGATGGATCATGCGACCAAACCCGTCTCTCTGAATGTGGCCAACAGTGGGGGCTGACTGAGAAGCAAAGGACAATGGCGCTGGGCTCTGATTCTTCTGCATGGACGGGCTTTGTGGGAGCCTTCTCAGCTTGGTCGATCACCTTCCTGGACCTGGGGGGAGTTGGGAGGACCTTGGTCTTAGCATAGAGTAGGGAACCCTGATGGCTCCTTGGCCTTGAGAGGGAGGGAGGGGAGGTATGTGGGAGGGGAGGGGAGGGAAGGGGGAGGAGGAGGGGAGAGAAGGGGGAGGAGGAGAGGAGGAGACGGAAATTTTTAAATATAAAAAAATAAACCATGAAAAAAAAACACAACCATGAAAAGAACTCCGCATCACAGACACACACACACACACACACATACACTAATAATAATAAAGAAAATAAAATAAGAAATCCAAAACATTTGAAATATCAACAGAGTATGCTTCCTGCAAATCTACCAGTCCTATAGAAGGGGTTCTCCAATGAGAACTACCTACATAAAGACAAGGACACAGAAATGAAAAAACAAAACAAAAATAATTGTAAATGTCTCTAAGGATTTTAGTACTTTAAAAAAGAGAGAGAAAAAACAGCACAGTGAATTTAAAGAGAAAGAATTCCTGGGTAATACGCAAGAAAACATAAACACAAGATTGAATGAAATGTCAAAGACACATCCATGATTTAAAAAATGAATTTAATAACTGGGTAGTCACATTGAATAGAAATCAAGATGAAATACAAATGATATAATTAAATTAAAAATCCTATTAGAAAATAGAGAGGAAATCCCTACAAATAGATTGGATCAAGTGGAAGGTACAGCATCTGGACATGAAGTCAAATTAGATGAATTACAGCACACAAGCACGTAACCTCATGGCTTTAAAAACCATAGGAAAGGAATAAGCCAGCATAAAAAGATCAAATTTTAATTATAGATATGGGTGAAGAAGAATCCCAGGTCAATGTCATAGGATAGTTCTCCAACAGGATCATACAAGAAAACTTTTTCAATCTAAAAGAAAAAAAAAAGCTATCCCCCCATACAGATACAAGAAATATACAGAATAGACATGGTCAAAAGAGAAACTTCCAACAGCATATCAGAACTAAAACATTGATATTCAGAATGAATAAAGAGTATTGAAAGCTTTAGGAGAACATAACACAAGTCACATATTTAAAAAAAAACTCCAAAAAATTGAATTCTCCACAGAAAATTTGAAAAGAAGATTAAATGATAAAAATTTGGTGAAAAATTTCAGAAAGTGACAGCTAAAAGTCTTCTGCAAAAAAAAAATAATAATCAGAGCTGGAGAGATGGCTCAGTGGTTAAGAGCACTGGCTGCTCCTCCAGAGTTTCTGAGTTCAATTCCCAGCAACCACATGGTAACTCACAGCCATCTGTAATGTGATCCGGTGCCCTCTTCTGGCCTGCAGGTAGAGCACTGTACACTAATAAATAAATCTTAAAAAAAGAAAAAAAGTTAAAAAACTAATCAGAAAGTATATTTTTAAATTAAAATTAATCCAAGGGCAAACATATCTGATGAATACCATTTAAAGCATGAAGAACTTCATCTTTCTTTTTAGACTGCATTGTAGGTGCAATATAAGGTTTGAAAATATAATCATAAATACTATCTCTTGGACTACTGAGTCCTTTCCTAATTGATACCTAATATGTGTATCTGCATATACAATTATGTTACTCTTCAGCACTAAAGCTGATTATCTACCATAAAGGTAGGAAAATTGAATGGGAGTGGATACCTCATAAAGAACTGAAGATGTACCAAAAGCAAGCTGAATGTTCCCAAAGAGTTGTCCCTATTTGTGGAATATAAGACTAGAGATAAATGATCATGTCCCATTTAAAATGAACCAATATGAACAAAACCACACACACACACACACATACACACACACACACGCTGAATTCTTCAGATGGTGAAACAAATATGTGACATTCCTAAACAATTGTAGCTGGATTTTAAATCTTATTCTGATGATCAGTATGTATAATTAAAGAGAAAATTAAAATATATGCTTTAGAAAGGCTCAGAAATGCATAAATGGTATTATGCCCACCCACTTCCAGTAACCACCTCAAGTTAAATAACAGTCTATGTTTTTCCTAATCGTTTCACTTACTATCAAACCAGACAGCAAACCATAAAGTTAGATGCAGGCGCTAACTTCTTTAGCCTTTCATGTGCTTCCAAAGGGCAGGTTCTCACATATACAGCTGATAGCCAGTGTATTACAATTATAGTAAACAGTTTCAGTTCGAGTAAACAGCCTCTGTGGAAGCCTTCTCAGCTTGGTCGATCACCTTCCTAGACCTGGGGGGAGTTGGGAGGACCTTGGTCTTAGCATGGAGTAGGAAACCCTGATGGCTCCTTGGCCTTGAGAGGGAGGGAGGGGAGGTATGGGTGGAGGGAAGGGGAGGGAAGGGGGAGAAGGAGGGGAGGGAAGGGGGAGGAGGAGGGGAGGAAAGGGGGAGGAGGAGGGGAGGAGATGGAAATTTTTAAATATAAAAAAATAAACCATGAAAAAAAAATCAAAGATCTGATTTCTATCCAGAATGCTTAGGTTAATAACGTAGTCACCCACTATGAGAATTAAAATGTATACCCTTGAGATTGATATGACATGCAATGCTGACTTAGTGTGGACAAAGCCAATTTTGAGGCAGTCCTAGCTGAAAGAGATTCCTTCTAGTGCCTTAGAACACTGCATGTATTTCAGGAATAAAATTGTTTTTTAAGCATTTACAACTGAACTTTGTGAATATTCATTATGTATTAGGTAGAAAGTACACAGGGAAAATTTCTACTCGTATCTCCCTCTTCAGAAGGCATGTAGTAATTTAAGCCTTCTGCTATGTATGGGCCCATAAAATTTATACAGGAAGAAATTAAATGTGTAAAATGATTTATAGGTGGATTTTAAAAGCTTGCAAGTTTGGGATTTCATATATCTTCATGAAAACTGTTATAAATCTTTGTAACCTAAATTGCTTACCCTCATTCTACAGAAAAAGCATAAACAGAGCAAGCAATTATCTGTAATAAAGTTTTCCTTTAATATTGTGGCAATTTCATTTTCCTAACACACTTGTCATAATGCATCCTGTGCTGCACAATATCAGAAACTGCACACTCCTTTCTTGGGAGGATTTAAAAACTGTGCAAACTCTAAAGTTACTGTAGACAAGCCAATATATCATACTGTTGAAAGTCAAAGCACTGGAAGCAATTGATACCTTGGCTGTTTCTTTTGAAGTTTAATGCATTCCTTTCATAAGCCAAGCTCTAGTGTTTTGGTGCCTGTGGATACAGTATTTAAATAATTCAATTTCTCATTTTGAGAAAATTCGTTAAATACATTCCAGACTATATAAAATTTTCAGATATAAAATTAATCAATTGAGACTAAGATAAACATATGATGCTACTATGGAATGAATGTGAAATGTCCTACAAATGTTCTTGAGCATAATGCGTCCTTACTCTCCAGCTAGTGGCACAGTTTTGAGATGTTAAAAGACATCTAGCAGTTAGGACTAACTAGAAAAAGTTAGTTTCTCATAATAGATAGACACTATAAGACACTATAGACTGTCTACAGCACTTTCCATAATAGACACTATAAGACACTGTAGACTATCTACAGCACTTCCCATAATAGACACTATAAGACACTGTAGACTGTCTATACCATGGACCCTGGCCTGGGCTTTGATTGCCTTTCTCTACTTTCTGAGTAACATTGCATTGTAACCAGATTCCACAGATTCCCATTGCTAGAATGTCTCATGCTTTTTCTGCCCTGATGGACTGAATCCTCTCAAAGTAAGATCCAAAATAACCCTTTCTTTATTTAAGTTTCTTTCATTAGATATTTGTCTTGAGTATTTAGAAAAATCTAGAAAAGTAGATAATACTGATGTTATAAAAGAGGTACACCATTGAGATTCATTCAATAAATACTGGTGACAATATTCATCCATCATATTCTATCTGAAATTTAAATTGAACTTATTACTGCATTAAAATAATAGCAGATTAAGTTTTGATTGTCTATATGAAGGAACAAGGTAACTTCAGACACTTCTGTATTAAATAATTTTATAATTTTATATTTTAAGGAGTCTGTACAATATATCACTACAAAATGTTTTCTTTTCCCATTCTGCTTTTTTCCTTAAAAATATTAATTTTTCATAAGATTTCCCTACAGATAATAGTACCTATTTTTGAGACTAGATGGTTCAGATGATATTTTCACATTATGATTATTTAAACATGTAGAATAAGGTAAAATATATTTTTTGTTAAAGATTGTTTCAATTTATTAGAGAATAAACTGCTTGAATTTTGCCTTGAGGACATCTTTTTAGCTTGTGAATATATACAAATTCAGAATCCTACAAGAGAATATCAGATCCCAATATGGCACACTTGGGACTTGAATGACTATAACGGAAAATCAACACGCTAGACTACCTACCTGCTCATAAGACAAAGTTGATCTTCAAACCTAACTACTGAATAAATTTTGAAAATGAAGGAAAAGATTTTCCATATTCTGAAAAACTGAGAAAATTTTTAGAGTATATCACTTGAATTTAAAGTACTGCTCCAATGTATAAAACCAAGACAAAACAGTCAGTTTTCCAGTCTCTGAGTTAACTTTGGCCTCTCTAGAACATGAAAACAAATGTTTTAAGAGAATGGTTCATAATATTATCCTCCAATGATATTGGGGGGGGGTTAAAATTAATTTATGTCCTCACATTCTGCTGAAGTTGACACAATAACTGAATAGTCTATAACAATAGGAATAGAACATTTTTCTTGAGATTATTGATACTGACAAGGAGCTAGTGTATTATGTATATGTTTTCCTGGACTAGTCTGGGGCATTATCAGCCATAGCTGCTATGGATTTCAAAAGAGTGAAGTTATTAATGTAGCATATAGCAAATGTGACAGAGAAAACAGCACGTAGTAGACAGAAGCAACAGATTAATACCATAAAGTTCAGCCTTTCAAGCATTCAGTAGAAAGTGAGTGGAGGAAGACATCAGGCTGTAGTCCCCAAGTGAGGATGTCTTCTTGATGACTTTCCTGCTTCTGTTCCAACCCCAGGCATGTTTCATCCCTTGGGATAAATAGCAGTAAAGTCTGTTAGACGTGATTTACTGTCTAGCTGTTTTCAAGGACACGATGTTTTGAATCTCCTCTGTTGGCTGTTATTGTTCTCACTCCACCTTACAGCCTCAGAAGGCTTGTTCTGTACAGGATAGGGATGTTGTGGGGAGACAAGGGGTAACCTGCTAGTTCCATGATTCATGCGCAACAAGCTTAAAAGGCACAATATAATTACACATGCTGGTAATTGGTAAGTTAAATTGTTATATTCAAAATATAAATGTGAACCATGAAAAATAGATATGACTATGACTTTATATCAAAATTAACCTGGTAAGGTTATCAAAATAGGCAGTGACTTTGAGATACCTGTTTTCTTTCCTTACAAGATTCTATATCTTGTTGTCATATTGTTCTTAGTGTAGTGCTTTGAATAAGAATGACCCCATAGGCATGTATATTTGAATGCTTAGTCCCCAGGGATTAGCACTATGTGAAAGGATTACAAAGGTTAGGAGGTACTCCCTTGTTGGATTGGGTGCAATGTTCTTGGAGGAAGCAAGTTACTGGGAGTGGTCATTGAACTTGCTAAAGCCCAAGGCAGGCCCAGTGTTTCCCTCTCTCTCTGCCTACAGATCAAGGTGTAGTTCTCAAATACTACTTCAAGTGCTATCTGTGCCACCGTGTTTCCTGCCAAGATGATGGACTAAGATACCCTGAAACTGTAAGCAAGCCCCAATTAAATGTTTTCTTTTCTTTCAGAAAATTTTCCTTGGTTGTGGTGACTCTCTGCAGCAACAGAACAATAACTAAATTAACCAACCAAAGCACAGAAATCTAGCAGCAACATATTAGTAGCTAATAAAACATTTTAACTTTCATAATTCACAAAATAATACAAATGCAGGTACAGAATTTACAAGAAACAATGGATGTTATCTCTGAATTCTCTTATGAGACTCTGAGATTAAGAAAATGAATTTTCATATCTTGATTCTCTAAACTATTGTTGTTTTATATGTGAAAAAATAGATGAATATTCTCTGTCACATACACAAACTAAAAACATTTTTATCATATTTAATCACTTGACAAAAATCAATAGAGAAGCTAAAAATAAAATGAATGAATTTTGAACACAAACTAAAAATATTAATGTATTTGGAGTGAGATTGTCAAGAGTTTGCATTCATTTTTGTTACGATCTTTGTTATGCTGAGTATAAAGAGTTTTGTTCAATGTCTGATTTTGAGACTTGTCTACAACTCTCTTAAAGTTGCTTGCTCAAAATTTCTAGAGTGTTTTTTTCATTCTTTAGTAGGTAGTTTTGGTGTTTTATGCCTGGCAGAGGGACGTGCTTGCTGTTAGAACACTATCCAAGAATGGAGCCCTGTGTGGAGAATACTGACTGCTTGCAAAAGAAAAGAAAACAAAACCAAAAAGAGCTCCAAAACAACAACAACAAAAAGAAACCTCCAATAAAAAAGATAAGAGTCCTGTGACATAAGTTTTTTCAAAAACACAGAATTGTTCTTGTAGTATGTTTTTATGTCACTTCCAGGTGTAACATAAAAGGGAATGAGTTTACTTCAGATTATTCATTACAAATGCCATTTTTATTGTTCATATGACTCGATGGCAAACATGTTTTGCCACATGCAACTTGCCCATCACATGCAGCTGTCTGCCACATGCAGGTTGTCTGCCACTTGTTACTTGCTCCGTGGTTATACACTTTACTCATGTGACTCCTCTTAACTCTCAGAACATAAATTGTCTGTGACCCTGAATAAAGTTGGCTATTGCATGAGACTTTAGACTGCCTCATTTATTACCTCTATTCCCCTCAATCCCACAAGCTTTATGATGGTAAATAGTTAAGAGCTTTTATTGAATTGAATATTGTACATATCTCTTAGATGTTTTGTATACTTGAAATCACAAACTTAATTAAGTATTTCCTATATTGCTCTTGAAACCTTTTTCTCCAGCATAAACATTAAAATGTATGTAGCTTGATTTTAAAATGACAATCCGTGTAAAAAATGCTATATGGTTCATTTATATTCAAATACAACTTGGGGCAACTCATACATCATTGAAGAAAATACCACTCATTCTAATAGAGCTTAATAGGGCTTTGTTTTTAGACTGAAATCAACAATATTTATCTCTCATATGCACAAGTAAAAGACTAAATATGTTAAATTACATAAAGACATTTGGAAGCAGTTCTATTTGTCAAAAAGAGTGACAAAATAGAATTGTATGTGAAACATTTTAGTTCAACAGGAATTAAAATTGATATGCAATAAATCACTGTAAAAAAGGAGCCTGAAAAGAGAGTAGTGAAGGCTTTAGTGTTCGTGTCTGGATTTGTATGTTTATAATTAGGGGAGTTATCCATCCAAAGAGTTGCTCTAAGAATTTTCAAAGCAATTAGCTAGTTGACAAAAGGACAGCTGACAATGATGACTATTGTACTTTTCATTTTTAATTCAGATATTTTGTATCAGTTTGAAAGCCACATTTTCAGAATGCATTGAATTCTTCAGGTTGAATTTTCTTGGACTTGTCGAATCAATATTAGCAATTTGATAAATGCACATGTTTCTTGGTTAAGTGAATAGACGTTATTTGTTGGTATATTTGTCAGATGCATCTGAACTAATTAGGGATATATGACTAAAACAAATAATATCAAAATCATATTACTAGTTTGGGGTCTTAAACTGCATACTATCTTTTTGCAATAAGTCTAGAGTATTATGGACAAATATGGGATTCAATAACCTGCTTTTCATTATTTGTGTTTATGCTGCGATAATGACTGCCCACCCAGTGGTGTTAACAGCATCAACATTATAAGCACTGGTACACAACTAACCCAGAGTAAACCTTGCCCATGAAGTCCTAATATTGGAGGCTAACCGTATACTCAATAAAATCTCAAACTTAATATAACTCAAAATATATTGTACATAGAAATTCTCAAACGTATGGTTGACTGAAACAAATGAGAATAATAACAGCATCAAACGACATGCCAATATTGAAAAGGAAAATTCCACATGGTTCCACCCCTACACAAAGACTTGTGGGTGGTCAATGCCTGTTGAGAGAAGAATCAGTTTCTTTCAGAGACGAGTGCCCTTAAAGTTTGTCCAATATCAAGTGGTCAGCTCTGAACATTCACACGCCCACATATATGCAAAGCTAAATGTGCTCAGTATGTTATATATACATATGTTTACACACCATATGCACATAATGTGTATATACATGTAACAATATGAAGAAGAGACCATGAATTTCATGGGGGAAGAGGCAAAGGAGAAGCGAGGTGGAGAATGGGAAGGGTAAAGACATAAAGTGGTGATACATACAGGGCTAATTTGATTGGAGTTTCTCAAAACAACAAAATTATTAAACAGCAACCATCCCACGTACTACTGAGGCTCCTCTCTTGTCATCTCATCCCTTCAGTAGCATCTACAATAACCCAATTGCCCAGAGCAATAGCACTGGCATTACCCTGACTCCTTGAAATCTCCGCCAAAGTCTGTACGTGATACACCAACAAATCTACACCATATTCCAGAGCTGAGGGATCTTAAATGCACCTCAATCTCCTCCACTATCCATCAATCCTTTTATACTCGGTGTAGACTTCTGCAATAGTTTTTTTTTTTTTTTTGGCAATTATACTCTGATAGGCTCCCACAAGCAATCATGATCAAATCTCTAAAACTTCTGAGTGCTAAACAGAATAGTTCTTCAGATTTGATTAAATGAAATCTCTTGATATAGAGTATGCCTATTTTCTGTTACATATATTAACATAGAGAATGGGATAAATGGAACCTAATATAATGGAAAGAGTGAGAACAAGTGAAAGTCAGCTATGGGAAGAGTGACATCAGAAGCAGCCGCCAACCTGGTATATATAGTGACTTCCAGAGCATCCAGAACTATGTGGCGAGACCCTATCTCAAAAGACAACAAAAAGTTAATAAAATTATTTAAGCATTATGTAAATAAATTCATTTCAAAATCCAACAAGCAATACACTATTAAAAATTTCAATAAATTGAGTAAATTATATTTAGAATCACATATATTTAAAATGAAATCATTTCTCATCTAGCAGTCACTATAAAATTACAAATGTGCATTTCAGAACCCTGGTTACTGGCTTGAATGAGCACCTAAGATTTTCCCCAGAAGCCATAGGCATGTAATATAGACAGACAAGCATCCTTCTTACCCCGTGGCTGGCCGTTTGACTGTATGGGTGAATGGTACCTGGCATCCTCCTTTTCTTTTCTTGCTCCTCTCTCCTCGCTCTTCTCTTCCCTAGATTTCTCCTCCTATTTATTCTCTCTGCCCACCAACCCCACCTATTTCTCTCTCATGCATATCTATTGCCTGTTCAGTGTTTTATTGGTCCAACCAGATGTTTTTGGCAGGCAAAGTAACACAGCTTTACAGTGTTAAGCAAAAGCAACATAAAAGAATGCAACACATCTTTGCATCATTAAACAAATACTCCACAGCATAAACAAATGTAACACATCTTCAACTAATATTCCATAACAGATAATATCTGGGGAAACTTCTGATAAGGAAACAATACGCTGAACTTGCTGGTATCTACCACTTTCGGACAGCAGGGGAACTGACCTGCAAATGGACTCTTCCATCACCAACGTAACCCCTCTTCTGTCATATAAACCACAAGATCACCACATCTCACAAACACCATCCCACTTCCGCTTTCAGTTAGAAAGAGATTTCAGCTTTTAAGTTGTTCTGATTAAAGAATAATTCTACTTCTGGAGATGCCAATTAGCTTTTCTTTTTATTTCTATGTCATTTCTGCTAATGTGTATCTAACAGAAAGCTTCCGTTTTACTGGGACAATGAATGCTGACTAATGAGGTAAAAAAAATCAATTGTTAATAAGAGACCAACATCTTGGATTCAAAATCTTCTGATATTGGTTTCCTCAGCATCAACAGACACAAACAGTGTTCCAAAGGGTCTGAAGTTGCACCTTAAGTTGACAGTTGAACTTGGTAATGTGTAAGAATCTCCCACACAGTGCTGGTTTTAGAGGCATGAAAGAGTCATTGAGAGGAGTTGTGGCTTGGCACTGTATGTCATGGTAAGAGACTCCTAAAGAGACTAAAGGAAGTCATAGGTGCATGTGAAACCTCAGTTCCAGTGAAAATCTCACCCATTGGGAGATGTTAGGACTATTGGATGATCACAAAGGATGACAGCAGATATGGAATGAAGGTGGCCTGAACTAATGAGACAAATTTGCATTCTGATGATACCAGACAGATGTGAGACTGCCCAAGTATTTGCAGCCAAGAAGATCATGTGTGAGTAAAAGTGAGCTATTACATTGCTAGATATAGAGTTTGCTTAGATCTGAGTATAACTGTGCCTTGGTTCTTCTTCTAATAAGAAAATTTATGAATCCCAAGTGGTGATTGTGCACATCTTTAATCCCAGCACTGGGAATGCAGAGGCAGTCACATCTTTAATCCCAGCACTGGGAATGCAGAGGCAGTCAGATCTGTTGTTTGAGTTTACTGCCAGCCTAGTCTGCAGAGTGAGTTCCAGGAAAACCAGAGCTACACAGTGAAACCCTGTTTCAGAAAGAGAGGAGAGATAGAGAGAGAGAGAGAGAGAGAGAGAGAGAGAGAGAGGAAAAAGGAAAAGAAAATATATGACTTACTTTTAATATTATAGAATCCACATTTCAGAGAACTGTTTTTTTAATTTTGTTTGTTTTCTTTTATTTGTTTTGTTTAAAGACTGAGAAACTTTTACAGCTGAACTTTATTATATATTATGATACTAATGTAAAACATTGGGGACAAACAAGAGAGGAAAATAGACACTTGCATACTGAAGTGTAATTCAAATAGGCAAGATGTCAATTTTGCTCATTAGACTTTGAAAAAACAAAATAAGCTACAGTAATCTAACTGTCTATATCAAAGTGTCCTGTAGAAAAATTGGCAGGATGTCTTCTTGATAAATAATTCATGTGGGAGGGTTTAGATTTCTGTAGATTTTACAGTCCCTGAGTGGGTGGTGAAGGGTTGTATATGAAAGGGAACTGAGCAAGTCAGCAAGCAATGTTCCTGTAATAATTCCTTCTTCAACTCCTGACTCAAGCACAAGCCCTCTTCCTCATGAGTTTTACCTGAAAGTTTAAGGTGAAATAAACTCTTTCTTCACAGAGTTTGGTCTGCCTAACTTTATATTTACCACAGCAGCAGAAACAAGTATTTCAATAGAAATATTAGCAAAATTGCCATTTTTTATATTCGTGCAAATTTTAAAGGTCGACTTATACAATGAATGTACAATAGGATTATATATCAGACTGAAAAATGGGTAAAGTGGAAGAAAAAGCCATGAATAATAAAATCCAAAATTTAAAATTCCTACAATTAAATGAAAGAAAACTAACTTGATAACCAACCAAGGCACAGCTGTGTATCAGTGCAAAACTCATCCTTGGAAGTTATTTAATTGTTATTCTCTTTAAGACTTTACATGTATACTTAGGGCTCCGGGTGTGAGTTTGGTCCTGTAGATGCAGATGCCTGCAGAAGTCAGAAGAATCCCAACAAAGCTTGAGTTTCAGGTCATTACAAGATACCTGATGTTGGTATTGGGAGGCCATTACAGGACTTCCTTAAGGGTGGAATTCTCACAAATTCTAGTGAAATATCCAAAAGGTTTCGAAAGTCTGAATCAAGAAAAATCCAGATATGGCAAAATATACATACACATAAATATAGTCATGACGAAAGCAATACATACCATAATCGAATTAGGTGCCTGCCTGCTTTGGGAGTTAAAAGGCATGCTGCACATCCTAAAGACTAGAAAATGTGAGAAACACAAAACATGGAATTGCAAGGGAGAAAAAAATATTTTCCACCCACAATTCCAGGTATCTAACTGAAAGTTCTATAAACAAAAGATGAGAGACACAAATACATTTTAAAATGTTGATTTAATATATTCCATATGAGGAAAATATAAGGAAAGAATTTATCTAAGAAGGGGCTTTAACCTCTCAGCATTTGGACTGACTATTTTCAAAGACAATAACAATGGAGCTGAGCCTCCAGAGGCAGCCAACTGCACAGAAAGAACATGTGTGGGACATGGTAGATAAAGATCAGAGGGCAAGGCTTGTTATGTGGACTCTTCTAGCTACAGCTATACACTGAAAAATGAGAAATTCATTTGGTGACTTTTTCTTCTTTTTGCCCTTCCTCAGAGAGAAGAGTGGCAAGGCCACACTAAAATTGTATGATTTGTCTCAGGAGGGCAGAGAGTTTTTCCTCTGTCTATCTCAATTGCCTTTAACTCACAGAAATTCTTCTTCACAGAGAGGATATATCAATGTCCTCAGTTGAGAAAAGCAAGAGGTAAGATGTCAACTGATAATATAGAAAATAAAAAGATCCAGTAGAATGTAGTCATGTCTGACTATCAACTATAAAAATGAGGAAAACAGAGAAGAAACGGAGTTTGATAGAGTGTTACCTACTACTTTATATTAGGATGTTTTTACCAAAATTAGGAAATTTAAGCTAATACCCAAAATTCTTGCAAGCAACTTCAAACATAACAAAATGCTGGAGCTGGTGAAAAGTGATAAAAGATCAATAATTTAACATGTGAGTGCTTTTCTGGTACTTAATTTTTCCTTACATTTTTGTTTAATTAGACTTAAAGTTATAGAAATAAATATTCAGATTTAAAATGTTTTTCTAGGTTGCTTACTAATTTGGCATTCATCTAACTAAATTTGCTACCATACCAAAGGGAAATAATCATACTCATAAACTGCTCCAGAGCTCAAATTTCATCTATATTTGTTATGTGAGCTCCTTTAGCTCCTTCAGCCAATAGCCTTTAAGATACCAGCCCACTTGGGCATGGTCTCTCTGGCTTGAAAAAGCAGCGGTAGCCACATGCTCCCTCTCTTGCTTCAGACTCTGCTTCTAGCTACCAGATGCTTTTCCTGGTCATGTAGGAGGCTGTTGTCTAGGACAGTGATATGTAAGTTTTTCCTCTTTAAATAAATAGTCTTTTTATTATTCATAATTCCAAATTGGTGTGGGATTGTTTTGTGACTTACTCCTTTATCTGTGTTAAACTCTCTCTCTCTCTCTCTCTCTCTCTCTCTCTCTCTCTCTCTCTCTCTCTCTTTCTCTCTCTCTCTCTCTCTCTCTCTCTCTCTCTCTCTCTCTCTCTCTCTCCTTTTTAAGTCCATCATGTTGGGCACCAATCTGTTGTATGAGGAGTGAGCCACGTAGCACTATCTGGCTAGCTTAACCCCAGAAATAACCACACAGAAACTGTTTTAATTAAATTAGGCCCATTAGTTCTAGCCTCTTATTGGCTAACTCTTACATATTGATTCAAACCATTTCTACCAATCTGTGTAACCCCATGAGGTTGTGGCTTACTGGGAAAGATTCTAACCAGGAATTCTCAGGCAAGAGCTTCTTGGTATCTGCCACACTGCTTTCTTCCTCTCAGAATTCAGTTCTGTCTTCCCCGCCTATCTAAGTTCTGCCCTATCATAAGGCCAAGGTCATTTCTTTATTCAACCAATGAAAGTAACACAAATACAGAAGGGCCTCCTACACCATATATTGTTTTAATTAATTTAGAAGTAATGCTAAATTAAAATTCCTATAGGTTTTTTAGAGAACATATGTGTTTCCTAAATACAGAGCCCTCAAAAGGTTTTCTTATCAGAGAAGGAAATCTTAATTAAGATCAATATCAGAATATTTCAATAAAAGTTTTAAAATGTGAGTAGAACATGGCAGGTGACATCTCTGTACCTGAACTATATGATTTAAAACCTACGTCGTCGATTTCTATGGAACTCTGAGCTACATGGAATCTGAACTATCTGGAGATATGAATAAGTAGATTTGGGCTATGATCTAGGATTGAAGGCTGCAACAAATAAACTCACAAGGGTTGCTATGTTTATGATACTCCATGAAGACTCAGAATGACCATACTTACCCAAGGATTGGAGAAGATGGTCACACGAAAGTGATGCAAGGCTCACTTTCTCCCCAGGTGTTAGAGCTGACCTTCACAATACAACCCCAGAGCAAACATCTACATGAGCCTTAAGCTCTACTTCCACCATATTGTTTCTGCAGTCGTACTCTTCTCTTTTTAGAATGTGATGCAGCCATTGTACAAGCAATTGTGACCAATTTACTCTTTAAATTCTTCCCTGCACTTGCTACAACAGACCTTACTTTCTTGTTGGCTGCAATGGTTCACATCCTGGAGATGCTGCACTCAGTGGTTCATATAGATTTCACTCTTGTTATGTGGTGTTCTCATCCAGTCTACATGGTTTTTTCACAAGCCAGAACTGAAAATTTGTAATCCAATTGATATATGCTGACACGTTCACCTGTAAATGCCTTTTATGGTAGGCATTTCTTAATATGAAGGGGTTATACACACCCTCTCTTTTACCAACCATGTCATTATATATCAAAAATACAGAAAAATATCCATAAAATATTAAGTGTAGATTTTTTGTTCTAGAGTCATAATTCTATTCTGTGCTGTAATAGTTAAGAAACTGTGCTTTCAATTAACACCTGGTCATAATGGGGCTCTGACAAGCCCTCTGCAGGGGATGATTCTTGAAAACGAAATGTTGTCAGTTTTAACCAATTGGAAGGACTGTAATTGAGGTTCCATTAGTGATCTGACCACAAACTAGATGAATTACTTTCTTATTAACAAAGAAAGGAAGAAATTGACCTTCAAATTGGGTTCACTTTGGACTGCAAGGTGGAATGTCATTCGACTAAATGCTCATTATTCCTGATCTTTAGATGAAAGATAACTTTTCCCCAAAAGATATGAAAAAAATGTTATGCTAATTTCACACATTCTGCAATGTATAATGCTAAGATGTCAAAATGTCTCTGGAATAGGAAAGTAACTAATGTGTACACTAGAAATATTGCAAATAAAAGATGATTGCTACAGGGAATTTGCATGAATCTGAATCTTAAGTAGTTCTTCCTGCCTAGAAACTGCTCTCTAAAAATTCAATGTAAAAATAGAAATCAGAGTCTCCATAAGGTATTTTATTAAATTAATCTAATTAACTATTAAATTTACAAATACATATGCAAGATAAGTTCTGAATTAAGACAACTTTGAACATGGCATCTTTGTGTGACTATGTCAATCACATATTCTTCCACAAGAGAATATTATCCAATCTAAAAGTCACAACCAAGAATATTCAGATCTAGTCAGTGTACAAATGTGCTTCTCGTCTTTATTGTTTAGGGAGAAATTTCAAGTTGGAAAACATATTAAACATCCACATTCTAATGAGTCGAACACAGAATGAATAACTAACACTATATATGCATGTATGTAAAAACACCTTTTCCTTCTAAGAAATAGGAAAAAGTGCTTTCCTTATGTTGCTTACTTTTGGTCAATAATATACAATGTGACCATAAAGTGTGCTTTAAATTATGTTTGATCAATGCATACATAATAAATTTAATTACTGGTATTTTATTTTCACATTTTAAGAATTTTCAAAACACAGAAGCACTGACCCTGTAGACAGGGGTGCAAGTGATTCAGCCCTGAGAATGTGTGTGGGAGATCTGCCCCCATTCATCTTCTGCTGTATAGTGGGGTGATTTAGGGAGAGATTCTCTCCCTCCTCTTCCACTCCTTGCAACCTGTGGCAGATGGGAGAGCTGTTCCTGACTCACCAACCCCAGCACTCAGCCCTGAACCTTCCCTGGGCAGCAAATTAGAGCTGGCCCTGATAGCATAACAGCAGCAGAGCTGACCCTGCCCACCCCCATATGCCATGTGGTGGCACAGGTAAGGGAAAGATGTCCCCCAACTTTGACTCCTGAGCAAATAGGAGAGCTGGCTCCAGGCGTACAAGAAGAGGAGAGCTGGCCTTGCCCTTCACCAAGTAAGTACAGCACTTTGGTGCACACAGGTGAGCTGACCTGAGGGCATGAGGTCCAGGAGAAGTGGTCCAGCTCCTTGTTGACTACTGCATTTGGTGAACTAATGAGAGCAGTGCTGGAGTGCTCTCTCTGGTGGTGACAATCAGGAAGCTGACAGGTTGACCAGCCCTGCACAGACCCAGGTCCAGTCCTAGGGCCATGAGTTCACCCACTCCAACATGCATGTCATCTATGAACTGTTGGAACATATGAAAGGGTAAGACTTACATCTCCAAAGCTACAGGATCTTCATGACACAAGGAACAGCAAAATAACTGGAAGGGGTCCTGGTGAGAACCCAAAATCGATGGTGTAGCAGAGGTCAGAGGCCTCCAAGCAGACCAATGATTCGATTCACTAGCACTTGCATGTGAAGATGTATGGAAGGAAGGACATACTGTGTGGCTTACTAAGCCACAAGACAGCTTCCAGGCTTAGGTCTTAGGTTTTATTTGTTTCCTCTCTCCCTCTCTCTCTCTCTCTTATCCTTGCATGGTCCAGGAAGCCACACTTCTCTCTCTCTCTCTCTCTCTCTCTCTCTCTCTCTCTCTCTCTCTCTCTCTCTCTCTCTCTCTCTTTCTCTCTTGTTTTTGTTTGTTTTTGCTTTTTGTGTGTTTTTTAAAATTTCGTTGGCAAGGTTTCAAGGGCAGATCTATACAAAGAGACAGGGAGAAGAATAGAATCAGGATGCGTGCGCACACCCCCCCATACACACACACACACACACACACACACACACACACACACAAACAAAAGAATTTTCAAAAGGCCACATTTCAAAATAAATTTTAAAGTTATTATGGAGTGTAAGACATAACATATGTTCATGAGGTATGTGCCATCTTTTTATATTGGGTTTTTGATGAATTTTAAAAACAAATTCCTTCAAAAAATGTAAATAGTCACAATAATCTATCGGCATACTTGAAAAAACAACTATCACACTGAGATATTATACTTTGCAGAAAAGTGATTCTTGAGAAAAAGAAACCAATTTAAAGTAAATATGTCACTACTAAGATCTAGCTATTTAGCCACATAACAAGGATACTTTTTGGAGAGTCAATGGAGTTCTTTGTGATCATACTTCACGGAAACTCCCAAGAAGCCAATTATCCCCATTCTCAAGCAAGAAAAATAGAAGTTGGAGATGCCATATAAGTTTCTCATTTTAACTACTAATCTCTTATAGAACTAGATTCTGACTATAGAACCAATGAGAAGAGCAAAAGATTCCCTTAATCATGAGACAATGAAGAAAAATGAAGGAACAATAATTTGAAGATCCATAAAATCTCTCAGGAAATACAGTAAATTGCAGCATAAAATATGATTTGATATTTGTGATCAGGCAGTAATTTTTCATAATTAAAATAGATAATTTGTGATTTGTACTGGATCAAGTTAATAGATAGTTGTCAGGTGATATATACATAAACAAAAGGTATAGATAGATATACAGACACATTGGAAAAGAGATTCAAATGAACAAATGTTTAAATAATAGACTCATGCTTTGTTTACATTTTGGGAAGCACCTGTAATCTGAAGCAAACTGTAAAAATCGCAATGTACATTTTCTGTTTGTTTCATCCTCATTTTGAGACTTAATGTTCATCAGTGGATTTATAAGAATAACTCAAGTAGAAAAACAGCTTCTGCTGACATCTGCTAAACCTCGGACCCAGTTAGATATAAATTCTTTACATAACAAGGTGTTTAAGTTGTCTTTCAAGAAAAGCCTCTTGTCCTGCAATTTTCAACAGTTTTGGGTTCTGTTTTGTTTTTTTGTTTTGTTTTTATTGTTTGTTTTTGTTTTGGACGTACACAGAAGAAACTGTGATTTCTTGATGTCACAAATTCAAAATCCCCGGAGCAGAACATGATAAGAAAAGAACTAAAAATAAAAGAAAACTATCTATGTAAGGGAATTATGACCATTAAGCATTGAGCCTATCTCCAAGCTCCTCCTTCTCATTATCTGGTCTCACTTTGAAGATAACTTTTTCCCTACCCATCACTTTCTCTTCCACTCTCACATCTCGGCAGCAGACTTCTGCCCTTCCTTGGCCTTCTTCCAGTTTAACCAACAATAAAGCCCTTTTGTTTATTTGTTGTTTCAAAAACCTAGGGGTACAGTACTGATTTCTTATGCCTCTGACAGGAAGAGCTAGTTCAGATTCACTCTTGCACATTCCCCAAGGCTTTTTGCCACATTGGCATAACTTTAGGCATGAATGGTGAATTTTCTATTATTCATTCTTGTCAGCATGGAAACATGCATTGAGGGGTAAGTGGACTATGAGAAGAATCTCCTGCTGTGACAAGAATCAAGTTTACCTATGTTTGTTTCTGATTATCAGTGATGTACTAAGCTCCTTCTGTGTTCTACGTAATACCCTAAGAACAATGAGATAGTTTCAATGTTCCTACTGTAAGAAATGTTTCATTTGACAGTTAGGCAGAAAGATCAATTTAATTTCAGTGTGAAACAGCTGAAATAGGAATCAGTTTAGTATCATAGAAAGCTCTGAAAGACATTCTCTTTATCCTAAACAGTCAGTGTGGCTGAAACGGTAGCATGACTTTGGGAAAATGAGTGACAACATGAAAAGTACCATAGGCGAAAAATCAGCAAAAGCCTTTTCCCCCCACCTCTGGGAAAGTCCTTAAAGTCAAGCATTAGGGATTATGTAGACTAATTTTAATAGAAAGTGGATGCACCCAAGATTGTGGCACGAAAGAAGTAAGCATCGATAACCATTATTAACCAAAATATTTCAAAGTATACAATAATGTAATCAAGCACTGTACTTAGAAATTCTAGGTGACTAGAATGGTATTCTATGATGTGAAAGAAGGTGATGGAAAGGCGACTTTAATTGCCTCTTAGTGTTGTACCAGATGTCTATCCCCATAACCTGTCCTCCATCAGTTCACTTGTTAGCTTTCAAATTTATTGTTTAGGTAAAGTAGACAAAATCAATTTTAAAATGTATTTTTGGATGTTATACCCATGGTCAGATGAAAGAAAATTTCTGGAAAGAAGCCATGGCTGCAAATGATGATGGAATGACTAGAACTGGAATATCGCAGATCCAGGGACTAATTATAATTCATCTTGGGCTATTTATAGTCTCTTAAATTGCCAATCCCTGCCCCCATTTGTGTTTAACCTAACATTGTGTGGTTAATACATGAAAAGATTTGGCAATGTATTAACTTAAAACAAACAAATGCATTTCCTCTCAAAGGGCTAAGAATGCTGTTAACTAACATCTGAAACCTATAGGCATAATTTCCTCATTCAACTCTAACCTGACTCTCTGATGTTTATATCGATATATTTGAAAATTGTCTTACTTTATGACTTTCTTTATTCGGTTATTATAAAAACAATGTGAAACTACTTTCACATTAGAACATGGAATTTTGTGTTCCTAGGCTACAACCCCTTGTTTCTGTCTCAGCAATAGCAATCACAAGCACTTGAAGGCATTATTTACTGAACTGTGCTTGATTACAAAACGCTAGTTGACAGAAACAGGTAGCCACAGCTATGACCCTACCACTGATGTCCCTTAAAACCCAAATCACTTTTTCTCACTGCCTGGATTACTGCTAGGTACTGCACTATCTAAGAATGAATTAATGTCTTCTCCCATTTAGAGTGATATCATAGCTACAAACACCAGAAAGGATGTCATCATTGTAATGAAATTCCCCTTCAAGGAGTTACAGGGATGGTAAAGTAGCAACAAGGATTAGCACTTAAGGGAAAGCATCACATTCCAAGACAAGCATGTTTCACCATGCTTCAGCAGACTGGAAGGTGGTCCCCAAACAAGGAAATGATAGACAGAACCAGCTTTCAATCTGACATGGCAATTTTCTCCCCGTGTTTTTGATGAGGTATTTTGAAGTATAGCTTTATATTATAGAAAACTACCTTTTGGGAATAGCTGTTGTTCTCCACGATGACTTTTTAATGCATTGTGTAGTGATAAGCACTTTCTCCAAGATCATTAGCTGCTATGCAGAGGATTCACTGCTGAATAATTTAGTCTTAAGGAGCATAGTACTCGCCAGAACGTGAGGGACAAACAGAAAATGTGACAACACAGCAGTTAAAATGCTTGCAAAATTCCCCTCACGCATATTATATAAAAATGCTAGTTTGTGTTAAATTCCATAAATACCATACTGAATGACAGGTTCAAGAAACAAGTGGAAATACAATTTTCTTATTACTAGGTTCATCATGTATCAAATTGCTTTGTTCTCTCCTTTTGTAAGTAATAATCTAGGAACTGCTCACTCTGAATACCTGATAGTTAATACACATGTGCCCTGCCTTCTTATGGCTTCATCTCTCCAGTTGCTGGCTATACCATGCCAATGTTGGCTTTGAAGGACTGAGTTTTCACTCTGTAGTTGAAACTACAGTAGTTTTCTAGTGACACTTGTTAACAGAAGTTTCTGCCCTGTTTGGTCCCGTAGTTTTTAAGTCCCAAAGAAACACACAGAGACTTACATTAATTATAAACTGGTCGGCCTTTCAGCTCAGGCTTTCTTATTAACTAATTCTTTTTTTTTTTTTTTTTTTTTTTTTTTTTTTTTTTTTTTTTTTTTTTTTTTTTTTTTTTTTTTGGTTTTTCGAGACAGGGTTTCTCTGTAGCTTTGGAGCCTGTCCTGGAACTAGCTCTTGTAGACCAGGCTGGTCTCGAACTCACAGAGATCCGCCTGCCTCTGCCTCCCGAGTGCTGGGATTAAAGGCGTGGGCCACCGCCGCCCGGCTATTAACTAATTCTTAAATCTTAAATTAACCCATAAGTTTTGTCTGTGTTAGCCGCTTGACTTGGTACCTTTTATCAGCAAGGCATTCTCATCATGTTTGCTCTGCACCTGGGTTACGAGTGCAGATTCAGCCTTTTCTCTTCCCAGAATTCTTCTTTTATCACTGCCCCACCCATACTTCCTGCCTGGCAACTGGCCAATCAGTATTTTGTTAAAACAATACAAGTGACAAGTTATTACAGGGTACAAGACCATTGTCCCACAGCAGAAACCTTAGTTGGTGGTACCATTGTGACTTGAAATACTCCCTAACTCCATTCCCAATTATGTATGCAGTTGGGTATAAATGTCATCTCTCTCAGAAGTAGCAATACTTTTCCCCATCAAAGGCAAAATCTTAAAGAACAAATAAACTGTTTTCTTACTTCTAGCAAAATGCATGATACATTCTTTGCTATCTAGAAGAAATTAGAAATGCAAATTGTGACAACAGTTTTAAGTTGTTATTTATTATTTTTGCAGTGCTTGTGGAGATTAGAGGTCTAATTGTGGGAATCAGATTGTCAACCTCAGCAGGAAGGACTCTCACCTTTTGAGTCATACTTTTAACTGCTCATACTATAGTTGTCATGGTGAAAAGAATACAAATAAATAGTTGAAAGTAGTATTTGAGCCAATATATTCAAGAACATTATAATTTCAAATACTCAGTATAATAATTGCTGATCTAAAGTTGGGATACTTTGCAACATTTTTGTTTTTATTTTTATTTTTTATTTTATTTTATTTTTTTTTAAAAAAGCAAGGTTTCTCTGTGTAGTCCTGGCCATTCTAGAAGTCGTTCAAAAGACCATTCTGGCCTCAAATTCAGAGATCTACCTGCCTCTAAATCCCAAGTGCAAGGGTTAAAGACATGCACCACTACCACCTGACCTATAGCTTTTTAAAAGAACTCTTCACTAGTTATTGAGTATTTGATACTTAGAACCTATCTCTGCTAGAATTAGTCACTTTTTAGTCATTTAGCCACATGTACCTAGATGTGGTATGTACCATAAATAAGGCTAGGAGCTTGTAATGTTCTAAAGGAGAACATTCACACGAGTTAACAGGTACATAATAATAAATTATTTAACCTTTTTTGTACACAAATGTATATGAGCTCTAGAGCTTAAGATTGTATAACAAGTGAGTTATCTCCTTCAAATGTATTCATGTGTGCAGAGGCAAAAACTTAAAACCAGTGGAAACTGCTTAATCAGAGTGGACCACAAAAACAGAACACTAAAAGTGTAATTCATACAAATGTGAATTTCACAAAAAGCAATATAGACAGCTGTATTTTATTAGTCATCAGTTTTCTTTCTCAGAATGAGTTCATTATGATGAATTGGATATTATTCCTATTTCAGCTGTTGTACAAAATAGCATGTATTTATGCTTCTTTAAAATTTCCCCAAATCAAAAATCTTTATTGTCTTTTTTTCTGGATTTAAATCCTTTACCACTACTACATTCATTATTTCTATTTTTCTCCTGCAACAGTGTGAGTCCACAAGGAAGGACAGTAAATTTTTAGTTCACTCTTGTGTGAAATGTCTGGCCACATCTAAGGCGTAGAGACAGGGAGAAATGTTAGTACAGTTTGAACAGTAGCTCGTGGTAGTCACAGTAGACATTTTGTTTGTATTTGGAGTCTCTGGTAATTACATATTTAAATACTCAGAATGGTTTTTAAGCAGCTGTACCATTGATGGAGGCTGTCTGTGATAACTGCAGCCCTCTGCTGTGAGTGCACCCTGAGATAGCAGAAAAGAGATGGAGGTATAGTTGTTTTTTGTAAAATGAATTGGAAGGCTGCTTCTGGATGAGTCGGAGGCAGAACAAATCTGTCATCCTCATTGTACACTCAAGTCAGTGGGACATGTCAGTTAAATTGATTGTTCCACTGAGAAGACTGAATGTTTCACACAGCAGCGACATCCACTGGAACGTGGGTGACACTATTCACAGGACAGGTGCTGTAAGAGAAAAGGGGAAGAGAGGTAGTTACACGGATGGTTAATGTTTGTAAGTTGTTGTTTTGAATGATTTGACTAAGTGGTTTAGTGCCCCTGCTTAGCAATTTGTATAAAGATCCAGCTCTTCTTGAGAGGTAGACGAACCAGTCAGAAAGTCATAAACTTCAGTGATTATAAGAATCCAAAAAAAAAAAAATCTCTGCACACAGTTACAAAATACAAAAGCCCAGAAAGGAAGGCTTAAATTGAGGAAAGGGTTTATAGGGTAGGCTAGGATAACTACTTTCCCCACCTCCTTTTCTTCTTGTATTATTTCTCTAGCTATTAAAGATAGACAGTTCATAAATACTCTTCAAACTGACAATATTCATATTTTTAAAAGCTTTATGTTTATTTTTATAAATTATAAAAACAATTTTAGGGAATCATACAGTAAGTAGTCACAAGTAGATATTTTATAAGTAATACTATTCTTTAGTATTGGTGATGTTCTGCTCTGTCTGTCTATCTATCCATTCATCATGTATCTATTGACTATCAATCAACCTATACTCACCTAACTACTTGCCCTTTAGTTATATCTTGAATGATTCATCAGCCACTTAAGATATGTTTTAGTTATGAGAACAGGAGACAAGTCTACCAAGTACAATAATTCTCAGTGTGATTTGCTCTTTCAAAATAACACTGTTAGTAAATCTATATCAAAAAAAAACCCCAAACACTCATTCAAATACCCTCTTCTCTAGTTGGCATACAGCTTAAATGCACCTCCAATAGATGTTCAGTGTCCTTCTAACAGTAAGTGTATTTGCATTTCAACAAACATAACAGATTAATTTCTGCTGAATATCTCATTCTACTCTAACCAATTGTGTGACTTAGCATCAGATTTTCAGTCTGTCTCTATTTCAGGTCCTTTCAGTGTAACATAAAGGGCACATATATAATGTAGAATTTCTATAAAGATTAATGATATTCTTGAAAGGCAAGATGTGATAATATGCTATCAGGACACATGATGAGATCTGTAATCTGTTTGGTGCTGTGTTGTTGTTTCTTCTGCACGGAACCAAAGACTGAGTGATCTGTATTATGTGCCATGTCTCCAGCACACTTCCACCGCATTAATATCCCCTCTGGCAAGGAGCTGCTTCCTTTATTGGGGGCAGGCATGGAAAACTTTGTCTTCTTCCAATCTTATCATCATATCATTTGCTATGTAGCCCCTTTGATTTCCCTGGGACATAGGGATTCCTTATTCTATGTCTCTTTCTTAATATGGCAAAAAAAAAATCACAGAGCCTTGTACTGATTCTTCTAATGGTGTTTTAAAATATTTTAGCAGCATTTGGTTCTCAGCACTATAATGTTTCCAATATGTAACTAATAGCTATTATTTAACATATTGCAGGCTAAGCAGCAGGCATAATTCTAACTATTAAATACATTGTAGATTATTTATTATTAATATAAAGTTGTTATATTAGCAACATTTTTGGAGATAAGAAAACTAATGCTCTGCACGATCAAATGACCTGCCTAAGATCTCTGTGTGAATAATGAAAACAATCTGTGTTATGATTCAGAAACCTGTCTTTCAAACATCCTCACTCTAAATTGTAGCTATTTTTGGAACATTTCCCTTAGAGCACATTATAGGTTTTAGTTGATATAATGAATTAAAACAGTGATTTAGGAAATAACCTCTTAGGCCTGGATTAAGTAGGCTTAAGGGATGTATCATTGGTCATTTTTGTTGCCCGGCATGTGTTAGCATATCTATGATAACTTTTTGTTTTTTTTTCTAATGCTGAGAAAATTAGATCAGACAAATGGGTAGCAGAACAATGTCAAACTGGGTGAAGCCAAAAATGGAAAGAATTTCCCTGGTTTCATAAAACTATATCTGTACCTCTAATAAGTCCCAAATGTGAGGCTTACAGTGCAATACTTCCCTTGTTTTGCTTATTAGAAATCTAAAATAAGAAGGATTTTGGCAATGACTAGCAATTAATGTGCATTGCTACCATAAGATATTTGATAATGGAACAGCAGAGATCATAAACCATGTGAATAACCTAAAAACAGAAGAAAGCCGCAAGTGATATGGGTTATGGAGCCTAAATCACAGTTTCAAATGGAGATAAGGCAAGTCTGGTGTATGTTTTTAGAGCTGGGCATCAAGCTGTACCTGCAGGACATGTCCTGCTGGACAGAATAAGAAGAGCCCATGGGAGAAATAAGTGACTAGTTTGCTTGACAGGTTTCAACAGGAAGCAAAACATCAATGAAGGCAGAATTAAATTTTATAGTTGAGGGCTACAATATTTTTCTCCATGTTTGACAGCTACTCAGCAGCCAGACTGCTTTCAGGATATATTTCTGAGATGTTTCTCACAGACAGTTGCAAAAAGGTTGTCTATCATCATTGATACTAATTGTAATAACAGTTCTTCCTAAGGGCAGTATTTTCAACCTAAGTCACTACATAAGTATTTGCCTTTCCATCATTTTGAAACACATTCTCTATCTCTGAAACTAAGATTTTTTTTAAAAAAGTACAGATGGATATGAAATGAGCAAAGACACTGGAGTCGTGTTCCTCCAAGCTTGTTAGCTACACGGAAATTCTTAAACTTTCTCTCCATTCAGTCAGGGAAGGGAGAAGAGAGAACAGAAGATCAATAGCTACATAGTTTCCAGAGGATCAAAGAAATAAAATGTGCACTTATAGCCTACTGAGAAATTTCTTCTAGATATACAAAACCAAAATCTTGATGGTCAGGGAAAATAGAAACTAAAATAAGTTATTAGGACAAGTAGCATCCTTACTCCAGAAAAATCAATGAACAATGAACAGGCCATATGCTTGAAGAAATTCGTTCTCCGACTTCACTAGCTCAGATGCAGATGCAGACTTCTTAGAATTCCAATTTCCTTAGTGTAACTAACTTTTATCCTCTGACCAAGAATTATGGGAGTCATGCATTCTCTTATCCAAAAAAAACCTTGCCTGGTCTAGATAGATTACAGATACAGAGGAGATAATAGATAGATACATATATAGACATACATATAGGTAGAAAGAAAGATAGATATCTGGATAGATATATAGATATGGATATATATAAAAATATGGATAAACATCTCTAATATGTATACTATACATAATAATTATCTAATATATTAATATTTTATATTTATATATATTAGAGATAGATGGTAGAGATCTGCATGATATGGTTACAAAGCAATGGTATTTACTTATGTCTATATAGAATAGTATACAAGACAATTAACTATTATAATATACATATACAGTAATTTATTATTTAAATTATTGAATTTTCTTAAATTACTTATCAGCATAATCTGTATGATTATTTGACCTGTAAAGTGTATCTGAACTGATTAAATATTTTACAGTCTTTATTGAGCTTTAGCAAAAGCTTTAGCAATTAGCAAAATGCTTATTGATAAAATATTACACGAATCATACTTTGACCGATTATTCAGAATCACATCAGGTTTCAATTACTGTACAACAAATCGTTGAATATCATGACATTTTGGCTTTTCTTAATAAGCCTAATGGAGGAGAAAGAAAACAAAGTTCTATCACAAAACAAGAAAGCATATGAATAATATGGGGTGAGTGTTAGAGCAAAGAGCTCTGAGACATTAAAGACAAGAGTCGATGTGAATACAATGGGCTGAGTAATAAATGGTTATTGGTCTTAATTGACTCCAGGTGTTTGTCTAGTTCTGTGAGTAGACAATTCTAAATCTCTCTCTAGGCTCTATCTTACTTTGCGTGGGTTAGCCTGCTGTGGAAGTGGGTAGTGACATGACATTTATTTCACTAACTCTTGCAATAAAGAATTTCAGTTGCAGACAAGTGGGCTAATGTCATGGAAGAATATAGACACAAAACAAAGTATGATCACTGGTCTTGAAAAGTTTGTAATTTTGCTGATCAAGTAAGACTAAATAACAAGAAATACATAAACACTACTTTGCTGTATGATTCAAAGAGTGATGTTGAAGGCAAGCAGGAATAAACTGTGATAATAATGTGATCAGTGAAAGATTTCTGCATCTTGAACAGACATGCTTTAATTGATAAGGTGATAATAGCAAGCCTTTAATGATGTGATGAACTCAAAATCTACCAGGAATACAATTTTCCTTTGAAATGCACATTTTAAAATTTTGTTTCTGTGAAAGATTAGTATTGTCACACAATTATTCCTATGTAAATTTACATTCAATATTCATCAATACATGTATGCGCCAGCAAATTTTAATTCCTATTAAGTCGTATTTTTCACTAAAGTAAATTTTAATATATATGTACATATATATATATATGTCCACAGATATATACAAATGTATTTTGATATTTTTTATTGAAACGCCTTTTATTTACTTTCTTAATCTCAACTGCAGGTTCCCATTCCTCCATCCCTCCTAGTCTCTACCATCTCCCCTCTACTCTTCCATCTAGTCCACCTCCATTTCTATTCATAAAAAAAGCAAGCTTCCCATAGATATCAACCAAAAGTAGCATATCAAGTAGCAGTGAGAATAGGCACATCCCCTCTACTCAGGATGTAAAGGCAAAGTGTGGGGACTATAGTCTCAAATGCCTGCAAAAGAGTCAGAGAATGTCCCTGACCCCACATTATTATTATTAGGAGTCCCACAGGAAGACCAATACACAGAACTGTAACTTCTATGTGGAAGGCCTAGGTCCATGCTATGAAGACTCACTAGTTGTCAGTTCAGTCTCTGTAGCCACTATGAGCCCGAGCTAGCTGATTCTTTGGGTTTTCTTCTGATGGCTTGAACCTGCTAGCTTCCTCAGAATTCAGACATCTTAGCCTAGTGTTTGATTTTGGAAAAATGGCCATTTTTGCTGTGTTAATCCTATCTATCCATGATCATAGAAGATCTTTCCATTAAAGACTTAATATTGTTTTCATATAAGTCTTTTATAGTAGTATTTGGATCACAGTAGATTTTCCTGCAGTAATCTTTGAAGCTTCCAGGAAGAAGATGGGGCCCTACAACAATGACTCCACCTGGTTGATACGATGTCATGATGCTGATAGTGCTACTATGAAACTGGTTTTGGGGTACCAAATATGGAAATTGTGCACCTTCTTACAATGTTCTGAACAGAACTTTATATAAGAACTTCAGAAAAAAAACCCTATTTATTACTCAGAGACCATTTGCAATTATACAAAACATAAATCTTGAAACTTAAGCATCATTTTACTTTTACAAGATCCCATAGAAAAAAAACTTTGCATCCATAACAGCAGGAAGCAATTCTAGAAGACAATGACCCCTCTCACAACAAAATTGGTCCTCAGGGTTAGGAACACCATTTCAGGTTTGATTATTACTCACATAAGGGTGGGGATTGAGGTGGAAATAATGTAGGCCTAGAGATATCAAAAAAGGGAAAAATTGAATGTGATAATAGGTAATTTAATGTGAACTTATACTTATTGACACTAATAATAATAATAATAATAGTGAGTAATAGAGTAAATACTTATGAGCTATTATTTATAGACAGTTTCCACTGGTGTAGTCTCTTGTATATTGATACAAGTCCAAATATAATTTGTTATACTGAATATGCTCCTATTTCTGTTTACAATATTTGAACACCAATGAAAGTTATTTTGTCATATTGTATGCATGCATGTTTCTAGTTCTGTTGAAAACATTTTGTATATTGATACAATTTTAGGATTATTTATCATTTTGCATTATATATTTCTACCTCTTATCAAGATAGCTATACATTGCTTACATTTTTAGGTTTTTGTCCCCCTTTACTGTTCAGTTGTTTAAAGACTGTTTAATATTCTGATATAAATTTTTAGTATTTAAGTTATGTAAGTATTAAGTATTATAGGTCAATAGTCTTTCATGTTTCTTATAATTTTAGTCAGACTAAATAGGTTCTTTAGATACATAGAGATTGTATTCTGCATAGATAGGTAATCTTCAACCACTTCAAGGATCTGTAGAACATGACATTTAAATAATTTAGGATTGTGTTGACCTGAGACATGATTGCTCTTGGTAGTACTGATCTATTCCCAAGAGAGTTTAGAGCACCAAAGACACTTCACTTGGACTTTGTTTTCTTCTTGGCACAATTGGCTTTTGAGAAATAAACTGCCCATGTCTTAATCACTGACAAAGTGCATGATGTCAAGACTAGACAAGCCAAATACAAGAAAAAAGACTACAAAACTTGCCAGGACAGGGTAAGATTGTTCTAAAAATTTTCCTAACTCTGAAAATGGTCTGTCAGTTACTCTAGGCTTTAGCCAATGTTGGTTGCTTTAACATTGCAAATGAGACTTTGGATGATTGCTCAGGCAGCCAGTTGTCTCTACCATCTACTGCACATTTTGGAAGCTTCTTGATTATACTTTCTGCCTACTCAAATAATATTATCTTCCTTCTCAGGCCTTCAATGAGGTTGAAGATTATTAGATAGTTGTAGTTACTCTCCTCTTATGATCTAGCCAAGCCATTTCCAATACAATAATTAGACTCCTTAAGACAGAATGTTTATTAAAACATTTAGCATATATTCCTTGTTTAATATTTTTTATGCTGGTTGTAATTCTAATTTTATACTTGATATCTGTTACTAGTGTATATAGTTTTGTATTGGGTTTGGAGCTCTCATATTTAAACAAAAGGGTGAGGTGCTGTGGGAGTCCCTTCAGCTTTTTCAGCCAATAGCCTTTAAGTTACAAGCCCACTTGGGAATGGTCTCATACTATAAATGCATCTGTAACATGTTTGTTCACTCTCTTGCTTCTGGATCTCACTTCTGGCTGCTAGATTTTGTCCTTGTTCCCCACTCATGCAGAGGACTGTGATCTAGGACAGTGATCTGTGAGTCTCCCCTAAATAAATAACCCTTGATTATACATAATTCTAAACTAGTGTAGGTGTATTTTTTCTATATATTTTTTTATTTTATTTTTTTATTTAGTAAAAATTTCTGCCTCCTCCCCGCCTCCCATTGACCCCCTCCTTCCTCCACTCTCCCTCCCTCTCTTGTCCAGAGAGCAGTAAGGGTTTCCTGCCCTATGGGAAGTCAAAGTTCCTCTCCCCTCCATCCAGGTCTAGGAAGGTGAGCATCCAAACAGGCCAGGCCCCCCCCAAAACCAGTATGTGTAGTAGGGTCCAAATCCCGTGTCATTGTCCTTGGCTTCTCAGTAGCCCTCATTGTCTGCCATGTTCAGGGAAACCGGTTTTATCTCATGCTTTTTCAGTCCCAGTCCAGCTGGGCTTGGTAAGCTCCAAATAGATCAGCACCACCATCTCAGTGGGTGGGAGCACTCCTCGCAGTCCAGACTTCCTTGCTCATGTTTTCCCTCCTTCTGCTCCTCATTTGGACCTTGGGCGCTCAGTCCGGTGCACCAATGTGTGGCTCTGTCTTTATCTCCGTCCATCGCCAGATGAAGATTCCCTCATGGTCCTGACTATCTTTCTCATGTTCTTCCTCCTTCTGTTCCTGGTCAGGACCTAGGGAACTCAGTCCGGTGCTCCAATGTGGGGCTCTGTCTCTAGCTCCATCCATCACCAGATGAGGGTTCTATGGAGATATGCAAGATAATCATCAGTATGGCTATAGGATCTGGCCTTTTCCGACTCCCTATCCTCAGCTGCCCATGGAACTAACTAGGGGCATCTCAAAGGATACCTGGAAACCCCTCTAGAGTCAAGTCTCTTAATAATTCTAAGATGGCTCCCTTAATTAGGATATATGCTTCCCTGCTCCCATATCCACCCTTCCTATATCCCAAGCGTCCCATTCCCCCAAGCAGTCCATATCCTCCCCTTCACGATTTGCTCTCCCCATCTCCCCTTGCCCCCAACCCAACCCACCCACAAGTTCCCAATTTTTGCCTGGCAAACTTGTCTGCTTCCAATATCCAGGAGGATAACTATATGTTTTTCTTTGAGTTCACCTTCTTATTGTCTTCTCAAGGGTCACGAATTATAGGCTCGATATCCTTTATTTATGGCTAGAAAACGATTATGAGTGAGTACGTCCCATGTTCATCTTTTTGGGTCTGGGTTACCTCACTCAGAATAGTGTTTTCTATTTCCATCCATTTGCATGCAAAATTCAAGATGTCATTGTTTTTTACCACTGAGTAGTACTCTAATATGTATATATTCCACAGTTTCTTCATCCATTCTTCCACTGAAGGGCATCTAGGTTGTTTCCAGGTGCTGGCTATTACAAATAATGCTGCTATAAACATAGTTGAGCAGATGCTTTTGTAGTATGATTGGGCATCTCTTGGGTAGATTCCCAAGAGTGGAATTGCTGGGTCCTGGAATAGCTTCATCCTGAATTTCCTGAGAAACTGCCACACTGCTTTCCAAAGTGGTTGCACAAGTGTGCATTCCCACCAGCAATGGATGAGTGTACCCCTTGCCCCACAACCTCTCCAGAAAAGGCTATCATTGGTGTTTTTGATTTTAGCCAATCTGCCAGGTATAAGATGGTATCTAAAAGTTGTTTTGATTTGCATTTCCCTGATAGCTAAGGAGGTTGAGCATGACCTTAAGTGTCTTTTGGACATTTGGATTTCTTCTGTTGAGAATTCTCTGTTCAGTTCAGAGCCCCATTTTTTAAATGGGTTAATTAGCATTTTGAAGTCTAGTCTCTTGAGTTCCTTATATATTTTAGAATTCAGATCCTTGTCAGTTGCAGGGTTGGTGAAGATCTTTTCCCAGTCAGTGGGATGCCTTTATATCTTAGTGACAGTGTCCTTTGCTTTACAGAAGCTGCTCAGCTTCAGGAGGTCCCATTTATTCAATGTTGCCCTTAATGTCTGTGCTGCTGGGGTTGTTCATAGGAAACGGTCTCCTGTGCCCATTTGTTGTAGAGTACTTCCCACTTTCTCCTATATCAGGCTGAGTGTGTTCCGATTAATATTGAGGTCTTTAATCCATTTGGACTTGAGTGTTGTCCATGGTGATAGATATGGATCTACTTTCATTCTTCTACAGGTTGACGTCCATTTATGCCAGCACCATTTGTTGAAGATGCCCTCTTTCTTCCATTGTGTACTTTTGGCTCCTTTATCAAAAATCACGTGTTCATAGATTTGTGGGTTAAGATCCGGTCTTCTATACGATTCCATTGGTCAACTTCTCTGTTTTTATGCCAATACCAAGCTGTTTTCAATACTGTAGCTCTGTAATAGAGTTTGAAGTCAGGGACAGTAATGCCTCCAGAAGTTCCTTTATTGTATAAGATTGTTTTGGCTATCCTGGGTTTCATGTTTTTCCATATAAAGTTGATTATTGTCCTCTCAAGGTCTGTGAAGAATTTTATTGTGACCTTGATGTGGATTGCATTGAATCTATAGATTGCTTTTGGTAGAATTGCCATTTTTACTATGTTGATCCTCCCAATCCACGAGCAGGGGAGATCCTTCCATTTTCTGGTATCCTCTTCAATTTCTTTCTTCAAAGACTTAAAGTTCTTGTCAAATAAATCCTTCACTTCCTTAGTTAGAGATACTCCCAGATATCTTATGCTATTTGTGGCTATCGTGAAAGGTGATACTTCTCTGATTTCCCTCTCTGCTTCCTTATCCTTTGTATATAGGAGGGCAACTGATTTTTTGGAGTTGATCTTGTAGCCTGCCATGTTACTGAAGGAGTTTATCAGCTGTAGGAGTTCTTTGGTGGAGTTTTTGGGGTCGCTTATGTATACTATCATATCATCTGCAAATAACGAAAGTTTAACTTCTTCCTTTCCAATTTGAATCCCCTTGATCCTCTTATGTTGTCTTATTGCTATTGCTAGAACCTCAACCACCATATTGAAGTGATAAGGAGAGAGTGGACAGCCTTGTTGTGTTCCTGAATTTAGTGGGATGGCCTTGAGTTTCTCTCCATTTAATTTGATGTTAGCTGTCAGCTTGCTGTAAATAGCCTTTATTATATTTAGGAATGACCCTTGTATCCCTAATCTCTCCAAGACCTTTATCATAAGGGGTGCTGAATTTTGTCAAATGCTTTTTCAGCTTCTAATGAGATGATCATATTGTTTTTATCCTTCAGTTTATTTATATGATGGATTACATTTATAGATTTTCGTACGTTGAACCAGTCCTGCATCTCTGGGATGAAGCCCACTTGATTTTTCTAATTTTTTAATTAGAAATTAATAAATAATTTTTATTATTTTTCTAATGTGTTCTTGGATTCGGTTTGCCAGTTTTTATTGAGAATTTTTGTGTCAATGTTCATGAGTGAGATTGGCCTGTAATTCTCTTTCTTGGTTGAGTCTTTGTGTGGTTTAGGTATCAGGGTAACTGTAGCTTCATAGAAGGAATTTGGCAGTGACTCTTCTGTTTCTATATTATGAAATACCTTAAGGAGTATAGGTATTAGGTCTTCTTGGAAGTTCTGATAGAATTCTGCATTGAAACCATCTGGTCCTGTGGTTTATTTGTAGGGAGGTTATTGATAACAATTTCTAATTCTTGGCAACTAACAGGACTATTTAGATTGTTCCCCTGGTCCTGGTTTAACTTTGGTATATGGTACTTATTTAAAAAAACTGTCCATTTCTTTTTAATTTTCCAATTTTGTGGCATAAAGGCTTTTGTAGTAAGATCTAATGATTCTCTGAATTTCCTCTGTGTCTGTGGTTATGTCCCCCTTTTCATTTCTGATCTTATTAATTTCCTTGTTTTCTCTATGCCATTTGATTAGTTTGGCTAGGGGTTTGTCAATCTTGTTGATTTTCTCCAAGAACCAGCTTTTGGTTTCATTCTTTGGATTGTTTTCTGTGTTTCTATTTTGTTGATTTCTGCCCTCAGTTTGATTATTTCCAGTCTTCTACTCCTCCTAGGTGAATCTGCTTCTTTTTTTTTCTAGAGCTTTCATATGTGCTGTTAAGTCTCCAATGAGTGCTTTCACCATTTTCTTTAAGTGGGCACTTCGTGCTATGAACTTTCCTCTTAGCACTGCTTTCATTGTGTCCCATAGGTTTGAGTATGTTGTGTCTTTGTTTCCATTAAATTCAAGAAAGACTTTAATTTCTTTCTTTATTTCTTCCTTGACCCAGGTGTGGGTCAGTAGTTGACTGTTCAGTTTCCATGAGTTTGTGGGCTTTCTTTTTTCATTGTTGTTGATTTCTAATTTCAATCCATGGTGATCCGATAAGACACAGGTGGTTACTAATTTTTTTTTGTAACTGTGGAAGTTTGCTTTGTTACCAAGTATATGGTCAATTTTCGAAAAAGTTCCATGATCCGCAGAGAAGAAGGTATATTCTTTCCTATTTGGGTGGAATGTTCTATAGATGTATGTTAAGTCCATTTGGTTAATTACCTCCATTAAGTCTTTCAATTCTCTGTTAGGTTTCAGTCTGACTGACCTGTCCATTGGTGAGAGAGGAGTGTTGAAGTCTCCTACTATTAGTGTGTGTGTGGTTTGATGGCTGCCTTGAGTTCTAGAAGTGTTTCTTTTACATAAGTGCGAGCTTTTATATTAGGGGCATAGATATTCAGGATTGAGACTTCATTCTGAAGGATTTTTCCTGTTATGAGTATAAAGTGTCCCTTTCCATCTCTTCTGATTGATTTTAGTTTGAAGTCAACTTGTTAGAAATTAGTATGGCCACACCGGCTTGTTTCTTAGGACCATTTGCTTGATAAACCTTTTCCCAACCCTTTACTCTGAGTAGGTGTCTGTCTTTGTGGTTGAGGTGTGTTTCTTGTAAACAGCAAAATGTTGGATCCTGTTTTTGTATCCAATCTTTTAGCCTGCGCCTTTTTATAGGTGAATTGAGTCCATTGATATTCAGTAATATTAATGAACAGTGGTTGTTAACTCCTGTCATTTTTCTTCTAGTAGTAGAGTTTGTGTGTTACCCTTCTTTGAGTTGTGCAGGTGAAAGTTCGCTAGATGTCTGAGTTATTGTGGGCATTGTTGGACTTCTTGGTTTGTGATTTTCCTTCTATTACTTTCTGCAAGGCTGGATTTGTGGCTACGTATTGTTTAAATCTGTTTTTGTCCTGGAATATCTTGTTTTCTCCATCAATGGTGAATGCAAGCTTTGCTGGGTATAGTAGACTAGGCTTACATCCATGTTCCCTTAGTGTCTGTAGCACATCTATCCAAGATCTTCTGGCTTTCATAGTTTCCATTGAGAAGTCAGGTGTAATTCTGATAGGTTTCCCTTTATATGTTACTTGACCATTTTCCTTTGTGGCTCTTAATATCTGTTCTTTATTCTGTATGTTTTGTGTTTTGATTATTATATGGCATGGGGATGCTTACTTTTGTTCCAGTCTATTCGGTGTTCTGTAGGATTCTTGTACCTTCATAGGAACATCCTTTTTTAGGTTGGGGAAGTTTTCTTCTATAATTTGTTGAATATATTTTCTGGGCCTTTGAGTTGTAATTCTTCTCCTTCTTCTACCCCAATTTTTCTTAGGTTTGGTCTTTTCATGGTGTCCCTGATTTCCTGGATGTTTTGTGTTAAGAATTTGTTGGATTTGCTTTGTTCTTTAAGCTGTGAGTTTATTTCCTCTATCTTATCTTCAGAGTCCAAGATTCTTTCTTCCATCTCTTGTATTCTGTTGGAAATACTTGTCTCTGAAGTTTCTGTTCGTTTACTCAGAACTTCCATTTCCAGCCTTCTCTCAGATTATGTTTTTTCATTACCTCTATTTCATTTTTCAGGTCTTATACTGTTTCCCTTACCTGTTTGATTGCTTTTTCTTGTTTTTCTCGGGTATCTTTGAGAGATTTATTTATTTCGTCTACCTTTTTGTTTGTCATCTCCATTTCTTTATGGCAGTTTTTTACCTCCTGTTTAAGGTCCTCTATTATTTTCATAAAGTACTGTTTAAGGTCGGTTTCTTCTATATCTTCTGGAGTAGGGTGTTCAATTCTTGTTGTTTCGGGATGTCTGGATTCTGGTGATGTCATGTTGCCTTTCGTGTTGTTGGAGGAGTTCTTGCATTGGCGCCTGCCCATCTCTTCCTTCAAATGGAGCCGGGAGGTGCTTGGTGTCTTAGACCAATCTTTGCTGTGACTGAATCTGGTTGGATCTCCTCAGTGCCAGAGCAGGAGCTATTCCTTGCCTCACAATCTGAAGGAGCCTGCAATCCTTTGCAGGAATCCTCAGACCTGCTTGGAGGCCAGAACCTGACCCCTTTGGGTGGATGGCCTTAGTACAGGAGCAGGACACTTGAATACACTAGGGAAGGCTTGGGAGAGGCAGGGATGTGAGAACCCAAGACAAGCCTGCAGCAGGAGCTGGGGGTGGGGGTCTATGCTCTCTTCCAGGGCAGGTTGCCCCAGGGTTGCACACACTCACCAGTCCAGATGGAACTCCACGGCACCAGATCATGGATTCCTCGCAGCCCAGGGATGCCGCAGGGACAAAAGGGACAAGGTGGGGGCAGGGCAGGATGGAATATCACACAGCGAACCTCACAGCACAATCTGAAGGAGCCCACACTCCCTTGCAGAAATCCTCAGACCTGCTTGGAGGGCAGACTCTCACCCCTTTGGGTGGATGGTCTTAGTACAGGAGCAGGACACTTGAATACACTAGGGAAGGCTTCCAAGAGGCAGGGATGTGAGAACCCAAGACAAGCCTGCAACAGGAGCTGGGGGAGGGGGTCTGTGCTCTCTTCCAGGGCAGGTTGCCCCAGGGTCGCACACACTCACCAGTCCAGATGGAACTCCACTGCACAGGATCAGGGATTCCTCTTGTGGGTGTATTTTTTAGCTTCCATCATCACTTCTCTAATGAAGTACAAGAGATGCATAAATATATGGATAAAAATTTAATAAACTTTTTGTCTCATACCATTTTGTTTTGACATTTTCTGCCTTATTGATCTTTTACTTGTGTGACATGGTTTCTAATTTGTACTTTGTTCAGTGTGTGTGTTTCTTGTCCTTTCTATTTTTTATTCTTTTGATTTGTTCTATTCTGTTTTGTTATCATATTGTTTGCTTGTCCTTTTTCTAAAAAGGGAGAAAGAAGGTGTGGGGATTGTTGGGATAGGCCTTTGGACGAATTAGGGGAAAGAAAACCATGATTGTATGAAAAACTTTATTTTTAGTAATAATAATACAAGTTTATAGAGAACAGTTCAATAATATGTCTCTTTAACAGAAAAGAGCTGTAGGTTCTTCCTTGGTTGCTGTTGTTCAACACTGATATTGGTTGTGATGATGCCATTTTGTTATTTGTTACTGTGAACACTATGCTCACTAGTCTATTAGCTTCATGGTTCTCCCTTCTCATCTCATCTCACAGTAGCAAGAGTGGTATTACAGACATAGTCTACTGTGCCCAACTTTATAAAAAATAGATTCTCATGGTTTGTGGAATGAGTGTTACCTACTGAGACAACTCCCACGCTCCTGGACATTTTTAAAGAAGCTTTCTGATTTTACACATAAAAATCTTGTGAAAAAAAATACATTTTATTTATTTCAACTAGTGTAATTCTATTTAAAAATAGTGGTAAATAAACGACACCTTAGAAAATGCCTCAAACATTGTCAACAGGGATTCAAAGCCCAGAATTCACACAGAATTTCATTATGAGCTTTGCTATGTGTGGAGGAATTATACTGTTTCCTAACTTATTGACATGCAGACATTGTAAACGCTCAGACAGAGATCAAAATCTCATTCTTTCATTAAAAGAAAATTAGTTTTTCTATAAAGTGATTACTATAAGCTTTAACCCAAATCTTGATTATAAGCCACAATATTTTTTATTTTAAATATATATATACATACATATATATATATATATATATTATGCATATGTGTGTGTTCCTATATGACTATCTGTGTGCCATGGGAATGCAGAAGCCTCCAGAAATCAAAAGAGGGTATCCAGTCCCTTGAACTAGACTTTTAGGCAGTTGTAAAGCACTGGGATCCAAAATAGGGACTTCTGCAAGAGTGGCAAGTATTCTTCACTCCTATTGTATCACTTCAGCTTCAGAAATCAGAATCTTATGTATATCGTTGCTTTACTATATTCTTAGTGGTAATTAGCAAAAATAAAACTGAATCAAAATTTTTGTATAACAATACATTACTAAATTTGCTCTCTATTCAAAATTGAGCATATCTCCATAACAGCCCAATATCATATGATACCAGTTATAATTTTTCCCCTCAGAATGTAATCTGATTGATTCTTGAATCTGCTCACAAATCATTCATTAAATTCACACTATTTATTTGCCCTATTCTAGGCACAATGTTATTTTAAAAATTTTTGGCCATTCAGGTCAGAACATTTCAAACATTATTTCAGTGAAGTTATTTCACAGAATAAATTTGTTCACAGCTATCTGCTGAAGAGTATTTTCCAGTAATATCAGTGCTTATCAAGTTAGCGACTAAACTTTTCTATCGGCACACCAATATCTGATAGTCAGTAATGACGCCATGACCTTTCTCTGCTAAGGTTTCCTAAGGCTCATTGCTGAAATAAACTGTAGCCTTGAATACACCTTTACTAGAGGCAGAAAGCAACCTAGAAACAGATTTAAGCTACTGGAGGCACGAAAGAGAAAATAACTTGAAAATAGAGGTCAAAGAATGAGAAAAGCATGTCATAGTTACAAAAGATGTAGCTAACTAGTGATTCTTTAAGACCTGACCCCCTGGTTGGATACATTTTTTAAGATGTGGGATATCCTTAATGGATCTCAAAGAAACTGAGGGACCTTTTTTCCAAATAACGTCTTTCACAGGATTTTACCACCAAGTGATCATTTCAAATTACTAGAGAGATTCTGCTGGTACTATCCTGTGCAATAGCACATATCCTGCTCACACAGAAAAAGTGTTTTGTGTTATGAATACAATCTGTTCATTTCATGAAGATATAGGAAGAAAGCAGTAACTCTCAAATTTTAGCTTATGATAGCACCAACTGTTTAATTGTAGATTTCTTGGTCTCACTCCTTAGTTTCTTGATTGATTCATTAGGTCTGAAAACAGAATTTGTCTTTCTAATAAGTTGGCAAATGATCCTGGTACTGATGACTCAGAGAGACCTCCTCAAGACCTATTGGAGTAAAGTGACAAATGACTTTTATTCATATTTGTCTCCAGCCATAAAGTAAAAATCAATTTGGAAAACTCAAAAAGATCATTCTTTTTGAAACTAGGAAGACACAGAATAAATTTATAGATTTGTCATCTTTCGGCTGTTGACGATGCTAACCTCAAAAGTTACCCCAAAGTCAATATTATAGCACCTAGTAGGAAAAGTTTTTGACAGGATTAATAAAATACTTTATTCAGATCTAATTTATATATTATCCTATGTATTACCACATTATCAAGTTCTTAATTCATGGTGATCTCTGATTAGCATGGTAAAGTAGTGATATAGTTTTTGTACAATGAGTGTTCATTGACCAACTATAAAATGTGAGATAATCTAATCAATTATTGATAATGCCTGTGTTCTTTGCTACAGCTTCCGGACAGAAGAATGGTTTCACACTGACTGGTACCCTCATCCCAAGACACAGGTGTAATTTGTTCTGTTTTCAACCTTAATGCTGAACCAGTCTGGAAGAACAACCAGCCATAAAATCGTATCACCTTGTCATTCTACTTAAAAGTAAAGGAAGGAATTCCATCAGCTAAGAAATGCCCTTCTCTTTTATTAGTCTTGATGCTATCTCTTAGCAAACTCATTTGTCTTATGTCACCAGAGTTTGGTTATAGTATCCCGTTTAATTTTTATGACAAATCTGTCTACACCTTTATAACTTGAGATGATTTTCTTTTTCATGCAGTATCACCCTCGTTCTTATACTCTTAAGGTAAAAGCACATGCTCCAGCGAAATGATGGACTTTATACCACTGATGATATAAAAGATAATCTCCACCACCCCACTCTGTTGGGAGCAGTGAGACCCCAGATCCTGAATTTCTTGTAATCCCCTGATCTGAGTGCCTACAGCTGCTCTGAGCACAAGACCTTCTGGAGTTCCTGATGGCAGGAGAGTGGTTTCTGGTGGGTTTGGCTGGGGCGTGGCTTTCTCTATATAATCTGCCCCTGAACACAATAAAGGGGGCATTCTTGGGGAATTCAAGGATGACCTGTGTCGCTGTCTTTCTGTCTGTGTGTGTTTGTGTATTTTAACGTCCTGCCCCTTGCCCGAATCTCGTGAACTGGGTGCCAGTGAAAGAACGCAGACATGGGGGCATGGTGCGTGGCACCACTCAGTCACTTACTACTAGGATTGCATTACTAGCAAGATTATACTGAATTTTTTAGTGCCAACCTTCCTCTGGTTAGCTGATTTTTCCGTATTCTGTTCTTTGACCCATTTGATTTTACTCCTTGTAATGTAGCAACAGTCAAAATAACCAATGAAAATTAGTCATCATTATTCTACTAGTCAATAAAAACAGCCCATAAGCTTTGTGAAAAGGGTATTCATTCTGTCCTCTTTAATGTTGTCTGAGCATCCATGGAAGTCATTTCTACAGAGACCAAAACATATCATTTTTTTGTATTGAAATCTAAAAGTAAGTCATATGAAAGCCAGAAAATTTATATATATTTTAATTATGTTGCTTTTACTTATATAAAGGAATTGACCAATTCACAATTTCAACATTAAAAGTAATTCATTCTTCTCTACTCCCTCTCTCTCTCTCTCTCTCTCTCTCTCTCTCTCTCTCTCTCTCTCTCTCTTACACACACACACACACACACACACACACACACACACACACACCACTCCATGAGGTTTTGGGCTGCAACAGCATTACCTGATTCAGAGATGATTTGTAAGAAAGTGAAAATTATTTTTTTCTGATTCTCTACATCTAGACAAATATAACACACTTTTATTTGGATATATTGAAACACTTTCTGTTTTCACTTAGTAACTAGGTCTTTAAACATATAGTTTCTTAATTTGGGGCACTGAAAAGCTTTAGATAACTCCTCTTTTGTAACTCATGCCAAATTATAGCTAAAGCCACGTGCAGGATAAGTGGCCACAGAAATCTCATGGGACCAACTGCCTTTCATTTTTGTGTGTGAAGTAGGTGAGTGTATCTGGAAGTCCCAGTTCAGATGTGAAATGACCCAAGAAATTTGGTGTTCATTTGAAGCTAATGCAGAGAGAGATGATGGCTGCATATTTAAGACTCATCCTGTAACTATCTACTCAATTTGCCAAGGAAATAAATAGAGAAAAATATGACTATTTCAGAAAGCTACCTAGTTCTCGCTACTAACATTTTAGAGCTATTCTGACTGCAAAGGGCTTCTCCTTTTCTTTTTATATAATATGGGAGTGATAGATCAATAGGAAAGGCTAACAAAAACTGCTGGGAAGACAAAGACAAAGGCTTGAGGACCAGTTTTTTTTGTTATGGTTGGATAAAACATTCTTAGAATATGTGCTAGGGATATAGCATAGCTCTCTGTGCTGCTTGCTGACCCTCAAAGACTTTGTGTGACTGGGAAAAAAATAGTATCTAAGCAGAATGCTTGACTGTCTCACAGTCCGCTCATTCATCTGTATGATCTCAAATAGCCTAGGCTTGAGTTCACCAACACCAGTGCAAAGCTGTCCATCTGGAATATACAGCACTGAGCATTGCACATTCACTATACCCATGTTGCCCAGTGATTACAGATTACAGGATTGTGTTGTGCATATTGATGATAATATACATTTAAAATGGTACCATATATATATATATATATATATATATATATATATATAGTGTTGTGATAGCATTGTTTTCTCTATTGATTAAGAAGATCATAAGAAAACAAATCCTTTTATCTTAGTATCAAGAAAAAAAAGTTGCTTGTCCTATGTTGCTTATTTTTATATTTGGAATTCTGAGAAACAGCAATGAGTTATGTTTTTTATTTTATGCTTCCTACTAGAATAGATTAAATGTGATGTTTATTTTTAAAATAATAAAGGGACTATTTCCTTTGGTATAAATTGTGTTTTGTGCCAATAGTATGATTTTCCTGCAAGTAATAACTAAGTATTTATTGCTTATGATAAATAGTTAATATTGACATAGGAAACAGTCAAATTGCTGTGTACTGTGTGCACAGATTTGAATAAATACCCACTTCTCCTACTATAGTAATCTCTTTTTCTTTATCTAATTACAGCTTGAAGTTAACCTGAAACACCAATGAAAAAACCTTCCTGAAATTCCAAAGAAGTTTGGTCCACAAATATTTTTTTAGATGTACACTCTTGAAGTGAAATGTACTATAATGTTTCTGCCTATTTTCCTTTTTATATCTTCTTTTATTCATTTTACATACCAACTACAGTTCCCCTCCCTTTCCTCTACCTTCCTCTAATCCACCTCCATCCACTCTCAGAAAGGGTAAGGCCTCTCATGAGGAGAAACCAAAGCCTGGCACATTAAGTTGAGGCAGAACCAAGCACCTGCTTCCCCCTACCCCTGCCACACTGTATCAAGGTTGATCAAGGCATCCCACCATATGAAACTGGCTTCAAAAAACCAGCTTATGTACTAGGGATAGATACTGATCCTACTGCCTGGGACCTTATAATAGCATTTTATTTTATTTTATTTTATTTTATTTTATTTTATTTGTAAAACAGCCCCATTGGTCAGCCTTACAGACCAGGCAGTGGTGACACACACCTTTAATCCTAGTAGCCAAATTAGTTACCATGGAAACAGGGTGGTGCTTGTTTTTAATCCCTGTGTTGCAAACTTTCAATGACAGCCCTAGAAAGAATTATAAAATGGGAGAAAACAGCTCTCAGTCATAGTTCCATTCTGAGATTCTAGGAGGCAGAATCAGACAGAGAGTAGCTGCTTTGCTTTTCACATCTTCAGGTTGAACCCCAGTTTCTCTCTCTGGGTCTTTATTAATCAGGGTCCACAAACAGACCAGGCTACAATTCTGTCACCAAAATGCAGAGGGCGTGGTTCAGTCCCATGCAGGATACACAGCTGTCAGTCAGTCCTAGAGATCCCATAAATTTGGGTGTACTGACTATGGATTTCCCCATTATGATCTTGAGCCCTCCTTGCTCATATAATCTTTAATCTCTCTCTTTGACAGAATTTGCGTAGTTTGTCCTTGTGCTTGGATGTGGATCTCTGCATCTGCTTGTATCAGTTACTGGATGAAGGTTCTTTGATGACCATTAGGATAGTCACCAATCTGATTACAGGGGAAGGCCAGTTTAATCACCCTCTACTATTCTTAGGGATCATAGCTCAAGTCATCTTTGTGGATTCCTGGGATATCCCTAGCATCACTTTTCTCCCTCTATCTGTAATGGTTTCCTCTATTGAGATATGTCTCTTCTTGCTCTTCCAACCCATCCCTCCCCAAATACAATCATCCCATTTCCTCATGTTCTCATCCTCCATCCCTGCTACTTTACTGACCTCCCATTCCTTAACCAGAAGAACTCATCTCTTCCCCCTTCCCAGAGAAATCAATGTGCCCTCTTAATGTGCTCCTTGTTACCTAGCTTCTCTGGAGCTGGGGATTGTGGTCTGGTTATCCTTTGTTTTACATCTAGTATCCACTTACGAATGAGGATATATCATGTTTGTCTTCCGTCACTTAGGATGGCGTACCTCATTGGGATAACATTTTTTTTCTAGTTCCATACTTTTGCCTGCAAATTTTATATTGTTACTGTGTGTTACAGGAGAGTAATAATCCATTGCACAAATGAGCCACAGTTTCTTTCTCAATTTTTCAGTTGAGCAGTATGTATGTTGTTTTCAGGTTCTGTCTACTATGAATACTGCTGCTATGGACATAGTTAAGCAAGTGTACTTGTGGTAAAATTGAGCATCCTTGGGGTATATGCCCAAGAATGGTATCACTGGTTTCTTGATGTAGATTGACTCCCATTTTTGGAGAAAATGTCATACTGATTTCAAAGTGACTGTATAAGTTGGCACTCCAACCAGAAGTAGATGAGTGTTCCCCTCACTCCACATCCCCTTCAACATAGGCTGTCCTCAATGTTTTTGATCTTAAACATTTTCTCAGGTGTAAAAATGTATCTCAGAGTCATTTGGATTTGTGTTTACCTAATGACTAAGGATGTTGAGCAATTCTTTAAAAGTCTTCTGGCCATTTGAGATTCTTCTGTTGAGAAATTTATGTTTAGATCTGTACCCAATTTTTAACTGGATTAATTGGTATTGTGATGTCTAGCATTGAGTTCTTTGTATAAATTAGAAATCAGTCCTCTGTCAGATGTGGGGTTGGCAAGGATTTCTGTAGGCTGCTGTTCTGTCTTACTGGCTGTGTCCTTTGCCTTACATTAGCTTTTCAGTTTCAGGAGGCTCTATTTATTAATTGTTGCTCTCAGAGTCTCTGCTACTGGTGTTATATTTCAGAAGTGGTCTCCTGTGACAATGCATTCAAGACTTCCCACTTTCTTTTCTATCTGGGTCAGTGTAACTGGATTTAAAGTGATGTCTTTGATTCACTTGGACTTCAGTTTTGTGCATGGCATTAGATATGGATCTATATGAAATCTTTTACTTGCTGACATCAAGTTAGGCCAGCACCATTTTTTCCACTATTTAATTTTGGCTTCTTTGTAAAAAAAAAATATCAGGTATTCATAGATGTGTGGTTTAAAAACAGGGTTTTTAATTCGATTTATTGAGCCATGTGTCTGTTTTTATGCCAACACCAAGCTGCTTTTACTGTGTAACTCAATATAGAGCTTGAAATCAGAGTCGGTGATGCTTCTGGAAGTTCCTTTTTTTTTTTTTTTTTTTTTTTTTTTTTTTTTTTTTTTTTTTTGGTTCTTCGAGACAGGGTTTCTCTGCAGCTTTTTTAGAGCCTGGCCTGGAACTAGCTCTTGTAGACCAGGCTGGCCTCGAACTCACAGAGATCCGCCTGCCTCTGCCTCCCGAGTGCTGGGATTAAAGGCGTGCGCCACCACCGCCCGGCCTGGAAGTTCCTTTATTGTATAGGACTGTTTTACCTATCCTGGGCTTTTGTTTTTCCATGTGAAGGTGAGTATTGTTCTTTTGAGGTCTGTGGAGAGTTGTGTTTGGATTTTTATGGGAATTGCATTGAATCTGTAGATTGTTTTTGATAGGATTGCCGTTTTCATTATGTTGATCCATTTTCTGATATGTCCTTCAATTTCTTTATTCAAAGAGTTAAAGTCCTTGTCATATAGGACTTTCAATTTTTTGTTTAGAGTTACCCCATGATATTTTAAATTATTTGTGGGTATTGCAAAGGATGATGCTTCTCTGATTTCTTTCTCAATTCATTTATCATTTGTATAAAGGAAGCCTAGTGAATTTATTTTGAGTTAATCTTGTATTCTACCACATTACTAAGGGTGTTTATCAGCTGTAGAAGTTCTCTGGTAGAATTCTTGGGTTCACTTATGTATACTATCGTATCATTTGCAAACAGCAAAATGTTTGACTTCTTTCTTTCCTACTTGTTTCCCCTTGATCCCCTTTTGTTTTCTTACTGCTATTGCTAGAACTTTGAGATGGTGGAGAACCTTATCTTGTTCTTGATTTTAGAGGAATTACTTTGACATTCCTGCATTTTAATTTGATGTTGGCTGTTGGCTTACTGTATGTGTATTGTCGTTATTATGTTTAAGTATGCTCCTTGTATCATTGCTCTCTTTAGAACCTTTGTCATGAAGTAGTGTTAGATTTTGTAAAAGGCTTTTTCTGCATTTGACAGATTTTCATATGTTAAACCATCCCTGAATCACTGGGATGAAGCCTACTTGGTCATGGCAGATGATATTTTTGGTTTGTTCTTGGATTTGCAAGTAGTTTATTAAATATTTTTTCAGCAATGTTTATGAGAGAGATTGGTCTGTAATTCTCTTTCTTTATTGCATCTTTGTGTGGTTTGGGTATCAGGGTAATTGTAGCTAAATAAAATTGTAATAAAACAGTATGACACTATTCCTTCTGATTCTATTGTCTTGAAAAATTTGATTAGTTTTGGTATTAGCTCTTCTTTGAAATTCTGGTAGAACTCCAGGATAAAGCCATCTGACCCAGGGTTTTTTATGGTCAGGAGACTTTTAATGATTGCTTCTATTATCTTGGAGGTTATAAGTCTATTTAAATTGTTCATCTGTTCTTGATTTAATTTTGGTATGTGGTAACAATCTAGAAAATTGTCCATTTCTTTTAAATTTTCTGATTTTGTGGAGTACAGATTTTTGAAGTATGACCTAATGATTCTCTGGATGTTGTTATGCCTCCTTTTCATTTCTAATTCTGTTAATTTGGATAATCCTTCTCAGTCTTTTGATTATTATGGATAGGGGTTTGTCTATCTTGGTAATTTTGTCAAAGAACCAACTCTTTGTTCCATTGATTTTTATATTGTTTTCTCTGTTTATATTTTATTGATTTTAAACCTCATGTTGATTATTTCCTGTCATCTATTCCTTCTGGCTGAGTTTGCTTCTTTTGTTTCCAGAACTTTCAGATGTACTGTTAATTTGATACTGTAACATTTCACCAAATTCTTTATTTGGGCATTTAGTGCTATGAACATTCCCCTTAACAGTACTTCCATGGTGTTCCATAAGTTTGGGTATGTTGTACATTCATTTTCATTGAATTCTAGGAAGTCTTTAACTTCTTTCTTTATTTCTTTCTTGAGCCAGAAGTGGTTCAGTTGAGCATTTTCAGTTTCAATAAGTTTGCAGGCTTCTTTTTTATGTTGTTTTTGAATTCTAATTTGAAGTCATAGTGATATCATAAGTTAAAGGCTTTACTCCATTTTTTAGTGTATCTACTGAGATTTGCTTTTATGTGGTTTATTTTAAAGAAGGTTCCTTGAGCTGCTGAGAAGAAGGTATATTCTTTTGTGATTTGGGTGAAATATTCTATAGATGTCTATTAAGCTCATAGGAGTCATAACATCCGTTCATATAATATATAAACATAATAACATATGTTAAGTTTCTCTTTTAAGTTTCTGTCTGGCAGACTTGTATATTGGTGAGAGTGGGGTGTTGAAGTTTCCCACTGTTAGTATATGGGATTTGATGTGTGTTTTAAGCTTCAGTAATATTTCTTTCATATAAGCAGGTGCCTTTGATTTGGGACATAGATGTTCAGAATTGAAACTTCATCTTTATGAACTTTTCTAGTGATAAATATGAAATGTCCTTTTTCATCTCTTGTTTAATTTTAATTTGAAGTCTGTTTTGTTAGATATTAGGGAACCTATACCAGCTTGATTCCTAGGGTCATTTGATTTGAATTTTCCCCCAACCTTTTACTCTGATGTAATATCTGTCTTTGAAGTTGAGGTGGGTTTCTTATAGGCAGCTGGTTGGCCCCTGTTTTCTAATCCATTATGTTAGTCTGTTTTTTTTTTTTTTTTTGGTGAATTGAGTCCATTGATATTAAGAGATATTAATGACTTATGTTTGTTAATTCCTGTTGTTTGGTTTTTGATATTGTTGGTGATAGTGTGTATGTATTTCCCTTCTTTGGGATTTTCTGTTATGAGGTTATCTATTGCCTGTGTTTTTGTGGATGCAGATAACTTCCTTGGGTGGATGTTTTCCTTCTAGCACTTTTTGTAGGGCTGAATTTGTGGATAGGTATTGTTTAAATTTGGTTTTGTCATTAAATATCTTGTTTGTTCCTCCTATAGTGATATATATAGCTAAATATAGTAGTCTATTCTGGCAACCTTGGTCTCTTAGTGTCTGCAGAATCTCTATCCTGGACCTTCTGGCTTTCAGAGTTTCCATTGAGAAGTAGGATGCAGTTCTGATAGTACTGCCTTTATATGTTTCTTGGCCTTATTCTTTCTCAGTACTTAATATTCTTTATTTATTCTGTATGCTTATTGTTTTGATTAGTATGTGGTGAGGGTATTTGTTGTTGTTGTTGGTCCAGACAATTTGGTATTCTGTAAGTTTCTTCAAACGCTTTCAAAGGCATGTCCTTCTTTAGACTGGAAAAGTTTTCTTCTAGGGCTGCAAAGATGGCTCAGAGGTTAAAAGCACTGACTGCTCTTCCAAAGGTCCTGAGTTCAATTCCCAGAAAACACATGGTGGCTCACAGCCATTTATAATGAGAAATGGAGCCCTCTTCTGGCATGCAAGCATACATGGAAGGAATGTTTTATACATAATAAATAAATAAATCTTTGTGAGGGTGTGGGTGGAGGGGAGGGAAGTGGGAAGAGGGGAGGAGATGGAAACTTTTAATAAAAAATAATAAATAAATAAAAAAGTTTTCTTCTATGATTTTGTTGAATATATTTTCTGTGCCTTTAAGCTGGAATTCTCCTTCTTATACTCCTGTTATTCTTAGGTTTGGTCTTTTCATAGTGTCCCAGATTTCCTAGATGTTTACTTTAAGAATTTGTTGGATTTAACATTTTCTTCAACCGGTGAATCTATTTCTTTCATCATTTCTTCAAAATCATCTCTTCAAAACCCAAGATTCTCTCTTTCATCTATTGTATTCTGTTGGTTAGACTTGCATCTGTGGTTCCTCCTCATTTACTCAGTTTTTCCATTTCCAGAATTTCCTTGGTTTTTGTTGTTGTTATTGCTGTTGTTCCAATTTTCATGTTTTGTAATGTTTTCTTCTGTTTATTTGTTTTACTTTTTACTTCAAGAAATATAATGATTTTTTTTCTAAATTTTTTGTTTGTCTTTTCTCCATTTCATTAAGGGAATTTTTCATTTTTTCCTTTAGGGCCTCAATCGTCTTCATAAAGTTATTTTTCAAGGTCATTTTATTCTGCTTCTTCTGTGTTATGATGTTCCAGTCTTGCTGTTGTAGAACCATGAGCTACTGGTGGTGCCACACTTCTCTTTATGTTGTTGAGTGTATTATTGTACTGGCATCTACCCATCTCTATGTATATTGAGGTATATAGTACCTGTGCCTCCAGGAGTGACTCTCCATCCAGTCTGTGCCGGTGTAATATGTGCCTCTGAGGAATATTTTTCTTGCAATTGGTGTAGGCAGTCTTTGGGAGCCTCACTTCATGCAATATGTGCAGGAGGTGTCTGTGTATCCAGGAGCCCCTCTTTGAACAGTGTGTGAAGTCTATGTCTGTGTCTCCCAGAGCTGCTGATGCCATGGGGTGGAGAAGATGGTTGGGGTTGGGAAGCAGATTGGGACTTGTAGATTACAGTGTCAACTGGGGAGTTGTGGTTAAGGGGCCTGCTCTCAGGCACTTTGCCTGCTGACTGGCTAGTAGGACTACAATAGGTGGTGGATGGGTCTAGGGCCTAGAATTGAGGCTGTCTAAATGAGAGACAAGTCACTTAACACTTCATGCAATCGATTCAGGTGGTGTCTGTTTATTTTCTGAAATGTCCAGGACACAATCATACCTACTTCATGTAGTGAAGTTTATGGAATGCATATTAGCAACCCATATTAGCAACCCATATAAGTACATTATATATATATATATATATATATATATATATATATACTAGAATATACAATAAACATATATGTGCATATGATCTATAAACACACACACATAATATATAATAAATAATGTGATAAAGTATTAAGATTCCATTGTGCCAAAAATGCACCAAATTCTCTAAAAATTAAGAAAAGATAATCTAAAAAATATCTTGAAGGAAATATTTCTGCTTGTTCACTAATCACGTAGTCTCAAAGTATAAATTTCCTTCTTGAAAGTTTCCCCTTGCTTATGTGAGAACAACCTTTGTCCTTGAACGTGGAGGCATCATAAGATGATTTTGCATGAGCTATACTTTACTAAATATTTTCCACTTATTTGCATTACATATTTACTTCACAATTTATCCTGCACCAATGAGCCATAACTATGTTTTCCTCTAGTTAGTTCTTTACAATTCATTACCTTTGTTAAATATCATATTAGCTCCTGTATTAATCGCCTTTTGTATATGAGACTAAAAAGAAGTTAAGAACACTTGGAAGTAGGCTAGTGGTCCACACACTATGCTGTACATACCCTACACCAAGTACCTGCATAGCAACTGATGTGTGATATTATTCCATACCAAGTAATCTGGATCTACAAAGATGAGGCCATAATGGCAAATTTCAGTTTCTTAAAAGATTTTGTAATGCATCCAACATTAAAAATGACTATTTTAGAGCAAAGATCATCCTGTCAATATTGGGAAGTACAGGAAGGCTGTATCTTCAAGGTAACTTTGAGAGGCGAAGTATACCAGCAACCTGTCCATAATTTTACTTTTTTCCAGGCAGTGAAAATAATGAAGTTCTTTTGATTCGTCCACAAGATTTTAATGTGTCAACCTTTCTTTTATACTTTTGCCAACTGCCAAGGAAAATTTCTCTGTTTTCATGAACCATCTCTTCTGCCATACTTTCTTATTCTAAATCTTGTTCACCTAGAGATAAGGTTAGAGGTGACCATCATGAGTGACCACCTCAAGTGCCTTTTTAGGGATCCTGCTCATCTGGAGGTGGGGTCAGAGGCCAGAAGTCTAAATTCTGTCATCATATTTGCATGGGTCCCCCATGAAGAAATAGGCTATCAGATAGCTTTAGTTCTTCTGGAAACCTTGACAAATTATATCTTTTCTTCTTCACACTGTTCTCAAATTTCTGCTGAGAGCATTTGTAACAAATAATGAATTCATAGATGATATGGATATTTAAAAAAGAGAATCATCTCCTCACAGTATACCCCATTTTGTAGGTTTATTTCAGATTTCACAATAAAGGATTCCATGATGAGATTCAGAAGATTTCTTTCTTTTCTCCTGGAGTATGGATCCTTCACTATGAAAAATCTACCAAAGTTATTTTCTTCATGAAATTATTGCTGTTCCTTTAGAGTGAAAAACTCCAGGACCTTATAATTCAGTCCTCAATATGTGTTTGACAACATTGTTCCTATCTAACAGGAGAATATTGATATGCTAGGGGAAAAGAAATTTTTAGCCAATCAGAGTTGATTCTTTTTTCCAATAAGTAAACCATGGAAAGACTTACCTATGCAGTACATCAAAACTGTGAATAATAGAATAATAGAAATATGGACAACTGGGAAATAATTACTAATATGTACCAATCCAAATTACCAAAGTTTTATTCTCCCCCCTCTTCTGACTGCAACATGGCAAGAATTACTGTATTAGTAGTACAGGTAAAATGGAGAGAATCTCAGTATAAATGATAAAATGAGTAAAACCATCTTACTGGATAATAACATAAATAAAAACATAAATGGCATATACATGCACAATCATGCTTTTTACAAATTCCAAACAGCTAAGAACATGGAAGCCCAGTTCTAATTTTCTTTGTTAGAATTATTTTTGTGCTCTTTTCATCTTGGACTTCCTAGGAGATACGATGACAGATTTTTCTGCATTCAAATGATGTTTCCAACCAATCCATTTTCCTAGCGTTTATTCAGAAAATTAAAACAACACCTTTATCTTGGCTGCTCATATTTATTTTCTATATTAGTAGAGGTATCCACTTTATCAGATTACTAGAATAAATCTATCAACAGACTAGCTGTGATTATAAAGAATAAATAAGATTCTTTTTGAACACTCTACACAGAAAAGAGAGGAATGCTGATCTAATTATATTCTCACCTTTAATTAATTAAAACCCACAAAAATTGTGTAAACTCATTCCAAACGCTTACCAGAAAGCTATCATATATTAAGTACCATTTTAAGTCCTGTCCCTTTGAAGCAAAAATTGAACAAAATCTCTTCCCTCTTTTAGGAGTAATTTCCTAAAATGGAAAATAAAATTAAAGAAATCAAAGAAAATGGCCTCAAAAGAATAACTGATATTAAAATTATAAAATTGAAAGTGTTATTCCAAAGTCATGAATTGGTAATAATATTTAACTTTTACTTCTTTCTTAGTACTTGCCATAAGCCATGACTTACTTACAAAACAGAACTATATATTTTATACCTACCATGTCTTCTGAAGATGTTATTTCCATTATTTCTAGGTTAAAAATGAGAATGCTGAAGAAGTTTTTGAAATTGATCATAAACACACTCCTATGAAGTAATAAAGTTAAGATCCAGAATCATATGTAGTGAACTTCAGAACTATACTCTTCATAGCTAGGGTGTAGGTTTCCCTTCTGTAACTGTGAAGTATGAATGTAAATATTCCCAACTGAACACTGTTTCACTTGAAGTGTTAGATCTTAATTATCTACAAATTAAAGAAAATATTTAAAAGTCATAACAGTGGAAGGTGTGGACAGCTTTAAAAAGAATTCTCATCTTATATTGAATTGTTAAAGAATTATACAAACCAGCCGCATCTTTTGGGGAAGAGTTTAAAATTCAATTCCATTAAAGACTATATTATCTAGTGAAGCATTTGTGTTTCTATTATTATTCCATTTATAACTCATTTATTAATTGAAACTCTCATCTTTATTGACAAATTTTACTTTGGTCATCATTTATATGACTTTCATTGCCTGATTTGTAACAGCATTCATTTTAGACCTGCTGTTGACAAAATGTTACATTACTATAAAAGAAATCCCATTCCATTTCCTACTAAGCTTTCCCACAGTTCTTACGTGCTGATACAATTATAATTATAGTTATTCTCTCCAAACATCAATACCCCTTATATTATTAAATTTGTTTTTTATTATGAATCTTTATAAATTTTCAGTGTTTTAAAACATATCACTTTGTATCCTGTCTCTTTAATGCAATATTCGAAATCTTTTAAAATCGAATTTCACCAAATTCACTGAACATTCTAATATTTTCCTATATTTTTTTCTTTCATTATCAGCGTTTTTAAAGTTATTTCTCATAAATTCTGGACTAAGAGATTAGTCAGGCAAAATATTATGAAACGTGTTTTCCCTATGCTTTCTTTTTTTTCCCCTCATGGTTTATTTTTTTATATTTAAAAATTTCCATCTCCTCCCCTCCTCCTCCCCCTTCCCTCCCCTCCTCCTCCCCCTTCCCTCCCCTCCTTCTCCCCCTTTCCTCCCCTCCCCTCCACCCATACCTCCCCTCCCTCCCTCTCAAGGCCAAGGAGCCATCAAGGTTCCCTACTCTATGCTAAGTCCAAGGTCCTCCCAACTCCCCCCAGGTCCAGGAAGGTGATCGACCAAGCTGAGAAGGCTCCCACAGAGCCCGTCCATGCAGAAGAATCAGAGCCCAGCGCCATTGTCCTTTGCTTCTCAGTCAGCCCCCGCTGTTGGCCACATTCAGAGAGATGGGTTTGGTTGCATGATCCATCAGTCCCATTCCAACTGGAGTTGGTGATCTCCCATTAGTTCTGTCCCACTGTCTCCATGAGTGAACGCACCCCTCACGTTCCTGACTTTCTTTCTCATGTTCTCTCTCCTTCTGCTCCTCATCAGGACCTTGGGAGCTCAGTCCAGTGCTCCAATGTGGGGCTCTGTCATTTTCTTCATCTATCGCCAGGTGGAGGTTCCCTCACGGTCCTGACTTTCTTTCTCATGTTCTCTCTCCTTCTGCTCCTCATCAGGACCTTGGGAGCTCAGTCCGGTGAGATATCATCTTACACCTGTCAGATTGGCTAAAATCCAAAACACCAATAATAACCATTGCTGGAGAGGTTGTGGGGTAAGGGGTACACTCATCCATTGCTGGTGGGAATGCACACTTGTGCAACCACTTTGGAAAGCAGTGTGGCGGTTTCTCAGGAAATTCGGGATCAACCTACCCCATGACCCAGCAATTCCACTATTGGGAATCTACCCAAGAGATGCCCAATCATACTACAAAAGCATATGCTCATCTATGTTCATAGCAGCATTATTTGTAATAGCCAGATCCTGGAAACAACCTAGATGCCCTTCAGTGGAAGAATGGATGAAGAAACTGTGGAATATATACATGCTAGAATACTACTCAGCAGTAAAAAACAATGACATCTTGAATTTTGCAGGCAAATGGATGGAAATAGAAAACACTATTCTGAGTGAGGTAATCCCTATGCTTTCAAAAGAATATTTTTCTGAAAAATTTCCTCACTGAGGACTAAGGTTCATAGCACTAAACCTGATATGCAATCATCTAACCTAGAAAAGCAACCAATATTTCTTCTGAGCTATAACGTTTATGAGAAACAGAAGTGTCAATTACCTTAGGGTTACAAAAATGGCATTCATATCTTGATGATTAACCAACACCTCTCTAACTGAGCTTATAGTCTATTTAACATGCCTGGTAGTGGAAACCTAAACAGCTTCCTGGCACTAGAAATGTCATGAGTCTTAGAGAAGAACCAACTGCTTGTATATTTTTGAACTAGCATAATTCACCACTGGATTCCAAGTACCTACATCCACTGATAATTGTAGCTGGTCACTCATCAAAGAAACTTCTCTTTGAAACAGAGACCGGGCACTTGTGTGCCCTCACTGGTGGTGCTCAATCACAGATCAAAGCAGAGAGCTCTATTTCTCATTTACTTTCCATAAACACCCCTTAATTTTGTGAAGCATTTATAATGTAGCTATACATTATGCAAGAAACTTGGCGTTGACTAGAACTCTACGTGATGCCTAACCTGAGTGTTGTTAAAGTGGTAGAAGAGTGCTTAAGGAAAACCTACTGGAGAGACTATACTTTCTGAAATTGAGTTAAAATTTTTACCAGTCAGAATAATTACAGCCAGAATCACTCTTTCCTTTGATTTGAAATCTTAATATTGTTTACGGCAACTTTAATAACATTTCGAACACAGTCACTTTCAAAAGATATTTGCAGAATCTTCTCAGACTATATGTTCCTATTTTTCAATTTCCTATCCTGTTTGTCGTTTTCTATTTTTAGTTTATTTATTTATTTATTTATTTATTATTTATGAAAAACTACTGTTTCTTTTTCATGGTACATACCGATCCCAGTTCCCACTCCCTTCCCTCTCCCTGTTCCCTTCATTTTTCCCTCACTCCAAACCCCATCCCCTCCTCAGAGAGTGTAAGGCACATTGCTTCAAGGAAGAAGCAATGCCTTCCCTACTATATTGCATGGTTCTAGTCATTTACTGTTGACTAACATGCAAACACATATGCACAGACATACTGTGGGGAACCTAAATTGTCAAATTTGTGGAAAGTAGAATTATGTATTATGTGTGAGATGGGTCTTAGTTATGTCTGTAGGGCATTATGTTCATTAGGTTAGTTGAATGTGAAGGCATAATGATTCATTATGGGTGGCGCCATTCCCTGGACCTATATATCCTATAATGTTTAGAAAAGAGAGAAAGTAAACTAAGGAGAAGCATTTGCTTATCACCACTTTTTGTTTTCTGTCTCCAAATGAAATAGTATCAGATACTTCTGCCTCCTGATACCCTGACTTTAAATTAAAACAACAAAAAAGTAACACCACACACACACACACACACACACACACACACACACACACACATTGTGCACTGTCTATAGGTCTTCCAAAAATGTTAACTGGGGCCTCAGAAAGAATGAGCTGAGCATTGTTAGTGGTCAAAGTCCTTGAAGCTGAAACTATTTAAAGATTGTGCATTTGTCTTGACGCCTGACTGTGATGGTTTGAATAGGTTACGGTCCCCATAGACTGAAGTGCTTGAATGCTTGGCCCATAGGGAGTGACAGAATTAGGGGATATGGACTTGTTGCAGGAGCTGTGTCACTGAAGAGAAAATCTTTGAGGTCTCATATAGGCTCAAGCTGTGTTAAGTGTGGCAGTTCATCCCTGTTGCTTGTAGGTCAAGATGTAGAATTCTTAGCTCCTTCTCCAGCATGTCTTCCTGCACGCTGGCATGTCCTTCTATGACAATAATGGACTAAACCTCTGAATCTTGAGGCCAGCCCCCATTACATGTTTTCCTTTATAAGAGTTGCCAGGGTGATGGTGTCTCTTCACAGCAATAGAGACCCTAAGACAGTGACCTAATCCGTACACTGCTTTAGCTGGTATTATGTCCACAGCACTCATAGGAGTGTCACCTTCCCAAGCATTTTGGGCTTTTCAACATGTGGGACATGGGATCATGATGACAGCCAGCCCTTCCAGAAAAGTCAAGGAAGTGTGAGGAAACATTTGGAGAGATCAAATGCAAGTATCAGATCTAAGTTCCTCTCAGAAGTGCGAGTCACATATCAATAACTTCCTTGTTATCCGTTGATACTTATTTCTTACTTTCAATTCTGGTTGCCTTGATAAAGTACCATGATAAGGGCAATTAAGTTCCAATTTAGAGTCTATCATTACAAAGAAGAACTTAAAGCAGCGTTTCAAATCATTTCTAGTCAAGATCAAAAAGCAATGGAACAATGCAAGCTTACTTGTACTTAACTTGTTTTTTTTTTTTTTTTCCCCACTCTCATACAGTTCAGAATCTTCATCCCAGGGAATGATGCTACACTGTGAACAAGCATTCCCGTCTCAGTTAATATAATAATATAATATTCTACATATATTTTCATAGGCCAACCTTATCTAGACAATTGCTCGTTTGACTCCATCCATTGTGAATGGTATTCCAGATTGTATCAAATAAACATAAAATCTATCTATAGTCATCCAAATTCCAGAGGAGATACAGATATCAGATTTCAATGATAGGAATGCTCATCAATTTGAAGCAATGACAACAGAAAATGTACAAAATCTCTTATTGTAGTTAATCATAGTATCTGGATTCAGATATCTTTCAAGGTGATTGATAATATTTCTGTCTGAGAATATTGGAACAGATTATTGATATCTGAGCTAGTAGGTTTCAGGATGATGATAAGACATATTGTAAATGTGGGGTAGCTCTGTCTGAAAGAGCAGAGACACTGATTCCACAAAAGGAGGAAGTTCACAGATTCCATGTGTTTTTAAAAGGTTGCTTGTTTGCAAGATCTCATTGATCTTGTGATAATTGGCCTAGGTAGTCATATCTTTAGCCTTTGAGTGGAATCTTTTATTCATGATCCTTTAGGCATTTCTAGTCTTCTGCCATGGCCTAGAGATTCATATCCATTCTATCATGTTCTGAGGCATCCAGATTATTGGACTGTGGGATTCTGGTGAAAATCTATAGAAGACCATTTTGGGACTATCCAGCTTTTGATCTTACGAGCTAAATTGACAAGCCCTTCATAATTATATGTATGATCTATTGATTGTGTCTTTCTACTGAACTCTAATACAGAAACAAAAAGTGTACTTGTGTTATCAAATAATCTATAAATGATATATACTTTGCCGTTTTTATATTGCTTATACACTTTGTAATTAATGAAAGGTTAGGGACATACTTTTACAAAATACACATCTATTTTCAGAAGATTGCAAAAATTATTTACAATACCCTTCTTTTTAAAGAAGGTCAAAAATTCCTTCTCATAATTTTTTGGCATCCTATGAAACAAGTCATAAGAGCTCATAGAGAAATGTCTATTAAGAAACCAGAAAGTCGAGCTAGTCACCATAAATGAAATTTAATAACTGTGGTCCATGAATCCCCAACTTCTAAGCTTAGGATGTTGTAACCTGATATCACAAAACTTCAACCAGTATTGCCGTCATGATCTTCATGCTAGTTTGATTTATCAGTACTGCTCTTATATATACAGGGGGTTCACTTTCATGGTCCCTCTTTGCATACCAGAGAATGTACAATAGTAACTATATTCACAAAGCTCATCCTAACTTCCTTTAATAAATCTCACCCTAATTGTTAACATATTTTCCCCAAATGGAGACTCCCAAGTCTATTGCCCATTCATCTAGCTCATGCTCTAGTTACGGCCCAGAGAATGTCCTCTTGAAATGTACTCAATAAACTATTCTTCTGACTCTGGTCTAAAGGGAGAATTCACTGCTTATCAACTCCGCTCTTAATACCACAGTAGCTGAACACTGTATCCATTACAAATCTTTATTGGAGCTTTTGTCTCTCTTCATGAAAAGGAAAGGATCATCCTTCTAAAATACACACAGAAAGAAGAATAGGAGCAAACCAGCTATGATTACTTTCTCCCAGTTCATTACCCTTCTAGCCAACTCCATCTTCCAAATGTCTTTCCTTTACCCTACTTTACTTAATGCCAAAGCATTAAGGCATGTTTTCTTGTTTGATTACTACATCTAAAAATGATATGATAAATTATCCAGATTTTTAAAAGGTCAACGTTTGCTCTCAGTTTCTTAATTCCATCAGTACCCAAGGATAAATGTTTTCACTTGCAGATTTAGACAAAGAATTTGGTTCTCTCATTAGCCTGCCTATCATCATATGTTTTGCTGTTGTTTGAGTGTGGAAAAATGAACATAAAATGTAAGCCTTTGCAGTGGAGACAGGTATAGTTTCCTACAATAGCCATTAAGTTTGAATAATGAGGTTTTAAAGAGACAACCTCTAGTGTTGCCCTGTAGAAACCTCAACAATGATTGTGCTTTAGCGGCAGGCTCTGTAAACCCACAGTGTAACATTTCTTCTTCTTGCCGTCCCTTGTGGGTGTCACCATTGTTTGAAACTCTCCTATGCATCTGTTACCAATTCTCTCTCTCAGAGCATCTGCCACTTGAGAGGCAAGCTTTTAATTCATTGATTTATTATCGTAGATACAGGTTTTTATTGCTTGCATTTGAATATTATATTTAAGGTGCTTTTGTGATTACAGATGTTTTACATATAAATTGCTTTATATTCAGAAAAAGCTTTTTTTTTATTTGTTAAGGAAGCTCCACATTCATGTGTTTTACATTTTAATATCCGCTGCACCGCAAAGAACAAGAACTTGTGAATTGCTTTCAGTGCTGGCAGGCACAAGGAACCAGCATCTGGGATTGTTTCTGCTACAAGGAAAAAGTTAATTGTGTGTGTGTGTGTGTGTGTGTGTGTGTGTGCACGTGCACATTTTTTTTCTTCTTAGAGAATCCAGATATCATTAATTATGAAGGAAAGCTTTGATTGCTACTATGTTTTTAAAGGGAGAGAATAAGTCACTAAAAAACAAACAGAGAATACAAAAAAAGCTGCTCTTATTCATAATCTTTTTAAGCCACAAGATTAAAACAATTAAGATTTCACTCATTTGTTACTTGTTTCTTGTTGTCTCATAAAAATCTGGAAATCTGCAGGGCTGCATGGTCTTTGAAATAATAGCACCATCTGCTGTCTGAAGTTTGACTCATTAATCGCATTAAGAAAATGAAGGTGGTGGCTATGACAAAGCTGTTCAGATTTCAGGACGCTTTGGCTATATGCAAATCATGTAAAACTATAAACCTCTTCTCTAAAGGTGAAAGCAAAATCATGACTGGAGGAAGCACTAGACACTGATCCTTTACCTCTTGGCAGACATAAGTAAAGACATTGCATTGTCGTGGATATTATGACTGTGCTTTGTGGTAATTTCATTTAGTATATATTCATTTAGATGATCATGAGAAGTGGGACAACTTAGACTCATGAAGAAACCCCTTAAAGCAGTCCCCGTTTCTCTGCCACACAGCCCCATATATATGCAAAGGTAACTCACTTCTGAACAGAGGCCCAGCTACACCTCCAGGATTAGTCCTAGTGGGAGCTGCCTGCAGAGCTGTCTGTTCCCTGTCCTCAAGTCCTTCCCCCAGAGGAATAATGCTATTCCATTTAAACTGGCAACTGTCTGGATAAATGGTCATTGAATGTGGGTCCCAGGGCTCTCATAATAATAAGCCACTAGCAGTTTGAAGAACACGTAGAGGAATTAAGCCATTCTCCAATTCTCTTTCATGCTGATTTCTTTCAACAAGCTTCAGGTCAACTGTCATTCAGTTTCACACACAGCTGTTTCCTGAACCTCTTAACTGTCCCAGAACTCTTCTATCAACTATCATCACCAGCTTCCTGCCACTGCTTTACTTTTTCAACTGAATGCAAGTTGTACTATCTGTTGCGGGTTTTTACACTTTTGCACGACAACTTTATTATGTCTTTTGTAAGTTACTTTTTTTCCCTGAACACCACAGTCACATGTCAGTGTCATCCTTGTCTCTCTGAATCAGGACTTTGTCAGAAACAAGGAAAAAGAGAGGCATATGTTGTCCTTGGCTGTTACAGGAAAGAGAATGAACTTTCAATTGCGAGTGACTAAAATTTTAAAAGCTACACAATGCTATTTTTATCAATTTAAGTGTATGCTCCCTATTGGTGCTTTGTAACTAGAAATATAATTTCAAGGCATCACCTTAAGCATCATGCAATTGCTGGGTGATAACACAAAATCCAGCCTGACACAGCAAAGCTGCATGAAAAGTCCAGTATTGTTCAAATTCTTTTTGTGAGAGAGGACAAGATGTCAGCAAGGGACCCTTTCATATGGTGTGGACAAGGGAGAAACCACCTGATTTCAATACCGGGTCAACAGTACTGACAAACAGGCACCTTAGCTAGTTGAAAAGTAACCATAAAGTCTCACCAGAACTCGATGCAAATTCACACAAAAACTAGAACAGTAAAAACTTCTCAGACTTTCCCAAGAGAAAGGCAGACCCACTTCCTGAATTTCCCTTCTGTGTCTGTCCTGATATAATCCTTAAGAAAGAATCTATAGTATCACAAAATCTTGCTTGGCTTTTGGGAGCTTTTAGTTATGCCAATAAGACTACAATCTAGAGCAGGATCACCAAACGTTGTGTAATATCACAGAAAGTCAATATTTTAGGCAGCATATAGTCTTTATAGATACTTTGTGTTGCCAGTGTAACATGGGAGCAAGAAAAATATTAGATGGCAAATACTATGTTCCTGTAAAACTATTCTAAATGGCAGACAACATTTCCACAGAAACTACAAGTAATTGCTTTTATAACCCGTGATAGTACGCCATCTGGGATGGCTCATCTAAAATATATAAACAATAATAATAGAGGAATAGTGTTTGTGACTCCATGTTCATGCTTTTATAGTTCTTAAACACTGTAGGATTGTTGTCACCTGGCCTCTGTTTACCTCTGTGTTGAAGAGTCTAGTCTAATAGAGGAACAATGGGACAACACCGGGTTACACACATTAAACAGGCAGATACTATTCATTGTTGTTATATGATGATAAAATTCCTCTCTCTTGGCTTTTTAAACCTGTTAAATATTGGTCTAAGGCTCACTTAAAATCAATAGAGCTGCTGTGTAACATTTATTGGAGATATGAACACATATCTATACACCCCTTATGGAGCACCAATGGCAGAAAAATAAATGCTTTTGCCTTGAAGGAAAATTCTCCACTCTATACCACAGAAAGTAACTAGAAATAAAGAGATAACATTCTTTATCCTTCATATATGAAAAATTCTGGAATAAAGGAGAATGGTACCTGTTAAGAACATGAAGGTCCTTGCCACCCCAGATCTCCAGGGTAGCCAGAATGGTAAACAAGCAGGATTGTTCTCTCAAAAAGAAAGGGTATACGAACCTGTTCTTACATCCAGAAGACAGGGAATTGAAGATAATGAAGAGCAGAAATTGCAGATAGAAGAGCCTGGTGAGCTCAGTCCTGCACTCCAGTGTGGGTCTCTGTCTCCAGGGAAGTCAGGACCGCGAGGTGTGCGCCCACCCACTGAGACTGCGGGGCTGGTCTAAGGGGAGCTCACCAAGGCCAGCTCGACCTGGACTGAAAAAACATGGGATCAAACCAGACTCTCTGAACGTGTGGGACAATGAAGGCTGACTGAGAAGCCAAGAACAATGGCACTGGGTTTTGATCCTACTGCATGTACTGGCTTTTGGTGGAGCCTAGTCTGTTTAGATGCGCACCTTCCTGGCCCCAGATGGAGTGGGTTGGACCTTGGACTTCCCACAGGGCAGGGAATCCTGACTGCTCCTTGGACTGGCAAGGGAGGGGGAGGGAAGTTAAGGGAGGTGGAGGGAAATGGGAGGTGAGGGGGAGGTGGAAATTTTTAATAATAAAAATAAATAAAAAAAGAAAGTAAAAAATGAAGAGCCTGGTGATCTGTGTTATCTGTTGGGCGAAGTTATATCAAGTTCTCACAACCAGGACTGAGGTGAATAGTAATCTAAATGACCCCTACTTTATCTGTATAGACAGGGGCTCTCCCAAGCTCCCTCTCCAGGAGCAGAGATGGCTAATAGCCCAAATGACCTTTATTGCTATCTGTATGACAAGGACCACTCCAAATCCTTCCCTAGGCCCTTAATAGCCCAACTTCAGAATTAATCTTTTTAGAAGAAATAATAAATACATTGAATTGATTTTCAATATATTTAAACATCCTGGAGCACCAAGGATTGCAAAACAATAGAAAACATTTTCCCCAAAGTTTACTCTCTTTCAATATGCTGGCAATTAGCTGATTGGCATAGACTCCTAAAGATCTATCCAGTCTTTCTTTTTTTCTTTTCTTTTTTTTCTTTTTTCTTTTTTTTAGACAAGGTTTCTCTGTAGCTTTGGTGCCTGTCCTGGAACTAGCTCTTGTAGATCAGGTTGGCCTCGAACTTTCAGAGATCCGCCTGCCTGTGACTCCCTAGTGCTGGGATTAAAGGTGTACGCCACCACTGCACAGCTGATCCAGTCTTTCTAAGTCAGGTTAAATTGATATTGCATTATTACTCCTTTATAAATTATATCCCTGCAAGTCATGACATCTGGAGAAACCAAACCCCATGCCCCAACACCCAAGTTACAGCCAAGGTCCTAAGCTGAACTCACAGTTTTAGAAAGACTCTATTTGAAAAGTGAAGAAGAAAAAGCAGCTGAACCAAACCGACCCCAGATACCCATTATATACAAAAAACAACCAAAAGATGCCATGTGTTCCAAAGCAGCTTATCTAGAGCAAAGAGCTCCCTTCCTCTATTAAAACTCTAAAACATTTCAATTTTCACTATTTTGCATCCCTGTCCACCATGCCATCATATCTCAATATACTACCTCTCAATTAAAATAAAATCTGCTCTTGCTGTTGTGTTTAGTCTAAATTCCAATTCTTTACAGTTTTTCTAACACACCTAATTCTTTTATTATTTTTATTGAAAGTAGATTCTTCTCTTATACAATGCTTCCCAACTACAGGGTCCCTTCCTTCCAGTCCTCCTAGCTCACCCCCAACTCACTTCACTGCCAGATGCAGTCTCCATTTCTGCTTCGGAAAAGAGGCTGATCTCCAAGAGACAACATTCAAACAGGACAATGCAAAAACCCTCTCCTAGTTTCTACTGTCCCCTTCAACTCCAGTTTGGAATCTCTCTCAGCATAATGTCAGTCTGTGGGTCTGTCTCTTCACCAACTTCCATCTGCTGACAGAGGAAGCCTCTCTGATGACAAGGCAGGAATCTATGAATAAGGCAGAGTATCGGAAATTTATATAGCCATAATAAGGAATCATTACTCAGTTTTTAAATAAAATGGCTTTAATCATATCATCTTTCTTATAGAGACTGATTTTATACTAAAACAAGAATCTATTTTGTGACTTAATCAAGATCAAGATTATTTCCTTCTCCATAAATAATCTCAACATATACTCAGAATAATAAAGTTGACCTGCCTCTTACCTTCTCTGACTGAGTCTGACTTCATGGATTTCTAGATATCAGGGGGGACAGTGCCATCATGAGCCACTGGCCCTTTTGCTTCTGAGAATGAAACTTCCTTCTTCCAGTAATCTTTCTGTTTTTTCCTTCTTTGCTTCTTTCATTTCTTTCTTTTTTTTTTTTTTTTTTTTTTTTTTGGTTTTTCGAGACAGGGTTTCTCTGAAGCTTTAGAGCCTGTCCTGGAGCTAGCTCTTGTACTCCAGGCTGGTCTCGAACTCACAGAGATCCGCCTGCCTCTGCCTCCCTAGTGCTGGGATTAAAGGCTTGCGCCACCACGCCCGGCTTCATTTCTTAAACTTCTATATAATTGTTTAGCCTCATGTTTAAATTTTATTGATTAGATTGTCAGAATTTTTGTCTAAACATGGTTTAGCAAGCCCAGCTCAGCCTGTGTATAGATCAAGGCACACTGGAAATATTCTTGGGAGCTTGTGTTTTCTTTAGTCTGTCTTAGTCTCTGCTTGTGAAATTGTAGGCTCTATTTGAGAACATAAGCTACCTTATCTGGAAAAGCCATTTTGAACAGAATTCTTTATTGCTTGTATGAATAGAACAGTTATAAATCTTTAGAAACTACACTTGTGGAAAAAGGCGCACTTCAAAAGTAAAGGTTGTTTTTTTTTTTGAATCATCATTTACTAAGGTCTATGCGATGATAAATAGTGATTGTCATCTTGACAGTTATCTTGAATCCTCTAGGAGATCTAGACAAACCTTGAAGCTTGTTTCTGGGAGATAATCCAGATTAGGTCAATTCAGGAGAGAAGATACATCCTAAAAGTGACTAGGACTGTTGTATGCATTAGTGTCCCAGACTAAACAAATGAAAAAAAACTGAGCTGCATACTCACATTCATCCTTTTCTCCTTCATTATTGTGGGTCAATGTGACCAGTTGTCTTATGATCCTGCCACAATGATTCCATTCCATAATGGACTGTTCTATCGATATGTGACCAATCTTCCTTTATCAAGCATTTTGTCCCAGCAATATAGAATGCAATTAATATAGCCTACTTTTGTGAGGCAAGTATTTGAGAAATTTGTCAGTGTATAAGTGACCATAAATTTCTAGACTTCTTAGTTGAATTTTCAGAAAAGTTCCATGTTGAATAACTTTTATTTCCAAGTCAAAGAAATCAGGATATGTTTGAAAGAATGGTTTTCTTTAAAATGCACCAAGTCAACACATATAACTGATATTGAAGTTAATTAGCAATTACTATTAAAGTCAAGATTTTGGGTCTTATTATTTATTAACAATGTTCAGTGTATTTTTTAATGATGCCAGTGTTTTTTGATCAATGGAGCCATTTCTATATTTATGCTAAATTCCATTTGTTCTATCACACCCTTCTTTCTTAAAGCATTAGCTTTATTAAATACAACATCTGTACAGAACAGACTGCTAGCTTTTAAGACAACTTTAACAGAAATGTATATTTCGTGAAACTGTAAAGTGATTAACCTTGAGAAACTGATCAAAATATCTGGTCCTTTGGTCCTTTGCTTTGATGCCTTAATGAAATTTTCAATGGGGATTTTGTAAGCCTCTTAGCAATGTTCTTTTTAAGTGTTTTCCTGATATCAGACTTACTACTTAGATATGAAAGTACCTGCTAAAAAGGGAAAGGGAGTATCTAAGTAGCTTCAATCGGTCATTACTGAAGCCTCATAGTATTACTATGTTCTTTAATTTAAAACAAATTATGTAAACCCATTTGATTGTGATGAAAAATTTACCATAATAGATCTAAATAATGAAGAAGTAAATATATCAGTGCATTTGAAAGTTCACTTTTGAGATGTTAAAAAATGTTCCTGGGTCTGTAACATCTTGCTCTTTGCCCAAGAAATTCATTTTCTAGACAATTACCTCTATAGGAAACACTCAGAGTTATAGGGAACAATCTTCCATAAGCTTACTGATATTAAATTAGCACTGCTAGCTTTTAAATAACAGGTGGCAGGATATGATTTATATGCAGAAATTGCACTGTGTATGCATTCTGTGGTGTCCCTGGCCCTCAGGATGGACAGACAAAAAAATGGTGCATCAATTACTATCAAACTAAAATGTCTTTCTTCATTTTTGAGTTCAAATATGCTTACCCATTAAGTTATAAATGCATGGTCAATGAGTCAAGATACAAAAGTCACTAGTAGATTCTATGTCTATACACACATGACATTCTGTAGTTCTGTCATTACCATTGTCATAGTTATCACATACAATGGAGAGGAAAAGAAACTTATGCTATCATTTAGAAACAGAACTTATATTATCTAGAAGAAAGACCCCGAGTATACTGAGGGAATGGGCAAGTCCACCCTAAATTAATTTTGCTTTTATTTGGTATCAGTAATTTTTCTAACATCATTAAGTGTTTGGTATTTTTAATGGTTTCAGTTCACTAGTATTTTGAATATTATTAATATTTGCTAGAAGGTACATTCTTTTGTGTTCAACAGAATTTTCTATAAATATCTGTGTTATATTCACTTAGTCTATAGTGTCAAATTAGTCCATTTTTCTCTTGGTTTTTGCCTTTGAATTTGGTCCAAAGACATTGAGAATTGCAATGTCAGCCTTATGGATCTTTTCTTTGATAAATATGTAGTCTTGCTCCCTATTTCTTTTGGTAAATTTTAGTTTGAAGTCTATTTTGTTAGATACTAAAATGGGCATACCAGCTTACTTCATGTATCTATTTCTTAGAATATCTTGTTAATTCCTGTTATTTTGTTGTTGTTGTTGTTGTTATCAGTTCGTGTGGTGGTGGTATTAATGGTGGTGTGCTTGTGAATTTGTGCTTCCCTTCTTTTGGTTTGCTGGTGTGATATTATTTCCTGTATTTGCATGGGTGCACTTAAACTCCTTGGTTTTGGGTTTTTTCTTATAGCACCTTTTGTTGGGCTGGAAATACAGGTAGTTATTACATAGTAATACATAATAGGTATTTATTATGGAATATCTTATTTTCTCCATCTATGGTGTTTGAAAGTTTTGCCAAGTATAATAGTCTGCTCTGATATTTGTATTCTTTTAGTGTCTGTATCACATCTGTCTAAGCCCTTCTGGATTTTAGACTACTCATTGGGAAATAAGGTCCAATTCTAATACGTCTGCTTGTCTGCCTTTATATGTGACTTGGTCTTTTTCTTTTGTAGGTTTTAATACACTTTCTTTGTTCCACATGTTTAGTGTTTTGATTTTCCTGTGGCGCTGAGCCTCTCTTTTCTAATTCAATCTATTTGGCGGTATGTAGACTTCTTGTACCTTTGTAGTCACGCCTTCTTGAAGCATTTTTTTCTTCTACAATTTTACTTAAAATATTTTATGGGCCTCTGAGTTGGTATTGTTCTCCTTCCTTTATTAGTATTATTTCTAGTTTTGTTCTTTTCACAAGGATTCAGAATTCTTAGCTGTTTTGCGTAAGAATGCTTTTACATTTAACATTTCCCATTGATCCGTTTCTATTTTTTTGTATTGAATCTTTAATGCCTTAGAATCTATCTTCCATCTCTTGCATTGCGTGAGTAAAACTTGCTTCTGTAGTTTTGTTTGTATTCCCAAATTTTTCATTTCCAGAATTCTCTCAGTTTGGGTTCTCTTCATTACTTTTATGTTCATATACAAGTCTGGAACAGTTTTATCTGTTTGTTTGTGTTTTCCTAGATTTCCTTAGGAACAGCTGTGCTGTCCTGTAGACATATTGTCCTGCTTGTTATTGATTGTGCCCTCTTGCTGCAATCTAGGTATCTGGGTATAGAATTATATAGGTCTAGGTGCTGAATTCTGATTTTATCTTTGTTAGGTATTGTTTTGTTCCTTTGTTTCAATTTCCTTTCTGGAATTTTAGAAACTGAGTTATGTGTGTGCTGCCTGTTTTTCTGGCCTACTCAGCTGATGGAAGGAGAGACCTTTTGTGGAGTGTTAGTGCAGTGCTGATGGTGGCACTGATAATTGAGTCCGAGGTAATGTATACTGTGAAGAAGGTCCTTGGGCAGCCTACCTGATTTGCTGGAAGGCCTGGTCTGTGTTTGATCAGGAGGTGTCCTTCCGAATTGGGGCATAGGCCACAACCACAAGGCAGAGAACTCTAAGGTCAGAAGGGAATGATCTGTAGGATCCATAGTAAGAGTGGAGAATGGATAGAGGAAGGTGCAGCCTGTATTTTGCTGTCACATTGGTGCTACTCTGAGAACTGGGTCTAGCATAAAAGAGTAACAATTTTTTTGTTACACACACTTCTTCCTGAAGAACCAGTGAATTTATTGTCTTGTTTTGTTTGTTTTCACAGGAGCAGGGCTACCCAAAAACAGTTGTACTGCTGAACAGTCCAGGTCAGCATGAGAGGAGTCAAACAATAGCTGTAATCCTAGGACACCCTGCTTTATAACTCTCAGACAAATCAATATGTCAGAGTCTCTTTTCCCAGGCAACTGCTGTGTCTTCCATATGTTTGGAAAATAGCCTTGTAAATTTTGTCACTTTCAGTAACTCTTTGAGCAAGTTAATTTCATTTTCATCTTTGGTCTTGTATATTTCATTTACTTCCTGCCTCATAGGGTCCTCTGTTTTTCTTCCAAGAGATCATGTTCCAGTTTGGAAAAGTGTCTCACAATAGGATATGATGTTTTAAATGAATCAGGGCAATGGAAGAATATTGAAGAATAAGAGCTTAATTGTTCATATACTAAAGAAATAGTAACAGCAGCATCTGCCAGTTTATAACTATTCTTGTTTCTGTTTTATTACTCTGTTGTCTGTTAATAAATCCACTCAGGACTTAGGAAAATTAAAGTGTTAGGATTCAAACCTGGGACAAATGACTGAATTACCTTATTAACATATCTAAATGGACCTCATGCCTGGTTCTCCTCATAAACCATTAGTCCCTACCTGTTTCAGGGCCCTCCTAGGTAACATACCTTGTCCCCCATCTTAAACTTCTCCAGCCCATGGGTAAGACTACCCTTTTCCCAGCCACCCCTCCCTATATAATCCAGACATTTTGGTTGCACACACTCTTTGCACCTTTGGGCCTCCTACATGCTGTACTTTGCTCTTCTCTGATGTTTATTTCTTCCCCTTCCTCCCTCTTCCCAAATGGCCGAGCTCAGTCTAGTCATGCCCATTCTGGAATTTTACAGATGTCTCTCCCTTTGTCTATGCTCTCTGAAATATCTACAATAAAGTTTCTCGTACCTAGGAGAAGTCCTGTTCCTTTCCTTTCTTTTTTTACTTTTTCTTTTCATTCAGTTGCTCCCAAAACCCAGGACCAGCCATGTTCCCTTTCTTTCATTTCCTATCCTTTTCTTTTTTTTTTTATTTATAAGTTAAATCCCCAAGTTTGCTCATTAATAAGTTAGATCTCCAGGTCCGCATTTCAACATCTTATTGTAATATACTTTCCTTTTTACCAAATTACAGTGCTCTACAAGTGATAGTGTCATATATTAAAGTGATTGATAAAATCAGTAGTTAAAACCCACAGCTATCATCTAGAAAGTTTCTTATCTTCATTAGAAGCCTAGAAAGGGCATTGCATATTTTATATTTCCCTATATTGTACCCTACATGAGTGTGTATTACATTTTTATTAAAAAAATTGTCTTCAATGACATGGTATGTTCATTTTATTTTTAAGCAAATACAATAGGTTAAACAATTAGTCAAACAAATTCTTCCCTTGTGTAAAATCCAAGCTTTTTAAAATACTCAAAGATTAGTTATGTTAGTCAATGAAGCCCAATCAAATTCTATTCTCATGCTGTTCTTATATTTGATCATACTTATATTTCCATCCATACCCTATATCTTCTCATCCCTCTAATTACCTTTTTACTCCTCTGTGTAAATATTAATTGTATCTGAAAAGATATTGTTAGATTCTACATTAAAAAAATCTTCCTTTCACAAGAGCCCTAAAGATATTTAATGAAGCTGAGAGGAAGTGGGTTTTAAATTCTTGTCATGATTGTCTTCCTCAAGAATCTGGGAAACTTTTTAAGCACAGTGGTGTATTCACGCAAATCAGACTGAATGGGAATGCTCTCTGTCTTGTTTCTTACCACCACACTACTTTAAATTCAGTTTGAAAACAGAACATATTGGTACTGACAAAAATAAGATATTATTATGCAGTTCTATCTTTTTAGGAAGAGTATGATTATTTTGGTACGCGCTAATAAAAGTTTCCCAAGTTGTTTTTGCTATAATGAATAAAAATGCATTTTCTCAAATGTTATTCACTTGTAGCTTAAGGGGAAGTTTCATAAGGAAAATGAAAAACTGAGGAAGAGTGGAAATAGAAAACTAAAACCATAGGTGTGTGTATGTGTGTATGCAGTGGCTATGCCTGTAATAACCTCAGACTGTATATCTGAAATAATCCAAGTTCTCTGACAATACACCCTCCTTCTTTAGATTTGTTTCTAGTGAAGCTTTGCTTGCCTTTCTGACTTCAAATCCCTCTACAACATGGATTCTCAAACTACCTAATGTGACTTTTTAATACAGTTCATGTTTTGATGACCCAACCATAAAATTATTTCATTGGTACTGTAATTTTGCTGCTATTATGAATCATAATGTAAATATCTGATATACAGAATATCTGATATGAACCCCTATATGGGCCACTGCTGTGGAATATTAGTTTAAAATATTTTACACTCATTTATGCTGTGGAATATTTGTTTACTGATGTAAAGATGTGTTTCCTCCTTTTACGCTGCATTTGTTTAACTCTGTAATTTTGTGATGCATTGCCTGCCTAAAACACCTGATTGGTCTCATAAAGAGATGAATGGTCAATAGTTAGGCAGAAAAGAGGGATAGATGGGACTGCAAGGAAGAGAGAATAAATAAGAAGGGAAATCTAGGCACCAAAGAAAGGAGGTATGAGAAAAGGGGCCAGCTACACAATTACACAAATAACCACTGTGTAAGACAGGAAGAAAGGTATATAGAATAGAGAAAGGTAAAGGCCCAGATACAAAAGGTATATGAAATAATTTAAGTTAGAAAAGCTGGCTATAAATAAGCCAAACTATGGTTGGGCATTCATCAGTAAGAATAAGCCTTCATGTATTTATTTGGGAGCTGGGTGGTGGGACCCCAAAGAGAAAAGAAAAACCTACAGATTGAGAAGCACTGTTTTACAGCATCTTGATTAAAGAATACTTTAGCAAAGCCCATTAGACCAGACATCAATAAACTGTCATGTCTGAGCACTTTGGATGTGTGGTGATGACTAATGTGTGAAATGTGTATGGGTGATTCAAATTTCTCACCTAACACTAGTTTGAATGTATTTGGTTCCTCCACAGCTCTCACTTTCATTTTAAGAACAGTGAGATCTATTTATAACTCATAGAATTCTACCCATGGAGCCCACGATATCAATTTTGGTTTACTATAGCTCATCTTCGAGAGTGTTTGCTTTAGAATATGTTCAGTTATTCAATTCAGTCACAGTTATGTAACTGTTTTCTAAAAAGAGAGAAATTACAAGTAGGCTGCAAAAATCATTAGAAGGTATATACTTTAGACACTAAATTGTTAAGAGATGACTCAGAAACACATTGGATATTATTATTGTTTGGATGTTATAAAATTTTAGTCAGTAACATATTATTTCCCCATTTGACCTAGATTTATTCATTTCTTTTTTTTAAATCAAGATCATTTTGAAATATATAGGTTGGTTTAATATAGCAGTTTTCATAATCCAAGGTCTTTTAGTAGCCCCCAAATTTAAAGACAACACAATAATATACATAATTCAGAATCTTCGTGTATTTTCCATCTTTATGTGGCTATTAACATTTTTTATTACTCTATTCATTTTTAGAGAATTTTTTACCCTTTTCTCTCTCAAGCCAACATATATACATATATATATATATGTATATATATATTTGATATTTCATTTATATATTATTTTTTCTCATAGATTATTTTTTTATTTAAAATTTTCTATCTCCTCCCTTCCTCCTCCCCCTTCCCTCCCCTCCCCTCCACACATACCCCCACTGCCTCCCTCTCCAGGCCAAGGAGCCATCAGGGTTCCCTACTCTATGTTAAGTCCAAGGTCTTCCCAACTCCCCCCAGGTCCAGGAAGGTGATCAACCAAGCTGAGAAGGCTCCCAAAGAGCCTGTCCATGCAGAAGAATCAAAGCCCAGCACCATTGTCCTTGGCTTCTCAGTCAGCCTCCACCGTCAGCCACATTCAGAGAGACGGGTTTGGTCGCATGATCCATCAGTCCCAATCCAACTGGAGTTGGTGATCTCCCATTAGTTCTGTCCCACCGTCTCCATGGGTGAACGCACTCCTCACGGTCCTGACTTTCTTTCTCATGTTCTCCATCCTTCTGCTCCTCATCAGGACCTTGGGAGCTCAGTCCAGTGCTCCAATGTGGGGCTCAGTCATTTTTTTCATCCATCGCCAGGTGGAGGTTCTTCTTATTATCTTCTCAAGGATCCCGAATTATAGGCTCGATGTCCTTTAATTATGGATAGAAACCTATTATGAGTGAGTACATCCCATGTTCATCTTTTTGGGTCTGGGTTACCTCACTCAGAATAGTGTTTTCTATTTCCATCCATTTGCATGCAAAATTCAAGATGTCATTGTTTTTTACAGCTGAGTAGTATTCTAACATGTATATAATTCCACAGTTTCTTCATCCATTCTTCCACTGAAGGGCATCTAAGTTGTTTCCAGGATCTGTCTATTACAAATAATGCTGCTATGAACATAGTTGAGCAAACGCTTTTGTAGTATGATTGGGCATCTCTTGGGTAAATTCCCAAGAGTGGAATTACTGGGTCCTGGGGTAGGTTGATCCCGCCACACTGCTTTCCAAAGTGGTTGCACAAGTGTGCATTCCCACCAGCAATGGATGAGTGTACCCCTTACCCCACAACCTCTCCAGCAAAGGTTATCATTGGTGTTTTTGATTTTAGCCAATCTGACAGGTGTAACATGGTATCTCAAAGTTGTTTTGATTTGCATTTCCCTGATAGCTAAGGAGGTTGAGCATGACCTTAAGTATCTTTTGGCCATTTGAACTTCTTCTGTTGAGAATTCTCTGTTCAGTTCAGTGCCCCATTTTTTAATTGGGTTAATTAGTATTTTAAAGTCTAGTCTCTTGAGTTCCTTATATAGAGATCAGACCTTTGTCAGTTGCAGGGTTAGTGAAGATCTTTTCCCAGTCAGTAGGCTGCCTTTGTGTCTTAGTGACAGTGTCCTTTGCTTTACAGAAGCTGTTAAGGCTTACATAATGGAGTACTACACAGCAGAAAAAAATCTTGAATTTTGCAGGAAAATGGATGGAGCTGGAAAACATTATTTGAGTGAAGTAACCCAGACACAGAAAGACAATTATCACATGTACTCACTCATTGGTGGTTATTAAACATAAAGCAAAGAAAATCAGCCCACAAGTGACAATACCAAAGAACTTAGACAACACTGATGACCTAGGAGAGACATACATAGATCTAATCTCCATGGGAAATAGAAAAAGACAAGATCTCCTGAGTAAATTGGGAGCATGGAGATCTTGGGTGAGGATTAAAGGGGAGAGACAGGGAGGGAAACAGAGAAAAATGTAGAGCTCAATAAAAATCAAATACAAGTATTAAAAAAGGAAATCTACATGGCCGACAGCACAAATGTAAGAAGAAAAAAGACCTTTTTAAGGCCCAATTTGTAGTTCAAAATTTCAGCAGTTTCATGTCTCATCACAAAAAACAAATTAGAAGCTCTAAAGCAGACCCCAGGAAGAAATGGATGAGCTCTTTCAAATGTTTTTAAGCTGCCTCTAAAAAGAGAGATAGATGGTGAGGTTGAAAAATGCCCAATTAGGAAAATTTATTGATTAACTTCATGTAAATATTTTCATTCTGGCGAATGTTGCTCTACCAAGTTATATTTTATTTTCTATCATTAGCCCGTGCAAATCAGTGGAGTTCATTTGTTCCCCTTTATCATTTCTTTTGCTCTTTTCTGTAAATAGAACTTTTTCTTATCAATGGTTATTTTTCTGTTTAGTTTTTAATATTCATAGAACAATTACTCAGTGCCTTTTGGAAGCCAGAGCTTGAACTAGTCACTGCTCATTTCTCTTTGAGGAAAAATAGAACAATGCTTTAAACGGTTATGAACTGTGCTGTATACAGAGAATCACTTGGAATATATTTTAAATTATACATCATTAATAATTGAGCCAGAAGAGTCATACCTGTAGGGCCCGGGTCTGCCCTTGTTCCTGGGGCTCACCTTGAGGACGGTTTCTGGTCAGAGGACTAAGCATCCTGTTTGTTCCTGTGCTCCCTCTGCCCCACCTGGTGATTTGCTGTAGGGCATTGTTGACTCTATTGTTGGTATGGTAATTTCCCACCTGCCTAGGTGGGAGTCCTTGTGCAGCAGTTAGATATGGTAATTTCCCACCTGCCTGGGTGGAATTCCTTGGGCAGGAGTGGGGTATATAAGATTTTCCCCAAGGCTAAATAAACGGCATTTGGCTGATCTCCTTTCGAATGACCCAGGTCTCTTTGTGTGTTCTTTCAATCTCCAGGCCCTTGACCGATTTGCGTAAGGCACAGTGGCGCGCGAACTGTACCAAGGGGGTAACACAGAATTGGGTGTTACAATACCCTTGCCTATGCTATAACACACACACACACACACACACACACACACACACACACACACTTTTTTCTCAGTCTAAATGCCTTATCATTGTACACATGCAGGTATTAGACATACTTGGCCAACACAATAGAAAACAATGAGCAGAATATAGCAGGGATACAGTCGAAAAGTACATCCCTAGTAAGGCGTCTTAGGGAGTATGGGTTTTTGTCTTGTTTTGTTTTGGGTTTTTGTTTGTTTGTTTTTAGTCTTAAATCTCAATGTCTGGTCTTACTGCCTAACCATCTATGCTATATGGAAATGAAAAAGTGTTCTTAGTTCTTCCCATCGATTTCTTCAGATACCACAAACACAAATTTATTATGCTGAAAATGATGAGACATGCTACTGCTTAGAATGAAATAGCTGTTGCTTTAATTTAGACTATTCTAGCAAAATACCAAGTAAGCTGTGTGGTTTAAACAGAATATATTCATTAATTATAGAGACTGGAAACACTGAGTCTTGGATACCTGAATGGTCAGTTTTAGAAACATAAAATTTTGAATTTGATGAGGACCATTTTCTTCTTATGTTATCATATGCTGGACAGAAAACAGAGTAACGTAACTCTCTTCTGTCTTTTAAGTTCATCAGTCCGAATCAAGAGATTTTCATTCCATAGTCACTTTACCTACTAAAGAAACTATCACATATGGTCAAGATTTCAACACATTTTCTTCATCTATAGCCCCACATTGGAGCACCGGACTAAGCTCCCAAGGTCCTGATGAGGAGCAGAAGGAGAGAGAACATGAGAAAGAAAGTCAGGACCGTGAGGGAACCTCCAACTGGTGATAGATGAAGAAAATGACTGAGCCCCACATTGGAGCACTGGACTGAACTCCCAAGGTCCTGATGAGGAGCAGAAGGAGAGAGAACATGAGAAAGAAAGTCAGGAACGTGAGGGGTGCGTTCACTCATGGAGACAGTGGGACAGAACTAATGGGAGATCACCAACTCCAGTTGGAATGGGACTGATGGATCATGCGACCAAACCCATCTCTCTGAATGTGGCCAACAGTGGGGGCTGACTGAGAAGCAAAGGACAATGGCGCTGGGCTCTGATTCTTCTGCATGGACGGGCTCTGTGGGAGCCTTCTCAGCTTGGTCGATCACCTTCCTAGACCTGGGGGGAGTTGGGAGGACCTTGGTCTTAGCATAGAGTAGGGAACCCTGATGGCTCCTTGGCCTTGAGAGGGAGGGAGGGGAGGTATGGGTGGAGGGGAGGGGAGGGAAGGGGGAGAAGGAGGGGAGGGAAGGGAGAGGAGGAGGGGAGGGAAGGGGGAGGAGGAGGGGAGGAGATGGAAATTTTTAAATATAAAAAAATAAACCATGAGAAAAAAAAAAAGATTTCAACACATGAATCTGTAATGGGAGGTGAAAGGTTAATAACCCGAAAGCCTCGGATGGGCTGAGAAACTCTGCACAGGAAACCTGACTCCCTGATTAACTCCTGGAAGTGGTCAGGATCAGGGACTCTTCTGATGAGATCACCTTACCAACTTACATTGCTACTTACCACTTTGAGATTGCAGGAAACTGACCTGCAGATGAAATTTTCCTTCTTCAAATTCCCTTTTCACACCATAAACATTGAAGCCCTCTGTAGCGTGGGTGCACAGTCTCCACTCCCACAGAGAGACTGCTGCCCTTCATTGTTCTGGTTAAAGAGCAGTCTGCTCCTGAAGAGGTCGGCCTCCTCTTTGATTTTCAGATCACCCCCATCCATCCTGATCTAATAGGAGAGACACACATCCACCACAAATATCGTAGTCTTCTGCCTATCACAGATGCTTGAATTTCCACTGTTTAATATTGAACATTTAAATATGAAATATTCTCCTCTTTTGTGAATATTTATACATTACCCATACACTTGAGAGGGAAGAATTCAATGAGAAAATGGGCAAGGTAAGAAATATACTACAATTGCTTAAAGCATCAAGGTACCATTAATAATTGGATTCCAAATATCTACAATACTTTTGTTTCAAAACCAGTAGACAACTCAAACTCTCAACTGTTCACTGTTTCTGTGTTCTTAAGTCAGCATTCATCTCACAGACTATAAAACTGTCAGCGTTTCTTCTTCCAGAAGCCACACAGTCTCTTTCCTACTCCAGATTCACCTTTCCAATTTAGCATTGCATGGTTCTGTATTGAGGTATTCTTGGGAAGAAACTCCACTGTCACTTTAAGTATTTCTATGTTGCCAGTTTTCAAAACACCCAGAAAACTGGCAAAAGGGTAGCTCAGGAGAACAGTGTGATTACCTTGTTCAAAGCCCTCATTTCAATTATTAGTATAAGGAAACTGAAAATAATGATACAAAATTGTGACTAAAACCATCATTTAATGACACTCTTCAAAATGCATACATTTATATGTGTATATGGGAATATATATGTGTGTGTATACATGTATGTGTGTATATATATTTGTGTACATAAGATATATATATATATGTGTGTGTGTGTGTGTGTATTTGTGCCTCTTTTTCCAAAAAGAGAAGTCATTAATATCATAAGATTTTAATATTGGGAATACGATAAATAAAATTTCTTCTGATTTCTTCCTTCTCAGTCTTACTTTCCCATTCCATCCATTTTCTATTCCTGCCTCTCAGTCTCTTCCTTTCCATAGTATGTATGGAGTTCTTTTTAAATATACGCTTAATTCTCTGTGCGGTTGTTATATAGTGGTTCTTTAGAGATGTTACTGTTTCTTTGTCACATTGATTGCTTCCTGAAACACTCAGTATGCACTTGGCCTACCACTCACTCCTCGTCTCCTCTCCCCCTTCTTCCCTGTTCCATCCCTCTGTCTAAATCTCCACAACTGACTGGCAAATGTGATGCATCTTGTGCCCATGAAACACTGTCAGATAGAACTACAGCTGTATTTTTCCCACATTATGGTTTTGACCAGTCATACATAAGGCTCATATGATTCTGTGCAGTAGTATGCATTCTTTTCTCGGAACTTCTATTATTTCAAATAATAATAACATGGTTGTCAAATTCTTTTCTATAAAAGACAAGTCTAGACTATGAATCACTCTCAAGTACATAATACACATTTTAAAGATAAATTAGAAAATATGTGCCCATAAAGAAGGCTTTGAAATCATGGTAAAAATTATGGCAAGTAAAGAGTAAACTTTTTGTCTACATTTAGGCCTTGGATGCACTTAAAGTTTATACACTGGTATAAACATTCCACTACTACTCACATGCTAACATTTGTATGAACACACCACAGTTACTATATAGATAAAAGTGCTCATCGTTGAGGTCTGTTTGTAGCCCCACTCAACCTTTATGCTAATTTTATTGCACTTTTAGTTATAAACTGATATAACCTCTCACGTACAAAACCACTTTCATGCCAAAAAAATCACAACATTATCAAAGGTCTTATTTTTTATGTTGGTCATTTTCTTATATCTCTCCCAGCCTAAGCCTTAGAGAAGAACTAATGTCCATATATCATATGTGACATTTTCACTAGAGAGGCGATGATGGAAAAGGGACATGTAAAGGAGGGCCTCATCATACTCCTCTGTGGTTATTCTTGTAAAAGGTTAGAGACACATTTAGATCCTTAAGCCCTAGATTTCATTTTTAATAAAAGCATTCTTTCCCTGTGACCTTTCTTTTTTACTGGGAGAAGCCAATGCTAAGTTTGACAGTTCAGTTCACCTTACTACTTGACTTTTAAGTAAGAACTGAAAGTCTATCAGAGGCTGACTTTTTTATTCTTGAGACTGTAGAGGTGTATTTATTAACACTGGCATTCTTCTGCCTAAGACTTGAAAGGAATTTCAGCAGTTTTAAAAGGGCTGGATTGTGAGTAGAACAAAAACAGGAATGCCATTTGGACAAATACTTGTTATCTATATTCTCACTTGCCACTTTCATGAAAGCCTATGAGTGTAAACAATGTAAGTGTGTGATAAAAATCACTGTTTTGGAAGGTCCCATATACTTGATAAACATGTAGAAACCAACTGGGTACTCAACCTGAGACTTTATCACAGCTAAAGAACTTTCATAGTGCTGCAAGTGGCTATGCACACTGCAGGAAAAGAATGATGAGCAGTCTTACCCAGTTGTGAGCCCCATTCACTACAGTAATGATGAGCCTAGTAACACATGCTCACTAGGGCAAAGATTGCATGAACATCATGAAAGCAATCAAAAGACTTCTGCATGGATAAGTCCTTCTTCACAGCATGAAACATATACCTGGCACAGTTATTGCGCTAAGAAAATATGGCTAAGCATATCATAGATTCTAGGAGAGAGCCTACTACTTATTCTGCTAAATTAACACAGTATTAAAAGAATTAGTAATAAAATATCACTGTATCCATAGATTAATACATATCTCAACCCTTATCAGAGAAGCTTCTTCTTGTAGTCAATGGAGATTAACACAGAATTTTAAAAAGTGAAATGAACTCATTTTATTAAAACAGTTATTCCATTGTGGAGATTTGAAATGGATATTGGTAGATATTATACACAGTGTGACTCATTACTAGTGCTTGGAGAGATGGATATTCTCGTTCATCAGTTTACTTCTCGGGACTTCATGAGATATTCGTTCTTGTCCCATTTTCCCCACAAATTGCATAAAAACTTCAAATACTATCTCAAATACTGTATTCTTCCTCAGTTATCTAACCATAGCTTGCTGTGTGTGTATTATGCATATATTTATATTTGTGAACCCATGTATACAGGTGTGCACACTTGTGTTCATATGTGTATAGAAGCCAGCGGACAATTACTGGTATCTTTTCCTACTGTTCTCAACCTTATTATTTTAAGAGGGGGGGTTGTTGTTGGTTTATAAAGTGCCAAAATAATTTTCTTTTATAATAAATAATTAAATAAGAACAAGTCAGAGAGACATCCATGCTAGAAAATCTGTGCAGCCTACAATCATGCTTGAGAGAGGAAGACAAAAAAGGCATGAAGGGAGGGAAAGGAAAAGTCCACCTTTCCTAGAATGTTTGAGAAAAGAAAGTTTCTTCTTCACCCAAGAAACAAGGCATGGACTTCCTGTCTTGTGGTGAACTTAATTTTTGAGTTGTAAAACCATGCTCTTGGCTGAATCCTAATTCTGTCCAAATCCAAGGGGCCAGAAAAACCCCAGCTTGCAAGAGTTCAGATAGAAAACCAATCAACCAACCAGCGAACCAACCAACCGTGAAGTTTAAAATAGTCATGTGACCTTCCCACACAACAAGTTTGCTTTAGTGCTGGTATGAATGAGATGCTCATATGGACACCAAGGACATCAGGCTTCATGTAATATGACTTCTATTCTGCTATGCATCATCATTAATTGCCATGTAGAGAGGATCAGGGCTTTAGGAATTTTTTAAAAAGTTTTTTATTCATTTTACATACCAACTGCAGTTGCCCTCCTATCCCTCCTATCCACCCTCTCCCACCTAATTTCCCCCATGCCCTATCCACTCCTCAGAGAGGGTAAAGCATCCCATGAGAAGTCAATAAAGACTGGCATATTAAGCTGAGGCAGGACCTAGGAACTCTCTTCCTGTGTCATGGCTGAGCATGGTATCTCATCATAGGGAATGGAATTAAAAATGTTGGTTCATGGATCAGGGATAAATCCTAGACTCACTGCCAGTGGCCCCACAAAAAGACCAAGTCACGCAACTGTCACCCAATTCAGAGGGTAGGTTTGGTCCCTTGCAGGCTCCACAGATGTCAGTCAAGAGTCCACCAGCTTGGCTTAGTTGTCTCCATGGGTTTCCCCATAATGATCTCAATCCCATCCTTGCTCCTATAATCCCTCCTCCCTCTTTTTGACTGGACTTCAGGATGGTGACCCAGTGCTTGATTCTGTATCTCTGCATCTCCTTCCATCACTTACTGGATGATGGTTCTCTGATGACAATTTGGGGAGTTATTAGTCTAACTACAGGAGAAGGTCAGTTCAGACACCTTCTTCACTATTGCTAGGAGAATTAGCTGGGGTCATTCTTGTGGATCCCTGAATGTTTTCCTAACTTCAGCCTTTTTTCTAACCCTATAATGGCTTCCTCTATTAAGATATCACATTCATTGCTCTCCCTCTTTTCCCATCCCCCAACTTGACCATCCTGTTCCCTCATATTCTTTTTCCCCTTCTCTTCCCCTCCCACACACTCCCAGTTTACCCAGGAAACTTATTTATTTCCCTTTCCCAGGGCAGCCCATGCATGTTCCTCTTACAGGGCCCCTTGTTACATAGCTTCTCTGAGTTGTGGCACATTAATTCTTTGCTTTACATCTAATATCTACTTATGAGTCAGTAAGTACACAAAGTTTTTGACTTTCTGGGTCTGTATTACATCACTGCACATGATTTTGTTCTACTTCTATCCATTTGCCTGCAAATTTCATGATGTCATTTTGTTTTTACCACTATTACTACATTGTGTAAATGTACCACACTTTCTTTATCCGTTCTTCAGTTGAGGGGTTTCTAGGTTATTTCCAGGTTATAGTTATTATGAATAATGATGTTTGAACATAGTTGAGCATGTGTCCTTGTGGTATCATTGAGGATCTTTGGGTTTATGCCCAAGAGTGGTATTATTAGTCTTGAGGTAGATTGATTCCCAATTTTCTGAAACTACCATACTTACTTTCAACGTGGCTATACAAGTTTATACTTACTCCAGTAGTGGAGGAGTGCTTCCCATCCTCCACATCTTTAACATAAGTTGTCATCAGTGTTTTTGATCTTACGTATTCTGACAAGTATAAGACGGTATCTCAGAATCATTTTAATTTGCAAATTCCTAATGATGAAGGATGTTGAGGAATTCCTTCAATGTCTTTCAGTCATTTGAGATTATTCTGCTGAGAATTCTCTTCTTAGATCTGTACTCCATTTTCTTGCTTTTTTTTTGAGACAGGCTTTTTCTGTGTAACAGCCTTGAAACTAGGTCTGTAGACCAGGTTGGCCTTGACCTTACAGAGATCTGTCCGCATCTGTGGCCCAAGTGCTGGAATTAAAGGTGTGTGACAACACTGCCCATTTTTTAATTGAATTGTTAGACATTTTGATGTCTAGTTTTGTGAAATTTTCTATATTTTGGAGATCAGTAAAAATAGCAGTCTTACCAAAAGCAATTTATAGATTCAATGCAATCCCCATCAAAATTCCTACACAAATCTTCACAGACTTTAGAAGTTAAATACTCAACTTTATATGGAAAAACAAAACAAAACAAAATAACAACAACAACAGCAACGAAACAGAATCACCAAAACAATCCTGTACAGTAAAGGATCTTCAGGCAGCATCGCCATCTCTGACTTCAAGACATCCTATTGAGCTATAGTAATATAAATAGCTAGGTACTGGCACAAAAACAGACATGTGGATCATCGGAATCAACTTGAAGGTCCTGACATTAATCCACACACATGTAAACTCCTGATTTTTAACAGAGAAGCCAAAATTTTATAATGGAAAAAAGAAAGCATCTTCAACAAATGTTACTGGCATAACTGGAGGTCGACAAGTAGAAGATTGCAAATAGATCCATATCTATCCCCATGCATAGAAGTTAAGTCCAAATGGATCAAAGACCAATATAAATCCAGCCACATTGAACCTTATAGAAGAAAATGTGGCAATTAGCTTTGAATGCATTGGCACAGGAGACTACTTCCTAAATATAAAAGCAGTACTACAGACACTGAGAGCAAGAATTAATAAATCGAATGTCCTGAAAATAAGAAGTTTCTAAAAGACAAAGGACATGGTAAATAAAACAAAACTGCATACAGAATGGGAAAATATCTTCAACAACCTTAACCTTATTTTTGAGAGAATATTTCTCACTGAACTTGGGCCACTTACTGATTCAGTAAGAATACCCACTAGACAGCCCAAGATATCTTTATCTCTCTGCCTCTCCAGCAATATTCATACAGGTATGCATTATCAGGCCGAGCATTTTTGTAAGTGCTAGGGATTTGACTTCAGGTTTTCATATTTTTCCACTTTACTGACAGAATTCTCTCCAGTACTTAATAGATTGTTTATCTTTAAATTTAAATATCTAGTCCATGTCTTAGTATGACTTTATTGAGGTCCAGAGTAAATGACAGTTTGATTTAGATACAGACACTATTTTCCTTCACTAGCTTTCTAGTTATTTGGGGGATTAATGTTATCTTTCTCACTGGATGAATAACTCAGAGAGTGAGTGATTTAGTCCCGTGGAATCTCTTCTGTCTTCTGAAAGTTCTAACTATGTACCGGCAGGCTGGCTCTTTTCTCTAGATTTGACTATTGAGCAATCACTGCCTCTTATTCATCTTTGCCTGCCTTAATATCACGTGTGTATATTTCATTAGAAGTCAAAAATCATGAGAATCCTAAGCAAACAATGAGTGCTATGTCTTATCTTTGCATAAGAAAACTGAGAGAATCACCTGAAAGCTATGTTTGGCGATAGCAGCTGCTAAGAGTATGGTCCTTGTCCTTTGCCACTACAATGATTTATACATATTTACTGTAAATCATTCTTAGTCATAATAAACTTTATTCAGGTTTTAGCAGGATCCTTAAAATATAAATAAATATAAACTCTCCCAAAATCACGGGGCACACAGAGGAAGTTATGCTTGTCTTAAAACATCTCAGGTTGATCTTCCTTTGCCAGAGGAAATGTAAAAAGTTAATTTTCTGTTATATTTTGTATATTTTGTTGGGAATAAAATTATTCTTTCTGAAAAATAAGGAAGCAAAATTTTAAAGGATTTTTAGCTGTATGCAAAATTGACTTTAGATAACCTTTTCCCCAATAGTTGCAAGCATTTTATTGCTAATACTTCAAACAAGATGGATATTTAATCTGTGAAGAGAATGATGCCACACTTTGAGTCCATTTCCTTTCCGTATCTGCTAAGTCCCTCAAGGAGAAAGAAAAGGGCTTTCTCATTTGTAAATGATTTGACTTTATTCAATCTGATTATTAGTATTTCCCTACTTCTTCTGGCTGCCTTGAGCACAAAGGAATATGTCAGTGTATCTTTGAACTAACAGCTGGAGACTTCAGATTTTCAATATAATTCATATACCAAAACAAACAAGGAATCGGGTCTTACCCTCACTTAAAAGTTCAAAGATTAAGGTAGAAAACAGGTGACCATAACAACTGGCTTTTCAGGGTATTGAACCTGCACTGAGTTAAGAACTTTAAAGGTTGTCAAATAATAAGAGTCTAAGGGGAAAAGACTCAATAAAAACCTTCTAATAAAATCTGGCCAAAGAGAGATGATGTGGACAAGGTCAGGGACGTGAAGAGATGAGTGACAGGAAACAGGCTCCCTGGGCCACAGGACCAGAGTGAAGAGAGAGAATGTTCACTATGGCTGCTCTTCAGGTGTTAAAATGCAAAAAAAAAAAAAAAAAAAAAAAAATCAATGTGAAAAACATGTTTGACAGAAATTTATAACAAACTTCATGTATATCTTCTGTGTATATATTTTTAGTTAGTTGAACACTTCTTTTTCAAAACCTCCAGAACAATGTCATTGCTGCCCATTATTTTCCTGCACACTATGGTAAATTCTTTGACGTTTTGGGAAATTAGACTTAGAATCTCACACAAATTAGGCAAACATTCAAGCATTGAGTCTTATCTCCAAACTTCTTTCCTCTTCAAATTAATTTTTTTTATTCAGTCCTTTATACACTCAGCTAGTCAGTCAGTCACTTTGTTTTTGCTTGAATGACTTGTATACATATGAAGGCAATAGTAGGACCTCAGGTATTCTGCTCTATTACTCTCAAAATCCTTCTCTTTGCAACATGGTGTTTCTCTGAGCTTGAAGTTCCCCATTTTACTTGGATGGCTAATTAGAGAACTTCTAAGAACAAACTGTCTCTGGTGTTCTGGTCTGTGAAGTCCTTCTGTATATGTGTTGCTTTTATTGGTTAATAAAGAAGCTGTTTTTGGCCAATAGCTTAACATAATATAGCCAGGCTGGATATATAAGATACACACACACACACACACACACACACACACACACACACACACATATATATATATATATATATATATATAGAGAGAGAGAGAGAGAGTAGGTGGAATCAAAGAGATGCCATATAGCCACCAGAAGAGAACGATGCAAGCTACTAGATGGAACCTTGCCTTGCCTGTAGGTCACGAGCCTTGCAGTAAAATATAAAATAATAGAAATGGGTTAGTTTTAGATGTAAGAGCTAGATAGCAATACACTTAAGCTATCAGCCAAACAGTATTGCAAATAATATAGTTTCTAATTGATTATTTTGAGTCAGGGGGTTTAGGAAATGAACAAGAGGCCTCCTACTCTATGTCTCCATGTCTGTTTCTCAGGTGGCGCTGGGAACTTGAATATGGGTTCACATATGTTCTTGTGGAGCCCTTTTGTCAGCCATTCTACTGCTTTTTTATTTGACAGGATGCTCATTCAATTGCCCAGGCTGGCCGTAAAATCATTTTGCATCCCAGTAAGTTCTGTTTCTGTGCCAATGTTTACTACGATTTTGTAGCAGAAATTTAGATTAGTTACTTTGATACAATGATATATGTAAATTTCTCATGTTTGTTTTGAATGTGTGTGTGTGTGTGTGTGTGTGTGTGTGTGTGTGTGTTATCACATAAGTGACTCAGTTTCTACCTGGAATCTATTCTGACTTATAAGTCATTTGAGTACAAATATGTGTTTCTGTCTTAATTTCTTTTTTCTGCCATTTTCTTAGCACCATGACCCCCTCCAGATATCCAGGATGATACATGGGAGCAGGCTCTAATAAGTGACACCAACATGAGGCCCAGTGGGGGATTTTTGTGAAGGGCACTGTGGGCCAAAAGAGCGAGAAGTGGAACTGTGGTAAATTTATCTGGGAACTGCATAATGTAATAAATAATATAGATAGATAGATAGATAGATAGATAGATAGATAGATAGATAGATAGATAGATAGATAGATAGAGGAACTAAGGAAGGGTAACAACAATTTTTTCATTTTTTGAAATGTGTAAAGGATATGTGCCTCTGGCTCCCTGCAGAAGGAACTGTAAATCCAGAGATTTAGAAAAGTGTAAGTGAATGATGATTCTTTGTCTTGGTCTGTTTTGACTGTTAGTATTTTACTGTTCTGTTTTATGTGTTCATGTCTCTGAAAAACTTACGTGGTACTGGTACCTAGTTGTCTGTAATTGCTGTGTGTCTCTGTCTATTAACCGCTTTTGTTATCCTAGAGGACATGAGGCAAGTAGCCTCTGTCTCTATCCCCTTTAATGTTTTTATGGGATAATCTGTTCCAGGACTTTGAGTCCCAAAAGGAAAAACTTCTCAAAGGAGAAGCATGGCAAGAGCCACCTCCCTTGGTTGTTCTCTGGCTCACAGCTAGTCATTGGCTCCTACAGATGGTTGGGGTGAGCAAGCTCAGTTGGGCAGGCAGGAGACTACTGGGAGACATGCTCAGGAAAACAGGGCAGTGGAGAATTGACTTCCTACAGTTCCAAAAGTAGGGGAACATGAAACAGATTATCTGAGAGTGAGGCCAAAGAAGTTAACTTTTATTTTTTGAAACACTGGCAGCCAAGAATACACCCATGCCTGCCTACCAACACTGTTCCTCCTCCTTTCCTTTCAAAGCTAAATTCTTCTTCAATGAGATAACAAGTCAATGTCTCTTCTGCTGGCCATCACCTCCCCACCTTAACCCTTTACTGTCTTGATACTACTTGAAAAAATGTTGAATTACCTACCTCTAAACTTTGGAACACCTTGACTTTAAAATAAAAGTCAAAGGTATATTATTTTGGGGAAAATATATGGTTTTTAGCCATTTGGATTTAATGGGTAACAAACACTTGTTATAATTTAAGGAAATTTGGTACAAATTATATTTGATTAAGGTAAAGAAAATTGCTGGTAGTCTCAAATGTTTCATATAATTACAAGTTTTTATGTTAGTGCAAATTTAAGTTATTATTGTGATATACACACATATATGTGTGTATATATATATGTATATATATATAATATTTCTGCTCTTGTTTAAAATGTTATATCTATACGATGTTCTAGACTATTGGAGAAATCATAATAAAAGACTTTGATGTAAATTTGCATGTTGTCTCGGAAGTGAGATGAAAGACAAAAAAATTCAAAAGACTGGAATAATAAGAGGAAAAGAAAAAAGAATATTGTCTATAACTGGCTAAACAAGAGAAGAAAAGATAGAGAGAGCCAGAACTGAGGATACATGGGAAGTTGTAGAAGGTTAGAGGAGATATGAACAATAATAAGTTTAAAGGAAAACTATAAAATATGCTATATATTTAACCATGAGATGTTAATTCTGGTTGGTTTTCTTCATTAAAAAGCTGGTGATTCTTCACTGCAAAATATTTATGATAAAAATGAGGTCATGCTTTTTAAAGGTAAAAGGAGGAAGGAGCTTCTATATACAAGTTAAAAATTAATCATCATATTTCAACCTTCAGGTTTATACAGTTCTATATGATTGGCCTACTATAAATGACAAGGCTAAAGCTCTTAGCTATTCAGACTTTGGTTGAAAAGTTCATAGTTCTTAAAAAAGACTCACAACATCACATCTGTGGTCTGTAAATAAAAATTTCAGTCTACTTGCACCAATAATGGCTATAAATAGAAAAATGCTTATAAACAAATATATATATATATATATGCATATATATATATATATATATATTTTTTTCTAAAGATCTAAGGACATAAAAATTCAAATTATGATAAGAGGATGACAAAAATATGTTTTATAATGCAAGTTTTAGGCAACTGGGTACATAAAGTCTTAATTGTTTGGGTCTAAAAGTTTCAAATGAGTTCATAAATTTTAACTTCTGCTCCTAGTTTGTACCTTTTTTTGACCTATTTCTACTTGGTTAACAAACACATCTGAGCATCAGTTGCTGATAATCACTCACTTCAAATGATTATGAGTCCTGTACTTGCTGAAGGCTGATATGGACCAATCCAGCCAATGTAAATGCGGTATTTCAGCTGGTCAATGAACCAGATGCTTTTAGGTTTCCTCATTGCCTATTACAAACATCCTAGCCTTCAGAAACCCTAAGGTAATGTCCTAAAATAAACAGAAAGTAATTATAGAAATGAATACATTGTCCTTAATTGTTTACTTTGTTTTGCAGAAGACTTTAAATTTCATAAAATTGTTTTGTCCCTCATCATTATTTTCTGAGTGACTAGAGTCTTATTTAGAAAGTCCTTGCCTTTACCTATGTCTCAAAGTGTATAATCTTTTTTTTTTCTTTTTCTTTTTTTTTTGGTGCTTGTGCCAAGTCACAGGACTGAGAGAAGCCACTTGAGACTTGAGGAACCCTCCACCTGCTAAGGGGGGTTAGAAGCCTGTGTGGGAGTCAAAACTCCACTTTGAACTTTCTGTCTGACTTTAGTCAGGTCAGTAGACCTCTTTGAGTCTTGATGGCATCTGTACCATTGAGTTGATACTGGATTACCTATAAGCCTCCTTTAGCGGTAAGCTATGTATGCATCTGCACCACCACCACCAACAACAAAAAAAGATTTTAGCTATGGGACAAAAGGGGTCAACTTTGAAAGATTCCCAATATTTGGGGAACCAAAGATCTCTGCCCTGCTGATTCCTTTATGTGAACCCCATAAGAAGAGTTTATTTTCAAAGGAATTTCAATTCTTATATTATGGTCCTATGGCCCTGTGTGCTGAAGATGGATGGTGTACTGATAAGAATAACTTTGGGTGACTATCCAGGCAGTGTGATGTCTCTGTCAATTCTAGAGTTTTGGAAATTGCTTCACTGTAATTCCTGTTAACTTAGCTAATATTATAACCTTCTGGGGTCTTTAAAGAGTAGAAGAAAGTTATAATTTTCACTAGTTACGATAAATGATCAATTAGATATAAAACTTTAGACTCATGAAGGTAGGATAGATGATAGTATTTTCCTTAATTTGTCAAATATAAATATACTAAATATTGTAACTATAATTCTTACTTGATATCTGTTTTGTTATATGTAATTTTACTATGTTAAAGGTAAAACTTTCCTTTTCATTTTGACAGAAAGGGGAGGTAATGTGAGATTCCCATCTCTAAGCTGTGAATATATTTTACTACCATTTGTTAATAAAAAAGCTGATTCAGTCTATAGCAGGGCAGATCATAGCATGGCAGAATAAGATATAGAGAGAGAGTAGGTGGAGTCAAAGTGATGCCATATAGCCACCAAAGGAGTCAGATGCCCCAGAACCTTACCTGTAAACCAGCCTCGGGGTAAAATATAAAATAATAGGAATGGGTTATTTTAAGATGTAAAAACTAGCTAGAAATATGCATGAGCTAATGGGACAAGCAGTGTTGTAATTAATACAGTTTCCATGTGATTATTTTAGATCTCAGCAGCCAGGAAATGTACAAGTGGCCTCCACCTACAAATCCCTACGCAATAAGATTGATATTAACAAGGGTCAGGGTAAGAGAAAATTTAGCAAAGTCTCCTTTTTTCATGTCCTTTAATCTAGTCTGCCCCCAGTAAGAATGGCCCAGACTCTTGGTGTGTCTTCTTTATTCTAATAATCTGATTAAGAAAGTCCTCCACAGGAGTGCCAACTCTTTGGGTTTTATTTGATTCCAGATGTAATCAAGTTGATAACCAAGATTATCCTGTATAGTATATATAGTTTAATAAATATCTACTCTTCTAATATATGACCAGGGGATATTTACTGTCTTTAATTTATGATTTTAGCTATTAAAAGTCTTCATTACAGGTGGTTTTTACTGCCTTGGTGAGATTTACTTGAGTACTGGATTTTCCTCCTGGGTGACAATCATGGGTAGAGTTATTTTCCTGATTTCCTTACATATTTTTTCTTTGTTCATTCTTTTTTTCAGGGCTATAAAATTTTCTTATATTTATTTTTCTATTTTTTAACTTTTTGAGAACTTCACACACTCATAATTCATTTGATTAAATCTATCCTCTATCCCCACTCCCTTTGCCCAAACCACTTTCCTTCAGAGAGAGAGAGAGAGAAAGAGACAGACAGAGAGAGAGAGAAACAGAGACAGAGACAGTCAGAGAGACAGAGAGGCAGAGAGAGTGAGAGAGAAAGAAAGAGAGAAACAGATGAAGAGATAGTGAGCCCAAAAGAGAGAGATGGATGGGAGAAAGAGGAAGAAAAGAAGAAGGAGTAGGCAGGATTCACGTTTAAAGGGAAGGGGCTCAGGCCACACAGCAGGTAAGGGTAGAGAAAAATGCAGGGCAGAGAAAAAGTGGTACTCTGCCATGTCCCCAAGGCGGAGGGCCAGGTGTGCCTGGATACTAATACAACCCTAATCAGAGAAGCTTCTTCCTGTGGAATTAGCACAAAGTCCTTCAACTGAACAATGAAAAGAATGAGAGACTTTGAAGAACTCAGTTCTAAGTGAAATGTCTTCATTAAACTCCTCCGCCATTTAAGTTTCTTATGGTATTAGAGGTGGAAACATTATAAGATACAGAGCTGTTAGATGATTCAAAGGACATTGTCTTCAAGAAACAACAGAATTGGCATTTGCATGAATTCACAGATGCTGTGAAGCAAACATAGTTTCAAGATGGACAGAATCCAAACTTGAGGGTTCCTACTAAATTGAGATGGTGTTCATACTAAACAAGAAGTTACTTGCAAGTAGTACTATTCAGGAAAGGGAAAAGCAACTTTCTACATTGGAGTCACTGGGTATGTCACCCACTCTAGAGTGGCAGGTCCCTTGCTCAGGATTAGGTGGTCAATACAAAACCAACTCTATGGTTCTATCATTGTGTAGTTGCTTTTTTGTGGGCTTTTTTCCATGTTGTTCTTTTTTGTCTTAATAAAAATTTTCTTTTTTATTTTCATTCTGGTTTTGTTCTGAGAGAGAGAAAGAAAGAAAGAAAGAGAGAGAGAGAGAGAGAGAGAGAGAGAAAGAGTGAGCGAGCGAGCAAGAGAGAGAGAGAGAGAGAGAGAGAGAGAGAGAGAGAGAGAGAGAGAGAGAGAGGGAGGGGGGATTCAGTTGAATACTGAGAATCTGGAAGAGCTTGGGGAGGGAAAATATCATCAAAACAAATCATATGAAAAAGTTAAATAAAAAGAGAAGAAACTCTCCATGACATACTACCATTAAAGCATATTAAAAAGGAAAAATGTATTCAAAATTACAAGACAGTAAGGTCAAGTAATTTATAAAGGCCAGTCCATCAGAATAATTACTGGTAATTTGACTAAAAAATTTTAAAGCCAGAATAAAAGGAAATGTGCATTCTAAATTCTGAAAAAAATTACTGTCAACCCAGTCTATTATATACAACAAAGACATCTATTAAAATTAGAAAAATAAAACCCATCTACATTAAAAAAAATCTTAAAAGTAATTATGGACACTAAAGCAGTATTGTAGAGGATACTGTGAGAAATACGTCAACATATGAAGAAAGACCTGCATAACTAAGTGGGCACATGGAATAAATATATACTATCAGGACATTTAAACAAAAAGAAGTCAAACTTTTGTTATTTTGGTGCCCTGTAAAACCCCTTTAGCCAGAAATTCTATAAGATGAACTTCATTCCTGGAAAAGTGGTTTTTACTTGGAGGCATAAGATATTTATTTGGGGCCTTGTCTATTCTATTACATTGTGACTCCATTTATTTTCTTGCATGTGTGTATAACTTTTAGGAAGCATCTACAATAGCAGGTTTACTTATGACTTGTCAAAAGACCCTTGATATTAGTTGTTATTCTTCATATTTCCTCCCATTTGACTACCCCTTTAATTATTCTACTCCAGTTTCAAACTTATCTCTGCATTATTGTATACCATATTAGTTTGACTTCCATGATAGGTGTCATACTCCCTCCTGTATATTTAGAAATATTGAACCTCTGTAGTATTTGTATTAAAGCACATATATCTAAATATGTAAAGCTTAAAAGCTAACATCAATGTATGAAAAAAATGAATTGTTTGCTTTTTCCTCAATCAGGACTACTGTTTCTAAATTTATCTGTTTACATCAAATGTACAATTTTAGTAAGAGTTGACTAATATTACATTGTGTAAATGTAGCATATTTTAATTATCTATTAATTGGTTGATGGATATCTAATTAGGTTTTTAATATCTGCCTGTTATAAAGAGAGCAGCAGAGAACATATATAAGCAAACATCTCTGTAGTAGTACTTTGGGTATATGCCCAAGAATGGTAAAGCTGGATCTTTTTCTAGATATGCTTTCAGCTTTTTGCAGAGCCTTCACACCAATTTCCATAAGGCAATATCAATTTTACACTTCCACCAGCAATGAAGAAGTGTTTCCTTTTCCTCACATCCTTGACAGCATGTTGCGTCATTTGCTTCATTAATCTTGATCATTCTGAATATGATAAAGTTAAATCTCAGCTTGCTTTTTTTTCTGGTGGATAAGGAAGTTGAAGCTTTATTTGTTTCTGAGTCTTTTGTAGGCTATCATTTATTTGAATGATTGTGTCCTTTGCTTCATGAAATCTCATTTATTTATTATTGCTCTGAAAGCCTATGGAGACCCTGTTATGAAAGTCCTTTTCTGTGCCATCAGCTTAAAATTCATGCCTTATTTTCTCCTCTGTAAGGTTTAGAGTATGTAATTATATGTTAGGTCCTTTATCCATTCGGAGTAGAGTTTTGTGCATGATGATAAATATGAATCTCTTTTCATTGACCAGTACCATTTGTTGAAGAGTCTATCTGTTTTTTGGTGCATATTTTTTTTTACTTTTACTTCTTTGTCAAAATTTAGTGTAACTTTGTAATATAAATTGAAGTGTAGGATGGTGATACCTCCAGCAGTTATTTAATAACTTGGGGTTATTTTAAATATCTTATTTTCTGTTTGTTACTTGATTTCTTTTTGTGTGTATGGTTTACCATGTGTGTGTGTGTGTGTGTGTGTGTGTGTTTGTGTGTGTGTGTTTGTGCATGCCTATGCACTGATGAGTAAAGTAAAAGATTCCCATCAAAATACCAATGAAACTATTTATAGAAACTTAAGAGATTATTTCATAAACCCATGAACATTTCTCCAGAATCAATTACCTATTATGACACAATGCAAGTGTATAAATTGAGAGCATCCTACGATCTATCTGATCATAATGCAATAAGTATAGATTTGAACAACAGACACACATAAAGTACTCAGACTCACAGAGGTTAAGTCATACATTTCTGACTAAAAATTGGAAGAAAGTTCTTCTATAAGTAAACTAAAATATACCTAGGAGTGACCAAAAAAATACCATTCTAAATGCCATAATAAGAGGAGAATTTTTAATGCTAAATGTGTGTATCAAAAAATAGAGAAATCTCAAATTAGTAACATATTGATGGAATGATGTCCTTAGAAAAACCACCCCAAGCGCTATCTATAAACAGTGTATGGGTAGAGACAATGAAACTTGGAGATGAAATTTGTGAAATAGGAGTTTTAAAATAATAAACAAAAATCAGTGAAATGAAGAGTTGATCTTTGGGAAGGTTAGTATGATTAACAACATCTAGTGAAATGAACTAAAAAAAGAATTAGTACTCAATAAATTTAGAGTTCAAAGGGGAAATATTGTAATAGACATTGAGGAAATTTAAAAAAATACAGAATTTATATGCCATTAAAGTGAAAAATATAAAAGAAATTGATGAATTTATAAATACATAAACTCTATCAACATTAAACCAAGTGGTCAATGAGATGGAAAAGTATTTATTTTTATTTTTTTTATTTTTTTTAATAGGGGAAAACCAATTTTAATTACATGCATGTTCATGGGAGTCTTATGAAAAACATAAAAGGCTCAATGAAAGGACTAAGTGGTGGAGTCTTGTATGTCACAGAGAGACAAAGGAGGGTTTGGATGTAAGGATTAGGGAGACCAAGATCCAGGGTGGAAAGGTGAGGGGAGGAAATGTATGGTGAATTTATGTTTTTTTTTTTTAAAGTTCTAAATAATAATAAAAATGCTGAAGTCCAGATGGATTTTCCACAGAATTCTATCATACTTTCATAGAAGAATTAAATACTTCCTTAGGTATTTAAAGAAGTATTTAAGTATTACTTAATACTCAAGTGTTAAGTAAGTTTTAAGTAATACTCACCAATTATTCCACAAAATAGAGAAAGAAAGGACACAACCAAATTCCATTTACAATGCCAGCATTACTCTCATACAAAAGCAAAACATTAGCCAAATACAAAAAAGAAACTTAAGGGTCTCAGTAGTTAAAGACACTTGTTACTCTTCCTGTGAATCCAAGTTCAGTTCCTAGCATGTGTACCTTGTTATTCATTACCTCCTATAACTTTAACATCCTGGTATCTATTCTCTATTATGGTCTTCATGGACACATACATAGTATATTCTCTCACAGATAATCACACAAAATGTTAAAAAAAATATGAAGTAGAATTATAGGGCAGTATTTCTAATGAATAAAAAGTATCATTAAAAATGTTTGAAAACAGAATGGAGATCATGTTAAAACATCATTCATCATGATCAAATTGCTTCATCCCAGAGATCCTTGGATAGATCAGCCCATGTAAATCAATGAATGTAAACTACCCCTTAAATAGATGCAAAAAAAACCTACATGTACAAAATGTGAAAAATAGCCTTTGACAAAATCCAGCAATCCTTCCTGATAAAATTTCTCTTGATTCTAAGGATACAAGGACATATTCCAACACAGTAACATCAAAATAAACAAGACTATAGTCAACTTAATGCTGAATGAAAAAAAAAAACCCTTAAGCAATTTTCACTAAACTCAAGAACTAGACATGAATATTCACTCTCTCTATTCCTGTCTAATAAAATTTTGAAGTGTTTCCTAAACCAGTTAGACCAATAAAGGAGATAAATTAGTATCATTTGCAGCTTCTATAGTTCCATACAGAAATACCCTAAAGACACCATATGAAAACTCCCACAGCTGATGAATAATTTTAACTAAGAAGTAGGATACAAATTAAAATATAAAAGCAAGTAACCGTAAACTGATGACAAGCATACTGAAAAAATAAGGGTGATAATTCAATTCGCAATAGGTTAAAATGATCATGGAATAAATCTAACTAGGGAAGTGAAGACTTTTATGATGAAAATGTTAAGAACTGAAGAAAGAAATTGGGGAAGGCATAAGAGAAGAATGCCTATATTGAATGAATTTTAGGATTGGTATTACAATATTATTCAATACAGTCCTCACCAATATCCCAGTGCAAATCTTCCCAGAGACTGAGAAATTAATATCCAAATTCATACTTGCGAACCAATGAGCCAAGTTAGTCAAAACAACCACAAACAATAAAATTGCTGCTGGTGGCATCACTAACCCTGACTTCAAATGATAAAAATACTGATTACTACATATTAACTGATTTTGTATCCTATACAATCCATAGGGAGAATGACAACTTTTCCACTCCTTTTTTTTTCTCATTTTTTTTTATTAAAGATTTCCATCTCCTCCCCCTACTCTCCCCTCCCTTCCACCCATATCCCCACTCCACCCCTCTCCAAGACAAAGAGCCATCAGGGTTCCCTTCACTATGTTAAGTCCAAGGTCCTCCCAGCTCCCCCTAAGTCCAGGAAGGTGAGCAACCAAACTGACAAGGTTCACAGTGAGCCCGTCCATGCTATAGAGTTCATGTTCATTGCCGTTGTCCTTGGTTTCTCAGTCCTCCTCCACCGGCAGCCACATCCACTCCTTTTATAGTGTACCATCATAGAATATTACAGCTCTAAAGCTGAACAGAATGAGCCAGGACAAAGAATTTAGACAAATATTACTGTGAACCTGACTAGACCTTAGGAATTTATAAATCTTATTTATTGAATAGACCTTATTAACTAAACATATGTTGTTACATATCTAAATTTTCTAGAAGCCTAGTCAAGCAGTTAGCAAAGACATAAGTAGTTAGGTATAAATCCCTAAGTCAACTTTTATTAATCTGAGTAAACTTTTATAACCTTAAAATTTCTCATCATACAAAAATCAATACAAATCTGAAATGTTTTATTGACCCGTTGTGTAAAAGAAATAAAGGATAAACAGAGGGTTCAACAGGTCTGAGAAGTTTTATAAATGATCATCTTAAGAGGTTGCTGTCACATGGCATATACCCTTTGACCTTTTAAATATAGCTGCCTACCATGTGGTTAGTATTTAAAATATCTATTATTTTAAACAGAAATTGTATTTAAGTTATACACATTCTAAACTAATATATTATAAACCAGAGTTAAATTATGCATGTAGTTTTTGTAGCAAACTAACAATAACTATATATAGGTTTTAATTATATCTCTATGTTTATATGATTTTATAGGCTTTCAACTATACTGAATGACTTACAAATCATGAGATGGAGTTACAGCATAGTATTAAGGGATTATTTTTAAAGCAGAGCACAGAGGAATTATAGAGATAAAATATTTTTGAGTGTGGAAGGTAGAACTAGGACTAGGCAGTATTCAGCAATGATTAAATCAGAGGCTACAGTGGAACAAACACAAAACCCAAGCCTGTACAGGAAAAGTTGGGATCAAGACCAGTATTTATAAATCAGTCCATCAAGTACCTCACACTGATGAAATGGTATCTGTGATTCAGTTTCACAAATGATCACCTCGGGGTATCTAGGAGCCTGGAAAGTAAGGTCAAGAGTCTGGAAATGGCAAGCAGATAGAAGACCATATTCAAATTCTTCATGGTGTCTGCTGTTTAGTGTTTGAAAAAGAGCAATTTCTAGAGAATGTGATCCATGGAAGGAAAGTGTGTGTAGGATAAGAAGTATCACCAGGATAATTGTGCAGTAAGTCAAATCAGTATAAGCTTGAAGAATAGAATAAAAATTATCAGGAGCTTCTCCAAAGAGAGAAAATATTGGAAGCAATAAATTGCTTAGAATACTTGGTCTTTTAAAAGAACTTGGCTCTGAAGGAAGAATTAGAATAAGAACAAAACCAAATTATTAATCAAATGAAAAGTATAAGGAATTACTGAAGTAAAACAGAATGAATATAAGGTTATAGAAGAATGTAGAGGTTACAAGGATACATTTACAAACTGTGCTTTTGCCTTCAACCTAAAGATTAAATAGAACTTCAGTGGAGAAAGTGATAAAGGAATGGTCTGTACTTAGTCATGCTTGCTAAATTTTTTAGACATGAATATGAGCATAAGGGAGAACATGAATACCAACATGATTCCCTTTACTTGTGTCTATTTCTATCATACAAAAATATGAATAGATAGTTACCAAATTTTCTAATGTTTCAAGAAGAATATGAATCTTTAGTTTTCATATGAAATAGATGGGTGATCCATGCCAGTACACATAACAAAACCATAAAGCGAAAAACAATCTTAAACTATGTAAAAATATTCCTTTCACCAGAACTTTCATTTTTTTTTCTTGTTTTTGTTTTTGTTTTTTTTTTCTCTTCTCATTTTTTTATTCAAGATTTCCATCTCCTCCCCTTCTCCTCCCCCTTCCCTCCCCTCCATTCCATCCATACCCCCACTCCACCCCTCTCCAAAGACAAAGAGCCATCAGGGTTCCCTTCACTATGTTTAGTCCAAGGTCCTCCCAGCTCCCCCTAAGTCCAGGAAGGTGAGCAACCAAACTGACAAGGCTCACAGTGAGCCCGTCCATGCTGTAGAGTTCATGTTCATTGCCATTGTCCTTGGTTTCTCAGTCCTCCTCCACCGTCAGCCACATTCAGAGAGTCCGGTTTGGTCCCCTGTTCCATCAGTCCCATTCCGACTGGACATGGTGGTCTCCCGTTAGATCTGTCCCACCGTCTCAATGGGTAAAAGCACTCCTCGCGGTCCTGGCTTCCTTGCTCATGATCTCCCTCCTTTTGCTCCTCATCAGGACCTTGAGAGCTCAGTCTGGTGCTCCTATGTGGGGCTCTGTCATTTTCTCCATCCAATGCCAAGTAAAGGTTCTATGGTGATATGCAAGATATTCATGAGTATGACAATAGGATCTGGCCATATCTTAGTTAAGGGAGCCATTCTAGGGTTGGCAGAGACTTGACTCTAGAGGGGTTCCCAGGTGTCCAGGAAGATGCCCCCAGCTAGTTCCTTGGGCAGCTGAGGAGAGGATGCCAGAAATGTCCAGAACTTTCATTTTTTAATCTCTGGCTAAGTAATGTACCCTTTAAGTAAAACTAAAAACAGACTTAGGAATAGATCCTGGTCAGACCACAAGGCATCTCCAGATTCAAGAAAGATGATTCTCAGAATTTATGGGTTACTGTGAAATAGAAATAAGATGAAAGACATAACTAACATGAAATGTATTTTCTGTGAGCTGTTTTGGACTAGAGGGATGACTCAGAGGTTAAGAGCACTAGCCGCTCTTCCAGAGTTCCTTAGTTCAATTCCTAGCAACCTGGCAGAACACTGTATACAAAATAAACAAATAATCCTTTAAAAAAAGGTCTTTGATGCACAGATCAGGTAGTGTGTGATATGACAGTTACATGATAGGTCAGCGAAGACCCTCGCCAGTTCTTCACCGCTTTGTGGTAACTGAGTCGATTTCCTTGGTGTGATGTGTCCACTAAGTTCTTGGGTTTTATTTTCCTAATATAATTTTAGTGTGCCTGTTGTAGTTTGAATCAGAATGTTCCCCGTAGACTTATATATTTGACTGCTTTGTCCCCAGTTTCTGGAACTCTTTCAAAAGGATTATGTGTGTCCTTGTTGGAGGAGGTGTGTCACTGGAGCGGGCTTTGACGTATCAAAAAACTTACATTATTCCCAGTGCTCTCTCTCAGCCTCTTGTTTGTGTATCAAGATGTGAATTCTCAGCTTTTCCTTTACTCTGCCATTATGGACTCTAACCCTTTAAATAAACTCTAACCAATAAAAATAAATATCTAAACCATACTAAATATTTTATCTTATAATTTGTTGTGTTGTTTATCACAGCAAAGAAAAACTAACTAAAATAACACCCTCCTCTTAGTCTAAATTTACCTCAAAAAATGTACAAGGTAGCACCTTTTCTTTTCTCATAAATAAATCACTTATCAATTGTAGGCTGTATAGGTTTTATGTGAAATTGCACATAAAATCTCTGAATGCCCATACTTGGGAAGGTTCGCATGTTCACTTGTGTGAACAGTCATCCTCTATCCAAAATACCTTAAAATAGTCTCTCAGGTCAGATTCAGACTGAAAATCCAGAGTTGGAAAAGAGTGATTAATTACTAATTATTCCCTATAATTTCTGTTTCTAGTTGATATTCAACTATCATAGAAATTATGATCATAATCCTTCAAACAACAAGAGGATGGGTAAACTGAAAATCTACAACTATTTTTGACCAAACAGAGTGTTACTCCTGAATATCTATGCTGCTTGCCTTCCTCCCAAATAAAAGGATCCGTCACATATGAAGAATAGCATTGTACTCAGAGAGGCTGCTGCAGTGCCCAGTACCAAGGAATATATAAACAGTAATGGTGAGTAGCAGGTTTCTGGGTTTGAACAAGCTTGAGAATTTAATTTCTTTGTTACCCGCCAAAGTTCCTTAATGCCCCTTACCTCTTTATTTCTCATGGTAATATCAAAGTAAATTTCTATTCTTCTTCTGCCAAGAGAGGAGTTGTGAAATTATCTTGAGATAATTATCTTGGGATAATTACCAGTAACTAATTTAAAATTTGACTCGTTTCCTGCCCTCATGACCACCAAGCACTAACCTCTCCTCCCAGTAAGACCTGTCCTAAGGAGTCACATCCTTATTGTTACTCTCCCGTGAAAATTATTTAGAGCAAATTAGATAAAAAGCAAAATTTCTGCTTCAGAGGAAAAGAGTAAATCTACATATTAGTAGATTTAACTCAGCGGTTTTGATTTTTATTATGAGAAAATTGTTACAGTTAATATTATAATATATATAGATAAAATTATATATTTATGGAAATTCAAAGACTATACAAAGAACACCATTGCAAACTATGAAGTCTATTTAAGTAACAATATATTAATGATAAATAACTGATATCTAATGAAATTTTTATACTGTTGGAACATGTTATTAATAGGGAAACTGATGGTGGTGGTTGAGAGGTGATGGCACATGAGGATTTGCCTCTATGATCCCTACCTCTTACATCTCACATGCATGGAAAACTGCCTCTAAGTTTTACTGTCACCTGAAAATATAGTCTGAATGTCTTCTACCTCAACTAAACAGTGTTGCATAGGTAGCCCTTCCAGAACAAGATGTCCCGAAGATTCTTTTTTCTTGAACACTCTTTTCAAATGAAAGCATTTCAAAGAAATTTGAACTGTTACCTGCTTTATTCCTCAGTGGATGGGTAAGATCTTGCCCTCAGGAACGTTTCCTATTGACCTTTTCAAAGTATGAGATTTCTGACTAATGGCTCAATATATTTGATAATATACATTATCAAATTATAGCTGCTTCATTCTCTTTGTCCTTTGCTGCAGTTTTAATGAGAATCAAGATTCTTTTCTCAACAAACTATATATTTTAAGATCTATCTTTTCTATTTTCTCTTGTTAATCACAGTGGGGGAAACCACAATTTTTGCGTGAAATTTGAAGTAAATTTTATTAAACTCTGGCCATGTTGATGGACACTGCCCAAGTCCATACCCTCTATTCCCAGAGAATGGACAGAAATTACATTAGAAATGTACTTATAAAGGCAAAAGCCACCTACTTTCCAACTTTGTCCAATCAGAGGCAAGCATGCCTCCTGACATACTTCCTGCCTACATCTTACCTATGTGTGAGCAAGCACATCCTGTGTAGTTTGGACAACAACCTTGTTTACAGAAGTGAAAACACATGGCTCATTATCTTATATGAACAGTCCCGAGCATTCCAGGAAGTTTTCTGCTTTAAGACAGACAGGAAAGAGGCATTATTGTTTTGTAGATGTCTTTTTTTCATTTCTTTATTAAATTATATAATTTTACAAATTTTTACCTCCTCCCCTCCTCCCATTTCCTTTTCCCTCCCCCCTGCCCCCTCTCCTTCCCTCTCCAGTCCAAGGAGCAGTCAGGGTTCCCTGCTCTGTGGGAAGTCCAAGTTCCTCCCTCATCCATCCAGGTCTAGGAAGGTGAGGATCCAAACAGACTAGATTTCCACAAAGCCAGTACATACACTAGAATCAAAACCCAGTGCCATTGTCCTTGGCTTCTCAGTCAGCACTCTTTGTCAGCCACGTTCAGAGAGTCCGGTTTGATCACATGATCCATCAGTCCCAGTCCAGTTGTCTTTGGTGAGCTCCCATTAGCTCAGTCTCATTGTCTCGGTGAATGAGTATACCCCTCACAGTCCTGACTTCCTTGCTTATGTTCTCCCTCTTTCTGCTCCTCATTTGGACCTTGGGAGCTCAGTCCAGTGCTCTAATGTGGGTCTCTGTCTCTATCTCCATCCAACACCAGATAAAGATTCTATGGTGATATGCAAGATAATCATCAGTGTGGCTATAGTAAAGGGCCAGTTCAGGCCCCCTCTCCTCTGCTGCTCAAGGAGCGAGCTGGGGACATCTCGTGAACACCTGGGAACCCTTCTAGAGTCCAATCTCTTGCCAACCCTAAAATGGCTCCTGTAATTAAGATATATACTTTCCTGTTAACATATCCACTCATCCTCCATCCCAGCAGTCCCATTCCCCCAAGCTCTCCCCATCCTCCCCTTCTCACTTTTCTCTCCCCATCTCCCCTTACCCCCATCCTACCCCCACCCCAAGCTCTCAATTTTTGCCTGGCAATCTTGTCTACTTCCAATATCCAGGAGGATAACTACATGTTTTTCTTTGGGTTCATCTTCCTATCTAGCTTCTCTAGGATCATGAGTGAGGTAACCCAGACCCCAAAAAGATGATTTTGTAGATCTCTTAAGCATAGTAACCTAAAACATAACTTTAGACCTCCCATTACTCGTTTTCACTGTATATATGCAGAAACTACTGTACTTCTTTGCCAGAATGCAGCATTAATTTCTTAAGTGCAGTTACTGACAGATCATTGATTCCCTCTGACATTACAGGAGTCTCTCTTTTGCTGTCCACATTTCCACTGGCATTCTGGTTTTCTGAATTGACAAAGGAATGGCTCTTTAAGTAATCTAGTGTTTCCCCACTGTGCAGCTGTTCATTCTTACACATTTCTCCTTCAATCCAGGTTCATTGCAACAAACTACCAACTTTCTACTACCAACTTTCTTTGTTAATTACTATTGCTGTTAGTAAAGAAGAAAATTAAGAAAGAAAAGATTTATTTTGGCTCACAGTAGAGAAAGAATATGAATGCTGACTCCATAGTGATGGGAGCATGTGACTGAGATTCCTCATATCTCGATAGAGTAGGCAGCAAGTGGACAAGCAATGGTGTTGCCAGAGTTAAGAGAGAGCAGTTAACAAACACAAAATGAATTCCATGGTTCAAAGTTTTGTGTTAGTTTTTTTGTTAGTCCTGTTGTTGTGTGTTTGTGCTTTTGTTTCATTTTGGCATATTTTTTTATTTGTTTCATTTTGGCATATTTTTTTTATATTGGTGTTTTGTTTGTTTACATTTTCTTTTCTATTCTATTTTTTTTGTTGTTGTTCAAGAGAGAGAAAATACCAAGTTGGGTGAGTAGGGAGGTAGAAAAGATCTGGCAAGTACGGGATTAGGGGAAACATTTTAAAAATATAATGTCTGAAATTTAAAAAAAAAAACATAGAGAGAAATGGGTCAGGTTATAAATGTCAATGTCCGTCCCAATATCCTCCTTTTTCAACAGAGTTCAGCATCCTAATAATTACATTACTGGGATTTGTGTTCCTGCCAAGGACAACACATATTGCTGAGAAAATTGAAGTCCATTCTCGGGATTGTTAGTCCTGTTAATAAAGTGAATCCAGTAACAGAGTTGTTTCTTTTTAAAAGTTCATTGATAACTTTACTAGAATTTAAAAGTAAAATTCCAGGAGGAGGAAGGTGGAGAAGAGAAAGAGAAAAATCCATGGCATTTCTACAAATCTGACATGGAGGTCATCCACATAGGAGAAAGGAGCTTCAGCAAAATAGTGAGGAAAAAAAGAGTCCCATAAAAAACAGATCTAGTCTCTGGTTGACATCTGAAAGAAGACAAAAGAGAAGAAAAATACCTTTAGACCTAGAAAGGTGGGAAGATCAAACAGAGCCTTTGTGGCAACTCTATTGTGACTGTATCACAGAATATGAACTTTGGAATGGCTCTGGGCTCTGATTCTTCTGCATGGACGGGCTCTGTGGGAGCCTTCTCAGCTTGGTCGATCACCTTCCTGGACCTGGGGGGAGTTGGGAGGACCTTGGTCTTAGCATAGAGTGGGGAACCCTGATGGCTCCTTGGCCTTGAGAGGGAGGGAGGGGAGGTATGGGTGGAGGGGAGGGGAGGGAAGGGGGAGAAGGAGGGGCGTGAAGGGGGAGGAGGAGGGTAGGGAGGGGGGAGGAGGAGGGAAGGAGATGGAAATTTTTAAATATAAAAAAAATAAACCATGAGAAAAAAAAGAGATAATTTTCATACATTTTTCTGTAGCATGGCTTAAGGTGAATCTCCATTACTGAATGAGGGTGGTTGGTTCCTCAGAAACGTTTTTAACTTCTGCCACTTCATTACCTTTAAGGGAGGAGACAATATTATGTCTCCAATATTCTATTCATTTTTCCCTTTGACCGTCTTCAGTGCTGGAAGAGATTTCATATTCCTTGCTCTTTATCTCCCATATATGAAGATGGGATGGGAACTAAGACATGTAGACACCACATGCTTAGCCTAACTGGATTTACCAACCCATTTCCCTATGTGCCACCCATTTCTACCATCAGCCCTTTAAAAAGCATCCTGTCCCCACATGGGTTTGCCTTGCCCAGCCTTAATACAAGAGAAGGAGCTTAGTTCTACCTCAACTTGATATGTGATGTTTTATTGACACCCATGGTAGGTCTGCCTCTTTCTGAACAGAAACAGAGAAAGAGTGGATGGGGGAGCAGAGGGAGGTGAGGGAAGGGAATATGAGCAGAGGAGGGAAGGGAAATTGTAGTTGGAGTGTAAAATAAATTTTAAAAAATTAATTAATGATAATAATAAAAACCTCTCTCTAGTGACCTGGTTATGGAGGGGCTTTGGCCCTACTCTTCTCTCTTTCTCTCTAGTGCTGCATCTAATAAATAATAATATTTTCACTAAAACTCATTCTTTGTTTTATGAATTTTCTTCTTCAAATCTGTTATAAAAGAAAAAGCTACTGGGTCAGGCCAATTTGATGGTTGTTAAAAATTTCATGACTATTAACTTCAAGTGCTAAACTCATTAAGAGAGGAAAAAATATCTCTGAGTAAGTTTGAATGAGAATGTCCCCAACACACTTACGTATTTGAACTTTTGATTGCCAGTTAGTGGATCTTTGGAAAGGATTAAGAGGTATGGCATTGTTGGAGTAGGCATGGCTTTGTTGCAGAAAGTATGTCCCTAGGAGTTGGCTTTGAGATTTTACAAGTCCATGCCAGATCCAGTCTCTTTTGCCCTACTGTAATGATCATGGACAAACAGTCTAAAACTGTAGGTAAGCTCCTAGTTAAATGATTCCTTTTAAAAGTTGTCATGATCATGTGATTCATCATGGCACTAGAACTAAAACAGGCCCCATTACTCTCAAAGATACAACATTTCCTTTATCAATAAGTTTTCACAAGCTTCTAAGACAACATTGCTGTGTACCACATGAGTCAATGAGAAACTTTTTACACTGAAACCATAACTAGTGATATTTCATGTTCTGAGAAATCAGTAGGAAAACAAGATTCTTTATAAAAAACTATTTTTTCTTCAAGCAGTTGTATAGAGAGGCAAGTAAAAAGTTTCAGGATCCCGGTGAAGCAAAACATATTTGCTAAAGTATAATAGCAAAATAATATCAAAGACAGTGGTTATTTCTGTCATAATTTTATAGATGAAATGATAAAAACTTATAAGAACTTATTACCTTCCATGGGATTACCTAGACAGTAAGCAAAGAGTAGAAACCAAAAAGTATCCAGAATTTGAAGTAGGATTCCTCGCAGAAGACAGAGAAGAGTTATCAACAGCCTTTTCAACCAAACTGCATAAAGATGGTGGGGAAAGAAAATAAAAGATAGCTGAGAATCAATATTATTTTAACAGTGGTATAGTCTGCTAGCAACAAGGGAATAAAAATGATCTCCTTTTTTTTTTTAGGGTCTGGAAAAATTTTGGTACCGTTAACAAAACTATTGGTTCCAATGAGGGTAAACAGTTTTTCATTTGTAATGTGAAAAAATTAAATCACCCAAGTGTTTGCATTTGATCAACACACTTGTCATCATCATAAATGCCCTGCATCATGACATAAAGGGTATGATAAACAAAATAAGCTAAACATATCTGTCCACCAGCCTGGGATAAAGAAAGGAAAACATCTCAGCTTGAAGCATAGCAGAAAAAGGTGCCTGGGGAGAAGCATGACAGGTTTATAGCATTTGGTAAACACCTTCATAGTGAAGCCCAGGGCAGTGTAGATGCTTTTTAAATCAGTGCAGGATTGGTGGTAGCAAGATGAAAAGAAACATGACGAATGGGGCTGTGTTTCTGTTCGTGCTTCCTGAGCCTGGTACAATCTAAGTATGGTAAAGAGCACCACAGACCCCAAGGCCAAGCTCAAAGATGACAGTTAAAATATTTGTCCAGGAATAAAGCAAGAATCATGCAAGGCAGAGACAGGTGCAATGCAACAAGGAAGCTAAATCACTTAGGAGAGAGCAGGCAGATGGGAAGATGAGATGTGGAAGCGACATGTTGAGACATTCTTTCTACAGTAGTCTGGAGCCTCAGATGGTATCTTTTTATAGTGAACATCAGGCCTTTACTAGGGCTGATAAGGGAGTTTCTTATATAAAGTGAGCTTGGGCAGAGAATTCCAGGGGAACAAACAGATACACAGATGACATTAAAGAGCAAAATAAAAGGTAAGGGGGAACAAACATCATTCTCAAGCTTTGCTGAAACTCAGAAAGAATCTTTTTGAAGCTTTCCCCTAAGTTCACTTTGTTCTTTCATTTTTGACAGTTTTGTACATCTCAACTCCTTCTCCTCACACACACACAAAAATCTACCTTGAAATTTTGTCTCATACAAATGACACACAGTCCCACAGAGCTTTTTTCCCAAAAGATTTGGAAGCTGGCATATGGCTGTTGCAAAGATGGAGTTCAGCTGTTTCTTATTGGATCCTGTATATCTCTTCCAGATAACACAGGGCAGCCAACTCCCTGGCTGTGAATCTATCTTTCTTCTGAATTAAATTCACAGTGATGAGGAAGAAAGGAAAAGAATTTAATTCTCAATGGGATTTCATATAGTGCTTTAAAACATGATTTTTGCTTCTTACCAAGTAAGCAGTAATAACACAGGAACAATGAAAATTGCCAATAGGATTGTGAAAATGGTGGAAGGAAGGCTTTACAAAATAAATCTGAGTATCAAGGGTATATAGTACAGTGAGTTTCCCCATGGAGTGCAAAACCACTCACTTATCCTCTGCAAAGAACTTCTTAAAGCTCATTTCGTCTGTGTCCGTAATTCCATCCCGAGATGAACATCTGTCAAGCCTGCAAAGAATAACATTTATAATTCAGTTTCATACTTGATTGAACATGTAAAAAGCACAAAATCTAGTTAGAACCATGTTCAATACGTATGGGGCTTTCTCAAGCCTTTAGTACAGTTTCTGTTATAAACTTTTCTATTGTTTACAGGATGCTAGTGGGTTTTCCTAAAAGGGTCTTTACAATTTAAATGACAGAAATTGCTGGAATTGCACTTCAGTTAGAGCTAGGGAAGAATGAGGATGGAATATTGCCTATCCCTGAGGAAATCATGATAACCTTTCCTAAGAGTTTTGTTGGCATTACATTAAGAGAGGAAGCTTCAGGCTTCTTCAGCTTGAATTTGGAACTGCAAGAGACCTGACATTACAGATATTATACTCTCCTTTGATGGTTTGGGTGATAGTTGTTGAGGATGCTACCCTTCAGGCAGCTGACTTGGTATGGCTCAGGTGATCAATTCAACTTCTCACCCTTTTGTGCTTCTTGAATCAACTCCATGGGCAAATACACTTTAATCTCTAACATTGAGATGAATGATTCCTTCCCTAAGATATGAAGCTTACTCTTCTGCTCTAACTGTCAAGAAGGAGGAATCCTGAGTATCCTGATGATCTGTTCGAAAAGTGATAAAAGAACATTGAAATCTGGACATCATAAGAACTTCTTCTTCTTCTTCTTCTTCGTCTTCGTCTTCTTCTTCTTCTTCGTCTTCGTCTTCGTCTTCGTCTTCTTCTTCTTCGTCTTCGTCGTCGTCGTCGTCGTCGTCGTCGTCGTGCTCGTCTTCTTCTCTCTCTTCTTTAGTTCTTCTCTTCTTATGATTGTATTCTCTGATGGAGCCGGCAGAGGGCTTCCTCTAAGACGAGAATCCTCCTCTAATCAGCATCATCCTCCTCTCAACCTCCTTTTTCTGCTTCTCTTTTCTTTACTCCTCTATTCTTCTTCTTCTTCTTCTTCTTCTTCTTCTTCTTCTTCTTCTTCTTCTTCTTCTTCTTCTTCTTCTTCTTCTTCTTCCCTTCCTCTCTCCCACCCTCCCTACTTCCCTCCCTCCCTCCCTCCCTCTGATCCTCGCTTTCTTCCTTCCCTTTTAATTTTTGAAACAGGGTTCCTCTGTATAGCTTTGGTGCCTGTATTGGAACATGCTCTGCAGAGCAGGCTGGCCTTCAACTCTGCCTTCCCAATGCTGGAATTAAAGGCATGCATCACCATGCAGCATAAGAATGTTTCTTAATGTAGAAAGTTAACTTGGAGCATTTGATTGGTTGTGTACATCTTCCACAGAATCTGCATAGTGTTGGAGCCATCCTAGTCAGACTTTGGAGTGCTGTTATTAACCATGTAGAGCTGTAGACCAAAAGTATATTTAACTATTTATTATCTGGGTAACCTTAGACATATTGTTATATGTTTACTCAACCAATTTGTTCATGTAAAAAATGGGGAATAAATTTACCAACTTGAAAGTAGTTTTTGAAGATAAAGTATACTAATGTATTTGATGCATGACCCCACTGGTGACTAAATTCATATTTATTTTATTACAAAAGTTATTTAGCAATATTTTGTTGTACTAAACAATCATGGTCTGGATCAAAAATGTTTGAAATACAGAAAAAATAAGCCCAGAAATGAACCTGCTGATTTTACAAGCCCAGCATGCACTAATAAAACATGACACTTTTCTCGTATGAATTTTCTCCAGGGCTCCATTTTATTTTCCTATGCCATAACTCATGGCCATAAGGAAAAGGTACAGGGAGAATAAAGCATTACTTTCCTGGGGAGAAACAGCGCAGAATCTCTCTCATCCTATTAGGGAATATAAACCTGTTTTCAGATAATGATACTCATATGCTTGCCTATGATGTGCCCTTATATTTCATACACTATGATGAGTTTATCAAGATAACATAAGAACAGTTTCATGTAATCCTCATAGCACATTTTATAGCAATAACTGCGAAACCATTAGTTAAGCCAACATATTTTTCAGACTGCATCCTTTCATTTTGGGTGGGCTATTTTACCGGAATGCTCTGATTCTCCGTCTTGGCTGCACATTAAAATCATTGAAATGAGACTTTAGTCTTCACCATGATACCTCTAAAGATGCTATCTACCAGTTGTAAAGAGGTACACACATTATCAAATTTTAAAGTTCTTCAGTAGTTTCTAGTGGAGAATAAAGTCGTAAACGCTCTGTTCTTTGAGAATTTATTATTTTTACCTAGACTGGCAGATGACTGAGCAGAGCAGAGCATCTGAACCTAACATAGAACTGGGAGAAAGCATGTGTGGGGGTGCCTGCCCAAAATGAAGTGGTAATGATTACCTCAAGTATTGAACTCTTTAAAAATGACATCAGAGTGGGAAAATATCAGCATTAAAGGATGTGAATGATAAAAATGATAACTCCATTCAGTAGGCTGCCTTTTTTTGTCTTATTGACTTTGTCCTTTGCTTTACAAAAGTTTCAGAAGTTCCCATTTATTTATTGTTCCTCTCAGTGTCTGTGCTACTGAGGTTATATTTAGAAAGTAGTCTCCTGTGCCCACGTTTTAAAGACTACGTCCCACTTTCTCTTCTATTAGGTTCAGTGTAGTCAGATTTATATAGACGTCTTTAATCAATTTGGACTTGAGTTTTGTACATGGCAATAGATATGGATCTATTTTAATTCTTACACATGTTTACATCCAGGTATGCCAGCATCATTTGCTGAAGAGATTTTCTTTTTCTATTGCATAATTTTAGCTTCTTTGTCAAAAATCAGGTGTTCATAGGTGTGTGGATTAATATCTGGGTCTTCAATTTGATTCCACTTGTAAATCTCTCTGTTTTTATACCAATACCAAGTTGTTTTCATTATTGTAGCTCTATAATAGATCTTGATGTCAGGGATGGTGATGCCTTCAACAATTCCTTTATTGTACCGGAATATTTTTGGCTAGCCTGGGTTTTTTGTTTTCCCATATGAAGTTGATTATTGTTCTTCCAAGGTCTGTGAAAACTTGTGTTGGAATATTTATGGGGATTGCATTGAATCTATAGAATGCTTTTGGTAGGATTGCTATTTTTACTATGTTGATCCTACCTATTCAAGAGCATGGGAGATCTTTCTATTCTCTGGTATCTTACATAAGTTCTTTTTAAATAGGTCTTTCATGTCTTTGGTTAGTGTTACCCCAAGTTATTTGATGTTATTTGCCACTATTGTGAAAGTTGAGATTTCTCTGATTTTGCTCTCAGCTTCTTTATCATTTGTGTATAGAAGGGAAACATATTTTTTAGTTGATCTTGTATCTTACTACATTACAGAATGTATTCATCAGCTGTTCATCAACTTCACATCAGACAAAGGACTGATCTCCAAAATATATAAAGAACTTAAGAAATTAGACATTAAAATTCTAAATAACCCTATTAAAATGGGATACAGAACTAACCTAAACAGAGAATTCTCAATAGAAGAATCTCAAATGTCCAAAAGATACTTCAAGAAATGTTCAATATTCTTAGCCATCAGGAAAATGCAAATCAAAACAACTCTGAGATACCATCTTATACCTGTAAGAATGGCTAAGTTAAAAAAAACACCAATGAAAGCTGCTTATGCTGGAGAGGATGTAGAGTAAGGGGAACACTCATCCATTGCTGATGAAAATGCAAACTTTAGCAACCACTTTGGAAATCAGTATGACAGTTTCTCAGAAAATTGGGAATCAAACTACCTCAGGATCCAGCAATACCACTCTTGGGCATATACCTAAAAGATGCTCAATCATACTAAAAAACATTTGTTCAACTAAGTTTATAGCAGCATTATTTGTAATAGCTAGAACCTGAAAACAAACTAGATGTCCCTCAACCAAAAAAATGGATAAAAAAAAATGTGGCACATTACATATAGAGTACTACTCAGCAGGGCGAAAAAAGACATCTTTAATTTTTATTTATTTATTTTTTTTTATTAAAGATTTCCATCTCCTTCCCTCCTCCTCCCTCTTCCCTCCCCTCCCTTCCCTTCCACCCATACCCCCACTCCACCCCTCTCCAAGACAAAGAGCCATCAGGGTTCCCTTCACTATGTTAAGTCCAAGGTCCTCCCAGCTCTGATGGAACAGGGGACCAAACCGGACTCTCTGAATGTGGCTGACAGTGGAGGAGGACTGAGAAACCAAGGACAACGGTAATGAACGTGAACTCTACAGCATGGACGGGCTCACTGTGAGCCTTGTCAGTTTGGTTGCTCACCTTCCTGAACTTAGAGGGAGCTGGGAGGACATCTTGAATTTTGCATGCAAATGGATGGAATTAGAAAACATTATCCTCAGTGAGGCAATCAGGCCCAAAAAGATGAATATGGTATGTACTCACTAATAAATGGATACTAGCTCTAAGCAAAAGACATTGAGCCTGTAGTTCATGACCCTGGAGAAACAAAGTAATAAGATTAACCCAAAGAAAAAATATATAGATCTACCTAGAAACTGGAAACAGACAAGATCTCCTGATAAAATTGGGAGCATAAGGGTGATGGGAGAAGAGAGATGAAAGGGGAAGAGGAGGGAAGAAGGGGAGGGTTGAGAAGAATTTGAGGGGATAGGATAGTCGAGATGGAGAAAGGAACAAAGATGAGAGCAAGGAAAGAGATATCTTGATTGAGGAAGCCATTATAGGGTTAGCAGAATCCTGGCTCTAGAGAAATCCCCTGTAATCCACAAAGATAACTCAGCTAAGACCATAAGCAATAGAAAGAGGGGACTCAACCTTGACTTGCCCTGTAGTCAGACTGATGAATATCTTAAATATCCCCATAGAACCTTCATCCAGCAACTGATGAAAACAGAGGCAGAGGCCCACATTAGAGTACTTGACTGAGCTCCCAAAGTCCAGTTAAAGAGAAGGAGGTGTGAGACTATGAGACAAGAAGTCAAGGCGTGATGGGTTCACTCTCTCAAATAGTCTACCAGAGCTAATTGAGTTCACCAACTCCAGCTGGACTGGGAAGAAACAAGCATAGGACCAAAAAAGTCCCTCTGAATGTAGTTGAGAGTTGCATGCCTGGGGCAGAATGAGGGATCACCGGCAGTGGCCTTTATCCCTACTGCATATACTGGCTTCTTGTAGTCCTATTCTTTTGGATGTATACTTTGCTCAACCTAAATGTAGTAGGGAGGGCCTTGGACCTGCCCCAAAGCAATGTACCTTACCCTCTCTGAGGATTGGATGGGGTGGGGTTGGAGGGTATGTGGAGGGAATGGGAGGAAGGGAGGGAGTGAGAACTTGGATTGATATTTTTTAAAAAATCTAATATATTAAAAAATAATATCAAAATGATGACAAAAAGAATGATAACTCTAGAAGATATATTTACAAACAACAAATAATATTTCTTTTTTCACCAACCATAAACTACTAAGGATCAAATAGTGTTGATGAGAAGCTTCATGTCACTTGCAAAATGAGGTGATATAATATTGTATAGTATTTCTTTTTCCACAATACTGTAGTGAATGAATTTACTAATAAGAAAGGAACCAAAACATAATATACCAGCTAATACTTTCTGAGTTGTGTAGCTAATTATTTGCCAATGTAGAATCTAGTGATAACAATTTAATGAAAACATACAAATAACAATAAATAAATCAAGTACAAGATACAGAACACTGGAGTATTTTTCATAATTATACTAATAATTAAAACATAATATTTAAATAACAATATATTTATTAACAAATTATAATTGTTTGTATATAAAATTATTATTTATTAAAAACAAATAATTTAAAATAATATTTAAAACAAACATATATAAATAATATACATAATTATACTAGCTAACATACACAGAGGGAAAATTATGTAGAATACAATTCTGGCTTTTCATTAACAATGATGTCCATACATACGCACATATTCACACACCAAAAAAAAAAAAATACACGTAAAACAACAGAAAATTGTTGAAACATCTCACTACTCTATGCCCCAATATATGGCATTGGTTAGATATACTTGGGTTCCTAATCTTCTGGAAATGCCATCACAACAAAAGAAAAAATCCAAAGTAAGTAAAATTGTGTCCTCTGTCCTTAAATAGCAAATCTAAGCATTAAAGGAAGCTAGGAAATAATTTGTACAACCCAATAGGTAAAGCAGAGTAACAGCAAGATTAGAGGGAGCTTCTTGAGTAAGTAACTTTAGGTTCTAATCCAAATGATGGTGCTAAACTGAGTATACCAGTCTCTATGGGTGGAAATCTCCAAATGTGTCTATCGGTTAAGATCTCCAAATAAAAATCCTAAGGAAACTCTTGAGGGTTAAGGGTAGAGAAGAAATGCTATTAAGATAGAAAGATGATCTAGGGTGTCAGCACCATTCTCCTCTGGATAGAGTCAAATCCTCTCTTACCTCTTTTATTTTGTTAAATGTCACTTCATCATTATTTACACCACATAGGCACACTCATAGAGACACACATAGATACACACACTCACATACACACACACACACACATATACACACACCACTCTTGCCTGTTTTAGTTGGATGCTTTCCATCTGACAAGTAGGGAAAGGTACCACATGAGCAAATAAACCAAGGATGCTTAAAAGCACAGGAAAGGGGAACAACCTATATTTTGGAGTAAATAAATGAATGAAAGTAAAAGATAGAATGTACATTGTGCATGGGTTGTAGCTTTTAACAAAGGCTTAAGAAGCTGTTGGGTTATAAAAATGTAAAGTAACGATGTGATCTACAACATTTTCTTTCAAAATATTCCTCTTTCTGAATGTAAATTCCTGCACATGAGGCACTGAGGCAGAAGGCTTATGTGTATGAAGTTATCATATGGTATATGGCAAGTTCAGACCAGATACAAACTAAGATGCTATCAAAAACCAACAACAACAAAACACAAAAAGCAACTAAAAATTCAAAATATTTCCCTTTGTCTTTTTTATGGATAGTGGATTGCCAAGATTTGAAAGTAGAAGCAGAGATTTCAAAACTTTCTTGTGTTCCCATGATTATAGTTGCCTTGTGGTGTGTGGGAGTTTGACATTGTGTTCAGGAAGCTCTGTGGAAAAGCCTGAAGTATCTGAATATCTATAAATTGAATGTAGACGTTCTTTCACCCATAAGAGGGTTAAAGTAGAAAGTCTAGGTAGAATAATGAAGAGAGCAGAGTAGCAAAGCCTGCTGAGTTCCACTCTCTGCAGGTTGGTTAGGTGAAGAAGATTCAGGCAAAGAGACATGGCTATTGAGACAAGAGAAAAGACCAAAGAATCTAGTACTTATGAAACAAAAGGCTTGGATGAAAAAGGCATGGCCAGCTGGCTAGCTGTGTTGAACATTTCTGGAAGAACAACTAAGATAAAAATTAGAGATTGAGTGATGGCTTAAATAAGGTCGTGATGTGGGGCCATTATGGAAAGACACTTGAATGAAATATTCCTAATAAAGAGTATTAGGGAAAGTGAGAGGTAGGGTGGATTCTCAACAGTGCATATATGGACTATGAATTTCTTATTAAACTTACAAAAATGTAAGGGTTCACTTACCTGTTTGAACTGAAAGAAAATGAAATAGGACCACATGTGTAGTTCATGTAATCTGGAAGTCAGTACAAGTATCTCTTATTAATACTTTTTTCTGTTAAAAATGCTATCTTTTAGATTGTATAGTAAAGCTAAGATTAATTAAAGTTAAAAATGTTGATTATATGTTATGCTTAACATTCTATTATGTTTTACTTAAAAAGGAGGAAAAATACAAATAGATATGTCTTTTTCTCTCCTGTCCTTCTCCCTTTTCTTTCTTCTCATCTTTATTTTATTTTTGAACTAGTACTTTTCTGAGACTAGAATAACTCAGTGAGTTGGCCTTCTCTACTTTAAAGCATAAACTAAGACAGAGTGCTTCTGAGGCTGACCTTATTTCCTTAGTTATTGTGTGAGCACTGATGTGAATAACATGGCCAGATGTATATGAAATAGCCCTTAAATTATGTTCACAAGCACAGAGAAGTGTTTTTCTAAAACTGAAGATCTCTACCTCTAGAAATTCCTACTACATAGAAATCACCTAAGGAACTTAAAAAATACTCATGCCTTAGGAGGTCTTAGTCCCAATATGAAAGATTTTTATGTCATTAGTCTGGAGTATAGCCTAGTTGTTGACACTTTTTAAACTCTCAATTATTTTGGTACTTCAATGGTAGACTTCTAGCCTAGGATGGATTGAGTTCCTGAGTCAGATGATTCCAGAGAGAATGGCGCTGTGGAAAGTCCTTCTGGTATGTGTATTGCTTTTATTGGTAAATGAATAAAGAATTGCTTTGAGCCTACAGCATGGAAGAACAGAACTAGGTGGGGAAATCTAGGCTGTATGCTGGGAGAATGAAGGGAAGAGTTAGAGAAAAGCCATAGAGCCTTGCCAGAGATAGATGTCAGAACTTTAGCCAGTTAGCCACAACCATGTGGAGATGAACAGATTAACAAAAATGGGTTAAATTAATATGTAAGTGTTAGCCAATAAGAAGCTAGAGCTAATGAGTCAAGCAGTGATTTAAATAATGCAGTTTCTGTGTGATTATTTTTGGGTCTAAACTAGCTGGGCAGCCAGAAACCAGCAAGTGGCTTCCATTTTAAAAACTGGTGCCAATGTGGCTAACTAAAATCCACTTAAAACCTGAGAAAGTTTAAGAAGTAATTTTAGACACAAAAGAACAAAGTTATTCATGGCTTCTTGGTAGCCAGAATTTTGCTGGTAGCATGCCACAGCTCCTTTAGGAGATGTTTTTCTGATTCAGCCATAGCAGGAAAAATGCTGCTCTATTTTGAAATGCTGGTTTTCTGGCCCATGCTGCCAGTGCAACCTCTGGCTCTTACAGGAGACCAAATATTTTGATGGGGTTTGTGAACAGCATACCGCGGCTTGCTTGATGGCAACTTGGATTGGCTGTGTGCCTGGTAGTGGGGTGTTGTGCACTGCTCATAGTCACAAGCAGCTCTGACATTCTGAAATGGGCATAGCAAGCAGAAAGCATTGAATAGCTAGTTATGGAGTACCTTAAGTTTTAAGAAGCACTTAACATTTCAAAACGTACACCTGGATAGCAAAAAATTTCCAATAGTCAATAAAAACAAATCCAGATGGAAAAGAACTCTAAACAAGTCACACTGTTGGACAAATGTACACAGTCTTGGGAGAGAGAAGAAAAAGAATATATATAGTTATAAAAAGAAGTAAACTGTATGTTAAAATTTGTTAGTAGAGCATATTTTTATTTCCCTAATACCGTCAATAAGACTCATTATACATAGAATTCTTATTCTTCGTGGAAGCACCTTGCATAATCATAGTCCATGAAGTAAGAATTCCCAGCTTCCTTGAATTCTCCTCTTACTCTGTCATCATCACATCAGTGTCTCTGGACAGCAGAGCCTGCAAATTTTCTTATCTAGTAACAAATTGCTGTGATTCCCTTCTCTAGCTGCCAAGCACTGCCCATCTATCTTAGAAAATGAATAAAGCAGAAAACTGAAAAAAAGAAGTAAATGGTTAAAAAAGGTAAAGTCTTTAAAGAGACAGAGTACAGACAGCCATAGATTAAAAGAATAAGGTTAATAAAATAAATATTAAAAGGTAATAGAAGAACAAGCCACGTAAAGATGGCTGAATCATGCATATTATTGTGTTTTCTTTGAAGTTTTTGACTGTGAAGGAGTTAAGTAAAGAGAGAAATTTCTGTATGGGCTACTAAGCTAAACCAGCATATATATTTTAAAGGTATCTTGACTTCAGAATTTGGGTCTAAGGATATGCTGCTTTGGAAAAGAGGTTCTTCTTTTGTTTTCACAGAGGATGAGAACCGGTGTAATTGTTCCAGACTAATATGGTTTGATGGACAAAGACACCCTGAAATGTAGCCTTGAACACCCTCAAAAATTATGTCACCCAATAAACAGCAGAAAGAAGTTTGGACAGAACTGCACCCATATCTCCAAATATTGTTTGTAAATGTTTCTTTACATTTCAAGGGGGATATGTTATAGAGATTTGCATTGGCATGAATCTTGGTTTATTGATACAAATTTAAGGTCAGTTCTGTTATATGTATATTTCTACAATTCTGCTATATGTATATTATACTGTATATACCTATATACCTACTGATTATGGTATTGTGTTTGTCTAGCTCACTTAAAAATGTAAGGTATAATTAAGAAATATAGGCTAATAGATAATGATCTATGATAGTTAAGCTTGTAGTTATGTTAGATTTTCTAGATAGACAGATATATGTTTCAGATGGACAGGCATTTCTCAAACTTTTCAAAGTATTTAAAATGTTTTAAGAATTTAGGACTTCTCATGACAATAAGACACATCTGCTTCTGGTAGCACCAATCTACCTCGAGAGGAAGATGGACATCAAGGAAGCTTCTTACAGAGTTTCTTAGCCATTTAGGCAAGAAACTGCTCTTGCCTGGACTGCTTGATGAACTGGACATGCAGACCCACAGAGAAATGACTGCTGAACTTGCCTAAAGGTTAGATGATCCTTTGTGTTTCCTGTTTCATGAAAGAGTCTGCTAGACACAGAAAATTTTCTGCAGGACACAAAAAATTTTCTGCAGGACACAGAAAATGTGACTGACAAACTGCTAATATAGGCAGAACTGCCCATTAAGATTCTTGCTTCATGGAAAAGTCTGCCAGATACTATGGGCCAATAGGCTGAAGATGGATGCAACAACAATACAGAAGAACTTTGGGTGACTGTCCAAGCACTAAGATGTCTCTGTCAATTCTAGAGTTTTGGAAGTTGCTTACAATGAACTTATTGTTTACTTAAGTAGTATTATATCTTTTTGGAGTCTTTGATGGAGTTGAAGAATAGATATAGTTTTCCTTAGTTATGACAAAAGTATATATATATATATATATATATATATATATATATATATAGCATTTCTTGATTGATAAGTGTTTTCTTCTTTGTAATTTTAAGATGTTAAAGTTAAAGCCTTCCTTTTTGTTTAAACAGAAAAGGAAAATGGTGTGGGAGGTCCTTCTGTCTCTGTGTTGCTTTTATTGGTTAATGAATAAAGAATTGCTTTGGCCCTATGGCAGAGAAGAACAGAACTATGTTGTGAATGCTAGACTGTATACTGGGAGAAAGAAGGGCAGAGTTAGAGAGAAGCCATGGAGCCTAGCCATAGATAGATGCCAGAACTTTAGCCAGAAGCCGCAGACACATGGAGATACACAGATTAATAGAAATTGGTTAAATTACTATGTAAGAGTTAGCTAATAAGAAGCTAGAGCTAATGGACCAAGCAGTGATTTAAATAATACAGTTTCTGTGTGATTATTTTCAGGTCTAAGCAGCCGGGCAGTTGGGAACCAATGACTGGCCTCCCTCCTATATGGAATAATTAAAAAAGAACTAGTAAATGGTTCCTGTTGACTGTAATGTGGTGTTATGGAAGATTAACTTTGCAGGGAAGAGTTTATGCTCAGTGTCACCTAAACAGAACATTGGCTGTCAAAGAAATCAAGGGATACCCTGATACATCTAATAGTTTTGTTAACCTTGACATTTTACTTTGATATGTTGTCCTCTCTTCCTGCAGAGCACTAAATTTTGTTCCTCCTAATAAGGAATAGTACTGAAAAAGAATGATTAAAAGATTGATCAATGCCAACTTTCACGAAGGGACAAATCGTAACTTGGATTTTAACATAACTGTTTTCTCATTTTGCAAGAGATAATAGCTCAAGGGAGATTAGACAAAACTCTGTACTGATAGTTTTAGCTTCCTAATGTGAAGTTATTTCCCTACATTCCCCAGTAGTGATTTCTATGTATCCCTTTCATTTACTGGGCTGAAGGCCACTAATATTTAACTTGAGGTTATAGCACTTTCAACGTTTAATTTAAAAGATACTTTTAACTTTGCTCTAATTATAGTTTCTTCACTTCACATGTGATAATTTGTCCATCACTTAAATAAGAGTTTATTTTATCAACTTCAGTCATGTTGAAGCTTTGTGCTGCTGTATTTGAATGCATTGATAGGAGAGAGAGTTGTGGGGGAAGGAAGGACAGAGAACTGTCAGCTTATTTTCTGGTGTCATTAGGGTATATGCCTTAAAATGTGAGGCCTGAAAACATTGACAAACATAAGCTTTCAGTAGTTTAAAACTCCAAAAAAACTACAGCTTAAATTTGAAAATATCTAAATTATACACAGATTTTTTCCAAATACCTTCAGATATTTTGTAGATAGTCAACCTTGTTATTGCATAAATTAATAAATAATGTTAGTTTCTGCTAATATTTCAGGTGAGTCCTCTACACATACACTCTTATAGTCCCCATGATAAATTCTGTGATGTGTACTCATGTGTCCCTTGTAGCGGTTAGTAAAGGGTTGAACAGTCCCTTTTCCCACAGATGCAGTTATTTCTCCTCAGATATGTGAAAGTCTTGACTACAGAGTCCATCACTCAATTATTTGTATTTGTATTAAGGATCACACTTATGTAGAGACTGTCACACACAGAATTAACTCAGAGGCTCACTATTCTCAAAATTCTTGTGTGAGAAAGAAGAAGTTCAAATTATTTTTACCAAAATAGGTTAACATCATTTACATTCTTCTGAATCTCCCAATAGATAGATAAACATATCAGAGAGGACCATGGTTATAGACTGAGAGCTACATGGTGCTAATATCTTGATGATGAACTACATATAATATGGTTCTGAATTTTATAAATATGGAAAAATAATTTGGTTTATTCAGAGTTAGTGAAGTCATCACAGACTGACTTATTAAGTGAACATATAGAACGAATGTTGCATTTTCTGTTTCCAAAGAACAGAATGTTCACTGATTTGTTTAGTACATTTTTAAACTATTTTGCAAATTAAATCTAGTTCACATGACTTCTTATTGAACAAGGATGTTACTGCTCTATTTGGCAGAGTGAACCAGGGAGAGCAGAGTCTATACCAGAGGCTGACTAAAGTCTCATGAAACAGTCAACTTTGTCAGGGCATTAGACAATTTATAGACTGAGAGTATTCTGAGGGTTAAGCAAGGTCATGTTAGCAAAGAACACTCGAGGTCAAACTGTATATAGTCACAAGAACAACGTCACATGGGCTTAGGCTGTATACAGTCATGAGGACAACTATGCTTGGATACATTATTCTGAATAATAATGGGTAAGATGATGGGTAATCTGAAGCGAAACCTACTCTTATTCACTGTATCTGGGAGAGACAGAAAAACACAGCTCAGAAGTAGACCCATGTTACAGAGGACGAGAGGTGATAAGACTTCTGTCTTGTTACATGGAATTTTCTCACAAGCTCTCAGGCATCTCTTCATACATCTTCATTCATAGGCCATGTTCCAACATAAGGACTCAGTGAAGCACAAACTGAATTCTTCTTTGCAAAATAAAGATTTTCCTTAATATGACACAAATCATTTTTATTGTAGAGAATTATCACACTGAAAGCTAACACCCTATAGCCATTTTAAATGGGAATTACATGAGGTTGGAAGTGAAATGAATAAGAGTACCTGCCCTGCAAGCAAGAGGACCTAAATTAAAATGCTCAGCACTCACATCAAGCCTTGGTATGGACATGCATGGCTGTAACCCCAACACAGAATCACAGAGAAAGGCAGATCTGTGGAGCCAAAGTGAGATAGTAATTTTCATGAGTTAACTGTGACAGATCTTGGTATAGAAAAGAAGTTGAGGAGAGTGGTATGGTAGGTAAAAAGACACCAGACATGTTCCTTTGGCAGAACACCCCACTCAACACACACACATACACACACACACACACACACACACACACACACGCACACAAACACATACACATCTAATAAAATAATAGTTATTTAAACTGAAAAAAAGAAATAATGTATTTTAAAGAATTTTACTCACATACACTATGAGTGCTGGCTTACAGGCATGGGACTACCATAGAACATACACCATGAATCTGGGATTATATGCAATAGCCTCCCAGAGTACATGTACCACAAGCACTGGCTTCCTGTTTCCAGTCCTGTTTACTACATTCACACTGAGTCAAAGATAATAGGCATGAGCTTTCAGGGTGGTGCAGAATTGTCTGTATTCTGTCAATCATGTTTTAAATAAACACTGATTGGCCAGACAAGAAGTATAGGTGAGAAAACCAGACAAGAAGTAGAAATGATCACGAATTATAAGCTCGATGTCCTTTAATTATGGCTAGAAACTGATTATGAGTGAGTACAACCCATGTTCATCTTTTTGGGCCTGGGTTACCTCACTCAGGATGGTGTTTTCTATTTCTATCCATTTGCATGCAAAATTCAAGATGTCATTGTTTTTTACCTCTGAGTAGTACTCTAATATGTATATATTCCACACTTTCTTCATCCATTCTTCTACTGAAGGGCATCTAGGTTGTTTCCAGGTTCTGGCTATTACAAATAATGCTGCTATATCCATAGTTGAACAAATGCTCACCTTCCTGGACTTAGGGGGAGTTGGGAAGACCTTGGACTTAACATAGTGAAGGGAACCCTAATGGCCCTTTGGCCTGGAGAGAGAGGAAGTGGAGGTATGGGTAGAAGGGAGGGGAGGGAAGGAGGAGGAGGAGGGGACGAGATGGAAATTTTTAATAAAAAAAGAGAAAAAAAGAAGTAGAAATGATGCAATGAGAACAGGATAATTCTGGGAAGGAGGAAGTTGATTCCTCCCAGTCCTGCACAGACCACCAAGGAAGCAGAATGTGACCTGCCAGCTGAAAAAGGTACCCAGCCATATGGCAAAAATAGATCAGAATAATGGGTTAATATAAACTACAAGAGCTAATAAGTAGCCTGAGCTAATGGGCCAATCAGCTTTATAACTTATAAAGATCTCTGTGTGATTATCTTTGGGGCTTGCCAGCTGTGGGGTACCGGATGGGAGAGAAACCCCAACAAGCAGGCCCAATTCTTGTTACACCAGGGTACATGTGTAATGAGTGCTGAGTTATAGGAATGAGTCTCACAAGGTGCATACACTATGAATGCAGGTTTCATGTTTTATGCAGTATATTCAAAATGAGTGCTGGGATACAGGCATGAGTTTGACAAAGTATACGTGCCATGAGTGCTAGCTCACTGTTTGAGTCTTGAGTACATTAGTCATGAGTGCTGGGTTACACTCATGTGAGTGTGATGGGTACATGAGCTACTACAGCACATGCATCATGAGTACTGGCTTACTGTTTTGTTTCTCACACAGTACTTTTATAATAAGTTCTGGCGACTAGGCTTGAATTTATCATAGTAAATACATTATGAGTGCTAGTATTAGAGGTGTCATCTTCATGTTCCATGATTGCTTGTTCAAGCCTTGAGTTCAACATAAACCATAGCCAATGAGTCCTGGAATATAAACATAAGACTTCCTCAGTACACGTACCAAGAGATCTGGCTAATGGCTTTGAGCGCCTAAAAGTACATTTACAATGAGTGGTGGATTGTGGGATTTACCTCCCAAAGAACACACACCATGAGAGCTACATTAGCTAAGAGCTCCAGAGTACATGTACAATGAGTGCTGGGTAAGAGGCTTGAACTTCACAAAGTACATTTACCATGGGGGCTGACTTACTGTTTTGAGACTTTCAAAGTACATTCACTATGAGGTATAAACCTCCTTCACAATACATGCACTGTATGTGCTGGTTTATAGGCATGAGCACACCATATAACATAACTCCTTAAATCCTGGGTGTGAGACATAAACCTCCAACAGGCATGAACCATGAATGCTGACCTACGGTTGTAAGTCCCACATAATACATTCACAATAAGTTTTGTTTAATAGTCATGAGTCTATCAGAGTGCATGTACCATAAATATCCAGATTACAGGCATCATCTTCCCACAGGACATGAACAATGTGTGTTGGCTTACAGACATGAGCTCATCATAGAACAAGCACTATGAATCCTGGGTGATATGTATGAGCCTCCCTCAGCACATGAATGATGCGTACTGGATTTCCTTTTGACCTATCAACAATGCAATCACAATGAGTACTGGGTTATAGGCATTATCCCCTCACAATACATACACCATGTGTTTTGTGTTACAAGTGTGTTTCCAGAGTACATACACAAAGAGTGCTGGGTTACATGCATGAGTCTCACACAGTAAATGCATTATGATGCAGGTTTGCTGTTTTCATTCTAACAGAGGACATTCAAAATGAATCCTTGGTAATAGGATTCAGCTTACCAGACTACAAACACTGTAATTTCTAGAACCAGTAGTGTCATCCTCACATAGTACATGCCCCCCAAGTGCTAGCTTACACTTTTTAGTACTGCACAGTATATTCACAATGAATGTTCAGTTAAAGACCTTAGCTGTTCACACTATGTGTACAACAAGTGTTGCATTACAGTCTTGTGTCTCTTGAGTATAAACACCAAGAGTGTTGTAATGTAAATAAAAGCAGTGCATGAAAAAAGATGCCTTGCAACAGAGCTCAGGTGGAGGGGATGGGATTTGGTAAAGAAAAGGGAACATAAGAAGAGGGAAGGGGAAAAGGGAGACTGGTCTGTGGAGACAGAAGAAACAGAAGGAAGAAGAAGAAGGAGGAGGAGGAGGAGGAGGAGGAGGAGAAGGAGAAGGAGAAGAAGAAGAAGAAGAAGAAGAAGAAGAAGAAGAAGAAGAAGAAGAAGAAGAAGAGAGGAACAGATAGACAGATACACAGAGAGAGAGAGAAAGAGAGAGAGATGGAAGATGTGCAGGGTGTTTTTAAAGGGACACATAATAAATATTCACTGGAGTTACTCTTAGTGGCTACAGCTGAAGACCTCAAGGTCAGGCCAGTAAAAATGTCTGAATACTAACAAAGTGTTCAAGGTAACAGGCTTGAACCTAACACAATACATGCAATGTGAGTGCTGGTGTAGGTCTGTTTATCTGTTTATCATCTATCTATCTATCTATCTATCTATCTATCTATCTATCTATCTATCTATCTGTCTATCATCTATCTATCTATCTGCCTATTTTGGTCTTGGCTAGTATATTCACGATGACTGTTGTGTTATATGCATGAGCATCTCAAAGAATGTTTATTATTAATACTGTATTACAGGCATGTGTCTCCAGAGTTCATGTATAATGAGTCATGAATAACGGGTTTCAGTTTCACATAAGAACATGCAACATGAAGTTTCTGAATTATAGGCATGAGCATCATGCATTACATGCACCATAAGTGCTGGCTTACTGTTTCTGGTTTTGTACAACAGATTTACAATTAGTACTGGGTTATAAACATAAGCTTGAGACAGTAAATGGAGCATGAGTTCTAGGATATAGTAAGGCAACAAGAATAGTCCATTCCATAGGAATATTGGAGTATAGGCAAGAACTTACCAGAATCCATATAGCATAACTGCTGTTTGCTGTTTTGAGTACTGCATAGTTAACTATGTTCACAATAAATCCTGGGTAATAGGCACGGGACTTGAAGTACATGTACTATGAGTGCTGGCTTTCATTCACAATAATGTTTCAGGAATAGGCATGTTTCTTCCACATGGCTGCTAAATTTCAGGTGTGTACTTCCACAGTCCACACACAATGAGTGCTGGGTAACAGGTGTGAGCTTCACACAATTCATGCCACATGAGTGTTGGCTTGATGTTTGGAGTTATCAAAGTACATTCACTCTGTGCTGCATAATTGTCATGAGCCTCCAAAAGTACATGCACCATGTGCTAGGCTTATCCTGCCACAAGTGTTATCCTCCTACAATGCATGTGCCGTGAGTGCTGTGTTACAGCAATGCAACTCCAGATTATGTGAACCATGAGTTATGGGTTACTGGCACGAACTCACAAAATACATGCATCATGAATACTGACATGCAGTTTTAGTCTCACAGTTCAAGCAACTGAATTCTGGGTAAAGGCATGAACCTTCCATAATACAAGCCAAATGCATGCTGAATTACAAATCTCTTCCAAGTCTGTGTACCATGAGTGCAGAATTATTCACATGACTCTCGCTAACTCCGTGCTCCATGAGTTTTGGCTTTCTGGTTTGATTATGGCACATTAAAATTATGACAAGTGTTGGATTATAATACCTATGAACCTAACAAAGAACATGCACTATAAAGGCTTGGGTGAAAGATATGTTTCTTCAGAACACATGTACAGTCAGTGCAGGGCAACAGGCTTGCACTCACAGAATACATGTAAATGAGTACTGGCTCAATGCTTTAAGTCTTGCAAAGTACATTGATAATGAGTGCTGTGCCATTGTCATGAGCCTGTCCCATCGCACATTCATCATGAGTGTTGGGTTATAGGCTTTAACCTGCCTTAGGGCATGTATGCTGAGTTCTGGCTTATAGGTTCAAGTCTCCCACAGGCATGTACCATGAGTGCTAGTCTACAATTCTGAGTTTCACACTTTCCTTTCAAAATGAGTGCTCAATAATAGGCAGGATTTCACCAGTGTACTTGAGTGGACCATGAGTGCTAGGATTGTAAGTGTCATCCTCACAGAGAACTAGAATCGCTAATGCTAACTTTTAACCATGATACCCCACAAATATTCACCATGAATCTGAGTTACATGCATGAGCCTCCCAGTGTATATGCACCACATATGCTGACTTACATTTACCCTCATGTAGTGCATTTATCAACCATGCTAACTTGCTGTTTTGAGTCCCACACAGTATATTCACAATAAGTGTTGCATCATAGGCACGAACCTAACACATTGCATCACTATGAGTCTTGGGATAGATACATCAATGAGCTAATTACTATCCATGCCTAGTGAATGTTGGGTTATAAGCAAGATCCCACCATAGTAGACACACCATAAGTTCTTGGTTACTGGTTTTAGTATCACACAATGATTGCCGAGATACAGGCATGTGCTTCACAAAGTACATGCACCATATTTGCTTTGCTTACTGTTTTGAGTCTCCTACAGTGTAGTGACAAGTGCTTCCAAGTCCATGTGTCTTGACTGCAGTCTTATCAGCCTGAACATTTTATGTTGCAGAGTACTCATTTACTTAAGCATACTGTGTAAGTTTCCTGCCTATAACCCAGAATGAATTCATTGTGAATATTCTTGTTACAAGCCTATATATCTGCTAACTCATTTACTTGTATGTTCTATGAAAGGTTCATGCCTGTAATACAGCACTCATTGTGAATGTGTTGTGCAACATGCAACACAGTAAGCAAGAACTCATGTTGCAGATGATTTGCCCCCTGCAGGTTTGCATTCCTGTATACATACACAACGACTCAGCAGCGGTTTACAGGCAGGAGCCCCTCAAAGTGATTACAAGCTAATCAGTTCCCTCTGACAAATTTCCTTTTCCTCAAGCACATTTGCAATGATTCAGTGCTGTACTATGAGTAGGAACTTTGCTCAGTACATAGAAACACATTAGTAGTCCTTAACAGGCTTGCTACTCACCAATACATTCACACTAACTTTGGGTTATTGGCAGGAACTTTACACAGTATGTTCAAGAAGATGAGTTCTCTATTATAGACTTGTATCTCCTGAGTACATTCAAACTGAATGATGGTTTTATGGAACCAATCACAAAGTACCCACAAGCACATGATTTCTTCATAAAAGGATTGCATTTTCTGAGTACATCCACAATATGTGTTGGTTATATGTATGAGCCTCATACCATACATGTTACAGGAATGCTGGTTTGAACATATAAGTCTCCCACATGAAACATGCCAGGAGAGCCAGCTTACTGTTTCGAGTCTCACACAGAACATTCACAATCAGGACTGGATTATAAACATGAGCCTTGCACAGTACGAACATCAGCAGTGATATGTTAGTGGTGATTTTCCAAAGGTACATGAATCACGATTTTTGCATTAACAAACATCTGTCTCCAGAATACACGCATAATGAATGATATGTTATAGGCATGACTTCCCAGAGTATATGCAAATATTGTGCTAGCTCACTGTTTGGATTGCTTGCTTATAGACATGAGCCTAACACTTAAATCCATGCACAAAAGAACTCTGTAACAGCAAGTTTTTTTCCTTCACATTCATTGACAATGACTTGGCCCTGAGCTGTAGTCACTAACTTAGACCAGCAGGTACAAGCACTTCACCGCTACTTAAAAGGCCCAAGTCTCTCATGCGCATTCACTGTGAGTTCTGGGTTATAAGCAGGAGCCTTGCACAATACATGAAAGCTGATGAGTTTTACATTACAAGCTTGCATCCCCCAAAAGCATTCTCAATGAGTTCAGGTTATAGGCATGACCCTTGTAAAGGATGAGTAAGCAGATGAGTTCTATATAACAGGGTTATGTCTTCTGAGTACATTCAAAATGAATTGGAAATGAAATATAGGTACAAGTCTAAAATAATACTACAAGCACAGAAGTGCTCCTTAAAAGGCATATGTCTCCCTCATTCAGTCACAATGAGTTCTGGGCTATCTGCAGCACCTATGCACAGGCTGTTCAAGCAGATGAATTCTATGTTATAGGTTTGTGTCTCCCACATAAATTTACAATGGGTTCTGGGTTATAGGCAGGAATCTTGTACTGACCATTCAAGAGGCTAGTTCTTCATTATAGTCTCATGTCCTGCTACATACTTTCACAATGTTATCTGATTTTAGGCAAAAGTTCCACATAGTGCAGAAAAGCAAATTATTCTGCTGTGGAAATGAATGAAGTGCATGAAGGAAAGCATGCATTCCCAATTATACTGACAGTAAGTCCTGGCTTATAGTCACAAGCCTCACAAAATACATAATCCAACGGTGCTGGGATACATGGATGATCCTTCCAAATGAAATGGACAATGAGCTCTTGGTTACTGTTTTGAGTCGTGAATAATGCATTTATACAATGCGTGATGGATTATAAACATGATTCTTGTACAGTACATGCAGCAGGAGTGATATGCTAGAAGTGTGATTCTTCCGAAGTTCATACATCGTGAATGCTGGCTTACAATGGCACTTATCTAGTCTAAGTACAAAATGAGTGATGTGTAAAAGGCCTAAGCCTACCACAGTAAATGCTTACTGTACTATGTATGGTAGTACACTATTAGTGCTACCGTACTGCTTGAAATCCAGCACTATATATGCAGAATAAAGGCTGTATGTATAAATGTGTAAAACGCAATCCTTGTACACTCTGTGCAAGCAAATGATTTGCCCACTGCAGTCTTGAATCCTCTGTACTTTTTGCCAGTACTGATTTATTAGGAGCATCTCACAGTATGTAAAAGAACAGAAGTACTCATTAAACGGCATGCCTCTCATGAGACCATTCACAATAATTCAGGTTACTGGCAGAAGCATTACACAATGTCCTCAAGAAGTTGAGTTCTATGTTACAGGCTTGAGTCTCCTGAGTTACATTCAAAATGAGTCCTGCATCACAGATACCAGCCTTGCCCAGTACATAACAAGGTAAGTTGATGAATGCTGAGTTATATGCATGAATCACACACAGTGCATGCTCAAAAGGTGCTGGGATGTATGGTTGGTTGACAGTCCCAAATAAAAATTACCCACGAAAAATGCTAGATTACAGTTTTGAGTGTCATCAGTAAATTTACAGTGAGTTCTGGGTTGTGAACAACAGTACATGTATGGAGAATACTGTGTTCATGCTGTGAGTTTTCCCAGTACAAAAACCACGTGTACTGGGTTACAAATATATGTCTTCAAATATGTGTGCAATGAGTAATGTGTTATAGGCATACACCTCTCATGGTACATTCACAAGGAGTATTTGTTTATTCTTTGGACTCTAACACTGCACATGCACAAAAACTTGCTGTGTTGGAAGGCATAAACCTGACACATTATGTAAAAGAGTCACCAGTAAAAGGCATGCACAGAGAACATTCACAATTGTTACTGGTTTATAGGCAAGAGCATATACACAGTACACACAAGCAGAGGAATGCCCTGTTGCAAACCTATTTTTCCCAAGTACTTTTAGAGTGAGTCCTGGTTTACGGTTATAACCGCACACAACACCAGATCAGAAATGTTCTAGGATATACAAGTGATCCTCCATAAGGAAATGCACCATGATTGCTCGGTTATTGCTTTTATTGTACTGGAGCATGTGTTGTGTGAAGCTCAAGCCTGCAATCTATCATTCACTGTGAATTTATTCAGGAGGGACAATCCTATAACATCTGTGTGTATTTACTGCACCTATAATCCAGGACCTATTGTCTCACACTGTACATTCATGAGTTTTAGGTGGGAACCTTGGACAGGAAGTTCAAATGGATGAGTTTCCTATTACTGAGAATGTTTCCTAACTCCATTCAAAATGAATGCTGGGTCTGGGGAGGAACTTCACACAATATACATGACTGGTTGTTTATACAACTGTCCATCCCACATAAAATGCTCCAGGAGAGGCAGCTTAGAGTTTTGAGTATCACACGGTTCATTTACAATCAGTGCTGGTTTCAAACATGAGGTTTTCTCAGTACATGAAGCAGCAGTAATGTGATAGTAGTTTGAGGATATAAACAATGCATAAACCAGAGGTTTTGTGTTACACGTCCTTGTCATCAGAATAGATGTACAATAAGTGATGCTATAGGCACAAGCCTCCCACAGTACATGCGAATTTTATGGTAGCTTACTTTTTTGTATCTAGCACTGTACATACAGGAGTGTTTATGTCTATACGCATGAAACTAACAGTTTAAATACAAGCATATTAGAACTCCTTAAAAGATAGGCCTTTTCCCGAGTTCATTTACAATGAGTCATTAACTCAGCACAGCACTTAAAAAAGCATAGTACTGCTATCTAATGGCAACACAGTCTCACACAATGCATGCTCCAAAAGTGCTGGTATATATGGTTGACCCATTAAATTAAATAAACCTGAAAGGTCCATTGCAATTTTTATTGGAACACAGTACATTCATAAAGATTGCTTGGTTGTTAACATGAAACTTGCACAACATATGCGCTATGAGTGCTGGGTTACAGGAATACATCTCAAAAGATGTGCACAGTGAGTGAGTAACATGCTATTGTTTTGCATCTCTCAAAGAACATGCACCGGTAGTGCTCTCATGCTGCTTGGAATCTAGTGTAGTAAATGCACAAGGAGTTCTGGGTGATGGGCACAAGCTTAGCATTTTAAGTACAAGAACAGGAGTGCTCTTAACTGGCATGTGTTTCCCAAGTACATTCACAGTACAGGCTGATTTACATAGACTTTGTATGGTACATACAAGCAGATGAGTTCCCCATTAGAAGATTGCAAATCCAAAATACATTCACAATGAGTGATGACTTTTAGTGAGGATGGTTTCTAAGAATGGTTTATACCACACAACATGTGATTTAATAGCTCTGGGATATACATGTGATCCTCCCAAAGTGCACTATGAGCTCTGGCTTACTGTTTTGAGTCTTACACAGCACATTCACAATGAATAATGGCTTTTAAATATGAAGCTTGAACCGGATATGCACCAGGAGTCAGGTATTAACTGTGTGAGTCTCATAGATTATACAAACCATGAGTGCTGTGCTCCAAGCATCTACGTTTAGGGTGCATACACAATGAGCTATGTGTTGTAGTCATGAGACTCCCGCAATACATGCACAATTGGTTTTAGCTTACTGTTTGGGATGTAGCACTATACACTCAGGAATGCTCACAAACACATTAGTTCCGCTTGAAAGATGTGCAATTCCAGAGTACATTCGCAGTGAGATCTGAGTTCTACACAAGAGCACCATACAATATGTGTTCCATAATTGCTGGTTTATACCTGTGAACTTCCCACATGAAAAGAACCATGCATGCTGTCTTCTGTTTCAAGTCTTGAACAGTACTTTCATTTTTTAGTGCTGGTTTATAAATATGAGCCTAGCACAGCATATGTACCAAGGGAGCTGGTTTGTCATATGAGCTCTTGAACAATACATAAACCATGAATATTGGTTTACTGTTGTGAATTTTGGACAGTACATCCACAATGAGCATTGCATTATGGTGAGAGTCTCCACAATACACACATCAGGAGTGCTGGATTACTGTTTGGAATCTAGCTTTGTATAATCAGAATGAGTGCTGATTTATAAGTACCAGCCTTTCACAATAAGTATAAATATGTTTGTGCTCCATTATGGCAGTGTGTATCAAAAACAAATTCAACAGGGATTTGTGGGGTATAGGCACTAACATCACACAGAATGTAAAAACAGATCAGTTTTCCATTTCAGGATTCCATCATCCAGGTACGTGCACAATAGGTCCTGGATTATAGGCACAGTAAATACACAGAGATGTTACAGGATTGTCTCTCCTGAATAAATTCACAGTGAATGATAGATTGCAGGCTTGAGCTTCACACATGCATGCTCCAATACTTCTGGGATTTATGCTTCAATATCCCAAACTAAATGTATGCTTGGTGCTTAATTACCGTTTTAAGTGTTACACAGTACTTTTCCAGTGAGTGTTAGGTTATAAACATGAACCTCTACATACCACACTCCACACACACACACACCAAGAGTGGTATGTATACTGTGAATTTCCTGCAGTAGATACACTTTGAGTTCTGGGTTAAAAGCATGCTTTACAGAATACATTCACCATAAGAGATGAAGTTATATGCAAGCTCTTCGCAATCCATGCACTGTGAGTGCTAGTTTACTCTTAGGAATATAGCGCTGTACGTTCACAGGGAGTGCTGGCTTATAGGTATGAGCCTTATACAGTAAGTGCAAACATATGAACGTTCTATTACAAGCTTGTGTCTCTCAAGTGCATTCACAAAGAATGCTGGATTATAAAGATGACGCTTCCCTAGTACATGTACCAAGAATGCTGGCTTAGTAGTGAGTCTACCACAGTGCGTAAACAATGAGTCCTCAGCTAAAAGCATGTATCTCTGGAAGTGTGAAGCATGAAAAATGTGTTAATTGTATAAGCCTACCATGTAAATGAGCTACAATTTTTTTTATTGTTTGTAATCTAGCACTGTACAGTCATGTTTCGTGAAAGCAGGGTTATAGACCTGAGCCACCCACAGTACAGATACCATGAGTTCTGTCTTACTGTTTTGATTCAATCATAGTACATTCACATAAACATGCTGGTTGAGTGGGGTTGGTCTCCCACAATACATAATCAATGAGTCCTGAATTCCAAGCATGTTTCTACAGAGTACACACACCATGAGTGATGCATTATAGGTATGAGCCTTCTACAGTACATGAACTCTTACCCTTAACTTAACTTTTTGGAATCGTAAAGTGTGCATTCACAATGAATGCTGGGTTTTAGGCATGAGCCTCACACAGTAAGTATAAGCACAAAAGTGCTCTGTTATAGGATAGGGTGTCCTGAGTTCATTCACAATGAGTGCTGGTTCATAAATATGTGCCAGCACCATGAGGGCTCTGTGATATGCCAGAGCCTCCAACAGCAATTGCACCATGAGTGCTGGGTTAAAGGCATTAGATTTCCACAGTAAATGCCAGCTTATTATTTTGAGTCATGCACAATAAATCACAATGAGTTCTGTGTATACACATGAACATCCAACAGTATATAAATTTTGAGTGTTGGGTTACTTGTTTACATCTTGCACAGTACATTCACAGTGATTGATGGGTACAAATGTGAGCCTCCCAAAATAAATGAACCAAGAGTTCAGTGTTACAGGTTTATGCCTCTAAACTACATGAACAGTTAGTGCTTGGTTACAGTCATGAGACTGCAGCATGCAATATGAGCACTGTCATAAACATGTTACCTTCCCACAGTTCATGTACCATGGATGATAATTTATATATGTGAGCCTCCCATAGTAATTGCACCATGAATACTGAGTTACAGGCTAGAGACTTCCACAGTACATGGACCCTGAATGCTGGTATAATGTTTGGAGTATAGCCTGGCTCATGTACCATAAGTGCAGAACAATTATTAGCATGACAGTACATAAGCCATGAGTGCTGGATTATAGGAATGCAGTTTTAAAATACATGTAACATGAGTACAGGCTTAATCTATTGAATCTTGCACAGTACATTCTTAATACATGCTGGGCTACAGGTATGAGCCTCCCAAAGGAAACAAACCATGAATGCTGCATAACAGGAGTACATTAACATTGTAGGTTCTTTCACTACAAGTGTTGGGTTATAGGCCTCTCACAGTACATGCCTTATTAGTACTGCTATGAAAGTGGAAGTCCCGACCACAGCATGCACAGTGAGTGTTGTGCTATATATATGAGACTCCACAGTATAGTTGTGAGCCTCCCACAGTACTCCATGGGTACTAGCTCACTGGTTGGAAATTGACACTCTACATTCACACTAGCATGATGGGTTAGTGGTGTGAGTGAGTGTTCCGTAGTAAATAAACCATTAGTACTGAATTTCAGCCTGTTTTTTTTTTTTTTATTTGTTTGGTTGGTTAGGTTTTTTGGTTTTGTTTTGTTTTGTTTTTGCCTTTTCTTTCTTGCTTTTTAATGTAAGAATTTTTTAAAATACAATCTTTCCTCTTTTTACATAGCTATCCCCATTCCCACTCCCTCCACTCCTTCTACCTCACTCTCCCCTGACCCCACCCCCATTCACTCCTCCTAAAGGGTAAGACTTCCTATGGAGAGTCAAGGAAGTCTGACACATCTGACACACCACTTCAAAGCAGGACCAAAGCTCTGCTCCCTATATCTTGGCTGAGCAAGATCCCTTTAAAGATAATGTGCCTCAAGACACCAGTTTAAGCACTAGGGATAAATCATGGTCCCACTGCCAGTGGCGCCACGGAGTGCCCAAGCCTCACAACTGTCCCCCACATTCAGTGGGCCTAATTTGGTCCCATGCAGGTTCACACATTATCAGTTCAGAGTCAATGGGTTATTAATAGCTCAGGTCATCTATTTCTGTGGGTATCACCACCATGGTCTTGGTCTTATTATCACCTCTCTCTCTCTCTCTCTCTCTCTCTCTCTCTCTCTCTCTCTCTCTCTGTCTCTCTCTCTCTCTCTCTCTCTCTCTCTCTCTCTCTCTCTCTCTCTCTCTCTCTCTCTCTCTCTCTCTCTGACTGTTTCCTGAAAGGTCAGTGCAGTGCTTCACTATGGATCTCTGTATCTGTTTCCATCAATTGCTGTATGAAGGTTCTATGATGACAATTAAGGTAGGAATAAATGTAATTACAGGGGGAAGGACAGTTTAGGCATCTTTTGTACTGTTGCTTAGAGTCTTAGCTGGAGTTATTCTTGTGGATTCCTGGGAATTTCCCTAATGCCATGCTTCTCACTACTCCCTTAATGTCTGTGCCTATCAAGATCTCTTTCCTTTCTATCCCTTACTGTCCTTCCCCTTTCTTGAGCATCCTGTTTCCTCATGTTCTCCTCCTCTCTTCACTTCTCCCTTCCTCTTCCAACCTCCCTTACCCCACTCCATGCTCCCAATTTTCTTAGGAGATTTTGTCTATTTCCCTTTTCCAGGGGTATCCACGTATGTCTCTCTTAGAGTTCTCCTTGTTTCCTAGCTTCTCTGTGATCATGGACTATAGGCTGGTTACCCTTTGTTTTAATCTAACATCTGCTTATGAGTGAGAACATACCATGTTTGTCTATTCTGAGTCTATCTCACTCAGGATGTTTTTTTTTTCTAGTTCCATCCATTTGCATGCAAATTTCAAGATGTCATTTTTTTTTTTTTTTTTTTTTTTTTTTTTTTTTTTTTTTTTTTTTTTTTTACTGCTGAGTGACACTCCATTGTGTAAATGTACCACATTTTCTTTATCCATTCTTCAGTTGAGGGGCACCTAGGTTGTCTCCAGGTTCTGGCTATTACAAATAATGCTGCTATGAACGCAGGTGAGCAAGTGTCTTTGTGGTATGAGTGTGTATCCTTTGGATATGTGCCCAAGAGTGGTATTACTGGGTCTTGAGCAAGATTGATCCCCAGTTTTCTGAGAAACGGCCACATGGATCTCCAAAGTGGCTGTACAAGTTTGCATTCCTACCAGCAATGAAGGAGTGTTCCCCTTACTCTGCATTCTCTCCAGAATAAGTTATCAACGTTTTTTTTTTATTTTAGCTGTTCTGACTGTTGTGAGATGGTATCTCAGAGTTGTTTTGATTTGCATTTTCCCAATGGCTGAGGATGTTGAGCATTTTCTTAAGTGTTGTTTGGCCATTTGCAATTTTTCTGTTGAGAATTTCCTGTTTAGATCTGTACCCCATTTTTTGATTGGATTATTTGGTAATTTGATATCTAGAAAGTTCTTTACATATTTTGGAGATCAGTCTTCTCTCCAATGTGGGGTTAGTGAAGATCTTTTCCATTCTGTAGGCTGTTATTTTGACTTAGTGACTGTGTCTTTTGCATTACGGAGTTTCTCAGTTTCAGGAGGTCCCATTTATTAATTGTTGCTCTCTGTGTCTGTGATACTGGTGTTATATTTAGGAAGGGTATTTGCACTAGGAGTGATGTGTTCTTTACATGGCCCCTTCACAGAGTGCACCATGTGATCTAATTCATAAGCTTGAGTCTCCCACAATACATTTACCTTGAGTGCTGACTTACTGTTTGGAACCTAGCACTGTATATTCATTCACAATTTATGCTGAGTTACAGACATGAGACTTGCACAATACTGATTTGGCCACGTGTTTCCCAGGTACATTCACAATGAGTGCTGGGTTATAGGAATAAGCCTCCCACTGGTTCATTGTGTGAAAACTTACACTGGATGTTTAAGATGAATACTAGGTTATAGGTACTAGCCTCCTACAGTGCATGCACCATGAGTGCTGGCTTAGTGTTTGGAAACTCATAATGTAGATTCACATGAGTGTGATGAGTTAGTAGTGTGAGTCTCCCATAGTACATAGACCATGACTGCTGGGTTACAAACATGCTTCTCTAAAATATATGAAGCAGTCGGGATGTGTTTTATGCAGGAGGAACCCACAGTAATTGCACCATGAGTGCTGAGTTATAGGCATGAGCCTCCCACAGTAAATGCAAGCTTATTGTTTTGAGTTGGGCACAATAAATTCTCGGTGAGTTCTGCATTATAAACATGAGCCTTGCAGAGAACATGCATCTTTCTTCTTATGGATATGGTTAAGAATATGGTTAGAGAATGTTAGGGTTTGATCTGTGGAGTTTAGACTAAGGTCAGCATTGTAGTTAGGGGTTTAGGGTTAGGGTTGTGTTAAGCATTATACAGATTTATGCTTATTGTTTTTGTTAGGGCTCGGATGATGGTGTTATGATTAGGATTACAGTTAAATATGTCTGAGTTCTTACAGAGGGTTAAGATTAGGGATAGGAAAGGTTAGCTTTAGATAGAGTATTAGGTTTAGCAATCGAAATAGGATGAGTGTTAGCATTAGGGTGACAAACATGAGCCTCTCCTAGTATATGCCTCATGAGTGACGGGTTAGTTTTATGAGTCTATGGTAATCCAAATCCAAGAAACAGTAATCCAGTTTGGGTTACTGTTTGATTGTGGCACTTTACATTCAATATGAGCATTTGTTTACAGCCATGAGTCTCCATATTCCATTCTCCATGCATGGTGGCTGTTTGAAATCTTACTGTACACTGAATATGACAGGAGACGTACAAAGTAAGTTCAAGCATTTGTGTGCCTCATACAGTCTTATATCTCTGGGTACATTAATTATACTTACACTGTGTTTTAGGATATGATCTTCTACAATACCTATAAGCTGATGAGTTGTCCATTTCAGAGTTGCCTCTTCCTGCTACATTCACAATGACAGTTGGATTATAGTTATTAGTCACATAAAACATGCCCCTGTGGTTTTGGAATAAGCGAGTCAGTCTGTTAAATGAAATGCCCTTTGAGAGCTCTCTTACTGGTTTGAGTGTCATACAGTATATTCATACAACCGCGTTGTGTTAGTGCTATGAGTCTCCCCTAGAACACAAGCCATAAGTGCTGAGTTCCACATGTGTGACTTCTGAGTATGTACACCATGTATGATGTGTTATATGCATGAGCCTCCCATGATAAGGTTTATTTACATGAGACACCCACAATCTTTGCACCATGCTGGATTTCTGTTTGGAATCTTGTATATATATTTAGAATGAGAGGTAGGTTACAGCCATGAGTTTAGCACAAGAATTACCAGCACATATGTGCTCTTTTACAGGCCTGCCTTTCCTATGTACATTCAAGATGATGCTGTATTTTAAGAGTGAGACTTTTACATTAAGTACACCATGATTTCAGGACTACTGTGTTTAGTACATTCACAATGAGTGCTGGCTCATACACATAAGCTTTGCACAGTACATGTACCAATAGTGCTGGTTTAGTAGTGTGAGTCTCCCACAGTACATACCCTCCTCATTTCCTCTTGATGATCAGTCCCCTCCTCTCAGACAAACACTTTTTCTGTTTTCATGGCAATTGCTTCCATTAGCCTTTCTCACTCCTTCTACCCCCAACTTTAACTAACTCATTCTTTCTTCAGATAATCTTTTTACATTTCCACATATTTTTTCATTCATTTATTCATATATTTTACATATATATATATATGTACATATATATATATGTACATAGTCTACATGTGAGAGAGAATATGTGACATTTGTCTAAGCTTGGTTTATTTTGTGTAAAATAATTTACAACTCTATTCATTTTTCTATGCAGGTGGATAAAATTTAATTTTATATATGGCTTATAATTTGCAAGTGTTCATTGATATCCTTAGTTTATGCTCTTTTTTTTCCAAATCATCTTGCATTTTTATTGTATGAAACCTCTGATGATGCTCATGGCCTTCAGCATGCACCTGTATCTTTCATCCCAAACACACTGAACATTTTCCTGTTCTAAGTTTTGCTTTCGTTCATGTTCGACCTAGATGTTTGTAGTATTAGCAAGGACACTGCCTCATTGTTGTCCTGTCTTCAGACTTCCTTCACCAAAGAAACTAGTCCATTAAGTTTAAATTTAACTCAACCAAAGTTTTTCAGGCATGGGGAGAGTGCAGTCAGATTGCTCTAGAATAGCATGTGACTAGCATCTTGCCCAATTCCTCCAAAGTCTTTGTCTACTCTTTGAACTTTCAGGAACTAATGCTCTGCTGTTCATGTTTCCTTCAGTAATTCATCATTCATTCTCCAACCAAAATTTCCTGGTAAATGCTGCTAAAGTATTTTAGCACCTTTCTTAACCCAAAGGCCCAATCTATTTCATGTTCCTCTCATAAACAATGTCCAAATTTGTAAGAATCATGTAGTCAGTTTTATGACATTATACACCCACTCTTCTTGGTATCAATTTTCTCTATTAATTATTTACCTTATTGCTTTGATAACATATCTGACAAAATAAGCTTAAGGAAGAGACTATTATCTTTCTTTCCAGGTATAATATTAATCTAAGTATAAATGTAAAAATGAATATGAAAAGGAAGAAAACTAGAAGAAAATAATGGATAATAAACAAATATTTTTCAAAAAAATAAAAGGAAAGGAAAAGATAAAGGAGAAGAATATTATGACAAGGAAGAAGAAATATCAAAAGATTTGAAAAGTTGTATCTACCAGCCTGGTCTACAAGAGCTAGTTCCAGGACAGGCTCTAGAAACTACAGGGAAACCCTGTCTCGAAAAACCAAAAAAAAAAAAATAAAATAAAATAAAATGAAAAGTTGTATCTATAATTATATATAGAAGTTACATATTTAAAATTACATAGTTACATATATAATTAGAGCTACCATACACAGAGGCTATTTTCTTCCTAGAAGCCATAGGTCGCATTTCTATTTCTGTAAATACCATGACCAAAAGCAATTTGAGATGGAAAATATTTATACTATTTTATACTTCAGTTGATAGTCTACCACTAAGGGAAATAACAGCCAGAGTTAAAGCAGGGCAAAAACCTGAAAACAGGGACTGATGCAGAAGCCATGGAGAAATGCATTTTATTGGTTTTTCTCCCTGTGGCTTACTCAGCCTGCTTTCTCATAGCACCCAGGCCCACCTGCCTAGGGGTAGCATGGCTCATAGTGAGTTATGTTCTCCCACACCACTAGTCAATCAAGAAATGTACATTACCAGTACAATTTGATAGGGATATTTTTTCAATGGAGGTTTCTTCTTTCCAAATGACTTTAGCTTGTCAAGTTTACAGAAAAAATGTCTAGTACAATTATCAAATAAATCCAGCCAGTACCAAGTATGGGATGCCTATCCTTGAGTTGTTGGCCAGGGGATTTCTGGGATCTCCAAAGCAAGACATGCTGTTGTCATTACACTTATTTGTTTACTAGAACTTGATGAAAATACTCTCATTGCTAAATTTCTCACATATTTTTTGTCACAGAATGCATGAAACTCAAATTGGTATTTACTAGGAAGCTTATTCTCCACTGACTAGCTTTCATAGTATCAGAAGTTGTCACATGGGCTTCTGCCTTGTACTGCAATTCTTAGTTGAGCAGAACATAGAACCCAGGGATGCACTATGGAATTGATAAATGTACTTTCCTAGTAGGCTGTTTCTGTGATAATACTATAACCAAAAGTATCTGTGGGAGGAAAATTTATTTGACCTAGCAGTTACAGTCCATTATCAAGTGATGCCATGGCAGAAACTCAAGCAGGAGTCAAATCAGAAACCATTAAACACACACACACGCACACACACACACACACACACACACACACACACACACACATACACACACACACACACACACACAGAGAGAGAGAGAGAGAGAGAGAGAGAGAGAGAGAGAGAGAGAGAGAGAGAGAGAGAGAAAATTTTCTCTATTTGCTTCTTATGACTTGGTCAGCTAGCTTTTATTTATTTTTTTCTTTTATTAATTTATTATTTTCTGTTAATGGGTATCTGTGTTTATGCCATACCTTAAGAGGTAAAAAGTAGAGTTCTGGAAGTGCAGGAATTGATGGCTGTAAACTGCATGTGAGAATTGGGGATGGATATCAGGCTCTCTGGAAAAACAGAGTCTTAACCACTGAACCATCTTTCTAGCAACTTCACTTATATTTCTTATTCCTAGAGATGGTACTACCCACTGGTGTAGAAGGTCCTTCTGTTTGTGTGTTGCTTTAATTAGTTAATGAATAAAGAAACTGCCTTGGCCTAGTTGATAGGGAAGAACTTAGGTAGGTGGGGAAGACAGAACTAAATGCTGAGAGGAAGAGAGGCCAAGTAGGAGACAGATATCATGGAGCTGCCAGAGACAGACATGCTGAATCTTTCCTGGTAAGCCAGTGCCACATGACGATATACAGATTAATAAAAATGGGTTAAATCAAGATGTGAGAGTTAGCCAATAAGAGGCTAGAGATAATGGGTCAAACAGTGATTTAATTAATTAATGTGTGGTTATTTCAGGGCTAAGATAGATGGGGAACTGGGATGAACAAGCTGCCCTTCCCATGCAACAACCCACAAACAGCAGAGCCCTTAATTAGTAATTATTATAAATTTCACATGCTTGCTGGCCAATCTGATGCTGCTAGTTCTTCAGCTAAGAACTATCTTTCTTCCTAGGTGACTCCAGGTTTGAGTCTCAAGCTGAAAGCTGAAATTAAATATGATATGGTCATACTACTAAACTGTCCTCTAAACACACACACACACACACACACACACACACATATATATGTAGATATATATATATATATATATATATATATATATATATATATGTTGATCCACCCCTAGATAAGTTTTCAGACCTCATCAGAAAAGTTGTGCAATGGGCAGTAGTTAATGCTGACAATCACAGTTAACTGGTCAGGATATGATAATGTATTTGGGGGAGTGTTGAATCACAGCTGAGATATTTTTATCACACCCCCTCTCCCAAGGCTCAGGGACCATTATAGAAGAGGCAGATGAAACACTGTAAAAGCCATCTGTCAGCGAGAACTGGAGTGAAGTAGTTAATTCTGGACATGACAGGATTTCTTCATTCAGGAGTTTAAAGCAGCAGTGGTTGCCTGCAGGGGGCTTGCATAGGACCAAGGCAGCCAACATCCCAGAGTGGAGGTGATGCTCAGGAACCCTCGCCCTTGCTGAGGAGCTACTGACAGTTGGTAGCTTCTAGGGAAGAGAAAAATTGCTTTGGTTTGAAGTATGACTACTAGTGGGTTAAAGACACTCCAGTATATGACCCAACAATCATGAATACATGGGCAGCACAAATTATACTTGGTAGATTATTAAAAAAGAGAGAGAGAGAGAGGTCACAAAATTGTAAAGGGCTAGGATAGAAGGTGGATATGGCAGTCATTATAGCAAAGAGTAAGAGTGAAAAATTACATTTTGTGCATGTTTGAAATTCTCAACAAATTAGTAAAATATTTTATGTAAAATCACTCAAAGAGAAATGAAAACTGATGAGAAAATTTGTGATTACTTCAAATGTAAAAAGGAATAAAATATAAAGGAAATGTGGATAACATAATGCTAAAAAGAAAACGATTATTCATAGTGAAAAATATTAACAAATTTAGCTCGCTAGATAAAGGGGTATAAAAATTAAAATATCAGAACTATGATGAAATAAAACACTTGTAAATGTAAAGTATAAAGAAAAAAAAGGAGGAGACACACACACGTCCCAACAGAAATAAGGCAGTGTTTACGTAACTGAAAACTGGAATCTTTCAGATGTGTGTAATGTCAACTGAGCTTATGCTATTGCTGATCTGGGTTAGAAAATGTCCGTGGTCTGAATCCCTTTACTAGCACTGCTGTTCAGATGACCGCAGAGAACTTTGCAACCTGCAGAATTGTTGAGCTAGTCATCTGCCACAGGACTTCTACCATGGTAATCTTCTTATTGTGATGTCTTTTTGGTTTTTTGGGCATAGGTGGTGCAGCTACAAGCTTATTTATACCAGCTGATCTATTTGTGTACTTACACACAGTGAATATAAGCCACTGTGAGAAATGGAGCAGATGTTTATATTAAGTCATCCATTGTAGCTTTGCAATTCAAACACTACAGTACTGGACCTCTATAGTATTGGGCCTTAGAGCAGAGAGCTTGTTCCAGAGCCTGAGCTACCCACTGACTTCAAGCTTACTTTGATCAAACTCTAAATTTCTTCTTCATTCTCAGCTGATAAAGTCTGCTCCCAGGCAATAAGGATGGGCTAAGTTCCTTCTATACATCACTGCTACACTCTGGCTCCTGCCAAGGGAACCTTTCAGATTTTGCTCTTCCTAAATAGAGCTCCTCCACAGCTGTCTCTCCCAGTCTGGGGCTGAAGTAGATAGAATTCAGGCTCTGTGGCTTTGGATTTGCCCCCTGGGTAACCAAGTTTTAAAAGATGAGTTTACTCTCCAGATAGTGTGTTATCTCTGGCTTCTAGCCAGGGTCTCTCTTCTCTACTGTCAATATGTCCCTCAGAGTCATTGTCTCTGTGATTCCCACAACTGAATTTGACACTTTTGCGAACTGTGTCTTTGCTCTCTGGGTAGCACTGCACTAAGGGTGGTTGGTTTACCATTTTGGTTTTTAAGATTATAATTTCAATGTAGTTTCTGCTTCCAGTGCTTGCACTGTAGAGCTGAGAGGCTGAGGCTGTTCGGATTTCTGTTCTTCGCCTCATTACCCTTTATTTTTTCTCTTCTGTAGTTCTGTCGTTCCTTTTCTAAATTTCAAAATCTTTTTCTCTCTTTGGAATTAATTAGTTTTATTTGTATTTTTATCTTAACACTTCTTTAATGTGTCAGACAGTAGCAAGTTTTTAGTCCATTTCACCTGGAAACTGGAAATGATACTCAAAACAGTAAGACATTCTGAAGCTACTTTCAGTGGTAGACAAACGTCCACAATCTCAGCACTTGGGTAATTGAAATGTGAAATAGTGATTTTGAGGACAGATAATATCATATAGTGAGATGCTATCTCAAAAATTAATTAATTCCATGGGTAGACATCCACTGCTAAAGTGCAGACCATTCCAGTCAGAGAAGGTAGAAGCCCTTTCTGCACTTGGGACTTTCTACCCCCTTAGTTTGGGTACCAAAGACCCACTCTGCAGATACTCTTTTTCCATGCCCTGACCCATGCCATACCCTTAATCTACCTACGGTAAATATCAACATCCATTGCTTAGGTGCTTTCCCTGCCAGCCATAAAAGGTAAGAACTCAAGCTGCTGTCTGAAAGCTCCACTCCATCAATTGAGAGCCAAAAGACATAAGTAGTTGGCATTCCCATCATCACACCCCCCTTGCCATGCCCCTGCTCCTACACTGACAGGTACTTGCTGTTCAAATGCCAATATGTAAAACAGTTGAAGCGCAAGAAAACCTTAAAAACAATCTTTTGAAGATGATAGAAAAAAGTAAATGAATTTTAAAAAAGTAAATGAATAAATAAATCACTTCAATGAACCCAGCAAAGCACACACATACATACACGCGCACACACATACACACAATGGGTGGAAACAAATTAATCCCCTAAGAAAACAAGAAAAAACAAACAGGGAAAGAAAGATAAAGTAGAAATGGAGAGAACAATAAAAAGAATCAATAAAACAAGCAGTTGGTTCAGTGAGAAAATAAACAAGATAGACAAAACCTTGTTTAAACTAACTAAACAAGATAGAATGTCCAAATCAACAAAATCAAAAAGAAAAATGTAGACATAACAACAGATACCTGGGAAATACATCACAGAAACATAAGGTCACACTTTAAAAACCTTCCCTCCTCAAAATTGCAAAACCTTAAAGAAATGGACAATTTTCTTGATAGACATCCCTTATTAAAGTCAAACTAAGATCAGATATGCAATTTATATAGATCTATATCCTCTAAAGGAATAGAAGCTATCACCAAAATTCTTCCAACCAAAAATAATCTAGGGCCAGAGGGTTTTAGTGTAGGGTTATACCATATTTTCTATGAAAAATCAATACCAATGCTCCTCAAATTATTCCACAAAATAGCAACAACAGAAATATTATCAAGTTTAGTTTATGAGACCACAATTACCCTCATATCCAAACCACACACAGATTCAGCAAGTAAAGAGAATTACAGATCAATTTTCCTTATAAATATTGCAAAAATAATAAAATACTTGCAAATTGAATCTAAGACCATTTCAAATCATGATCACTGCATCCCAGGGATACAGTGATGGCTCAACATATGAAAATCTGTTAGTGTAATCCATCATAATAAGAAGTGAAAGAAATAAATGATTGTTTAATTGGATGCTGAACAAGAATTTGACAACTTCCACATCTGTCATGATAAAAATCTTTTAGAGGTCAGAGATACAAGGGACATACCTAAACATAATAAAGGCAATTTACAGCAAGCTGCTAGCCCACATAAAAATTAAATGGAAAGAGACTCAGAGCAATTCCACTAAAATCCAGAATAAGGTAAGGTTGTCCATTCTCACCATATCTATTCAATATAGTACTTGAAGGTCTAGCTAGAGCAGTCAGACAACCAAAGTAGATCAAGAGGATCCAAATCAAAAGGAAGAAATCAAAGTTTCATTACTTGCAGATGATATGATAGTATACTTTAACCACCCTGTAAATAACATTTCATAATAGTCACAGATACTATTAAATATTGTAGGGTACCTCTAAGAAAAAAAAGTGAAAGAGCTTGTGACAAAAACATCAAGACTTTGAAGAAAAAGATTGAAGAAGATTTCAGAAGATGAAAGATCTCCCATACTCATGGATTGGTAGGATTAACATAGTAAAAATGCTCCTCTTACCAGAAGCAATCTAAAGATTCAACACAATCCTTTACAGACCTTGAAAGAACAATATGAAACTTCATCCATAAATATAAAAAGATCAGGATAGCTAAACAATCTTGTAAAATTATAGAACTTCCAAAGACATCAGTATCCCTGATTTCAAGCTGGCCTATAGAGGTATAATAATAAAAAAAAAACATGTTATTTACATAAAAACACACAGGTTGATCAATGGAATCAAATTGAAAACCCAGATGTAAATCCATATACCTATGGACATCTGATTTTTCATAAAGAAGTCAGAAATATAAAATGGAAAAAAAGAAAGCATCTTCAAAACATGGTGTGCTGGTCTAACAGGATGTCTGTATGTAGAAGAATGCAAATAGATCCATATCTATCACACTGCACAAAACTCAAGTCCAAGTGCATCAAAGTCCTCAGTATAAAACCAGAAACACCGAATCTTATAGAAGAGAAACTAGCATATAATGCATTGGCATAGAAGAAAAATTCATGAACAGAATGCCAACATATTAGGCAGTAAGAGACAGAAAATTAATAAATGGAACCTCATGAAAATGAAAAGTTTCTTTACCAACAGAGCAGGTACTAAGAGAGAAAATTAATAAATGGAGCCACATGAAACTGAAAAGTTTCTGTAACGTAAAGGATACTGTCAAAAGGACAAAACAACAACCCATGGAAAGGGAAAAGATTTCTAACAACTCCATCTGATGGCTGTTATCAAAAAAGTATAAAGAAATCAAGCTCCTTAAATTCAGATATATGCTTCCCTGCTCTCATATCCACCCTTCGTATATCCCAAGCACCCCATTCCTCCGAGCTCCCCCCGCTCTCCCCTTCACACTTTTCTCTCCCCATCTTCCCTTGGCCCAGTCTTGCCCAACCCTCAAGTTCCCAATTTTGCCTGGCGATCGTGTCTACTTCCAATATCCAGGAGGATTACTATATCTTTTTTGGGAGTTCACCTTCTTATTATCTTCTCAAGGATCCCAAACTTATAGGCTCGATGTCCTTTAACCATGGCTAGAAACCGAATATGAGTGAGTACATCCCATGTTCATCTTTATGGGTCTGGGTTACCTCACTCAGAATAGTGTTTTCTATTTCCATCCATTTGCCTGCAAAATTCAAGATGTCATTGTTTTTTACCGCTGAGTAGTATTCTAGCATGTATATATTCCACAGTTTCTTCATCCATTCTTCCACTGAAGGGCATCTAGGCTGTCTCCAGGATCTGGCTATTACAAATAATGCTGCTATGAACATAGATGAGCATATGCTTTTGTTGTATGATTGGGCATCTCTTGGGTAGATTCCCAATAGTGGAATTGCTGGGTCCTGGGGTAGGTTGATCCCGAATTTCCTGAGAAACCTCCACACTGCTTTCCAAAGTGGTTGCACAAGTTTGCATTCCCACCAGCAATGGATGAGTGTGCCCCTTACCCCACAACCTCTCCAGCAAAGGTTATTATTGGTGTTTTGGATTTTAGCCAATCTGACAGGTGTAAGATGATATCTCAAAGTTGTTTTGATTTGCATTTCCCTGATAGCTAGGGAGGTTGAGCATGACCTTAAGTGTCTTTTGGCCATTCGAACTTCTTCTGTTGAGAATTCTCTGTTCAGTTCAGCACCCCATTTTTTAATTGGGTTAATTGGCATTTTACCGTCTAGCTACCTGAGGGTTGTCAAGAGACTTGACCCTAGAGGGGTTCCCAGGTTTCCAGGGAGACGCCCCCAGTTAGTTCCTTGGGCAGCTGAGGAGAGGGAGCCTGAAAAGGCCAGTTCCTATAGCCATACTGATGAATTTCTTGCATATCACCATAGAACCTCCACCTGACGATAGATGAAGAAAATGACAGAGCCCCACCTTGGAGCACCGGACTGAGCTCCCAAGGTCCTGATGAGGAGCAGAAGGAGAGAGAACATGAGAAAGAAAGTCAGGACCGTGAGGGAACCTCCAGCTGGCGACAGATGGGGAAGGTGACTGAGCCCCACATTGGAGCACTGGACTGAGCTCCCAAGGTCCCGATGAGGAGCAGAAGGAGCGAGAACATGAGGGAGAAAGTCAGGAACGAGAGGGGTGCGTTCACTCATGGAGACGGTGGGACAGAACTAATGGGAGATCACCAACTCCAGTTGGAATGGGACTGATGGATCATGCGACCAAACCCGTCTCTCTGAGTGTGGCCAACAGCGGGGGCTGACTGAGAAGCAAAGGACAATGGCTCTGGGCTCTGATTGTTCTTCATGGACGGGCTCTGTGGGAGCCTTCTCAGCTTGGTCGATCACCTTCCTGGACCTGGGGGGAGTTGGGAGGACCTTGGTCTTAGCATAGAGTGGGGAACCCTGATGGCTCCTTGGCCTTGAGAGGGAGGGAGGGGAGGTATGGGTGGAGGGGAGGGGAGGGAAGGGGGAGAAGGAGGGGAGAGAAAGGGGAGAAGGAGGGGAGGGAGGGGGGAGGAGGAGGGAAGGAGATGGAAATTTTTAAATATAAAAAAAAATAAACCATGAGAAGAAAAAAAAAAAAAAAGAAATCAAGCAACTAGATACCAACAAATTAAATAATTCAGTTAAAAATGAGGCACAAATAGAAAACTTAGAATTTTCAACAGAGGAATTTCAAATGATTGAGAAGCAGTTAAGCAAATGTTCAGCATCCTTAGCTGTCAGGGAAATGTGAATCAAAACTACTCTGAGGTACCATCTTTGACCTGTCAGAATGGCTAATATCAAAAATGAAAGTGACAGTTCATGCCAATGATGATGTGGATCAAGGAGAACACTGATCCATTGCTGGTGGGAGTGCAAACATGTACAGTTGCTTTAGAAATCAATATGGTGGTTTCTCAGAAAATTGGGAATTGATGTACCTCAAGACCTAGTTATACTACTTCTGGGCATATACCCAGAGGATGCTCTATCCTACCCCAAGAACACTTGCTCAGGTATGTTCCTAGCAACTTCATTCATAATAACCAGAAGCTGGAAAGAATCTGGCTATCCCTCAAGTGAAGAATGTTTAAAGAAAATGTACATTTACACAGTGGAGTATTATGCAGCTGTTAAAATAAATAACATCATGAAATTTTCAGGCAAATGGATAGAGCTAAAAAATAATCATCAAGAGTGACATAACTTAAACCCAGAAAGATAAATATGGAATGCATTCACTTGTAAATAAAATTAGTTGTAAAGTCAAAGATAATCATGCTACAACCCTTAGATTTAGAGATGCTAATATACAAGGAGGGCTCGTGGGTTTATATGCACAAATCTCCCTGGGAAGCAGAAATACAGTAGTTATCAAGGGTGGCCTGTTGGTGGGTGAGGACAGGAATGGGGGGGATCAAGAAGTGGGAAGATGAAGGGAGACACAACAATTGGGGAGCTTTTCCTGGGTGAGGTAGAATCCTAGTGCGATAGAAACTTCTAGGAATCTATGAGGTTGGCCCTAGTTCAGACTTAGCAAAGGGGATATGAAGCCTAAACAGGCCATCTCCTGTAACCAGACAAGAATTCCAGTGGAGGGATCAGGATACCAACTCATCCTCAAAAACCTTCAACTTATAATCCTACCTGCAAGATGTACTGTGGTAAAGGTGTCTCAGAAATTGGGGGAGTGACCAACCAAAGACCAGTCAAACTTGAGATCCATTCCCCAAAAGGAAGCCCACTCCTGACTCTACCTCGAGTGACAGGAACTAGAGGCTGGATAGCACAGATACCTAGGATAGAACTAAACACAATCAGCAACGACAACAAAAAGTCAGTAAAATGGTTCCCAATAATATTTTTTAATATTCATAGACTCCAGGAGCCTAACTTATAGTAGACAGTCTCTATACTGATGGAAACAGATGCAGAAACTACAACCAAACATTAGGTGCAGCATGGGGAAATCTGTTGAAGAGTGGGGGGAAGGAATAAAGAAGCCATAGAGGACAAGAACAGCAGAAGAAAACCCACAGATTCAATGAACCTGGGCCCATAGAAGCTCAACAAGATTTAACTGAATCAGGGAGCCTGCTAGGGTCTGACCCAGACACTCTGAATCTATGATATGGTGGCGTAATTTGGTTTTCTTGAGAGAATCCTAAAAGTGGGAGCAGGGACTATCCTAGTTTGGGGGTACTTTTCCTCCCACTTGCTTGCTTTGTCCAGCCTTAATATGAAGAGAGGTGCCTCCTCTTTTTGCAATTTGATATGGCATGTTTGGTTGATTTACCTGGAATGCCTGATCTTTTATCAACTTTCAGAAATGGAGGAAGACTCAATGGGGGAAGGGAATATTGTAGGAGTTACTGAAAGGAGAGAAGGTAAGGGAAACTGCTGTTGGGATATAATATATATGAAAAAATAAATTAAAAATGTCAATTCATGTTTAGGGTTATGTAATATGAGTTGTGCTATGTTATATGATAATGGTACATATGACCTATTCTCCAGGTGCTGTCTCCATATAAGCAGAAGCTTTGTCAGATGACTAGTTTAAAATGCATTATATTTAAAATGATTACATTAACCCTGTAATATCTGAAACAGAACTACTAGATACTCCTATTGCATCAGCTAGCCCTCCAAGTGATGCAATGCTTGTAAAATGTTGTAAGTATAGCCTTAAAAGAATATGTAGTAACCAAAAAGATTAACATTCCACAAATAAAAAAGAAAGCAGAAGCACAAGTAGGAAGAGTATAGACTAATGCAGCTCATCTGCCATATGCACCAGACTGGAGCTGAATATATAAAAGAAATTTCTTCAAAGTATAGATTAAATTGAGAACAGGATGATCAAACAGATTTGGGTACTCTCTCAGAACTCATGAGCTACATCAGACAACTTTTAAACTATAAACATTTCACAGTTTAATGAAATTACAGAATTTGCTTTCCTTGAAAGAGATATATCTACCAATGTGGTTTCTAACTAAATTCTAATAGCAAAGAAGATTAATTGATTTACATAATTATTTTTATATTGGTAATTAAATGCATCCTTAGTATTTTATAAAATCCTTGTGATTGAATGGTAACAAAAAACATTGAAATTTTAATCATATGATTTACTTATTTATGTTTGTGGCATGTAATTACATTGCAAGATATTTTCTGTATGTCTGTTCAATCAACTCTTCAAGTTCCTTTCATAATTCTATCCATCAAGCATGGCCTTTATATAAGCAGTTCAAACAGCAAGATAACAAGATGAAACTGAGCAATGCCAACAAGTGATCATGCAGTAACTGAAATAACAGTATGTATTTATTTACAAACATTTTAAAGTTTCTATTTTCATTTGACATTGATTAGTATATACTAATATTTTAACATCAGTAAATCTAATTTCCCCATCTATGTAGGATTACCAAGTTTTCCAATACCATTGATTAGTTTTCCATCCAACAAACACTTGACTGTCATGTGCTTGACAAATGCAAACATTACTGAACACTGAATTACATGCACACTCATGCATTTACAGGTTTGAAGTTTTGATTCCATTTTCACGTATCATAACACTTTCTAAAGCAGTTCAGGTTGATGGTTTAGCTGGAAGATGTTCTGACTCTCCTGAAAGAAACTTTAAGGTATGCTAAGATAAAGATAAATTTTGAAGAAAATTAAGCAAGTATGGAGAAAGGGAGAAAACAATGATATATAAACATGTACACTATTGTATGATACATATAATAACTAAAATTATATGAATTATATATGGCTTAATGATATATGTACATATATACAGACATACACACAGAACATACAAGCATGAAGAATGCATAGACATATAGAAAAATACTAAAATGATTGAGAGAAAGTTATTTATGCTTTTCAAGCTTATTAATAACGTTTTTTCTAATTTTTCTGATAGGCAAACAGCTATGTGATATATATATATATATAAAATCTTTTCTCACTTTCTGTATATAGGTTTGTTTCAAAATGCCAAAGCCTGTGCTTTAAACCAAGCTACAACAATAGCTTGTGAACAACAATAGTTTGTGGAAGGTACTGTGGCCTGGAAGTACCCAAGGTCAATGCAAAGGCTCTGGCGGACAGCACAGGGAAAATTTGGGAAGTGGTGGTGGCACATACCTTTAATCCCATTACTCAAGAGGCAGAGAAAGGTACACCTCTGTGAGTTTGAGGCCAACCTGGTGTACACAGCTAGTTCCAGGACAGGCTCCAAAGCTACAGAGAATCCCTGTCTTGTAAAGCCAAAAAGAGAAGAATAAAAAGTAGAAGAAAAGAAAGAAATCCCAGCAACACTGAGTACACTAGCCAGCGGGAATAAAAGGTTTTGGAACACAGATGAAATTTTCCCATAAATTCTACATACTGTTTTCAATTTATGTGTACATTTTTGCAGGTGATTCATCATAGGTGAAGGTAAGTAGACAAGCACTGTTGTCATATTTTGTTTGTTCTCTGACAAATAAGTTTGTCTGAAGATCAGAGGTTGGAGCTAGCTACTAGTTAACCATTGAAGCCAGGTGACAGGGGCACACATCTTTGATCTCAGCACTTCGGAGATGGAGACAAATATAAGGCAGGCGGAGACAAGATCTCTCCCTTTTCAGTCTGAGGATTTCATATAGGTAAGATCTCTAGTGACTGGATGCTCTGCTTCCCTGATCTTGCAGCTTTCACCCCCATCTGATATCTGTCTCTGGGTTTTTCTTATTAAGACCAATTAGAATTCGAGCTACAGTGAACAGTATGCACAGTATGGTAGTTTAGCTCATGTGTGACTTCTTTCATGCTCAGCAATTATACAATGCCATAAAACAGAATTTTAAGTTTTATTCATATTTCAAAATAACAACATTATGATTGATAATTGTAAAATGAGGTTGATCAATAAGTATATCTGTGGTCCTGGATTTTCTAAATTATTTCGAGTCTCCAATGTAATGAATTCTAGGCAAATATCCATTTACTTTGTAAAACTCTACCTCAATAAATATATGTAAAATAAATGCAATTTAAACATTGATATTCAAATGAAGTGCTTTATCGTCTGGTTTGCATAGGAAGTGGCAGTGATTTGATACAGAAAATGGAATACAGAGTTTATAACAAGAATTTCTGGACTTTTAAAAGTAGAAAGAAAGAAATTTCAAGGTCCTTTCATTTGAACATCAAAGGATTTACCCCAACCCTAAGATTTGCAGAACTGAATGCCAACAATGCCCTCATTCTTTTTTATCTTCAGAGACCACAGTTGCTTTCAAAACCATTTTGAAGGTTGCCAGGCTTGCTGAGGTGCGACAGGCCTTCATTAAGAACCAAAGGTTTGTATCAAGAAGAAAATAACTTTTTAACTTTTCACAACAAATCAAAAACTTTCATCACTAAGATAAAATATATAGACACATAAGAGGTAGTAGTTATTTTGATGAGAATAAACAAGTGCTTGCTACCTAGTGACACAGACTAGAGCATTGGAGCTTGGCAAAACAATACAAAAACAAACAAATAATCAAACAACAGAATTTAATGTATACTCAGTAAAAGGGACTAAAGCTACATGAAAAATTTATGGGATGGTCCTGGAGAGAACCTTCTTACTAAATGAATAGTGAGGGGTGATTTTAGGGTCCTTTCATGTGAGCAGAAATGGCCAGGAAGTCCTCTGTACAGGTAGCATGCTTCTTTTTGAGGCGAGAGTTTTGATGTTGTGTGCAGGGGATTTGAACTTCTGACTTCCAAAGCTCATTTCCTGAATGAGATCATTCTGCACACATACAATGTCGAGAAGACAGTTTCCATCCTTGTTTGAGTCTGAAGGCTACTCCTGAAGTATACTTTGATAACTCTGTCGTGCAGGAAGTTATCAAAGTCGTCCACATCAGGCTAGGACTCAACAAAGTCATCATGAAGAAAAATCTCAGAAAGTTTTATTATTTTGAGGTACTACAGATGTATGTGAAATTGTTTTCATATTCTGTACTCCCACAAAATAGGATTTATTAAATAGTATTTTTTACTATCTTTTACATAATTTACAAAGAATAATTAAAATAAATTACTTCATTTCTCCAAAAGCTTCCAATTCCATGGGGAGAATACACACACACACACACACACACACACACACACACACACACACACACATATGCATATATATACACAAGTTATTGTGGAGAAAACTTTGCCTATAACTGCATATAACTCAGTATCTACTGGTGGAAGTAGATTATGGCAATACACAAAGCACAGTTCTCATCCCAGTCTCAATGACAACAAAATGTAGTTTATTCTGGAACCAAGTATGAATATGCCCCTGATTAACAAAATCAGGTTACTCCAAATAACATGTTCCTCTGAGGTTATAGTTTAATAGATTCTTTTTTAAAAATAGAACAAAGAATCACAAATGGTATGCAAATGTGATGGTAGAAGCAGCATATAGGTTAGTTATAGCAAATTAGGGAAATTTCTGTTATAGTTTTAGGTAGTATCTGATGACTTTCCTAGGCTTTGTCTTGGTAGAAGCTAGGAATATTTTTGCAAAATCTAAAATGATTTACTTATGATTTATAAGAATGTTAATACAAAAACAAAGGTGGACAGCAAATGACTACTTATTTTATTATTTTTAGAATTTTATGTGTATTTGTTTTCTGTCAGCAGGTCTGTCTGTGCATCATGTGCAATCCTAGTGCCCACATAGACACAAGAGACTGTTAGATCTCTTGGAACTAGATTTACAAATGTTTGGAAATCTTTTTGTGTCATCTGGGAGTTGAACCTGGGACCTCTGAAACACCGGTCAGTGCTCTTAACTACTGAGACATCTCTCCAGTCTCTAAGGACTACTTAGAGGTCTAAGATAACCTGAGATAATATATGAAATACTCATTTCACATATTGTTTTGTTTCTACACGAAATATGTAAATTAAAGAAGAGCTTTTTGTTTATCTTAATTTATTCTCCAATTAAGGAAATTGACTTGTTTAGCCGCATAATAAATGAAACTACTCTGGGTACTTCTATTTATAATTAGGAATTCTTATGATCCCACGCTTATAATTCTTACCTTCCCACAGCATCCATAGAATATGCTAGAAAATCATTATGTTAGTTATTTAAAAGAATTTATTGAATTACCAAAATTCAGAATTTTACAATCAATTCTGAGCCCAGTAGGAAACTTAACAATTAAAAAATATCAATGCTTAGGAAATTATATAACTTTTTCAAAAGGAAACATGCACACACATATACGTATAGATACATATATGCATACACATATATACAAATATATGTACACACATGCACACACATAGGTACATGTACATATATATTCATGGATGCCTTCATATGTACTTACACACAAACACACAGACACACATACACACATACACGAACAAAAAGGTAGAAAATACTTTTGCATGCCACATTTCTTACCATGAGTAGGTAAACCTAAAAGTGGAGATGTATCTTAAATTCCTCATTTTTCAACAGTTTATTGTAAGGAACTCAAAATTAAATAATTATCAAGTTAGATTAACAAATACTCTATCACTTGCCTAGTCCCAAATTCTATACATCTTAATAAACTTCTATACACTCAGAGTAGTGATGCTGAAGCTGTGGAACTATGGTTAGGATGTTAAGCTTCCAATAACAAGTACATTTTTTAGACTTTTTGCTTTATGTGCATGGATGTTTTGTCTGCATATTTATAAACCATTTCTATGTCTGGTACCATTGGCAGCCAGGAGAGTGTATGGAATCCCCTGGACCTGGTGCTGTACTCAGATATTAGTAGATATATGATGGGAACCAAGGTTGGGTCTCTTGAAGAATAGCCGATAGTCTTACGACTAAACCATCTCTCAATCAATTACATTTTTCAGTTGTGAGCAGATATATGATAGGAACCAAAGTAGGGTCTTTAAAAGAGTTGCTGATGGTCTTTACCACTGAGCCATCTTTCGAGCCTCAATCACTTATATTTTTATGCACTTATCCATGATCATTAGAAACAAGAAAATGTAACAGTGAAAATTAAAGAAACAAACTGGATGGTAGTGGCACTCTCCTTTAATCCCAGCTCTTGGAAGGTAGAGACAAGAGGATCCCCATGAGTTTGAGGCCATTCTGGTCTACAGAGCTAATTCCACTATAGATAGAGCTGTCAGACAGAAATTCTGTCTCAAAATAAACAAACAAAAAAAAAAAGAAAGAAAGAAAGAAGGAAAGGAATAAACAATTAGCCTTGCATCACTCTTTAAAACTTGTGTTCTTTGTCTAAATCCCATCCTTTCTTAACATCTCATAGTTACCATTACTTGTTCTTCCTGGTAATATTACTCTATACTCAATTGTATATTCTTTTACACATGTACATGTATATTTCTCTTAGTAGTAGGCTTCCCTCTATTTCAGGGCCTATGAGTTCATTAATCATTGACTTTTGACTAAGCTTACAGAATCAAGTAGAAAGGGAGATTTTAATATACAAAATATCATTAATATTACTGTTATTAACACACATGAATATAAAGGCTCCTTTCCGTGATTAAGTCACTCAAACTAAGATATTATAGATTTCTTAAAGAAAAGAGAAAAGCCAAAAATGTGGTTTAATCATTGAGTCAAATATGATAAATTTGTTTTGAAAACAAAAAAAATATTGTGAAGGGCTCCCTTAGAAACACATCCCCCACAGTTAACCTTCCAACTTGTGAAAAGGAAGTGCCTAAGCAATTTTCTGTTTATAGAAAGGAACACAAGTCAGTAGCTTCTGGTTCCTTTGTCTCACAAATGGGAAAAATGAATTTTATAAAAAAGTTTGAAAGAAGTTTTTTTTTTTTGTAAAAAAGGAAGCATGCAGATAGGAAGCCAATCAGCAGTAGGAGGCCAAGAAATAATGGCTATGTTTTTTGTCTAGAGTTAATAATAATTTATTGGACTATAATGATGGGAGGTGGATAATAAATTCAGTTGAGTCAACCAATCCGTCCAAATTGTAAATTTTATTCTCTGTCCCATATCCTGGATTGGAGTTCACAGCAGTACTCTCAGGGCTCCTAACAGAACTGACTATACCTAGCTCTGATAGTGTGTGCTCATTAATGATAAGAAGAAATAAAAATATGAACCAATACCACTAAAATTTTCTGACTTTTATGTTTCCTGTCTCAGGCTATGCTGTTCATAGATAAGAGGATATTTCTGGCTTTTAAACAAGACAGAACAAACTTAAAGTCCAATGGATCAAAGACCTCAACATAAAGCAGTTACACTGAATTTGATGGGAAGAGAAAGTGGGGATATGTTTTGAACTCATTGGCACCAGAGAAGACTTCCTGAAGAGTACACCAATAGTACAGAAATTAAGAACTACAAATAATAAATAAGAACTCATAAAACTCAAAAGGAAAAGGGCACCACTATTTGGACAAAGCATCAGCATATAGACTAGGAAAACATTTTTACCAATTCCACCTCTAAAAAAGGACTAATATCCAAAATATATAGATAACTCAAGAAACTAGATGTCAAAAAAAATCCCAAATAATCCAATTTAAAAATGACATACAAACCTAAAGAAAGAATTCTCAATAGAGGAATGTAAAATGGTTAAAAAACACTTAAAGAAATATTCAACATGTATAGCCATTAGGGAAATGTAAATCAAATTTACTCTGAGATTTCATCTTACACCTGTCAGCATGGCTAAGATCAATAACACCAAGTGACAGCTCTGGTGAGGATGTGAAATAAGAGAACACTGATCCCTTGCTGGTGGGTATGCAAACTTGTAGAGTCACTGTGAAAATCAGAGCAGTTCTTTAGAAAGTTGTGAAATGATCTACCTCAAGAACCAACTGTCCCACTCTTGGACAAATACCCATAGGATGCTCCATCCTATAACAAGGACATTTGTTCAAACCATGTTCATTGTTGTTCTATTCATAATAGCTAGATATTATGGGTCAAAGATCAAGAATAGATTACATTGAGAATATTGGCAGCCAAAATACTATTACAAAAGATGCAAGGACCTCTGGAACTTGCTATCACGATACAGATATTAAAAGAGGGCATTCTACAGAATGTTTATATACATATACTTCCTTAGAAAGCAATTGTGAATGGTCCTTAGGTATTTAGAGAGTTGAGATGTATCAATGCTCAACAGGCATTTCTGATAACAACTGATAAAATTCTATCAGTCCTATGAAGAGGTCAATTGTGGTATCTCCTATTACACCATTGTAACACCTAAGTTGTTGAAAGGAAGGATTTCCCACATAGCTGAGAGTCCAGAAAAATAAGTATGGGTTCCTATGGTAATTTTTAGAATAAATCTCCCTGCCATGACAAACCTCATGAGAGCTCATCCTCTTTCCCTAGTATAAGTGATCAGAAAAGCTAAATGGGATATCTGGCCGACAAGTAGGTCAGAATAATTTTGTTCTGAAATAGAATTTTTAACCTTTTTAATAATTGTGATCCCATTCAGAAACTGCTGAAAGCATTATATAATATTCTTGAAATAGAAATTCAAGCAAATATACCAAGTCTACCACATTATGCAATATCAGAAGTAATTATGATTCATAATTTTCTCTCACATTACTTTAAATATTATTAAAGGAAGAGCACACATGTATAAAGTTCACCCTGTGTACTGAAATTAAGAATGAACTGAACTTACCCATGCTAATGGGTGATTTCAATAGTGTGTTGTACAAATACCGAGTATTTATATTTTATAAATCTTTCATGATGTAACTTGTGCTTTTAGTTTGTTAATTTTTGTGTCACAGTGAACATTAACATTAATCTACTCAAAGTTATCACCTAAAAATGATGTTTGTCAGAAGAATATATGAAGGGCTTCAAATGAAAAATAAACAAAAACACAAACAACAAAAATGATTACAACAATTTTGTTCAGAGTTCCCTTCTAAAATGTTTTAGATTTTCATAGTCTTCAAAACAATTTGTAAGCTTAACTGTGCCAGACTGAAAGTAATACAAATTATTTTTTTGGAAATAGAAATGTGCCAAGTTTGTGTATTATTCAAATTAATCTAATGGCATGTAATTGATCATCTGTAGATAAAGGCAAAATTGGCAATATTTGACGTCATTCAATATTTCTAGTCACTTGTACTCATGTGTCTTCTTTTGAACAGTTATAACATCACACTGGCTCTGTCAGCAGCAATGGGAGTAGTAATATGAAGTACTATCCCTTGTTGCTGATGACAGGCTTGGGAACTCTAAGGGATATCTACTCAGGTGAAATTGGGCTTCGTGACACAGAAATGTATTTCAGGATAAATTGGTAACTAAGATTCATTTGGAAACGCTGTGATAACAAACCCTGACAAAATAAAACAAGGTGTATTTTGCTCATGGCTCTGGGTTACATTCCATCACTGTAGAGGAATCGTGGTGGTAGGAATTCAAAGTACCTAGTAATACTACATCCACAGTTGGGCAGATAGCAATGACTTTACAGTTGTTTCGTAGTGCTCAAGTTCACTTTCTCCTGTTTTATTTGGTCCAGGGCCCAGTCCTCATATGGCGCTGCCTACATCCAGGGAGAGTCTTCTCACCTTGGTTAACATAATAAGATGTTCCTCCATAGACTTTCATACAGGAAAATCTAGAAACTCCCTTCTGTGATTCTAAATTGTATTAGCCTAAAGACAAAACTAACCATTACAGTGAGTAAAAGGTTGGAGCTTGTAGTTGTTTTTCCCCCCACTAGACCACCAGCTTGCTTCCAAAGAAAAACACAAATATTTATCATTAATTATCAAAGTTTGGCCTTAGCTATGGCTTGGCCATTAGCTCTTATAGCTGAAATTAACCCATATTTTTATTAATCTAAGTTTTACTCTGTGGCTTTTACCTCTCTCCCATTTTGGGTGTCTTCCTTGTTCCACTTCTCAAAGGTTTCTCTTTCATGCCTAGATTTATCTCCTACATCCCCCTCACAGCCTGGAAGCCCTGACTATAGCTCATGCCTACCTATAGGCCCTTTCGATCTTTATTACACCAACTACAACAGATGCATATTCACATCGTGTACAGATATCCCTCAAGAGAAGTTTATTAAGAATCAGCTTCAAATAGACTTATATAAGGAGAGAGGGAGGAGAGGGAGAGGGGGATAGAGAGGAAGAGGAAGAGAGATTAGTGATGATGAAACAGTAGACAACGAAGACATTGACTTAGGCGTCTAAAGAGAAAGTTCAGCTTAAATGTCTCATCAAAGTAGCCATGTCTACAATTCTAATAGCTTCCATGTTGATTAACCCTAACCTGATACAACCTAGCATCATTGGGAAGTGAGATTCAAAGGGGGATTGTCTATATTATATTGAGCTATGGGCAGGTCTACCAGAAACTGTGTTAACTGCATTGATATAAGAAAACGCTGCCCATTGTGGGTGACCCACAAGTCACTTTAACTTTCCTGAATGACTAGTCTGTAACCTGAATTTGTGAGCAGACACAAACTTCTCTTTCTCCCTTTTGTTACTTTTGTCAGAGTGTTTTCTCACTCTAGAAATGAAACTAGACCTGCTTTTGAGGTTATATTGGTAAAGAATTTTTAAGTAATACCACTCTTTTTATGCTAAAAATGAACTGATAGGGTGATTCATGGGATGAATTAGACAGAGTTATAGGCTGATAAGATTAAGTAATCAGCTAAAAGTGTCAAAGGAACTTTTGATACAATTCTTCACAATCATTTCAGTTTTAATCAGTCATTGGCCTTGACCAATGCCTGGGTGAGTTATGGTTTTTTTCTGGAAATTTCAGTGCACATCTGCAATCTTATTTGTGAGTTTCCTCAAAAGTTACCAGCAAGGAAAGAAATAAAAGTAAATTCAAGAGTTGGATTTGCTTTGGTCCTATCCATTTGGCACTGTATATTATTATTTTAACATTCTTAATATGATTATTGTAAACATCTGTGAAGATTATCTCTATATAGACCCCCACGCACAGTTAATATTCTTGCTCATTTCAAAGTCTTGACTGTTAGCTAGCAAGTGTTATGACCACTAAGGTTGACCACTCAGAAGAGGTCTATAGACAGTTCAAAGTCTTTACTACAGCTAACTGGACCTACTTTCAGGCATTTGGGATCTTGTATAGTTCTGAATATTATGAATAAGAAGATTTTAATTGCAACCCCCCCATCCTGGTATATTGCTTGTCTGCTTAAAGGAGGAGGCTGTGTTCAAATAAGGAGTTTAGCAAAAGCTAAGTAGCATGGTCATCCTGACCTCAGGTTTATAGACTAGAGTTGGATAATTTTCCCAGGGCTTCTCATCAAGGAGCTCAAATTCTAATTAATCCGAAAATGTACACAGCCATAATACAAGATGGAGGAACTTTTGCCCTGTCCTGTCTTGTCATATAAGCACCATGAACCAGATTGAAGGAAGAGGGACTCCTTTCTTTTCTGGTGTCCTTTTTGTTCTCTAAATTCTAGGCTTCTTTAATTCCCTTATTATTGAAAAAAAAGTATAAAAAAGTTTTATTTTGCATCTTTCTAATAATCTATAAAAATTCATATTCTAATATTTATGAAGAATAACATTTTTGAAGTTCATATTATTAAATAGATACAGGACTGGATAGTTATGGTTATTAGGCAGCATTCTATTTAACATTCTCAAATGAGATATAAACATATACAAGATAAAAAAATACATATTTTAAGATATTTGTCTATATGAGTCAATTGCATTGATCTTAAGTATTTTGTTTATATGTAGATACATTTAGTAACACAATGCAATACCTTCCCAATTCAGTGTGACAAGATATCTTTAGGCACACATGACTTGAATATTAATTACCAGATGTGGTTACACGTTACAGAGAATAAATTAAAAAACTGTACTCATAATATATATTTTATTGAATAAAATATACACTTGCATGATGCTAGGTTTTTATGTGCCATCATTAAGATTATATCAACATTCCTTACAAAATGAGAATTCTGAGGTTGTTTGTTTAAAAGTCAAATGGCATGTCAGCTTCATCGTTTGATTTTTATAAAGTAACTGCTGCATTGGAGAAGTGGAATAGGACGAAGTTCAAAGTCACTTCTCTTCTTTCATGAAAATCAAGCTTCATTTAAATGTCAATGTTCCAGGTGTGTTACCCCCTTCAATAAAAAAATCCTCACATCACCTATTAAAGTGGAGGTATGTAAAAAAAAAAAATCCAGATGCTTCCTGTGTTTCCTCTAAAGAAACTGAAGGAGAATATCTGCATGTGCATTGTGTTTTATAATGGGAGGCTTCCTGACATTGATGAATAGCTGAGCAAATCACAGTTTCACAAAAATAGTAGCTGTGTGAAAGTATCAGAGGCCTTCTCAAGAAAACCTGGAATGGCAGTGTATTCGAAACACATTTATTTTCTGAGAAATGACTGCAATATTCTAAGATAGCAAGACTGGAAAAACACCTTGTTGTTCTCTTTAAATATTGGTAAGGTGTCCAAGAGTTCCCCTATGAATGCATGGTGAGCTGGAGTAGGTTTCAGGAGGGAGAGAATAAAAACAGCTTGTAAAAAGAAGGTGTATTAGGTTCAGGTAGCCTGACAGACATTAGCTTGGTTTCAATGGCACTGGTGATAAATTCTTCCTTAAAGTCAGCTTTGAAACTCATCTCTCCACTATCATATGCAAAAGTTAAGATACTGGGTTTTGTTGAGTCTCATTAATGGAATACCACTTCCTCTTAGTCAGAAGAATTAAATTTGCCTTTTGTCAATTTTTCTGGGTAGAGATGAAAAGTCCTCATATTTCCTAAAAAGTAGAACAATGCATAATATTTTCTCTTTCCTTAAACTTAACCCAGCTGTACCTATACACCAGTCAAGAGACCATTCCTCCAGAAAGCCAACTCACCTAAAATAAATCTAAGGAGATGGAAGGCATAATTATTCCCTTAATGAGATAATGTACTTATGCATCCTATGTGCCTCTTCCTCGGGGATGTTCCTTATGGATCCTCAATGTTAAGCATGCTCACTTTTCTGAGTTCTAATTTAAAAGTGTAATTTTTTCATTTTCATTTTTCTGTCTCCTTTTTTGGATGTCAGCCAAAACTGTAAGCGTGCTTTCTCTGACAGGCTGAGCTTTCTCATTCTTTTCTGTGAAGAATTCCCTCCCTGTTTTCTGCAGCTGCTTTCACAGTTCCATTGGTGATAAGATCAAAAGGTATTACTTTCTTCTTTTGCTCGATCTTCCTTCTTCCAGAGATTTAAAGGTTATCAGCCATTATGGTGGTTTTTCTTTTTCCCAAAATGGTCAGTTAGCTTGCTTATAACTTTGCTTTTACATTATCTAAATTCAGATACCACGAAATTAAATCTTGATGTCCAGATAACTATGGACCTTCTCTTGTACAAGTGAACAGTCCTGCTACATTATGGGTCATGCGTCTGTGTTCAGGTGAGTTACAATATTACGTGTGAAAGATTTTATTCTATGATATCAAAAGGCCCTTGTCCCCCTCCCTGGAGACTTAGAATGAGAAATCTGGTTTAAGAGTCCCAGTGAGCTTTTTTCACCTATCCATTTCAATATGACAACAAAAGAAAGTTATAGTGGTGATGGGTAGTTAATGAACAATGCTTCAAAGGAAAGAAAAATATCCATTGAGCTACAATATGTCTCTGAGGGAATGACAGGTACTTGCATTTTAAAGGAAAGGGGAACAAAGGCATAATTTAGGGATTCGGGACACATAATCTCATTAAAACTTAATCTCACTGATCATGATCTCAGGATGGTCTCTCTGGACATTGTTAGTACTGAAAAATGTTTCTGCTTAGTGGGGTTGGGCAGGGCAGGGCAGCTCTTGTCACAGTTTTTTTTTTTTTTTCTATCAGACCTGATACAGTTTCAGACGAAATTTGGGATACTCTAATGGAATGATTCAGAGCAGTAAGAAGGAATCAGAGAGACAAAGTCGAGGTAGTTTGGTGACTGGCCACTCATTCAGCAAAATAAACTTGTCACTTCTTCCTTAAATTGCTATGTCAAAACATCCTTGAGAGGATTCTGCAGGCTACTTCTGAAAGCATACATAAATGGTTATTTAAGAACTTATGTCCAGTTGTATCCCAGTATTATTTACTTCCACTAAAGCAAAGCCATCACAATCATTGTACCAAGAGCTATACAATATTGAAACTGCAAATTTTGTACAGCTATCAGAACAAACAACTGCAAAATAAGCCTAGGACTAGAACCGAAGGTCACTAATAAACAACACACTGAAGATAAATGCAGCCTTTACAGCTTGTAAGCAATACAATCATTTTCCCTATTATGTTTCCAGGAACTATACAACTAAAGTTTTCTGAAGAATATTTGATATAGTTTGACTTTCCTGATTGCATTCCAATTGTGAAGTCAGAGTTGGTAGCAACATTTGAAAGTAAAGGCCTAATGAAGCTTTGTTGGGTCCCAGTGGACGGTGGTTGGTGTTCTATGTTAATGTACCAGCAAAAAAAAATAGTAAGTGGTAGGTACAGAGAGAGGATGTTTACTCAGAACAACTACTTTGCAAAAAACAAAACAAGCATCATTAACAAAAACAACAACAAAACCGTAGTCAATGATTTCAAGACAATTTTCCATGGGATATTACGTACATTCAGATCATACAAAGAGACGACAGAGGTGTAAGATGATATCTCAAAGTTGTTTTGATTTGCATTTCCCTGATAGCTAGGGAGGTTGAGCATGACCTTAAGTGTCTTTTGGCCATTTGAACTTCTTCTGTTGAGAATTCTCTGTTCAGTTCAGCGCCCCATTTTTTAATTGGGTTAATTGGCATTTTACCGTCTAGTCTCTTGAGTTCCTTATATATTTTAGAGATCAGACCTTTGTCAGTTGCAGGGTTGGTGAAGATCTTTTCCCAGTCAGTAGGCTGCCTTTGTGTCTTAGTGACAATGTCCTTTGCTTTACAGAAGCTGCTCAACTTCAGGAGGTCCCATTTATTCAATGTTGCCCTTAAAGTCTGTGCAGCTGGGGTTATGCGTAGGAAACGGTTCCCTGTGCCCATTTGTTGTAGAGTACTTCCCACTTTCTCCTCTATCAAGCTCAATGTGTTCAAATTAATATTGAGGTCTTTAATCCATTTGGACTTGAGTTTTGTGCATGGTGATAGATATGGATCTACTTTCATTCTTCTACAGGTTGACATCCAGTTATGCCAGCACCATTTGTTGAAGATGCCCTCTTTCTTCCATTGTGTACTCTTGGCTCCTTTATCAAAAATCAGGTGTTCATAGGTTTGTGGTTTAAGATCCGGGTCTTCTATACGATTCCATTGGTCAACTTCTCTGTTTTTATGCCAATACCAAGCTGTTTTCAATACTGTAGCTTTGTAATAGAGTTTGAAGTCAGGGATGGTAATGCCTCCAGAAGAACCTTTATTGTATAAGATTTTTTTGGCTATCCTGGGTTTCTTGTTTTTCCATATAAAGTGATTATTGTCCTCTCAATCTCTGTGAAGAATTTTAATGGGACCTTGATTGGGATTGCATTGAATCTATAGATTGCTTTTGGTAGAATTGCCATTTTTACTATGTTGATCCTCCCAATCCACGAGCAGGGGAGATCCTTCCATTTTCTGGTATCCTCTTCAATTTCTTTCTTCAAAGACTTAAAGTTCTTGTCAGGGCTGGTTCAACATACGAAAATCTATCAATGTAATCCATCACATAAATAAACTGAAGGAAAAAAACCATATGGTCATCTCATTAGATGCTGAAAAAGCATTTGACAAAATTCAGCACCCTTTTATGATAAAGGTCTTGGAGAGATTAGGGATACAAGGGTCATTCCTAAATATAATAAAAGCTATTTACAGCAAGCCGACAGCTAACATCAAATTAAACGGAGAGAAACTCAAGGCTATCCCACTAAATTCAGGAACACGACAACGCTGTCCACTCTCTCCTTATCTCTTCAATATAGTGCTTGAAGTTCTAGCAATAGCAATAAGACAACATAAGGGAATCAAGGGGATTCAATTTGGAAAGGAAGAAGTTAAACTTTCATTATTTGCAGATGATATGATAGTATACATAAGCGACCCCCAAAACTCCACCAAAGAACTCTTACAGCTGATAAACTTCTTCAGTAACGTGGCAGGTTACAAGATCAATTCCAAAAAATCAGTCGCCCACCTATACACAAAGGATAAGGAAGCAGAGAGGGAAATCAAAGAAGTATCACCTTTCACAATAGCCACAAATAGCATAAGATATCTGGGAGTATCTCTAACCAAGGAAGTGAAGAGACGACAGAGGAAAGGACAGTACTGGGGAGGGGGATATAGCAGGCCCCTGTTTTGACTAATCAAGTTTGACTAATCTATTCTATTATAGTAGGAAGTTCTGGAGGAGTTTCTGTCACCCTTATCACTTAAGGTAAGCAATTTGCTTCTCATAAATTGTTCTCCTATTTCAAGGCTTCCAGTAAAACCATCATGTGTTATTGTCTCCATCTTATCATAGAGTGGCCTGTCTTGTGCGACTCACTCTTATTAGTGGTAATTTTGGTGTCTTGTCATGTAGGTATCTGATGTGGGATTTTGCTGTGATTACCATTAATGAATAAAGAAACTTCTTTGGACCTACAGCAAGGCAGCACTTAGGTAGGCAGGGAAGACAGAGCTGAATGCTGGGAGAAAGAAGAGCAGTGTCAGAGCAAAGTCATGTAGCCCTACTTGAGACAGATCCGGAACATTAGCCGGCAACATGTGGTAATACAAAAATTAATAAAAATGGGTTAAATTCATATATATGAGTTAACCAATAAGAAACTAGAGCTAATGGGCCAAGCAGTGTTTTAATTAAAACAGTTTCTGTGTGATTATTTCAGGGATGAGCAGCTGGGAACCAACAAGCAGCCTCCTTACTACAAATATCCATTGTACTATGCCTATAATATGAAGTAAATTTACAGTAATGTCTCAGTAGAAATTGAAAATATAACCAGTGAGAAGCAATATGAAATTATCTGCCCCTTGAGTGGTTTCTTCCCTTAAAATATTGTTATGTTGAAAAACAAAATTATTTTAGGTAGTCTTATACCCTTAATTAGCTTCTTGGCTTTACTTATTCTGATTTTGCTTTCTTGTGACTATGAAGTAACTTCTGAGAATGTATTAAGTACAGGAGGCTGCTAAACTCTACTAATACTAAAGCTGAGTGCTGCAAGACATCCAAAAAACTATAGAAAAGACTTCTGTTTGTAACCCTCCTACCCAATGCTTTCATTTGTGTAAACTGCATATAATAACTTGTGATGTTCTTACTCTATGGCTATGAACTTTGTTGAAATTTATTTCATAGCAAACCATGCCATTGATGATAAATTTTGTCTGTTTTCTTGGACAGAAACACTTATTTGACTCAGAAAAAAATAATTTTCTTAAAACAGGGCTTTTTGTTTGATTGATTATTATATATTATAATATTTTTTCCTTCACTTCCTGCTTTTATGTCTTCCCATATATACATTCTTGTTCACTTTCAAATTCATGGTCACTTTTTAATCAAATGTTATTACACACACACACACACACACACACACACACACACACATATATATATATGAAATCTGTTCCATGTATGTGTTTTTACTTGCCTGTTTATTTTCAGAGCTGATTATCTGGTATTAGATAACAAAGTTATGTATTTTTACCTGGGAAGGATTATTTCTCCCACTCTCAAATTTTCTTAGTTGTCTATATAGGTCTTTACATAGGCTGAGGTCTCACAATTTTTCCCAAATCCACTTCGATATTTCTGCTGTTGTCCTTGTTCTGATCATGCTTAGAAAGTCATAGTCATTAGACTTTAATGGTACAGATTCTAACATTATTGGAGACACAATATTACAGAACACCCACTGTTCTTGAAATTTATAATCTTTCTATGCCCTCGTTTGCAATGTTTCCCGAGTCTTAGGTGTAGAAGTATTTTGTAGATGTATCCATGAGGACTGGGATCCACAACTCTGCATTTCAAATGTTTTTAATTTTCTGTGGTAGTCTCCAATTGTTGCAAAGAGAAACATCATTGGTAAGGGCTGAAGACTACCCTATCTGTGCATATAAGAAAAATGTTTGCATTCTTTTTAGGGATTTTGCTGGTTTTGTAAAGCAGTGATAGTAGGATCTTCTCCAATATCCATGACTTCACTAATACAGAATCATTAGCTATGGTTTCTAGTAACAAGGATGGTTTCCCTTTTCTGCAGGTATTAAACCCAATTAGAGAGCTGTTGGTTGAAGTTAAAGTATGCATGCCACTACTGCACCCTTATAATTGTCGTGCCACACTGCTCGTTGATGTAATGTCATATGTTTAACAGTTGGGTAGGACTTTTGGTTGACTATTGGAACTTTCATGGTAACTTCTGGTACTTAAAAAGATAGTCCTGAATAAGGAGACTTTGGGTCATTGCTAGCTAAGGGACTCTTGGGTCCTGCTTCTGAAGTGCACAGTATTACCAGCAATAGGGACTTACCTCCAGCTATGAAAACAAACAAGGACAATAGCTATAGACTCTATGTTTTGGGAGTCATTTGGATATCAATGTAATAGTAGTATTTTATGCCTCTCAACACAGAGTGATTTTTCTGTACTGTGCAAAGAAGATCACAGAATATGAGTCTGCAGAGCAGATAGCAGTAAACCATTATTGGCTCTTCCTTTTCTAGTCACTATTACAAAATGTAACCACTTTTTAGAAGGATATATACAGAACCTCTTCGTCTAATAATATCTTTGAGGTTTTTCACTTTTGCCTGTAAATTCCAGTTTAAACATTAGAAATGGGAGTATATGGACTCATCCCCAGTCTTAAGCAGACTGTTTGCAAAGATCAATCCTCCCACCCTACTTCAATTCCCTCTGGATACTTGTTTTGAACTCAGTATTCCTTTCTTCCTACAACCCCCTCTGTCAGATGCCTATTCCTAGCAACAGTCTATACCTGGAAACCGAGTGACTATATCTAATGGGGAAACAGATAGGCAACTTTCACTCTCCTGCCTATCCATCATTACAATTCAAGGTCATGCCCATGTCTGTAGCAAACTGCTTGCAGGGACCTGTCCTCCTACTCTATAAATACTCTCTGGGTAATTTTTAACCTTGTGGGGGTATTCTGCTTTCATCTTTATTGTCAACTGTCTTAGTTCTTCACTTTAAACCTTTTCCCAATCACTTGTGTGAGCTGCTTATAATACCTAGAAACACTTTAGAGGTGAGATAATAAGTAGCTACACAGGAACTGGATTTATGTAGATTTCTACTCTCCGTTCAGTATTACAAAACAATTTCTCCAGTCTCATCCCCTGTTCTGTAGCAGACTACCTGTAGGAACTTGCCTTCCCTCCATACACACAATCCTTATGGTCTCCACCAAGCCTCACAGAGGATCCAACAAACCTTCCAATACATTTGTGTCAGTTGCAAATAACTAGAAGCCCTATATTTTGGGGAACTCCAAAAATCATGCCAAGCTGGTACCGTTGTAGGGAATTTTCATTCTTATTTATGTTCCCCCATTATAACTCCTCCAGTCTCATCCCTAACTTATAGGTTTCTGTTCCCCCATTCTACCTCTACTCAGGAGACTCAGTCAGACCTTGGAATGAACTCAGCTGTCCTCCTTCCTATGGACCCTCCCGGCACCCCCTTTCTACCAGTCCCATGGTATTCCTTTCTATCATCCACATCCAATACTTAGAAGTACTTTCTAACTGATACTCCCGGTGACCTTATATGACAGAGACTCATCTAAGTGAATAACTCTATTGTTCCTGTCCTAACATTATGATATCTTATGTCTCATACTCATCTCAATAGCAGCTTGTGGGTGCACCTCCTTCCACTTCAACTTCATTGATTCATTGGCAATTCCAATTCTCCATTCAGACTCTGTCTCCCTAGCCCTTTCATTCCTATCTTTGCAGATCATTCTTTATCTTACTAAAACCTACATGCATGTTCTTCTCATTTCTCCACACCTCCAACTCCCCAAATCCACTTCGATATGTCTGCTGTTGTCCTTGTTCTGATCATGCTTAGAAAGTCATAGTCATTAGACTTTAATGGTATAGATTCTGACATTATTGGAGACACAATATCACAGAACACCCAATTCCATCTATAAATATGATCCATTTAACTCCTTTCTGAATCCATTCTCAGAATCTAAACCCACTCCTTTATTCCTGTCTGCTACTGACAAACCTATAAAAGCACTCCTTATCAGGAAACCTACAGTCACCACACTTTCCTAAGATTCAGAGAGGTCAACAAACATCAAGAAATGGAAAAAAATCCCAATAAAAACAAGACAGGATACCAACACCTAAAATCACAATTATCCTTACCTAATGTCAAGACACTTGTATAAGAAGACAGTCATTAACAGGTAAGATGCTTCTACCAGAAGCCAATACCCTAATACAGTAGGCCTAAAGAATGGCCATATAGTAGAAACACAATACAAGGTCTTCAGAATGGCTATTATTAATACATTCAAGGATCTTAAAGGAGATAGCAATATATCTATTAATGAAGTTTATAAAAACACAAAGTGAGAAAGAATAATAAAAATGATTTAAGACATCAAAGTAGAAACAGAACCATGAAAGAAAAAACAAACATAAAACTGGAAATAAAACACTTAGGAAGTCAAACAAATGCCTCACCAACAGATTATATGGCAAGGAAAAGGCACTGTCTGAATTTGGAGATCAGATAGATGAAATAATAAATTCAGTAAAAGAAAGTTTTAAAACTAAAAAACCAGGAACGAAATATCTAAAATATCTGAGACAGCAAGAAAAGAATAAATATATGAATAAAAAAATATAGGATTGAAAAGAGACAAAGGTCAAAAGGCAGAGAACACACTTTCTTCAAAATTGTAGAAAATTTTCCTAACCTAAAGAAGGGGTGTGTACAAGAAGCATACAGAACATGAAAAATACTGGATCTGGAAAGAAACTCCCCATGGCAATATACTAGTGAGAGTGCAAATTTGGACACGTTTTGGAATTTTGATATGATGGTTTCTCAGAAAACTGGGAATCAATCTACCTCAAAACCCAGCTACACAAGTACTGAGCACATTTCCAAAGAACTATCTACCCAACCACAAAGACACTTGCTCAATTATGTTCATAACAGTTTTATTTGCAATAAACAAAAACTGGAAACAACCTAGATACCCCTTAACCAAAGAATGGAAAAAGAAGATGAGGTGCATTTACACAGTAAAATATTATTCAGCTGTTAATATATATATATATATATATATATATATATATATATATATATAGTATGTATGTATATGCGTGTGTGTCTGTTTATTCACATATAAGTGGGTATTAGCTATAAACTAAAAGATTACCATGATACCATCCACAGACCCAGAGAGGCTAAGGAACAAGCAGGGCTCAAATGGGGGGTACATGGATCTTCCTAGGCAGAAGAAATAAAGGTTGAAGGTGATCTAGCGGAGGGTGGGTATTGGAATGGAATGCAGTTTGGGGTGGAAGGAGACAATCAGGAGCCTGTACCAATCTACACTAAGTCCTCTGCCTCTTTTATCATTGTGTAACGTGGTGTTCTTGTGGAACCCCTAACAATGGGAGCGGGGACTGTTTCTGACTTCTTTACCTGACTTTGGGATTCTTTCCCTCCTCCTGGTTTGTCTTGTTCAGCCTTAATTTGAGGGGATCTGCCTATTCTTATTGAAACATTTTATTCCTGGAAGGTCTGCCCTTTCCTTAAGGGAAATGGTGGAGGAGGTGGGCAGGGGAAAGACTGGGAGGAGAGAAGAGAGGGGAAGTTCCACTTGGAATGTAATATATTAAAGAAGAATAATTTTAAGAAATAAAAGGAAAAGACAACTAAATTTGCAGAACACAGATAGAATATTAAAAGATAAAGAAAAAAGAGCAGATAACAAAGTCTGAATTACTAGATTTATAGCTGGCTCCTCAGTGGAGACTCAGAAGATTCTAGTTGAATGTTGTACATCTGTTAACAAAACATATATGTCAGCCCAGATGACTATAAACAGTAAAACTTTCAACCACAATGGAATAACAAAAAGCAATCCCTAATAAATATAATTTTCAGAAGTAGGTACATACAAATCCAGCTCTATAGAAGGCAGTAGAAAAAATTATCAATCTGAAAAAAACTGACTACACCCAAGAAACCACATGGTATAAGTAAGCACAAGTCAAAAATGGGGGGGGGGGGTTAAAAAAACATAACAACAAAATAAAAGGCATAAATAAACACTGATAATTGATAAATCTCAACATTAATTACCTCAATTGCCCAATAGAAAAACAGAGACTAACAACTGGTTTAGCAAAACAGGGTCCATCTTTCTACTCTGTCTAAGAAACATCATATCAGGGTCAAAGGATGGAAATGAATATTGCAAGCAAATGGTTCCAAAGATCAATCTAATGTAGCCATCTGATAAAAGAGACTTCAAACCAAAACTAATCAGAAGTTCTAATAGAAACATGATATAATCTGAAAGACTGCCCATAGTGGAAGATCAGATAACTTTAGCCAGTTTTTCAAACAGTGGTAAAAAAGGATGAAGTTTATTTTAAAAGTCAAGAACTTATCCTTCTTCCTTGGAGAGGAAAAGTACTTCAAAGGCAGAAGGTAAAAAGGAACTGAAATGATATTTCAGTGTTTAGGAAAACTGGCTGCTTTTCAGAGGACCTGAGTTTGATTTTCAGCACCCACATGATAACTCACAACTGTCTGTAACTCTAGTTCCAGGATTTCTGATTTTCATTTGTAGCCTATGTTAACATTGCATGCATATGGTAAATATGCATGACTACAGGCAAAATATTGACCAACATTTTCTTTTAAAGAAGAAATAAAGCCAGGTGTTGGTGACTCACGCCTTTAATCCCAGCACTAGGGAGGCAGAGGCAGGTCAGTCTCTGTGAGTTTATGGTCAGCCTAGTCTACAAGAGCTAGTTCCAGAATAGGCTCCAAAGTTAAAGCAAAACCCTGTCAAAAAAAAAGGAAGGAAGGAAGGGAAGGAGGGAGGGCGGGAGGGAGGGAGGGAGGGAGGGAGAGAGAGAGGGGAAGGAAGGAAGGAAGGAAGAAAGGAAGGAAGGAAGGAAGGAAGGAAGGAAGAAGAAGAAGAAAGAAAGAAAGAAAGAAAGAAAGAAAGAAGAAAGAAAGAAAGAAAGAAAGAAAGAAAGAAAGAAAGGAAATTAAAATAGGTAAGAATGGAGTTCTTGGACCATAATCATGGGCAATTGCCTATGTCTTCTTAATGTCTTGTTTTGAAGTTGGAACTTTGATGCCTGGACCCATGCTACTAGAACCTACTGATTTTTATTTATAAAACAAAACACCAAAAAAAAAACCAACCATAAACTTAATGTTGACTCAAGTCAGATTGCTAACTATGTCTTCGCAGAAAAGAGTATTTGATATTGTTCTTGCAAATGGAAACACCTAGAAAATATTTTATTGTATATAAATGAACCAAGGAGAACTTCTGTGGAATCTCAGAACCACCCATTGATCAGTAAATATCTTTTGAAAGACACTACCCTCTTTGCAGCAAAAGTAGATATTAAGTTTGGTCTTTTCCATATACTTTATATGAGCAATATTGTGTTAAGCCCTGTGATTTGGTTTAACAAGAGTCACATTATAAGTCGCAGGTCCAGAAACTCTACACATGGTTCTCCTGGGGCAATCATGCTAGTATTATTCCTGTCACTTATACTTTCTAGAATCACTTTAGTTGCAATTAGGTTATCTTTGTTTGTATTATTTTTATTCTCTTTTCAGAATTGGTGAATTATAGAATACAGTAGTTTCAAATAATCTGTGACACAAGAATTTTAGTAAGTTCCTCCTATGGAGGTCAAGGTGCTCCTTTCCTACGAGTGCATAGGACAATGTTCTTATAGCGTGGAGGCAGATATAGAAGACTGATCACTTTTCTTCGGTTTCTACAAATGTTTCTGGAACCACAGCTGTCCGATGGGAGTTACGGCAAACGAACAGAGTCAACAGAGAGAACACCTTTGTCACATAAAATAAATTAGGAGGAAAAAGACTGGAAACTCCTTGTAAATAGCTACATGTAACTAGATTTGAGCATGTGCAATAAACAAACAAACCAACCAATCAACCAAAAAAAAAACATGCTGTGCAAATGATTCCAAGTTTGCAGTACATAAAATACTAGGTTTTAAAAGCTACAAAATTCTGTGTTGCATTTGCTTCTGAATATCATGCTTTTCTTCCAGGTATGGACAGTTTAGACTCTCAGAAGTCTTTTTTGTTTCTTTCAAGAAGCTACTTTTTTTCCTACTATTATCAATGTATGACGAATTTCTTGTTCTGCAACACAAGAATGCAGAAATCCCAGTCAGTGACCTGTGGGCTCAACTAACTAGCAGATGAGGTCTTTCCGCACCAGTTTTAAAGGTGAGGTACATTTGCAGACTTGGTGTGTTCCCTTAACTTTCAACCACATAGGAAGCTTCAGAAGCTTGACAATCAGGAGTTAGGCACTGTTTTTCTTGTAGACATGCTGAACACATGAAAGGAACTTATGCAGTCCTTAGTCAAGGGGAAACATGGTGTTGACCTTATCTAGGTGTCTTGAGAGGCATGTGTTATTGGTTCTTCAGGTTAGAGTCCATAGCCCCTTTGTGACTTTGAGTTCCTGAGACATCGATACACTCCCTTAGATAGTAAAGACTTCAGGACATTTTGTGTTTCTGAGTCCCCTAGAAGTTGATGAAGCATATATATGTATATATAAGCTTGACAGTATAATTGTTCTTAGACATTAATCTTGCATACCCTCTATAGCTTGCAATTATCATTTTATCCTGACAACTACGATTATATTGATGCTGGCAACTGCTATTATATTTTCTCTCTGATAAAGGATTAGAAAGTCTGATTGCTTACAATAAACTTGCTTCAGTCTCAGTTTTGCTTAAATCCCTCCAGCCTGGCCTGGTTAGGATTCATTTCTTATCACCCAAGTCAGGTAACCTTGGTCCAGGGGGTCAACCCTGGCACCTACTCTCAGTAACAAGTGATGCTAATTTGTAAATCAAATGAGACAAAATAATCTCAAGTTTATACATTTTGAAAAAAAGAGTATTGTCCACAGTTAAGTCAAGTCTTTCTTTTTAGACTGACATTGTCAGAATTAGAAGACTAGATCATTGGGATGTAGAATGTGCTTACATTGTTTTATTTTTAAGGATATTCATTTAGCTAGTCTATAATGAGCGCTTTCTTCCCTTGACTATGTGTTTTTCTTTGGAGAGGTATTTGTCTAGGTGTGCGTTTGTGTGACAAGGGCATGTTCAAAAGACTGTGAGGGTGGAGGCCAGGTGAATGTTGAGTGTCTTTCTTTACCATGCCCTTCTTTACTTTTTAATACAAGGTATTTCACTAAATATGGAAATCATCAGTCGGTCAACATAGGTTACCAGAACTATCTTTGTGTCTCTGTCTCTTCAATGTGACACCAATGTTTTATGTGAGTTCTTGGTGTGCTGGTTAGTTTTATGTCAGCTTGACGCAAGCTAGAGTCATCTGAGATGATGGAATATCAATGGAGAAAATGCCTCCTTAAGATTCTAGAGGCTGTAGGCAAGCCTCCAGAAATTTTCTCAGTTAGTGATTGATGTGAAGGGCCAAGACCCCTGAAGGTAGTGCCACCCCAGAGTTGGTGGTCCCTGGTTCTATAAGAAAGCAGGCTAATTAAGCCATAAGAAACAAATCAGAAATTATCACCCCTCCATGGGCATTGCATCAGCCTCTGCCATCAAATTCTTTCCCTGTTGAGTTCCTGTCCTAAGTTCCTTCAGTCATGTACTATAACATGGTAGTATAAGCCAAATAAACCATTTCCACTCCAACTTGCTCTTGGTCATAGTACTCATCAAACTAATAGTAACCCTAACTAGTACATTTGAACACAGCAAGCATGTTTTACCCTTTACTGATCAATAAATCTTCCCACCCCGTCTTGCATATTATTTAATAATTTATCTATTTCATGGAAGGATTTGTAGCCATTAATTTAACACTGTCTTGTGGGAAGTTTTATGAATTCCGGGGGGCGTAAATATGAAAGGGATGAGAATATGTCGAGCCTTTAATATCCACTTTTATACATTATATTACTATATTATCTAAATTGAAAGGTAACCATAAAACTATAGATAATAGGGCAAATCCATTCATATCTTCTTCTTCACTAAATTTCTCCTTGAAAAGTGGCATAGCTCTCCATTTGTAAAGATTTTCCTCTAACTCATAGACTGGAAATGACACTGAGATAAATTTGTACAACAACATGTTTTGAAACATTGTGTATTGAAAATTTCCTAGTAATCTATTTTGTTGCCAAATATTAAGGTATAGTATGAACTACCAAGTTAAGCTATTTCTTTTTGTCTGTGAAGCCTTTATACACATACAATTGCTAACATAAAATATAGCTTAACTTGTATGTTCTCTTCCTTGAAAACCTGTCTCTGACAGTTGAGCACATATGTCACAAGGAAGGATATGAAAGGAAATATGAAGGTTTCCCTTCCTCATGTTTCCATGGAACTGACTTTTTCATGAATGTTTCTTAGCCTGTGCTTATGATCTATAGGAGTGTATCTAAAATGTATGGTTCATTTTGAGAATGATGTAGCCACAATGGATGGTTTGGCCTGGCTGAAATGTTACTCAAACATTGAGGCACAGTTATTGCAATATGAGTTAGACAATTATATGAGTTAGGCCATTACAAACTCATAGAATCTGGCTTTAATTGTGTTTCCTAAAATTTCTAGCCTCAAGCCCAATCATTCCCTTAGCAAGAAACTTTAACTATTCACTTGTTTTAGTTAATAAAAATTAACTGTGCATATACTATTTGCCCCTAACTGTTTTAAATGCTAAGAACAAAAAAATGATTATAACAGAAATGTTCTCTGTCTTTAAGGAGAACAAATAAACATTTACAGCAACTTGGTAATATAGTTTATAGTGGATACTATTCAGGGAATATGCAAAAGCTAAACATTTATCTTAATAGCCTGGAAACAGAGAGACCAAGTGAAACTCCCAGTAATTTATTACCTAATTATTATTTGTGTTCTTATCTGTTTTTAAGACTTATAAGTACGTACTGTTAAAGCCTACTGGTATACATTTATTTTACCAGGCCCTGGGGAAACATTGGCTTGACAAGCACTACTCACTGAATCATAGGAAAGCCAGCCCTGGCACAACTTTAATCTGCTTCTATGCTCTAGAAGGAAAGGAAGTCTGCAGGAGTATTCTCTCCTCCATGACTATAAAAACCTCCATGTACAGGCATTATTTATATGAATATTCATTAACTTCTGGAGTACCAAATATTATACATTTTCCCCAAAAATGTATGATCTGGAATATTCTCTACTGTTGTGCCAATAAACCAAATATAATTATCAAAGATTATCAAATATTCAGAGATATCCAAATTGTGTCATCTAAACTTGAAATTTTGGTTTTGAGAAAGGTAAAAAGTTTACAACAGAAATGCATGATTTTCAAGAGATATTTGAACTATAGTTATAGCTCTAGTTAATACTTAAAGTCAATAGCTATAGTTAATAATGAAATATAAGACATTTTCTGCTGGACATAGAATGTAGCATAGAAGATACAGAAGAATAAAGCTGATGTAATTTAATAAACTAAGTACAACATTAAAATTTAAAATTCATTGATAAAAATCTTATCAAGAATTTCAAAAGTAACTAAATGTTATCAATCAATTATGAGATGCTGGACAGTTTTAAAGTTTGTATGTACATGTTGTTACCAAGAAACCGATACTCTGGCTGTTGGACAAAGGATTAGAGACACAAAATAAGGTGGTAAGTAAGTAGTATGCCACTATTTCCCTTCTTTACATCAAAATGCAGTATTTGGGTACTTTGTAGATTTTGAACAACTCTTAGGACATGGTTCTATTTTCCCCATATACACTTTACATGTATAACTAGGGATACTGGTATTCTTCAGATTCTTCCACAACAGCTGGTCGAGACACACCAAGTTAAACTCAGCTTACATCTCAGTCAGGTTGAGCAAGACGTCACCAGTACAAAGGAAGAGTGAAGAGTGTCCCATGACTGAGGCTTCTATGAGGCTGAATCTATGTAGGGAAAGACAATAGGTCCAGTGTGAGTGAAAGAGGCTGAAATCAAGTAGAACTGTCCTGGCTCAGAGATTCCCAGAAGCTACAAGCTGATCCTACTGAGTTGACTTATTGCCACAGAATGGTCATCAGGAACAAGGTCAGATGGCCCTGATTAATCATTTTGTCTAACACAAACCTTTTGTCTCACAGTAAATGACATTAGAAAATGTGTCAAAATCTTGCAACAATTTTAAGATATTTATAGCTTGTGAATCATATAATATTGTCAACTTTTGTGGATGAGTGACTTCACCAGCATTCGTTATTGCATCTGCTAGTTCTATTAACACACACCAACACTTTGCTGACCAAGGAAGGCTAGGTTTACCAACTTACTGCACAAAGTTCCTCTTTAAAAAACAAAATAACAAAAGCAACAAAATACTGCATTGCCCTAAGGAAGCAAGGTGGAGTGATCTGTATAGAACGCCATGCTTCTGAAGGTACAGGGAGGATTATTGCCTCAATATGATTAGCAGAGAACACAAATTTTTCACAAGTGAACTATGAAAAAAGCAAGTAGAAGGTGGTAGAAAAAGTATTCATGAGTTACTTTAAGAGAACCAATCTCTTTCCTACTCAACAATTGTCCACCATAACAGATTAATTTCCTTTCCCCTAGAGGGAACAGTTTTTCACATAAAATGATCAGCTTATTTACACATTAATATTCCTCATTTTCTGGAAAGGCTTTTCTTAATGAGTAATAAAGTGAGACTGATTCAGACAGCCTTAATTATAAGGTTTGATAGTGAAGATTTGAGCTATACTTGAACCATGTCCTCCACTCACAAAGCTGACATCAAACAACTTCACAGAGAATATGCTACATTTTCTAATGATGTAATAGATGACTCAGTAAATCACACTATCTCAAGGCATGGAACACCAGTTGAGATCAGCAGCAACCAGATAAACAAGATAGGCATGACCACAGTTGTCTATAAGTCTACTGCAGTGGTCAGGCAGAGACAGGTACTCTTAGAACTGACTCTGTTACCCACCTCAGTCACTCATCCCAGCCTGTGTTATTCCAGTTGGACTTGTTCTCCTGATTTGGATGCAGGGTTCCCTCAGTTCTTATGTGTAACACTTGATAGTCACCTCTTCTTATCTCCATTTGTTGTGACTGCACATTAACACACAGAACTGGTCTCTGTTCAGGATTCCATAGTACTCACAGTTGGTTGGGACACAGGTAAGCTACCTGTGTTCTCCTTTCACTTCTCCATTCTGATCTCTCTAAAGTTCTACTAGTCTGCTCATGGCTGCATGCTCCAGTCCCAACTCCAAATCTATCTACAATTCAATATGTCTTGCCCAAACCAAGATATTCCAAGCTCTGACTTTTCAGAGTCAGACTCTAGGTCTTTCCTAAATTTTATCCAAAATCAGTCCACTTCCCCCACCTACTATGTTGATCTATCATCTAACCAAACCATTGTACAAATCTAAGAATGTGTGGAATCTGAATCCAATGTTCAAAGCAGCATTTCAAATCTGGGATCATTCTTAATCTGAATCCCAAAATCCAGAGTGATTCTAAGACTGAAAACTAAGTATCATTATTCTGGTGCATAACCTGTCAGATTGGGATAAAAAGCAATCAAATAGCTGAACACACACGCCTAGCCAAATATTCACACCAAGAAATACCAAAAATGTCATAATTTCCAATGTCTAGATCCCAGCAATAAAGCACAAACATAAGCAATCAAGACAAGATGTCTTCTCCAGAAGAATAATATAACCATACTTATATATGTCAGAAGCAAAGCAGACTATGTGAACCAGAAGACAAAGGCTTCAATATAGCCGCCATAGGTATGTCTAAAGGCTTTAAAGAGGATAGGAATAAATTCCTTAGCAAAGACAGTGAAAACACAAGAAAACTGTTGAAATGAATAATGGAAACAATTCAGGATAAGAATGCAAAGTTTAAAAAAGAAATAAAATTACTAAAAATAAAAAGGGCAAACTGAATAAAAGCTGTGAGTGGAAATACTTTTAAGAAAAAAAAAACAATGACATCTTGAACTTTGCATGCAAATGGATGGAAATAGAAAACACTATTCTGAGTGAGGTAACCCAGACCCAAAAAGATGAATTGGGTATGTACTCACTCATAAGTGGATTCTAGACATAAATAAAGAAGCTTCATCTGGCAATGGATGGAGATAGAGACAGAGACCCACAATGCAGGGCTGGACTGAGCTCCCAAGGCCCGAATGAGGAGCTGAAGGAGGGAGAACATGAGCAAGGAAGTCAGGCTGTGAGGGAATCTTCGTCCAGCGACAGATGGAATAGAGACAGAGACCCTCATCAGAGCAGTGGACTGAGCTCCCAAGGTCCAGTTGAAGAGCAGAAGGAGGGAGAAGATGAGCAAGGAAGTCAGGACCACGAAGGGTTGGTCCACCCACTGAGACAGTGTGCCTGTTCTAATGGGAGCTCACCAAATCCAGCTGGACCGGGACTGAATGAGCATGCAATCACACTGGACTCCCTGATTGTGGCTGACAATGGGGGCTGACTGAGAAGCCATTGATAAAGGCACTGGGACTTGATTCTACTGCATGTACTGGCTTTTTGTGAACCTAGTCTATTTGGATGCAAAGCTTCCTAGGCCTGGATGTAGGGGGGAGGGCCTTGAACTTCCCACAGGGCAAGGTTCCTGCCCTCTCTTAAGGAAGGAGGGGGAGGGAGGAGAATGAGTGGGGAAGTGGGAGGCGAATGGGAGGAGGGGAGGATGTATAAATTTTTGAATGAATAAATAAATAAATAAATGAATAAATAAATAAATAGATATTTAAAAAGAAATAGAACAGGAGAAAACGATATTTATTTAAAAATATTTTTTAAAAATATTATAAAAAAGAATAGAAGAACATGTCTTCAATCTAAAGAAAGAGATGGCTATCAAGAAACAAGATGTGTACTGAAAACAAACAAGATAGGACCTGGAAAGAAACTTCTCTTGAGCCAAAATAAACTCAACCCAAAATAATCATAACAAAGAATATTGCAAATTACAATAAAAATGCCTAGCCGAATATAAATTCAGGCCCATTAGAATAACTCCTGACTTCTAAATGACACTAAAAAGAAGGGCATAAACAGATGTTCTACAAATCTGAGAACTTGCAGGTAAGAGTTCGGATAATTTAACCCAGCAAAACTGTCTATCAGATTAGATGAAAAAAGAAAAGTTTCATGAAAAAATAAATTTAAGTCTGCTAAAATAACTTTATAAAAGATGGTATAAAAAGTCTTTAGATAAAGAGAAGTCTAACTATTAAAAAGAGAACACAATGGTTAAGTAATCCCAGAAATGCTAATCAAAAGAGTATAAAGCAAGTGTGCTTACATACACACACACACACACACACACACAGACATTCACACCCACCACCATTCCCACAGTCACCACCAGCAGCAACAATAAAAACAACACCAAAATAGTAGAAATTAATAAACACTGCTCAGCTTCATAGTAATTTAAAATACAATGTTGTATTCATTTTGAAAAGAAATAAACACCAAAATTACACAATGGCTAAGACAATCCCGAATAATGAAAGAATTTTAAAAGGTATAACTTTCCCAGATTTCTAATTGTGTTATTGAAATACAGTAACAAAACACTCTTGTTATTGGCATAATCGATGTACAGATGTGTTGATTAGTGAAATTGTATTGAGGATGCATACAGTTGCATTCGTACAGACACCTGAATTTTGACAAAGAAGCCAGAAATACACATTGGAGAAAAGACACCATCTTCAATAGATGGTGCTGCTCAAACCCAATAGCTACATGTAGAAAAGTAAAAGTAGACCCATGTCTATTATCCTGCACAAAACCAACTAGATATTCTGAACATGAAAGACAAGAAAGCAGGAAAAAGACTTGTACTCAACAAAAGAAAAGACTTTCTGAGCAAGACACTGATAGCACAGGTACTAAGATCAGAGGTAAATAAATGGGACCTCAAGAGACTAAAATACTTCTGTACATCAAAGAATACCATCATTGGAGCAAAGAAGCCTATAAATTGGTAAAAAAAAAAAAAAATTCTTAGTCACACATCCATCTGACAGAGGTTTAGTATCTAGAATATACAAACAATAAAAAATTGAACATTAAGAAAACAAATAACCTAATTAAACATGGTTCAGTAGTAAGCAAGAAGTTCTCAAAGAGTAAAATACTAATGGATGAGTAACCGCTTAAATTTCTCAACATCTTTAGCTATCTACTTTGAGATTTCATCTTACCCTAGTCAGGAAGTCCAAAATTAATTAAGATAAAAGTGACTGCACATTCTGGCAAGGACTTGAAAAAAAATAGAACACTGGCAAAATACTGGTGAGAATGCAAACTGGTATAGTCATTATGGGAATCAGTGTTGAAGGTAATGATTAAAAGATTAAAATTGATCTACCATAAGATCCAGCTATACCATTCTTGTGTATGCACCCAAATGTTTCTTTATCTTACTACCAAGATATTTGCTCACCCATGTTCATTTCTGCTCTATTCAGAAAATCCAGGAATTGGAAACAGCCTAGTTGCCCATAAATTTATGAACAGAACAATGCTAATGTGGTATATTTATATAATGGAATATTATTCAGCTATTAAGAAAACTTAAATTTGTATATAATGTATGGAGCTAGGGATAGACAACCCATATCCAGAAAAAAAAGCATTGCATATTTGTGAATGTAAGATTTTAATCTTTATATAAGTGTGCTTCATTCAGAATATCTAGAGAGGTTAAATAATTTTTAAGTTCCAGGGTTAACAGAGGGGAGGGGATCTTCCAAGTGAGATGAAATAGAATATAGTGTTGTAAATGGTTGAAGGGAACTCTTGAATAGGAGGATTAAAGGGTATCAGGAATGATAAAGAGGAATATGGGAGAGTCTTGGGGAGAAAGATTACCAACACTAAATCCTTTTTGAGAATCCGCATGGAAATCTTCAGTTATGGAAGCTCCTTAAAATACAAGCATACCTAAAAGCAATTTACATGCAGTGACTATAAGCGGAGAAAATGCCTCATCAATAAAACAACCAGTACCATGAACAGGTTACATCTTGTTGAGTCATCGGCCACATTTATCTCATATCCCACCAAACAGTGCAAGTGTTGTGAATGTAATTGTTTACCTTCCTCATTCTGATAGTAAAGTCCCATTATTAAAGACACCACTTACTCATGTCTTTGAACATGGAGAAATTGAACTGGTGTCCAATTAGAAGCATCTCTCATATTGACTAGCACTCACTGTGCTGGAAGTTATTTTACACAGTACTAGAATAAAAGAGTAATAATTAATATCCCCCAGTTATAATATGTGATATCTACAATAGCAACATGCCTGCAAGATATAGCAACACAAATGGAAAATAGAGAATATGAGAGTAAGTGACCACTTCATGAAACAGAGTGGACACCTGATACTGTTATGTTAGTCCACGAAGCTAAGAATAGATAGATCATGGGAAAAACTACTACTACTATTCTGCTAAAGGAAAGTAGCAATAAAATGATTCTAAATAACCTATTATAAATATATCACTGTATTGCTCAACCAACATTTAGAGGAGCTTCTTGAGGTAAATAACAATTAACATAGGAACCCAAAACTCTACAATGTGTAGACATTGATAGCATTCAGTGGAATATTCAGTCTTCATCAAAACTTTTCTTTCAAGGCTCAAGGATACTTGGGAAAGTGGAGACAGAAAAATTGTATGAGCCAAAGGTGATAAATGGCTCCAAGGAATCAATATCTTCCAGGTCTAGTAGGGCTAAAGCACATATCACTTCACAGAGACTATGATAGCATACATGAGACCTGCACAGTTCAAGACAGACAAAATCCTAGAAAAGAGTAAGTAGGCACAAAGTCCCATTCTGACACAAGAAGCTTATTGTAATTGTCAACTTCTGGGGAAAAAAGTTCTCTCCGATGTAGTATAAATAGACCTAGTAGTCACACTTGAGGACAGCACTCACAGCAGAAAATAGACTCAATGATTTTTTGAGCATTTTTAATTTTTCCTTTTTTTGGTTATTGTTATAGGTTGTAAGTTTTGTCTTTTGATTTTGTTTTGAAAGACAAAGTAAATATGTCGTTTCTCATGGAGAAAGATAGAGAATACGTGGGATGATTTGGGGAAAGGAAAAGACTATGATCCAAATATATTGTTTGAAAATCTTAGAACCTTCACCTGGCGATGGAAGAGGAAAATGACAGAGCCCCACATTGGAGCACCAGACTGAGCTCCCAAGGTCCTGATGAGGAGCAAAAGGAGGGAAATCATGAGCAAGGAAGTCAGGACCGTGAGGGGTGCGTTCACCCCTTGAGACGGTGGGACAGAACTAACGGGAGATCACCAAGCCCAGTTGGAATGGTGTAGAAAGGAACGGCGGGGTTCGCGTCCCGCCACCCGGCTAGCTTTACCCAAAATAATTACACGGAAACTGTATTCTTTTAAACACTGCCCGGCCCCTGGCCCGTTATCTGTAGCTTCTTATTGTTGATTCTCATATCATGCTTTAACCCATATTTAGTAATTTATATAGCACCACGAGGGGTGCCTTACCAGGAGAGATCTTAACCTGCGTCCATCTCGGAGAGAAGCATGGCGACTCACTATGGCGACTGTCTGAAGCGTCTCCCCAATTCTGCTTCCTTTTTCCCACAATTCTGTTCTGTCTACTCCGCCTACCTAATTTTCTGTCTCTTAAAGGGCCAAGGCAGTATCTTTATTAATAATGAAAGTAACACATAGACACTCCTCCATCAGAATGGGACTGATGGAACATGCGACCAAAACAGACTCTCTGAATGTGGCTGATGGTGGAGGCTGACTGAGAAACCAAGGTCAATGGTGATGGGCTTGGACTCTACAGCATGGATGGGCTCACTGTGAGCCTTGTCAGTTTGGTTGCTCACCTTCCTGGACTTAGGGGGAGTTGGGAGGACCTTGGACTTAACATAGTGAAGGGAACCCTGATGGCTCTTTGGCCTGGAGAGGGAGGGAGTAGAGGTATGGGTGGAAGGGAAGGGACGGAAGGAGGAGGAGGAGAGGAGAAGATGGAAATTTTTAATAAAAAAGAAAAAAAAGAAAATCTTGAAAATATTTATGATATAATAAAAATGTGTGTGAAATCAAGGGGAGTAACTCTATCAGTCTGACCTCTATTTGTATCTACTTGTGTACAACTGCAAGCACATGCTTACAAATTCTACATATACACCCCAAAACATACACAGACAGACAGACAGACACACACACATACACACACAGACACACAGACACACACACACACACACACACAAACACACACACACACACACACACAAGACAAAGAAGCAAAGGGACAGAGATTACCTCATATTGTCCAAAAAGAGCTCCAGACACAGTTAATGTAATTGTTCCTTGCTATCAGGGGAAGTTCCATGATCTATTTTAAAGAAGATAACGTTCTACCACTTTTGAGGGGGAAATGTTTGTAGTTTTATTCCTCTCTAACCTTTCAGAATCTACTTGTTATATTTTCCTTATTTCCAAATTGTTAGATATTTCTTATTCCCAGGTATTCCTAAATGAAGTTGAATTCATTAGACTTCATTTGCTTTTATTGAATGGAAAAGCCTTCTCACCATTGTATTTATTCAGTAATTAGTATATTATTTCTATAAATCCTACAGGGAAATATATATGTTCTATTGAATAGGCTAATAGGTGGAATTTATATCTTTGGAAAGGTTGAATTATTTTGAAACACATGCCACGTTTTCTAGAACTATGCACTAAATTTACATGAGACTGAACACTAAATTCCTTTAATATTTATAGGAATAGTTTTTTTATACCTTCAGTTTCAAATAAAATATCAAATGGGATCTTGCAGAACAAGTTGTTTTTGATTACTAATAACACTCAATATTGTCCTATCTGTAGCTATTGTAGTAAATGTAGCAAATGTAGTAGTGAAAACATCAGATTGAAACTGGGGTTTAGTATGGATTCTTTCTCCAAATGACTGTGAAACTCCATATATCTCTCAGTTATCTTGAATTATAGCTTTCCCAGTCTCCAATTAAATAGAACATTAGTTCTACTTTCTCTGATGTGGACCTAGGTCAAGCAACATCACTGTGTGGACTATGTGGCAGTCTGAGTGAGCAATGTTTCCCATGAACACATGTATTTGAACAATTGGTGCTTAGCAGACAACACTGTTTGGGAAGGCTTTCAGAGATGTAACCTTGCAGAAGCTAGTATACCTTTTGCTGTGGGAAGAGTTAAGTGTTTTTAGCCTCATCCTACTTCCGGTTCACTCTCTGCTTCTTGAGATGTGATGGCTCAGCTTTGTATTTGCTGTCATACCTACTGCTTGCTTCTATGCTTCTCAATTTAATGGGGTTTTTTATACCTTTGGAATTATAACATGAAAATACTCTTTTTTTTCTATATCTTGTCATGGTGATGGTATTTTGTCACAGCAATAGAAATGCTAGTTATGCAGAAGTTAATATAAAGAATGTGTAGTTGCTGGGCATAACTTGTGGAAGACTTTGAAAATTTGAACTAGAGATGTTGGAAGTTCTGTGCAGAGATAAATGGGCCATTCAAGTGTAGTTCTAAGAGTAAGTAGATGGTAAAGGCCAAGCTAGGTGTCAGCTATGTACAATACTTGCTATCTTGCCCTGTTATAATGAACTCCTTTTGCTCCAGAACCATGAATCCAACAAACTCTTCTTTCTGTAAGTTGCCTTATATAGAGCATGTTAACATAGCAAGGAACAGTTACTGATACAGTTAGTTACATGAAAATGTCCATTTTTTATGTGTACCAGCCTGTTCCTAGTGTTAGGTCTGAAATGTTATCATATACTATAAAACTGACAATTTTATTTCACTATATACTTTTAAAATATCTTTGGAAAACATTTTAGAAATGTTTGTGAGTTTGGAGAGCACTCTAAAAATTAAATTTTGTGTGACCTAAGTGCATGAACAGAATTACCCAGACAGCAAAAATTGCTAAAGAGTTGAAACAAATTGCTGAAGAATTTATCATATTATCTGTAATTGGCTGGTGACTTTATCTCAAGCTTCACTTCTGAAAGAATGTCTTCTTAAGTGTCAGTAGTTAGGGATCATATTATTCATGACTCCTAATACTGCTTATGCTAATTCCTAGATTTAGGGTCAGTGATAGTATATGATTAGAGATTCCTTTATAAAAAATTGAGATCATAAATATTTAAGTGGAACAGATTCCTAAGCTTTATAAGTAATAGGAAAATAGTAAGACAAACACTTTTAAACACAAAACAATGTTAAATTTTAGGTCTTTTTTCTATTATAGCCAACCCTGAGACACGAAGCAAAAATATGTGAGAGTTTATTCCTAATGATGGCTTTGTACTTCCAGGCCATTTTAATTCTGGGGTTATCATTTTTTGCCTGTATTTTCTCTACGTTTGAAGTCAAAGAGTTAAAAATAATTGAACTTTCTCTGCAAAGAGAAAGATGTACAAATTCATTATTTCATGTAGCTAAAGTCCAAAGAATATATGCTAGACAAATTTATATCAAAATAATGTCAGGTCTTTAAGCATCTAAACTATGCCCTTGTTCATTCTGTTTCCAGTCCACCTTATATCTACAACCTAGAGCAGAGGCCAGTGTTAGTGTGCAGATACAAAGATACTTATACAAGTGACGTGATCATGGATTGTCTGTCCCAGTCAAAAAGAATTGTCTTCTTCTTTCCTAAAAGCTTATGTGCTAGAAGTTTTGATTCCAGTATGACAATGTTGAGAGCTGGCACATTTTTAACAGGAGGTGCCTCACACAACATAATCAGGTCATGGATGATCTGTAACTAGATGGAATGAAAATCCACCTAACGGAAGGAGGATAACCCTGAGAAAATGGACTGATTACAGATATTGAGTGACTAACAGGACCACATATGTGTTTGTCTTCTTCTCATGCTCTCCTGACCTTCTTGCATAAGTCTAGCATGTAATGTAGCTCACCCTGGGGCCCTCACCATAATCCAGGCAGGTGCCAGAACTATACTCCAGAACTGTGAAAAATGTATACCTCTTTTTAAAATAAATCATTCAGCCTAAGATATTTTTTATAGTAACACACAATACACTTATATAATATCTTTAAGATAGTTTGAATAAACATTCTTTTCATAAATTTTACATCAGCTGTTTTGGATATAGAACAATTTTATTATAACTTGGGAGCAGGTGAATTTTGTGGCTGTAGTTTTATAACTGGGATTTGAAATTCATTGCTACTTAAACTAAAGACCCTGAAAATGCAAGGTAGATAAGATATATGGATGGTGATCTACTAGGTAAAGAAACAATGCAACTAGAAATGATTCCAGAGAAAATAAATACCAATAATTTTTGTAGTGATAAGTCAAAACCACAGGACAAAGCAAGACACGCCGAGCAATGTGGGGAAATTGGTGCCAGGTAATAAATAGCATGTTGTGCCGATATATATGTATCCACACAGCCAGACTAGTACTATGACAAAGAAAAACTTCACCCAAATGAGGGGTAATTGAATTAAAATATCCCATAATAACATAATTAAATAAATAATATAAAAGATATATCATACTGCTGTTCTCTTGCACTCTCTCCTTTATGACTGAGCTCAGAATAAGAATTCTTCAGCTATTGTCTCTCCAATTACTTTTTGTGCTAATGCTTCTTTATGCTGTGTTAAATTAGGATGATAATTTTTGGTAGGACTTTATTATCAAACAAAAATTATCTATTCTCCCCAGGATTAGATAGTCTACGATGGTTTATTTCTTAATTTATTTTGGCTCATATTATCGTACAGATTACTATTACTGATATAGTTTATTGAATATTTGAGAAACAAAGATATATAGAACAGTGCAATAATGTTCCAAGCCACTATTGTGTCTCCATCTTGTTTTCCATATATACCAAATCTTATATTAATTCCAAAAATAGAAGAGATGCATTTCACATTACAGTTTAATCTTTATTGTTTTATTCTAATGATTCAGGAAAGTATGAATGGCTTTAGATAAAGATATTTTTAAGAGCTGGGTGGTGGTAGCACATGCCTTTAATCCCAGCACTTGGGAGGCAGAGGCAGGAGGATCTCTGTGGGTCTGAGGCCAGCATGGTCTACAGAGCTAGTTCCAGGATAGGCTCCAAAGCTACAGAGAAACGCTGTCTCAAAACAATAAAAGAAAAAATATTTTTTAAGACTAAAATATGTTTAATCCTCCAAATGACCCCATCAATATTCTGAAAGAAGTTCTATTTTCACACACTGATTTCAAACATGAACACAATCAACAATTTTTTCAACATAGCGTTCAGAAAATACTTTGAAGAAAAAACTTAGTTCAGTGTATTGTTACAATGAGCAAACAATGTATGATCTGGGCTTTTATGCCATACAGAAGTGGTAACAGCAATGTTATCCTAAATTCATCTGTGATGTAGCATAGACAGGCATTTTCAGATGCTGTCAGGGATGATGATGCAGAGCCTTATTTTTTCCTCCAAGGTGTTTTTCTCTCCTATTGATCATTTATACCTCTAGTTTGATTGAAAGATAATCATATTACTTCAAAATGTGAAGATGCATTTTTAACAGAATGAATTCCCATCACTACCTCTCCAACTGTCTTCTACAACACTGGTATCCTGTTTTCCCTGACTGTAAACACTAAGCTTAAAAATTGTATGGTTTATTTAATAACCTACATTTAAATCACATTATTTCATATTGGTTTACATAACTTACTTTACATATCTTTTTTTTCAAATATTGTATATATTAGTTTAATATATAATGTCTACAATTTATTTAAAATTAATATAAATTCAGTTATTCTTTATCCAATATTTTCACTTATACTCATTGACCTCATTAAACACTAATTCTTTAAAATAATAATGAAGATATAAATTCCTTGCTACCAATTAATGACAGACATAATAAGGTTGTGGACTTATTTTATGAATGTATGGAAAGCATATCACATGGAATTAAGAATTATTATCAAATTATAGCGTCAATTATTTTTCTGCTTTATATTTGGAGTATGCTTCATACTTATCATTTTAGAGCATTTTAATGAGGACTGTGTGAGTCTGCAGTGCTCTATCCAAAGCTTCATGTTTCCTGTGCTTGCTGTACCTATTCGAGGCCTAAGGAGGCCATTTCGTCTAACTTGGTTTTACTAGACCTGTGTAACTTCAAGATGCCAATACAAAGAAAGAGATCATCTAATGATACATCTGTCACAGCACATTTCTATTATTTATGCAATCACTTATGCAAACAAATTTTACAGAAACCAACCAAATTCCTCAAGTAAGAAGTAAGCTATTGTAAGGAGAAGGCGGCTCATTTGTTCCAGGCTGCTTAGCCCCAAAATAACAATACAAAAACTATATTGATTAAAACAGTGTTTGGCCCATTAGCTCTAACTTCTTATTGGCTAACTCTGATAACTTAGTTTAACCCATTTCTATTAATCTGTATATTGCCATGTGGCAGTGGCTTACCAACTAATGTTCTAGCATGTCTAATTCTGGTGGCAGTTCCGTAGCATCTCTGGCTCTGCCATTCTTTCTCCTGGCATTCAGTTCCATGTTTCCCACCTACCTAAGTTCTGTCTTATCAACAGGCCAAGGCAGTTTCTTTATTCATTAATGCTAATCACAGCACACAGCGGGAACTCCCACATGAATAAGCAGAAATGATTAGATCTGTTGTCATTGTGCAGCATATATGTCCTCTTAACCTATCATTGCCAGAAGCTCCCAAGCAATTTGTCAAGATTTAATGTAGCCCATGAACTAATTCAAACAAAATTCAAGAATGAGAACCCTATTTTTAGCATTAATGCTAAAACATAGTCATACTAAAAAGAATTTATAACTGTATGTAAAATATTTCTACTGTATGTGGTAAAAACAGCATTTATAATTGCTTTCTGTCTTTTATAAAAATAATTTCACATTACTATTGAGCAAAAAAAAAGCTATTTTTTCATTTTAGAAGATTTTCTTACTTTTTTACTATTATTAAATATTTGAGTGTAGTTCAAGTTTGGAATTACATAGGATGTCCTCTTTTGAAAATGTTTAGGGATTTATTTTCTCATGTTATGTTGATTGTGATACACACATGTCTGGGCACCCTGTGCATGTCTGATGTCTATAAAGGCCAGAAGAGGTCATTGGATGCCCTTGGATTGAAGTTTTCTATTTTTGTAAACTGCCACATGAATGCTGGAAATTGAACACAGGCCCTTTGCAAGACCCTCAAGTGCTTTCAACTGCTGAGCCAACTCATATGTCCTCAGGAGTTTTCTCTTGAAATTTATGGACAAAGAAGTAGAGTTCATGCTGTCTATATATTGCTTCTTGCCCTGAATTTCTGAAAGATGTCAGTACATAGTCATCTTCTGTGAGGGGCAGAGGCAGCACTCACACTCACTGGAAAACTAGAAGTTGGCCTCTGCATACACATAGCTTTGAGGGCTCAAGAATAATGCCAGTATTGTGAGGATTGTCATTTTTCCACACGCAGATAAAATGGAGCCTTTCTACTCTTTCAATGAAAAATACACTGTCTTAATTAGGGTTTCAACTGTTCTGAAAAGACACCATGACCACGGCAACTTTTATTAAGGAAAACATTACTTTGGGTCACTTACAGTTTCAGAGGTTTAGTTTATTATCATCATCGTGGGAAATATGGTGGCATGCAGGCTGGCACATTGCTGGAGAAGGAACTGAGAGCTCTACATCTTGATCTGCAAGTGACAGTGCTGAGTGCCATCAGGTGTGTAGGTGCCACCAGAACATGTAAGAAGTTGGTGAGAGAAGGAAGTGAGACAGACCATGATGGTCAGGAGAATCTTGCAGCCTGAATGACTAGCAACCAGAGTGTTTATTTATACAGAATTTATTAACCTGGATACATTCATGTTGTTTCAAAACACAGATCCTAATATTTTTGGTTTTGTATATGTGTTTCATTTCCTTTTGCTCATTTTTTAGTCAATGTTACTGAACTATGAAGAGGACAGAGTTATCATTTCCAATAATTTTCCCTTAAGCTTTAATATCATTGATAAACAGTATGCATTGTTACTCATTAACCGTGTAACCCAATTTTTAAGAATTTAGAGTCCTATGGCAAATATTTTTAGGCTAGTAGCTTTTGTGGCTACAGGAACATTAAACCAAAACAAAATCTTCAAGCCAGCCTGGACATAGGGCCATGCCTCAAGCAGTGTATTATTAAGTCTTTTTTTTTTTTTTTTTTTTTTTTTTTTTTTTTTTTTCTCATGGTTTATTTTTTTTTATATTTAAAAATTTCCATCTCCTTCCCTCCTCCTCCCCCCTCCCTCCCCTCCTTCTCCCCTTTCTCTCCCCTCCTTCTCCCCCTTCCCTCCCCTCCCCTCCACCCATACCTCCCCTCCCTCCCTCTCAAGGCCAAGGAGCCATCAGGGTTCCCCACTCTATGCTAAGACCAAGGTCCTCCCAACTCCCCCCAGGTCCAGGAAGGTGATCGACCAAGCTGAGAAGGCTCCCACAGAGCCCGTCCATGAAGAACAATCAGAGCCCAGAGCCATTGTCCTTTGCTTCTCAGTCAGCCCCCGCTGTTGGCCACACTCAGAGAGATGGGTTTGGTCGCATGATCCATCAGTCCCATTCCAACTGGAGTTGGTGATCTCCCATTAGTTCTGTCCCACCGTCTCCATGAGTGAACGCACCCCTCTCGTTCCTGACTTTCTCCCTCATGTTCTCGCTCCTTCTGCTCCTCATCGGGACCTTGGGAGCTCAGTCCAGTGCTCCAATGTGGGGCTCAGTCACCTTCCCCATCTGTCGCCAGCTGGAGGTTCCCTCACGGTCCTGACTTTCTTTCTCATGTTCTCTCTCCTTCTGCTCCTCATCAGGACCTTGGGAGCTCAGTCCGGTGCTCCAAGGTGGGGCTCTGACATTTTCTTCATCTATCGTCAGGTGGAGGTTCTATGGTGATATGCAAGAAATTCATCAGTATGGCTATAGGAACTGGCCTTTTCAGGCTCCCTCTCCTCAGCTGCCCAAGGAACTAACTGGGGGCGTCTCCCTGGAAACCTGGGAACCCCTCTAGGATCAAGTCTCTTGACAACCCTCAGGTAGCTCCTTAAATTAAGATATATGCTTCCCTGCTCTCATATCCACCCTTCCTATATCCCAAGCACCCCATTCCTCCGAGCTCCCCCCGCTCTCCCCTTCACACTTTTCTCTCCCCATCTTCCCTTGGCCCAGTCTTGCCCAACCCTCAAGTTCCCAATTTTGCCTGGCGACCGTGTCTACTTCCAATATCCAGGAGGATTACTATATCTTTTTTGGGAGTTCACCTTCTTATTATCTTCTCAAGGATCCCAAACTTATAGGCTCGATGTCCTTTAATCATGGCTAGAAACCGAATATGAGTGAGTACATCCCATGTTCATCTTTATGGGTCTGGGTTACCTCACTCAGAATAGTGTTTTCTATTTCCATCCATTTGCCTGCAAAATTCAAGATGTCATTGTTTTTTACCGCTGAGTAGTATTCTAGCATGTATATATTCCACAGTTTCTTCATCCATTCTTCCACTGAAGGGCATCTAGGCTGTCTCCAGGATCTGGCTATTACAAATAATGCTGCTATGAACATAGATGAGCATATGCTTTTGTTGTATGATTGGGCATCTCTTGGGTAGATTCCCAATAGTGGAATTGCTGGGTCCTGGGGTAGGTTGATCCCGAATTTCCTGAGAAACCGCCACACTGCTTTCCAAAGTGGTTGCACAAGTTTGCATTCCCACCAGCAATGGATGAGTGTGCCCCTTACTCCACAACCTCTCCAGCAAAGGTTATTATTGGTGTTTTGGATTTTAGCCAATCTGACAGGTGTAAGATGATATCTCAAAGTTGTTTTGATTTGCATTTCCCTGATAGCTAGGGAGGTTGAGCATGACCTTAAGTGTCTTTTGGCCATTCGAACTTCTTCTGTTGAGAATTCTCTGTTCAGTTCATCGCCCCATTTTTTAATTGGGTTAATTGGCATTTTACCGTCTAGTCTCTTGAGTTCCTTATATATTTTAGAGATCAGACCTTTGTCAGTTGCAGGGTTGGTGAAGATCTTTTCCCAGTCAGTAGGCTGCCTTTGTGTCTTAGTGACAATGTCCTTTGCTTTACAGAAGCTGCTCAACTTCAGGAGGTCCCATTTATTCAATGTTGCCCTTAAAGTCTGTGCAGCTGGGGTTATGCATAGGAAACGGTTCCCTGTGCCCATTTGTTGTAGAGTACTTCCCACTTTCTCCTCTATCAATCTCAATGTGTTCAAATTAATATTGAGGTCTTTAATCCATTTGGACTTGAGTTTTGTGCATGGTGATAGATATGGATCTACTTTCATTCTTCTACAGGTTGACATCCAGTTATGCCAGCACCATTTGTTGAAGATGCCCTCTTTTTTCCATTGTGTAATTTTGGCTCCTTTATCAAAAATCAGGTGTTCATAGGTTTGTGGTTTAAGATCCGGGTCTTCTATACGATTCCATTGGTCAACTTCTCTGTTCTTATGCCAATACCAAGCCGTTTTCAATACTGTAGCTCTGTAATAGAGTTTGAAGTCAGGGATGGTAATGCCTCCAGAAGTACCTTTATTGTATAAGATTTTTTTGGCTATCCTGGGTTTCTTGTTTTTCCATATAAAGTTGATTATTGTCCTCTCAATCTCTGTGAAGAATTTTAATGGGACCTTGATTGGGATTGCATTGAATCTATAGATTGCTTTTGGTAGAATTGCCATTTTTACTATGTTGATCCTCCCAATCCACGAGCAGGGGAGATCCTTCCATTTTCTGGTATCCTCTTCAATTTCTTTCTTCAAAGACTTAAAGTTCTTGTCAAATAAATCCTTCACTTCCTTGGTTAGCGATACTCCCAGATATCTTATGCTATTTGTGGCTATTGTGAAAGGTGATACTTCTCTGATTTCCCTCTCTGCTTCCTTATCCTTTGTGTATAGGAGGGCGACTGATTTTTTGGAGTTGATCTTGTATCCTGCCACGTTACTGAAGGAGTTTATCAGCTGTAGGAGTTCTTTGGTGGAGTTTTTGGGGTCGCTTATGTATACTATCATATCATCTGCAAATAATGAAAGTTTAACTTCTTCCTTTCCAAATTGAATCCCCTTGATTCCCTTATGTTGTCTTATTGTTATTGCTAGAACTTCAAGCACTATATTGAAGAGATAAGGAGAGAGTGGACAGCCTTGTCGTGTTCCTGAATTTAGTGGGATAGCCTTGAGTTTCTCTCCGTTTAATTTGATGTTAGCTGTCGGCTTGCTGTAAATAGCTTTTATTATATTTAGGAATGACCCTTGTATCCCTAATCTCTCCAAGACCTTTATCATAAAAGGGTGCTGAATTTTGTCAAATGCTTTTTCAGCATCTAATGAGATGACCATATGGTTTTTTTCCTTCAGTTTGTTTATATGATGGAATACATTAATAGATTTTCGTATGTTGAACCAGCCCTGCATCTCTGGGATGAAGCCTACTTGATCGTAATGGATAATTTTTCTAATGTGTTCTTGGATTCGGTTTGCCAGTATTTTATTGAGAATTTTTGCGTCCATGTTCATGAGTGAGATTGGCCTGTAATTCTCTTTCTTGGTTGAGTCTTTGTGTGGTTTAGGTATCAGGGTAACTGTAGCTTCATAGAAGGAATTTGGCAGTGACTCTTGTGTTTCTATATTATGAAATACCTTAAGGAGTATAGGTATTAGGTCTTCTTGGAAGTTCTGGTAGAATTCCGCATTGAAACCATCTGGTCCTGGGCTCTTTTTGGTAGGGAGGTTTCTGATAACAGTTTCTAATTCTTCGCGACTAACAGGACGATTTAGAGCATTTACCTGGTCCTGGTTTAACTTTGGTATATGGTATTTATCTAAAAAACTGTCCATTTCTTTTACATTTTCCAATTTTGTGGCATACAGGCTTTTGTAGTAAGATCTAATGATTTTCTGAATTTCCTCTGTGTCTGTGGTTATGTCCCCCTTTTCATTTCTGATCTTGTTAATTTGCGTGTTCTCCCTCTGCCATTTGATTAGTTTGGCTAAGGGTTTGTCAATCTTGTTGATTTTCTCCAAGAACCAGCTTCTTGTTTCATTGATTCTTTGGATTGTTTTCTGTGTTTCTATTTTGTTGATTTCTGCCCTCAGTTTGATTATTTCCAGTCTTCTACTTCTCCTAGGTGAGTCTGCTTCTTTTTTTTCCAGAGCTTTCAGGTGTGCTGTTAAGTCACCAATGAGTGCTTTCTCCGTTTTCTTTAAGTGGGCACTTAGTGCTATGAACTTTCCTCTTAGCACTGCTTTCATTGTGTCCCATAGGTTTGAGTATGTTGTGTCTTTGTTTTCATTAAATTCAAGAAAGACTTTAATTTCTTTCTTTATTTCTTCCTTGACCCAGGTGTGGGTCAGTAGTTGACTGTTCAGTTTCCATGAGTTTGTGGGCCTTCTGGGGGTAGCATTGTTGTTGAATTCTAATTTTAATCCATGGTGATCCGATAAGACACAGGTGGTTACTAATATTTTTTTGTAACTGTGGAAGTTTGCTTTGTTACCAAGTATATGGTCAATTTTCGAAAAGGTTCCATGAGCCGCAGAGAAGAAGGTATATTCTTTCCTATTTGGGTGGAATGTTCTATAGATGTCTGTTAAGTCCATTTGGTTCATTACCTCCATTAAGTCTTTCAATTCTCTGTTAGGTTTCTGTCTGATTGACCTGTCCATTGGTGAGAGAGGAGTGTTGAAGTCTCCAACTATTAGTGTGTGTGGTTTGATGGCTGCCTTGAGTTCTAGAAGTGTTTCTTTTACATAAGTGGGAGCTTTTATATTAGGGGCATAGATATTCAGGATTGAGACTTCATTCTGAAGGATTTTTCCTGTTATGAGTATAAAGTGTCCCTTTCCATCTCTTCTGATTGATTTTAGTTTGAAGTCAACTTTGTTGGAAATTAGTATGGCCACACCCGCTTGTTTCTTAGGGCCATTTGCTTGATAAACCTTTTCCCAACCCTTTACTCTGAGTAGGTGCCTGTCTTTGTGGTTGAGGTGTGTTTCTTGTAAACAGCAAAATGTTGGATTCTGTTTTCGTATCCAGTCTCTTAGCCTGTGCCTTTTTATAGGTGAATTGAGTCCATTGATATTAAGTGATATTAATGACCAGTGGTTGTTAACTTCAGTCATTTTTAGTAGTAGAGTTTGTGTGTTTCCCTTCTTCTAGTTGTGCTGGTGAAGGGTCGCTAGATGCCTGAGTTATTGTCGGCGTTGTTGGACTCCTTGGTTTGTGATTTTCCTTCTATTACTTTCTGCAAGGCTGGATTTGTGGCTGCGTATTGTTTAAATCTGTTTTTGTCCTGGAATATCTTGTTTTCTCCATCAATGGTGAATGCAAGCTTTGCTGGGTATAATAGTCTAGGCTTGCATCCATGTTCCCTAAGTGTCTGTAGCACATCTATCCAAGCTCTTCTGGCTTTCATGGTTTCCATTGAGAAATCAGGTGTAATTCTGATAGGTTTCCCTTTATATGTTACTTGACCTTTTTCCTTTGCAGCTCTTAATATCTGTTCTTTAGTCTGTATGTTTTGTGTTTTGATTATTATATGGCGTGGGGATGCTTTCTTTTGATCCAGTCTATTTGGTGTTCTGTAGGCTTCTTGTACCTTCATAGGAACATCCTTCTTTAGGTTGGGGAAGTTTTCTTCTATAATTTTGTTGAATATGTTTTCTGGGCCTTTGAGTTGTAATTCTTCTCCTTCTTCTACCCCAATTATTCTTAGGTTTGGTCTTTTCATGGTGTCCCAGATTTCCTGAATGTTTTGTGTTAAGAATTTGTTAGATTTGTTTAGTTCTTTAATCTGTGAGTTTATTTCCTCTATAGTATCTTCAGAGTCCGAGATTCTTTCTTCCATCTCTTGTATTCGGTTGGAAATACTTGTCTCTGAAGTTTCTGTTCGTTTACTCAGAGTTTCCATTTCCAGTCGTCCCTCAGATTGTGTTTTCTTCAATACCTCCATTTCATTTATCAGGTCTTGTACTGTTTCCCTTACCTGTTTGATTGCTTTTTCTTGTTTTTCTTGTTTTTCTTGGGTATCTTTGAGAGATTTATTTATTTCGTCTACCTTTTTGTTTGTCATCTCCATTTCTTTATGGCAGTTTTTTACCTCCTGTTTAAGGTCCTCTATTATTTTTATAAAGTACTGTTTAATGTCGGTTTCTTCTATATCTTCTGGGGTAGGGTGTTCAATTCTTGTTGTTTCGGGATGTCTGGCTTGTGGTGATGTCATGTTGCCTTTCATGTTGTTGGAGGAGCTCCTGCATTGGCGCCTGCCCATCTCTTCCTTCAAAAGGAGCGCGGAGGTGTTTGGTGTCCCCAAAGAATGATGGATCCTCCTGCAGACTGTGAGGTCCCCTTGCAGGCCAAGCAGCTCTCAGACAAAGGCCTACCTTGCCCCAGGCAGTCAAATGAAGGAGGGGACCTCCCACCGGCCTGGGTGCACTCAATTCCGGGTCCCCAGAGCCCAAACAGGCTGAGCTGTGGGATTTTGTGGCCCCAAAGACGGGAGGATGAGGCAGGGGGAGGGGGGGAGGATTCTGGGTGCAAGCTGGGAAGGGACAGGGAGAGAGAGGCAGTATCCGGGGAGAATAACCCCTGCAGGAAGAGCAGGAAGTGTGCTGGTGGCAGGGGGAGTTGTGGAGAGTCGGTGGTCCCTCTCCGGGCAGCTGCCGCGGTTCGGGCACTCACTCCTCACTCACCCCAAAGAACGATGGATCCTCCTGCAGACTTTCAGGTCCCCTTGCAGGCCAAGCAGCTCTCAGACAAAGGCCTACCTTGCTCCGGGCAGTCAAATGAAGGAGGGGACCTCCCACCGGCCTGGGTGCACTCAATTCCAGGTCCCCAGAGCCCAAACAGGCTGAGCTGTGGGATTTTGTGGCCCCAAAGACGGGAGGATGAGGCAGGGGGAGGGGGGGAGGATTCTGGGTGCAAGCTGGGAAGGGACAGGGAGAGAGAGGCAGTATCCGGGGAGAATAACCCCTGCAGGAAGAGCAGGAAGTGTGCTGGTGGCAGGGGGAGTTGTGGAGAGTCGGTGGTCCCTCTCCAGGCAGCTGCCGCGGTTCGGGCACTCACTCCTCACTCACCCCAAAGAACGATGGATTCTCCTGCAGACTTTCAGGTCCCCTTGCAGGCCAAGCAGCTCTCAGACAAAGGCCCACCCTGCTCCAGGCAGTCAAATGAAGGAGGGGACCTCCCACCGGCCTGGGTGCACTCAATTCCAGGTCCCCAGAGCCCAAACAGGCTGAGCTGTGGGACTCTGTGGCCCCAAAGACGGGAGGATGAGGCAGGGGGAGGGGGGGAGGACTCCGGGTGCAAGCTGGGAAGGGACAGGAAGAGAGAGGCAGTATCCGGGGAGAATAACCCCTGCAGGAAGAGCAGGAAGTGTGCTGGTGGCAGGGGGAGTTGTGGAAAGTCGGTGGTCCCTCTCCGGGCAGCTGCCGCGGTTCGGGCACTCACTCCTCACTCACCCCAAAGAATGATGGATCCTCCTGCAGACTGTGAGGTCCCCTTGCAGGCCAAGCAGCTCTCAGACAAAGGCCTACCTTGCCCCAGGCAGTCAAATGAAGGAGGGGACCTCCCACCGGCCTGGGTGCACTCAATTCCGGGTCCCCAGAGCCCAAACAGGCTGAGCTGTGGGATTTTGTGGCCCCAAAGACGGGAGGATGAGGAAGGGGGGGGGGAGGGTTCTGGGTGTAAGCTGGGAAGGGACAGGGAGAGAGAGGCAGTATCCGGGGAGAATAACCCCTGCAGGAAGAGCAGGAAGTGTGCTGGTGGCAGGGGGAGTTGTGGAGAGTCGGTGGTCCCTCTCCAGGCAGCTGCCGCGGTTCGGGCACTCACTCCTCACTCACCCCAAAGAACGATGGATCCTCCTGCAGACTTTCAGGTCCCCTTGCAGGCCAAGCAGCTCTCAGACAAAGGCCTACCTTGCTCCGGGCAGTCAAATGAAGGAGGGGACCTCCCACCGGCCTGGGTGCACTCAATTCCGGGTCCCCAGAGCCCAAACAGGCTGAGCTGTGGGATTTTGTGGCCCCAAAGACGGGAGGATGAGGAAGGGGGAGGGGGGGAGGGTTCTGGGTGCAAGCTGGGAAGGGACAGGGAGAGAGAGGCAGTATCCGGGGAGAATAACCCCTGCAGGAAGAGCAGGAAGTGTGCTGGTGGCAGGGGGAGTTGTGGAGAGTCGGTGGTCCCTCTCCGGGCAGCTGCCGCGGTTCGGGCACTCACTCCTCACTCACCCCAAAGAACGATGGATCCTCCTGCAGACTTTCAGGTCCCCTTGCAGGCCAAGCAGCTCTCAGACAAAGGCCTACCTTGCTCCGGGCAGTCAAATGAAGGAGGGGACCTCCCACCGGCCTGGGTGCACTCAATTCCAGGTCCCCAGAGCCCAAACAGGCTGAGCTGTGGGATTTTGTGGCCCCAAAGACGGGAGGATGAGGAAGGGGGAGGGGGGGAGGGTTCTGGGTGCAAGCTGGGAAGGGACAGGGAGAGAGAGGCAGTATTGGGGAGAATAACCCCTGCAGGAAGAGCAGGAAGTGTGCTGGTGGCAGGGGGAGTTGTGGAGAGTCGGTGGTCCCTCTCCGGGCAGCTGCCGCGGTTCGGGCACTCACTCCTCACTCACCCCAAAGAACGATGGATCCTCCTGCAGACTTTCAGGTCCCCTTGCAGGCCAAGCAGCTCTCAGACAAAGGCCCACCCTGCTCCGGGCAGTCAAATGAAGGAGGGGACCTCCCACCGGCCTGGGTGCACTCAATTCCAGGTCCCCAGAGCCCAAACAGGCTGAGCTGTGGGACTCTGTGGCCCCAAAGACGGGAGGATGAGGCAGGGGGAGGGGGGGAGGACTCCGGGTGCAAGCTGGGAAGGGACAGGAAGAGAGAGGCAGTATCCGGGGAGAATAACCCCTGCAGGAAGAGCAGGTAGTGTGCTGGTGGCAGGGGGAGTTGTGGAGAGTCGGTGGTCCCTCTCCAGGCAGCTGCCGCGGTTCGGGCACTCACTCCTCACTCACCCCAAAGAAGGATGGATCCTCCTGCAGACTTTCAGGTCCCCTTGCAGGCCAAGCAGCTCTCAGACAAAGGCCTACCTTGCTCTGGGCAGTCAAATGAAGGAGGGGACCTCCCACCGGCCTGGGTGCACTCAATTCCAGGTCCCCAGAGCCCAAACAGGCTGAGCTGTGGGATTTTGTGGCCCCAAAGACGGGAGGATGAGGAAGGGGGAGGGGGGGAGGGTTCTGGGTGCAAGCTGGGAAGGGACAGGGAGAGAGAGGCAGTATTGGGGAGAATAACCCCTGCAGGAAGAGCAGGAAGTGTGCTGGTGGCAGGGGGAGTTGTGGAAAGTCGGTGGTCCCTCTCCGGGCAGCTGCCGCGGTTCGGGCACTCACTCCTCACTCACCCCAAAGAACGATGGATCCTCCTGCAGACTTTCAGGTCCCCTTGCAGGCCAAGCAGCTCTCAGACAAAGGCCTACCTTGCTCCGGGCAGTCAAATGAAGGAGGGGACCTCCCACCGGCCTGGGTGCACTCAATTCCGGGTCCCCAGAGCCCAAACAGGCTGAGCTGTGGGATTTTGTGGCCCCAAAGACGGGAGGATGAGGCAGGGGGCTATTATTAAGTCTTAATGGTCAGAATGTCCAAGAAAAATTTTTAGGCTAAAGCTCCTGCAGTTATTATTCAAATTCTGGCATAATACAATGTTTTTATTTTTATAGAATTTGTCTATATCTCTAATCTTGGCATTTTATGGTTCTTTGTTCATATGACACCACAGTGACTCAGCATGAGCTAACTTTTCAAAGAATGGGAGGTCCTGACATCATATACATTTATCACTCCATATCATATGATCATATATTTGTACTCCATACTTTGTTCATCAATATAAATCTTTGTGTAGAGCAGAGGTAGCTTCAGCTAATCTAACTTTGTTTTTGTATGTGCTACAAAATTTCCTGAGTGAATAGTGGGAAGGGGCTTGCAATCTGAACTATGTCCAACTTCTCTAGCCTACTGCATCTTGTTGACTTTTTGTGTTTATTCTGTTTTGGATATCTTGTTCCTGTGTAAGTACATAAAGAGACCTCTGGCTTCTTTATCTGTGTCACAATCTCCAAGGCATAAGGAAGACCTCCAAGTAGATAAGAATATCTCCCTAAAAGCATGTGGAATAGAATGTTCATGAATTTCCTATGGAAGCTTAGAATCGGCATTCATCAGAGAAAGCATAAATAATTCATAAGAAATTTTCCACCAATTCAATATTTCCAAATTGCACAAATATTAAAAGTTGCCCAAATATTTATACCATCATGCCATTTGTGGCACGGCAGCCATCATGTGGCTCAGTTTTGGTTGATTTTTGTTAAACAGCTGTATTGGCTTTATGACTTTTACCATTTTCATCAGGTGTGGCTTTGTCACAACAGGAAGTAAGAGACATTGGACATAGCTAGAACATAGGAGACCTCCAAGCTAAGCCTCACAGTGATATACTTCCTCCAACAAGACCACATCTACTTTAAAAAGGCATACTTCCTAGTAGGGCCACTCACTTTGGAAGCCATTTTCTTTCAAACTACCACACAGACTGTCTTACTGAGTGTAATTGTTTTCATTAATCTTGCATACTTTAAAATGATGAATTTATGTTATGATATAGAAATTGGGTTTTAGATTGTAATGAAATGATTGAGAACATTTATTCAGCAGATAACACTGACACCATTGAATATGTAAATGTGATGTTTTAGTGTTATTTTGTGATTAGGGTAACTACTAAAGAAAACATACATCATAAGTCTATTTTAATGATACAAGCCTATGAACAGAGTTCAAAATAGCTATCAGAGAAACCATGATAAAAGAATGAAATTAACACTGGTTATAAAATATAATACATAATATAACAAAAATAATTTCACTATTTTATTATACTTTTGAGCCATTTAAAGTTTAGTTTTAAAATGTCATTTATTTAAAGAGTGTGAAATAAAGGCAGAGAAAGAAATTAAATGATTGAAAATGTTTAAAAGATTTCTAGTTCTCCAGAGATCAGAATTTCTGGTACCATATTCAGTAACATCCAAGGATGTCTGGCATGCCTCATTAGAAGTCAGCCTTTACTGTTCTGTATCAATCATGATATGGGAGAACTTCAGAAACAGTTAGGCCAAAGGTCTAAAGCCACTGAGATGGGAGATAAAAGATGGAGCTAATCAGATGCTTGGAGGGTCCAGAAACCAAAGCATGGATTTAGGATGAAAGCACTCAGCTATTTCAGACACAGCAAACAGAAAAAGATCATGACCTTCAGCTGGGGAGAGGATGCATCAGGTCCAAAACTTCTGAAAGGTCAGGGATTATAAATGAAGGAATGCTGATAAAAATATGGACAGGAGTAAATTGTCTTAAAGCCTGGTGACCTGAGAGACATATTTGCCCCACTATTCTTTTCTGTATAAGAGAGAACACCTTTTATCCCAGCTACGAAAAGCACTGAAACATTTCCTCCCACAGTTTTCATTCACCTTTTGTAATTCTAATATAATCAAAACTCCTTCTTCCAGTTATATGAGACGTTCTTAACATATCAGCAGCAATTTTTCACATTATTTTTCAATCACTTCAGAAATTAAAAAGATGCTCGAGGACTACATAACATCTTACATGTGAGGAGTGAAATATGTGTGGGTGATATGATAAACTGCATTTGAAATCAAAATTTATTTTTCTTATAAGACCACAAATTTGCCTTAAATACAGAGAAAACTATACAAGTTCAAATTTCCATGGGACATCTATGAATTTCTATCATAAATAGACAAATAGTACAGATCATTAATTTCAAACAATAGATTATGCTTCCAAAATACAAAACATCTTTTCATTTGATTGTTGACAATATAAAAACAAAACCATACTTTTTGCTTCAGAAATTAAAAATAGGTACATTTATCATACTATGGAGAATTGTCTAATTGATCCATTTGTTTTCTGATAACTTTACAGGAAATAGTTCATTTTTAGTGTTTGAATTAAGTACTTTATTTTAAAAAAACAACCTTCTCATTTTACATAGAAAACCCACTTCCCACTCCCTCCCATCCTTCCATTCCCTTCATCTCCCTTTTCCACCTAAACCTTTATGCCCAATTTATAAGGCCAACTTTAATTTACATATGTTAATTATATTTATCTTTCAAGCACTATGCATTATGGCATAGAAAATTAAGAAAGGGAGAAAGTCATGCAGAATTACATTTTTAAAACTGTGTAGTGGTTCAACATGGAGATGCCTATACAGAAGGCATATTAAAAGCCTCAAGAGAACTGACCAAATACATATAAAAGCAGACCCATTAGAATCACACCTGAATTTTCAATGGAGACTATAAATTCCAGAAGAGCCCATATAGATTTCCTGTAAATTCTACAAGACCACAAATGCTAGCCCAGATTACAATACTCAGCAAAACCTGCAATAACAAAGATGGAGAGAGAAAGACACTGTATGATAAAACCAAATTTAAGAAACATTATTTTATAAATCCAGCCCTACAGAAGGTACTTGAAGAAAATGTACAACTGGAAGAGGCTAATAACATCCAAGAAAATACAAGGAATAATATTAGATCAACAATTCATCAGAAAAGGTAAACACAAAACACACCAAACACACACTCAGGAAAATCAACAAAGATTGCTCATTGATAACTCTCAACATCAATGATAACAATTGCCCAGTAAAAGGATACAGATTAAGCAAAAGATTCAGGTAACAAAACAGCTCCCATTCTTCTGCAAGTCTGAGAAACACACCTTAACATCAAGGGCAAAAGGATGGAAAAGGCTATTTCAAGGAAATAGAGATATGAAACCAACTGGTGTAGCCATTTTAATACCTGACAAATAGACTTTAAACTAAAACTATTCCATAGTGATAAGAAAGGACACTACACAGTCATCAAAGTAAATATTCACCAAGAGGATATTGCAAATCTTAGCATCTACGCACCAAACAAAAGGGTGCCCAATCCATAAAAGAAACACTAGCACAATGTAAATCACACATGAGTCGTCACACTGTGACAGTAATTGAGTTTGATTCACTACTCTTAACAACAGAAAGGTCATCCAGACAAAAATAAACAAAAGAAAAAGAAAAAGAAAGAAAGAAAATGCTGATGCTAACTGACACCATAAAGCAAATAGACGCATCCTGCTCTTATAGCACTTATGGCAGCTGGCAGCCACTCGTGGTTACAATTCTGAAAAGGAACAGGCATGGGTACAATGCTTTAAGGACAACAATATTCAAACTCAAACCATTCTTTCATCTCTGCAAAATATGCTTTTATACAGTTTCCTTTTCTTCCTATTTTTCTATATTTCTATATTTCTATATTTCTTCCTATTTTTCTATATCTCCACAAAACCCTAACTTTGATAAGACACTCTTTTTTCCCATTTTCATAATACCATACTTCTTCCACCAGTATGAATGCCCCTGTATGGCAAAGATGGATCTCCCCATCCCATATTTTACATTGCATTTTCCCCATTGGATCATACTAGAGTCTATCATTGATTCTATATGCTTCCTGGGAACTTACTGTCAACAGTTGGCATTATGTGCATCCCTAAAACCTTTTCCTTATTCTGTATATGCTTGCCTTACTCTACTTTCTAGCACTGTGAGGCATAGTTAATGTTTCAAGTGGTGTATTCTCATATGTACCTAACAGTCTCATTGAGTCAGAAAAATTCCCAATGTTTACAGTAGTAGTTAGTAATTCCAGATAGGAAAAGTGAGAAGCGATAGCTCCTACTTCTTAGGGGGACACATTCAAGAAGGACTAGAATTTCCAGAAAAAAATAAAGCTGTTGTATGTGTGACTGACAAAACTTAAAACAGCAAAAGAATCAACAATATAATAAGAGCAAAAATAGCTGGCAAGCTATATGAATTTAGCAAAGTTCTATGCTGCCCAGAGATCCACTGAGTCTTTGACAAGTGAGATACTATCTTCCACTGGCTTTGCCTTGCAGAGACCTGTTGGAAAGATATTCATAAAATGAGCCAAGACTATGCTGCATAGTTCCAGACCCTTCACAGCAACACAACCGACCATATATTCAGACAAAAGACAAATCTTAACACTGCAATAACTCCCTGTATAATATCAGACTACCACAGATTAAAACTAGACATCATCAACAACAGAAAACTCAAGGAAACTAAAGAATTTATTAGTAGTAAAAAAAATGACTCAAACCAGAAATCAACAAAGAAATTAAAAGCATCCATAGTTCTTAATGCTACATATATAAACTGAACATTCACAATAAGATCATACATCTGAATAAGGGAATTTTATGGCTAAATGAAAAAGGAAAGGCTATTTTAACCAATACACTGATTCATGCAATAAACTTTGGGCTGGCTAATCTTGACTATCAACTTGATGACATCTGAAATCAAGTAAAATGCAAACATTTGGTCACAGTTGTGAGGGTTCTGCTCTTATTGGATCATTTGACGTAAAAGATCCACTATAAATTTAAGCCATATATTATGGTGACATATGTAAAAAGATGCAGAAGAAGGGAGATTTTACTTTCTTCCATCTTGCCTTCACTTTCCCTGGCAAGTTCATCTATACTGCTTCAGAGAGCTGACAGTTTTTAGTATTTTGACCAAGATTCCTAAGCAGTTGGGACAACCAGCCTTATATACTGAGCAGCTATTGGATTAATGCTCTTCCATCAGTCATTAATGAGACCCAACAGCCATTATTAGATTATCTATAACATAGCCTGTAAGTCAATCAAATATATAGATAATCTATAGAGATACACCATTATCAGCTCCGTTCCAAGATATTTTGTTTAATATTTTGTTGTAATAATAAAATTGTACAATCAAGCTATTAGAGTTGTCTAAAATTATCTTCACTCATAATCAAGAGAATTATAGATATCTAATTCATACATTGAGTGTTGCTTTTGATTTTTTAAAATTAACAAATTTTATAACATGACATCGACTGTTCTGTGACTAGTACTAAATTTTATATTACCTGAACATTTGTGGGTAAGCTTAACATATTATTGATAACTTAAGTAAATAGTTTGAAATGACTATCACAGATGTGATATTATGACTAGTATCTATAATACCTTAATATGTTTCATAATAGTAAGAATCAAAAAACTTTGAGAAGACTTCCTCTTCAGTTTATATTGTTTCAAGATCAGGTCCAGAACTAAACAGACAACACAGAGATGAAAGGGAGTGCAATTCTGTGATTAGGAGAACAGACAGAAATTGCGTAGCCCAGAGGATAGAGAAATGGCATAGAAGTAAAGAATGCTTACTGCTTTATGAACAAATAGTCCTTTTCAGTGGTTACTAACAGAATTCTGGGTGAGGGGTTACAAAGATATCTAAGAAAAGCTCATCTTAAAAAGGATGGGCATACACAAAAGCTGGAGCTCATTGCTTAATTTGTAGGCAATTCCATTAGTCTGTGAAATCTCACCACAGCACTACTGGTCAGAATCTCCCTCTAAAACAGTTGTATGCTTCTGTGGAACTAAAGAGGGGCCTTCAAGAATCTTGTATGTTTCAGATTGCCAGTGTTGATTCAAAACCACAGCTCTCACGTTAAAGGCATAGTTTATCCTGGAACCATTTTGAGTCACCATGGTCCAGGAGCACAGATTGAAGTTACCCCAAATTACATGATGATAATGTGTTATAAAACAAAAAAGAGTATGAATCAAAGCAAAATTAAAATAAATTGGGAGTTACATCAGAGAGGAATAACTAATCATGGGAAGCTTCTCTACATGCCCAAGATGCTATCTGATGACATTTATCTTCTGAGTTGGTGGAAACTAGCAGTCTGATAAATTAATCCATGCCAAAAAGTTTTGATCAATTGTCCCAATATGCTTTTTCAGTCACAGAAGTGGGCAAGGAATGTCTGTTGCAGAAGGCTAAAACTAGCCCAGAACAAAGTAATTTGACCAGCAACATTCCTTTCTTCATAGTACTGAAATTCTGATCAGTCAATTAGACTCTGTAGACACAGCTTCATTCTAGGAATTTATTATTTTTTAGCAGGTATGTAGATTTTGTTGATTTCCCTATTCTCATGAACATATTCCTTCCTCCTTTAGATTCAGAGAACAATATTACAGAACAGCAGTACCCATACTTGCTCATTCAGTTCCACAGTTATTAAAATCATGTGACATTGCAGAACAGGTGGCAAACCAAGGAGAGGGGCATTGTCCTCCTAACGTTATAAGATTTAGGGTTACATTATGTTCCCCAACAACCAGATGTGATGGTCTTCCTCTATAAGTCAAGAAATAGATTCATTCAATAGTGAATAGCAAGAAAAGAATATTTACTCAAAGTGACCACACTGGAAAAAAGTTCTTCTTCAGACAAAATAGATGGTAAGAGAAAGGTATCACTAAGAAGTACTGTCACAGTGTGATCCCACCCCCACTAAAAATATTAAAAATATTAAATCATTAAATATTAAAATATTAAAACATTAAAAATATTGCCCCAGGAGATCTTCTCTAGCTCTTTAAACTTTTATTTTTTTTCTCCAAAGGAAATTACTGAGATGATTCTAATTTCTTCTGGGTCCTCCTTATTTCGGTGATTTTACAGCAAAAGATATAGATTCGGTGTTCTTTGTCTAACCTGACATCTGTTTGTTCAGATAAGATTTTACTACTGCACGCTCTCAGTAGTCCCCATTTTTTTTGGGTGGGGGAGCCCACCAGAGATGACTACTTAGACACAGTTTATAGCCTATTAAAAGTCTTTATTCCAGCTAATAATGACTATACTTAGGTATTTAGGAACCAAGTTTACTGCCTAGTTTTTAGAGTAAAGTGATTTGAAAGGCAGACGCCACATCTAGATATCTAATCTAGCAGTTGCACAGAGAGGTTTTGAGCATGCAACATTTTAAAAGAAGGTAAGTTAAGCAGTTAGCTGGAGAGGGAGGTTTTGGTTAAGCATGTGGTTGAAGAGAAGCTAAAATAAGCAGTTCCCTCGAGGTAATTTTGCACAAGCAGTCAGTTTAACTGAAGCTAAGTTAGCTGAGGCATCTTGACCTTGGGTTTCTCAAATAGAACTGGGTAATTTTCCACAGGATTCTCCATCAAGAAGATCAAATTCTAGTTAAACCTAAAGTGGCCTCAAAAAGAACACAAGATGAAGGATTCTCTTTACTGTCTCTACTTATCACAAATATACTCTGATATGTTTATACATTGGCACCTTTCTGCTACCCAGAAGAGGTCATTTATTAGTATGCCCTGTATAGATCCTGTGGAAGAAATGATTTTATTTGTTCCACCAAGGCAAGCAGCCATCCTCCTCCATTCTTAATATGAAGACTCTAAAGGAGAAGGCATAGTTGGTGTGGGGTGAGGGCCACTATGGAGTAACTTGGCAGAGTGAGTAGATGTCTAATCTGAACTGGAGAATAATGACTGTGCTTCCTCTTGAGCCTTAAGCAAGACTTCTTTCCTCTTGCTATTAGAAATTGTAATTGCTCCATTATCATTAGAATAGACATAGCTACCTCTGCATTATTCTGCTCTATTATTCCCAATAGCCATAGGGAAAAGGAATTATGGTGTTCTCAGTGCTAGGTATATTTCTTAAGATGAGCCTCTCCACCAATACAAATAATTCTAATCAGACCAAATTAGACCAAATAAAAAATGCTCACATTTAATAAATGCAGCACTCCCAGGTGTCCAGGAAATCATGGTGAGGGGAAGAGTGAAACAAAGGGGGAGACCATGCAAAACCCAAAGACCACGTGTTTCCTTTCAGGCAGCAGCCTAAATAGCCTGTGGGAGTAGTCCTGACTCTCCTTGGGGAGGGTTCAGCACTTGGTGGGCTTTCCTGGAGGTAGAGTCCAGACCATGGCAACTTCCAGGCAGAAGGGGCTTCCAAAGATGGATTCTGTGTGTTACATTCCAGACTTTTTTTATAAGTGGTAACAGGGAGCTGAGGTGATACTTATGACCAACAGTTTATGCTCTCTTTGGATAAAGGGATATTGGTTCAAGTCTGGCTACTTCCTGCAGGCATGGGCCAAAATGGGGAAGGGGGGGGCTGGAAGTAGGTGGCCTCATGCTCAGTGAGAGGTGTGACTGGAATGGCATCTGGTTTACTGTTATCCTGGAGTCTGCAGGCAGCTGCTTTTTGAAGGAGATGAGAAGGCAGGTGAGTAGGAGAAAAATATTGTTATTATTGGCCCTATGAATGGGTCTAGCCATGAGAAGTCATTAACTGCCACAAAGAATAGGACAGAGAAGTGCCCTGGTTGTACAAGTGAGGCACAGGCATATAATTGGGATACAATAGCAGATAAAACCAGATTTTAGTTAGTAGGTGTCCTTGATCCAGAAGTGTTGATACCAATGGTAAAGTCCCAGGAGCTACTGCAGTTGTTTGGCAATGTCTGCAAAGTGCTTTGTAAGTTGGTCTTGGCCCAAACAGCAGCAGTGACCTGTAAAATATGCTTCAAAATGGGAGAGGTTAAAAAATGCTTTGGAGACTGTTAGTTTTTTACCAGACCTCATTATTGATACAGAAGCAGAACTTTTCCAGGAACCTGTAGGTATCTGTAAGAGAACTGGAACAGATTTACATCTTGGTGTCATAGCAAAAGGCTATTGCTTTAGGTTAAAAGGTATGGACATTTTAAAAGACAACTAAAGGGATTTCAGAACTCTGGATTATTAAAATACACCTGAAACCTGTTAGTTCTGAACTATGAAGCCTGTTAAAGAGGGACACCTCTCTGTATTTTAGCGGGAAACGTAACAAATAAAGTAATGAGCTACCAGTATCTTAAGTCATCAAATGCCATTAGACAGATCTAGGAGGGATAAATGAGCAAAAACTGAGACTATTTTTTAGCTATGCAAGCAATCCCAAATCTCTTCCCAGTCCCTAGAGAACATCAGCCTAGAAGCAGAGGTTGCCGCTAGCTGCTGAGTACAAGAGGCCCAAATATTTTCTTATAAGAAGGAAGATTTAGTCTCCCTGTCTCTGTAGGATGAGAAGATTGATTCCCCAGGTGGCATCCAGAAGCTGAAGAGGTGAAAAGCCACTTTTTGTTGTGTGGGTGGCTTTGTCAAATACAAAGGCAAACCTCAAGGCAGAAGGTCTTCTGTAACCATGTGTCTTCTTGGAGGAGCCATAGAATGCAGCAAAAGCTGGCATGTCTCTGTCTTAGAAGCTCTTTTTTTAAATGCCATACCCTCAGATCTATAAAGGTACTTGAGAATTGGGTACCAGTACCTGTTATTTAAACATGGCATGTAAACTAAATTTACATGTGTTTTTTTAAAATCCAATTAGTTACATCTTACCAATACTAATAACTGTAAGAAGATTAAAAATGATATTTTAGTAAGGCAAAGAATAATAGCACAAGTGAATACTCTTACCCAAGGTGGTGGTGGGATCAAAATGGTGATTACCTGATGTAGGTGTGTCTTCTATCTATCTGATGATTTCATTGGATAATTAATAAAGAAACTGCCTGGCCCATCTGATAGACCGGCCCTTTGGTGGGTGGAGTAGACAGAACAGGAAGAAGGAAGTGAGGTAGATGGATCAGTCAGATGCCACGCCTCTCCAAAGTTAGTCAGACCGCCATGCCTCTCCTTAGGGAGAGAGATGCGATGGAGCCAGCCACCAGGTCAGACATGCTGAATCTTCCCCGGTAAGACACCGCTCATGGTGTTATACAGATTATTAGATATGGGTTAGTCAAGATGTGAGTAAGAGGCAGAAAATAATGGGTCAAGCAGTATTTAAAAGAATACAACTTGTGTGTTGTTATTTCACATGTAAAGCTAAGCATGCGGGAGCAGGGCGGCAGGAATCCGGCCCACAGCTCCTCACTACAATTACCCACATGTTTGTGCTTTTTTAGAGCTGTTTTAGTCTGGAGTTATTTTAAAACAAGCACACATGCACACAAAAACATAAATCAAACATACCATATAAACACACCAACATATTTACACAGACATATTGTGGCCACATTATTCTATTAGACAGACAAATAAAATAGTTTTAGAAACCTGTGTCAGCTGACCAACTTAAAATCCTGGTGTAGTTTAGTAGACACTGTAAGGGGGAACCTGTGTTAGCTGGCCAACTTAAAATCCCAGTGTAGTTAAGTGGCAGAGCCAGGAGAGTGAAAGGATGAGGGAAATAGATTTGTTTTAGACAACCTCAAAGTGAGACAAACAGCTAGAGAAGCAAAAAGGGGAGTGGGGCAGGGGAGAGGAGAAGTGGAGACAAAGAAACAGAGAGGGGAGTGGGAAAGTGGGGGCGGGGACGTTGAATAGGGAAGGGGAGCAGGGAGGTGGGAACTGGAACACACATCTAGAAACCATGGGCTATGAAGAAGCAGGGGTGTAGAAGTGGGTAGAGAAGCAGGTCATATAAGTGGGTAGGGGAGCAAAGAAGCAGAAGCAGGAGCATACATTTAGACACTGTGGGGTTTATTGAGGCTTATTTATTTTATGTTAGATGTTAGATAGCCCCAATTTAAAAGAATTTTATAAAAAGCCTGCCCAAGGGCATTTGAGTAATCAGCTTGGGATCATGAGAACCCATTAGAAGCCCATGCCTATTAGGACTCAAGTCTATCACAGTGTGTTCACTGTGATAGTAAACAGAAAGCACATTGTAAGCAACTTTCAAAACTCAAAAATTGACAGAGACATCTTGCAGCCTAGATAGTCACCCAGAGTTTGTTTTTTTATGGTTTTTCGAGACAGAGTTTCTCTGTGGCTTTGGAGCCTGTCCTGGAACTAGCTCTTATAGACCAGGCTGGCCTCAGCAGCTTTTTTTTTGAGCCTGTCCTTGGAACTAGCTCTTGTAGACCAGGCTGGTCTCGAACTCACAGAGATCTATCTGCATCTGCCTCCCGAGTGCTGGGATTAAATGCATGTGCCACCACCGCCCGGCATCCCACAGTTTTTTGATAATGTTGCAGTCACCCATCTTTAGTCTACTGGCCCATAATAACTGTCAGACTTTTCCATGAAACAGGAAATTTCAAAGACCTTTCCTCCTATATTGGAAATTTGTCAGACACTTTCTTCTGTATCCTGAAGAATGTCTGACAGACTCTTTCATGTAGCAAGAACCACAAAGGACCATCTCACCTTTAGACAAGTTCAACAGTCATCACTCTGTGGGTCCCGCATATATAGCTCACACAGCATAACATCAACCAATCCAGGTAAGAGAAGTTTTTTGCCCAAATGGCTAGGGAACTCCATAAGGAGCCTCTTTGATGCCCATCATCCTCTTGAAGTAATTGGTGCTGCCAGAATCAGATGTGTCTCATTATCATAAAATTCATAAGTTATTAAAACATTTAAATTCCATATTCTATAGGTCTCTGAAATATTTGAAGAATATCTATCTAACTGAAATATATCTCATATATCTAAAAAACCTAACTAACATGACTACAAGCTTGACTATTATAGATGACTATTAACTTGTATTTCTTAATTATACATTACATTTTTAAATGGATGCATACACAATACCATAATCAAGAGCAGAAATACACATATAACAAAATTGACCTTAAATTTATAACAATAAACCAGGATCCATACCAATGAAAAGTATTCATCTTTATATCATATCCCCCTTTAAATATAAACAAAAAATTATAAGCAATCATATAGGGAATTTGGATATTGTTCTCTCCAAACAGCTTCCTGATTTTTGTTGGGCAAAGTAAATTTTGGGAGTGTTCATGGCAACTTTTCTGAGGTGTCTTGGTCGATCAAACCACATTAGTCTGGAAGGATTTCACAGGTTCTCATCTACTTTGGAAACCAAAGAAGAACGTCTTTTCCAAAGCAACAAGTCTTTAGATCCAAATTTTAAAGTCAATATACCTTTATGTTGGTTTATCTTAGCAGTCCATATAATAAAATATCTCTTGTTACATATCTCTTTGACAATCAAAAAATTCAAGGAAAACACAATTATATACATAATCCAGATTCTCTGTATATATTTCATCTTTATGTGGTTTATTTTTCTTTACTCCTTTTAATCTATGATTGTCTGTACTTTGTCTCTCTAATGCCTTTGTTTTATTATTTTTAAAAATACAATTTATTTCTCTTTTATAACTCTATATTCTTTTTCTTCTCTCTCCCAAACCTATGTATATTTATCCAACACTGTGACCCATTTAGTGGGCTTATTCATCTTCATTTGTCTTTATTGCATATATGTAATCCTTTTCTGACCAGAACTGCTTTCATTTTTTTTTAAAATAAGCAGGCATGGTAAGGGCCAACAGGGATCAGCCTGCTTGCTCCACTCATTCCAGCATGGTGTAGGTATGTTCAATGCCTCTACAAGCCAGGCACACCACCCCAGTTCTGAATACCCCAAGTATTCAGCAGATCTATGTAGAATCATTAAGCAGTTTGTAACATACTGCTCACAGACCCCATTTAAATGCTCTGTAGGTGGACCTCCCAAAAAAGTCAGGTCCATTTGTGCTGGCAAACCAGGTAACAGCCATTTTGAAACTATGCTCATTTATTTATTTATTTATTTATTTATTTACCACTGAATCAGGAAGACCTCTCTTAAAGGAGCTGTGACATGCTGCCAGTAAGCAAGCAAAGCTCATCTGGAAAAAAATGCTGCTAAACTTTGATTTTTAGTGTCTAGAATTTTTTTCTAAGCCCTCTCAGGTTTTGTGTGGATTGAGCTAGCACACATTGGCATGTAAATTTGTTGAGGCACGTGGCTTGTTTGTTTGTTCCCAGATGCTCTAACTCAAAAAATCACACAGAAACTATATTATTTAAGTCATTGCTTTGCAAATCACTAATGCATATTGTTAGTTAGCTCTTATATCTTTGGTTAAACCATTTCTCTTATTCTGTGTATTGCCACATGGCTGTGGCTTACCAGTAGTGGCTTCATAGCTTCTCTATGACTCTGCCATTTTTCTTCCAGCATTCCGTTTAGTTTTCCCACCTCCCTCTATTCTGCCCTATCAAGTCCAATACAGATTCTTTACTAACCAATGGTATTCACAGCATGCAGACGGAAATGCCACAACAGATGTTGTCCTTTTATTTCTTCTCTGATGATTCCCTTCTATTTTGTACCTGATTTTTCTTCTACATCTTCACATGTTTTCTTTTATGGACTATCTTTTAAATTATTTCTTTTATCCTCCTGAGACAAAGATTTCTATGGAAAATAAGATTACCTGATAACCGCAAGTTATATCTTCCAAAAACAAATTAAAACTTTTACATGAGAATAAAATATATTAAGATCTAAAGTTATATGTTTTCCTTAGAAGCCCACAAGGAGTTAATCATTTTTCTTGCGTTGATTTTCCCACCATAACATCTTCACCCCAAAGAAATAATTATTTTATTACTGATTAACAAGGTTTTAAGCAAGCTAAGTAGATTTCATCCAGTTCCTTTCAGGCAGGCAGGCAGGCATCTGTTTATAGTTGCAGTGTAGCAGATTTCTATCCTTAATTCTACTCTATAGAAACTTTAAAACAGAGGTCAGATGACCATCTATTCTTCTCTACATACAATAGGGTCATTTAATTTCCTGTTGCAACTATGTTTTTACAAAGTGTATGCAGGGGTTTGTGCTAAATTCTGTAAGTTACATGACCAAGAAACTCAGAACTAACCTTCGGTGTAGGGATATATTTGCTTTCTTGGCTATCAGCTGATGGGGGATTCCCCTCTGCATGCTGTGAATACCATTGTTTAATAAAGAAACTGTCTTGGGCCTGCGCAGGGAGCAGGAAAAACTAAACTGAATACTGGGAGAATGAAGGCAGAGTCGGGGAGAAACCATGGAGTTGCTGCAGGAGACAGTTGTGAAAATTTGCTAGTGGGCCACAACCTTGTGGTGATGCACAGACTAATGGAGATGGGTTAAATTAATATGCAAGAGGTAGCCAATAAGAAGTTAGAGCTAATAGGCCAAGCCGTGATTTAATTAATACAGTTTCTGTATGATTATTTTGGGGAACACACTAGCAGCTCCTTACCACAATCAGCCTGCTTTTTCACAGGCAGAATTCATAGGTCTATAATGCATAAAACTTCCTTATTTTTATTTTTTATGTCCTGTAAATCTCAAATAAAAGGGAAGGGAACTTTTAGTCTACTTTTCCCTCTTTTTTTAAATAATTGCTTTTAGGAGCAATTGGCAGAATAACCTAAACCATTTCCCTAGTCATCTTTACTGTCTTAACCACCTATATCTTTTGAGCTAACTCAGAAAGTCCAAATAAATCATTGCTCTAACAATTCATCATTGCTCTTAAAGAATCATCTTCATACCGGCAGTGGTGGCACATACCTTTAATTCCAGGACTCAGGAGGCAGAGGCAGAGGCAGAGGCAGGTAGATCTCTATGACTGAGTTCAAGGCCAGCCTTTTCTGTAGAACAATTTCCAGATCAGGCTCCAAGCTACCTAGAAATCCTGTCTCAACTCCCACCCCAAGGAAAAAAAAACAACAAAAGAAAGAAAGAAGAAAGAGAGAAAGAGAGAGAGAGAGAGAGAGAGAGAGAGAGAGAGAGAGAGAGAGAGAGAGAGAGAGAGAGAGAAAGAAACATCTTTATTATGAACTGCAAGGAAATTACCCTGTGAGGAATGGGGTTATCCCAAGAAACAACCACACTATACTAGATTCAGTGGGGTCCTTTTCACATAGTAATCACACCATGACAAATACATCAGGAACACAACAATATAACAGCAACAAGCAAGAGAAATGGGGGCATTCTGGAGACAACTCTGCCTCCGCCAGGACTTTGCCTCTCCAGGTTTTATTTAGCTGTGTTATTTGGTGACTTGAACTCCATAAGTTTCATTGCTGACTGCAGATCCTCTGGCATGACCACCAACATTTTCATTTTAGCTAGGTAGGTCAAAGGTCCTTCCCAGGCTTTTAGACAGAAAAGCAAAACACTCTGGGTGTGCAGCTTGATTCAATTTTCCTGCCTTGGCTTGGTCAAGAAAACCTGAACGTCAGGAAGATCCTTGATTCTTGCTTTCTCTAGTCCTCACCCTTTGATTCACCATCCTTTGTTAAGCAAATAAAACAGCTATCATCTTAAGAAAAACAAGACATAGTTTGTTCTGGAGCCATTTTGAGTGACCATGGCTCAGAAGCACAGGTTTAGGTTTCCCCAACATTCCATATTCCAAGGAGAAGAAATTTCATGAAGTTTTTACAGTTTTAGGAAGAAGGTCATAAATCAAAGAAATTTTAAAAAGCTCTAGGCGTTACATCAAACAAATTGGTGCTTCAAGATGGAGGAAGCTTTTCTATAGGTTCAAGATTTTATGTGATGACATTTTTAGCTTTTTGATTGGTGGAAGTTAGAGATTCGTTAATAAGTTCCAAAAAAGCTTTTATCTATTATCACAAGGGGTTAGTTCTGACACAAAAGAGGGCAAGGAATGGCTGTTCTGGGGGCCCATAACTAAGCCCAAGATATGGTATTTAGCCTCTTGACTTACACTCAAATCACTCTACAATAGAGAAACTGTCAGTTGTTCTCTGTAGACACAGATTCCTTTCAGGCGTTTACCTTCCCCGTCTTGCAGGTTTCAGGGGTTTGCTGCTTTCCTCAACACTCCCTCATTCAACGTGCTCCTTCTTGTTTTTGACTATGTCAGATCCGGTAAAATCCCTCACCTTCTGTCCTTCTTTGTTGCTTTGTGTACTCTGCAGGGATAACAGGGTACTTTCCTTTCTTCTATAAAAGCTTCCCTCAGACTATGACATCCATCCTCATTCCCTTCTCTTAGTTCTTTATTCTGGTCTGCCCCAGCCTCTCACAACCTGCTGCTGTTGTCCTTAATGCAGTATTTCACAATGAGAGGGCACAAACTGTGACTGACAGTGTTTATGCCTGCAGTTTTCCTGGCCAGACTTCCTGATTTGAAATTCCACAATCTGAGAAAATAAAAAAAAATTACCCTAAGAGATACAAACATGCACACACATAGGAAGATGAAAAAGAAAATATCTTCTGAGTAAATTGGGAGTGTGGACATCATGTAAGAGAAAAGAATGGGATTGGGGAGGGAGGAAGGAGAGTGAAGAAAATGTATAGATCAATAAAAACAATAAAAATAAGAAATTGCTTACACTATTTTCTCCATCAAAAAAGAAAGTTGTAGGTATAAAATATACTTTGATAAACAAAATAAGTAGGAACTTACTTTAAGATAAAGGAATTTTATCTAATAAAATTTTTGCTTTAACCTAAATGATTGTTCCAAAAAAGTAATTGTCATGAAATCTATTTATATTGGAAGGTTACATTATATCTTAAAGGGTAATGAGAACTAAAACTTAATAATTACATGAATATAATTCTAAGCTGATTATAATAAATTGTTAAATTATTAGGCAAAATTCAATACTTTGAAACAAAACTAGTACCAAAACATTTTTTTAAAATTTTTTAAAATGACTTTCTCCTCATCTGTTACATTTGTTCTTTAGACCATCCTGTGTTTTTTTAAAAAAATATTTTTAAATTTTTCTCATGTGAATGAATGCATGTATATGTACCATATGTTTATAGCACCCAGGGGGGCTGGGCTAAATAGGGCATCGTATTTCTGGAACTAGAGTTACAGATGGATGTGAGGTGGCAAGTCAGTGGCTTCAACTAACCCCAAACCATCTGCAAGAGCAACAATTGCTGTTATGAGCCATCTCTCCACTCTGCTATATTCTTAGTTAGTTTAAGTTTAGGTACAATTTTTGTAGTTTATATCACATGTGAATGTGATGTCAAATATGAAGGTTAAAACAAAGCAAAGTGAAATGAGACCTGGATTACAATGACCAATAGAATATTATGATGCAGAGATTGCATTCCTAAGGGTGTTGTCATTTATTTCCCCCTCCTAAGGACTTCCTTCCTCTTATTCACTCTCATTTGTATCAGATCCAGGGAATATTTATTTCTAGGATGCTGGTAGAATACTTGCTCCAGGTGTGCATTAAATGTAGTGATTTGACTCAAGATGTAATGTAAAAGCTATACCTTTGTAAAACATTGAAGAATGCCTGAAGCTTCAGAAACTGTGGACAGTTTGAGTGATAAAGTTTCAGAAACATATTGCCCTCTACACCATATCCATTTAAACAATCAGCCCATTATCTAAAATCACTGTGACTTGAACTTCTATATCTGTAGAGTTCAACACCTTGCATCAGATGCATACTTCCCATTTGCCCCAACACCCTCTAAAATTCTTGGCCTCTTTTCCTTTAATATTTTTGCATGCACAAATACATTCATGCTCACACATATGTATGAATAAAAAATTCAATCTGCTGCTCAAATATTGTATTGGTCATATGTATACATTTATAAGCCTGACATATTCATAATGAAGAAACAGTTGAGGGGGTCACTCCTGTAGAAGACTGATTCTTTCTCTCAATAGTCATTAATTGCCTTTTAGCTCTTCATCTATAGGTAGGGTCTTTTGAAATATTCCCTGATCCACATTGATATGTCATATGATGTTATTATTCAGTTCCTATTTAGGCAACTGTATTGCTGAGATTCATGGCTGAATCTTCCTGTCCTTTAAAGAAGATAAAATCTCAGAGCAAATGTCCCAGATCTATGGCTCTTATAATCTTTCTGCCTCCTCTTCTTCATGTTCCATGAGCCTTAATATAAAAGTTGTTGTGTAGATTTATCAACTAGAGCTGGCCACACCATCGTCAATTTGTGTTCTTTTATAATGATCAATTTGCTACAAAAAAGAACCTACTTTTTTGATGAGGGGCAAGAACAACAATTATCCATGGGTGTAAGGATAAGTATTTAGAATTCAATTGGAAAATTATACTGGTTTGGGAAAGTGACTGTAGCTGATGATCCTCTAGATTCCATGGTTTAATCAGCCATGGGTATTTGGCTAGGTTTACAATATCAGGTTTAATTCCCTCCTACTGAGTAGGCCTTATGTCAAATTAAACAGCTTTTAGTTATTGTCATGATATAAGTGCCATTATTCCTTCTTTGGTAATATCTTACTCCTAGTTATTGCTCTGATTAATAGGCATAAATGCTGGGTAGAATTCCTGAACAGTTTTCTCCCTTGGCAATTTGCATAGAAGATACTGACACTATGAAAGACAGGCTTACAGGTGAAATTGAGCTTTATTCCTCAAAATTCTGTGTCTGAAGTGCATAATATCTCCAATAATACTTACCTTAATGTTCTGAGAGGCAATCAAAAATAATACAAATAACATATACTATTTTGGGAATTTCTTCAACTCTTTGACTAAATCAAATGGAGGTTTCTCACAACTGAACCTGGGAATTTTTTACTCTATGGCTCTAAGAGGAATCAATATTGCCCCAATTGGTTGTGTAATATCCATATATATATGATTATGCTTATCACATGTAATTTTAGGTAAATACAAAACAATATAGTTCTCTATGGCTTTTTTGACCATTCTTCCAATGATTTAGTCCTACTTGCTACTTTTCCCTCTGTATCACCCTCCTCTTTCCTAGTTAGAGCCTTTCTATTATCCCCTGTATCACATGCAGCACGATAGTTCCTTCTCTATAGATCACTTTCTCCAAATGGATGGAAATAGAAAACACTATCCTGAGTGAGGTAACCCAGACCCAAAAAGGTGAATATGGTATGTACTCACTCATTAGTGGATTATAGCCATAAATAAAGGACATTGAGCCTATAATTCGGGATCTTAGAGAAGCTAAATAAGAAGGTGAACCCAAAGAAAAACATATACTTTTCCTCCTGGATATTGGAAGTAAACAAGATTGTCAGGCAAAAATTGGGAACTTGGGGGTGGGTGTGGGATGGTGGTAATGGGAGAGGGGGAGAGAGAAGAGAGAAGGAGAGGATGGGGAGAGCTTGGGGGAATGGAATGGTTGGGATGGAGAAAGGGTGGATATGGGAGCAGGGAAGTAGATACCTTAATTAAGGGAGCCATTTTAGGGTTGGCAAGAGACTTGACTCTAGAGGGGTTCCCAGGTGTCCAAGGAAATGTCTCCAGCTTGATCCTTGGGCAGCTGAGGAGAGGGTGCTTGAACTGGCCCTATCCTATAGCCACACTGACGTATATCTTGCATATCACTATAGAACCTTCATCTGGCAATGGATGGAGATAGAGACAGAGACCCACAATGGAGCACTGGACTGAGCTCCCAAGGTCCAAATGAGCAGCAGTAGGAAGGAGAACATGAGCAAGGAAGTTAGGACCGCGAGGGGTGCACCCACCCACTGAGATGGTGGGGCTGATTTAATGGGAGCTCACCAAGGCCAGCTGGACTGGGTCTGATGGAGCATGTGATCAAACTGGACTCTCTGAATGGGCTGACAATGAGGGCTGACTGAGAAGCCAAAGACAATGGCACCGGGTTTTGATTCTACTGCATTTACTGGCTTTGTGGGAGCCTAGTCTGTTTGGATGCTCACCTTTCTAGACCTGGATGGAGGGGGGAGGACCTTGGACTTCCCATAGGGCAGGGAACCCTGACTACTCTTTGGACTGTAAAGGGAGGGGGAAGGGGAAGGAAATGGGAGGAGGAGAGGAAGTGGAAATTTTTAATTAAAAAAAGAAATTAAAAAAAGAAAATCTCAACATATACAAAAATATTGTAATAACCCCCTATATCCTATCAGATAATCATGGCTTAAGATTAGAATTCAACAACAACACTAATTGCAGAAACACTAATTGCAAACCCATGAAAATTGAACAATGTTCAACTGATTCATCCTCATTTCAAGAAAAACTAAAGAAAGAAATGAAATACCTGCTAGAATTTAATAAAAAAAGTGCACAACATACCTAGACCTATGGCACACCATGAAAGCAGTACTAAGAAGAAAGTTCATAGCACAGAGAGAATAACATAAGGCAAGTAGAGAAGAACCACACTAAGAACTTAACAGCACACCTAAAAGCTCTAGAGCAAAAAGAAGCAGACTCACCCTGGAGGAGCAGATGACAGAAAATAATCAAATTGAAATGTAAAATCATTAAAATAGAAACAAAGAAAACAATACAAAGAATCAGTGAAACAAAGAGCTGCTTTGAGAAAATCAACAAGATAGAAAAACCCTTATCCAAAAAAAAAAAAAAGGCAGAAAGAGAAAATCCAAATTAATTAAATTAGAAATGAATAGGAGGACATACTAACAGTCACTGTGGAAATCCAGAGAATGATTAGATGATCATATTTCAGAAACCTGACTCCACAAAATTCAAAATTCTAAAAGAAATGGACAAATTTATGGGTAGGAGTCTCAAAATCAAGACCAGATGAACAAGTAAAATAGACCTGTTTCTATTTATTGAATAGGTTAGAATAGATTGTAGATTTTCTTTTTAAGTCTGGTAGAATTCTTCTTTGATTACATCCAGCATAAGTTACCTTTTAGTTTGAAAGATTTTATTACTACATTGATTCTCTTATTTGTTACATGTTAATTTACATTACTGATCTTTTCAAGCTTTAACTATAGCATGCATCTGGAACTTCATTGTTTTTAGATTTTCTAACCTAATATGAATACAGGGTTTTAAAGTATTTTCTTACAATATTCTGAATTTTTTTGTGTCTTCTATAATATTACTTTCTTCATTTCTCATTCTGATATCTTAGAACATCACATTCTTTATTGCTCAAGATTATTTAACTCATGGGCTCTAAAGTTTATTTATTTTTTCTCAAAGAAGAACTTGTTATATTCATTGATTATAGTCTTATTTTTTGTTTCTCTTTCATTAATTCTTGTTCAGAGTTTATTAGTTTTTGTCATCCTCTTGATTTGGATTGTCCCTGTTCTTTTTTTAATTTAATATTTTAAAAATTTCCATTTCCTTCCCTCCCCTTCCCCCTTCCCTCCCCTCCCTTCCACCCATATCCCCACTCCCTCCCTCTCCAGGCCAAAGAGCCAACAGGGTTCCCTACCCTATGTTAAGTCCAAGTTCCTCCCAGCTCCCCCCAGGTCCAGGAAGGTGCTCAACCAAACTGACAAGGCTCACACAGAGCCCGTCCATGCTGTAGAGTCCAAGCCTATCACCATTGTCCTTGGTTTCTCAGTCAGCTTCCACTGTCAGCCACACCATCAGCCACATTCAGAGAATCCGGTTCAACTATGTTCATAGCAGCATTATTTGTAATAGCCAGAACCTGGAAACAACCTAGATGCCCTTCAGTGGAAGAATAGATGAAGAAATTGTGGAATATATGCATATTAGAATACTACTCAGCGATAAAAAACAATGCAAATGAATTTTGCATGCAAATGGATGGAAATAGAAAACACTATTCTAAGTGAGGTAACCCAGACCCAAAAAGATGAACATGGGATGTACTCACTCATAATTGGTTTCTAGCTATAACTAAAGGACATCGAGCCTATAATTTGTGATCCTTGAGAAGATAATAAGAAAGTGAACCCAAAGAAAAACATGTAGTTATCCTCCTGGATATTGGAAGTAGACAAGATTGCCAGTCCCTGTTCTTATGTTTCCAAAATTTTGAGTTATAATTAGGCTATTTGTAGCAGATATTTATGATTTTTAATGTAATCTATTAGAGCTATAAATTTTTCTCATAGAACTGTTTTGAATTTGTCCACCAAATTTTGTTTTGTGTTTTCATTTTTGCTTGGTTCTGAGAATTGCTCTCCCTCTTTCTTTCTTTTTTGAGCCATTCATATTTTATTTCTTGGTTGTTTAGTCTCAATAAATATGTTTAATTTCTGTGGATTCAATTGCTTTCAGATTTTATTTTATTATCCTCAGGTAGGATTAAAAAAGAGTTATTTCGGAATTCATTACATTTTCTTTTATGCACTGCTCTGAAGCTTATATTAGAGACACTTCCATGGGCTGATGAATAGAATGTACACACCTTGGTGCATCTGTGCTATATCCTGCAGATTTTTGCTAGGTCCATTTGATATATGCTATTAATTCTGATGATTTACTGTTTTTTTTAAACTGGTGACTTAATGAGTAAGAAAGAAGAGTATTGAAATTACCTAATATATGCAATTATCTTTTGTATTAGATAGTTTTCTGTTGAGGTAATAAAGCACAAATCAGAAAATCAACTGGTGAGAAAGGGGTTTGTGTCAACCTTTACTTTATATTCTATCTTGAAGTGAAGTATCCTAGTTCAAGTTATTATTGTTATGATGAATCAGCATGACCAAAAGCAACTCAAGGAAGAAAGGGTTTATTTGGTTTATGCTTTCACAAACAGAAGTTAACAAATTGGGCAGAAACTTGGAGGCAGAAACTGATACATGGGCCATGTAGGGGAGTTGCTTACTGACTTCTTCACTATGACTGGTTTAGCTTGATTTCTAATGTAAACAGGGCAGGGATGGTTCTACCTGAAATGGGCTGGTCCTTCCTCAGTCAATCACAAATTAAGAAAATGCCTTACTGGCTTGCCTACTGACTGATCTTATGAAAACATTTTCTTAATTGAGGTTCCTCCTTCTCAAATGACTTTAGCAGGTACCAAGTTGACCTAAGACTATCCAATACAACTCAGCCCTTGTTAGCTTGACTAACAAAACCATCATCATTAAAGAACAACCTGTTCTTTCTCATTCATCCCAAAATCTCACATAAAAACATAAACAATTTTAAATGTACCGTAGTCTTTACAAATTTAGGCATTTTAAAAGTTAAGACTCTTTTAAAATCCTCAATATCTTTAGAACTCCAAAAGTCTCTTTTAGAAGTTCAAAGCCTTTCAGTTGTGGGGTCCTGAAAAAACAAAATTAACTTCAATACCTTTCTTCGTGAAGGAAGAACCAAGGCACAGTCATGATCTGATCTATGTAGCATGGGTAATAAAAACTCAGAGAAAGATATTGGGGTTCAGCTCAAAAGCCAGAGAAGCAAAGGCCCTAGACAAGTCTTACTCTACCAAAGCTGGGTGATTGAAGACTAAGCAGACCAAGCAGACTAAGGGGTCTCTTCATGGTGCTAAGTCTCTTCTTTGCATAGAGCCCTTCTGTACCAGAGCTTCAACTACTACTGAGGCCACACCTGCACCAATGGTCTATCCGGTCCTCTCACAGTGCCAAACCTCAGCTATTCTTCAGGATTCCATTATACCTTCAAAACCAGTATAAGGGTGACTCTTACACAAAAAGCCTGGTAGAATCTTTGCTTTCAATTCAGATTTCACATGTCAGGCCTTCCTTGTATGCACTGTGTTCTACCTTTTTTTCTTCTAAGCTCCTACAGAACAGCTCACTGAGCTCTTGAACATGCAATGGCTTTTCTTGTCCAAAACTCCAAAGACCTTCCTCAGTCCTCCCAGAAACAAAATTGTGAGGTCTGTCACAGCAACACCCCACTATTGTGGTACCAGTTTTGTATTAGTATAGATTACTATGATGGTAATACAACACCATGAGAAGTTGGGGAGGAAAATAATTATTTGGTTGAAGGAACTTAGAACTGAAACTCAAATGATTTAGGAACTTAGAGGCAGAAACTAATGTAGAGGCCAATTAGAGGAACTACTTACTGACTTGTTCAATATAGCCTGTTCAGTCTACGTTTTATAGAACCATGACCACCAGTCAAGGGATGGGACCATTAACAATATGCTAGAATCTGCCCCATTCATCAAATAATTAAGAAGATGCTGTACAGGCCTGGCTATTGCTTGCTGATCTTATTTTCTTATTTGAGGTTCCCTCCTCTCAGATGACTTCAGATTCTGTCACACTGATTTAAAAAAAAGTACAAATAACAGAAAGTCAGGATAAGAACTGGAGGTAGAAACCTGAAGACAGGGACTAAACCAGAGGCTATGAAGAAACACTGCCTGGATTGCTTCTTCAGGATTGGAGTGTGTTTAGTTTGAAGAAAATAGATGAAACTTTGGGGTACATAGTTTTGGCTCCAAAGTGAGAAGAGTGGTATGAAAGTAGCTGACAAAAAAAATTGGAGTTTCATTTTTTCTTAAAGATGAAAATATGGCCGGGCGGTAGTGGCGCACGCCTTTAATCCCAGCACTCGGGAGGCGGAGGCAGGCAGATCTCTGAGTTCGAGGCCAGCCTGGTCTACAATTGCTAGTTCCAGGACAGGCTCTAGAAACTACAGGGAAACCCTGTCTCAAAAAACCAAAAAAAAAGATGAAAATATGTAAGCAAGTTGATATAAATGAATGACGAATAAGAAAACTGATGATCTGAGAGAAAGGAAAAATGTTTCAGTAGTAATGAGTTAGACTTGATTATTATGTTCTTCATGAGTGAAGAGAATAGCATTAGATGAAATATGGTAATAGAGTAACAAATAAAATATTGAATTTTTATGTGCAGAAAAGATAATACATACATATAAAATATTATGTCTGGTATAGTATTTGTACCTAAATAAAGACAAAGCTGCAAAATGATCAATAAACACAAACAGTTGTTTAAATTCATATATTTAAAGATAGGAATTTCACAATTGATGATCATGTTTTCAATCCATCATATTGCTAGAAATAAAAGGACCTTTGAATGTGGGAAGACCAATTGCATTGCTGTGATTTTAAGTGTAACTAAGAGAAGAGCACATGTGTCAGTTTCTAATGAACTTGGGGATGGATATACCATAGAACTCAGTAATTCCTCTTTCAGAGACATAAGCACACTGGAAAAGTAAGACATCTTTAAACATGCATTTTACTGTAGCATCATGGGAAATGTCATGATAAACGTACACTCCTACCGGTGGCAGAAGTAATTAACCTGTGATCAAGACTAACAATTTGGCAGCTAGTAAAAGGAGGTTTCTTTTAAGTAATACAAAACTGCATCTTCCCTTTCCTCTCCTGTAAATGAGAAACAAAAATAATTTTAATCTCATGTTTTTCTTATGCAAATTAAGTGTTTAGGTTTCTGGATATAAATCAAACATACAGTATGCATATAATAATTGTAAGTTATTAATATTGTTTTAGGTAAACTAGTAGACCATCTAGTGCATAAAATAAACAAAGTGGATCTATGGTTGTCAAATTAGAAGAATTTAAAGAAATTACACTTCTATGTTTAAAGGCAGTATATAATATGATAACATTACTGTAACTCACAAAATGTTCACAACTGGGTAATACTGAAGTTTGGAAATATTAGTTGATGGTTAAAAAATTGAGGACTTAATGTTGGGAAGGTAGATAATGGAGATGGATTTGGTAGGTTCTAGCATGGGGGTTAATTTGATTAAAATGTCATTATATAAAGATGGCAAAGAACTAACAAAAATGATTTCTAAAAACAAGTTGATCTTATTTTGCTTAGAATTTCCATGAAGAAATGAATAATTTCATAAGGCAAAGACAATTTCTGTTAAAATGGCATATCTTTATGAAGAGCAATCGCAGCTCTTCCACTCAAAATATTTTGCATTCTAATAAGGAAATGTTTTTATATTTTTCCATGAATCCCAAGAAAGAAATTTATTCTATTCTGTGATGGTCCCTAGGTGGTCATATAATGAGCTAACTTGAGAGGAAATTCCAGCTGCTTAGACAATCACAGGATAGCAAACTGCATGATCGGAAAGGAAAACAAGAATCGATATTCTATTTTGTCTTTTTCCTTTCCTTTTTTCTCTTTACTAAGTAGCTCATGACTTCTCAATAAACTTCCAAAACATTGCCCTTTTCACTTTGAATAAAAAAAAAAACTATTTTAATACCTTTTATAGGTCAAATAGTCCTACAAAGATTCTAGAAAGCTCTGGAAATAATTTAATAATGAACAGAAAAGAACTTTGAGGAAAGAACATCTATAGGAAGATCCAGAGGTCAAGAAAGGACCACAGCTGTCTGACATGCTTTTTCTGTAAAATACTTCTTATTTCCCAATAAGAAAATTCATATTCAGTATTCATATGAACTTTGTTAATATTATGCCTTTATGTAACTTCAAGGCATTTCTTTCTTGAGTTCATGAGCTTAACTCTGAATACCCATGCTAGTTAAGACATTAATACAAAAATGAAAGCTTTTAAATCACATTTTAGATAATACATTCCACTATAGTGAGAGTTCTGGCTATAACTTAATGGGAATAGAGAAGAGACTGTTAACTAAGAGTTAAACACCACCTACCTTTCACCTTGTTTTGTGAAGTATTTAAGTATGTTTGCCCTAAATTGTTACTTGGTCTGACAAACTTTCCTTGTAAAACACTGCTAATAGCATAGTATGCTATGTAGCTTTCAATATCACCTTCATTAGAAAATTTACTGAAAATTATACCTTTCATAAGGATTGTACAAACTTTCAGAGTGTAAAACATAAAGCAATATGCCTGTGAGTTGACAGAAATAAGGCGTACCCATGGAGCAGCAAGTGATATATTTAACATTTTTTTTTATTTTGTTGTCCTGAACAAGATCTCACACATTCCAGGGAAGTATTTTACTGTGAGGTATACCTTTACCTCAATGCTTACAATTCTTTTAATCATGACAAATGCCACTGTTCTATGCTGTATCTCTTAGACAGGATAGAAAATGTGTCTTTGTTGAAAACTGTTCCTTATAAGTCAAGTATGGTTTCTGCATTACAGTAAGTGCTATTGTATTACAGATTTTAATTGTGTGCTCAATACTCAACCCACAGGAATAAATGCTTCTTGCCCTATATTCACAGTGTTAATTAACAGACACCTTATTTGTTATTGCTGTTCTCATGGTCTCCTTTTCTTTCGTGTTGGCCACATTAGAAGCTTTCTAGTTGAATTTTTTGCTTACTAGCTCTAGATCTTCTAATGTGGCCTCTACACATCTGTCTCAAGTTCTGACTTCTCTATATTATCTCTTTTTCTGGGGCTTACATATTTTGTTCAACATTTGAATTCCTGATTTGACACCACAGTCTTAATTTGTAAAGTGAAAAATCATTACTCTTTTAGGCTTATCTCTCACCAAGATTCATGGTCTAAAATTCTAGAGAAGAGCAAAATAAAGACCATGGAACAAACTCATCCCACTAATTCTAAACAATGTTTTAAAGTCTTATATGTAGTTTTTCTTAGAATTATTGCTCTGTTACTGAAAACAGTCAGGCAAGATTTCTTTACTACAAACACAAATTTTTTATTTCAATCATACAATGTATGGAAAGGAGGAAGGCCTAAGAATTCAAAACTCACGGTGTTGTGACACAAGGGCATCCATGAGACCTTGAGAAAATGAGACAATATTCATCATACAGACTGAAACACATTTAGATAATTAAGTGAAAAGTTGGTCTCTACAGAGATAATTATAATTCATTGTCATATCAGTACAACAATATTTAGGAGGTTCTGTTTTTATGCAAACTAATAAATACAGTATCACAATTTTTTGAAAAATTAACTCATATTCATTTTTAAATTTTGGTGTGTGTTATTTTTTTTATCCTCTAAGCTTTTATTTCTTAGAGGAGAATTTTTAACGTAATGATATATATCAGTCTATTGTGAATAACATGTGCTACAAATACATTATCAATAATTTGATTTGTTTTGAGAATTAAAATTAAAATATATTTAAATATAAATAATACAAATATTTTATTTAATTTTCTCTTAGAGCTTTTATAGTTCTGTTATTTTTATATTGACAGTATTTTATACGTCTTAAAATTTTACAGTCTAAGACAGAAGTTGCAAAATTATAGTCATGGGGCATATACTATTCAGAGCAAGCCAAACTCAGCCAGTCTAATTGGGTTATCTATTATACACAGATTTTTCATACAGCATTGCCAGAGTTGTACAGGATGACATCCCTGCAAAACTAAAAGTATCCACGTTACCTCACCCTTTACAGACAACAATTTTCTGATTTTTGCAAAAGAGTTAAACATTCTTGAGTCACCTGTGACTCAGTGGTTGGAAATTTGCCATTATTATTTACTTAATCTTGAAAAACCTTTAGAACAAATAGTAGAAACAGGTCAAGACAGAAGCAGAACATTCATCAGAACACTAAACCAATCCCTGGAATTCAGTTACGTAATTCTGAAGTTTTTCCTTCCAGGAAGGGTTTTGCTCTAAACTCTGAGAGGAAGGCATAAAATTCATGCGTTATTGATTTATTTCCCTCTGCCCAGCAGATTTCTCATGCTAGAACTTAAGGTTCTATAGCAGCTTCCTTTGCTCAGTTATATAACAATAGTTGTAGGACAAGTGCATCTGCAGGTTGAATACACAGATGGATCTTAATATAAGCTACTGTATTTAATACATGTCACTGGTTGCTCAACTTCAAGTTGATGGAGAAGATTAAATCACTCTGACATTCTTACCTAACTGAACAACAAGAACAAAAAAAATCTTAAATGTCAAATAATTTCTTCTCTTGAAATTTACTCCTAATATTAAATAGCAGATGTCTCAACTTGGAACCCATAAATCTGACTGGGTAGCAGAAACTTTGCCAATGCAACACACATTTTAATAGACACTTCAGGAAAATGGGGAATATATATATATATATATATAATCTTTCATAAACAAATAGTGGGAACCACATCTGTTTCTATTTCTGTTTACAAGTGATTTGCTTGCCTGGAGCACCTTTGATCAATAAGTATGCTTAGAACCATACTTATATAGGTTCATCATAGTTCAAAATCTGTCGTTAATTTTCTTAACATCATCATCAGATCTATCTAAATTGAATTCCCTAAATATGATACAACCCACATTTTCATCAAGTTAAGACATCACCTGTCAGTATTTGAACAAGTCTCTTCTTTGTGAATCTATTATGAAATGTCTAAAATCTTAATATATAACATATTTTAGTGTTTCTATGAATTTTGTTTATGGGAAACAACTCCTCAGGACCAGAAGAAATGAATGATGCCTGCCCAACACCCACTAGGTATCCAAGATGGAGGAAAGAGGGAGATTTGTAAAATGACTGCCATTCTTGGGCGCAGAAAGTAGACTGAGTATGTCAAGTAAAGTTCAGTTCTTTAAAGGCACAGTTAAACCTCCGCAGTTCAGGTACCTAGCAAGTTTTAAATGGCCACTCATTGTGCGGGAAGTCATTTTGAGTTCGTTTGAAAGGCAAAGCATCTAAAGGTTTGTTGGCCTTTCCAACCCATAGGAACTTTGATTGGGTCCCGACTGCGAAGGAGAATGCAGAGAGCACGGTGTCACCAACACAGCTTCTATAGCACCCTGGGGTCCTTTGGAAATGCCACTCTCCCAAACTCAGTCTGAGAAAGGTGAGAGCACTTACTACTCAAGGCAGGGGTCTGAGATAAACGACCCCCCGAGTCCTGTGCTGCCTTATGGGTCTTTGATTTTGAACTGGGGAAGTGCAAGCCGACTTTAACTAGGTCGTGGGAATAGCTCACATCCTGGCATGCGGTTGGTCTTCACAGATAATACGGAGCAAAAGAAAACCAAGAGAAGTAAGCCAAAGACTCAGCGAGAAATCATTCTACATCTGTTCTTATTTTCCATAAGGTTCTGTGGCACTCTTGCTCCTCTAGGAAGCCGTGGGTAAAAGCAATGATTATCATGAAGAGGAGACTAAAATTATACCTGACTCTTTATGACACTAATGTTCACAAAACAATGGGGTGGTTTAGGGATGATTCTGCTATTTCTGTAATGGTGAGAGCAAGCACATTCGATTTGATCTCATCTGGTGAGTCAATATTATATTTTATATCTCTGGACTTCTAAACGCTAGTACTTACCACTGGAATGGTACTTGCTGACTTCCCTGATTGACTGTAGCTGATTTGTTTCACCTCCCTCTGACCCTCTGAACTTTCTGTAAAATGTAGAAAAAAAGCCAAATGGTTTGTAGGAAATTGCTATGTTGTCCACTACCTGGGCATGATACATTTTCAAAAACATACTTAATTTTAACAAAATCTCAAATGTAGCAACATGTTTTTGTGATTAACAATTTCAATGATTGCTGATAGAAAGAAATTGAGATCTGTCCATTTTCCATTATGTTTATTTTGGTTTACTTAGTAATAAATTAGTCTTTATATTTTATTTCAATGAATTATTTTAACAACCCAAGTTCCTACCAAAGTAAAACCTGGGATTCCCTCAGTCACTCACGGATTCCTGCATATTTGGCATCACATTGTAGGTTTTTGTCTGAGAAAGAAGAAACTTTCCTCTTGTGAAGTTGGTGTAAAGCTTAGCATGCATTAAGCCAAATTCACATAAGTTGGGAAGCATGTTAATGACTCATTTAATCATGGAGAAACTTCTTGTGAAATCTTTGGAATTCTAAGAAACCTGAGACTTAAGCTATTTGCTTCTTTACTGTTCATTTTCATAATAGATAAGACCTTATGGCTTTACCCTATTTGTCATTTTGAAACATACTTAGAAATAGCAATATTAGTTTTGAATATGTATTCACAATTTGCTATCCACCAATATTCATCGAGCCAAAGTAATGGAGATGATTGTTACATTGCCTTATAAAACCTATAACTTTAATTCTGACAAATCTCAATCCCATTATGTTACTACAAAAGAAAATGGCAAATTGAAGAAAGATTGTTTCCCAAAGAGAAACAGTCTTCAAAAACAACTAGAGGGGTTGGAGAGATGTCTCAGCGGTTAAGAGCATTGCCTGCTCTTCCAAAGGTCCTGAGTTCAATTCCCAGCAACCACATGGTGGCTCACAACAATCTGTAATGAGGTCTGGTGCCCTCTTCTGGCCTGTAGGCATACATGCCAGAAGGAATATTGTATACATAATAAATAAATAAATATTTTAAAAAACGAGCTAGAATTACCCAGCACTCGGGAGGCAGAGGCAGGCGGATCTCTGTGAGTTCGAGACCAGCCTGGTCTACAAGAGCTAGTTCCAGGACAGGCTCTAAAGCTGCAGAGAAACCCTGTCTCGAAAAACCAAAAAAAAAAAAAAAAAAAAAAAACAAGCTAGAACACTGAAAGACACAGTCAACAGCTTTGGAAAGAGGCAAATTCCATTTAAATGATTAGATATTTTAAATGAACCTTTATTTTATTTTTTTCAAACTAACTGCTTTTGGAAAATTTCCAATACAAGTTCAATAACTCATGTGAAAGCTATCATAACTGGCAAAAGAGACATCTGTTCATTTGGATTAAACAATAGGAATCCTTCCAAAATCTATCACATCATTTAAGATGTTTTGGTACATAGACATGGCTCTGACTTGCTATTCCTGTATTAATGAGCGTACTCACAGAGGGAATATTTTCTCCTAAAATCAGCAGTTAAAGATCTAAGTGGACAAAACACATGTGTATGGAAACTAACAAATGGAAACCGAGACCATTTTGCTATTGCATAACCAGAAGTGTAGTAGTGTGCTCCAGCATTTAAATATTTAAAGCCAAGCATTACATTTGTGTAAGCAGGACATTTGGCAAATGCCAAAACCTCAACAGTAAGGATTAGTGATAAACCACTGTCACAAATAAGATGTAGGAATTAACCTTTAATTCATGCTTCACAGTAAGAAGAAACCCTCCAAACCAGAAATTTTTAGAAGGGGAAAAAATAAACAATATATTGGAGACTGTTTAAGAGTAAAAATTGAACAGAGCAGTAACAAAACATTTTTAAAGGTTTTTTTTTCTTTTTTTCTTTCTTTTTTTTTTTTTGCAGTAGGCCATGGTGGTGCCACACACCAGCACTCAGGAGGTAGAGGCAGGAGGATATCTGTGTGTGTGAAGTCTACAGAGTGAGTTCTAAAACAGGTTCCAAAGCTACACAGAGAAATCAAGTCTCAAACCCTTAAAATGCATTAAGTAATTTTGCTTAAAGAACCTTAAATTTTTGAAAGGGTGGGATGCATATATGAGAACATTATTTTTCCTCCTGAATCTCCCCCTTGGGGAAAATTTTTTCCACAGGAGGTACATATTCAACGCACAGGTTTTAAATTGGACTTGTGCTAGGCCCTCTGTTCAGTGGGTAAAATGTTGAGTCGTTTAAACTCAGGTCAGTTGACATGAGTGAGGTTGATCTTAATGAAAATTAGTGTCATACAAACATCACTCAAGTTACCAATGAATGGTTTGATGAGAAGTAAATATTCTGAGCCTCTCAATATGGGTACCACTGTTTTGCCATAAGCTTTAGGGAGAAACAGCTCTCAGTGTTCTCTGAATCATGCCTGTTCATCAGAAGTAGTAGATGGTATTTCTTGAAATGATGTAAATTTAAAAATAAGTGTCATGGTGAAAGCCAAATGTTTTACTATCACAATAGAAAGATTTTGAGGATGGAATTATACATAAATGTTAGTTAACTTTCACAGCATTTTCTGGAATCTGTTGCCATTTCTATAAAGTCAAAATCACAATTAATACAATGAATGTGTTAAGAGTGGTAGAAGAGCATATGGCATAATGGTAGAGAAAAGAACTTTCAATTCAGTGTATTCAATATCCTTGTGTTAATCTCATTTACTCCATAAATCTGGGAAAATAAGCTTTATGTTATGTTATGACTGAGATTCCCAGTATAATAGAGGATTTGACTTTTCAGGCCTGGAAGTAAGGATAATTTTTAATAGCATGTAAATAATGCTAGAATTCACTATTCTTAAATAAACTCTGAATGCCTTTGGATTATGTTCATTAGTTAAATCATGTACTGAGAAAGCATACTCTCAGTAAGTGAAACAGTAGAAATTAATTCACATCAAAATAGATCCCCCAGGGCTCAAGAATCAAATTGCCTCATTCATTCTGCTCCTGCCATAGGAAAACAACACTTGAAGGTGCCTGCTTAGTTGAGATTACTAGTGAGGAATCCTTTAGCCATTTCCTCTCAATTTTTTATTCTTTAGGAACCTGAAATAGTAGAACAATAATGACAATTTGGGTGAATCAAGATGCCAAATATATTACATGCCATTTTCACATTTTCCTTTTTCTATGACAAAGGGGATATCATTGATTCTGCTTCTAAAGTGCTGAACATGCCTACTTTAACAGTCACTGCAAAAAAATAATTGTGTCCCATTACAAATACCTTTACCATTTAGCAATTAAAACTAAAAGAATGAAAAAGAAATTATCCTGTTTGTTGTTTTATTAAAAATAACATTATGAATTCTGATTGTTAACTATTAATTAAACAATTTATTTTCTACCAACTCTCCAGTTTTTGAATGCTGGATATCAGGTGAGATGAACAATATAAACTATAGCATATGCTAGTATGCAAGTGGGTATTACCGTTTTCTTTCATTTGCTCCATTCCTCCCACGCCATGGTCAAAGAAACCTTACTAACTGTGGTACTTATTTGTATAACCAAGCACACCTTGGCCATTAGACTTAGTACCTGTGACTCCACTATGTTCTACTACATTCCCAATTTAATTCTTTCCAGCCCTGGGACTTCACCTTCCTCCCCCCACCCCCCAGATTATCTTTCTTCTATAATCCTGACTTTGTTGTTTTGTTTTGTTTTTGTCTTTGTTTTGGCTCCCTCCTTTGGTGGATTTGCTCACATTTGTCTTGCTACTTTCTTTCTTGCTCCCCACTCTTTACTTCTCATGGCCTGGTTCAGTGTACTGCTTATATTTATTCCACCATTTTGCCACCGTATTCTGGTGTCAGAAGGTAAAGATGTTAGACAAGAATGATGGAAAGTAAGTTCAATCTCTAGAAGAAATGGAAAGGTGAAAAGAGATAACCTACATCAAAAATTCACCCTTTGTCCTCCACACGTGAACTGTGGCATTATGTTGAGCCCAAATTATCTCAGGGCCTGTACTTCGAGGCCTGTAGGACAGAGAAAAGCCTGGCGTGAGTTTGAAGAATAGTCTCAAAGCTACAGTGGGGGGATGAGACAGCAAAATCTAGGTAGACGCCCCTCCAGCCAGAGGGAGATATTGGCTGTCTCTCATTGAGTTTGCAGGGAACTTGGAGAAGAATGTTGCTTCTATGCGGACTATGCCAGGATACTTACAAGAACCCTAGATGAGTTTTTTTAAAAAAGATATTGATTCATTTAAATCAACGACTCCTTATGAGACCTGGTTTAATTGGTCCCCATGGCTTACCACACTCACCTCTTCCCCAATTGGGCCGATGGCCATTTGTTTATGAATCTGTCTTTTTGGCCCATGCATTCTCCAAAGGCTGAAACAAGCATTCTAAAAACAGATATAATAGGTACAACTCATATCACTTTGTGTACATTATGATAGGCTCAATGCGTCTCATCCCACAGATGAACTCTCAATTTGAGGGTATCCAGGTCAAAACTCTGTATAGGAAGGCCCTGAACTGTATTCTCTCCCCAGTGGGCTATTCTGGTTGGTGACTTGGGTAAGAGGAGGGATATAAAACAAAAAGGGGGGAGATGTTGGGCCAAAATTATCTCAGGCCCTGTACCTCAAGTCCTTAGGACAGAGAAAAGCCTGGCTCAAGTTTGAAGTATAGACTCAAATCTACCAAGTGGGAATGAGACAACAAAATCTTAGTAGATGCCCCTCCAGCCAAAAGCAGGGATTGGCTGTCTCTCCTTGGCTGGAGGTACCCCAACATCACATGATATCACTTAACCTATATAAGCAGATACTTAAAGTAATAAACTGAGTTCCTGCTTTGACTTGACTCCCTATCGTGTCTGATTCTTCTGCATTATGGGACTGTGGATCTGATTGTCCTGCTTTGTGGGTTATGGAACAGGCAGATAATTCACTCACCTTTCCCTATGGAATAAGCCTAAGAACACCTGTCATTTTAGGAGGGCAAAATTATCCTAATACCCAAACCATATAAAGACCCAATAAAGAGAGGAAATAACAGAACAAATTCCTTTATGAATATAGATGGAAACATAGTCAATAAAATATTTGGAAACTGAATTGAAGAACACATCAAAAAGAAAATGCAGGATGAATAAGTGAGCTTCATCACAGAGGAGCAGTGAAGGTTCAGTTTACATTAATTAACTGATATAGTATATCATGCAAACATACTAAAGGACAAAGTCTACATAATTATTTTAATGTATGTAGAAAAGACATTGAAAAATGTGAGCACCCTTCATGATAAAAGTCCTGGAGAGACTGGGGATACAAAGGACAAATCTCAATATAATAAAAACAGTTGAGAGGATTTCCATAGTCATTATATAATAAATGGAAAGAAACTCAAAGCAATTCCAGGAAAAATCAGGAAAAAGACAAGGTGGCCACTCTCTACATACTTATTCAATAGTGTACTTGAAGTATTGGCTGGAGTAATAAAGAAAACTAAATGAGATTAAGGGGAAACAAATTGGAATTAAAGAAGTCAAAGTATCTTTATTTGTAGATGATATGATAATATGCAAACATAAACCTAAAATTTTCACCTGAAAACTGCTATGGTTGGTAAACACTTTCAGCAACATTGCAGGATACAAAAATAAGTTCACAAATATCAGTAACAAAGGAAAATGGTCTGAGAAAGAAGTCAAGAGAGAAAAATACATTTCTTAATAACATCAAATAATATAAAATACTTTGTTTTTTTTTCTTAACAAACAAGTTAAGAAGTTGTATAATTAAAAGTTTCAAATAACTGAAGAAAGAAAATAAAGAAGATATTAGAAGATGGAAAGATCTTCCATGTTCATGGATTGGTAGGATTAACAGCATAAATGGGAAGAAAAGAAAGAAAGAAGGAAAGAAAGAAAGAAGCAAAGAACGAAAGAAAGAAAGGCAGAGAAAGGGAGGGGGGGAAGGGAGGAAGAAGAGAGGGGGAGGCAATTTATAGATCTACAGATTCAGAGTAATCACCATTAAAATTCCAATACAATTATTCACAGATCTTAAAAGGACAATTAATGCATAAATAAGAAGGATAGCTAAAACAATTTTTAATAATAATTAAAAATGCTCAATGTATCACCATCCCCAATTTTTAGTTGTACTATGAAGTTATAGTAATAAAAAAGCATGGTTTTGGCAAATTAACAGACTTGTTGATCAATAGAATAGAATTTAAGATCCAGACATAAATCCAGATACCTAAGAAGATTCCATTTTACAAAAAGATGCCAGAAATACACACTGGAAAATAACATCTTCAACAATTAATTGGTGCTCATCAAATTGGATGGTGACTTGTAAAATGATGGAAATAAATCCCTACTTACTACTCTGCATAAAGCACAGTTCAAAATAACACAGAACCAGATACACTGAACTTGATAGAAAACAAAATGAGAAATAATTTTTAACCCATTAACACCAGAGAAGGCATCCAGAACAGAATACCAATAGTGCGGGCACTAAGATCAACAATTAGTAAATGGCACCCCATGAAACTGAAAGGCTTCTATAAGGAAAAGGACACCATCATTTCTACAAAGTGATACCCTACAGATTATGAAAATTTTTGTCAACTAAAATTTTTATAGAGCACTAATATCAAAACATATAAAGAACTCAAGAAGCTAGATATAAAAAAGACAAATAATCCAATTAAGGATGGTGTACAGAGCTAAACTAAGAATTCTCAGGAGGAGAATGTCAAATGGCTAAGAAATACTTAAAAGAAATGTCCAATATCCTTAGCCATCAGAGATAAAAACTAATTTGAGATCTCATCTTACACCTGTCACAATGACTAAAATAGACAAAAGAATTGACCCCTTCATGCTGGTGAGAATGTGGAATAAGAGGACCATTCATACATTGCATATGGGAGTGCAAAATTGTGCAACCACTATGTAAATCAGTGTGGTGGTTCCTCAGGAACATAGGAATCCATCTGCTTCAACACCTAGATAAATTACTTCTGAGCATATAGCCAAAGGATGTTTCATTCTACCAGACAGACCATGTTCATTGTTGTTCTATTCATAATAGACACAAAATGAAAACAACCTAGATGTCCTTCAAAAGAATAACAGAGTATTACTCAGCTGTTAATAAAAAAACTCATAAAATTTGCACGCAGATGAATAGAACTAAAAAAATATCGTCCTGAGTAATATATACAAGAACTGGAAAGACTACTATGGTGTGTATCCACTTATGTGTGGATATTACCTCCTATGTCAATGATAATCAAGCTACAATCCACAGAACTACACAGTAGGTAGGTTTTGAGTAAGGGGCTAGACAGAATATATGAATCTCATTAGAAAGTGGTAATAGAGTTGGTATTTATGAATGGATGTTAGGGCTGAAATGGGTGCATTAAGTTGGTATAGGAAGGACATATGTAATATGTAATAGAAAGAAATATGGTGAGAGACTTAAAATTAGGTGGCATTTGAGGGATAGTAAGGAAATGTAATGCAGTACAAACCTCCTAAAATATGTACATATATGAAAGTGATCTAAATAAAAATGACAAATAATGGTGGAGACAGAGACCCATCTGACCCTCTCTCTCTTTTTTTTATTAAAAATTTCCACCTCCTCCTCCCCTCCTCCCAGTCTCCCATTTCCCTCCCTCTCCCCCACCCCTGCTCCTCCCTTTCCAGTCAGAAGAGCAGTAAGGGCTCCCTGCCCTATGGGAAGTCCACGGTCTTCCCCCCTCCATCCAGGTCTAGGAAAGTGAGCATCCAAACTGGCTAGGCCCCTGCAAAGCCAGTACATGCAGTAGGATCAAAACCCAGTGCTATTGTCCTTGGCTTCTCAGCAGCCCTCGTTGTCCACCATGTTCAGGGAGTCCGGTTTTATCCCATGCTTTTTTCAATCCCAGTCCAGTTGGCCTTGGTGAGTTCCCATTAGATCAGCCCCACCATCTTAATGGGTGGGTGCACCGCTGGCAGTCCTGACTTCTTTGCTCATGTTCTCCCTCCTTCTGCTCCTCATTTGGAACTTGGGAGCTCAATCCGGTGCTTCAATGTGGGGCTCTGCTCTATCTCCATCCATCACCAGAAGAAGGTTCTATGGTGATATGCAAGATATTCATCCTTATGGCTATAGCATCGGACCATTTCAGGTTCCCTATCCTCAGCTGCCCAAGGAACTAGCTGGTGACCCTCTCTTATCACGAAAAGAAGCTTTCAGGACCAGGTTTGAGTTAAATCTAATGGAGTTGTTGTCCGAAGGAACCCTATCATAATTCCAAAACAACTTCAGTTGTTAAGACTGTCAGTTTCTGTCTGAAGCCTGAGCAAGGTGCCATTGCTGAAGACAACACTTTGACAACTCATTGAACACAGAGACATTAAGCTGGAGCCTACATAGAACTGCCAACTCCATATTCTACCACCTTTGTTACAGGAAGATACTCTGCATGCTATTAAAGTAGAAGCATAAACACCAAACCAGACACAAACACTTATTCTACAATGGTATAATGCCTTTAAAATATGTTTGGACAATCAGTGCATAAAGCTTGTAGGAGTAACCAACCAGTAATTCATCTGAATAAAGGCTTATTCCTTGAGATGAAATTCATACCTGATACTGCTTGGGTGACCTAGAAGCTGAGACTAGATTGATTGGGGACTTAGGGCAAAACCAAATAATATAGGTCTAAAGAAAAAAAGAAAGAAAGGGAGGGAGAAAGACAGGAAGTGGGGAAGGGTTAGTGGGTCTCTGACTCACTTGTCCTCTCTTTGGCTTTTTACCTTATTGATCTGTCTTTTTTAACTTTGATGTAATATTTTTTAACTTTAGCCTATTATATTTTATTTTATTGTATTTAAAAATAAATGAATGTAAACCTAGCCACTAGGGTAAAAGTTAACAAAAGAAAATGTGTACCTGCTGAGAGAGGGAAAACCAGTTTTCTCCAATAGAATGACAGTAGGTATATCAGTCATAGGTATACCAGTCAGTCATGTCAGGGCGTATCTTATGTGTAGAAGTTTTTAACTAACAAATAGTAGACTCCACAGCTTTCCAGATTTTGGCTGTTTTGTTGTTGTTTTTTATTATTATTACTATTATTATTTAGAAATAGCTTAAAGTTGGGTGAGTAAGAAGGAGAAAAGAACCTGGACAAATTTGATGGAATAGAAGAATATGATTGTTTAAATATACTTAAATTTAAAAGTTATTTTAAATAGCTAAAAGTATATTTTAAAAAGATTCCAAAGAACTGGAAGTTGACATCAGTTTGGTGACTCTATCGACATACTGATGTTGTTCATATATCCAAAGAAAAGTGCCTCTATTGATAAATTATTAAGTATATACATAAACAAAGACACTTTAATGTCTGTATTGATATATTGATGTTGGATATTTATCCTAAGAAAGATACTGTGTTATATTGATGTTTATATACCCAAATAAAAGACACTGTATTAGTACCTGTGTTAACTATTTTGATGTTACACATGAGTTCCCAAAAAAGACACAGTTAGTGCCTGTGTTGATATATTGAGGTTATATATGCATCAGAAGAGACCTTTGAACACAAAGCATAAAGGAGAATTTAACAAAGAAGTGATTAATTTTTTTTTTGTTTTTTTTGAGACAGGGTTTCCCTGTAGTTTCTAGAGCCTGTCCTGGAACTAGCTCTTGTAGACCAGGCTGGCCTCGAACTCAGAGATCCGCCTGCCTCTGCCTCGCGAGTGCTGGGATTAAAGCATGCGCCACCACCGCCTGGCAGAAGTGATTAAATTTTGACTCATTGAAGTTCATGGAGAACATTGCATTTGGGGTGTTGTTCCTAGACAGAGTTTCTCTGTAGCTTTGAAGCCTGTCCTGGAACTAGCTCTTGTAGATCAGGCTGGCCTCGAACTAACAGAGATCCACCTGCCTGACTCCCTAGTGCTGCAATTAACGGCTTGTGCCACTACTGCTTGGCAAACATTGCATATTTTGTAAATTTGAGACTCCTACCGGAAAGCTTGCAACAAAAATTGAAATGTTTGTCCTTTACCTTCTAGTGTTCCTTAAGGAAGATATATTTTCATATATTTTAATATTTTTACTTAAAAAAATTTATAATGTGTGGTACTCTTGGAAATGGTCAGTGGTCATATTTTAAACTAATTAAGCCTTTTAAGATGGCACCATAGCAAGGACTGCTCCCTTACCAGCCTGAGTTCTACCTCTGAGAACTAATAGTGGGAGGAGAGAACTGACTAGTGAAACTGTTTCCTGAAATTCACATGTATGCCCTCACTGACAAACACGTATCATATACACACACAAATAGTAAAAACAATATTATAATAATAAATTTTCAAAACAGTTAAATTTTTCACACATATTTAACCAACATTCTTTTCACAGTATCTGTAAAAATTATAGCATTTAAAGTAAGAACTAGATGCAAGGTTTTGCTTCCATCAATATTGGTTGTATTAAAGTATTTTTCACTGCCAGGGCCACTGGAAGGATCCTTATCTTCATCACCAATTAAACTAGCACAGTGGAATTGGTGTGTGTCTTTTTTTCAGAAAGCTAAGGGAAAATAAGACATGAGAAGACTTGTCCACAAGTTAAATAATAAGCCCTAGGATCTGCTAATTGTATTTAAAATACAACTATGTATTTTCTCAGATGACCTTTAAGGCAGCAATGTTATTATTGTGTTGGGTTAAGTGAGAATTCAGTCACCTAGTATCAGAGAAATTGGGAGAATGGTTATTTCCTTGTAGTGTTTAGCAGCTGATCCTATTACTGGTAATAGAGATTTTTGTAGTTGGGCAAACTTCTTTAAATTCTGCATATTTAACTCCTTCTCTGTAACAAGAAGAGAGCATTGGTAGCTTATTTACAATTTTGTTATTGAAGGTGAAGTTACATAATGTTTACAGAGAACTTAGCACACTGCTTGTCGTTTATAACTCACAAACATGAGCTTTATTAATACTGTAAGTCTGCCATGCATTATTGTTTCTCTTTGCATCTTTAATGTACTGGATTTTTTTTTTGTTGTTGTTGCTCTTTCTGTTGCTTATTTCCCTTAAGGGTAAGTTCTTTTCACATTAGTGCAATTCAGTACCAGTACAAGTTCATGAGTATAGAAATGACAAGGATGGCTTCTACCCTATGACTGATTAATGTGAGTCTCTAGAGGTGTCTCTGCATTATCAGACAGCATACATTGACCTGGATTCCCCAGGCTCCTGATTAATGCATAGTCCTCTGCCAATTGTTCTTATTTGGCTCATGTTCAAGATAAACATTTTTTATTTATTAATTCAAAGGGCTTCTTGAGCTATTTGCTGATAAATATTTTTCTGGATTTAGATGTCTCAATTCATGATTTTAAAACAAAATTACCCTCAAATACTTACCTCATATATTTGCTTTTAAATTTTTAAGTGTTTCCTTTATTAATTACTTTTCATCTGTATATATAGTTATTGATAGAAAAGATAGTGATATTTATTCTACCTAGTGGTAAGTTCTGCATCTTTATTTTTAATTTTCTTCATATTTACAGTGAAAAGTCAATGGTTTCTTCTTTTGGGCTGATAACATTTGTCTTATGTGTTTTACTATTATACCAATTAGACACCATGACAAAAAAGCAAGTTGGTGTTTTGGGAACTCCTTTACCCAATAGCCTTGAAGATACTGGGCCACTTTGGGCATGGTCTCATGTACTATAAAAGCAAATGAAAAGCATGTGTGGCTCTCTTTGATGCTGGATTCGATTCCAGTTCTCAATACACTCAGAGAACTGTGGATCACTACCCTTACTGTGAGTTTATCCCCAAATATATAAACCTTTGTTATACTCAATTCTTTGGTATGACAAAGGTTGGGAGGAAAGGGTTTACAGTTTATTCAACTTCCATTTCCACATTGTAGTTCATCATCAAAGGAAGTCAGGACAGAAATACAGAGAACACTTTGAGGAGTATAGACCTGCGTCGGAGGAGTGGACTAAGCTTGCAAAGTCCAGTCGAAGAGTGGGAGGAGTGAAAATATGAGTAAAGAGGTCAAGACCATGGTGGGTACACCCACTGAAACAGTTTACTTGAGCTAATGGGAGCTCATCAACTTCAGCTGGACAGGGAAGAAACAAGCGTAGGTCCAAACTAGGCTTTCTGAATGTGGATGATAGTTGCATGGCTGGAGCAGATTGTTAGGCCACTTGTAATGGCACTAAGATTTATTCCTACTGCTTGTACATGCTTTTTGAAACCCATTCTTTTGAGATGGATACCTTTCTTAGCCTAGACATAGTAGGGAGGGCCTTGGATCTTCCCCAAGCCACTGTGCCTTACCCTCTCCATGGAGAGGATGAGGGGTGGCGGAACAACTGGAGGAGAGGAGGAAGTGGGAACTTGGATTGATATGTATAATGAAAAAAGCTAGTTTGTTGTCTTTTTTTAACAAAATAAAAATAAAATAATGAAAAAAAAACAAATATAAACTTGAGCTGGGACTGATGCAATGGCTTTGTACGAGTACTACTTACTGACTTGCTTGTCAAAGCTTGCTCAGCCTGCTTTTATAGAAGCCAAGACCACTTGGAAAGGGATGACAGCACCCACAATGGGCTGGGCCCTCCTCTGCTAACCACTAATTAAGAAAATGTCATATAGACTTGCTTACAGCCTGATCTTACGGAAGAAATTTTTAATTGGGATTCCTTTCTCTTTTCAGGTGACTTTAGCTTGTGTCAAGTTGAGAGAACTGTGCAGCTCAACAGTCTTAAACATATATCTTCCTGTCACATGTGAGTTTTCTCACAATTTCTTACCTTCCAAGGTTTTTCTTTATGTGGGGGATGACTAGCTATTCTTCCTCTAGTGATTTAGGCGTCTTACCTTGATCGACTGATTTTATAATTAAGATGATATTTACATCTAGTATATAGGCCTGACGGATTCTTGAATTTAATTACTTGTGAATCCCTTTTCCATGTATAAAACTCAGGTAGAATATTGCAATTCATATCAAATCTACGCTTGTGCTCTAGTGCTAAACTGAACTGGGACTCTACTTATTTTCATTGTTTTCTTTTTCAAAAGTAGATATTTGAAACTTGAATACAAGTTGAAGAAGACAGCATTTCTTGTTAAGGGATGTCACATTGCAGTTTGCATGCAGATCCTTGGACCACCCCAGCCCATATCATCTAGGCCTGTCACTTCTAGAAGCCACTGCCTTCCAAGGCAATCTCAACTCTTAGGAAGTCTTCTCCACTGTATTCATTTTCCTCCTTGTTCTACTGTTATATCCTGGAGACTCAATCAATCTTCCCACTTAATACTATATAAGAGATAAGAAAATCAACACACTTTAAACTGCACATATATTAAAAATAATCTCTGGTAGTTTTTCATTTGAATAGAAGCATTTGTTTTTGTTTACCTTATGATACTACACATATTCAGAACCACTGACATCGACTTCCTAACAAAAACCCTTCCATTTACAGCTGTCTCTTTAAAAATCACAAGTTTCAGTACTAAGTTATATTTGCCTTTGTATATTGACATTTTCCTGTACTGGGGTAAATGCCACATATTTCAATGGACTTTATAACTGGATTCACATCTCTATCCTAATACTTTTTAAAAATTTTGTGTTGAGTATTTTTGGTTTTTTTGCTTGTTTTGTTTTACATTTTGTTATTCTCTATGTTCTTTTACTAGCTCTCATACCCATTGCTTCTCCAAGTCTCTCCATTTTTTTTCTTGACTCTATTAGCTCACCTAACACACACACATCCTGGACCTCGTTTTTGTCTTCTTATCTTTTTTCTTTTAGATTAACTAATTTTATGTGTATGCCTTTTCCTCATGGGTCTTAGCTTAAATGTAACTGTCTCAAATATGTGTTTTTAAAATGTCTAGCTTCTCTGTCTTATTTTATTTTACTCCATAGTAGTTGGCACTAACTTGAATTCATTGTCTGTTTACGGAGCCTAATATATGATCCACGAGGGTTGCTGATGCTCATTGCTATATTCCATAATTAAGCAGGGTCCACACAGATTAACAGGCAATTTGTGAAAAGAGACTAAATTATATATATTATATATAAGTTAAGAATTCTTTGAAGGAAAATAATAAATCACTACAATCATATAAAAACAAATGAAAGAGAACGTTACTATAGTTGAGGAGTCCTATTTGATTCAAATATTTTATTTCAAGACAGTCTCTACTTAACATGTTATTGCTTGTTTGTAGTCAATGCAAACACTAACGACTCTTTTTTTGACAAATGTATGCTACTTTTCTATTCACCCAGAAATGGCATACTTATAAGTAAGTGGAATTAACACCTATCTTTTCAAATTACATTCTCTTAACTCCCTGCACATATTATATACTTACCAGAAACCTTCCCTGTATCTTTTTGGATAAACAGAATCCAATACTGTATTTTGCACTGATTCATACAATTCATTTTTTCTCTTCTCTACATTCCCATTTTCATCTGACTAATGGTATTAGACCAAGAAGAGCTTTAGTGGTTGAATATCAGGTTCCTAAAATCTCACTCATTGAAGTCTGTGAATATTACTTATTTGGAAAAAAATGTCAGTGAAGATATAACAAATGAGGTGATATGATAGGACCTAAACACAAAGAAAGGTGAATATAGAAGGTAGACAATGCACAGAAGACAGCAATGGAGGGGGAAGCCCCAGAGTTAGCATTAATCAAGGATGCCAAGAACCACGAGAAGCTGGCTCTGAAGGAGTGCAACTCTGATGATTTGGGACTTCTAGTCCCACAACAGCAGATTGAATTTTTGTGGTTTTTATGACTTTAAAAAAATTTACCTCTTATGGCAGTGGCCGGAAACTAATACAAAGTCTTAATAGTAAATATTTTCAGTTTTATTAATTACAAATCTCTACAGCAACTGTTTTTCTGTGTTATAGAGAGAAAACAATGGGACATCATATAACAATGATCTATAAAACTGTTTCACAAGATACTTAAATATTCTATGGGAAATATTTTATTCTTCTTGGGATATGTTTTGAAGCTAGAAAAATGTAAAACCTGTGCTGGGTCCATGGGGTCATGAAAAAATAGACAGTATGGCAGGTTTGGCCTGTAAGTTATAAGTTCTATTTCCTGTTCTAAGGAATAACAAGCAACAGACCATCAAGGTGTACAGTATTAATCTTTTAGTTCATATTCACACTGACTATCCATTTATGAGTCAGTTTCAGTCATTGATATGCATGCCTCACATATTCACACACTAGCTGTATCCATATGTATTCACTGTATCCATATGTATCCATATGTATGTATCCATATGTATGTATGTATGCATGTATGTATGTATGTATCCATATGTATGTATGTATGTTTGTATCCATATGTATCCACTGTATCCATATGTGGATACAGTGAAAAGTCCTGCTGTTATTTGATCATAAAGACCAATGTTCATTGAGCTGGGGGTCTACGTCCTAGTTCCTATCAACTTATAGAAAACTGCTACTATGTCCCCCTTAATGTCTAGAAATTAGTTTCCTAGGTCTTATATCTACAATAAAAGCAAGATACCCTATCTCAGATTCCCCCATTGTCAAGTTGATAGCTCCCTTTCCTTTGATAATCTGTTTCTGGGTACGTGTGTACATACAACTGTATATAAATTCAACCTTCATACTTTGTTTTTGTTCTTTGTATGTATATAGTTTCAAGACAGATATTTTTGGAGGCAGCATGATTAATAAAACCCAGAGACAGACGTCGGGTTCAACATGTAGGTCAGAAAATCAAAACAGCCAGCCACTGGCCCTTACCTCCTCCTCAGTCTGAAATGGTAATCTTGCCTCCGGGAATCTCAGAATAAGACTGTGTCTGAGAGCTGTCTCCTCCTGTATTATATTCCTCTCTAGGGCTAGGATTAAAGGCGTGCACCACTACTGCTCGGTTTCTAGGGCAAACAACTGTGGCTACTGAGATTAAAGTTGTGTGTAACCACAGCAACCACAGCCTGGTCCAACAAGTGGGGCTGTTTTCCTCTCTGATCTTCAGGCAAGCTTTTTTTTTTATTAAAATGAAAATGAACTATAACTACAATTGGAGAACCAATAATGTGGTTCATCCTTAGAAGAGGATAATTGCTCTTCTCCCAGAAATTGACAGTTGCCTGTTGTTCTTTTCGTACATGTGGGACCCAGAAAACATTCTTTCTTCCACATTTAGTATGTATTTTTATAGTCTTATTTATACAGCCATTTCTAGGAAAGATTGTTCTCCAGAAGACTTTCTGGTACTCTAGCTCTCACAATGTTTCTGCTTTCTTCTTTTTAGATGTTCCCTGGGCCACAGATGCAAGAATTATAATTTAGATGTAACCCCTGGGCATATTTCCCCACAGTCTGTTTATGAGGGGTGGTATTATCTATGTGTAAAACTGTTTCTCAAAGTCATCTTGGTATTTTGATTCCAAGACGATAAGATTAAGAAATTAGTGAGAAATTATGCTGCTTTAACAAAGTGGTAGTAATAAATTCTTTTTTAAGGTCTATGACTCTATTAGCCCTGGGAAGCTGGCTAGGTTTTCAGTACCAGTTATGATTTCCTCCTTTTCAGTGGGTCTGAAGTCTAATTAGTATGCTATAGGTTGCCACTGACATGTGAATGAAACTCCTTATACCTTTATGGAAATCTTGCCCTGCAGATACTTGCTGTGGTTTTAGTTGTTACAGTTAGGAAGAACTGTTTATTTGATTCCCTCCTTCAGAAGCTTGCACAGTACTTTTTGGAACCATGGAAGCTAACTACAGAAAAGAAGATTCCAACTCTGATCAAGGTTGAATCATCTCCCCTATGTGTATGGAGTTTTCAGCTATATGGACTCATCCTCAAGCCCTGAGAGTCAACCAAGAAACTAAGGGCAACATGGTAATAAATCTACTATATTAAACAAATGTACTTTGACTGGATCATATAGTATATTTATTATGTACTCCTTGGCATGTACCAAAAGGACTTACATTTCTAATCCACAGCTATTTGTTCAGCCATGTTCATAGGTTCATCATGTATAATATCAAGGAAATGGAAACAACTTACATGTCCTTCAACAGAGGAATAGTTAATAAAAATGTTGTAGATATGCACAATGAAATACTATTCCACTGTAAGATAAATGACATCCTGATTCTTTTCAGGTAATTAATAGACATAAAAATGTCTATATTGAGTTGGATAACCATAGCAAAAAACAAACATATTGCAAATTCTCTCTGATCTCAGATTCCTAGCCACCAAGACTTCATTGTGAGTATAACTACACAACCCAGGAATGTATAAAGAAATCATAGTTGTTGGGAGACACTTAGAAAAGAAATAGATGCAGGTTATATGAAGTGGTAAAGGATGAGGTCTCAAAAAGGGAGTAGAAAGAAGAGGGAATACAGAAAAAGAAGGAGACAAAAGATAACACCAGTGATATTTAATAAAGCCTCAACTAATTATATAATTTATTGATCACACACATGCATACACACACAAGTTAAAAAATGTTAGGTCAAAATTTGAACAGTTGATCAAATAATAAATATAAACAAGTGAAAATTACAACATTATCAAAACTTTAAAGTCACAAATGGCATAAAGAAAGGTACCGTTTTATTACAAAAAGAAAGAAAATACCAAATGAAGGTGCAAACAAAGTGAAATTGATTCGTTCATTCGGCTCCCTAAACAATGTAGATGATTGAAGAATAGATATTTTTTCATCTCTAAAAGTCTTGAACTCACAGCTCAAGCTTATAACTTTAGGGAGGGACTGATTTTAGTTTCTAGGAGTGTGAGTTTTGCTTTATTGTTGTTGTTGTTAAAATTGGTCGATTCCCATATCAAAGAGGCATGAGAATTTATGTGAAAGAATGTCATTTATTGTTAAAATTTGTCAATTCCCATTTCAAAGAGGCATGAGAATTTATGTGAAAGAGTGTCATGTATTGCTTTGGAATAAGTCAAACATTTAAAACCCAGTACTTAGTATTATTTTTCTATTGGTACATTGTGCTCACCTAGAACTGATAATGCTGCTGAAGTTTCTTCCTTACTGTTGTTCACATGGCTAACCAACAAAGGGGAAAGTGTCAATGATTTTCCACAACATCCACTTCTAGGTTAATCATTAAAGAATGAATATGCTTGTGCACCCATGTGTTTAAACGTGTTTAAAAATGAAAAAATAAAACTATCATCTAACCATGAGAATGAAAAAACATAAGTTATGACTATCATAATTAAGTAAAAATTACAATGTTATCAAAACTTTAAAGTCATGACTTGCAAAAAGAATGGTACATTTTCATTAACAAACAAAAGAAAATACCAATGAAACTGAAAATATAAACATGACCATGCTTATTAGAAAGGCTGAATAAATTGTTAACCTAAAATAGAAGTGTTATGTACATTAACTGTGAATTCATTAAAACATTTAAGTGGGCATTACACCAGCTCTCTATAATGGTTCTAAAAATTTATCAGCAGAAAGGATGCTTTCTCACACATTCTGCAAGAAATGCATTTTCCTAATTTTGAAAGAGGATAATCTATACCATTGTGGTATCTATAGATTGACATCTGTTGTGACTATAAACACAACAATTCTCAACAAAATGCTATTATGTGAACTCCAAGAGTGTATGAACGAATCACTTTTTTAATTGTACCAGATTGGTTTCAGATTTGTAATACTGGCTTAACACCTAAAAATTAATTTGAGTTAAACTTACTGACAAATGAAAAAGGATCATTGGATGATTGTATCATTATTGTAGAATAGAATGAGGCAAAATTTTTAATAATTTGAGATCAAACCTCAGCAAGTTAAGAAAAGGTGGCTGTTTTCTCAGTGTGAAAAAGAAAACATATATGGTGGTGCATGCCTTTAATCTCAGCTTTTGTGAGCAGAGGCAGAAAAATCCCTATGCATCTGAAGCCAGCCTGGTCTGCAAAAAATGTTTCAGGATAGCCAAGGCTACACAGGAACCATTGTTTCAGAAAACAAAAGCACAACAACAACCAAAAAGAACCCATGAAAAATTCTATAGTTGACATCATCTTCAGAGGTGAAAACAAACAAACAAAACAAAAACAGATTGAGAAAGACCCTGTCACTTCTGTTCAACATCATTCTTGAAATCCTAGTAAAGACAGCACAATAAATATACATATTTGAAAGAAAAAATTTACTGTCCACATATAGTAACATCAACTGTACAGAAAGTCTTCTAAAATTAGCAATAATAACTTCTGGATGTAATTTTATAATGCCTGGTTGATATTCCAAAGATGATTGTTTCTCTACATTCTAGAAACAATAACTAGTGTCTAAGTTTTAAAACACTTTTTTAATTCATTAGCTTTCTATCTTAAATGAGAAAAGGGCTATGGCAGAAAAAAACTTTAGGCATAAACCCATTTAATCCTAGTCAAGATCTGTGTCAAGAAAATCACAAACATCTAGGTAAATAAAATTAAGCAATTGGAAATAAAACCTGTATTCACTGTTGGAACTCTCAATATTATCTAGATGCCAGTCTTTACAAGTTTGAGTCATGGATATAAAATTTTTCCACCTTGTCCAAAAGTTTGTTAAGATACAGAAAGTTCTTAAGAAAGGAATCTTGCTAGGATTTCTATTGCTCTAAGAAAACACCATAAGAACACCATCTGGGGCGGAAAAGATCTATTTCTTCTTACAACTCTAAGATTATACACTGAGGGATAAGCAGAAACTGAAGGAGAAGCTATGGAAGAATGCTGCTTACTGGGTTCCTCCTCCTGGCTTGCTCTCTGATCATTTGCAGAGGGTTGGCATCAACAACTCTGATCTGGGTAAAGCTAGCTAGCATCAATCACCAATCAAGAAAATGACCCATGCATTGCCAGTAGGACAATTTTTTAATGTGTTGTTTCTCTACTTCAATAACACTGACTGTTCCGTATTGTCAGAAATGTAACATGGACAGCAGGTGAATCGTTCCATTCTTCAGGGAATTTCATTAACAAATAAAGCAGCTCAAAGGCTTTTGGAATTCCCTACAAGCGACAGGTACATTTTATTTTCTTCCTAAGCATATATAAGCAATATGGACTGATGAGAAATACTTTTAGACAAGATAAACTGCCTAAAAGTGGTTCAGATAACCTGAGCTGCCAGAAAGAAGCTATTTCTAACACCTTGTGCTTCCTGTAGGCTTACTATTCCTCTACCGTAATCAAGGTAGTCTGCCTTGGAACAACTGTTTAACAAATAGATTAGCATAACAAAATAGTTAACTCAGAGTTAATCATGGAAATAATCCAACCGGTCTGTCAAGAAATCAAAGTACAGAGTCATTTCAGAAAATTATTTATAGAATATAAATATAGGTATGTATTGATATTTATAGATATAAATATAGAATGTAAACATAGATATTTATACAGTATAAATATAGATATTTAAGATCTACATGAAAAATAAGTTCCACAAAGTTTACATAAAATGCAATGTTATATAATTTTAAAAAGTAACAGAATGCAAAATGTTGAGAATGACTGGTAAATTTGACCTTATTAAAGTTAAAATCTTGTCAAAGTTCACAGTAATACAAAGGGATGATCTTATTTATTATCACTTGCAAGCCAAAGGCAGGAGAATTGTGAGGTCCCAGCCAATTAATCTACATTGTGAGTTTGCGGCTTGCCTTGACTGCACAGCAAGATGCTTTTCCAAAAGGAAATGAAAAAAAAAAAAAAAAAAAAAAAAAAAAAAAACATAATCTAAAAAATATAAATCAAAGAATAAAATAAAATCAAAGACTAGCAAATAATACAAAGAAATCTTAAAACTAATGAATAATGCCTGGAGAGGTACATGGCATGTGGACTGGTCCTGGTTAGTGTTTTGTCATCTTGCCACAGGCTACAGCAATCTCAAAAGAGAAGTCTCAACTAAGAAAATGCCTGCACTTGATTGCCTAAAGGCAAGCCAGTTGATCATTTCTTGAAAAATTGTTGATGTTGGAGGGTCACACACAGCATTGGTGTTGCCACCTCTCTGCAGATTGTCCCGAATATCATCAAAATGCAGCATAAACAAGCTTTTGGTAGCAAGCTAGCCAATATAATTCCTTCATTGCTTCTGCTCTAGTTTTTGGCCTCAAGTTGCTGTGCTGAGTTGTTGCACTGATACCGTCTCAGAGATGGACTCTTAAGTGTGAGGTGAATAAACCCTTTCCTGCCCAATTTAACTTTGGTCAGACTGTGCTATCACAGCAATAACAAAGTAACCAAGACAGAAATAACGCCAGGCTTGTGAAACATTATGTTGGCAACGCTGATTACATTTGGTAGAAGACTGTGAAAGGTTTTTGGCGCTTTAGCTAGAAAAGCCAATGAGTGTTCAGAGAATAATGAGCTAGAGGGTTGGAAGATAATGTTGAGAGCTTTCTTGAATCCTAGCTTGTGATGTTTTAAACAGAATTTGGGGGAGTCATTTAAAGACGCTATGAGGGCCCACTGATATTTTGAGTTTACAATGAGTGGTCATTTGTTAATGAATAATCTGTAAATCAGTTGTTATTAATGAGAGAGGGGAAGCACTAAATGGAAACTTTTTTTTCTGTGACCATTAATACTTTTCAGGTGGGACTGAAGAAAGAGATGTAAGTAAGAAGAGACCAGAAATACTGAGGCAAAAACTTCTGAGAAGGGCTTATTCAAGGTCAGCACACAGAATCTGTGGTCCAGGGGGAGTCAAAGATGGCATAACTGTGCTTGGAGCTGAAATTGATAATGTGTGTTCATTTTTCAGATGGTTTTGAAGGCATGGGGGAGGTGACAGAAAGCAGCAGAAGCTTGGGACTGTGCAAGGCCAAGAGAGGTTAGTGGGGAAGGCACAAACTAGTTACAAAGAATAGCCCAGAATAGGGACATGCAAGCACCTGAGACAGCCACCAAAGATAGCAACAGTTGTGCAGGGGAGTTGGTCCTCTACCAAGGAGATGCTCTATGTTTTCTGTGGATGTCAAAGCCAGAGAGATGTGACTGCTTCAGTAATTAGGAATAGAGTAGATAAATCCTAGAGGCCACACACTGAGATTTACACTGTTATACTTGAGTTTAACTTATATTTAAATAAAACTGTGCCATGGTTCTTTCTTAAAATAGGAAAATGCAAAATAAGGAAATGCAAATCAAAACAACTTTGAGATACTATCTTACACCTGTCAGATTGGCTAAAATCAAAAACACCAATGATAACCTTTGCTGGAGAGGTTGTGGGGTAAGGGGTACACTCATCCATTGCTGGTGGGAATGCACATTTGTGCAATGACTTTGGAAAGCAGTGTGGCGGTTTCTCAGGAAATTCGGGATCAATCTACCCCAGGACCCAGTAATTCCACTCTTGGGAATTTACCCAAGAGATGCCCAATCATACTACAAAAGCATTTGCTCAACTATGTTCATAGCAGCATTATTTGTAATAGCCAGATCCTGGAAACAACCTAGATGCCCTTCAGTGGAAGAATGGATGAAAAAACTGTGGAATATATACATGTTAGAATACTACTCAGCAATCAAAAACAATGACATCTTGAATTTTGCAGGCAAATGGATGGAAATAGAAAACACTATTCTGAGTGAGGTAACCCAGACCCAAAAAGATGAACATGGGATGTACTCACTCATAATCGGTTTCTAGCCATAATTAAAGGACATCGAGCCTATAATTCGGGATCCTTGAGAAGATAATAAGAAGGTGAACCCAAAGAAAAACATATAGTAATCCTCCTGGATATTGGAAGTAGACACGATCGCCGGGCAAAAATTGGGAACTTGAGGGTGGGGCGAGACGGGGCCAAGGGAAGATGAAGAGAGAAAAGCGTGAAGGGGAGAATGGGGGGAGCTCAGAGGAATGGGATGCTTGGGATACAGGAAGGGTGGATATGAGAGCAGGGAAGCATATATCTTAATTAAGGAGCCATCTGAGTGTTGTCAAGAGACTTGACTCTAGAGGGGTTCCCGGGTTTCCAGGGAGACGCCCCCAGCTAGTTCCTTGGGCAGCTGAGGAGAGGGAGCCTGAAAAGGCCAGTTCCTATAGCCATACTGATGAATTTCTTGTAAATCTCCATAGAACCTCCACCTGGCGATAGATGAAGAAAATGACTGACCCCACATTGGAGCACCGGACTGAGCTCCCAAGGTCCTGATGAGGAGCAGAAGGAGGGAGAACATGAGAAAGAAAGTCAGGAACGTGAGGGGTGTGTTCACCCATGGAGACAGTGGGACAGAACTAATGGGAGATCACCAACTCCAGTTGGAATGGGACTGATGGAACATGAGACCAAACCGGACTCTCTGAATGTGGCTGACAGTGGAGGCTAACTGAGAAGCCAAGGACAAAGGCGCTGGGCTTTGATTCTTCTGCATGGATGGGCTCTGTGGGAGACTTCTCAGCTTGGTTGATCACCTTCCTGGACCTGGGGGGAGTTGGGAGGACCTTGGTCTTAACATAGAGTAGGGAACCCCGATGGCTCCTTAGCCTTGAGAGGGAGGGAGGGGGGTATGGGAGGGGGGAGGGGAGGGAAGGGGAAGGAGGAGGGGAGGAGATGGAAATTTTTAAATATAAAAAAAATCATATTAAAACATTAAGAAAATATTTAATTTGCAGTATTAACTTTTACTGGAACTTATAGTTCAAATACTTTGGGTATGTTAGAGACTGACTAACTTAGAGATACCATACATATTCTAGAGAAATTTTGAACTTTGATACAGTCTTTCAGTATTTTAAAAGGAGTGCATTTGCATAGGTTTTTAAGAGGCACTTAGCATTTTAAGAAGCCGCCCTAGTCAAAGAAGACTTACAAATACACTATAAGACAGATTCAGACATAAAAGAACTCTTAACGAGTCACAGAATATTTACAAAATGTACATAGGCTTGGGAGAGAGAAGACAGTAAATGTAATATAAAAGAGTACAGATAGCCATAGATTAAAGGAGTAAAAGTAATATAGTAAGAAAGATAAGCCACATAAAGAAGGAATATACACAGAGTCTGGAGTATGTATATTGTTATATTATCTTCATGTATTTTGACTGTGAATGAGCTAAGTACAGAGAGCTATTTCATTGTACAGACTGTTAAATTAAACTAGCATATTTACTCTAAAGATATCTTGACTTCAAATTTTGGGTCTAAGGATTTGTTGCTTTGAAAGAGATTCTTCTTTTGTTTTCACAAAAAAATGAGAACTTGTGGATTGCTTTTAGACTAATATGGTTTGATGGTTGAATATCCCCCAAAAGATTTCTGTGAACATCCCCAAAATTACTTTGCCCAACAAAAAGCAGGAAGCAGTTTGGAGAGAACTATGCCCATATTCCCAAATATTGTCTATAAAAGTTTGTTTACATTAAAAGGGGGATATGCTATAGATATTTGCATTGGTGTGGATCTTTGTTTATTGATACAAATTTAAGGTTAATTTTGTAATACTGTGCGTATATTTTTCTGATCTTGATCAAGGTATTGTGTTTGTACAGCTCATTAAAAAAGTAATGTATAATTAAGATATATAGGTTAATACATAATCATCTATAATAGTCAAGCTTGTTGTCATGTTAGTTGGGTTTTCTTGACATACAGAAATATATTTCAGATGGATAGGGATTCTTCAAATCTTTCAAGACTACATAATATGGCACTTAAAATGTTTAAGAACTAAGGACTTTTCATGACAATTAGACACATCTGCTCCTGGCAGAACCAGAAAGATGGGAACTGAAGAGACTCCAAACAGAGTTTGCTAGCCATTTGGTCAAAAAAACTGTTCTTGCCTGAACTGCCCGATGCTATGTTGTATGAACTGGATATGCAGGATCCACAGAGAAATGACTGCTGAACTTAGTTAAAGGTGAGACAATCCTTTGGGGTTCATGTTTCATTAAAGAGTCTGCCAGACATTCTGCAGGGCACAGAAGAAAGTTAATAAGAAGTTTAAACTAATAGCCCAAATAGTGTTGAAATTTATATAGTTTTATTGTGATTATTTTGTGTCTGGGTGGCTTGGAAGCAAAGGAGTAGTCTCCAACTACATTTAGTGGTGTGATAATATTAATTAATTTGTTAAAGCAAATGTGCTGTACTGATATGCACTAATTATTATTACTGATGATATTAATACCCAATAAAATAACAAAAAATAACAGAGGGGCCATAAAGACAGTCTATATTATTTGGAGAGAACTACTGTAAAATTGTCTGTTGATTTAAAAAAACATAGAAATAATACTAGAAGATATTGTGCTCCATTAATCTTCCCCAAAATTAAAATATTCTAGTATCAAGCCTTATGAAAACACATCTTTATCATGACTTTAAATTGCTATTCCTAATTGGGGTTCCCTCATCAGAAGAGCAGTATGGAAATGGGAAGTTAGTAATTCTGTCAGTAGAGCAGGTAAGATATCTGGCAAAAGAATACAACCCTCTATTACATCTATCTACATCACTACAGCACATTTGCTTTAACAAATTAATTTTTTAAATTTCTGATGGCTCTGTGGATTTAAAAAAAATGAAAATATTTAAAATCTACTTTCAAGTCTATTTTAGACTGAAATTAAAATTGTTGGTAGTTTGATTGTTAAAGACCAAACTAAAGCCTTTCTGTAGACATAAAGTAAATGACTATATTGTCTCCCTTAGTTGGGAAGACACAAGAACTCTCATTATTGAAGATGTTGTGTGCATTCTTTTAATATCTCCATAAGGACATTCCTATCACTCTAACAAAACTTAATTTGAAGAGGAGTGTATAAGATTTGAGAGGGAGAGTTGAGATAGAGTTTCTCCTTGTAGCCTTGGTTGTCAAGGAACTCACTCTGTTGACAAGGCTGCCCTTGAACTCATAGAGATCCATTTGTCTCTGCCTCCTGAGTGCTGTGGTTAAAGATGTGCACCACCACCACCTGGCAATGTAAGTAAGAATTAAAGCAGGAGTTTCACATGTACATTTCTTCCCTCAAAATGCTTTTTACTTTCTTATCAAAGGATACCACTCTAGGATGCTCTTTTCTGAAAAATGATGATAATCTGGCAAAAGGCAAGCAGAGCACAGCTCATATTTTCCTTGTTTTCTCTATTTCACCTATAAGACAGCAGCTCAACCCACAGATTAGAGACTCTGCAAAAAGCTGTGAGTGACATAAATGACACAGATAGAAGTTTCCTTTTATTGCACTTGGAGTCTCGATCTGTTACACAGAAAAAAGCTGCATATTCTATTAGAGGTGGCTTCTGCGATACAGCTTTCGCATGTACTATGAAGTTCCTCAAATATCATCATTTTGAGCCCAAACGGCACAAGAGCTTAAATAAAACTGATTGAAGATTTGACCTTTTTGTAACTCATAACTTATATAACATGATCTGTTTAATGATGTACAAGATGAGAAGAAATAGCACTAGATAAAATACCATATAAACAGTTTTATAGAAATTGTATGCAGGAAGAATTGACATTTGACATCTTTATTCTTTAAATTCTGTAGTGATTTGGACCAATTAAAATTCTCCTAAGGGAATAATAAGATCTACTTTGAGAAATGATGTTTTTCTTATAGACTTGTGACAGTTATCCTTGACAGTCGACTTGACTCTATCTGGAACTAAACTCAAAAATGGAGAGAAGACATATAAAGGATTTTTGCTTAATTTGAGATAGGATGATTCACTTCTAATCTGGACTTTTGAGGTAGGTAGACATGACTTTAATCTGGATCATTTATGGTAAGAAAGGGCATGCCTTTATTCTGAATCTTCATATGGAAAGTCCCATGCATTTTATTCCAAGGTTAAACAACAGGAGTCTTATTGAGTTATCTCTTCTTCTGGAGGCCAACATGAGGACATGTAAGAAGTTATTTGCCTGCTTTCTTTCTCCTTGTTAGCAAGTTCAATCCTTTATGGCTTTTGGAGCCTACTTCTTCTGGATTCTAGCATATGCTGAAGACCAGTTGAAACATCCATCCTTGTGGCCTAAGCAACTACTAAATTCTTGGACATTTTATTCACAGTTAACCATTGAGTGCAACATGCAAGTCATTCTAATATATATGTACATATATATATATATAATATTCAGTATTGAAATATATATTTCAATATTTTCACATAAAATTAAAATATTTTTTTCCAGGAAGCAGTTTGAATCCTGTATTATTTACAGTAACCTAGAATAACAGAACCTAGAGAATGAACAGGATTCAAGCAACTTCTTGTGAAAAAAATTTATTGGCATTTTATATGAAAATAGTGAAGAACAGAGAGGTTAAATATCATGAAAAGAATTTTAGAAATTGAGGAAAATACTAAGTTTAGAAGTTGAAATCTTGTAATTTTTAAAATAAATTATCAAGAACTCTGATGGTTAATGGTCCTGTCTTTGTATTTTGCACCCAATTGATCTTATTCATTATTAGCACATTCCTTAACATTTATTCTTCTTATACCCAATTTTTTCTGTCTTATATTCATATATACTGAACTTAAACACTTATCAGTTGGATGTGAGAAGTTATAAAAGTCCATATTATAGGTATCCAATGAGAAATACAAATTTATGTATACAGGCCAAGGGAGAAGCAGCTGTCAGTCCAGCTACCATGCTCCACTATCATGCTTCAGGGTGATATGAGCAACCACAAGGCTTTCTTCTGCTCCAAATCCTCCTCTTGTATGAGATCTTGTCTGCACACAGAAGCCATGCCACAATGCCAGTACCCCAAAACTGTTGGAGGAATAAATTCCCACAACACTTACCCTTTTGTCTGAATAAGAAGGTTCCAAACCTATCCAAAACTATGTATAATAAGTACAACTATTAATTATTGTAAATGAAAAAGGCATAATTACATAAAAAACCAACCAACAAGAACAACATCAAGCAGGAAACACAAATGCATAAATGCATATTAAATGCCCAGACTATAGGTAACTGGCAAATTACAGAGATGATTCCAATAGCTGTTCTATCCTGAGGAGTGTAACACTTGTATTTAAAATGGCTTTGCTATGATGTGAGAGGATATTAACTGTTACTGTGTAGTCTTCAACACCATCAAAGACCTGAGCAGCAAAATATTATCTGAATAAGCCTGATGTTTAAGCAAGTGACTTCCAAAAGGTGCAAGAAATGACTGAAACAGCTGCCTACATGGAAAGTCACATAGTGTTTGAGCAAGGAACTTTGACTAGAATATCTGACAGACCATTATCAGAAGCAAGAATATTTGAAAGACTGTCCTATCTTGTCTTGACAAGATTCAACAATACTTTCTGCTATGGATAATGGTTTTATACCTTGTGAAGATTTATCCCTTGCATTGTTTTAATAAAATGCTGATTGGCCAGTAGTTAGGCAGGAATTATAAGTGTAGTGACCAGACAGGAAGTATAGATGGGTCAATGAGGACAGAAGAATGCTGGGAAGACAAAAGGGTCAGTCTGCAGTCATCACTCAGGTGTAGAAGATGCAAGATGAAAATGCTTCACTCATAAAAGGTACCAGGCCATGTGGCTAACACAGACAAGAATTATGGATTAAGATGTTAGATATAAGAGTTAATAAGAAGCCTGAGCTAATAGGCTAAACAGTTTATAAGTAATGTAAGCTTCTTTGGGACTGAAAGGCTGTGGGATGGGGTGGGACAGAAACCTGTCAACAACTTTTCCTTGTTTCCTGCTTATTCAGTTTGGATAGTAGGTATACTGTCAGGAGTTGAGACGTGCAAAGTTTATTGACCAAAGACCACCTATGCAAAGAAAAAAAAACTCCATATGGAGTGTTTTTGGGTTCCAGCATTGTCTTGGGAGGAGATTGGTGCTGACAGGAGCATCTGTGTCTCACATAAACAGAATTCTAAATTCCTGAAATATTCAAATGCCAAATTTTGTAGGTCTTTGAAGTGTTTGAAGATTATCTCTCTCTGTGCATCTAGAGAACCTAACTGATATAAGTGTGACAAATATGGGTAACTAGTAATCTGCATTTTTAATAACCTATGTTTCTTAAAGAATGAAACTTCATAATATTAAAGTAACAAATTATCTTGATCAGAGGCAAAATATGTAGTGTAATATAACAAAAATGCCATTAAATTGTATCAATATACAAATTATCAGTTTTTTGTTTGTTTTTCAAGACAGGGCTTCTCTGTAGCTTTGGAGCCTGTCCTGAAACTAGCTCTCATTGACCAGGAGGGTCTCGAACTCAGAGAGATACACTTGCCTCTGTCTCCTAAGTGCTCAGATTAAAGGCATGTGCCACTACTGCCCTGCTAAAAGAAATTTTTTTTTGTTTGTTTGCTTTTTGAGACAGGGTTTCTCTGTGGCTTTGGAGCCTGTCTTGAAACTAGCTCTTGTAGACCAGGCTGGCCTTGAACTCACAGAGATCCACCTTCCTCTGCCTCCCAAGTGCTGGGTTTAAAGGTGTGTGCCACCACCACTACCCTCAATATACAAATTATCTTAAGCAGATATAGAATCATATAAATATAAATATATACATACGTGTGTGTGTGTGCATGTGTGTGTGTGTGGTAACATAACATGAATATGTGGAATTAAATTTTGAGAGAGTTTCCATGAGGCAGGTTAGAGTTATTCAATTATGTGTTGTAGAATTGGACTGTGAAGCAAGATGACATTACTAGATGCTCACTATCACCATCAGCAAGCCATAAGTGAAGGTCTAACCCTCATACATGTTGTGGAAAGCCTTCAAATTTCTAAGCCATAGAGTCATCAAAAGACATAATAATAATAATAATAATAATAATAATAACAACAACAACAACAACATAGAAAATATCTACATAAAAGTGCCCAAATTGGCTTAGATGTGGCTTTTGTAGAATATTTTCTCATTATTTTACAGTGCCTTAGACAAGTTTTAAAATTAGTTCAGTAATGTTGGTGCCTTTAGTTATGACCCCTAGTAGACATAGCAATAACTATAATTTTGTATACTATTTTAACATTTTGATTTTCTAAGAAATAAGCAAATAACTAAAATAATATATACAAGATATTTTTAGTGTGAGGCACTTGTGAAATACAAGAGTAAAAAAATGAGGGCTTACTGTACTAGTTGAATTTTTTTTGTATGTGTGTCACAAACTAGATCAAAGAAGAATGAACTTCAGTTGAGGAAATACCTCCATGAAATCCAGCTTAATGGTACTTTCTAAATTAAGGATCAATAGGGGAGGATACAGCCCATGAAGGGTGATGACTTCCCTGGACTGGTGGTCCTGGGTTCTTTTGTTTGTTTGTTTGTTTGTTTTTATTTTTTTTCATGGTTTATTTTTTTATATTTAAAAATTTCCATCTCCTCCCCTCCTTCTCCCCCTTCCCTCCCCTCCCCTCCACCCATAAATCCCCTCCCCTCCACCCATACCTTCCCTCCCTCCCTCTCAAGGCCAAGGAGCCATCAGGGTTCCCTACTCTATGCTAAGACCAAGGTCCTCCCAACTCCCCCCAGGTCCAGGAAGGTGATCGACCAAGCTGAGAAGGCTCCCACAGAGCCCGTCCATGCAGAAGAATCAGAGCTCAGCGCCATTGTCCTTTGCTTCTCAGTCAGCCCCCACTGTTGGCCACATTCAGAGAGACGGGTTTGGTCGCATGATCCATCAGTCCCATTCCAACTGGAGTTGGTGATCTCCCATTAGTTCTGTCCCACTGTCTCCATGAGTGAACGCACCCCTCACGTTCCTGACTTTCTTTCTCATGTTCTCTCTCCTTCTGCTCCTCATCAGGACCTTGGGAGCTCAGTCCAGTGCTCCAATAACAAAGCAAACTTCCACAGTTACAAAAAAATATTAGTAACCACCTGTGTCTTATCGGGCCTGGGTTCTTAAAGAAAGCAAATTGAACAAGCCATGTGAAGCAAGCCAGAAAACAGCACGCCTTTATGACCTCTGGAAACCAGTTCCTCGCTCTAGTTCCTATGTGTTTGAGTTCCCGTTTTAATATCCTTCAGTAATGAACTTTTCTCCCCAACTTTCTTTTGGGTCATGGTCCTTTGTTGTATCAATGGAAACCATAACTAATTCACTTATGAATGTAATTGAAACCCTAATTGTTAAAGGAGAGAGTGAAGAAAGAAGAGATAGTGAGAGTTTCAGACTGTAGGACATTCTGAAAATCTTCAGTCATGATGATGAAAATCATGAAAAAGAACTTTTCTGTTATACCCTCACTTGACAGTAGCAAGCCAACACCATAACTTTAGGTTAAATATTCTCTAAATCAGAAGAAATACGAAAAATATTCTCATGATTATTTTCATATTCTACCCTTTCTTGACAGATAACTATATTATTGTCTTATTGTCTATGATTATATTAATTCAAGACTTTTTGTGTCTTTTTAATGTGTCTTTAAAATATTGTGTACATGTGTCATTAAATTTTCTTACTTATTGCTCTGTATGTGTTTTATATTTGCTGTCATGATAATATTTCTTATGTTTTACTTCCTAAATGTTACCTTCAGATTGGGATTTCTAACCAAATTAATGCCTCAATATCTCACATGCTAGAAGTTTCTTTTTCTCCTATTTACTATTGTTATTATTATTATGATTATTATTATTATTTTATTGTTTTTAGTTTGAAATAGCTTTGCATCAGTGTTCCCACTAGCTTCCCTCCCTCCAAATTCACTGAAGGGAATAAATCACTTCCCTGTCAGTAATCTTCAACTTTAATGTGAAATATTAAATATTCTTATTTTAAATCCTTTAAATATTGTTACTGATATCTGTGTGTATGTGTATGTATGAACAAATATAATCTATATAAATACAACAGGTAAATTTGTTTTTATTGATTCTTTTTGTATATAGATTCAAGGCTGCCCACTGGCATTGGATAACCTCTCCAACCCAGGGAAGCTGTGTAAGTTTCCAGTACAAGGCATACATTCCCTTCTCTTGTGTTGGCCTGGAGTTCAAGTAGGCAGCTATGGGTTGCCAAAGATCTGTGAGAACAGTTCTTTGTACCTCTATGCAAATCTTGCCACACTGGCAATTAATGTGGTTTGGAGATGTTGTTGGATTTCCTTCTTTGACTTATTGAGTAATAGTTTCTGGAACCATTGAAGTTAAAAGAGGCTTTCAGGTCAAATCCAGCTTAAGCCATCTGAGTCATTTGCCCTAAATGTGGGGTGTCTTTAGCAATACGGGTTCACTCTCAACCCCTGAAAGACAACCATGGGTTATATTTATAACCGGCATTTGGGGCGAAGTCTCTTGTACTACTGCCCTTACTTACATTTGGAGAAAGTTTCTTGTTCCTGGTAATGGGGTGTCTCTTTTCTGTCGATCTTATGGGAGCATTATCAGCCCAAGTAGCTTGAATTTCCTTCAGGTATATGTGTATGTGTGTGTGTGTGCATGTGCATGTGTGTGTATATAATTATATGCTGTATATAACTTAGAAAATATAAAATGTTGTCAACACTTGGGACTTTATCAGACAACCTTGTTATTTTTTTCTCTTTCATATCACATAAAATCACAGCATTTTATCCTATTTTATTTTATCTTATCTTATTTTCTATTACTAAGATAAAACATTATGACCAATACCACTGTGGGGAGGATATGGTTTACTTCAGCTTTTAGTCTCACACCTAAGGTTATCAGTGAGGGCAGTCAGGACAAGAACTCTATTAGGGAGGGAACATAGAGGGAATAATCCATGGACAAGGTTGCTTTCTTACAGAAACCAGGCCACAAGAACCAGGGCTGAAATGCCCAGAGTAAGCTGGGCCCTCGCACATTATTCATCAATCAAGAAAATATACTAGAGGCTTGCCCACTGGCCAATGTGAAGGGGACATTTTCTTCAACTGAGATTTCCTCTTCTAAAAGAACCCGCATTTATGTAAAGATGGCTTAAACCTAGACAGCAAAACATCTATGCTAATGTTAAAATTCAAAAGGTTTAACTTTACAATTCAATCGTAATACATCTTTAACTCTCCAGGTTTTTGTTTTTAATTTCTAATGCTTTCTCTTGAGTGAACTCTAAATTATGTATGCATTTTCTTCTTCAGATAGCCCATGGTTCTGAAATCTTCAAAACCGGGCATCTTCATTGTAACTTAAGGTTAAGACCTTCACCTTCAGAGATATACAAAGGAGACTTTTGTTCCTCCTCACAGGGACTCCAATCTTGTGATATATTGTCTGGCTTCAGTTGATCTCTAAAGCTATGGATTAAGACTATTGGAATCTTTCACAATTACAAAAACAGAACTCTGGAGAGGGCAATGTCATGTTATGCTGTCATCTTACGATATAGTCTCTGTGGACTATGGATGTATATCCTTCTAATCATCTTTGTGCTGATTTTGGGTCTACACTTTCATGGGTCATTGTTTTTGAGGATCAAGAATCTCTTTGGCTACAGTTTCACTTGACACTCTATTTTCAAATAAATTTGCAGTTTACCAGATGAAGTCTTTGATGAGAAGTGTCTCCTCTGGGTGTTTCCTATTGTCTGAATATAGAACAGGCTGTTGTTTTATAACAGGAATAGTTTCCTTTTCTGAAAGCACCTTGACTTCAATGTTTAACTTGTTTATGCTCTTCTCCCACTCAGCAAATTGCACCTTTTAGTATTTCTGTACAATGTTTTGCTCTTTCAAGCTGCAAACCTGGAAAACGCTGCTTACAGCATCAGGACTTTGTATAGCCCAAATGTTTTCTTGTCTTACAAATTCCTTTGCCACATAATATGTTCATTATTTCCAAACTCAACTACAGTAAATTTCTCAGAATATGAACAGAATGAAACAGGAATCTTGACAAAATTATCATATGGATTATAGTCCATGTGCTAATAATCTTGTTCCTGTTTGAAACCCCATGAGCTGCATCTTCACTGTCTGTGTAACACTCAGCACGTTTTCTCACAAGTTTCCACCAGAAATTTGATCTATTAAGCTTCAGCATACTACAGCTTTTCCAATCAATATCCCAAACTTTTCATAGTCTATTAACAAAACATCCCGAATCGTAAGATAGCCAGGTTTACCATAATAGGATCTATTTCTCAGTATTAATATTCTATATTAGTTATTTTATATTTGCTCTGATGAGTTACCTGATAGATGCAGCTTAATGAAAGAAAGACTGATTTTGTATTATAGTTGGAGAATGTAGCCAATCATGCTTGAGAATTCAAAATAGCAAGAGCATGAAGCAGCTAGTTATATGATGTCTGCAATCAGGAAGAAGAAAGAAATATTTACACTTATCTAAATGTCTCTATTTTATACACTCTAAGACCCAAAACTACAGAATACTTCTGCCAACAAAAATGACTGGATCATCCTACCTGAAGAAAAATAAAACTTCAAAAGCATGTCTAACAAGGTGGTGGTGGTGCATGCCTTTAATTCCAGCACTCAGGAGGCCGAGCTAGGCAGATCTCTGTGAGTTTGAGGCCAGATTGGTCTACAAGAGCCAGTCTGGGACAGGCACCAAAGCTACAGAGAAACCCTGTGTCAAAAAATAAAAATAAACATGTCTAAAGGGTAACCAGATTAAGATAACCATTTCATTGCAAATGTCCACAGAGACTATGCCTTTGGAAATTCTAGATCCTGTCAAGCTGACAATACCATACATATATGGATGCATATAGTAGATGAGAAATACCAGCTACAAAATATACCTCATACCTTCTATCTATATATTATCTGTAATGAATAAACATAAGCTTTTATATTTTGTTGCAAATTCAATTTCCTTGACCATGCATAATATACTTTTTACTTCTCTATTTTAATTTTCTTGGATTTTTGAAGACCCATAGAGTGTAACCAGGAGGGACCAGAAAACATTTAATTTAAAAAAATGGCTTATAATTTAATAATCTCCATTTTTTAATTAAAATATATTTTTTTTCTGGGGGGATAGAGAGATGCACCATAGTTAAGAGCGCTTGTTTTTGCAGAGGAATAGGTCAACATCAAGGTTCAGTCTTTTAACTCTTATTCCATGGATTCTGGGTTCTACAAATATCAGGTACTCTCATCCTTCACATACATGCATCTGGGTAAAACATCCACCCACCTAAAATACAAATAAGCAATTTTTTTAAATGCCTTAAAATGAAAGAATTAAAGTCTAGAGAGATCACTCAGCACTTAGGAGTACTGTCTGCTGTTGCAGAGGACTCAGTTCCGTTCCCAGAACCAATATCTACTTTGAGTTCAGGGAATCTGATGCTCTCATCTGGTTACAGCAGGCATCAAACTCACATGTGACGCACAGACATATATGTAGACAAAATACTTACACACATAGAATAAATAATTAATGAAAAATTCAAGAATTAAAATACATATGGATAGAAAATTAAATAGTCTGTCTTTACAAGCTAATCCTGAATTAAACATTTTGTATTAATTATATTGCTTAGCTATATTAAATATGTAAATGTAGCATTAATGTTGAGTGTCAGATTGTGTAAACTATCTCACAGACATGTATATACCTATTCACAGATATGTCACACACACATTATTTAAGTTCTTTTTGGCTTTCAGGTATATATTACACTTATACTTGATATTACATGAAAAGTGTTTATTTAGATATGTATATCAACAGAACTCATTTCTGTGATATCAGTTGCTTGGCAACAGTGTTATGATACATAATAAGCAGTCAGGAAAAGTAGAACAGTTCAGCTGCTTTGTTTTAATTCTGTGTGTCAATGTGTGGTCAAAAATTTTTATAAAATGTAAATATTTTGTTGAAGCATCACCCCATAGAGAGACACAGACTGTTGTTTGCTTGTTTTCTGCTTCATATTTTACTATTATTATGGTCTCTGTGAGTATGTAATATTTGTGATAAATTACTTTTATGTAACAACCTACCTGAGTTGTAACATTAATTCAAAGAGACAGAATATGGTAGTTTTCCTTCTGTAATTATTTTTAACATTCAGATATAGTTTAGCCACATATAATCTTTGCAAAATTGTTTTATTTTCAATTGCTTTAACATGTAAGAGACAACATGTTAATAAGCTTACCATGTAAAAGCCACAAACCCTCTCAGTTTATTGTCTAAAACATCTTTTCTTGAAGTTAAAGCCCATCTTTAGCTAATATTCCAAAACTATTTCTTTGACTTTTAGAACATATACATTTTAAAATGATAAGCACTTATCAAGAGACTAAAAGTAAAGCCTATAATAACTAATTATATAGCATAAAACACCAAATTTGACCTAACACATTGTACTTTAAAAGAAGTTTGCTTGCAGATCTCACATAGTTGATATATGAATAAAGGTGAGAGCTGTTATATTTTATAGAGAATCAGAAAAGGCATATATTGACTAGGAGCTAACACGTTTATGGTAAATAAAGTCATATCAAAATTTTCTTTCATATACATACAACCTGTCAAAATTTTCTCACAATATTTTCGTAAGGAAATTGTATCCTTTATTATTTGTCTCAGGATATCAAATTCAGGTCTTTGCAAACAAAATATTTCTAATATTTTTTTATTTATATAATGAAATAGGATGCATGTAAAAATATTATTCTACCAATCCCTCCATTATTCAAAACCTGAAGTCCTAAAGAATATAGACAGATATAAGAAAGTGATCTTATATACAACATTGGGTAAAGATTGAAGTAGACTGAAACAGTTACTATATCTCATTAATCTGAGGTGTAAACAAAGGAAAGCACAAGGAACGGGCTCAAGAATGTAAGAACTGTTAACAGGAAGAAGCAGCTGTTCTCTTGTAGAAATGGAGGAATTAAGGGGTCGACAGAGAGCAAACAGTTACAAAAATACCAGCCTGTCCTACAGGTTAAGATAGTTGTAGTCATCATCAATTGTAATACACTTGAATAATAGCACAACAAGCTCCCTTTAACTTCCTATAACAAGTAAACTTCTCCCAAAGAATGCGATCAGATGTACTGCAGACAATATTCTGGTTTTATAGGTACTAACAGTTCCCTGAAAATAAATATAGTCATGTAAAGTGTTTGAGTCATGACTACTGAAGTACCACATGGCCATGATAGAGCAATTAATGCTCCATGGGAAAAAGACAAAACTGAAGAGATTGTTCCTCTATTTTCTTTTCTTTTTTTGAGTGTTTTCTGTCTCTTTTTGTTTGTTTGTCTTATTTTTCTACACATTAAAATTGAATTTTATTGTATTCTTTGTAGCCCTGGCTGTCCTAGGACTTGTGCTGTAGACAAGGCTTACATAGGCTCAGAGAATCTCTTCTGCCAAAATTAAGGTTATGTTCCACTATACCTAGCTTGGAAGAAATTTTATATAGAGTAGACGATAGACCCCAATTAAATTGTCTACAAATAATAGATTGAAATCTGTGAGAAACTGCTTTCATTTCATAGGACTCTGTCAAACTGATTTTGCCTCTGGTCAAGTTTTATCTAAGGAGAAAATGCAGGAAAAATCATATTTCTGTCCATGTTCTCTCTCATCAGAAATTCTCACTTGAGTGTGATCCTGGATTTATGCTTACTTCCCATGTCACTTCTTCAAATTCTTTGTGTAAGCACATGGGAAAGATTTAGAGATTCCTTCAAATAAAGTTACCATGGAGATATCAATTTGCCCTGGCTGTTTATTAACTAAGTATTGCAGGAGGGCCCACTTGTTTGTCCTGGCTGCCCAGAACCAAAATAATCACACAGAAATTATATTAATTAAATCACTGCTTGGCCAATTAGCTCTATCTTCTTATTGGCTAACTCTTACATTTTAATTTAATGCATTGCTATTAATCTGTATATCACCATGAGGTCGTGGCCTACCAGCAAAATTTCAGCACATCTATCTTGGTGGTAGCAGCTCCATGGCATCTGCTTGACTCTGCCGTTCTTCCTCCCAGCATTCAATTTTGTTTTCTCCACCTACCTAAGTTCTGCCCTATCAGGCCAAGGCTTTTTCTTTATTCATTAACCAATACAAGCAACACATAGACAGAAGGACCTCCCATACCATTTCCCTTTTTCTGTTTAAACAAGAAGGAAGGCTTTACTGCTTCCTGCCTATTGGGGGTGCTGTTAATCAGGTCCTTCCTATGTGCTAGGTTCAGTTGGGTGAAGTTCTAAGGCAACATATTCTTAGACCCAAATTTGGAAGTCATGATACCTTTAGAATATATATGCTGGTTTTGCTTACCAGCCAATACAATGAAATTTAGCCCTGTACTTAGCCCCTTTACAGTTAAAAAATTCAAAGAAAACACAATAATATGCATAATCGAGACTCTCTGTGTATTCTCCATCTTTACTTGGCTTATTTTTCTTTATTCCTTTTAATCATGACTGTCTGTACTCTGTCTCTTGAAAGACTTTTTTGAAAGAATGATTTAATTCTTTTCCAACTCTCTATACTCTTTTTCTTTTCTCTCCCAAGTCTACATACATTTATTCAACACTGTGACGTATTTAGAGTTCTTTTATGTCTGAATCTGTCCTTTTTGCATTATCTGTAATTCTTTATTGCCTTGAAGAGCTTTTAAAATGGTAAGCAGCTTGGTTGCAGCCTCTTTGAATGCTGACTCTGCCTCTCTCTCCACTTTTCAAATGGTAGAAGTACCACCAGAGCTAGCTCTGGGGCCACCAGGCAGGAACTGCGCTCAGCACTCCAACCCCGAGAATGAGTGTGGAGCATATAAACCCTTTTTGTTTGAGTAACAGCCAAATCTTTCACACAGAGCACTGTGCAGCTTGGAAACATTTCTGTGTATGGTGGTGGGAATCTGCCATGCTCTTCTGCCTGTACAAGCCTAGTAGACCTGATCTTGATGCCTGCCCAGGCGGGGAGAGCTGAGACAACCCTGAGTAGGCACACAAACACCCAAGCCAACAAATTCCGTTGAAATGTTCCACAGCTGGAGTTCATGCTGGTGGCAAGGCCCACCAGAAGCTGCATTTTAAAACTGCATGACGCAGGGAACCCTTACTGCTCTCTGGACAGGAGAGGGAGGAGGAGTGGAGGGAGGAGGAGAGGAGGGAGGAGGAAGGTTGTTCCATAATTTTCTGAGAAATCGCCACACTGACATCCAAAGAGGCTGTACCAGCTTGCACTCCCACCTGCAGGAGTGTTCCCTTTTCCCCACAACCTCTCAAGCATAAGTTGTCATCAGTGTTGTTAACCTTGGCCATTCTTATAGGTATAAGATGGAATCTCAGAGGTGTTTTGATTTGCATTTCTCTGATGACTAAGGATGTTGAACATTTCCTTAAGTGTCTTTCAGCCATTTTAGATTTCTCTGTTGAGAGTTCTCTGTTTAGGTCTGTACTCCATTTTTTATTAGATTATTTGTTCTTTTGATGACCAATTTCTTGAGTTCTTTGTATATTTTGGAGATCAGACCTCTGTCTGATACGGGGTTAGTTATCTTTTTTAATATTTATTTATTTATTTATTATGTATGCAATATTCTGACTGTGTGTATGCCTGAAGGCCAGAAGAGGGCGCCAGACCTCTTTACAGATTGTTGTGAGCCACCATTTGGTTGCTGGGAATTGAACTCAGGACCTTTGGAAGAGCAGGCAATGCTCTTAACCACTGAGCCATCTCTCCAGCCCGGAAGGTTAGTTATCTTTTCACATTCTGTAGGCTGTCGTTTTATCATGTTGACCCTGTCCTTTGCTTTACAGAAGCTTTTCAGTTTCAAGAGGTCCCATTTATTTATTGTTTTTCTCAGTGTCTGTGCTTCTGGGGTTATGTCAACATGTAGAAGAATGAAAATAGCCCCATATCTATCACCATACACAAAACTCAGGTCCAAATGAATCAAAGACCTCAATATAAAGCCAGCCACACTGACCCTTATAGAAGAGAAAGTGAGAAGTACACTTGAAAGCCTTGGCACAGGAGACCACTTCCTAAATATAACCCCAGCAGCAAGACACTGTGAGAAACAATTAATAAATAATACTTTCATTTTTAAAATGCACACATTAAATGTTTCGATAAAGTCTCTAGTAAGAGATGTTTTGAAGATTAGAGAAGCTATTTTAATTCATTGTAATTTCATTACTTGTTTACTTGTTTCAAGATAATTTAATATTTACAGGTATCTTTTTCTAGATAATCCCTTTTTCTGATCACATTTTCTTTTGGATTTTAGTTATTTCTAAGTTATTTCTAAGATATTGTGGTGGTCTGAAGTGTATGCTCCGCATAGACTCATATATTTGAATGATTAGTCAATAGGGAGTGTCACTCTTTGAGGAGCATTAAGAGGTGTGACTTTGTTGAAAGAAATTTGTCACTGGAGGTGGGCTTTGGGATTTCCAAAACTCAAGCCAGTTCTCTCTCTCTCTCTCTCTCTCTCATTGCCTGTGGATTCAGCTGTAGAGCTCCCAAAACTACTCCAGTGCCATGTCTGCGTCTGCTTGCAAGCTGCCATGCTGCCATATTCTCTACCATGTTAAAAAGGGTCTAAACCTCTGAATGTAAGCAAGCCCTAAATAAATGCTTCCTTTGATAAGAGTTACTGCAGTCACTGTATCTCTTCACAGCAATAAAACACTAAGATGGACATTTTAAATTTGAAAAGCCTGAACATAACATAAAAATTTCAACCCCAATTTCCCCCTTCCTTCATAATATTTACACTTATATTTATCTTTATTTATATTTATTAAGAACAAAGTTTATGCCGTGCTTTTAATCCCAGTACTCAGGAGGCAGAGGCACATGGATCTCTGTGAGTTCAATGCTAGCCTGGTCTAAATGAGCTACAACCAGGACAGGCTCCAAAGCTACAGAGAAAATTTATCTCAAAAAACCAAAAAAGAAAAAAAAAATACTTTTCTTTTCGTTTCTTTTCTCATGGAAAAATAAACCTAAAGATTATCCCAACTCCTGTCAAAATACAGTCTTAATGCTTTTCATCAGTTCTGCTTCTAATTAAGAGTCTTTTTATTGACATTCTAGATAAGATTTTTTTATCATATAAAACATTACCCATACTCAGAATTCCTCAAGTCAAATATTGTCTTCCCAGTGCGACTTTTTAAAGCATCAACAACTCAATCTAGTCCAAGCTTTAAATGTCCTTAGCAAACCTGTTTCATGATTCAACAGGTTTCTCATCACTGTGTGCTCTTCTAGTACCTACTTGTCTAATGCCTTAATCCTTTCTGTTGCCTCTAATTTATATTCCCATCTACTTTTTAATGAATTTATTCATAGTCTCTTGAGTAGTATTAGGTACGTATGTTCATAAAATATTCAGTGAAAGAAGAAAGGTAAAAGGAAAGATTTTTACATATATATATTATTAAATTATATAATTTTACAAATTTTCACCTCCTTCCCTCCTCCCACTTTCCTTCTCCTCCCTAATGCCCCTCCCCCTCCCTCTCCAGTCCAAGGAGCAGTCAGGGTTCCCTGCCCCGTGGGAAGTCCAAGTTCCTCCCCCATCCATCCAGGTCTAGGAAGGTGAGCATCCAAACAGACTAGGTTCCCACAAAGCCATATTTGTAGAGATTACCTTAATTTGGAGGTGAGAATATATTTCTACAATAGTTTCTACATAATTTGTTGAGTGTCCCAAAAAATAGGTAGATAGAAGAAGGAGTTGGAGAAGAGAGACAAAGATAAGAGAGTAAATTACTGTAATAAAGCCTCAAAACTTTAACTACTATAACATTTGTAACAAATTAGGCATTGACTAAATAGTATACACTTAGAAGTCTTCCAAGATGTTTTGCTGATCTTTCAAGGCATAAACTACCACAAGAAGGTTTTTAAATCTGGATTATGTCATTGCATAATAAGCTACCTGCCAAGTACATTATGATTTTTATGTCCTTAGCAACATGAGTACCTTTAGCCTTTTCTATCTGGAGGTAACTTTACAGAGCCTCATGGAGATTATTTATCTTGTCATTAGTAATTAATAACATTCAAAGTATTATTAGTATTAGTAACTCCTAATTCCCAATGGGTCTGACAACCTGGGAATGGAGCATGAAGTTGGTGCAATGATGAAACTCTTGACTACCTGTTTCAACAAGTGGTGCCAGATAGCCTGAGGCATTTCTATTTATGCAAATTCAATAGTTTGCAAGAACAGTTTTACAATCAAATTTGTTTCCTTAAGTTTCTAATAATGCTTACAATAATTGCCAGTTTGTTCCCTTACCTCATTCTCCTATAGACCTCCAACTTTTCCACCGATAACCATTACCTATTTGATTCATAGTTTTAATATTAAAAGCATAAACAGTATAGCAAGCAACAAAATAAGCTCTGTAACTACACACATACACACACACACACACACACACACACACATACTGATAGAACAGTTTTCCCATTTGGCAGTATTTGTGGTTACAGTATCATGCAACGTGAAAAAGAATTTTGCTTCTAGTGATTAATGTTTTACCTCTCGTGAAATCTAAGTTCTCACAATTAACTCATTAGCCAAAGCTGGATCAATTTGTTCTTCATTCTCTACTACTCTATTTCCTATGGAAGACATACCAGGTTTTTTCCTAACATCCTGTAAACTACACAACTTAAAAGCTTACTCTTAATAGTTGGGACTGCTTTTCTCTTGTTATCATTCCCCCTTCCTCTCAGCTTCCTACAGTGTTGGCTTCTACAGTATTGGCACCACTATAGAAATGAGGGCATTTTGGATTTCTATGATTCTACTTCATTCCCTGTTCTTAGACTGTTCCCATTAACTCTTGATGACATCTAGTATTAACATTTCTTCTGGATTCTTGCTGTTAAAATCATTTTTTCATATGCAAATTTATAATGTCATCAATTACTGTAACTCTTTTTAGGCTAGTAGATTTGTGATAGAAAGGTAACATCTTGTTCTTGAAAATTCTGAAGTCATGATCACACTTGAAGCATCAAAGGCTCTAGGACCTGTTGTGTGGGAGTTCCTTCTGTTTATATGTTGCTTTTATTAGTTAATGAATAAATAAACTGTCTTGAGCCCAGGTATGGTAGAGCAGAACTAGGAAGGAAAAACTAAACTGAATGCTGGGAGAAGGAAGGCAGAGTGAGAGAGAAGCCATGTAGCTCCACTGGAGATAGATGCCGGACCTTTTCCCAGTAAGCCACAGCCTCATGGTAATACACAGATGAATAGAAATGGTTTAATTAATTTGTAAAAGTTAGCCAATAAGAAACTAGAGCTAATGGACCAAGCACTGATTTAATTAATACAGTTTCTGTGTGATTATTTTGGGGCTAGGCAGTCAGGACCAATAAGCAGCACCCTTCAATAGACCTGAATCAGGTTCACTATATATTTTTAACAACATCCCCTCTTCCTCAGCCAGAGGAAAGTCATCAGAGGAAAACTTTCCCTATGTAAAAGCCATCTCATCCATAGTTCTAAGAAAGTGAAGCTAGAGACAGCCAGCAACAATTTGTATAAGGGAATCAAGAAGAGCAGGCAGCCCAGCACATAGACACCTGGGGTCATCTCTATTTTTATGCAAGCGACGATCCATTGACCTTTTCAAAAATGGGTTAAATTCTCCATGTCCTGGCCACAAGGAGAACTTGTTCATGCTGTTCTTAGGCCTTGTGCCCCAAAGTAGTCATATGACTCCCAGCTATCAGATACCTCCATATAAAAGGAATTTGTAAATATACTGGCTCCCTATTGGGTGCTTAGAATGCTATAGGAAATTTAAAAATGTTACCAAAGTTTCTGTTTGATCCATGGCTGCACACAAAGTCAATGAAATGTGAAGAATCAATCGATTATTTGTCTGAGTTCTGACAAGGTTTCCTTGTTTCACCTCTTGCCTATAGCATCCATTTAAATCCAGTGAAACAATTGGCTTGATTCTGAAGAAGACATCCTGAGATTATATTTAAGAACATATTATTTTATAATTAGCTTTGGAAACTTGCTATATTCAAGTGCAATATTCCTATTGGGATGTCCCAATGCAGCCCTCAGGTTGGGGGGAATTCAGTCCTCTATCAAAGGGGCAGACCAGTACCACTTTTGCTCTGCAAGATTCCAGATTATGCAAGGGGTATACAAATTACCTCTCTTTCCTTCAAAGGAAGAACTTCTGAAGAGCTACTGCATCAGCGTGAACTCTGCTTAACCTTTAGTAATTTTAAGGATTATTGCACCCATTAGCTTCTGTTAGCTAACATGTGTCTTCTTTGCAAGAGTCTAAGATATCTGAGATTTCAGATTGTGGTTCATATGTGTTACAATGTAGATTTTATATTCCATTTTAGATGAATTTGCTTTTCTCTGTATCTAGAATTTGTCAGCACTCATAGAATAGTAAGTCTTTTCTTTCAAACTGATTATTTCTTGATCCTTTCAATGTAATCGATGTCTCCCTTTGGGTACTTAATAAGTGTCCTTTATCAAAATGACATAGGATTCTCTTCATTCAAAATTAGTTCTTTTTTAGTGTCTCTCTCGGGCCCTTCTCTGTCTCTCTCCTCTTCTATTCTCCTTCTTACCCCCACTCTCTCTCTCCTCTAAGTCCAATTTTATTATGAAAAAAATTAGTTCTTTTTTAAGATTTATTTACTTATTATGTATACAACATTCTGCCTCCATGTATGTCCACATGCCAGAAGAGGGCACCAGATCTCATTACAGATGGTTGTCAGCTACCATGTGGTTGCTGGGAATTGAACTCATGACCTCTGGAAAAGCAGCCAGTGCTCTTAACCACTGAGCCATCTCTCCAGCCCCTCAAAATTAGTTCATTATAACATAAATTAAACCTTATATGTTTTGACTATATCCTAGGTATTCAAATTGTATATTGCATAGAACACCAACTGCTGTATCAAGCACTGTGTGCACCATCTTCCAGAAGGGAATGTACATAAGATCTGATGATACAGAGAAAGAGGCAGGAAGTCCTAAAGGATTCCACCTTCCCCAGAGAGAACTGACACAAGTGTTCTTATCCAGGCTCACTGCTCCAGTGATTGCATTTGATACATACACAGTCTTTCTCCCTGACTTTGGCTTATATTTATCCATCAAAATTAAGTAATTTCAGCTTAATTTCCTATGCAAAATGTTTTTTGAGATTAAAATTAAATTAAAACATCTGACTTAAAAATTAAAGTGTTTTTCAATAATGAGGAAATTGCCATCAAATAAAAAGACTAGCCATTGTGTTTAGGATGCTTACAGTTGCCTGGAGGAAAAATGAGTCTGCCTCTGCATAACACTTTCTTGTTCCTGAAACTTTTGAGGAGAACAAGCCAAGTTAAGATCACACTTGACAAATAAAACTTTTAGTTTTTAGCCTTGTTTTGTGAGAATGAGTTCCAAATATACAATAATGTCATACAAGAAAGTGTCTGTTCACAAAACTTCTTGGATACTGCCTTTTCTCAAATTACCATTTCATCAATTTTACATAAAAAGTGGAAGACTTCGGTGAAGGTATCTGACTTATTATAACTGCACTTCAGAGTTTAAATCCATAGCTAAAATACTACTATTTCTCCTCGGGAAAATGAGAAAGCTAAATTTAGGCAGGGTTAAATATTGCAGGTTGCAAAAATAAATTTGTTAGCATAGTAGAAAGAAGCATAGACTAGAAAGAAGAATGTGACTAAGGCTTATTTAGGTTGCTAACCTGGCTAGTTTTTAATTTGATGCCAAGTATAAAAATGCTTTGTACACTCTTTACTGTGTATTTCTATTGTTAAGGATGTAGAAAGTCACTCAAAAACAAGGTACTAAACATATGTCTATGCACATGAAAGCAATGAAACCATAAGAAATGCAGATTTTAATCAATGCAAGTAAGTTATGATTCATCTCCAAATAGTATTCAATAATTATCCAATATTTTTCAGGGCGCAATTTTGATGATTGTAATGATATATACTTATAGACCTATAAAAGTGTGTTGTGTTTTGTATTACTGCAAAACTTTGCTCCTGCTCTTGACATTCCTTCCAACTCTCTTCCATAAGAAAACAACTACATAATTTCATCATTATCAAACACTCATAGCATATTTTCTCCTTTATTCAGCTGACTAATTATGTGACTTACATATGCTGTTGTATGTGTCAGGTTCTATCTGATAAGTAAAAATCGATCACAGACACTCACACATTAATTTTCACTGAGCTTTTTAATGGATATTCACTAGTTGGTGACTTTTCTCCAGTTGTGAGTAAAACCAAATAAAGTGGAAAGGATATAAATTATTAAGATATGGCCATTTTAAAGGTGTCTATACAGTCTTTTTGTTCTTACCATCAAGCATCTTCTCACACATTGGAATGGATAGAGTTCACAATTTAAAACAGGTTATTAGCTGGGTAGTTGTGCTCATGATGGATTATTGTTAAAATGCTTTTATTGAAGGCCAATACATACATAGAAGTTATAAAAATGTTCTAAATTAAGATAATTAAGGAAACTGTCCCCTTTGAACACAGCAATAGATGTTGGGATAAATGACACCTGCATAAATAAATGAGAAAGGAGAGTCTTAAATCCTCAGTCTGGAAGTTCTAGATTGGATGAGCTCAAGCAGAAAGGTCTAGAGTCTGGGATGTGTTCTTGTCTGTGACAAGGTTGTGCCTGGTCAGGCTGGAGAAGTCATCAAGACGCTATTCCTGCCTAAGTTTGTTTTCTGTGATGTCATTTTTTGCAAATGAAGAATTTCTGCTGACATTTTTTACTGTGTGTGTTAGTTACTGATAGATCTTTTGTTTTGTATGGAAATGTGCTTGCTTTCCCTTAATTACTTGAAGATATTCCTGTTGAGTGTGAACTCAACTCTCAGCTCTCTTTTCTGAAAATATAGAGATGTTACATGATTGCTTCTTCACTTGAAGTATTTCTCAGTAATGTTGGATCTTATTTCTATACTCAATCTGCATTTTAACTTGGTGCTTTTTTGATTTTTTCTACATTAGGAAGAAATTTACAGGTATGGCACACCATAATTCCTTGACCGTGTTTACCACCACGTCTTTCCATCTTTGATGTGTTATGGTCATTGAGGTTTTATGGTTTGTTTACTAGTTTCCATCAAAATGGAAACTGTTGCTTTAAACATTTTATGTCTCTAGCCTTAAGTTTTCAGTTATAAACTGATGTTGCGTTCACCGATGCCTGTTTTATTGTTGCTGTCAATGTAACCTGTGTTTTGAATTTTGGTTTGGCTTGGTTTGGTTTGTTTGCTTGTTTGCTTGCTGGGATTCATTTAGTATTTTCTATTGTTTTTTCATGTTTACTAACCCTTTTTTTCCCAATGGTAAATCATTAAGCCTACTCAATCTTAATTAAGCCTATTCTATGTCATCTTATCATTTTTAAATTAGATTGGAGCCTATTTTCTATATTTCCCATATCTTACGACTTTTAGGCATGTAAAATTCATCATAACTGTCTTAATGTCTTTTACACTAATCTTATAAACTGGAAAATATATTGCCTTCATTGTTTGGGGATATTTGTGCTTGTTGTAATTCTCTTTTCTGGTCCCTTCTCTTTTTATATTTCACAAATCTTAATAGATGACAATCGTTATGGTTTTGATCTTGTGAAATTAAGGGAATTTGTATATTCTCAGAAATACTTTTGAGTTTTTCGTCACAGATTATTAACCTGCTTAGAGGCAACATGATCTCTTCATGTTTTACTTTTCAAATTTGTCAGGTTCAACAGATACACTGTGTCCTATGAGATGTTATTAAACACCACAAAGAAGCCTTTTATGTATACACTGCCTTGTACTGTGTTTCTTCGTAACTGTTCTACTGCTGTGAAGAGTTAAAGGGACTTCAACATTTTACTGGGAACTGGCTTACAGTTTCAGAGGTTTAGTCCATTATCATCATGCTGGGAAGCATGGTAGCATACAGGCAGATGATGGAGCAGTAGCTAAGAACTATATCTAATCCATAGGGAAAAATGATAGATACTTTCTGGACTTGGCAAAGGAATAGGTCAACTTGATCTTGTTAGTGTCTGAGTGGAAGAGAGGCTAGACAGTAACTTTTATCATATATATATATATATAGAAATTTAATCATTTCAACTTGTATTTTAGTACAACGCACCCTCATTATAGCAATTTATTAACACATATATTGCAATCACAAAGGCACACAAAATACAAAGCTACCTTTTTGTAATAAACTATTATTTACACAGGGATTTTATGTAGAGACAGATTTTATAACTGTTTTATTGACAGTGTATCTTATCACTTTTACTGAAAGGAAACTCCTCTCTCATTTTTTTATTTTTTGCAAAACAACTACCTAACGCAAGAATTTCTGTCTAAGAATTAGTCTCATAAGTAACTTTTCAAATCTATTTTTCCTCCTCTCAGCAAACTGTATCTTATGTGCCTCTAAATATGTAACACCAACTTCTACTTACAACTCTATTGCCAAATCACTGCAGAATATGGCAGAATAATTGCTTCTATGAATCTAGTCACTAAGTGTCTACTAATGTGGTAGAAGGCAGCAGTAATTTTTTTATCACAATCATTTTCTGCAGTTAATCTTTATTTTGAGGTAGCAATAATGGGAAGGTCATAAATATTCAAATTATAAAATCCTTCTTCATATAATACTACGTATGGTAATCCTGGCTCAGTTTGAATTATTTTCTAGTTAAATAAGGATAAGGTCCAACATTTTAAAAAATTGTAAGAATACCTTTAATTAATTTATGCATTTTGACAAACTTACAGTAGATTCTGAATATCTGAATAAATTGAATGAACTTCTCTTCTTTTAACACTATCTCCCTGTTATTTGGTGATTTCATCAGATCACCTTAAAATATGTATATTTCTGGGTGCTTCTACTATGTAGGTTTCCAGACTACCCTTCAAATTGCCCTTAATTTTTTGCTGTTTCTTCTCTCCCCCTCCCTAATTAATCCTCTTATTCAAGTCCCTAGGAAAGTATAATAGGACAGTATAGTTGATTATGCAAAGCACTATTCCTGTGGCTTACTCTACATGTAACCTCTGGGGTTCTATGGATTTTAGCTTACTTATGATGGACTTAACACCCATTATCCACATGGTAGCAAATACATGCCATATTTGACTTCTGGGTCTGTGTTAACTCACACAGAATACTTATTTTTATTGTTCCATCAATATACTTATGAATTTCATGATTTCCTTTTTAAACAACTGAGTAACATTCCATTGGATTAATGTACCACATTTCTTTATCCATTTGTGAGGGGTAACTTTCTGTCAAAAAGACATAAGCTAAAGTCATCTGAGAAGAGGGGACCTCCAATAAGAAACACCTCCAAAAAATTTAGCTATAGCTGTAGGACATTTTCTTATTTAGTGATTGATAAGGGAGGACTCATTCAACTCATTGGGGGTAATATCATCTCTGAACTGGTAGTCCTGAATTCTATAAGAAAGCTTACAGGCAAAGCCATGCACAGCAAGTTGTAAGCTACCTGCTTCCATGGCAACTGGAGCAGCTCATGACTCCATGTTCCTGTTATGATTTCCTTTATAATGAACAATGACATGGAAACGTAAGCCAAATAAATCTTTTCAACAAACATTGCTCATGGTGCTTCTTCATAGCAATAACAACCCTCTTACTGAGACACTATGCATGTGTTGATGGACATTTAGATTATTTCCAATTCTTTTCTTTTATGAATACAACATCAATGAATATGTTTGAACAATTATCTCTGTAGTAGGATAATGTGTCCTTTGGTTATATGCCCAAGAGTGGTATAGTTGGATCTTGAGGTAGATCATTTCCCCTCTTCTCAAGCAACAACCACATTGATTCTCATAGTAACTATACAAATTTATACTTCTACCAACAGTGTATGTATTCTCCATACTCCACATCCTTACCAGGATTGGCTGACTCTTGTTTTATTAATGTTAACCATTCTGATGAGTGTAAGAGGAGATCTCAAAGTAGTTTTGATTTTCAGTTTCTTGATGACTAAGGATGTAAAATATTAAAGTGTCCCTGTTTAGATCTGTACTCCATCTTCAATTGGGTTTTGTGTTTTCAAGATACCCAGGTTTGTTGATAATTTTTATAGATTTTGAATATTTTCCCTTTATCAGACATGTAGTCAGTAAAAATTTTGTTTCTATTCTGTCGCTTGCCTTTTTGCTTAATGACTTTTGCCATGCAAAACTTTTCATGAGTTTGTATTTATTTATTGTTCATCTTAGTGCCTTGCTAATGGTATTCTTTTCAGAAAGTCTTTTTCTGTCCCAAAGAATTCAAGACTATCATTCACTTTCTTGTCTATCAGCTTCACTGTGTCTGTATTTTATGTTGAAGTCTTTCATCCATTTGTAGTTGAGTATTGTGCAGGGCAATAGGTACGGATCTATTTATATTTGTCTACATGCAGCCATCAAGTTAAAAGCAGCATTTGTTGAAGAATCTCTCCTGTTTCACATTGTATATTTCTTACTTCTTTGACAAATAACAGGTGTTCATAGAAGCATAGATTTATGTCTGGGTCTTCAAGTCTATTCCACAGATTAACATGATGGTATGTGTGCCAATATCATGTTCTTTTTATTACCACAGTTCTATAGTACAATTTGAGGATGGGAAGGGTAATGTCTCCAGAAGTCTTATTATTGTTCAGTATTGTTATAGTGTGACTCAAGTTCAGAGAGTAAAACAAATGAACTAACCAGACTTGCAGACCAGGTGGGGTGACGCACACCTTTTATTCCAGTAACCATGATAGCTTGCCATAGAAACCAGGAAGTAGTGGTGCAGGACTTCAATGGCAGCACTAGAAAGGAGTGTAAGATGGAAGGAGACAAGTCTCACAAAGTCTTTTTCTGGGATTCCTGGTGATCCGATCACCTTTTTGGACTTAGGTACAGGTAAGAACTAGTGACTGGCTGTTTTGCTTCTCTGACTCTTAGGTTGAATGACAATTTCTGTCTGTAGGTGATTATTACTCATGCTATAGTGACTCTTAAAAAGAAAATAAAAAGTTCCATTAATGAAATATAAGAAAAGAAAAACAAAAACTTGGAAGAAATCAATAAATCTCATTTATGAAAGTCAAGAAAACTAAGAAAAAACAATCAAACAGGTAAAGTGAACAGTTCAAACAGCTTAAGACTTGAAAATTGAAATAGAGCCAATAAAGAAAAGATAAACAAAGGGAATTTTAGAAATGGAAAATCTGGGTAAACGAACAGAAACTACAGATGCAAGCATAGCCAACACAACAGAAGAGATGGAAGAGAGAATCTCAGGAGTCGAAGATACAATAGAGGAAATAGAATCATCAGCTAAAGAAAATATTAAATCCAAAAAATTCTTAACATAAAACATCCAGAAAATCGGGGACACCATAAAAAAGACCAATCCTAAGAACAATAGGGATAGAAGAAGAAGAACTTCAGCTCAAAGACACAGAAAATATGCTCAACAAAATCCTAAAAGAAAATATTCACAACCTAAAGAAGGATATGCCTATGAAGGTAAAAGAAGCTTATAGAACTCCAAGTAAACTAGACAAAAGAAATTCCCTCATCATATAATAATCAAAACTCTAAACATACAGAATTAAAAAAAAAGAATATTAAGAGCTGTGATAAAAGGGCCAAGAAAGAAATAATGGCAGATGTATCAGAATTACATCTGACTTCTCAATGGAAACTCAATGGAAGCAAGAAGGTTCTGAACAGATTGCTGCAGACACTAAGAGACTGTGGCTGCAAGCCCAGACTATTATACCCAGCAAATCTTTCAATCACCATAGATGGAGAAAGCAAGATATTCTATTGCAAAACTAAATTTAAACAATATCTATTTATAAATACAGCCTAACAGAAAGTATTAGAAGGAAACTCCAATAAAGGACTGTAGGCACATCCATGAAAACACAGGCAATCTGCAGATAACCTCACACAAGAAAACCCCAAAGGGAAAAATAAACAGGATCCATCCTTCTACTGCATATAAGAAATACACGTGACCCTCAAGGACAGACATTTCCTCAGAGTGAAGGGTTTGGAAAAGATTTTCCAATCAAATGAACCTAAGAAGCAAGCTGGTGTTATCTAACAAAATGGACTTCAAGCTAAAATCAATTGAAAGAGATGGAAAAAGACACTTCATTTTCATCACAGGAAAAAAATCCATCAAGATGACCCCTCAGTTCTCAACTTCTATTCCCCAAAATGCAAGGGAAACCACATATATAAAAGGCCAATTACTGAAGCTTAAATCTCATAGCAAACCCCACACACTAATAGTAGGAAATGTTAATACCCCACTCTCCACAAGAAACAGGTCTGCCAGACAGAAACTAAACAAAGAAATAAGGGAACTAAAAGATGTTATGAGTCAGAAGGACTTAACAGATATATATATAGAACATTTCATCCAAACACAAAAGAATATACCTTCTCAGCACCTCATGGAACCTTCTCTAAAATTGACCACATACTTGGTAACAAACAAATATCATCAGATACAAAAAAGTAACCCCTTATCTTATCAGATCACCATGGTTTAAAGTTAAAACTCAATGATAACACTAATTGCAGAAAGCCAACAAACTCGCAGAAATTGAACAGTGCTCAATTGAATCACTGCTAGTCAAAAAAAAAGAGAAAGAATTATATACTTTCTGGAATTCAACGAGAAATGGATGCACAATAAACCCAAACCTATGAGACACTATGAAAACAGTTTTAAGAGGAAAATCCATAGCACTAAGTGCCTACATAAAAAATTTCAAGAAGTCTTACAATAGCAACTTAATAGCACACCTGAAAGTTCTAGAACAAAAAGAAGCAGACTCACCCAGAAAGGAGCAGATGACAGAAAAATAATCAAACTGAGGGATGGAGTCAATGAAATAGAAGCAATGAAAACAATAAAGTATCAATGAAACAATGAGCTGCTTCTTTGAGAAAATCAAAAAGAGAGACCAACCTTTACCCAATTTAGCCAAAGGGCAGAGAGAATATCCAAATTAACAAAATCTAAAAGTGGAAATAAAATAGGGACATAAGGACAATATTGAGGACATCCGGACAATCATTAATTCACATTTTAAAACCTGTTTTCAACAAAATTGGAAAATCTAAAAGGGATGGACAATTTTATCGATAGGCAACACATACCAAAATTAAATCAAGACCAGATAAACAATTTAAATAGACCTATAAACACTAAGAAGATAGAAGCATTCATGAAAAGTCTTCTAAACAAAAACAACCCTGGGCTAGATGGTTTCACTACAGAATGATACCAGAACTTCCAAGGACAGCTAATACCTACACTCCTCAAATTGTTCCACACAATTGAAACACAAGAAACCTTGCCCAACTCTTTTTATGATGCTACTCTGATACCCAAACAACAACACGTTACGTTTTTCTAGCCCAAAAAATCTCTTTGCCAATACAATAATCTAAATCAGACCAAATTAGAAGCCCAGGTTTAATAGATGCCAGTGCTCCCGGGTGGCCCTCTGGAAAAATACAGAGAGGTGGATGGAGAACCAGGGAGACCATGGAGGAGGGAAATGGAGACTCGGGAAGACCACGTGTGTGCCCTCTGAGGGACAGTTTAAATAGCCTATGGGGGTGGTTTTGACCCTCCCTGGGGAGGGGTCACTTTTTGGTGGGCTTTCTCAGAGGTGGAATTTGGACTGAGGCAACTCCTAGGGAATGAGGCTAGAAATGGAGTTTTCCACTCAAACATTCCAAAATGGATGCCAGTAGCTGGGGTGAAGCCCCAAACCAAACATTCCAGACTCCTTGGATAAAGAAGTGCTAGGGAGCTGAGGTGACACTTCCAAGCAAACACACACAAGGACTCAACTAAGAAAGAATTGCAGACCAGTCTCATTCATGAACATTGATGGAAAAATACTTAATAAAATGCTGGTAAATTGAAGAACACATCAAAAAAAAAAAATCATCCACCAGCTGGGCGGTGGTGGCGCACACCTTTAATCCCACCACTCAGGATGCAGAAGAGTCAGATCTCTGTGAGTTTGAGGCCAACCTGGTCTACAAGAGCTAGTTCCAGGATAGGCTCCAATGCTACAGAGATAGACTGCCTAGGTAAAAAATTCATTCACTATGATCAAACTAACTTTATTGAAAAGATGCAAGGATGGTTCAATATATGAAAATTAGTCAATGTAATATATCACCATATAAATGAAATGAGATTTAAAAAAGATCAATTCATTAGATGTTAAAAATACCTTTGTGAAAATCCAACACCTTTTGTGATAGAGATCTTAGAGAGATCATGGATACAGGGAATATCTCTATACTTTAAAAATGCAATATACAGCATGCTAGCACCCAACATCAAATTAAATGGAGAGAAACTCAAAGGAATTCCACAAAAGTCAGGAAGTCGATGCTCTCTATATCTACTCAACATAATACTTGAAGTTCTAACTAGAATAATAAGGCAACAAAAGGAGATCAAGGGGATACAGATTAGAAAGGAAGAAGTTAATTGCTATTTGTAGATGATATGATAGTATACATGCATGACTCCAAAAATTCTATCAGGGAACTCGTACAACTCATAAACACCTTCAGTAATCTGGCAGGATTCAAGAACAACTGAAAAAAATATCACCGATCCTTATACACACAAATGATAAAAGGACTGGGAAAGAAATCAGAGAAATTTCACCCTTTACAATAGGGTGAAATAACATAAAATATAACAAATAACATAAACTATCTTGAGGTAATGCTAACAAAAAAAAAAAAAAAAAAAGTAAAAGCCATGTAGAACCAGAACTTTAAGTCTTTGAATAAAGAACTGAAAGAGATTTCAGAAAATGGAAATTTTCTCATGTTCCTGGATAGGTAGGATCAGCCTAAAAAAATGACAATTTTATCAAAGGCAATTTACAGATTCAATGTAATTCCCATCAAAATCCCAACATAATTCTTCAGAAACTGCCAAAGAACAATAATCTGATAGGGAACCTCTGTCAGCCAATGATCTTTAATAGATTGGACCAGGTTAGGGTATGACCTTTTGGGTGCCCAGAGAAAACTGCTGGCCCACCCAGGATTTGCTCTCTCTGTGGTTTCCACACTACACAGCTGAGGTTGGACTTCTCACTCCTGTTTTGTGAATTTGCCCCTTATAATAATGAAAATATAATTGATATATCTTGGAGTTAGCCTGGGATTCTTTGACCCATGTTCTTCAACAATAATCAACTTAAGAAGGAAAAGAAGAAAACCCAGGATAGCTTAAACAATCCTGTATTAGAAAGTAACTTCCAGAGGCATCACCAGTCCTGACTTCAAATTCTATTAGAGAACTACAGTATTGAAAACAACATGGTATAGGCATAAAAACAGACAGGTTGATCAAGGGATTCTAATCAGAGACTGTAATATTAATCCACACACCTATGAAAACTGATTTTTGACAAAGAAGCTAAAATTATGCAATGGAGAAAAGAAGCCATCTTCAACAAATGGTGCTGGCTTAATTGGATATCAACGTGTCGAAAATGCAAATAGATTCATATCTGTCCTCATATCCAAAACTCATTCCAAATGGATTGAACACCTCAACATAAATCCAGCCACACTGAATTTAACAGAAGTGGAAAGGTAGCCTCGAATGCATGGATACAAGGGACCACTTCCTAAATGAAAAACAAGTAGCACAGACACTGAGAGCAACAATAAAGAATGGAACCTCATCAAATTGGGAAGCTTCTGTGAGGCAAAGGACAAAATCAATAAGACAAAACTACAGCCTACAGAATGGCAAAAAATCTTCACCAACCCCATATCTGACATAAGACTGATCTCCAAAATGTATAAAGAACTCAAGAAACCAAATATCAAAATTCCAAATCAGTTTTAAAGAAATGGAGTACAGATCTAAACACAGAACTCTCAACAAAAGCACAAAGTACTGAAAGACTTAAGGAATTTCTCAACATCCTTAGCCATCAAGGAAATGCAAATCAAAACAATGCTGAGAAACCATCTTACACATATCAGAATGACAAAGATCAAAACATTAATAATAACTAGTGCTGAGGAGGATGCAGAGTAAGAGAACACTCCTTCATTGTTGGTGGGAGTGCAAACTTGTACAATCACTTTGTAAATAAGTAGGGTGGTTTCTCAGGAAATTGAGAATCAATCTACCTCAAGACCCAGCAGTATCACTCTTGGGCACATACCCAAAGGATGCACACTCATACTACAAGGATATTTGCTCAACTGTGTTCATAGCAGCATTATTTGAAATTGTCAGAACCTGGAAACGAACTGTATGGCCCTCAAAGAATGGATAAAGAAATACAGTACATTTACACCATGGCGTACTACTCAGTGGTTAAAAAAAAAAAAAAAAAAAAAAAAAAAAAAAAAAAAAAAAAAAAAAAAAAAAAAAAAATGACGTCTTGAGATTTGTAGGCAAATGAATGAAACTAGAAAAAAAATATCCTGAGTTAGGTAAACCCAAATCCAGAAAAGCAAATGTGGTATGTACTCACTCTTAAGTGGATATTAGACATAAAGTAAAGAATAACCAGCATATAGTTCACAACCATAAAGAAGTTGGGAACAAAGAGAACCTTAAGAGAGACATACATGGATCCTCTGGGAAGGGAAAATAGACAAGATCTGAAAAAATTGGGATCATGGGGGTGGGGGAAGGAATGGAGGAATGGGAGAGAAGAAGGAGTACATGAGGAAACTGGATGTTCCAGATGAGGGAAGGACAGAGAGGGAGGGAAAGGAAAGAGATATATACATTGAGGGGACCATTATGGGGCTAGTGATAGGTCTCCCAGGAGGGAAATTCCATAGAATCTACAAGGATTCCCAGCTATGACCATAAACAATAGTGGAGAGAGTGCCTGAAAATGACCATCCCCTGTAATCAGAATGATGAATATCCTAATTGTCCTCGTAGAACCTTCATCCAGCAGCTGATAGAAACAGATGCAGAGGTCCACTGCTAAGCACTGGGTCAAGCTCTTGGAATCCAGTCAAAGAAGAGGGCGGAGTGATAGTATGAGCAAAGAAAAAAAAGACTATGATGGGGATACCCACAGATACTCAGGTCAGCTGACCTGAGCTAGTGGTAGGTCACTGACATCTGGGGAACCTGCATAGAACTGAACTAGGTCCTCTGAATGTGGCTGACAGTTATGCAGCTTGGACAGTTTGAGGGGCCACAAGCAGTGGAACTGGGATTTATCCATAGAGTACAAACTGACATTTTGAAGCCATTTCCCTATGGAGGGATACCTCGCACACTCAAGATACAGGCTGAGGAGAGGGGCTTTGTGCTGCCTCAAAGTGATGCATCAGACTTTGTTGACTCCCAATGGAAGCCTTACCATCCCTAAGAAGTGGATTGGGGGAAGGTGGAGGGATCTGAAGGAGAAGAGATAGTGGGAACTGGGATTGATATGTAAAGTGAGAAAAGATTACTTTAAAAATAAATAAATAACATAATAAAAAATTTTTAAAAATGTATATTTTCTTCAGACTTTTCCAGTTTGATGAATTGCATGTTCTTAAAGTATGTCCTTATTATCATTTCCTGGATTTCATCAGTATCTGTTTTTATGTCTGCCTTGGCTTCTCTAATTTTGTTTTCTTGGATCCTCTCTATCTTTGAATTAACTTGCCTAGGAGTTTGTCGGTTTTTTTGATTTTTTTCACAGAACCAACACTTTGTTATTAGTTCTTATATTTTTTTTCTTTTTGTTGGGTCTGTTTTACTGGTTTCAGCCCTGAGTTTGATTATGTCTTCTATCTACTCATTTCAGATATGATTTCCTCTTGTTTTTCAGAGTTTCAGGTATGCTACTAAGTTGCTAGCATGAGATCTTTCCAGGTTTTTTTTGGGGAGTGGGGAGTTGGTTTTTTCACTTTTTGTTTTTTGTGGTTTTTTTGTTTGTTTCTTTTTTGTTTCTTTTTTTGTACTGGCCTCAAACTCACAGAGATACACCTGCCTCTGCCTGCCTAGCACTGGAATTAAAGGCATGTGCCACCACTGCTCAGCCTTTCTAGTTTTTTGTTTGTTTGTCTGTCTGTTTGTTTGTTTGTTTTAATATAGGGACTTTGTGCTATGAACTGCCTCTTAGAAGAGTCTTCACTATGTCCATACTTTTGGAATGTTGTCTACTCATTTTCTTTAAATAAGTGAAAGTCTTTGTTTTCTTTCTTAACTTCTGTCCTGAGCCATTTTTCATTCATTAGAGAGCTGTTCAGTTTCGATGACTTTGTAAGCTTTCCCTCATTTTTGGTGCTGTTGACATCTAGCTTTAATGATACGTGGTGGTCAGATAGGATACAGAGTATTACTTCGATTTAGCTGTACCTATTGTAATGGCTTCCAACTTAAGTACATAGCTAATTTTGGAGAAAGTTCCATGAGGTGGTGAGAAGGCATATTTTTCTGTGTTTATGTAAAATGGTCTATAAATGGCAGTTAGCTCCATTGAATTTATAACTCAGGTAGTCCTAGTATTTCTCTGTTTAGTTTTTGTCTGGATTGCCTGTCTATTAGAGAGAACAGGGAATCACACTGACCTACTGTCACTGGGTCAAGGTCAATATGTGATTTTAGCTGAAAAGTTTTTTATTATGAACTTGGATGGCCCTCTGTTTGGTGCATGAATATTAATACTTGCAATGTCCTCTTGGTGGATTTTTCCTTTGGCGAATATGCAGTGTCCTTCCCTTTTTCTTCTTATTAGTTTTACTTCTAAGTAGATTTTGTCATATATTAAAATGGCTACCCTGGCTTTCTTCTTGGATCCTTTTGTTTGGAATATCTTTTTTTTGTCCTTTTATCATGGATGTTAATGTAGACTTTTTGTATGATGAAGAAGAATAGATTACGTTTTAAATTCAATATATTAGTCTTCTACTAGTCTATTTTTTATTTGGCAGTTGAGACCAGTGATATTGAGACTTATCAATGAGGAGTGTTTCTTGACTCCTGTTATTTTGTTGTTATGGTGATTTTTTCCCTCACCTATTTGACTTTATGGTCTGGGATTATTTACTCCTTGTGCTTACTTGTGTCTTAGTTAGAGTTTCTATTACTACATCAAAAAAGAAAACAAAGAAAAAAAGAACAGGACCAAAATTCATGTTGAGAAGGAAGAGGTGTATTAGGTTTTATATATCCGCATTGCTATTTATCACTGAAGGAATTTACGTCATCAGAGGAAACTGGAGGCAGGAGGTGATGTACAGGCCATGGATGGGGTGCTAATTACTAGGTTTCTCTTTATATCTTCATCAGTCTCCTTGCTTATGCAACCCACCAGTCCAGGGATGGAACCATTTATTGGGTCTTCCCCAGTAAATAAATAGTGGTAAAATGCCTTAAAGCCAGATCTTACGGAGGCATTTTCTCAATAGGGATTCCCTCATTTCAAATAACTCTAATTTATGTGTTAAATTGACATACAATTGTGTGTGGTTAACCTATTCAGGTTGAAATTTTATTTCTAGCAACTTCTGTTGGCTGGATTTATAGACAGACAGACAGACAGACAGACAGACAGACAGACAGATAGAGATAGATACTGCCTAAATTTAGTTTTATCAAAGTATTGTCTTATATTCTGTCTACTTTACATCAAAACTTTGCTGGGTATATTAGTCTGAGCATTTTAGATTTAACATTTTCTTTAACCAAGGCATCCACTTCGTTTATAATATTCTGTTAGTGAAGCTTGCCTCTGAGGATCCTTTTTGATTTCCTAAACCTTTCATTTCCAGTTTTTTCTTGTTTTGAGGTTTTTTTTTTATTTTCCACTTGAAAGTATTAATCTTTTATTCATTTTATCATCCTGTTGGTTTTCAATTTCAACGATTTCTTTTAGGAGTTTATTCATTTCCTCTTTGAGCACCTTGATCCTATTCATAAATGATATTTTAAGGCGTTCATCTTGTGTCAGCTATGTTATATTTCTTAGGGCATCATGTTCTTAGGTTGCTGAGCTCTAATGGAGATATATTGTCCTGGCTGTTACAGATTTTACTATTCTGCTAGTGTCTAGACATCTGGCTTTGGAATGACCCCACAACAGTTTTTCATTGCTCCTCTCCTCCAAGACCCTCTGTCCTCTGCTCTACCACCCCAATCCACTTCTCCTCTCTTCCATGCAGGCACGGGCAGGCTACCCATAAATATCAATAAAACAGGACATATCAAGTTGCAATAAGACTAAGCACCTTCTGAGGTGGAGGCTGAACAAGGCAACTCAGCATGAGGAATAAGGTCCCAAAAGCCAGCAAGAATGTAGAGACAGCTCCTGCTCCCACTGTTAGGAGACCCATAAGAAGACCAAGATACACAACTGTCACATATAGGGAGAGTGCATAGGCCAGTCCCATGCAGGCTCCCTGGTTGTCAGTTCAATCTCTGTGAGCTATGAGCCTAGTTTAGTTGATTTTGTGGGTTTTCTAGTGATGTCCTTGATTCCTCTGGCTATTACAGTACTCCCTAGTGCTTTATTGGGATTTCCTGAGCTCAGCCTAATATTTGGCAATAAGATTCTGTATTTGTTGTCATTGCTTGATGAATGAGGCCTCTCTGATTACAATGGGGCTAGGCACCAATCTCTGAGCACAGCAGAATATCATTAGTCATCATTACATTGACATTTTTCCAAGTCATATTTGGTTCTACCCTAGGGAGGGTTTACTCTTGTGACATGGGTCTCAGAATGTACCAGTCATTGATTGGCCACTCCCACAATCTCTGTGTCGTGCTTTACCCCAGTACATCCCATAAGCAGGACAGGTTGTAGGTCAAAGGTTATGTGGCTGGATTTGTGTCCCAATCCTTCCTCTGGAAATCTTGCTGGGTCACAGGGTATGGCCAATTTAGGCATTGTATCTCCTATTGCTAGTTGTCTTGACTGGCATCATCCTTATAGATTTCCTAGGAGTTTCCCTTGTACCAGGTTTCTACCTGACTGTGAAATGTGCCTTCTGAAGCGTGGCGGTCGGTCGGCAATGGGAAATAATCAAAACCAGCCTTAATTAATCAGCTTTAATAAAGGAAGGGAATGAGGTAAGCTTACAGAGCCAAGGTTCCAGCGAAGAGCAGGGAAACCAGAAGGAGGGGCTTACCAAAACCTGGTTCTTTTTAAAAGTATTTTAGGCCCTGGAGCGGCCACGCCCCTCAGACAAGGGATTGGTCAGCCTCCCCAACAGCCTCCCTTCCTGTCATACCTTTCAGTACTCTCCTCCCAATCTACCACCTGATCTCCAAGTTTTCCATCCCCATATACCCTTGAAATCTATTCTATTTCCCCCTAAATATCCAACATAATTTCCCATCAAAGAAGCACGAATTGAAAAGACTCTGAGAGTCCATGTCACACTTGTCAAAATGGCTAAGATCAAATACAAGTGACAGCGGTTGGTGGAGAGGATGTGGAACCAGAGGAAAACTCCTTTATTGCTGGTGCAAGTCCAAACTTGTACATTCACTTTGGAAATCAATATGCCAGTTTATTTCAAAAATGGAAACGTATCTACCTCAAGACCCAGCTTTACCTTTCTTGGGCATATATCCAAAGAATGCTCAATCACACCACGGAGACACTTGCTCAACTATGTTCATACTAGCTGAATTCATCATAGCAAGAACCTGGAAACAACATTGGAGTCCTTCAACTAAAGAATGAATAAAGAAAATATGGTACATTTACATAACAGTGGATTATTCATCTGATAAAAACAATGACATCAAGAAATTTGTATTTGTAGCCGGGCGGTGGTGGCGCACGCCTTTAATCCCAGCACTCGGGAGGAAGAGGCAGGCGGATCTCTATGAGTTCGAGGCCAGCCTGGTCTACAAGAGCTAGTTCCAGGACAGGCTCCAAAGCTACAGAAAAACCCTGTCTCGAAAAAACCAAAAAAAAAAAAAAAAAAAATTTGTAGGCAAATGAATAAAACTAGAAACAATAATCCTGAGTGAGGCAATGGTGCGGGAGGTCCTTCTGTCTATGTGTTATTTTTATTGGTTAATGAATAAAGAAACTGCTTCTGACCTATAGCAGGGCAGAACTTAGCTAGGCGGGGAAAACTAAACTGATGCTTGAAGAAAAAAGTGAGGAGTCAGAGAGAAGCCACAGAGCCTCTGCCAGAGTCAGACATGCTAAAACTTTGCTGGTAAGCCACTGCCACGTAGCACTACACAGATTAATGGAGATGGGTTAAATTAATACGTAAGAGTTAGCCAATAAGAAGTTAGAGCTAATGGGTCAAGCAGTGATTCAATTAATACAGTTTCTGTGTGATTATTTTGGGGCTAAGCGGCTGGAAACCAACAAGTGACCCCTCCTCCAACAAAGCAACCCAGACTAAGAAAGACAAACATTGTATGTGCTCACTTATAACTGGATATTAGGAGTTATGTAAATAATAACCAACCTACAACCCACAAACCCAGTAAGGCTAGGTAACAAGGAGGGTTCAAGGGCGAGACAGTCAGATCTTCTAGATTTTTTTATTGCTTTGTATGAGTTGTATTGATGTTACTTTCACCCTTTAGACACCTGAGAAGAAACTGGATATCACCTGTAGCCAATACTATGTTTAATTCCAACAGGTTCATTTAGTAAATATAGATGATTTTGTCAGTATATGCAAAAACGACTGGACTTTTGTACTGATTGTACTTTTATGACGTCTGTTCAGAGGATTGTGCTTATTAATTTATTTAATGTCTATGTCTTTAAAAACTTGGATATTATTAAAGATTAGGTGTTGAGTGTGATGGAGCAAAATTGTAACCCTAGTTCTTTTGGCAAAATGATAGAAAATTCCTGGTTAAGCAAGCCTAGACCTCAAAGCAGGTCTTTTCCAAAGAAATGAAAGTTATGGGAGAAGAAAGGAAGAAAAGAAAAAAGGGAAGGAAGAAGGACAAAAAACATAGGTAAAGAAGGTATGTTAAGCTGAATTCTCATATATAGATAATCAACGACTGAGGGTAAGCACACAAGTGAATGTTCATTTTACCTTTGTACATTACATCTGCAAAATAATGAACATCTCACTGGAGACTACAGATCTTCTTTTTTTTGGTTTTGCAAAATCTTACTTTAAATGTATTCACTATTCTTTTTTGCCAGTTTATATTTGAAAGTGTATATTAATTAGAGTTCTCCTTTCCCTGTCCTCCATCCAAACCTTCCCACATACACCCTCCTCTCTCTCCTTCAAAATTATGGCATCTTTTTTCATTAATTGCCATTGCATGCACATTTGTATTTGTAAATACAAATATATTTCTAAATATAATCAGCAAATTATGTACAATGTTATTTGTATATATGTGTGTTCTTTCCTGAGGAAGAACACTTCCAACTTTATTTCATTTCCTATAGACCGTTGTGTAGGGTTGAGGCCTCTTGAAATTTTTCTCACCCAATTTGGCATGTTCATTGTTGTCATCCTCATTCAGCTCATGTTTGGTTGGTCATTTTCCTGAGACTTTATGTGTATAACTTTTTATGTTCCTAAGAGACACAATCATAGAGCGAAAACCCTTACTTCCTGCTTCTAAACAATTTTCCACCTTTCTTCCACAATGTTAATTTATATATAATGACTACTCAGGCAGTAACAAGAGCCAAAATAATGCTTGCATCTTGCCTATTCCAAGACATTTAAATATATTTAAACATTATTAAGTTGTGTTGAAATATATTACAAGGTAAAGTCACAGTTCATTACTAGTGACTTGCTCCATTGCTGTGGTCAGTACCGTGTCTTCCTTTTGCATATAGCTCACGTTTCTAAATTAAATAGATTTTTAAAAACCTGATTCTAATGGTGCAGTGATATTCATAACCAATATTGTCTTTTAAACATAGCTTTATCATAGTTCAGACTTTTTCTTTTATAAATTTTCTGATGTACATTAGAAAGGTCAATGTGTCAATATGACACAATGTCTTTGCATCATATCATCAGTTTCCGCTGTTGTCTTTGACATCTAGAGTTGGCTATCAAGAACAGAATGCTATGCTTAAAATGGATGCACAAAAGCAGATGAATAACCATTACTTGTGGAAATTTGAATTCTGTTTTCAAATAAACTTTTAATGACTACTTACTTATATTCAATTTGCTTTATATTTTTCTATTTATTTTTTCTACTGAATTTTATATAGCAATAATATAATTTATTAATAATTTCCAAAGTCATTGACCCATTGATCATTACCACTAGAAGTTTGACATAGTTCAAAATATTAATGCATTTTAAGTCATTTTTAATTCAATTAAGAGGATATTAGCTTGCCATAGGGAATCACCTCTGGATATGTCTGTAAGTCGTGTTTTTGTTCATACTTGACTCTGAGTAAAATAACATCACAATGTTTAAACGCAAAATTCAGGTGACAGTAAATGATTAGTATAAGACCATTAAGACACTTATTTCTGCAAGCTTCAGAATTCTTCTGAGGAATTTTATATTCCAATACAGACAAGTTCAGCTTCCTTAACACTTCAGGGCATAAACATACATTTTTAATTTTTATCAATCTAGAGTCAATTAGCCTTAAGTGAAAGAAACATAGAAAATCCATTATGCAGGTATGCCCATTAAGAGTCATCTTTTTAAAAGGTCAGTTGAGATGGGGTACAAATTGCTTCAACTGACAGTTCTGCTTATAATTAATGTCAAGACACATTTTTATTCATGTTATGGCTTAGCATCTCAAGGGCTGAAGTTCTAGGCTGATGCAATTATCCTTAGTATAATATTTATAGGGAATCAATTATATGCAACGTCCTGAATTTATAGAAATCATGCTTGCATGCTCAAATAGTTGAGAGTTATTCTTGTACAGTGGGATGCCATGCATCTAGATAATTCTGACAAGTATACAGTTAGGTAGCATTCATTGTGGCATCGTATTTTTTTTACATATTTTCATTAATCATTTCCTTTTCTGAAATCTTAGATTTTGTTTTTCATTTTCTCAAGAGCTCTTTTTACTTCATGAGTTTAAGAAGCAGTAAAAGGGATTATTTGAAAATGCAATTAGAAGAAAAATAACAAAAAAAATCTTATTTACTTGAAAACTTGCTGTTTGGAGCTACTGATCTTGCCCAAAATGTGGCAGCAGGTATGATCAGGTCGTACAATGGGGCTGCCTCCTGAAGCACTGCCTGGCATTCAGCCATGGGTAATTAGAGTAAGACACACATCGTGGGCAGCTGCTGAATTCTTGCTCCCTTTTCTCTTTCAGTTTTAATATTGTGCCAAGTTATTCCTGATTTATTATTGTGAGTATTCCCTTTCTTCTACCATAGGATGCAGCTGGTATTTAATCAATGTTTACTTTGTATCATTTTGTGTGAGAGATGTCAGTCGCTCCAGTATTTTGGCTGTCACAGACTGATGAGGTGCCATGTATACTAAACAATCTCCAGCCTGGGTTTCTAGATTGTGCCATCTTCAGAGCTCCTAGTCCATGGTGCGCCACCGGCATACCAATCCTTTAAGACAGATTTATTTAAGTATCTTTCAACTTTAACCTTTATTCTGTTTCTAAGCCTTACCTATTCTTGTTTGAAGCATAGCAGAATACTCTATTTGACTTTTACCCTTTAAAACACAAATACTAAAGGATGTCTCACAGATGTATCAAGACAGAGCATGGTCCTACCCTTGTGGTCTTTTTATTTATGTCTCCTTCAGAGGAACATGGTTCTTTCCAGAATCGGCTGTCTCTGGAAGACAAAGAGTATATTTAACTTCTCTGAAAAGCTATATTTTGCTGAAATATTTCCCTATCTCTTTCCTCATTTACCCCCAACTTCTATTTTCTTCAATTTTGTTTTATCACTACTTAAATGTAGATCATCAAAGAAAGATTAAATAATTACAATGAACACAGAAATCTTACACCCTTTCAGGGATAGTGGAACTCCTTAGGCTATATCCTTGTACCTTTCCTTAAATGGCACTCTATTACAGAATAAAATTCTACTCCAAAAAGAATGGCAGAATGAGGTTTATTTGAACTAAATAATAAGGAACAGTAATGAGGGAAAAAGCAGAGTCCTAAAGACTCTTGTCTCCCAAGAGATTTGCCTCTCTGACTACCAAGGAAAAAAAATCCCTAGTTGCATATGAAGCAGTGCAGGGAATGCCGGTAAAGATCGGAGAACTTGTGTTGCATCGATATCAAGTCACTTAACACTGAACACACAGTGTTACTTACATATCTTTGTTATTACTGCACAGCTGCACGTACCCACTGTAACAGTATCCCGAATCTTTAGACGACTGCTCGTGACTAGGCTTCTGAAGCTCTGGTACACATTGCAAGGCCTCAGTTTTATATCCATTCCACAAATCTGTGATTTCTATTCATGTTACTTGCTCTAGAAGAGAGCCTTAAACAGTGTATTCTTTTTAGGCTAAGTTTATATGTATAGAATAATGAAATTAACTATAACATATAAAAACATACCAATCTTATAATGTATATTAAATATTTATACTCATCTGTGACTATTTATTAATCAAGATATTATATTCTTAGCTTCGTGAAAGTCCCTAGGACACACCAGTGGAAACAAAGATCTTATTCTCATATATCAAATGTCTGAAGAATGTAGTTGGGGCTGGAGAGATGGCTCAGCGGTTAAGAGCATTGCCTGCTCTTCCAAAGGTCCTGAGTTCAATTCCCAGCAACCACATGGTGGCTCACAACCATCTGTAATGAGGTCTGGTGCCCTCTTCTGGCCTGCAGGCATACACACAGACAGAATATTGTATACATAATAAATAAATAAATATAAAAAAAAAAAAAAAAAAAGAATGTAGTTAAATTTTCAGAACTACACAATGGAATCACTGGAACTGGTGTAAATTCACTATCGTGTGAATTACCTTGTCGGTAACTCCTAGACATTTTATTTTCACTTTCTGAGTTGTGGCTTTTTCTTTATGCAGGCTCCACTTCTGATGTGACTCTGTGTAGTTTTACAATTAGAACTCTTAGACCTTCACAAGCAGGCCCATTTTTACTGCTATACACACTTAGTACTTTTCATAGTAAAAATAACTGACACAATTGTAACGCTTCATATCATATATATCATGCCTAAGCTCACTTGCATGGCAACAATTATTGAAATCAATGACTGAGTTTAGCATATTTTATTTCAGACTTAAATTTCTTTAAAATTAAGTGTTCTTTCTTGAGAGAGAAGGAAGGTTAATAAGACTCAAGAAGTAAACAAACTCCCCAAATCCTAGAGGGATAGAACTTAAAGAATTCTTGTGTTCCTTTCCCCAAGTTGTGGATGTAGCCAAGCAGTTTTTGTAGAAAGATTATCTTTGACCTGCTGGGCTTCCTGCATATTCTGCAGTGAGTTCCAGGACTGCAGCATCTACTACTCTTGCATATTATAGAGGAACCCCTGTTGACCCAACTCAGTCGGTCAAAATAAATACATTAATATGTTTGATGGGAAGTAAGAAGTGGTTTTAGTAGTCTTGAGTTATCTATTCAGTGATGATTAAGTAAATTTGAATGAGTTATTCATCATGGGCATGCATCCAAGCTAATCAAGGAGATTTTCCACTTTCAAAAACCATGATATTCTCAACAGGTGCATAATATTCAGGCTTCCATCACGATACTTCCTCCAGTAATTTTTGTAAATTTCCTGTGTCCTAAATATATTTAAGAAATTTAAATAGAGTTACTTTAGGATGACACAAATATATGTACCCACACGTTAGTGTCCATGGCCCTGAGGTAAAAGAATCAGAGGCTCAATAGAAATCCTTCTTGCTGCTAGACACTTGCTGTTTTTTGCTTGCGAATTATCTTTATTTTTTGAATTCATTTTGAGCTTTAAATATTTACTCATCTCCTGCTCTTTAGCGGTATCAGCTTGCATTCCAGTATGCTGTTTTTTTCTGATCGATAAACAGTCAGCAGTTACTCCTTGTGTTATTTCCTGTAACAAAGTTTCTGGACACTCTTCTGAGTAGCTTCCCTTGACAGTTCTGTCAGTAACTTCCTATAAACAGTAAAACCTAAATTTTGTAGCTTTTAAACTGCCATTAATGAAACCGTGCACATTTTACACAGTAGCCTCCATTCCTGTGCCTTTGCACAACCGACACCAGGAAAAACAAATGCACCACAGATTAGATCCGCTGTAGTCTCCTATTTATTAGGCTAAAAGGTAATAGTTATTTTAAAGATTTACTGATTTTCCTTTAGGGGTGTGCTGCATAAATCTCTATAAATGTACTGTGTATGCATGTTGGGTAGCAGTGGAGGCCAGAAGAGGGCACTAGATCCCTGGAACTGGAGTTACAAAATGTTGGACCGTTGTGAGCCACTATGTGGACGGTTGGAATGAAATCTGGGTCTTTGGAAAAGCAGCAAGTGCTTTTCCAAACTACTGAACCGCCTTTCTGTCTCCAAAAGGCAAGACATTTTAATATTTATAAATAACTTTTAAAAAATAACTGACATGTTAGCAGAATTTTGTTTAGCATTTCAGCATTTGCTATACATTCAGGGTAATGCTGATGAGTGTAGTTTGTGGCTACATTTAAAAAGCGTCAATAAAAATTTGTTTTTTAATCCCTTTAAAAAAAGTAAATATGCACATATATATCCATGTACATGGCCAATAAATTAATGACAAATAATAATTATGATATATAAATAATATGTCTACATATATGTGAATATAAGCTCAGGTTTACTATCATTTCAAAAGTATAGAAGTACTATTAAAGACAAAGAGGTTGTTATCAATACTGTTGCTTCAAATTAAATTTCTGAAAAAGTTAATTAGTTAATTCAAACAGCTCTCTATAGGACTTAAAAGAAATATTTTACTTTTTTCTTAACAAAATAATTTCAGTATAAAGTATAATCTAATTAAAATTTCTATTAAGGCAATCTTTAAAGAATAATCCCCTATCTTCCATGCTTATGTGACTATTGATAAAAAGCAATCAACATTTTCCTCTAATAAAGTTGGCACAATTTGAGATCATTCTTTCTAGTGCACTGAAATTTGAGCATCCAGCCCTTTCTTGTCAGGGGTGTTAGATTAGGACTCTACAAAGAAAGCTGCCATTTGTCCACTTCACCTTTGCATCAGACTGTAAGTTTCCTCTAGTCTGTGTTGACAGATGTTGAAAGTGCTTCGGTATCTTAAACTCTTTGTCAATGGGGCATTCTCCAGGACAAGGCCCAATGAAGTCCCTTAAAGTGAATAACTATTTAATGTCATTGAAAGTAAGCCTAATGAAGACGGGGGCTTTTGCACAAATACATCTCAAACAGTAGTAGTGGAACACTTTACAACATAAGCCTACCTAATCTAAGTAGACAAATGCATGCCCTGGCAGAAATAGAATATCAAAATATATAGTTATGATTTTAATTTCTAAATATCAAAGCATCATGAATATCCGACATATAAAAATAATGTATTGTAGCTCAAGACAAAAATATTACCCTATGCTTACCAAACATCACCACTAACTGATTCAATAGATATGGCTGCTCTGACATGCAAGTCTAGAAAATTAGAGATTTTGTTCCCACAACTAAATCTTCATCTCTTCTGAAAACCCAAAGTAGTACCTACTTTCAAGCAAGTGTGTCACATGGACAAAGTGTTCATTAAAAGTAAATTAAGGGCCAGAGAGAAGCCTACGTTTCTGCTTTTGATTTTTATTTCTTGTGCTCTTTCTTATTTTTATTTTTGCCCTTTACCTTAGCCCTTTCCTGAAAAGGAGCATAAAATCGAAGATTGAAATTGCACTAGCAAAGTCACTGAGCCTTTAAATCTCTATTGGGATAATAGTATTTGGTGACATTAGCTTTAGACTCATCTCTGTGTGCTGCTGACCATGTCTATAAAAATTCCCCATTTTTTGAAAGGACTTTCCCTTAAAAAGATCTCTCCTGATATTCCAACTATCTTATCCTACTGTCAGACTCTAACATTATTGTTTGTCACTCAGAATTTCTCCTTCCACAGGAAATATGGCACTTTGGAAATATTTTTTTCCAATCTAAAGTGTGTGATCATTTTGTGCCAGTGTGGAAATGGCTTCGGGGTGACATCTAAGCTTGAATCAGTTTTTAATCTTTTCTATTTTTTTTAATTTCTTCTAGACAGAGGCAGACTCTCTTTCAAATCCCACCTGCAGTGAAAATGTCACAGAAGATGGAATGGAAGATAACGAACTGAAGTGGGCCACAATGGTCCGTTGACCTTTGACCTCAAGTGTCTGTTATTAAAGAATGTATTTTTTGATAAGAAAATTAATTTCTCACTCCTCTCAAAGGAAAAAAACTAACAAGACTGAGTTAATTGACATGTTATTTCTAATATATGGATACAGTCAATAGAAACAAATGGACATACTACAGGGCTAATTTTGATGAGGGTGATGCATCTGCAATGTTAGAAAGGATAGCAGCTAATAGAACGATTAGACCTGTGATGTAGCAAGATTAGAATCCAGAACTTAATTATCTTGGGACTGTTTTGCCCTCTCTTAATAGTCATTGATGGCTTGCTTCTTAGTTTGTTACCCAATATCTTGTTACATGCAGATAAATCCTTTGGACTAATTTTCACCAACCAATAAGCTAAGAATGCTGTCTGGTTGTATCTGATGGCTTAGCTTAGATACCTCACTTTTATTGTGACCCACCTACCTGATTGTACCTACTATAGACATGAGCATAGCATGACAGACATGTGTACTCCACCACAGTCATGTGTAATCCACCACATCCATCTGTATACCACCACTGGTATTGTGCCCAGATTACGACCCCCAGAGAGAGAACACCAGAGAGGCCCAAACTGTAATAAGCAAGGTTTAATCAGCATAATACAAACATATTTCGAACTCATCTCCATCCCCGTTGTATTGAGGTAGAGAAGAGTTGTATCTTCTCTGTGGGGTTTGCTTTTAAAGGCATAACTACAAAGAGGCTTTTTGAAGCTGCTTTGGCACTGGTGCAAGGACTTTTGCTCCCTCCCATCCTGCTAAGTCAGCTTTTCCCTTGTTCTTAGAGCAAGGCCACTGTTCCTGAGTTAGGCCATCTTTATTAGCCTGTACTAGGTGGCTGACTGGGCTGAGCTCAGTGTCCTTGTGCTCAGAATCTCCTTGGTGGAAGAGAAGTAGGCCACTATCTTCCTGGGAAAACATTCTGCTAGGAAATTTCTTCTCACCCCTTTGAGAATAAGGGGTGGGTGAGGGTCCTACAGTATACTCTACCATAGGCATGAATACAATACTACAGCCATTTGTAAATCCACTGTAGGAGATGCTTTCCATCACACACTTATGTTGTATTTTAGAATAAGGAAAAGAACAATGCGGAATAAAATTATTCTCATCATAAGTATCTGAATTAACCATCATAAAATTAATGTAAGTATTTCCCCCATTCTTTAATGAAAAATGTAGCTCAAAACCAACATGTATTTTTTCATTTCTCAAAGTCTATCTTTCAGAAATGTACAAAACATAGTATCTATCTCACTCCTCCTGTGGAGTATTCAAGTGCAAGATGTCCTTTTCTACATCATCTCAAAGTGGCAGGTCTGGCCTCATTCTCTGAGGGCTGCTGCTTGGTAGTCATATTAGTTTAAAAGAGGTTTTTCTATAATACCATCCACTTTTATTGGTGAGACCCTAGGTGCTTCTTCTGTGTGTTAAAACTCATTGGGCTATGTGCTGTAATGGTCTTGTACTCAGAGAGCTGCCTCAAGTAAAAGGCTGACTGTGTAACAGATAAATCAGTCACTTTAAATAAATCAGTCTTTAGAAAGCATGGAATCGTGAGTGCTGGAGCAATGAGATAGTTGGTTTTCAAGCAGCTTTGGTCAGAAGCTCACACTGTACAGCAGTGTCTGAGACATCTTTGTGGTTATTGTGGCAATACATCTAAGCCTTCTCTTTATCTTAAGTAATCCAGCTCCCTAGAAAGATGATGCTGGGACTCTGAAAGAAGGAAAAAAAATCTGCTAAAATAAGAGCTTACAGTGACATTTATATAATTGCCCCAGTCAGAACTCATTTCCAGCTCCCATGGGGGAGCTTTCTTCAGTGCTGTAGCTAGGAGACGGGGAAGGCAAAGAGCTGCTTCAGTGTGGTGCCAACCTTATGAACTATTCATGCTTAAAAGAAAGCATTCCAGCCAGGAAGCTGGAACTTACAGCCACAAAGATGTACCGCCTAAGCTCACAATTACTTTTAAAAGATAATTAAAGGGACCTGCTGAGGGACTCGAGTAGGCTTGAACATGGCAAACATTGCAGAGAGCTTTTGCCCTTTTAAGCCTTTACTAAAACCGTTACACCCTAAAGCTAAACCTCAAGGTTCATTTCCTTATTAGGCTACTGACTCATTTCTGGGACAAAACATCGTAAGTTCAACAATCAAAATTTCTTATTTGCCTAATATGTCCAATCAGGATTTACCAATTTACCCTAGCTCAGACTTCCCCATTTCCCCCTGTAATCTGACTCCTGCAGAAACAGAAACACTTCCTCTTCAGCTTGCTATGCTGTGCTTGCTGCTGCTGCTGACTGCCTTTTCAGCCACATCCATGATGTTGTCTCCCCACTGCTTGACCCTCCAGGGTAAAACATCCCTTTTGTGCTGAGAATTTGGTGGCTGGATGTGTCTAATTCCAAGGGGACGGATCTTATTCACACCTGCCAGTAGAGATCAAATGGCCTCCGCTTGGATTCAGATTTGCATACAGTCAAATTTTCCGCATTTTTTTCATTGGGTTTATTATAGATACATCCAACACTGTGTTTTAAGTGAGCTTTTAATCTGAAAATGCATTTGTGTTAAGTACTGTAGCACACACATCTCTCTCTGAAGCCAGCTAAAACACTTCACATTTAGTAAGACTTGGCTGCAAGCCAGTGCAATTAATTGCTAATTGCAAACCTAAGGACCTTTTCTCCTTTTTTTCTAATAAGTGGTGTGGTTGTTTGAATAAGAATAACCCATATCTTTGAGTGCATGTTTATAAAGGAGTAGCACTATTTAAAAGGATTAGATTGACTAGGTTGTGTGGCCTTTTTGGAGTAGGTATAGTCTAGTTGGAGGAAGGGGTTGGGTTTGAGGGCTCAAAAGTTCATGTCAATCCCAGTGCTGCTCTCTCTTCCTGCCAATTAGAATGTAGCTCTCAGCAACTGCTCCACCACCTGCATACATGCTGCCATGCTCCCCAACATGATAGACTAAGTTTCTTAAAGTGCACGCAAAACCCAAATTAAATGTTTTCTTCAAAAATAATTACCACGTTCTTGATGTCTCTTCACAATGGAATACTGACTAAGACGAACAATGACTTATTTATTAGTAACCTCAATCCTTTGCAGGTATCAAAGCTGTCCTTGCTCTGTTCTTTCTCCTCCATATTCCTTCCTCTTCCCTCATTTTTCGCCGTTCTCTTTGCTTCCTCAGTGTGGGTCCTGGAGACAGAACTCAAGTTATCAGTTCGAAGGTAGATGCATCTTAGTCTGGTAAGCCATCTAGTCAGCTCTAATGTTATTCCATACAGCTTTTAAAAAATATTGTCTTACATAACCTTCCCTACCACACAGATCCTTTTGTTCCATGGCTCTTGCAGAAATAAAGTTCTATCTTCTTTTTTGTTTGTTTGTTTTTTGTTTTGGTTTTTTTTTGTTTTGTTTTTGTTTTTTTGTTTTTTCGAGACAGGGTTTCTCTGCAGCTTTTTTAGAGCCTGTCCTGGAACTAGCTCTTGTAGACCAGGCTGGCCTCGAACTCACAGAGATCCGCCTGCCTCTGCCTCCCGAGTGCTGGGATTAAAGGCATGCGCCACCACCACCCGGCTTGAGTTCTATCTTCTTTTGGCTCTTTTATTCCCAAAATCTTTTGGGAAAGTGCTTTCTCACCTATTGATGCTTATGATGTAACCTAGATCCTCAGGTCAACGGAAAACTTTCCAGGGTCCTAATCAAGCCAATTTAGAGGAAGATTTATTCTGTGCCCCTTCAAAGGAAAACCTGTAATCTTTCAGACATCCTGTGCTTCTGATCCGGTGACTTATCACACTCATCTAAGTCAGTCAAGTGGTTCATTGCTCAGCGCACACTTTGCTGCTCCTGGATAAATTATACCAACTTCAGGGTCCATAATCAGGAAAAAAATCAAACATTTTCAGAGTTTTAATGACATGATCAGACAAAATGTATAAGAATAAGCTTATGAACGTATGTTATGTATTCTCTGCTGATTTTCATTTGAGATGCAAGTGGCTTGGTACTTTGTCTTCATTATTGTTATATTTATTATATGTAGACTACTCCCTGAACCAGTGGTTACTTAACACATATTGCGGTATGAGTAATGAGAATAATGCAAAAAAGGATGTTATAATACCTTTCAAAACTAGAATCTATCATTTACCAAGAAGTCTTGAAAATAGTGCAAGAAGCTTAAATCCATTTTTATTACATTGATTTTTTTCACAGCCATTGGACGAGAGAACTATTATTATCTTTATTTTCCACTGATAAAAATAAGCCTCTAAAATTCTTAGTGTTAAATCAACTTGTTGATAGAAATTAGAGAAATAAATTTTATATAGTTACAGTTTTGTTTATCAAATATGTGTAGATAGAAGATAGTAGTAATTTAAATTCAATTTTCCGTGAGCAAGAGTGGAAATGGTTACTACTGTGAAGGCATACTTCTTTTCTGATTGATATGCAAGCTAACATTCAGAAAGGGTGTGTCAACATCCTTACAGATAAACGTAAACAGGAGTGTCTGTTCAATTCCCTCACCTATATTCCTCCAAGTAACCTTCGGACACTTTATGAAACACATTTGGATCTTTAAGGTCATGTTTCACCTAATAATTTAAAGATTGTTTTACCATATACATGTCTGTGTATATGCAGAGACATTCACAAATGTTCTAGGTATTTTATTACATTCCTTGCTTCTAGAATTAAATAAGTAAAATTCAGTTTGGTTCACAAGAAATCAACAGAAATATTGGTGAAATGATGAATGAGAAAAGCTTACAAATAAATACAGGACGTCTGCTCAAATTAACATGATCAGAAAGTCATGTTTTATTCTCTTTCTCTCTTACCCCATAAACCCATCTTCTTCTTGCCCTACCCCATCTACCTATCCACAATTGAAATGTACCTTTTCCTTCTTTCTATAATACGAATAACATCTGAGGCCAATAATCTGGGCTTCGTGATCTCTAATCGCTTCGAAACTGCATGTCTCCACAAGTGAATCCTTAGCCACTCAAAATTACTGCTGCTGAAGTTCCAAGCTGAAGTTTTTTACCCTTCTGCTAGGACAAAATCTAGTGTCATTGCATGAGACATTCTCTGTCTGCCCTGAGTTGAATTCTCATCTGAGAATTTTCTACATTCATTTTATATTAAAGATTCTTAAAAGGAACTTCTGACCTATATGATAAGAAAAAAAAAACATGTATTATCACAACCTTTGTGATATTATCAAAAGCATTTTGAGATGTTAACATGTGGCTTGCCTAAAAAATACTGACAGTTCTTTCAGAAAATGTCAGATGAGCAAGCTAAGTTGTAGATTTTGAAGTAAAGTGACAAGCCTCATGGTTTTCAGATCTGTCTCACTGACCCTTGAATCGATGCCTTTGAACTCTAAGGAATATTTCACTTTTCCTCTTTGGTCCTCTTCAATTTAAGCTGACATGTCTGAAGATACTATACCACAGTCTCTCTGCTCTTTATTTTGCATTTTAGTATTTGAGAACCAGGTAAATGTTGGTTGGTGATAGAACAATGGAAATAATTCCCTTCTCTGAGAACAAAAAAGGCTGTGGGATTTCCTCATCTTCCTGCCTTCTCAGATGAGAATCAAGGTTTTCAATGTTCTGTCAAATAAAGCACAGTCATTGACTTGTATTTAATTTTTCTGTGGAAGAAAAAGTTCTTGCCATGCAATGGCAACTTTTTTTTTTTCCTCATAAGTATCAAGAATCTAGGGAAATTAATATATAAATGTGAAAGTTAAATCAATTAGATTTTAGATGTGCCAAGAAATACAGAAATAACCAGCATAGCCAAATGGTGGTGGTGCATGCCTTTAGTACAAGATAGGAAGATGTCTGTGTTTGAGGCCAGCCGGGTCTACATAGTAAGTTTCTGGACAGTCAGGGATATACACAGTAACTCTATATCAAAACAAGTAGACAGACAGACAGAAAGAATGAACAAAAGAAAGAAAGAAAGAAAGAAAGAAAGAAAGAAAGAAAGAAAGAAAGAAAGAAAGAAAGAAAGAAAGGACATATATAAACTGTAAAAAATGTCATGTAATTTTCTTCTTGCAATATGTTTTAGGTAAGTATGATACACACACACATATAATATAAAAGAAAATACAAAGATTCTACCTTCTTTTCTCCTTAGTAATGTTAACTAATAGTGATATATAAAAATCTAAAAATGCACTTAAGTTGGCCCTTTTTTCTACTTCCTGATATATCAGCCCCTTCTCAGTTTTAAGGACAGATCATTGCTAAATGTAAAAGTCTTGAGTTTAATTCTCAAGTGTTCTAGATGCATTGATATGACTATGACAAAGAACTTGAAGTCATTTCAACCTTGCTTTTCAATTGAATCAATATTAAGAACCTAAGCAATTTTTCACATTTATTTTTATCTTAATGGAACATTCTTTAACACGATAACATCAATAACAAGTATCTACCATGCTTTGTTATGCAGGTTCCAATCATCCCCTGTGTCACAGGGAGACTTTCTGTGACAGAAAAGAGTGATGATTCTTTCATAGTAATAAGAAGGCCAGTTGAAATCTGACTTACTTTTCCTTCTTCATTGTAAAATAGTGGTACTTTTACAGCAAATGTGGACTGGGTTTTGTTTTAATATCAGTTTTCTACAAGTTAGAATCACATGACTAGGCAGCATCCCCTGAAAAACTGTCCTAATTGCTTAGATTGATATTAGAAGGTCGGTTCCAGTTGAAGGTGGTGATTTCAGGTAGTAGACCATATTTTTAAAAATGTGGGTGGTATTTTGAAATGAAACTGATCTCACTTGCTAGCTTGGCCTTCTCTCTGGCCTCCTAGTTCACTGGGAATGCTACCTCTGCTGCTGCTGTTGTTTATTCCTTTGCTGATAACAGTGGCACCGTGACTAAGCTATCATAGTGGAATAGGGAAACATGCTCTCAGGGACATTCTAGGGTTCCCAAGGACAGATTAGGACTACTGAGGCACCTCACCTTGTGGACCATATTCTCACTCTCCAGTGAGAGATATCTATTCTGAAATGACTCTAACCATTGAGGCACCAAGCTTCAGGGACTAAGTACCATGTCCTCAAAGGCTCAGGGGAGATTTTGATATCGTTATTATAAAAAAAGCACCCTGTCGCTCTGATTCTCTCCTGTCTCTGTCTCTGTCTCTCTTTCACACAAACACAGACACATAAACACACAGATGATAAATAGACAGACAGACCGATAAATTATATATATACATATATATATATATATATATTCACAGACACATATATATGATAGATATAGAGATAGAGATATAGACATTAGATATAGATATATGCATTTCTCCATTGTTTTACCTATTCCTCTAAAGAGCCTGAATAAAACACTACTTTATTTTTCTTTAGAAAAAACTTTTATTTTTGTTATTGCTTCTAAATCCTTGAATAGATGCCAATACAAAATCCAACATTATTGCATAAATAAAGTGCAATGTTTTTTAAAAAAAATTATGATAGATGTCAAAAGGGATAAAATCTTATCATGTAGTTGCCAAGTTCTGATTTGTGTAAGCATCATCTGGTCATAGAATAATCTTACAACCTCAGAATACCAATAAGTATATAATTTATGGATAGGAAATTAAAATCAAAGGGAAGTTATCAAAAAACATAGCCATAAAAAAATCTTACTAAATTTATCTGATCATGAAAAATAGTTTAGTAAAAATGACAAAATTTTACTCAAAATTTACATTTGGATTACCCTACCATTTTTAGGATAAATTTTCAGAAGGTATTTTGTTTATTATTATTATTATTATTACAAATATTCACCTCCTCCCTCCTGCCATTTCCCTCCCACTCCCCACATGTCTCCTCCCCCTTCTTCACCAGTCCAAAGAGCAGTCAGGGTTCCCTGCCCTGTGGGAAGTTCAGGGTCCTCCCTCCTCCATCCAGGTCTAGGAAGGTGAGCATCCAAATATACAAGGTTCTGACAAAGCCAGTAAATGCAGTAGAGTCAAAACCCAGTGGCATTGTCCTTGGCTTCTCAGTCAGCCCTCCTTATTAGCCAGGTTCAGAGAGTCTGGTTTGATCACATGATCCATCAGTTCCTGTCCAGCAGGCCTTGCTGAGTTCCCATTAGATCAGCCCCACCGTCATAGTGGGTGGGAACACCCCTCACAGTTCTGACTTCCTTGTTCATGTTGTCTCTCCTTCTGCTCCTCATTTGGACCTTGGGAGCTCAGTCCAGTGCTCTAATGTGGGTCTCTGTCTCTATCTCCATCCATCACCAGATCAAGGTTCTATGGTGATATGCAAGATATTCATCAGTGTGGCTATAGTATGGGGCCAGTTCAGGTGCCCTCTCCTCAGCTGCACAAAGAACAAGCTGGGGACATCTCCTTGGACACCTGGGAACCCCTCTAGAGTCCAGTCTCTTGCCAACCCTAAAATGGCTCCGTTAATCAAGATATATAGTTCCCTGCTCCCATATCCACTCTTCCTCCATCCCCACTATCCCATTCCCCCAAGCTCTCCCCATCCTCCTCTTCTCACTTCTTTTTCCCCATCTCCCCTTACTCTGACCCCACCCCCACTTCACCCCCCAGTTTACAATTTTTGCCTGGCAATCTTGTCTACTTCCAATATCCAGGAGGATAACTACATGGGTTTTTTTTTGGGGGGGGGGGAGAGTTTCACCTTCCTATTTAGCTTTTCTAGGATCATGAATTATAGGCTCAATGTCCTTCATTTATGGCTAGAATCCACTAATGAGTGAGTACATACCGTATTCATCTTTTTGGGTCTGGATTACCTCACTCTCGATAGTGTTTTCTATTTCCATCCATTTGCATGCAAAATTCAAGATGTCATTGTTTTTTACTGCTGAGTAGTACTCTAATGCGTATATATTCCACACTTTCTTTATCCATTCTTCATTGAGGGGCATCTAGGTTGTTTCCAGGATCTGGCTATTACAAATAATGCTGCTATGAACATAGTTGAACAAATGCTTTTGTAGTATAATAGGGCATCTCTTGGGTATATTCTTAGGAGTGATATTGCTGGATCCTGGAGTAAGTTGATCTTGAATTTCCTGAGAAAGCACCACACTGCTTTCCAAAGTGGTTGCACAAGTTTGCATTCCAACAAGCAATAGATGAGTGTTCCCCTTACTCCACATCTGCTCCAGCAAAGGCTATCATTGATGTTTTTGATTTTAACCATTCTGACAGGTGTAATATGGTATCTCAAAGTTGTTTTGATTTGCATTTCCCTGATCACTAAGGAGGTTGAGCATGACCTTAAGCGTCTTTTGGCCATTTGAACTTTTTCAGTTGAGGTTTCTCTGGTCAGATCAGTATCCCATTTTTTAATTGGGTTAATTAGCATTTTAAAGTTTAGTTTCTTGAGTTCTTTATATATTTTGAAGATAAAACCTTTGTCTGTTGCGGAGTTGGTGAAGATCTCCCAATCATTAGGTTTCCTCCTTGTCTTAATGACAGTGTCCTTTGGTTTACAGAAGCTTCTCAGTTTTAGGAGGTCCCATTTATTCAATGTTTCCCTTATTGTCTATGCTACTGGGGTTATACGTAGGAAGTGGTCTCATGTGCCCATATGTTGTAGACTACTTCCCACTTTCTCTTCTATCAGGTTCAGTGTGTTCAGATTGATACTGAGGTCTTTAATCCATTTGGACTTGGGTTATGTGCATGGTAATAGATATGGATCTATTTTCATTCTTCTACAGGTTGACATCCAGTTATGCAAGCATCATTTATTGAAGATGCTTTCTTTCTTCCATTATATACTTTTAGCTCCTTTGTCAAAAATCAGGTGTTTATAGGTTTCTGGGTTAATATCCGGGGCTTCTATTCGATTCTGTTGGTCGACTTCTCTGTTTGTTTTTTTTTTTTTTTTTTGCCAATACCAAGCTGTTTTCATTACTGTATCTCTGTAATAGAGTTTGAAGTCAGGGATGGTAATGCCTTCCAAAGTTTCTTTATTGTATAGGAGTGTTTTGGCTATCCTGGGTCTTTTGTTTTTCCATATAAAGTTGATTATTGTTCTCTCAAGGTCTGTGAAGAATTTTGTTGAGATTTTAATGGGGATTGCATTGAATTTATAGATTGCCTTTGGTAGAATTGCCATTTTTACTATGTTGATCCTACCCATCCAAGAGCATGGGAGGTCTTTCCATTTTCTGGTATCCTCTTCAATTTCTTTCTTCAAAGACTTAAAGTTCTTGTCAAATAGGTCTTTCACTTCCTTGGTTAGAGTTACTCCAAGATACTTATGCTATTTGTGGCTATAGTAAAAGGTGAAGTTTCTCTGAATTCCCTCTCTGCTTCTCTATCCTTGTGTATAGGAGGGCTACTGATTTTTTGAGTTGATCTTGTAACCTGCCACCCCACTTAAGTTATTTATCAGCTGTAGGAGTTGTTTGGTAGAGGTTTGGGGGTCACTAATGTACTTTATCATATCATCTGCAAATAATGAAAGTTTGACTCTTCCTTTCTGATTAGGATCCCTTTGATCCCCTTATGTTGTCTTATTGCTATTGCTAGAACTTCAAGAACTGTGTTGAAGAGCTATGGTGAGAGTGTACAGACTTATCGTGTTCCTGATTTTAGTGGAATGGCTTTGAGTTTCTCTACATTTAATTTGATATTAGCTGTTGGCTTGCTATATATTGCTTTATATTATATTTAGGTATGACTCTTGTATCCCTAATCTTTCCAAGATCTTTATCATAAAGGGGTGTTGAATTTTGTCAAATGCCTTTTCCGCATCTAATGAAATAATCATATGTTTTTTTTTCCTTTCAGTTTATTTATATGATGGATTACATTGATAGATTTCTGTATGTTGAACCAGCCCTGAATCTCAGGGATGAAGCCTACTTGATCATAATGGATAATTTTTTAATGTGTTTTTTGATTCTGTTCGCTAAAACACTACTTTAGAAAAGACACTTTTTCCTTTAAAATTCTACGTTCCTGTCTAATTGATCATGTTTGCTAAAATGTTTTTTCTTAACCAAATCTTGTGGATAGAGGACTACTGTGACTGATGAGCTAGCATAACATTTCCTAAAACACTAAGTGCAGTGAAGGGGCGTGGCCGATCGGCAGTTATAACTAACCAGACTAGCTTTAATATATAATATTCAGCTTTAATAAAGGAAAGGAAAGGGAACTTACAAAAGCCAAGGTTCCAGCAAGGAGCACAGGAAAACAAAGAAGGCAGATGCACACTCGCAAGATTTTTTTTTTTTACATGAGAATATGTCTGTATGTGTCCATCAACAGAGAATTAATAAAACATGTAATAGTGTGCAGGCTTTACAAAGGAGGAAATTTTATGACACAGAATATCACAATCAACCTGAGATTAAATTACACAAAATAGGCCAGATATAGGAGAGTAAATGCTTAAGACAGTCATACAATGATATTGTCAAGGGGTGTGGGGAAGGGAAGAAAGGAGGATTGGTCATCGGTGGGTGTACAAGTCCAAGGCCTGCCATATAACATTGTGCCAAGAGATAAAATAATGTGATATTTGAACATCTATAAGTCTTTCTAGAAGCAAGAACCATTTCAAGTATCCTTAGTGTAAGGAAATAACACTTAATATAAGTTTTGATTCCCCTAGACAATAAACAACAAAATAATGTATAAAGTAAAAAAAAAAGAATGATTTTTTTTGTTCATTGCCTTCAAAGGAGGAGGAGGACTGAGAAACCAAGGAAAATGGCAATGAACATGAACTCTACAGCATGGACGGGCTCACTGTGAGCCTTGTCAGTTTGCTTGCTCACCTTCCTGGACTTAGGGGGAGCTGGGAGGACCTTGGACTTAACATAGTGAAGGGAACCCTGATGGCTCTTTGTCTTTGGAGAGGGGTGGAGTGGGGGTATGGGTGGAAGGGAGGGGAGGGAAGGGGGAGGAGATGGAAATCTTGAATAAAAAATGAGAAAAAAAATTTTTAAAAGAAAAATACATAGATGAATCAAAACAACTGTACATTAAAACAGCCAAATTTTAAAGAGTACATACTTTGTGAATCCATTAATATAAAACACCAAAAATTGTATCCAAGTATGTAGTGAGAAAAAGCAGGTCAGTAGTTGTCTGGGAATGGATGTTGCAGAAAGGGTGGATTATAAAGGTATGTAAATAATCCTTTTGGGCTGACTGAAATATTTGCCATCTTAATCGTGGTGTGCTTTTATGCCAAAAAAATAATCCAATTTAAGACTTCAAATATGTTGTCTGTTTCAACTCAAACACAGCTCAGTAATGTTTTAGAATGTAATCTTCCTGACTTTCTCTAGAGTTCTTGTCGTGACATCACAGTTGCCTCTGAGATAGGGATGGAACTAAGAACGGTGAATAGAAAGAAATCACTGTTTATACACTCGCAAGATTTTATAAGTAAATTTTAGCTTAAGGGGGACACGCCTTACAAACAAGGTGATTGGCTAAGCTTTCCCTTCACTACAGACTTCCAGCATGTGTCTGTCTGAGAGCTTTTACTCAGAGGCAGTACGGCTCATATTCCATAGGAAGCATGGGAGAAAAGAAAACAACCAATGGAGAGACAGTCACGGAGTTCACCAAGGTCAGCTGGCTGTGTGTTTTCTTTCACTTGAACTTGAGATAGCTCTGAGCATCTCATCTGATTTGCGCTTTATTTTCAACAATACTTTACTAAAAACTGTACATCAAACTGAGGGCAAAGACTATAAACTACATTTTTTTTTTTATTCTTCAATCCTTCCTTAGACACAAAGCTTTAGGAAGGTTACGTAATCTAGACTGACAGAGGAGAAAGATTGTTTTATAGAAGGAAGATTTCAAGGCTGTTGTTTGGAAGAAAAATAGACAGTAAATATTCTGAGGTCTCAAATCGAAAAACAGTCCTGTAACCTGAAGTCTACCCTGACCTTGATCCAGCCACAGTGTTCTGATAAGACACGAAGATCTTTTAGTATCCTTTATTATCTAAACTTCTGGTAGAATTGAAAATAAAAACATTATAGAAATAATATTTTTCTGAATATCCAAATATTCTCTCCTGGCACTGCTACTGGAAGGCAGGGGGTCCACTAGAGATGATACTACACCAGTCTATTTTCTCTTCCCGAATTCTTTTTCTGGTCAATAGCAGCTAGAACTAAAGGGGAAAGATGCTTTGTTTTTCTGCTGTTAGATACTAGATGATACAACTACAAGCTACCAAATACAGAGTGACTGAAACTAATAATCCTATAAAACATAAGGAAAGAGAATTCTGGGACTTTAGAAAGATGGCCTCCTATGATCTCCTTGTAATAAAACGTGTAAATATTTGGCTTTCTACCTTCTTCTCAAAAGTTTATGCTGCATCTCTTTCCTCATGCTTTTCTTTTTATACAACCAAAGAAAATTGACATTCCCATATCGAGCAGCACAAAACTGTGATACAGAAAGCTGTGGTAAGCCGGGCAGTGGTGGCACACTCGGGAGGCAGAGGCAGGCGGATCTCTGTGAGTTTGAGGCCAGCCTGGTCTACAAGAGCTAGTTCCAGAACAGGCTCTAAAAAAGCTGCAGAGAAACCCTGTCTCGAAAAACAAAAACAACAACAACAACAAAAAAAAAACAAAAAACAAACAAACAAAAAAAAAACAAAACAAAAAAACAGAAAGCTGTGGTAGGTCGCGCAGGACATGAAGGCATTAAGAAGGCAAAATATAAAGAAACAGGTATTAGCAAGAGGTGAAAAGCTCCTGGTAGGCAGCTGTGATGTTAATTAGCCCCCACTGATTATCTAAAGCCTGATTGTAAGTGGCTGTGGGGAACCATCAAAAGTTCCACACTAACTGCTCTGTCACAGATCAGGAACTAACAGAACACAGATTCAGATGTGACTCTGTGACAGGCAATGATAGTGCTCTTCAAAAAGCTGCAATCAAACAAAGGACTCTATTTTACAGAAAGGAAAATAAATATCTGGAAAACTGCTAAGAGAGCATTAGCCCCCAATGGGTGGCGGGGGTGGGGGTGACTTCGTAATGATCCTGTCTTATTGAACTATTTAAAGCAAAAATTTGCCTATATTATCCTTCATATAGCTTGGGGATCATATACAGGATTTAGTAAAGTATCTACGCTGTGGAACTTAGTGTGGGTAACATAGAGAGTGTGTGGATGCAGTGCTTTTAGATAGAATGATGAGTACTGAGCACTATAAGGAAAACTGCACCTCCACCTTGTGGGACAGAATCAGTGATGGAATTGCCAGTGTGCAGGCCTCTGTGGCTGTGTGTTTGCTGGCTTAGGACACACTCATAAGACATGAGTTAGAGCGACTGCCCTTGTTCCGAGGGGTTTTTGTCTGTCACAGAGCCCACTTTTTTTTTCCTGCTATGACCAGGGTCCGAGGATACTTAGGAGTAAAATGAGGCAGAATTTTAACTGTTAACCTAATATGATGTCCAAGGTGAAAAAGCACCAGAATCAATTTAGAACAATTAAAATTAAACTTCACATATTAAAAGAACAGAAGTACATTGGAAAAGTGCTAAATTAGGGATTATGGAGTTAGAGTCATCGAAAGATAAAAAAAAAAAAACATATAAAGATTAACATAAATGAAAACAACCAAGGTTGTGAGGCCACAGTAGAAATGACTTTCATATAAATATGGAGAGCTACAGTGCTAACATATGGTAAAGCTATAGAAAGAACAAGGCATGAGTAAAATATATAAAATATAATAAGAACAGAATCATATTTCATTAATTTGACAATTATAAATCATGATAAAAGCTAAGAAATGAACAAGTAATTATAATTAGAGTATGAATGGACAACAAAGGACACTAGCTTGATCACAAGACATTGTAGCAAAACTTGTTTTTACCTAGTACGATACAAGTTTAAAGGGACTATGAAGCTGAGAGATGCTGAGATAATGAGAAATTATGTTTTCTAATGGAAGGGTTCTCATTTATGTCAGTTAATGTGCTGAACTTAGAATGTTTCAATGAAAATTCTTAAAATAATTATTTTCACTTGATTACTAATTATTTTATATTTAAATACTTTCTTACTTACTGATATCTCTAACAGAGATTTTCCTATCACTATGCCAAAATGAAAACATTGTGTTGTGTCTAAGTCTCTAGACCATCAGATTTCCTCTATTGCCTGCTCCTCTCTTCAAAGAGTAACCAGTTTTTTTTTTTTTTTACAAAGTACATTCACCCACAACATTCTTTCTCCAAGCTCTATCCAAGAAAACTGTGGCAATGTTTGTGGCACATAGAGTAGATGAAAATTTTTCTTTTTTATGAATTCACATTTTTAAATTCTATTAGTTATTAAAACAAGAATCAAGAATCAGAGTTTTAAAAGCTTTTTTTACTAATATAGTTGTGCTCATGTCTCAGTACTATACAAATACAAATTTGTACTTGCAAATATAATTTCACATTGTTATATTTTTTGAAGTATAACAATTAGCCAATAAGTCTGGAAACTTAAGATCACGAGTAATGTAAATACCTGATTAGGTCCCAGTCTAATTACCTATCTCTGACTACGTTTTCTGTCTCCTAATCATCTATGTAGGTTGTATGCAGCCAAACATGGCTCCTTTCCAGGATGTTATATAAGTGTTTCAAAATTTGAGTTTCCTTTTTTTTTGCGGATTTTTTATAGCCAAGATATTTTTGTCTTGAACCTTAATGGTTTTCTTTATAACATGTCTAGCAAATAGATAGAGTAAAAATCTGAGTGTATTAGGACAATATCCTGGTATGACATAGCTACAGAAACTAGCTTAGTGACTTTTTTCTTCTTCCACTTTTCAGCATATCATCAACTAACAGATACACTTTTAATAATTTAAAATTAAGACCTTTACTGACTCCATTGTATTAAGCAGTAGTTAGTAAGCAGTTTTCAATAATGACTCAGAATATTAACTTTTTGATTCACCAATTTAAAATGACAGTGACTAGCAGAATGAATAAGAACATGAGATCAACATTTTACAACTTCAAAAAATAAAGAAAAAGAAAAATCACCAACAACATATACTAACTAAGGTAAATTATGGGTAAAGGTTACTTGAAGCTACTGGAAACAAGAAGCATGCAAAAAAAGCTATTCTAATATGTAGGAAGACAGCTTCAAATAAAACGGGTCATAAAAGATAAGACCTCATGTCATCCAAAAATAAGACAAAAATATTAGCACAGAGTTCTTGATGGACAATTAAAATTTTGTCATCTTCTACACTTTGAATCTAGGTAGATTGTAATCAAAATTGTTTAAAGGTTTAGACTTACTATCCAGGATTTTCATTTTCTAGGTCTTTTTTGATTTTTTTTTTTAAATCTAGCCACATATAATGGGGTATTTATTTGTTTTAGGGACCCCTAAGGTCATCATGTATATCTAATGGGGACATCCTTTCTGATAAAATTGAAGGCTCGGAGCAAGAAGGAGAGTTGCCATTTTAATTGGCAAATTTTGGGATAGAGTAATAGTTTAAAAATTTGGGGTAAGTAGGATGTCACCAAAAGGAAAAGAAATTATACAGGTCAGAGATCTTTCATCCCCACTGTCCTGGAAAATTTTATGACAACTTGACATAGATAGAGTTATCTGAAAGGAAGGACCTTCAATTGAGAAAATACCTCTATAAGATCCAGCTGTAGGGCATTTTGTTAAATAGTGATTGATGGAGAATTTCTCAGCCCATTGTGGATGATCCCATGCCTGGGCTCATGGTTTTGGGTGGTGTGGGAAAGCAGGCTAAGTAAGTCATGGAGATCAAGCCAGTGAAAAGCACCCATCCATTGCCTCTGAATCAGCTCCTGTCTTCAGGTTCCTGCTTTGTTTGAATCCCTGTACTGACTTACTTTGATAATGAACAGTGCACAGATGATTTTGTGTATCAAATCGACACAAGCTATAGGGTCATCAGAGGAAGGACCTCAGCTGTGGAAATGATGCCATGAGATCCAGCTGTAAAATATTTTGTCATTTAGTGATAGATGGGGGAGAGTTCAGCCCTTGGTGAATGATGTCATCCCTGGGCGGTTGGTCATGGGTTCTATAAAAAGGTTGGCTGAGCAAGCCAGTAAGCAACTTCTCTGCATGACTTCTGCATCAATTCTTGTTTCTGGTATCCTGCCCTTTTTGAGTTCCTTTCCTGACTTCCTTCAGTGACAGGGTGATGTGGGATGCATATGTGTTGCTTTTATTGGTTGATGAATAAAGCTCTTTTGACCATTGGACAGGAAAAAATATAGCTAGGCATAAAGTCCAAACAAAGATAATGAGCGAGAGTAGGCAGAGTCAGGGAGATGCCTTGTAGCCACCCTAGAAGAGAGATGCTAAGAGAAGCCTAAGGAAAAAGATGCCAGAACAGAGCTAATGCCACAGTCATGTGGTGATACATAGATTTGTAGAAATGGGTTAATTTATATAAGAGAGAATTAGCCAGTAAGAAGTCTAAGCCATTGGCCAAACAATTATATTTAATATATTAGCCTTTGAGTGGTTATTTCATAAGCAGCTGTGGGAATCCAGAGGGTGGAGAGAAACCAGTCATGTGGGACTGGACTAGATAGAGAAAAGTCCTATCTACAAAGGACACCACTGTTGAAGTATAAGCCTAATAAACCCTATCCTGCCCAATTTGTTCTTTTGTCATGATGTTTTGTTGCAGCAAAAGAAACACTAATTAAGACAAATAATGATATGGGAGTGTAAGCCAAATAAACCATTTCTTCCCCAACTTGCTTTTGGTCAATGTTTTTCATTGCAGTAGTAGTAACCCTAACTAAGACGATCAGCATGTAAACTAACATGAAACTACATTAGAGAGATGTGGGTATGTTTCAGCTTGTAAAATCAATAACTGTTACTGGACATATAAATAAACTCAAAAAAATAACCACACAATCTGTTCATTAGGCATAGTAAAGGTCTTTGAAAAAATCAGCATCTCATCATAACAGCCATAAAAAGAGCAGGCTTGATGGGATTATACCTTAACTGAATAAAGTAATGTATAGCAAACCTATAGTCAATATCACACTATATGGAGAAAAAGAGTTTTCACTAAGATCAGGAACAAAACAAAGTCATTCTCTCTTAATTCCTATTCAATATAATTTAAAGCTATAGATAAAGAAAGAAAATAAGAAATATACAAAGAACAAAAGAGAAACTCAGAGTATCCCTACTTTCAGATTGCATGATTAGAAATATGTGAAACCCTATGGCCTCCATTAATATATGCTGAAGTCTGAAAATCACTTTAAGAAAAATAACAGGATAAAAAATTAAATATAAAAATAAGTACCCTTTCTATGCTCTAATGACAATCATACTGAAAGGAAATATCAGAATAACTATTCCATTCACAATATCTACAAACAAAATACCCAGTAATAAACATAACCAAAGAAATGAAAGATACGTGTAATGAAAATTTCAAGATCCTTTGGAAAAATTTGAGGAAGGCATTAGCTCCTGGACTGCACAAATTAATTCTGAGAAAATAGCCAGTTTACCACAAATAATCTATGGATTAAGTGTAATCCTAATCAAAGTACAAGGACATTTTATAGTCTCAACATGTACATGAAATCAGAAAAGGCAGAGGGTAACCAAGGCATGAATATCATACTACCAGAGGAATCACCATACCTGACTTCAAGTTGCATTGCAGAGTCATAATTAAAAAGACAGCATGGTACTACAATAAAAATAGATACATATATCCAGGATTAGGATATGGAATCTAGGTATAAATCCAAGAAGTTGTTACAGTTGCCTGATCTTTGACAAATAAGTTAAAAATACACTATTGGAAAAAAGATATCATCTTCAAGAAATAGAGCTGAGAAATAAGAATTGCAATATACACTATAATAAATCTAGATCTTCTTACCTTGCACAATACTCAACTACAAATGTATCAAGGACCTCATCATAGTACTTTGTACCCTAAAACTACTAGGGCAAAAGAATACTTCAACTTATAGGCACAAGCAATAACTTCTGAATAGGATTTTCATGGCACTTGAAATAAGCTCATCAATTGTCAAGAGGTAATCTCACATTACTAAAATGCTCTGTACAGCAAAGGAAACTATCAGCCAAGAAAAGAGTCAATCTATAGAGTTAGAAAAAAATCTTCACCAACTCTCTATGTCTAATAGAGGAATAATGTCTAGAATATGTTAAAAACTAAAATAAATAAATATCAAGAAAGCAGCCCAATGAAAATATCTGCTTTGTAATTGAAAAGAAAATACTTGAATAAGAACCAAACTTTAAATGGTGCTCAATATTCCTAAGCATCAAGACAAAAAATTGAAACTCTTTTAAGATTCTTTACATTTTAGTCAAAATCACCATCATCAGGAATTAAAATGAACACAAATGCTGGAATGGATGTAGTAAGGAGAGAACCCTTAAGACTGTTGGTGGGAGAATAAATTGGTGCCACAATTCTGAAAATAAGTCTGGAGGGTTCCAAAGAATAGAAATAAAAGAACTATATGACATAATACTCTTGAACATATAGTCCAAAATATAGGCCACCAATTTAGGATAGAAATGGATTGTAGAAATTTTGATGCATAGTGCATTTTTCCATAAATCTCCATTTTTTAAATGGTGCTACTCCAAATAATGGGGACATGATTACTAAACTCTTTACCTTGCAGAGAGAAAATAAAAAAAAAAAAACATAAAGCAATTCTTTCTGACATTTTTTTATGGACTGAGTGAATAATTGTTAAGAGTAAGAGAGTGTGGCTAGACATAGGAAACGGGTTTTACAGGTTATATTATGACCACCTCTATTTGGAAACATCACAAAAACATGACTGACAATAGACGTGAGAGGGAAAATCTGAAGAGGCTGTGACAGAGTATGGAAAGCAAGATAATAATCTATAACCAATCCAGAAAGTCTGAGAAAGAGTTTTATGGTGGAGACACAGTGAAATTGGGGAACAGAAATAACAGAGGGAGAAGGAATCAAGAGAGTTTATGTTTCTCAAAGATTTGTGGAATATAGACATTAATTGTCCATTTCTATTTGAGTCCATAGAAATGTCAAAAAGAAATACCTGTCTTTATTTTTATCAAACTCAATTTCCAAAAGTAAACACATGCAAAGGCTGATTATAGCTTGCAGAAATGGAGCATCAAATATCTGAAGAGTTGAAATTGAATGTGGTTATGTACATGACCCCTTTTTTCAGCATTTTTCATTTTATCATTTTTAAAGTACAATGGCACTTAATTAAACAGCAGAGGAAAATGCCCATATCTAAAAAAAATATCAGTATTCTTAGACTGAGACTTTTTCAGTCTATCATTGTCACAAATTAAATATACATTAATTGGTTGAATAGATGGTTCAGTTGCCGAGAGCAGTAGTTGCTCTTACAGAAGACACTCATTTAATTCCCAACATTCTCATGGTGGCTCACAATCATTCATGACTCCAGTTCAGAAGATCCGACACGTCATGCAAGAGCACTGCATGTGAGTGGTGTTTAAAAATACATAAAATCCATTTTCTGGTATCCTCTTCAATTTCTTTCTTCAAAGACTTAAAGTTCTTGTCAAATAAATCTTTCACTTCCTTGGTTAGAGATACTCCCAGATATCTTATGCTATTTGTGGCTATTGTGAAAGGTGATACTTCTCTGATTTCCCTCTCTGCTTCCTTATCCTTTGTGTATAGGAAGGCGACTGATTTTTTGGAGTTGATCTTGTAACCTGCCACGTTAGTGAAGGAGTTTATCAGCTGTAGGAGTTCTTTGGTGGAGTTTTTGGGGTTGCTTATGTATACTATCATATCATCTGCAAATAATGAAAGTTTAACTTCTTCCTTTCCAAATTGAATCCCCTTGATTCCCTTATGTTGTCTTATTGCTATTGCTAGAACTTCAAGCACTATATTGAAGAGATAAGGAGAGAGTGGATCTCCCCTGCTCGTGGATTGGGAGGATCAACATAGTAAAAATGGCAATTCTACCAAAAGCAATCTATAGATTCAATGCAATCCCAATCAAGGTCCCATTAAAATTCTTCACAGAGATTGAGAGGACAATAATCAACTTTATATGGAAAAACAAGAAACCCAGGATAGCCAAAAAAATCTTATACAATAAAGGTTCTTCTGGAGGCATTACCATCCCTGACTTCAAACTCTATTACAAAGCTACAGTATTGAAAACAGCTTGGTATTGGCATAAAAACAGAGAAGTTGACCAATGGAATCGTATAGAAGACCCGGATCTTAAACCACAAACCTATGAACACCTGATTTTTGATAAAGGAGCCAAAAGTACACAATGGAAGAAAGAGGGCATCTTCAACAAATGGTGCTGGCATAACTGGATGTCAACCTGTAGAAGAATGAAAGTAGATCCATATCTATCACCATGCACAAAACTCAAGTCCAAATGGATTAAAGACCTCAATATTAATTTGAACACATTAAGCTTGATAGAGGAGAAAGTAGGAAGTACTCTACAACAAATGGGCACAGGGAACCGTTTCCTACACATAACCCCAGTTGCACAGACTTTAAGGGCAACATTGAATAAATGGGACGTCCTGAAGTTGAGCAGCTTCTGTAAAGCAAAGGACATTGTCACTAAGACACAAAGGCAGCCTACTGACTGGGAAAAGATCTTCACCAACCCTGCAATTGACAAAGGTCTGATCTCTAAAATATATAAGGAACTCAAGAGACTAGATGGTAAAATGCCAAATAACCCAATTAAAAAATGGGGCGCTGAACTAAACAGAGAATTCTCAACAGAAGAAGTTCGAATGGCCAAAAGACACTTAAGGTCATGCTCAACCTCCCTAGCTATCAGGGAAATGCAAATCAAAACAACTTTGAGATATCATCTTACACCTGTCAGATTGGCTAAAATCCAAAACACCAATAATAACCTTTGCTGGAGAGGTTATGGGGTAAGGGGTACACTCATCCATTGCTGGTGGGAATGCAAACTTGTGCAACCACTTTGGAAAGCAGTGTGGTGGTTTCTCAGGAAATTCGGGATCAACCTACCCCAGGACCCAGCAATTCCACTATTGGGAATCTACCCAAGAGATGCCCAATCATACAACAAAAGCATATGCTCATCTATGTTCATAGCAGCATTATTTGTAATAGCCAGATCCTGGAAACAACCTAGATGCCCTTCAGTGGAAGAATGGATGAAGAAACTGTGGAATATATACATGCTAGAATACTACTCAGCGGTAAAAAACAATGACATCTTGAATTTTGCAGGCAAATGGATGGAAATAGAAAACACTATTCTGAGTGAGGTAACCCAGACCCAAAAAGATGAACATGGGATGTACTCACTCATAATCGGTTTCTAGCCATAATTAAAGGACATCGAGCCTATAAATTTGGGATCCTTGAGAAGATAATAAGAAGGTGAACTCCCAAAAAAAGATATAGTAATCCTCCTGGATATTGGAAGTAGACACGATCGCCAGGCAAAATTGGGAACTTGAGGGTTGGGCAAGACTGGGCCAAGGGAAGATGGGGAGAGAAAAGTGTGAAGGGGAGAACGGGGGGAGCTCGGAGGAATGGGGTGCTTGGGATATAGGAAGGGTGGATATGGGAGCAGGGAAGCATATATCTTAATTTAAGGAGCTACCTGAGGGTTGTCAAGAAACTTGACCCTAGAGGGGTTCCCAGGTTTCCAGGGAGACGCCCCCAGTTAGTTCCTTGGGCAGCTGAGGAGAGGGAGCCTGAAAAGGCCAGTTCCTATAGCCATACTGATGAATTTCTTGCATATCACCATAGAACCTCCACCTGACGATAGATGAAGAAAATGACAGAGCCCCACATTGGAGCACCGGACTGAGCTCCCAAGGTCCTGATGAGGAGCAGAAGGAGAGAGAACATGAGAAAGAAAGTCAGGACCGTGAGGGAACCTCCATCTGGCGACAGATGGGGAAGGTGACTGAGCCCCACATTGGAGCACTGGACTGAGCTCCCAAGGTCCTGATGAGGAGCAGAAGGAGCGAGAACATGAGGGAGAAAGTCAGGAACGTAAGGGGTGCGTTCACTCATGGAGACGGGGGGACAGAACTAATGGGAGATCACCAACTCCAGTTGGAATGGGACTGATGGATCATGCGACCAAACCCGTCTCTCTGAATGTGGCCAACAGCGGGGGCTGACTGAGAAGCAAAGGACAATGGCTCTGGGCTCTGATTCTTCTGCATGGACGGGCTCTGTGGGAGCCTTCTCAGCTTGGTCGATCACCTTCCTGGACCTGGGGGGAGTTGGGAGGACCTTGGTCTTAGCATAGAGTGGGGAACCCTGATGGCTCCTTGGCCTTGAGAGGGAGGGAGGGGAGGTATGGGTGGAGGGGAGGGGAGGGAAGGGGGAGAAGGAGGGGAGGGAAGGGGGAGGAGGAGGGGAGGGAAGGGGGAGGAGAAGGGAAGGAGATGGAAATTTTTAAATATAAAAAAAATAAACCATGAGAAAAAAAAATAAAAATACATAAAATCAAAACCCATAATATAATGATAAATGGTTTACTTAAAGTCTCAAAAAGAAAGTTTAATAAATGGTGGGCTTACATACAGAGGCATATTCAGGAAAACAGATATGTATATTGGTAGAAAAAATCTCTTATTAACAATTCTAAATAATAATCTGTTATATATTTTCATCAGTACCACAAATTAACCTTGAGACTGCATAGTTGAAATATATGTATATAGAAAAAAATCCTAAATTTTGACATGTACTTTGCACAGAAAGCACATGTTTGGAACAGCAGCCATTCCTAATTAAGGAATATAATGTCACAATTAATCAGAGATGATCCCTTTGAGATAGTCCCCCCAGACCAATGGTTTTGCTGCCATTGCATTTTTTATATTCTGCATAATGCTCTGGCAATTAACCTTATAAATTTATTTTCTAAGCAACTCTCTTAGTTGAGAAATGCAGTTAAGGCCAAATACCAGCAAAGTTATTGAATAACGATCAGTATATTCAGAATGAAAAATAACCTACTTCCTTCTGAAATAAGCTATGAATAGACTTTTCTCTGTAATTAATGTTGCTGAATTTCATATGAACATGAGAAATTTTTCTTTTAAATCCCATATGGTAATTATCCTTCATGGAGAAGCCAAAAACTTCAAGGTCATAAAACCTTTGGCACACCTTCTGTTTAGTGATTTTTTTATGTTATTGCACAACTTTTCTTTTTATCTGGACTCTAAGCTGGAGGTTGAGAATTTGATAGTGGAACTCACTCTGTTTTTTAACACATTCAGATTTAGAAAGATAGGGAAACACTATAAACACTATTCCCCAAAGCAAAGCATATGCCAAACAGAGAACTAAAAAAGCTCAAATTAATGGATGTTAAAGACAAAAGTCTTTGGAAGAGAATGGTAGCAGGGAACGAGTAATGCCAACCTCTGACATTTCAGAGCATTATTTCTAAGGTTTAGTCATTTGGAATCTCCAAATATCTCTGGACATTTAATTAGAGGCCTGGAATTCAGTTCAGTTCTGCACCTAGTTAGTAGAAAAAGCTTTTTAAAAATCTCATTAAGTTTGTAAGAGCCTTGACTCCTTTATCTGCACAAAATAGAGATTTGCTTTTAAAATCGGTTTATTTTACCTGAAACTAAAATATATGTGACTTAGAAAATGTTCAGTTTCTTTTTTTCTTTTAGATATTAGATTATATAATGTATACACAAAAGGTTGTGTGTGTATCATTGCTTATACTTTGTTAGGTTACTACTTTATGTACAAAAGATAGAACAGCATAACCCTAAAAAAATCACATCATATATACTTCACACATGCATATTTCACATACATATATTGTAGTTTCAACCCCACCTTTTCCAAAAAATCTTCTGCATCCTAGTATATTTAATTAAGCTTTGTTTCCTTAATCTAATATCCTACTTCACTCCAGTTTTAAAGTTCTTTTTCATGACCTTTCATTTCTCTCATTGATTTCTATCAATAACCAAGTTTAAACAACACTTCTCCCCTGTGATTTTAGGCTCTTCATGTTTATAATTATCACCGTGTTTGCTAGCATCAAAAACAACTTATAGCAATTTCTGGCTAATATTGCCAAGCAGTGTGTAGTATATACAGGAAATATTCAGCATATAAGGATAATACTAAAATCCTCGATATTTTTGATAGTGAACAAATCTATTTTTAGTGTTGATTCTTGTTCTATTTACTATAATAACTTAGAAAGAGAGAGAAACTCATGGGATGAATCTTGGTATGTCAATTTCATCAGTGAACCATGGAGCTAGTCAGACACGTGGTACTGAGGAGAGGTGAGGAGCCACATGTCAAACACAGATTAATGGAAACAGGTTAATTTAAGCTATTAGAACTAGTTGGAAACAAACCTAAGACAAGGCCAAGCTTTTGTAAGTATTAAGTCTCCATGTCATTAGTTGGGATCTGGGGGTCCAAAGAAAAGTCTACAGCAATTGGTTGGTCCAACACATAGCATGACCATACAGAGAAGCCACATGAGACAGCACTGCCACTGTCACTGCCTGGGCCTCTCCACCAGCACTCACAAGAGTTGCTTACTGTTTGTGGGATTCTGGGAAGATGACTTCGCAACTTCCCAGAGCTGGGGTGGGGATGTGACTCAGCTCTCATGGAAACAGTACCTAGAGTTTTTAACATGTGGGGTCACTTCTGGACTGACTCTAGAAGGACAAGGCTAACCATCAGCACCCTGTGCTAAGAGGAGCCACACAGCGGATGACCTGATCAATTAAGGTTTGGCTCACACTGTCAGAGAAGACTGTAGATGCACAGAAAATCAGGTCCAGACTGAGAAAACCACTAAAAAGGGACAACATGTTTGAAAATGTGTTTAGATTGTAAAGAAAAGAAAAAGAAAATGAATATAGATAACCATAGAAAATTTAATTAATAACTATTTTAAAAAGAATAAAAACTTAAAAGAGAGAGTAAAGTAATATGAAAATAATAAGCCACATAAGGATAATATCATAACACAGAATGTCTGGATCCTAGATAATTCTTTGTTTATATACTGGGTGGCTCTTGTATCAATTTGATACAAGCTAGAGTCACCATAGAAAGAAGCCTCTGCAGAGGAAATGCTTCCTTGAGATGCAGCTATAAAGCATTTTCTCATTCAACTATCAATGGGGGAAGGCCCAGCCTTTGGTGGGTGGTGCTATCCCAGGGTGCTGTTCCTGGAATCTATATGAAGTGGCCTAAGCAAGACAGAAGCAAGGCAGTAAGCAGCTCCTGTCCATGGCCTCTGCATCAGCTCCTGCTTCTGGGATCCTGTGTGTTTTGAATTCTAGTCCTGATTTTCTTCCGTGATGGCCAGCAATGCTGAACTATAAGCCTAATAAACCCATTCCTCTCCAGCTTGCTCTTTAGTTATGCTGTTTTATCATAGCAATAGAAACTCTATATAAGACTGGGCAGTGGGGGCACACACCTTTAATCCCAGCTCTTGGGAGGCAGAGACAGGCAGATTTTTGTGAGTTTGAGGCCAACCTGGTCTACAAGTGTTAGTTCCAAGACAGGCTCCCAAACTACAGAGTAACGCTGTTTAGAACCCCCCCCCCCCCCAAAAAAAGAAACCCTATCTTACACATATTGGTACCAGTCTTTGACTGGGGGTGGCATATGTCTGTGACAGACATGGCTGTGTTTTTGAGAAGATTGTAGAAGGACTCTGAAACTTGGGGCTAGAAGAACCACTGAGCTAAGTTAAGAACTTAGTGGGCTTAGTGGATTGCTCTTTAGGAACTTGGAAGATGAGAATGTTGAGACAGGTGCAGAAGATGGAGAGATGGCTAGCAAAATCTCAGAGGGAAGCTTAAAGACTCTACCAGAGTCAGGTTTTATTTTGGAAGACGTTCCTGTGGTTCTTACTAGCTAAAGCTAAAGAATCCATTGTGATTAACAAGATACCAGACGTACTAAGACGAAATTCTGCTTTAAAGGCTATTTGATGCTGGTCAGCTGGAGCTAAGAAATGCATGGTGATTAAGAACAGGCCAGCATTACTGAGGTGAAATCTTCTGGTATGTGCTGAGAGCACAGGGAAGCTATTTTCCAAAGGCAGTCAAGGTTGTACATCATGCTAGCAGCTAGACTTGGTAATATTTAAGCGCCACTCAGGTGTTAAAGGTTTTGAAGGCATGAAGGGGTCATGGGGAGCAGCTGAGGATTAGCAATATAAGTGGCCAGAAAAGGGCACTGGTTAAGGAACAGCCTCAGTAACAGCTGAAGTTGGAGGAATGAAGAGACAATGCAAGGAAGTCGAAGCTTTGCAAAATAAGGAGAACCTATGAGAGGCTATTGGTGAAAATTCAGCCAGTTGCAGCAGGGGACTCCAACATGTTGGAAATGCCAGGATCACGGGAAGACCACGAACAACAGTGGCAGTATATGAAGTGGAGCCAATCATAGCTTAGAAGACAAACTGTATGTGCTTCAGAGGACAGAGCCAGAGAAGTAACCTAAGCCCTCTGAGAGAGTCCAGGATTTTTTGAGTTGATCCCAGATATTGGACAGTTGGAATTATGTTTTGACTTGATTTTGTTGTGACTATGCCCTGATTTTTTCTATCTTGAAGTAAGAAAATAATTTACTGGAGCTCACAGTTGAAAAACTTAAATTTAAAAGACTTTGTATTTTTAAACAGATTGGCATTTTAAATGAACTAAAAATTTAAATGTATTTGAGTTTGTAAGACTGTGGGACTTTTAAAGTGAGTTAAGACCTTGGGGATGAATAAGAAAGGAAGGGTTGTGGCTTAATAGTGATGTCTTTATGTGTCAGGTTAGCAAGGGATCAGTTGTATTGGGTGGTTTTGTGGGGCAACTTGACATAAGACAGAATCATCAGAGGAGGGAGTCTCAGCTGAGGAAATGCTTCCTTGAGATCCATCTGTAAGGCATTTTCTCATTTGGTAATCAATGGGCGAGCATGCAGCCCATGGTGTGTGGTGTCAGCTCTGAGATGCTGGTACTAGGTTCTCCCAAAAGGTGAGCTGAACTATTCAGGGGAAGCAATTCAGCAAGCAGCTGCTCTCCATGGCCTCTGCACTGGCACCTGTTTCTGGGACCATGTCCTGTTGTGAGTTCCTGTCCTGACCTGCTTTCATGATGGACAACAGTGTTAAAGTCTAAGCCTAATATCCTCGTACCCGCCCAATGTTCTCTCTGATCCTGGTGTTTCATCACAGCAATAGAAACCCTAACTGAGACAGTTAATTTATTTTTTAAAAAATTATAATAAATAAAAAAGAGAGATATTGGATTGTGGAAAAAATTCTAATGATTTAAACCAGCCTATATATTTTGAGAATGTCTTAACTTCAAAATGGAAGTCAGTAAATGTGTTGTTTTGGGGAATCTTTTTTTTAATTGGAAAAAAATTTCAAAGCATCAAATTCACTATACATTGATAACTGCAATATTGAAACTGTAAAATTTTAAATATGTTTTCTCAAAAAAAGTTAAAGATTTCTTCTTCCTGGGACATGTGGAGAGAACTAAGCATCATGTGGCCAGTCCAGACTAGTTGACATGAATGTCTAAATCTTATGTTTTTGTTTTCAAAAAGCTAAAAATTTCTTCAAAATTAATGAAGACAAAGTTTGGCTGTGGGAGAGTTTCTGAAAATCTTGACTGCAGACATGAAGGAAGAAATGAAGAAAAACTACAAGACTGGTGATGATCATGCTAATACTGTTATATGGGAGCAACTCTGAGACTGGATAAAGCAAGATAATTCTTTGCTATAGAGGCCTCATGACTTATTATTACATGTCATACTTTCATATGGACTGAATTGTGATTTAGATGCAGTTAAAATGGACTTATAAAATTGAAAGATATTTTTACCTGCTCAAATATAGAGCAGAGGAATCATTTTAGCTTATTGTACATACCACACATTCCATACATGTGGTAATGCAAATATGTATGTTACTTTTAAAAGTTTGTGGTTCTTTTCAGGGAAACACACACACACACACACCAATAAAGACAAATAGCTCATGTGATCCAGAATGCCTTTCACAATTTCACAATTTCCTAAAAACTCTAAATCTAAAAATCTTCAAAGCTGCTGATGGAGATGGTATAGTCTCACAGACTAGCCAGGACTTCAGATAAGCCCTGCTCTTTCCCATTATACAGAGACTGGGCAGCAAATAATACAGCTAGCTTTCCCAGGACTTAACCATTATCACAATTTTCTCAGTCCACTAAAGATATTATTACTCCCCCAGACATCAGGAAGTAAATTTAAAAACATAATACTAATATTCCAAAGAGGTGGGGTGGGTGGTTTCCTGTCATTCAGTAGGTTGTAGAGATTTGTCATTATTTGGAGAGGTTGGTAATATGTTGTTATTGGTCAAAATCAGGGACAAAGCTAAGCAAAGGAGGTTGGATTCAGGATTTCTTTCTGAAAAGAAAATAGGGTATATAGGAATAATAGGATAAAAGGGTAGATTATTGAATCTACTTTCAAACTAAAAAGTTACTAGTAGTTTCACATATTTTGTATTGGTATGGAGTGTAGTGAGGAGCTACAAGCAGGCCCGCTTTTCATCCCGCCCAACTCCCAGCTGCCTGGCTAGCTTATTTCCCGAAATAACAATACACAAACTGTATTCATTTAAACACTGCCTGGCCCATTAGTTTCAGCCTCTTATTGGCTAATTCTCACATTTTGATTAACCCATTTCTGATAACTTGTGTAGCACCATGATGTAGTGGCTTACAGGGAAAGATGCAGCATGTCTGACCTGGAGGCTGGCTCCATGGCATCTGTCCCAGAGAGGAGAGGCATGGTGATTGCCTAACTTCCCTTCTTCCCAACATTCTGTTCTGTCTACTCCACCCACCTAAGGGCTGGCCTATCAAATGGGCCAAGACAGTTTCTTTATTAACCAATGAAATCAACACAAACAGAGGACTCTCCCACATCAATGGAGTTTGGTATATTGATACAAATTTAAGGTTATTTTTGTTACAACATATGATATAGGAATTATAAGATATAAGAGTAGATTATATATTGAGACTACGTAAATATAAAAAAGCAACTCCTAGTCTTAAGTATTTTACATTGGAACAAACTTTTGTATAATGATACTAATTTAGGGTTATTTTGTTATACACTATATATGTTTCTACTCTTTGTTAAGGTATTATAAATATGCAGCTCATTTTAAAAAATAAAGTTCAAGTCATTGGAAGATATTATTACAAAGGATAATGAAATATAGGTTAGTACTTACTCATCTATAATGATCAAACTTCTGTTATGTTATATATGTTTTCAAGGACAGAAGAGTATGCTACATAGTCTTCAAACACTTCAGAGAACTACAGAATATGACATTTAAGAACATTAAATAGCATAAGGCTTTTCATGATGGTGAACAAAAAAATTAATCCACAACATTTACCCCCATTTGTCTAAATAAAAAATGTTTAGCTGTAGTATAATAAAACTATAGAAGGAGAAAAATTATCAGGTAAGAATTGCATTCATAATGTTCATGCTATCTGTATTTGGAAAATTCAGAGAAAATACATCATTATCAATCTTTGTGAATACAAAGTTTTGTACTCAATCCTACCTTGTATTATGAACCCAAAAATATTTTTAGACCTCAAAGAATTTTCTTGATAGGCAATTTAAACTTTTATTCTCTCATTCTTATACATTTTACACTTCTTTGGGGAGTTTCTTTGTAACGTGAGGGCCTACTTGTTGGGATTTCTGTCCTGCCCAGTACCCCACAGACAGCAAGTTCCAAAATCACACAGAGGTCTCCATAAGTTATGAAATGATTGACCCAATAGCTTAGGCTTTGTATTAGATCTTATAACATATTAGTCCATTATTCTAGTATATGGTAGCCACATGGCTCGGTACTTTTCAGGAGGGTAGATCACATCTTGCTTCTTCTGTGATCTGGGCAGGAATGGGGAAAGAGCTTCCTTCTTCCCAGAATACTCCTGTTCTCATTATCCCACCTCTACTTCCTGTCTGGTTTTTCAACCTATACTTCCTGCCTGGCTATCGGTCAATCACCATTTATTTAAAATATAATTGACAGAATATAGATGATTGTCCTGCACCATTTCATTTTTAAATTCAGTTAGAAGGAAAAATGTAACTATAACTGGCTCATCTTCAAATCCATCAGAGTGCAAACAAGAATATGTTGTCCTGTGAGTAAACAGAAAGTACAGAGCAAAAAATCTTTCAAATCTATAGATACAAATAGAACAGGTGGCTCAAGTTTCCTTTGTAATACTAGGGCATCTGTCTTTGGACTACAGGCTAAGAATGTCTGGTAGTCTTATATGTGAAGAAGGAATATTGAAGTACTGTCCCACCTTTTGTTGGAAAAATTTGAAAGTACTTTATTTTGTGTCCTGCTTGTCTAAATTGGGCAGTAGCAGTTAAGACAGTGGTAATTCCTTTGTCTAGAAGAAAGGTTTTGTAGCGAAGAGAGCAAATTCCATATAGAAATTTTTCATCATCATTTTTTCAAAATAATTGGCATTGCCAGGAGCAAACATGTCTCACCATCATAAAAAACTTCATGTTAATAAAATATTTTAAATGCCATATTCTGTAGGTCTTTGAAGTGTTTGAAGATCACTCATCTCTAAAATATAACTTTGTATGACCTTAGAAATATATCTAACATGACTAAAAGTTTGACTGTTATAAATGTCTATAAACCTATATTTTCTTATTATCCAAGATATCTTTCAAGAACTAAAATTTACATTACATTTTTAAATGAGAAGCATAGGTACACTATCTTAAACAAGAAAAGAAAAATATATACAATATAACAATAATAACTTTAAATTTGTATCAATTTACAAAGATTGATACCAATGTAAAATATTTGAGACTAGTGCTTGTTCAAAGTAGACTCAATAATCTAACCTCTTATCCCATCATTTATATGCTGCACAACACCCCATGTTTCCCTTCAGAAATAGATCCCTGAATCTAATCCATGTTCAACATTTTTCCTGACCATGACAAATAACAACTAGTAACTAATACACCTAAATGATGGAAAACATTCATAACCCACCAAACTACCTAAACCACCCAGCCCACCTCTTGGGAACGTGAGTGTTATAGTCTCTAGATTACTCCTGTAGTCTAGAGGTGATAGCATCTTTGGAGAACCTTGAAAAAAATAGGATAATGGTCAAATCCTGGGAGAGCTAGCAATAACATATGTTTCCCAGTCTCTGTAAAATAGAAAAGTGCAAGAGTTATCTGCATTCATTCATACAAAAAATGACATGCAGACTTTCAATTAATTATGAAGACTCAGACTGTAGCTAAGACTTTGCTTAAGTTTCTTAAAACTTAATATAATTATATCAATCTACATTTTGCTTCATGAGTATATACCTCTTTTCTCATACCTCCTGTTTCTTCTTCATGGTCTTTGGAATATCTCTCATCTCTTGATTCATCTTCTTTTTTTTTCTCTGTTCCTGAAAGTCCTGCCTAATGCCTTCCTGCCTAATGTCCATTTAGGTCTTTATCAAACCAGTTATAAGGAACCTTGGCAAAGACATGTCTTCACAGTGTGGAGATAATTCACCAGCAGAAACTAACACAGGAGATGTAAAGGTATTAAGGTTGAGAAACTTAAGTCATTTATCTAAGAAAATGTTTTAAAGTCTATAAAGATATTTCAGGTTGATAATACAAGATAGAAACTGGTTTAGGTAAAAAAAAAATTGGACTCATCAATGTAGAGTAGATAATAGAGCATTTTCTCCAAATTTGAAAAATAATAATGTACATTGTGAATGTAATTCTTGCTTGATATTATGTATTTTTCTTTTTGTATATAGGTTCACTATGTTAAACGTAAGATCTTTCCTTTTTATGTAGACAACAAAAATGGATAAACATAAAATCCTTGTACACCATGTAAACAAGTGTCTTTGTAATTGGTATTTTAAAAAAGCTAAACAGCCAATAGCTAGGTAGAAAAGGTTTGATGGCACTTTCAGGCAGAAAAATGAAATCAGTAGATAAACCCAGGAGCATGGATCTCATCAGCAAGTTGTAGAGCAAGTTAAACACACAGTATTAAGAAGGGGTAAAGAGCCATGTGGCATAATATAGATTAATTTAAGTTAGAAGAGCAGGCTATAAACTAGCCCAATCTAAATCCAAGCTTTCATAATTAATAATATTTCTCCATTATTTCATATATGTCATTATTTCATAACAGATAATGTGAAGAAAGTCTGATAAGAAAGAAAAGCCAACTGCAATGTTTTTTTTTATTATTTCTTTCTTTCCCGATACTTACTATGGATTTCTATTTGTTTTCTACTAATTTGAAATGCATCACTCAGTTACTTGAGATTTTGCTGTTTCTTTTTGTATGAAGACATCAGAAGGAAGCTGTCAACTTCACTCTCAGAAGTTCTTTCAATGTATTACATAGGTTATGGTATGTTGTTTCCACTTCCATTTAATTCTAATAATTTTTTAATTCTTACTCTGATTTTTTGATTAATCATTACTATTCAAATGTGTATTGGCCAACATCTATGACTTTGTGTCTGTTCTGTAATTTCTCTTGCTGTTGATTTATATTTATATTGTATGCAAATAAAATACTCAGGAGTAAACCTACTCATGTAAATAAAAGACCCCTGCAGTTAAAGTTGTAAAACACTGAAGAAAAACATTAATTACATAACACAGTTCAGAAACCGCACATACTTACTATTTAAAGAATACTGTGAAAATGCCTATAAACAGAAATGATCTACAGATTCCGTACAATCCCTACCAACATTCACATGAATTTTGTAAATGATTTACAAAAAGTTTATAAGTATAAATAAAACTTTATAAAGCAACAATCTGAAAAATTCTCATGGAAGTACACAAAACATTGAATAGCCAAAGCAATCTTACTCAAAAGAAGAAATTATAGATATGCTATGATACACAATTAGAAATCATTATATATGATCAAAACAGCAAAAACAATTTTCATGAACAAAGGAGACATTTATACCATGGAAATAGAACAGTTGACCCAGAAAGAGACTTTAACTGATTCAACAACTTGATTGTTTTTAAAACTATAAAATAATGCATAGGTAAAAGATAGCTTATTCTATAAATGTTACCAGGATAACTGGATATCTATATGTAGAAAAGTAAAACTACATCTCACACCATTATAGAACTCAGTTCTAAATGATCAAAGACCTTAATTTGGGTTCTGAAACCCTGAAGTTCTAAATGAGATCATAGCAAAAATACTTTAATATTTAGATAAGGACAAAACCTTTTTGCAAAGTACTACAAGAGAGTAGGACACCATTGCAAAAATTGATGAATAGAATCACATGAAACTGAAAAGCTTCCAAATGAAAAAAAAAATGCACTATTGAAGTGGCGAAAAGACAGCTTGCAGTGTAATATTGATGCTATCTTTTTGCATGACATTGCATGGAACTTATAAAGAACCTAAAGTTTTAGATACCAAAAATCAATAATAAGCTGATCAAAAATTAGGTTAAAAAATTAATAAATACATTAAATATATGAAACATTGTTCAAAATTTAGCCATCTAGAAAACACAAATATAAATTACACTAACTTCCCATTTTACAACAGTTTGAAAGTCTGGCATTACAGGAGATAATTATGCAAATTTGGTGGAGTATAATGAAGCATTTTATACTGTTGGTGGATATAACACCTATTTCACACTCTATGAGGTCAGTTAAAAGTGTATTAACATGTATATATATATTAACATATATATATGTGTGTGTGTGTGTGTGTGTGTGTGTGTGTGTATGTGTGTGTGTTATAGGAGGCCACTAGCTGGTTCCTGGCTGCTGAGCCCTGAAATAACCACACAGAAAGTATATTAATTAAATCACTGCTTGGCCTATTGATCTAGCTTCTTATTCGCTAGCTCTTACAGCTTAATTTAACCCATTTCTATTAATCTATGTGTCGCCATGTGGCTGCTCCATCCAACATCTGTCTATGGTGGGGTTACATGGCTTCTCCTTGACTCCACCATCTTTCTCACTCACTCTCTCTCTCTTTCTCTTTCTCTCTCTCTCTCTCTATACACACACACACACACACACACACACACACACACACATATATATATATATATCTTCCAGTCTAGCCATTGGCTATTAAGCTATTGGCTGAAAAATCAGTAACTTCTTTATTCATTAACCAATAAAAACAACAAATATGCAGAAGCACTTCACACACACACACACACAACACACACACACACATGCACACACACACACACACACACACACACACACACACACACACACACATATATATATATATATATATATATATATATATATATATATATAATTACATTAGATCTATCTATACCATCCCAGAAAATATACTTGAAGGGCTTTCAGTCCACATTTTTCAGAGACAAATGCATGTTTATTTTGGTACTTTTTAAAATGATTTATGAAACATACATACCTATTGGCAGAGGATAAAGAATATATATCATATATAACAGTAGAGATTTTAGACATCTGACAACAGGCCGGAAACATTATTACAGAAAATTGGATATAACTCAAGATCATCATGTTTAAGAAAATTAATCTGGGTTCTGAAAGACAAACTGGGCTTGTTATCATTCATATAAACAATCCATCCTATTTATGTCTGAAAGTACATATATCATATATGACATAACATTATTAGATAGGAACTGCTTTGGAAGCAGAAGAGCATGAATTGGGAGAAGGAAAAAAACAATAAATTTGTACATGATTAAATTACGTGCTGAAGTTATGAGAAAAAAATCTTTGTAGTAAAGCCTATTATTTTGTATAATAAATTCAAAATAGTGTATTTTAAAGTATGTTTTCATAATTTATATCACATAGGAATTAACTGAAGGTAGAGTTAAAATTACAAAACCTCCACAAAGGACTATATCGAAAAATTTTTATGGTCATGAGTTAGGTGAATAACTTTGTAATATGTGGTTTTCATTATGTAAATTAGTTAAGCAAGTAGAAAACTTTTTATGATGCTTAATTACAGTCAGAATACTAATTTCTAAATGCCAGATAGAACTAGAGTAGTAACAGAAGCACTGAAAAATAGCACAAAATGTATGATGTGATGAAACTTTTTTCATTTTTTTGATCATTATTGTGGGACTATAAACTGAATTTAAGGCTTCTTTAACACTCAGCAAGCATTCCTGAACCACAACCCCACCCATCTCCATCTTGATCTCACCTTCTTATGTTTTAATTTTAAAGTAATAGCAAAATCAAGAAAGTAGAGATTGCCCTTCAATGTCCTTCCTTGTTACAAACACAGCTGATTAGAATTTAAGAGGACTCCGAATAAACTACCTACATTACAATAACCATTTTCAATTTCACAGATTTTATGAGGGATCACTTCTGTGTATGGACAACTTATGATTTAGGGAAATGTGTAAAGAGATGTGACCACCATTGAATTTTGTTTAGACAATTTTATAAATCTAAGTTCTGCAGTTTTCTCCATGTGTTCCTCCTATATTCACCCTCTGTTATTACTAATTGAATATTATATCAGTTGTCTCTTAGAGAATGTCATATAAGTAACATCATATAGCACATTCCTCTTTAGACTGGGTTCTACTCTTACAGCAATCAAAGTTTTATGGCTTGAAAGATTATTTTTTTACTGATCAATAATATTTCATACAAATTCTTTTTAGATATGAACTTGGAATATCCTACTAGACTTTCATGTAAGGATGACTTATATTAAAGCTATATTTTTAAATTTAAACTTTACCTAAATGAAACTTGATGTTTTATTTACTAACTTTATATCATGCTGTGCAACTATAATCAGGCATTTTTGAAATACTTTTGTTAATCACTTTAGATACTGTTTCATGGATCATCATCTGTACAGTCTTGATTTTTTTCTTCCTTCCAAATACTTACCCTTTTTATTTCCTTTCATTTTTTATTACAATAGCTAAAACTTATAACACAGCACTGGAAAGGATTAGACCAGAGCAAAGCATAAGTTTTATGTTTTTGGAATGTGTCTGGTTTCTCAGAAGTGATTACAATAAATATTTTATCTTGTAAACTGATGTGTTTTGGCATAAATTGATATAATCATAATTTATTTCTTTTTTTTTTTTTTTTTTTTTTTTTTTGGTTTTTCGAGACAGGGTTTCTCTGTAGCTTTGGAGCCTGTCCTGGAACTAGCTCTTGTAGACCAGGCTGGTCTCGAACTCACAGAGATCCGCCTGCCTCTGCCTCCCGAGTGCTGGGATTAAAGGCGTGCGCCACCGCCGCCCGGCAATTTATTTCTTAATGTTGTTTAATTTACATGATGAAGATCGGACTTATACCCTCCTATGTGGTACAAATGCTCTTCTATGGAGCTGAAAAAGAATTGTCTTCCAATACATTCTCTCTTGCAGGACTAGTTGATTACTATTGTATTAGGGTGTCTTATTATAAGCAAACCTGGTCTATGTCACAGTATTTGCATATATGACCTGAGTCCAAAATGAGGCGACCAGCAGAAACCATACACATGCCAGTGTGATGCTCACTGACTCTCAGAAATGTGGGCACCATAAAACTCCTTTGGGCAAAAACCACCTAGTCTTTCTTACCTTTATAGTAATAGAAAATAGACCAAACTGAGTAGTTCAAATATATTTGTAAGAAAAGTAGGATTTTTCTGTTTTGTTTCTTTTTCTACCTTCTCCTTGTATTTCTTTTCTTCCTTCTTCTTGTTTCTACAACATCTTTAGTATAGCCATTAGGTGATACTTTCCTCAAAATGAGTTAAGAAGAATACATTTGGCTTACATCTCAAACAAGTTATAGAAAATTAAATACCTTCTTCAAAGTATTATAAGATGCAAGGGTCATGTCCTATAGCCTTGGTGATTTTGTTTTAGAAATGTCTTAGACTGTTTACTACTATAACAAAATGCTACCAACATTGTAGCTTAAAAGGTGTGAATATTTTTCTATAATTCTGCAGGATGATAAATATCTAAGAACCTCTTGTCACTGTCCTTGATACCTAATGAAATTCTTTTCATAAATATCTCTTTATAGTTTCTTCACTATAACTTTTTTTTTTAAAATTTGTGTGTATGTGTGTTCATATGGTATTATGTGTATAGGCTAAAATCAAATAACACCAATGATAGCCTTTGCTGGAGAGGATGTGAAGTAAAGGGAACACTCATCCATTGCTGGTGGGAATGCAAACTTGTGCAACCACTTTGGAAATCAGTGTGGTGGTTTCTCAGGAAATTTGGGATCAACCTACCCCAGGATCCAGCAATACTAATCCTGGGATTATACCCAAGAGATGCCCTATCATACTACAAAAGCATTTGTTCAACTATGTTCATAGCAGCATTATTTGTAATAGCCAGAACCTGGAAACAACCTAGATGCCCCTTCAATGGAAGAATGGATCAAGAAAGTGTGGAATATATATGCATTAGAGTACTACTCAGCTTTAAAAAACAATGACATCTTGAATTTTGCATGCAAATGGATAGAAATAGAGAACACTATCCTGAGTGAGGTAACCCAGACCCAAAAAGATGAACATGGGATTTACTCACTTATTAGTGCATTCTAGCCATAAATGAAGGACATTGAATTCATAATCCTAGAGAAGCTAAATAGGAAGGTGAACCTACACCCCCCCCCCCATAAAACCATGTAGTTATCCTCCTGGATATTGGAAGTAGACAAGATTTCCAGGCAAAAATGGAGAGCATGGGGGTGGGGGTAGGACAGTGGTAAGGGGAGATGGGGAGAGAGAAGTGAGGAGGAGGATGGGGAGAACTTGGGGGAATGGGACAGTTGGGATGAAGGAGGAGTGGATATGGGAGCAGGGTAGTATAGATCTTGATTAAGGGAGCCATTTGAGGGTTGGCAAGAGACCAGATGCCAGAGAGGTTCCCAGGTGTCCAAGGAGATGTACCCAGCTTGTTCCTTGAGCAGCTGAGGAGAGGGCGCCTGAACTGGCCCTATACTATAGCCACTCTGATGAATATCTTGCATATCACCATAGAACCTTGATCTGGCGATGGATGGAGATAGAGACAGAGACCCACATTGGAGCACTGGACTGAGCTCCCAAAGTTCAAATGAGGAGCAGAAGGAGAGAGAACATGAGCAAGGAAGTCAGGGCCCTGAGTGGTGTGCCCGTTCACTGTGACGGTTGGGCTGGTCTAATGGGAGCTCACCAAGGCCAACTGGACTGGGTCTGATGGAGCATGTGATCAAACAGAACTCTCTGAATGTAGTTTACATGGAGGGCTGACTGAGAAGCCAAGGACAATGGCACTGGGTTTTGATTCTACTCCATGTACTGGCTATGTGGGAACCTAGTATGTTTGGATGCTCACCTTCCTAGACCTGGATGGAGGGAGGAGGACCCTGGACTTCCCACAGGGCAGGGAACCCTGACTGCTCTTTGGACTAGAGAGGGAGGAGAAGGGGGAATGGGGGAGGGGGAGAGAAATGGGAAGAGGGGAGAAGGTGAAAATTTGTAAAATAATAATAATAATAATAATAATAATAATAATAATAGAAGAAGGAGAAGAAGAAGAAAAGAAAAAAAGAAACTCTGAACCTTGGGAAGTTCCTCAGAGCAGCATTGCTTTCCTGTTTGAGTTTGGACTCTTGTAATTTGGGGACCTACTGAACAAACTAGGGGGTTGTCATATGGTGGCAGGATTTGTCTTTTGGAAATTTTTCTGTTGAACAATATCAGAACATTATGACAATGTAGAAAAAGGCAGTGATCATGATGGTTGAGCATTGAGCACTGGAAGTCATTAAGAACTTGGCCATTAATCATTATTCAAGGGCCTCAGAGATGAGGAAACATGGCTCTGCAATTCCTGTAATCTGGGGCTTGAGGGAGGCACAATTAGTCTCTTTTGTCTTCAGTTAGCTTTCTCTCTGCTGGCAGTAGGGGGCTTGATCTTCTAGAATTATACATGTCTTAATGGGACAGACCCATAATGTTAAAACATGATTGTAGGACATGCCTTGTCAGTAACTGAAGTCTTTTGACCAAATTTGAAGTTCTGTTGGTCAATTTGGTGATCAGGAAAGGTTTGGAGCTCTCTAAAGACATTGGGGCTTTGTTAAATCATTCCTCTATAGAAACAAGGGTGTTAAGATCTGTTTTGATTTATGTAGAAATGAAAGTACTAAGTCATTATTAACTTGGTAGCCCCTAGGCATAATTATAGATGACCTTCTTTCATAAATTCCTAAAACAATAATGAACCAAAATCCAATCTCCATCCCTGAAGCTCCTGAAGAGAAAACTGTGACTACTTTCGCCTTTGATAACCCCCTTAAACTCACCAAGATAATTATGAATGCTCTGACTTTAAGATATGATTGATATTTTATATATGTGACTGTTTTGAATCATTTTGAAATTCAAAAAATCAATTACTTCTTTTTCTGTTTTTGAAAGCTGAAATTTAGGCTTTAAAAAATTTAAATTTTAGAAAAAAGAAACCGATTTCTAAACTTTACCTTTTATAGGCCTATGTAAAATTAATTGAGATATTTATTTTAACTATATATTCAGATGATTTAAGTTGGAGATTTCAAATATTAATTTTAATTAAGATTGAGAGAAAATATGATTACAGAATTTAGGAGAAAAAAACATAAACATATTTTTATTAAGTACTCAAAAAATATTGTACTGCTTTTTCTGGACAAAAATAACATGTAAAATTAAATGATCTGTTCCAGGACTGACCTCCACACAGAGATACTTTTGCTTTGGTTGAGGTCAAATGTCTATGTATGACAATGCAGAGATGGATTTTGCATTAAAATAGTTGCTAAGGAACAATATAATGTGCTATATATGATGTACTTTAGTATCTATTTGTGTTCCTAAGGCTGTGTTTTTCTATTCTTAGATTTCTTAAAGTAAAAATTTAAAAACTGAGCTCAGAATGAAGCTTGAGGACCAAAAGTGAGTGTGTGGGGTGGGACAAAGCAAGATTGTTATTGGTGCCTGGAGATCCTACTATCTGTAGTCTCTACCCGAAAAATTCAGTGCATTTTGAGAGAATATAGTTTTATTAGAGCCCCTGGTTAGGAAAATGGAATAGGAGCATATACAGCCACCATTTTTGAAATGAGATGTGGTATCTGAAAGTTTTGTGAGGAAAACAGATGAATAAAAGGTCCTGTGTTTAGATGAGTTCTTTGTGATTTTCTCTGACTCCTAATGAATATTTTTCTAGGCTCAGCAGAATCTTGCATCTGTTTTAACATACTAGATAAAGCGTGTCTTAGAAAGTTGGGGCACAGGGATGGTAGAGACAAGTCTTGATAGGTAAAGGATCTTGGCATGGTGTGTTATTTTGCATATCAATGCTGCCTAATGAGGAAGACCTCCTTTAAATTTTTAATTATGTCCCTTATGAATTTTAGTCTATTCTCTTACAATAAAAGAAGAATTGCATTCACCAGAGGGTAATGTGAGCTCTAGAGACTTTTCGCTGCATTATTGGACGCTTGTCTCTTATTTTCTCTCTGTGTGTATTTTTTTAATCACCTGAGCATTTCTTCAGCTTTTCTTTTTGAATTCAAATAATTCTGTTTCCTTGGAGATGTGGGATCTGTCTTTTGCAAAGCTTTGTCTTACAATAAGCTGTGCTAAGTGTTTTATATATTTAAAATTGCAATGGTGCTGATAGCTTAACCATGCTACAATGATTATATAGATAACATAAATTGGACGTTTAATTCTTTTCTTTATATTTTTGAGGGGTCACAAGTGTAAGGGGTGAACATGGAAAGACTGGAAAGTGAGATTTATTGGGGTGCATAATGTGAAATCAACAAAGATTTTTTTATTTTATTTTATTATTTTTTATTAAAGATTTCCATCTCCTTCCCTCTTCCTCCCCCTTCCCTCCCCTCCCTTCCACCCATACCCCCTCTCCACCCCTCTCCAAGACAAAGAGCCATCAGGGTTCCCTTCACTATGTTAAGTCCAAGGTCCTCCCAGCTCCCCCTAAGTCCAGGAAGGTGAGCAACCAAACTGACAAGGCTCACAGTGAGCCCGTCCATGCTGTAGAGTTCATGTTCATTGCCGTTGTCCTTGGTTTCTCAGTCCTCCTCCACCCATGCCCAATCATATTACAAAAGCATCTGTTCAACTATGTTTATAGCAGCATTATTTGCAATAGCCAGAACCTGGAAACAACCTAGATGCCCTTCAGTGGAAGAACGGATGAAGAAAGTGTGGAATATATACATATTAGAGTACTACTCGGCGGTAAAAAACAATGACATCTTGAATTTTGCATGCAAATGGAGGGAAATAGAAAACACCATCCTGAGTGAGGTAACTCAGGCCCAAAAAGATGAACATGGGATGTACTCACTCATAATTGGTTTCTAGCCATAAATAAAGGACATCGAGCCCATAATGCGTAAAAAAAATCCTACAGAAGCTATATAAGAAGGTGAACCCAAAGAAAACAAAGATATTTTTAAAGCTCACTTAAATTTCCTTCCTTAATTCATTTGACCATGATTTGCGTTGGGGTGTCTTCCTTCTTACAATCGTGTTAGTAGCAAAGGAAGAAAGGAGAAAGGGAAAGAGAGAGGAATGGAAGGAGGAAAAGAGGGATGGAAGAAATGAGGGAGAAGGAATTGAGACAGGGAGGAAATGGGTAGGGAGGGAGGGAGAACTAGGGGACCAAGCACACGTGAGCAAGCAAGGGCATTTGAGTTCTACAGGGCAGCAAAGGCAATCATGGACTGAGTGCTCTTCCTTGCCTATGTGATTTTGTTCTCCACTCTTCTGCATGCTGTGTATCTACTATAATCTCCCAGCTATTGCTTCTGGTTACCATTTAAATGTAAATTTAAAGGTGTTTAGGTTTTTTTTTTTCTAGGACTCAAAGGTATGAGTCTATTCCTTCTGTTTACAGATGCCCATTGTCTGCTCTTTCTCTACAATATGCGTTTTTCTTTAAGTAAATAAATTTTGACTTCTGTTCCTAGGTTAAACTTATCTCAATGGGCTTCCACTTGGCTGGCAGACACATCTAAGCATCATTGCCGACTACAACCTGCTCTGAATGGTGGCGAGCCCCAGACTTCATGAAAGCTGATGTGAACCAGTCCAGCTGATATGAACACTTCCTGTTCCTTCAACAAAGTCTGATGAGTACCCAATTGCATAAATGCCCCCCAACACCTTTGGATAGCCTTTTTAACCTACTTGAGCCTGGATAACAATGTCCCAGTGTCAGCTTGAAGCAGTTACAGAAAGAAACTTGTCGTCCCAACACCCCTTGCCCAAAGTAGGTGAAAAGGCTGAGACAAAGGAAAACTCCCTGCCATGGGGGACAGGATAGCTACCTATAGCATCTGTTAATATACTAGGTCCAGAGTTTTAATAGATTTATTAATATAAGTAGTTCCATGCCTCCTTAAAACCAGGGACAAGCAGGACCCAAGATTGGGTCTTGTCATCATTGCTTGTGAAGGGGGAAATGTGGGGGCCAACCGTGATAATCTAAGTCTGAGCAAGTCACCCAAACGAAGTTCTTTACTTCCAACCATTAACACCTGGGACTCTGGCCATTGAGGAATTTAAAGGGAGCCTGGTGTCTCAATTGTTTACCCTGAGACAATGCTGGACTGCAGGAAGAACCACAAACTGAGATCACCTGACCCCAAGAACAAACCATTCAAAGAAATTGCTGACATTCCAAGCACTGTAGATAGAAACACCTGCCAGCACACAGTCACCAGAAAGCTCTAGATGAATGTCAGTCAATCAGGGATCTTAAAACCTCAGAAACCCTCACCGCCACCTTTACTACTATAAAACCCTATTCTAATTGAGCTTGGGGCTCTCTGTTTATTCCCATATGTTGGACATGCAGAGATACCGAGTTTGCAAACTTGATTAAAATAAAGGCTGTTTGCTTTTACATATGGGACTCGTGGTTTTCTCGTTGGTTTGGGGGCAATTGCACACATTTGGGCATAACATATGCCAGGTTGCCTGTTACCACAACTTACCCTCTGAAACTATAAGCAATATCCCAAATAAATGCTCTTATTTATAAGTTGCCTTGGTCATGGAGTCTCTTTGGAGCAACAGAAAAGTAACCAAGACAGGTACCTACTAACAAACAGACAATGTTGAACCTTCAGGGATGCTTTTACTCTCTATGAAAAGGTTTCTGGACGATGATGAGGAAAAGACTGCTCCTGGTATGGCTGAGGCGAAGATTTTTATTGTAAATGTGAGGGAGAATTCATTCATAGGACACTGAAAGAGTCCAGAGTAGAGAGAGAAAGTATTGTATTGAACATGACCCGGAGAATAGACTGGGGCATGAGAGGAGAGAAAGAGGGAGGGAGGAAGGGAGGGAGGGAGGGAGGGAGGGAGAGAGGGAGGGAGGGAGGGAGGGAGGGAGGGAGGGAGGGAGAGGGAGAAAGGGAGAGGGAGAGGGAGATGGGGAGAGGGAGAGGGGGAGGGGGAGGGGGAGAGACAGGGAGGGAGAGGGAGAGGGAGGGGGGAGAGGGAGGAAGTAACAAGAGGGAACCGGGAGCCAAGAGCAGAGGATCAAGAGAGAGAAAAGAATCAAGAGGGGGAAGAGAATATATGACCAAAAGGTCAGGTATTTACAGGAATCAGAAGCTGGAGGATGGGCAGAAGAGCTCAGAGGTTGGAGAGATAGGGGTGGGAGTGAGAAGTGTTAAGATGAACCCTGACTCTGTAGCAGGTCCTTGAGATGTTGAGAGAACCTTATATCCAGTGTCTGCTTTGATATGGTAATAGACACCTCAACCCTTTGTCCCAAGTTTCTTTAGGACCTGGCTATGAGGAGCAGAAGGAGCGAGAACATGAGGGAGAAAGTCAGGAACGAGAGGGGTGCGTTCACTCATGGAGACGGTGGGACAGAACTAATGGGAGATCACCAACTCCAGTTGGAATGGGACTGATGGATCATGCGACCAAACCCGTCTCTCTGAGTGTGGCCAACAGCGGGGGCTGACTGAGAAGCAAAGGACAATGGCTCTGGGCTCTGATTCTTCTTCATGGACGGGCTCTGTGGGAGCCTTCTCAGCTTGGTCGATCACCTTCCTGGACCTGGGGGGGAGTTGGGAGGACCTTGGTCTTAGCATAGAGTGGGGAACCCTGATGGCTCCTTGGCCTTGAGAGGGAGGGAGGGGAGGTATGGGTGGAGGGGAGGGGAGGGAAGGGGGAGAAGGAGGGGAGAGAAAGGGGAGAAGGAGGGGAGGGAGGGGGGAGGAGGAGGGAAGGAGATGGTAATTTTTAAATATAAAAAAAAATAAACCATGAGGAAAAAAAAAAAAAAAAAAGAAAAAAAAAAAAAAAAGATGTTTGGTGTAATGTTGACCCCTTTGTATCTTACAGACTTTTAAAAGATGTTTGAAATACTGTCTATTCTGATTTATACTCTTAAACCAAAAAATTAAAGTTTGCTTTAAAACTGGCTAATATATAGTTCTTCTGTTTCACATGAATAGTTGTTGGTTCTATCTTTATATAGGCTTAAGCTATGTAAGCTTTCCAGGAATTAACATGTTTTAAATATATGTATATATGTGAATCTGTACATGATTTTTTAACTTTCAAAGTAACTTTTTTTTCAGACAGGGTTTCTCTGTAACTTTGAAGCCTGTCCTGGAACTTGCTCTGTAGACCAGGCTGGCCATGAACTCACAGAGATCTGCCTGCCTCTGCCTCCTGAGTGCTGGGAATAAAGGCGTGCACCACTACTGCCCAACTGTGTGGCACCACTGCCCTGCTAACTTTCAAAATAACTTTGTTCTTGTTGGTTGTGCTTTTGCAAAGCCTTATAGTTAATTTTACTTGATAGCTGGTTTGTAAAGACTTATAACTGAAATGTTTATTAATACTCTACAAGCGTGTAGCTCTCAGAAAGGAGTCTGAATGTTTGAGATGTTCTAAACCACACATAGGACAAGCAAAACTGACTTCAGTTCTGCCTGACCTAAGAACCACTTCTATAACACAGTCACTTACATTTATCCTAAAGGGTTTATTGACACTAACTCCTTGACAAACGTGGGATCAAATCAGAACAAACAGAGTAAATAATTTCTTGGCATGAGAGAAAATAGGGAACAAATCATCAGATAGTTTATCAAAAATTTTTAAAGGAAATATTGTTAAAAGACAAAAAGGAATAATAACTGGAATAAAGTCATTCTGGGCTTGGAAGTGATAGTCTTAAATCCAGAACTTGGGAAGCTGAGAAAGGAAGATCATAAATTTGGGGACAGTTTAAATTTTATGATGAAATCAAATGGATGAGATTGAGTACATTATGCCATCCAGCCCTTAGAAAAGCAACCAAAAGCCACTTGAAAAGTAGCTTTTATGCATAGCAATCAGGGACTAATTGAACCTGTTCTAATTTTGGTCTCTCCTTGAATTTTATTATATTTGTTTCAGACATAGATATCCTCTACCTTAAGACTGTGATGTGAATACAGAAAGTGGGAATTGTAACAAACCTGGCAGAAACTCCAAAGTGATACTTATATCTCTTAGACTATGAGTCTACCGAAACAATGATGGGAAAGAAAAAGAAATTTCCCTAGAAATCAAATGCTGAAAGAATTAAAAGCCATGATCCAGAGATGGAACTTATCTCCCCAAAACAGATTTCAAACACACCAATATGCAGGAAGCAATTGAAGAGCAATCATGATGCCTGCTGGGCAAGACCACACGATGATCAGCCTATTTAGATTTGGACATTCTTGTCTCCCTGTTTAAAGTTTGGATTTATTTATTCCTCCCTCAGACATGGCCAAATTGAAAAGATCTCCTTTTAAAGTTTCCCAGCAAAAGTAAAAAGGAAAAAAAGGAAGGAACAAAGAAAGAAAGAAAAAAAGAAAGAAAGAAAGAAAGAAAGAAAGAAAGAAAGAAAGAAAGAAAGAAAGAAAGAAAGAAGGAAGAATAGAGGGAGATAGGAGGGAGGGAGGGAGGGAGGGAGGGAGGGAGGGAGGGAGGGAGAGAGGGAAGAAATTAATAGATAATGTAAAGAAAAACCACAAGTTTTCCACAGATACCAAGTTGTAACCAGTGTCCTAACTTTCATGAGTTTTAGCCAGGTTTTCATAGTAGATATTGATAAAAAGTCCTCCAAGACAAATGAAAAACATGACATAGAAAAGAGAAGAAAGCTCTAGTCTTATGAGATGAAAGACAACATTGGTGAATTATATTTTCATCCTAGTATTTTGTGGAATACAGAAAAGGAGAGCAATAAAATTAGTATTCACTTGAAGAAATTTCTAAGTGAAGTGTTAAGGTGTGAATTAGCACCTAATGTATTATGTATAAATATAATGCATTAGCAGTTAATGTAATATGGTGAATAATTTAGGGGTGGAATTTTAACATAAAGTGAAACAGAAAAATAATGAAACTTTTTCAATGTATTCACATTGAAGAAAATGAGAAAGTAAGCTTAGTATAGATATATAGAGAGCAAGTTGGTATAGTCAAATAGACATTGCCAGTAAGGAGCTTCATAATGCATTTCCATCCCATGAGGAAACAAGGGTGGAATCACCTCAAGGCATTCAGAGATAACTTGCTATGTCTGTTTCCAGACAGAGAACTCAGTGTGGGGGAATTGAGTAAGTAGGTGGTTGTTTTCTCTGAATCTAACACTGTTCTTTGGCTGACCCAGTTATGGCTCTCAAGGTCTCTGTGGGGGTGGGAAAGCAGTGTCTAATAAGTTGGTTCCACCTTCAATAAGGATGGATAGCAAGCCTTAGCAGTATCCACTTGATCTCACTAACAATAGCAGCACTAAAAATAATATTAGATCCAAAACCTGAAGCCCTCATAAGGCAATACAAAAGTAAATGTCTTGTATGCTTTCTGATTTGAAAAATTGTGAGATAGTGGTACTCATTCAGGAAGTAGTTTATTGCTTGCTTTTGCTGAGTACTTCCACAATCACAGAGCAAGGGACATCTCGGAGTTAAGCCTTGATATATTTTCACTTGTACCTGGTAATATATAGTTATTCTGACTACTTTAAAATCATTGTTTTGGATTCTATAAATGGCTGAAATGTGAGGGTAGGAGGAAGTAATGGGTTATAGGAGAGATGTGTAAAGTGTCGGTTATACTCAAGAACACAGATCTGTCTCTGAATCTAGTTTTATATTTCTTGATTTTCAGAATTTGTAACACAAATGGATAGAGAACTTATAGAATATTTACAAAGTAAATATTACCTGATCTTTTTCAGAAACAGAATTCAATGAATTATATATTTTGGCTTTATGCAGTTTGCTTTATTTCTATTAAAATTCAATGAAAATAAAGAATGTACTATACAAGGACATCACCTTATTACCATTTAATTTTAATACACATTTTAGTGGAATGCCTAATGACTAAGTAAAATCAATGAAATGAGATGAGTAAAATTCTGACTTTGTGATTGGTTTAACAAAGAGATGGTGATTGAAGTAATTTACTTGGTGTCAAATTTAGGTTTCAAGAATATACTAGAAAATTCTCAAAGTTCTTAGAACTGTACTTTTATGATACAAAAAAGTCCAATCTAAAATGCTAAGAAAATAGCACAATGCAAAAAGTGGTAAGGTAATAACAAGTACTTGTTTCTGACATAGTTATCTTAGCACAATGGTCCAAAAGCACATTTCCTAATGATCCCTGAGTGAGTCACAGTCATGTGACTACATGCTGTAAAACACTTGAGTATTTGGGTAGAATGCTATGTAGACAACAGTTAGTTCCATGCAATTTATAATATTATTCTACTTTATAGTTTCTTTCTTATGTTTTATCTGGATCATCTATTTATTGGTGAGTACCAGTTATGGAATGCACCCTCTATTAATCACTATGTTAGAAATTATAAGCTACTTAATGATTAATGGTGTTTATTTTATAAAATCATGTATTTAGTATGTATATGTTTACAATTGTTAGGTCATTTTTGTTGATTTTACCTTTCATGACTATGTAATGTCCTTCTTTTCTTCTGACTCATTTAAATTTATAGTTGATTTTTTCTGATATTTGAATAGCTATGCATTTTTACATCTTTAGTAAATTTACTTGAAATATTTTTCTCAATTATTTTACCCTTAGATGGTGTCTGTCCTTAATTATGAGGCATGTTTCTCGGGGGCAAAAGATCTTCTTTTCTAATTCAATCTGTTAGTATTTGTCTTACTAAATTCACTGGGTGGGTTAAAGGACCTGTAAAGTCTATAGCAAAATTTGGTTTTAAACTTATAACAGAAGTCTTATAACTAAAGCATACACATAGGCAGTTTAATTTGCTACACCATCCAATATATGTGACTCAACTCTTATCTGGCATATACTGTATGTGCAATTTAGTTCAGCTCCTCTTTAGGAAAATAGATGTTTAATAGCAACCATGTGACTCTCCTCCATCTTGACTGATGACCTTCATGATGTAAGTAGCCATATGACAAGAAGCATTCCTTACTAAGGTTAGAGTGTACATGTCATGTGAGTTCAACATCCTAAGATGACCACTTGACATAAAATAGCAGTTACATAATTTCTCAGTCCTACTGAGCCCTTAGTTTCTTATTATTTCTCTTTTTAGACTAAGGAAGCAACAACAAGTCTTCAAAGTATTTTGGATTTATATTGATTTTTATATGATGATAAAGGTATATGGTTATATTTGCTACTGCATATTAAATGTGATTCAACACTGGTTTACAAAATGTTCTACATGGTGAGAAAATTGTAGGGTTATAATGGTCTATTCAAATTAACAAAAGCTGACTTAGAGATATACACCTAAGTTTATGCCTTTATAATTGTTCAACACCCAGCTTCAAGAAATAGCTAATTTTAAAAATAAGGTATATTTGGTAAATAATATATGCTTGATTGTAAAAGCTAAACCTAACAGAGATAAAGCTATAAAATTCTTCAACTCTTGTAAAAAACTACTTAAGTGTTATAAACTTAAGATGATTAAGACATGCAAGTTAATAGTCACCTTATAAATGATCAAAACTTTTAATGTGTTCAGAACTATATAAATATAATTAATTAATTAATAATAAGTAATTATAGGAATAGGTATATCTTTTAAAAGATATTCCTGAAGAAAATAACTAAGTCAGGTATACCTAATAGATAGATGATCCTCAAATACTTCAAATATCAGCTGAACATTGCATTTAAATGTGTAATTAAAAATCATTTAAGTTATATAAAAATTAAAAATATGTCAAATTTCTTTCATTTTACATGTTATTATTTTACTAATGCTTCAAAAGTGCAGAGTTTTAATATTAATCAGTGGAGGTCTGATAAGCTATTACTTTAGCTGGGTCAAGCACTGAGACTATTATCATAGGCACATTAAATTTCCTTTGGTTGTCTTTTAAGTATGGACTAAAACGTGCTCCTGATTTTGTTGCAAGCATCTGTCTAACATATATGCACATAGTCTACTGGATAGAGAATCATTTTTCAGTTCCTAAGTTTTTAATGTTACTCAAAGTTTAAGAATATACCCTTCTTTTTAGAATTAAAATTGTACAAAAAATTTTAGTACAAATACAAATAGTAGTAATGTTAAAACACCCTAAAAAATCTTGTAAGCTTCAGGGATAAGACCTGTCCATCAACAGCTTGTTTATCTGCCTGTCTATTCCTAGGGGTGGGATCTCTACCACTTTCCCTAGTGTTGGAACTCCCTTGTCCCAACTACCATGAATTTGGACCTAAATTTTTTCAAATATACACATAAGAAAAAAAAATTTCTCCTAAATTCTTTAATTTTACCTTCTATCACACACACACACACACACACACACACACACACACACACACACGTATACATGTATGTTTGTGTGTATCTGTGTCTGTATGTGTCCATGTGAATCTGTGTGGATCTGTCTATCTCTGTGTATATGTGTGTGTGTGTGTGTGTGTGTGTGTGTCTATGTTCCAACAGATTTCAAATGAATTAAAAAATACCAACTGCTCTAACTGCTGCTGGCATATCCCTAGTAACAGATGTTCCTGCAGAGCCTGGACAGCAAGTGAAACAGAATGCTCTTCTCAGACTTGGATAAGATTCCAGCTTTTTGGGTCCCCAACAACAATGCCCTAATGTCAGCAGGAAGTAGTTTTACATGATTACATCACCACTTAGCATTCATTTATTATCAACAGAAACTGCTAGAATGGTAAGTTTCTAAGGTAGAACAAATGCCTGAAGTGCCCGTTTAAGATACCAAAGTTGACCTGGTCTCTAGGTTCTCCCAGCATCTCTCATTCCCTACCTGTGTTATAGGATATGGCTGATATACCACACCCTCTACCCTGAACTCTCCATCCAACCCACTAGCTATGCTTCCCCCCAGAGGATCTTTCCTATGTAATCCAGACATTTTGGTTAACTTCCTCTTTGTGAACGTTTTGATTCATAGCTGCTGCAACCTGGATTCCTTCTTTCCATTCTCTCTTCCATTTTTCCCCACAAGGCTCAGCTTAATCTGGTCACGTGTACTCTCAACTCTCACAGATGCCCCTGCCTCTACGTATGCTTTCTCTTTGATTTCCAATAAATTTACTCCTCCGCCATACCGAGGAACAGTCATATCCCTTTCTTTCCTTTTTATGGTTTTTTTTTTTTTCAGTTAAGAATTGAGACCATGCTGGGTGGTGGTGGTGCACGCCTCTAATTCCAGCACTAGGGAGGCAGAGATAGGCAGATCTCTGTGAGTTTGAGGCCAGCCTAGTCTACAAGAGCTAGTTCCAGGACAGGCTCCAAAGTTACAGAGAAATCCTGTTTCAAAAAACCCAAACAAACAAACAAAAAACATTTGAGACTATTATACCACCATATTTATCGACTTTATTGATTCTTGTTTATATGTTGTTGTGTTATCTTAGATTTTTTTTTTTGGTTAACTATCCTGGGGTTATTTATTATTTGTATTATATTGATTTTGCTTAATCTTCCCCATAGGTTGAAATATTCTTTCTAGTATCCTTTGTGGAGTGAATTGGAAGACACAGATTCCTTAAGTTGGCTATTCTCAGTAAACATTTTCCTTTTTCCATTGATTGTGATTAATAGTGTTTTTCTTGATATAATACCCTAGACTACCATCCATGATTTTTTGGAGCTTGTAGAACATCAATTCTCTTCTTACTGGATTTCAAAAAATCCATGGAAATATCAAGCATTAATCTAAAGGGTCTGTCTTTTTAAGTGTTGTTCTTAAGTATTGTTCTATTTTTATTGTATTTTTCAATATTTTTTCTTATGTACATTTGAATTTTGAATGGTATATTTTCTAGGGATTTTTTCTGGTCCTTTTGTAAGAGAAAAAGTTATGTTTTGAGTTTTAAATACTGTGCCTAAGATATCCATGAAATAAAAATGCCTCTAACCTATAAGCTCCAGGACAGCTATTTCCTGAAATCTAGGAGGCTATTGTTTATGGGAGATAGTAAGCAAATGTTTTTGCCCCCCCCCCAAACAAACTTGTGTAACTCTCCTACTTGAGGCATGATTGATGTTCACATATACATGGAGGTGCATTTGCAGTAAATAAGTCAGGATTTATGATTGTCCCTCATTGAATCTAATGGCAAATATGGTGGCTTTATATTTTAGTCTTTTTAAACCTCTCAAAAATGTGACTAATCATCATTTTCTGGGAGCCCAGGAATGGCCCTGCCCAGAATCCCTCATCCTGGCCAGTGTTAAAGTTTGCTTCAAATTTTTCTCAAAATTGTGGTAATGTTCTTATTCTTTTCCAATGGGATTAACACTATTTGTTGCTCTGTATGTTTATGCACCATGTATGGGCATAAATTCTTTTAAGATTTGTCCTATATTTATGGTCAAAATATTTTCTGTACCTTCAATGTGGGTTTCTCCTCCTTTTTCTGTACCTATTATAATTAGGTTTGTTCTTATCATAGTGTCTAAGCTTTTCTGACTGTTTTATGTCTTGATTTTTTTTTTAGTTTTAAGTTTAGCATTTTTTGACATTTATTTTACCTTAATTTCTGTAAATTAACTTTTTATTCTCTTACACTTAATCCACTGGTTCTTAACCTTCCAAAAGCACTGAACCCTTAATACAGTTCCTCATGTTGTGGTACCCCCCCCCCAATAATAATATTATTTTCATTGCTACTTCATGACTATAATTTTGCTACTGTGATAAGTCATAATATAAATATATGTATTTTTCAATGTAGTTTTGGGGGTTATAATCCACAAATTGAGAACCACTGTTATGATTCAATCTTTGGTGAGAAATTCATCTTTGCATTTTGTTTCCTTCCTGAGTTTTCATTTTTAGTTTCTTCAGAGATTCTCTTTATTAAATTCTATCTTCATATTTTGAATCGTACCACTGTCTGGGGACGCCAGCCTCAAGCAGAACAGGACTTTGAGAGGAATCCACAGAGTTAGCATAAACTAGACTTTTCTATCTGGGGGCGGGGGTTTAGGAAAAGAAACACTCAAACACCTTCCTTATTCTTCTTTTCTCTCATGTCCTTTCTATGTTCCCTCTCTGTTTTTTCCAGTTTTCTTTCTACTGTATACTTTTTTTAAAACTTATATATCTCAAAAAAGTTTTTCAGGCAATATAAGAAATATAATGTGGCAACCTACTGTTTTTCAAGTGAATGATTACGATGAATACAAAATAAACAGTAAAACAGTATATTCTATATCCCTTTGATAATTAAACATTTTACATACTACAGGTGAAAGCTAAATTATCCCAAGAACCCTCATACTTTCATACCCAAGAAACTTATTATTGATTAACCATATGGGCAAATAAGGTATTCTTGTCAGTTAGGGCTTTTACTGGCAAGCTGCATTTTGCAGTTACAAAGAAAGGACCAATAACTTTCCTACTTGTCTTGAAAAGTAACCTTATAAGGACTCTTAACAGAATCACAGACCTAAACTTTTATATATGAAAATGATTCAGTCAGCTCTACATTAAACTTTTAGGGTACATATCCACTCATCAACAGTTTTATATATCAGGAAATGAGGTATGAGTAATTAATCATCAACTTTAGTTATCAACCAGACCTAGCAAGAAGAGCTAGCAACAATCAGGCCATTTTGTATTTTTGACCTTGGCCTAATGAGTCAGGCAGCTCAGCTATGTGTTCTTGTAAACTTTATCTTGTTTTCTGGTATTATTTATATTAAAACTATTAGCAAGGCATCTGGTCTAAGCTGAAGCAAATTTGAAGTTTTGTTTTAACTAGTCATATGTCACTGCCTCTTTTCAGAATTAAAAGAATTAAAGCTAACCTGGCTCTTTGACTCATGTGTTTTCCTCTTAATCATTAACCCGAGCAGTTCCTAAGGGGGAACTCATAAGCACTAACGGTGAAATATATCCTTGTACTTATTTGTCTTTATCAAATCTATGTATAGGCTATTATTATTATTATTGTTATTATCATTATTATTTTAGACAATACATCTTAGGGAGGTGTCATCTTCTTGATAATACACAGGTAAAAAATGCCCACTAGAGTGGAATGTTTCCAGGAGATTAACACAATATATAGCAGGCAGCGGATATCTCCCATATCTAATCACACCATGCTAGATACCAGAGAAAGAGAGGTGCAGCAAAAGACATTCCAGGGTTTGCAGTCCTGTGGTATTGCCTAAGTGAGGTTGTCCCATCAGAGGGTTTCCTTCTGGTGGGCTAACACCTGGAACTTTACTTGAATGGCCAACGGCAGAACTGTTTTCATTAAGTTGTCTTTTTATGTTCTTCATTTAGGCATTTATTTGTATCAATTTGGTTGGAGGCTCCATCTTATCCTTGCATGGTCCAGGAAGCCACACTTCTTTCTCTCTCTCTCTCTCTCTCTCTCTCTCTCTCTCTCTCTCTCTCTCTCTCTCTCTCTCTCTCTCTCTCTCTCCTCTCCTCTCCTCTTCTCTTCTCTTCCCCCTGCCTGCTCAGAGAGTCTCTAAACAAAGGAATGATGCTAAAAGCCCACTTTGCATTCTTGGCAGCTATTATAGCTTCCTCCCTGAAGTTGCCAGCTGCCCTAGTCCCCACCTAAGCACTCAACATTTGATCATACTTGGGAAAAAGCACAGCTTGTGGCAGACATGTCATCACAGTTTATTTACAATCTATAAAATCTCCCTGATTTGGTCAGGGTGTATGACTTCTCTGACTGCTGAACTCAATGAACCCACCTAACAGTTGCTTTGCTCTCAATAAACCTTCTGTTATACATTTTTCTTTTTGTGGCTTCATCTGATTCACTGATGGAGAAATTTACTGTCTAGGGTAGAAAATCTATTATCCTGATGCCAAAATCTGGCCCCCTACCTGGTGGACCTGGTGCCTTGACTTCATGGGGACTGCTCCTGTCTCTCTTGTCTTTCTCTCCACTAGACACAATTAACTTTCAACTCAATGTAAGTCTCTCAATTTCCTAGATGCCATAAAACAGATACCTCGTACCTCTTCTGGGTCCAGGACCCTTGGGATCCCCTGCCAAGGGTAGTACCATGCCAGGGCAAACATGTTCCAGCGAAGAGATGGTTTCTGTCTTGGGGATCCTTTGGGTTCAGAGATGTCCTTCTAAAAGCTACTCTACCCCCACTGCTCAAACACAGGCTATCTTATAGAATCTCTCACTCTAGTTTTTTGTCTATGGAACAGTCTTGGAAATGAGCAATACTGGGTCAAAGATTGATCCTCAGTCCCGCTGTGGTGCCTGCTATGAAATTTATCCAAATTGAGACTTTCTCAGACTATATATCCCAAATACCTGATTTTCTTTTGTTCTTTGACTTGGCCAAAGTACACTCCAGATAACTAGTCTAGATGGCCACGAGGGGTAACTCTTGACTTAAACATTCTCTGTAATCATGAAAATTTCTGCAGGAGAATGGGCAAGTGCTCTGAACGCTTTATGTCTCTTTTTGGAAACTGTTCTGTTGTCCTTCCCTCTTTAGACAATGCTCAGTGCCCTAAGCCTGGCCATGGCTATGGCACCTCCAGATGCCCTTTTATCTGGGGACTCAGAACCCAACCACCCCTCTGTCCTACCTGAACCACTGGAATCATTGACACCTCTACCCCTTCCCCAAACCCTTTCTACACCTCCCCCTCCAACACCACCACATGTTCCACCTAGGAACTAATCTTCTTACCTGTGCCTGTCCCTTTCTCCGTCTTCCCCCTCCAAGACAAAAATCAAGGGCAGGCCTTCTCTCTCATACTCACTTTCTCTGTTCCTCTCCATCCTCCTATGGCCCCCTTTCCTTTCTATCACCATAGACCCCACCTAGAGGCCAACCACAAACCCTAGATCCAACTCCTCCCCATACTTCTTTACTCTCCTTGCTTTTCTCCTGTAAAAATCTGTAACACTGTTGTGATGGCAAAAATTAAATTCAATAGGTACAAAAAATTCCAATACTACAGGAGATAGGAAAGTTTTTGTTTTTGTTTTTTTAGCTATTTTGTATGTATGTATGTATCTGTGCCTGTTTTCTTGCTGACATGGAGCCGTACAAAATTGTGCCATAGTCAGGTAAATGCATAAATGTTTATGGTTGTTGCATGCTTGTTTCTGACTGGCCTTGATTTTTTTAAGTTTACAGTGTTCCATGTATCTTGTTGATATCTCAAAGGTTAATGTTACAACTAGATGCCCAGGCTCTGAAATTACCTCTGGACTTACTGGTGATCGAATCTGATTTAACAGAGATTCATATATCATTTGGGTATAAATAGTATTAAAGTTGTTTTATACTGTTCTACCTTATTAAAAATGTGCTCTGAAATTGAGCTATGGCTCAGCCTTTTCAGACAGCTTTTAAATTTTTTATGTTCAAGGTCAAAAACTGATAGGCATAAAAAATTAGAACAAAACAGCTAAAAGAAATGACTATTGTTGAAAATATGGTAATAATGATAAAATATTTGATAAAAAATATTAACTTAAATTTATAACTCAGAGTTACAATCATTCTGAGAAACAACGCATGGTTTGCTACCATCTTAACTAAGCATAACCACAAGGGTAGTCACATTTTTTACTGGGGTTAGAGAAGGTGACTGTCATGGCTTCTCTGATATCTTGACTGAGTGCATCCACATAATATGAGCCAGACAAAGACAACATATGTCAAAGGATTCTTTTAAATTGGGATAAGATTTTCTATAATTCCGGTGCTGTTTGAAAAGCTAGGTTTAGAAAAGATAGGGTTTGAAACAATAATTGTTTAATGAGATATTAAAGTACATCCATATACAAGAAGATATCTTGCAAGCAGCCAGACTTTATAACATAGGGTAATTCACTTGGTATTGATTTCAGAAACTGTGAATTGTTTACCCTATTGAAACTTGGTTTTGCCTTCTGTAAATTACAATTGTGGTCTATGTCTTCATTTTTGAAACAAAAACAGTGTACTTGTTTATTACCAGAACACACAGTATAGAGATCTTAAATATCTTTAAAAGGAAACTTTAGAGTTTTACAGAAAGTTTAAGTAACCTGAATATTTTTGGTTTTCTTTCTTTTTATTTTTTTCCAAAAAAATAACTTTTATCATTTCACATTTCAATCCCAGCTCCCCCCTCTCCCCTCTTCCCTCTCCTCCCATCTTCTCCCTTCACATACCCCATCCACTCCTTAGAGAAGGTACGGCCTCCCATGAGAAGTCAACAAAGTCTAGTACATCTAGGCAGTTCCAAGTTCCTCCCCAGTGTGTCTAGGCAGACCAAGGTACCCCTCTATAGGGAATGGGATCCAAAAAGTCAGTTCATGCACTAGGGATATATCCTGGTTCTGCTGACTGTGGCTACATGAACTGACCAAGCCATACAACTGTCACCCACATTCAGAGGGCCTAGTTAGGTCCTATTTAGGTTCTCTAGTTGTCACTTCAGAGTCAGTGAGCTCCTAATAGCTCATGTCATCTTTTTCTGCTGCTTTCCCCATCATGGTCTTGAACCCTTTTATTATATCATCACTTTTGAGGTTCTTTGACTAGACTCTGGGAGCTCGGCCAGCTGCTTAGCTGTGTGTCTCTGCATCTGCTTCTATATGTTACTGGATGAAGGTTCTATGATGACAATTAAGGTAGTCACTATTCTGATATCAGGGGGAGGCCGTTTCAGACACCCTCTATTCCTTAGAGTCTTAATGGGGTCATTCTTGTGGATTTTTAGGAATTTCCCTAGATCCAGCTTTTTCACTAATCCCATAGTGACTTCTATCAAGATGTCTCTTTCCTTTTTCTCCCGCTCTGTCCTTCCACTAACTCGACCATCTTGTTTCCTCATGTTCTCCTCCCTCCTCCACCTCACCATCCTCCTTGCCCTTCCATCTTTCCTCTTTCTCCCCACTCCCAATTTGCTTAGCCAATCTTGTCTATTTCTCCTTCTGAGGGGATCCATGTATGTCTCTCTTAGGCTCCTCCTTGTTACCTAGTTATTCTGGGGTTGTGGATTATAGGCTGGTTATCCTTTGTTTTGTCTAATATACCTTACGAGTGAGTACATATCATGTTTGTTTTTCTGGGTCTGTGTTACCTCACTTAAGATCTTTTTTTTTTCTAGTTTCATCCATTTGCCTGCAAATTTCAAAATGTCATTATTTTTTAACACTGAGTAAATGTACCAATTGTGTAAACTTACCACATATTCTTTATTAGTTTTTCTGTTAAGGGGCATCTAGTTTTTTTCAGATTCTAGTTATGACAAATAATGCTTCTGTGAACATAGTTGAACAAATGTCCTTGTGGTACATCCTTTGGGTATATGCCCAAGAGTGGTACTTCTGGGTCTTGATGTAAACTGATTCCCAATTTTCTTTTTTTTTTTTTTTTTTTTTTTGAATCAGTGATTTCAAGGTTTATTGAAAGACCCTGTCTTTTTTTTTTCTTTCTCATGGTTTATTTTTTTTTTATATTTAAAAATTTCCATCTCCTTCCCTCCTCCTCCCCCTCCCTCCGCTCCTCCTCCCCCTTCCCGCCCCTCCTCCTTCTCCCCCTTCCCTCCCCTTCCCTCCACCCATACCTCCCCTCCCTCCCTCTCAAGGCCAAGGAGCCATCAGGGTTCCCCACTCTATGCTATGTCCAAGGTCCTCCCAACTCCCCCCAGGTCCAGGAAGGTGATCGACCAAGCTGAGAAGGCTCCCACAGAGCCCGTCCATGCAGAAGAATCAGAGCCCAGCGCCAATGTCCTTTGCTTCTCAGTCAGCCCCCGCTGTTGGCCACATTCAGAGAGACGGGTTTGGTCGCATGATCCATCAGTCCCATTCCAACTGGAGTTGGTGATCTCCCTTTAGTTCTGTCCCGCCTTCTCCATGAGTGAACGAAGAAACCACCATACTGATTTCCAAAGTGACTGTACAAGTTTGCACTCCCATCAACAATAGAGGAGTGATCCCTTTACTCCACATCCTCTCCAGCATAAATTGTCCTCAGAGTTTTTGATCACAACCATTCTTAGTGTTGTAAGATGGTATCTCAGAGTTGTTTTGATTTGCATTTCCTTGATTGATAAGGATGTTGAGCAAGTCCTTCATTGCCTTTTGGCCACTTGAGCTTCTGTTGAGAATTCTGTTTGGACTTTTACCACATTTTAAAATTGGATTGTTTTGATATTTTGATGTCTAGTTTCTTGAGTTCTTCATATATTTTGAAGATCAGTCTTTTGTCTGATATGGGATTGGTGAAGATCTTCTCCCATTATGTACTCTGCTGTTTTGTTTTGTTGACTGTGTTATTTTCCTTCTAGAATCCTCTCAGTTTCAGGAAATCTCATCTATTGATTATCTATCTCATGGTCTATGCTACTGGTCTTATTACTAAAAATTGGTTTCCTGTGCCAGTGTATTCAAAGCAACCTCCCACTCTCTCCTCTATGAGGTTCAAACTAGCTGGATTTATGCTGAGGCCTTCGATTCATTTGGACTTGACTTTGTGCTTGGGGTTAGACAAGGATCTATTTTACTCCTCTACAGGTCCACATTCATAAGCTGGAAATTTGAAGAAACAGTTTTTAAAATGTTTAAATTTGTAATACTATGAAGCATTCCAAATTTTATAAGATAATTTATTAACAGTGACCTCTGAGCTCCAGCCTCAGTGTCCCCTCTTTTTTCAGAAGAAGACTCACAGCAAGGGCAGGACTAAGAAAGATCTGAAGGAGAAAATGAACTTTCTGATAAGTACTTTTCTCTATCAGTTTCTTTATTCTTCTCTTGCTGTTTTCTCTTTCTCTGTAAACTGACTAGTTTATATACACACACAAAATAAAGGCAATTCTCTGAGCTTTATTTTTGAAGGTTCCAAGTATGATGTATTCGAAAGGTTCTTTTCCTGATGGCTTATTCTGCCAAATGGAAGATAGTTTCAGGGAGATGGCTTCTAATGTATCTCAGGGAACATAATATAGATATGGTTGTGAGAACCAACGCTATTGACTGCATGACAAAGTTTTCACTGGAGGTACCACAGAGTGGGGGGGGGGGTGAGCCAAAATACCAGTACATGGGAAAAGATTTACCAAATAATTCATACTCTGCTGAATCTTGCAACAAGGGAAATTAAGGCTTTACAAGAGATCTACTGTAAGAACAGCCAATATACTAAAGATGATAGGCATAGTGCCTTGCAAATCTAAGCTTATCTCAATTAAAACGCATTCATTCTGGTGGGTCAGCCTTCTACTCTAAGGTCAGCTGAAATCTCATTGCATAATTACTGTGGACCACAACAATTTACTATAATTTCTTCATTAATACATGATGATGATAAATAGGTAAATAAAAGGCTAAAGATTAGAACCACACCTAAACACCAGAGGTATTCCTATGCTAGGATGCAATACAATGATGACCTAAGCATTTTAGCAAAAAAACCCTTGGAACCTCTCACTAAGAAACTGTCTCTCCTTCATTTGTGTCTATTCAAACAGAGACTGATTGAAAGATGTATGTCTAGCCGGGTGGTGGTGGCGCACTCCTTTAATCCTAGCACTCGGGAGGCAGAGGCAGATGGATCTCTGAGTTCGAGGCCAGCCTGGTCTACAAGAGCTAGTTCCAGGACAGGCTCTAGAAACTACAGGGAAACCCTGTCTCGAAAAACCAAAAAAAAAAAAAAAAAAAAAAAGATGTATGTCTAAGCTCCTTGTTAAGCCATAACTATTTCGGTGAACTAAGTCATACAGAGAATTATTATGCCCTATAATAATATATTATGTAAGGATCGAGAAGTTCTCAGACTCTTTGTTGATTATGTTTATAAGAATTATCTCAACATTACAAAAGCTTCAATTCAAAAATTACTTTATTATAAACTGTTAAAAATGATAAAGCCTTGAGATATTCAGAGCTATAAAAATAATTGCCCTCATACTGTCACAGATTTGCTGAATATGGCATTTAATATATTTAAATTTATATGACAGAGACTCTCAGATCCTAGAATTGACTGCCAAAATGTCCAAGAAGACAATGGACCCAGCAAGAGATAACTGCAACTGGACAATGGAAACGCTAACGTCTGGGAAAGACGGCCCCAAAGCCTTGCCTGCTCTCAGTGCTTGGCCCAAATTGTGGATAAGCAGGGCACTGGAGAGTGGATTGCTGCAATTTTCCTATACAAAACAACGTCAATCCTTCCCTTCCTCTTCCCCATTAAAGTCTCTCATCTTCTGGGTCTGGCAGCCAAGGCTGCTGTCCTAGTGCCATGGAGAATTCTGAAGTCTGGAATAACTAACTAGGTCAAGGACTATGGCCTAGTCTCTGTCTTCTTGGATAGTCCTTCTCAAATCTCTGATCACACTGATGGCTAGACTAACAGTAGTTTAGTCAGCTAGAAAATAGTAGGCAAGCAACTTCTCCCCCACCCTATTCCCAAGACTACAACTATCTTGGTAATTTATTGACTTTTTAAATATACTTGGTCTCTTTTTAAAATTACAAATAGATTTGCCTTGCTCACAGACTTCATATTAATGGACAGATAGATTACAGGTGTAATTTTACACAGAAGGAACATGATTTGCAAAGCCTATTCACAGTAATAACTTGTGTCTCTAGTAAATAATTAGATGGATGATTCTATGATGTTATTTAAGATATTCTTCGATCTGATTACAGGGCAAGGTCAGTTCGGGCACCTTCTCCTCTATTCCTTAAGGTCTTAGCTGGGGTCATCATTGTGGATTCCTGGCAGTTTCTCTAATGTTGGGTTTCTTGCTAGCCCAATAATGGCTCCCTCAATCAAAATGAGTGTGGATGTTCATTTCTGTCCTTCCTCCATCTCGACAATCCCATTCTCTCAAGTTCTCCTTTTACCTACCTTTCTCCCCTCCTTTTTCCTTACACCCTCCCTTCTCCCTGCACCCCCATGCTCTTAATTTTGCCAAGTAATCTTTTCTATTTCCCCTTTCCAGGTGGATCTATATATGCTTTTCTTATTGTTCACCTTGTTACTTAGCTTTCTAGGATCATGGACTATAGGCTTGTTATCCTTTGCTTTACAGCTAGTATCCACTTATGAGTACATAGCATGTTCATCTTTCTGGGTCTGGGTTACCACACTCAGGATGTTTTTTTTTTCTAGTCCTATCCATTTATATGTAAATGTCAAGATATCATTGATTTTTACTGCTGAGTAGTACTCCATTGTGTAAGTGTACAACATTTTCTTTATCCATTCTTCGACTGAGGGTCATCTAGGTTGTTTCTGGTTCTGGCTATTACAAAATAATGCTGCTGTATTTTTCCTATAGTCAGATTGGTGAATCTCTTAAATGTCACCATAGAACCAGCAATTAATGGAAAACAGAGGCGGAGGCTTGATGCAGAGCAATGGGCTGAGCTCCTAAAGTCCAGTTGATGAGTGGGAGGAGTGGGACTCTGACCAAAGAGGTCAACACCATGATGGGGACACCCACTAAAGCAGTTTATCTGAGCTAATGGGAATTCAACAACTCTACCTGGATAGAAAAGGAACCGGCATAGGTCCAAACTATACCTTCTGATTATGGGTGACAGTTGTATAACTAACTGTGGTAGACTGCAAAGCCACTGGCAGTGAGACTAGAATTTATCACTCTTGCTTTTATTGGCTTTTTTTGCGAACCCATTCTCTTTGGATGGATACCTTGCTGAATCTAGATAAGGTAGGGAGTGCCTTGCACCTTCCCCAAAGCAATGTGCCTTACCGTCTCTGAGGAATGGAAGGAGGATGGGGAAGGAGGAAGGTGGAGGGAATGAGAGGAAAGGAGGGAGTGGGACTGGGATTGGTATGCAAAATGAAAAAGATAGTTTGTGTGTTTTCAAAAGAAGAAATTATAATTAGATGGAAACAAATGGTTAAAGTCCTTGCAAGTTTTGAAAGTCTAAGAAAATATTTTAAGATGTATAAAGGTCTGAGGATGTGAAAGCTTAATTTTGAGAGTCTCAGAAAATGATTGAAGATGTGTAATGCAAATTGTTAATATATAAGTAAGTTATTTAAAGTATGTGAAAATGTGAAATGTTTCAGTTTTCTGTGCCTTTTCTATGCTATTGTTATACTAAGATTTCAAAAGTTCTTATTTTTAGCATTAATAAATGAAGTTCTGATAAGCTGATAGAGCTCTGACTATTTACCTTTCAGCCATGAGATGACAATATTAAATTTTCTTTGGTTGTCTTCTAAGCAAGAACTTAAAGCTATATTTCATCAGGCCAAAACACATATCAGACTCTCTAGGCATAGGAAAATGTTCATGTTTTTAACCCAAAGCCATAGCCTTTGCTATGGTGCCAATGTGTAAATCTTCTCCAGCTCTTTTACAGACACCATCCAGGGAGCACTTGTGAACTGCAAGCCATTGATCTCTGAACTTGCTGAAAGTTAGTATGAATCAGTCCGGCCAGTGTAATTGCTCTGTTTCCTTTCTTCTTAGTGGGCGTGGTTCAGAAGAGAGCTGCCTTTCTCAACCTCTCAGCGATATCCAACCTTAACCACTGCATTTTTATGCCACCTTGGACCAGCTTCCCTTCATGGTGGTGCCCTTGTCAACCCTTTTTGAAACCCCCCTGTCTTCAACTCCCCTCCAAGCTCATTCTTCCCTGATCCAGGGCATCCCCTTTTCCAGGAGCTCCTTGACTCTCAGTTTCCCTTCTGTTCCTTGGGTTCACCCCCATCTACAACACCACTAATCCATCAGCAGCAGTCATGTGAACAACCCTGGGAGAGTTCTTGCAGTATAACATACTACAGTCATAAAGACCAGCCTTCAACAGTTCAGGTAATGAGGGAGAGATCATCCATGGAGTCAGTGAAGGAATCACTCAAATTGACTTTTCTATCTCTGGGAGTAAAACTTAATTCTCTGTGGCTGGCAAGGAGCAGGGGACAAAACTTAACTCACTAGTCCAACAAAAAGGGAAACACAGACATACCACACACACACACACACACACACACACACACACCTCCAACATGTCAGGATCTCACTAGGGGGGTGACGAATGGCATGTCTTCAACAGATCAGAGAAACCAAACAAGAGATGCAGAGCAGATTAATTACTGGGCAGATAAATAAACACATAGGAATTTTCCTGAGGGCCAAATTTATTTCTATTGCTTGTTCTACTCTATTTTTGTTCTGTTATTCTACCCTGATGTTTCCTTTCTGTCTCTCTTGTTGTCACCCATCTAATTCCTTCCTTCTACATCTTTTTACACTTTATGTATTACAGGTAATAAACAAGTTGTCCCAAGAACCCAGAAACATTCATTCCCAAGCAAACAATGTATTTTTCTCAGCTCACTGTTTTGCACTTAGTCTGCATTTTGTAGTTATAACGAAAGAATATATCACTTATTATTTCTCGTAAAAGGTAAATATTACCCCAAAAAAGACTTAAGAGATCACAAATCTAAACTTTTATATAGGAAAATCACAAATCAGCTTTACTTTAAGTCCTCACAATGCATACCCACTCACCAACAGGGCTTTTTAATATATCAGGAAGCTGAGGCCAGAAATGGATATAATGATTTAATCATCACCCCTGATCTCCAACCCATCCTAGCAAGAAAGGTACATCAGCCATAATAGTCAGGCTGCTGTTGTTCTTTCTTGACCTCAAGAAGTCTGTCACTCAACTATGAGCCTTGCTAAACTTTAACTCTTCCCCAAGATTTTCTAAATCAAAGGCTTTAACAAAAACATCTTAACCTAACGTTACTACCAATTCTACATGTCTAAATTCTTTCCAAGGGTGGTGGTTGAATCGTTAATCTGCTCTAGCAACAATGCTTGGATAAAGTTGATCATTATTATTGTAAGTACCAGTAACATTGCCCAGTGAGAGACTGGAAGCCCTCTGAGAATTTTTATACAACTCATGGATTATGAAAGATGTGGTGACCATGAAGGAAAAAATCAGAGTTATGTTTAATAACAGAGGAGTTTCTCAAGGCAGGTAGTCCTTGGGATTCTAACTCTTTAAGGCTCACTCAGGCATATCTTTGCCAACTATCCAGCATTGTTCCATATATTCCAACACTACCTGTTGGTGCCCTTTACATGGCCCTCAATAATAACAGTTATCTATGTCCCCTCTATCTACCTCCCTATGAATTCTGGTAATACTAGTTATGCAATTAAGACTCTATGGACAAGCCAAATTTGCCATGACTTCCTCTTCTCATTTTTATTATTAATCAATTAATAAATTAGTGTGTTTCTTTGGACTTTCTAGATAGGATTTCTTTGTGTAACAGTACTATCTGTCCTGGAACTAACTCTGTAGACCAGGCTGGCCTTGAACTCACAGAGATTCACCTGCCTCTGCCTCCCAAGTGCTGCTATTAAAGCTGTATGCCCCCACCACCTGGGAAAATGTTCTAATTCTTTTTGTTTTTTGAGAGAGGGCTTCTGTTGTGAAACAATGGTCTTATGCTTTGTAAAGATTTGTCACTTGTATTTAATAAAATGCTGATGGGCCAGTAGCCAGGTAGGAAGTATAGGTGGGACAACCAGGCAGGAAATAGAGGTGGGGTAATGAGAACAGAAAACTTCTGGGAAGAGGAAAGCTCAGTCTGCAGTCATCACAGAGGAAGCCAGACACAGAAGAAGCAAGATGAGAATGCATCACTGATGAAAGGTACCAAGCCACATGATCATCACAGACAAGAATTATGGGCTAATATAAGTTATAAGAATTAAAAGAAAACTGTGCTATTAGGCCAAAGACTTTATAAATAATATAGTACACCTCTGTGTATTTCTTTGGGATGAATGTCTGTAGGACTGGGCAGGACAGAAACCTCTGTCAACAGGTTTCTCTGTGTAGCTTTTGAGCCTGTTTTGGAACTCACTCTGTAAACCCAGTTCACCTCACCTTCACAGAGAACTGCCTACCTAATCATCCTGAGTGCTGTGATTAAAGGTGTTTGCCTCAACTGCCTTGCCCTCTTCTCATTTTAAGCCTGACTCAAACTGGACATGCTGTGTAGTTTTTCTCTCATTAATTTTGAGCATCATTCTGGTGTCAGACCTGGTGGCATCTGGCTTAGGCACAGGTGTCATAGCACACTAAGTTATGGCAAATTAAAAAAAAAAAAAAAAACTATCTGACCAACACATGAAAGCTATCAAAGACTCAATGGAGTCCTTGATCACTCTTAAATACCAGTTCACCTCAGTGGTTCAGGTAACACTACAGAATCGCATAGCACTGGGTGTCCTCAGAGTAGACAAAGGAGGTACTGGCATGTTTCTGAGGAAAGAATGCTGCTACTGCATCATCAAGTTGGCCTGGTGGAGACCTTGACTGAGTCACTCCAGAAACAAGGGGAGGACCTCAGACAATGTAACCAACCCACCTATAATCCCTTACAATGGTGACAGTGTTGTCATTTTGTATAGCTCAACCCTATTATGGGACGAGTCATTCTCATTTATCTCTTTTTCTTCTAGTCCCTTTCCTTTTCCACTTCTTCCAGGATTGGATTTCTGAGGTCTCCAGGGTGGCAGTTTACCAAATACTCCTGCACTCATACCTCCCTTTAAACACCAGCCCACCAACTTCCTACTTCTCTTCCCCATGTAGTCCATGCCAACAGGAAGTAGCCAGATCTGAACTGGTGCCTATATTCCCAAATAATTTGGGATATTTTTGGTTGGATCCTCCAGCTGGCTTGTCCCCGCATGGTCCAGGAAGCCATGTCCCTGTCTCTGTATCTCTGTCTCCAAGTCCTGGTCACTCTGAGAGTCTCCAAATAAAAGATGAACACTAAAATTCCAATTTGACATTACTGGCAGTTATTGCAACTTCCTTCTCTAAAGTTGCCAGCTGCCCAAATCCCTGCCTAAGTGCTCAGCATTTGACCATATTTGAGCATAAACCCAACTTGTGGTATACATATCATCACTCTTTCCTACAGTCTATAAAATCTCCCACCTTAGCACAGGGGTACAGCTTCTCTGTTCTCATCCTCTGAAACCAGTGAACCTGCCTCAGAGTTACTTTGCACTCATTAAACCTGTAGATATACTTTTTCAGTTTGGCTATATCTCACTCAATATGTCACTGAAGACATATGAGGGTAGAAAACCTATTAATATCTTTCAACCCACTAAACATGTTTGGAATTGCTATATTAAATTCCTGCCCTGTGTATCAGCTAACTTGCTCTTCTTAGGCATGCTGCTTTCTAGAGGAGGAATGTTGTTTCGGTTGTTTATGTTTATGCTTTTGTAGCGGGATATAGACATTTAGATTTAGGGTGTTTTGGTATTCCTTTCTGTCATTATTTGGTCTCACCTCTGTTGACTAGGTTTTTGTATCCTTGTTTGTTCTTACTCTTTATGTCATTACGTCTCTTGCTGAACAAACCTTTCCTAGTGCCTGGAATGCAGCCCTTGCTATCCCTATCCACCTCTTGATGTCTAATATAGTTCCCTCCTTTGAACTGAATTTCAACAGATAAAGTTGACTGTTTCCTTGAAGTTCTGATTCTTTATTAACAAAGTTAAAATACTTGGGCTCCCTTCCTGTCTGTTGACTCTCGGCCTTCTCAATGTTTACTTTCACCAAGGTTTTCACTTACTTCCACCATTCTATTTACCATGGTCTGCATAACTTCAACAACAACAAAAAATACAAGCATATGGGACACTTGTCTTGATCTACCTTCTTTACAACTCTGAAACCCAGACAATGAGACGCTCCTCAGAACAATAGCTGAACATGTTTGAGATGGCATGTCTCAAGAGGATTCTAGTCATCACACAAAGAGATGGGCTGTGCAGTGATGACATTAAAAAACATCTCCATCTACAGAAAGAAGTAAGCTAAAGGAGAGAGCAACAGCAGTTGGGAATCTTTGGCCATGTTTTGAGAATGAATGATGACAGATACCTGAAGATAACACTGCTTAGTGGAATGCACAGGCTAAGGTGAAGAGGAAGGACCATGAAACGATGGATAGATAGACAGCATAAAGGAAGGTTGTGAGACCTTGGGTATGACAATAACACAAGCATCTAGGACTGTCCAGAATAGGAACAATGCATGCTGGGACTAAATGATGAAAATGACAATGATGTTTGCTCTTACCTCAATCTTGAAGGTTGTTAACCAGCTGAATGATACTTGGTTTTCAATCTGGAGATCACTTTGGGATTCCCAATTCCAGACTCCTAATGGTCCCACAATGGCTAGTTAGAAGGTTGAGTAGAGGGGATGGGCTCTGGAGTTCTTTAGGGTTATGGGCCAGTCTCCACATGGTCTTGAGCCCCTGCCCCTCAGTGGATGTTGTGGCTGTCAGTCCAGTGGGTAGGTGAACTGATTCTGGGATGACTGACAGGTAGTGCAGTATTTAGTGTGAACTGGGTCTGTGGTTCCATCATGGAGTATCAGAGTCTGTACTTAGACTTCAAAAAGTTCTGTATGGTGGGGTGGCTGATAAGAGAGGCAGAGACTCCAGTTTAAATTTTTTACATACTGCTTTAGACTAGTTGAAGCAAGTAGTTCTGATATTTGGTGAATTGTTTTACTCTCTCTCATTTAATTCTCCACTGGGCTAAGCTTTCTGTTTCTGTCATACACTGGAAAAACTTATGACTTGATAAGAAACAAATGCATTAAATGAAAACCTTGACTTAACTGAGGCTCTTCAAGGCCATCTATTTTATAGCTGCTTGCTAGGTATGTACTAAAACCCAGAACAAAAGAATTATCAACCTGCTTCCCAAATAAACGACACTTCATAATAGTGTAATGGTTCCACAAAGAGTAATTAAGATTTAACATCACATTATGGTTTCAACTTTTATTGACTGTCTCCCAGCATCAACCACAGAGATATTTCTTCATATTATAAAAATGTTCTGCTTCCATTAAATGGTTTTTTCAACCTTGAATAAGGATATTGTTTTACATACAAGTGCTAATAATACTTATATTATTCAAATTGCTTTAACTTTAGTAAATAAATTTGTAATCTGTCACTCTTTTTGCACCAAATATTTCTTTTTTTTCCTGTGGATTTGAAAAATCCCAGCAACTTTATGTTTTTTTTTTTTTTAATGCAGTATTGTGTAGTGAGGAGCAGCAGGCCACGTTCCCACCACCCCGCTCCCGGCCACCGGCTAGCTTGTGCCTTAAAATAATTACACAGAAACTGTATTCTTTTAAACACTGCCTGGCCCATTAGTTTCAGCCTCTTACTCACATCTTGACTAACCCATATGGAATAATCTGTGTAACACCACAAAGTGGTGTCTTACCGGGAAAGATTCAGCATGTCTGACCTGGTGGCTGGCTTCATGGCATCTGTCTCCCTGAGGAGAGGCATGGCAGTCTGGCTCAGAGAGCAGAGGCATGGCAATTTATTAACTTCCCTTCCCAGCATTCTGTTCTGTCTACTCTGCCCACCTAAGGGCTGGCCAATCAAATGGGCCAGGCAGTTTCTTCATTAACCAATGAAATCAACTCAAACAGAAGACCCTCCCACATCAGTATTGACAGATTTAATTTCTGCTACAAGCCATGGACATCTATAAATTTTAGAAGGAAAAGTTATGTTGAAAAAAAGAACCTTTAATAGAAAATTGAGATTATTTTTTGCTCAGAAAATCAGGCTCAGCATATATATTTCAAAAGGAAATAAACACTTTCCTAAAGCTATAAGCAGATTAAGCAACACTTTTCATAATTTTCACTTTTGCTACTATATTTTATTGGATTTTTAATCAATGGTAAAATACAAAATATTAGGACAAATTTATATTGTCTTTTGTTTTAAGAAGTTTTTTTGTCTATGTAATGGACAAGAAAGATCACAACTCTTGGTTCTAATTTTAAGCAAGAAGTTTTACATCTTCATATCTATTTTCAATCTTCATAATTTGTTTTCTCTGTAAATTAACAGCATATTTGTGACAACATATTTAACAGATTCAAATCTACTGTAAATTCACCTTGGCAATATTTGTAGTTTTGAGCTCATTTTAAATGGGAGCTATATGGTAGATAAGTAATGCATAGGTAATGAGAAACTAGGATAGTAAGCAAACAAATAAATAAATGTAAGTAAGATTTCAAAACTTAATAAAATTCACACACAAAAGAAAAGTAGGGCCAGGCGGTGGTGGCACATGCCTTTAATCCCAGCACTTGGGAGTCACAGGCAGGCAGATATCTGTGAGTTTGCGGCCAGCCTGGTCTATAAGAGCTAGTTCCAGGACAGGCTCCAAAGCTACAGAGAAACCCTGTCTCAAAAAAAAAAAAAAAAAAAACCCAAAAGAAATAAAGAAAAGAAATGTAGGAAAAGTTTGAAAATATTAAAATTGTGTTTCTAATACAAGTAAGTTACATTGTAAATACATAAACAATGCTTCTTAATTTCGAATCATTAACAATATAAATAAGTATAAATAATACTGTTCTACTCTTATAGAGTTGAAGACCTAAGACCATTCTCATTATGTTCCCATATTCTATCTTACCTAAACCCGTGAAACTCACTGCACTGAAATACTCTTGACTATAATGATGTGCAATTGAATGCATCTAAAGTTTAAACTATGATCAACTTTAGAAGAATAAGAATTCATGATATTTTTGCTTTAAACCAAGTAGTATATGTGGATAAATAATATAACTAATTACATAGGATTATATATTTATAATTCACCTGATTTGCTATATTAATAGGTAATTGCTATTAATTAATTAGTGAAAATAGAGACCACAAATCTGAAAGAGAGCAAAGAAGGATGTATGAGAGGCTTTGAAGGAAGACAATAAAAGGGAGGAGTGTTATATTAATCTCAAAAATAAAAGAGTAAAATACACGGCCAAATTTCAGATGAACAAAACTATTTCTGAAATGTTTAAGTCTTAAATGCTTTCCATCTTTCTGTTTGTGTTCTGTCCACAAGTCTTGTCTTATCACCCTAGAGCAGTAACATGAATATGAGAAAGGAATTGAAATATAAATGTAAAGGTCAATCAATGTTTTCATAACTAGCATTAAAATTCAATTTTATAGAAAACACATGGACGTGACACCATAATTTATCTAACCCCAAAGAGAAAAATCTTCCAGAATATTTTTCAAAAACATTTATTTTGAGACTTTCCAATTACTTTTTATCTACCGGTCCTTCTGGCTATCTTACAGTAGATTAAACCTGTTAACTAACTTAAAGCATATCAGTATAATGTATTAGATCGATGCCCAAATGAGGCTAATTACCTGACTGATTTTTAGAGCATTATCTAAAATAATTATTACCAATTATTTTATACAATTACCAAAATATTATACATATTATAGAAACAAAAAACACAAGTATTAATTACTTTTTCAAAATTTATTAAAATACCAATGAAACATATACAAATGGAAGAAATTATACAGAAAGCTGATTTGTTTGTTTGTACATTCTTATCAGTGTGCTGCTTCTGTCCCAGGAAGTCTTGTATTTGATTATGACCAGCCTATTCTCTGTTATTTCCTTACTAATACTATTCTCCCTGTTACTTCTTACTATCTGAAGACATGGTGCCCTTGTTACTAAATGGTAATCCACCCCCTTTTTTATTTCCTGGCTACCTGACGCTGCCTTTCTAGAGTCTTAGAATATTTTATAAATGATCTCCCCCACCATATCTCCTCCCTCATTAGTGAACTTGTGCACAGTCTTAGAAAAGTATCTTTCCCAAGAGGGCTCAGGTAATTGTGGGTGGTGCCATAACTGGACAATCAATCTGTATTGTATAAGAAAGTGGGGAGAGAAAAACGTGAAGGGGAGAATGGGGGAAGCTCGGAGGAATGGGATGCTTGGGATACAGGAAGGGTGGATATGGGAGCAGGGAAGCATATATCTTAATTTAGGGAGCTATCTGAGGGTTGTCAAGAGACTTGACTCTAGAGGGGTTCCTGGGTTTCCAGGGAGACGCCCCCAGCTAGTTCCTTGGGCAGCTGAGGAGAGGGAGCCTGAAAAGGCCAGTTCCTATAGCCATACTGATGAATTTCTTGCATATCACCATAGAACCTCCACCTGGCGATAGATGAAGAAAATGAGCCCCACATTGGAGCACTGGACTGAGCTCCCAAGGTCCTGATAAGGAGCAGAAGGAGAGAGAACATGAGAAAGAAAGTCAGGACCGTGAGGGGTGCGTTCACCCATGGAGACGGTGGGACAGAACTAATGGGAGATCACCAACTCCAGTTGATGGAACATGAGACCAAACCAGACTCTCTGAATGTGGCTGACGGTGGAGGCTGACTGAGAAGCCGAGGACAAAGGCATTGGGCTTTGCTTCTTCTGCATGGACGGGCTCTGTGGGAGCCTTCTCAGCTTGGTCGATCACCTTCCTGGACCTGGGGGGAGTTGGGAGGACCTTGGTCTTAGCATAGAGTAGGGAACCCTGATGGCTCCTTGGCCTTGAGAGGGAGGGAGTGGAGATATGGGTGGAGGGGAGGGGAGGGGAAGGAGGGAGGGAAGGGGAGGAGGAGGGGAGGAGAATGGAAATTTTTAAATATAAAAAAACATATAAAAAAATAAGTAAAATAAAATATTATCTCAGAATAAAAAAAAAGAAAGTGGGATGCGACAGCTATGAGAAGAAAGCCAGTGAGCGATACTCCTCCATAGCCTTTAAATCTGTTCCTGCCTCAGGTTCCTTCTTCGAGTTCCCCTGACTTCCTCAGTGATGGAATATGACCTGAATACTGTAAAATGAAATAATAAACCCTTTCTTCTCCAATTTGCTTTAGGTATAATGTTTTATCAGAACAAAAGAAACATCAAGATAGAAATTTATAGCTGCACATGGGTCATTGCTATCAAATAACAGACATTTTTAAGTTTTCTCTATTATGTACCTATTACATGATGTTTTGAATTACTCTAGGCTCAAAACAGTACTTTCACGTGATCATGAGGTGAAGTCATGAGCCGTCATAAGTTTTTTCTCTTACATATTTGACAAACGAGAGTAATTTTATACAGTAGCAAGAAGCTGCCTGCGTTCTTTTCCCAGCTATTTTGATAGGCTAACCCAACGAGAGCACCCTTGATGAGAAAGGATTTTTATTTGGCTTGCAGTTCATCAATGAGAGGCAGACAAGGTGGAAACTGCTTAAAGCCTCTGACACACGTGGAAGTTTGTACTCATTTACTTTCTCTGCTCCTACACATTTCAGAAACTTATGTTGGCCCCAACACAACTAATGCGATCACACTAATCCCTCAAAGGCATGCTGGCATACCTAACAAATCTAGACAATCCTTCATTGATTTTCTTTCTTGGTGATTTTATATGTGTTAATTTGGCAATTAAAACTGGCCGTCTTAAACATTTACTGTCAAAAGCAAAACTGTCAAAAAGACACTTCTTGAATTACGTTATTCAAGCTTTTAAATATGTTAAATGATACTCACAGTTAGAGAGTGAATTCAACCAGAATTTCAAAAATGAAAATATTGACAATGTGTTTTTGAGTTCAGGAAATGACTGAAGTTTTAGATGCTACTGGATTGGTTTAACATTTAAAGGGCTATTGAAATATGTTAGTAATATCAAAGTGAGCTTACCCTAGGGAAAATTATTGCTAGTTTTCCTTCTCTGAAGTGTATTTTTGGCAGAAATATTTACATATGTTTACAGAAGAAATACAAAATGCTGTTTTTGGTTAAAATGGTTAAAATAACATTCTGTTGTTAGATCCAAGCTGAACTAATTGATAAATAGTTCTTCATTTCAATAGTACACTGCTACATATCCTTAAGAATAAAACAGTTGTCAAAAGTAACGATGACTTCATGTAACAAATATACTATACAGAAAAACAGAGTAGTTGTTTAAAAAGTAGATACTATAATTGTATTCATGTGTATTCAGGATGCAAACCTAATCTATTGTGTTAAGTTCAGACTGTTGGCTATCTTTGACTGGGATACGGTAAGGGAGGAATGGCGAGGTATGTTAGGGTACCCAAACTGTGCTATTTCTTTACCTGGGTTGTATTACAGGTGGTTTTGTGCAAACCTGTTTCTTTCTAATAATGTGATATTTCAATATATTGTAAATCACAATGGAAAAGATGTCTTCTCTTCATCTTATCCCTTCCCACTACTTAAAATATGGATGTGAATGGTGGTGCACAAAGCTGTCTTCAGCTAACAGTGATGAGATAAAATTCTCAGACTGACAAAGCAGAGAAGTATGCTGTTTCCAGAAGACATGAAGTCACTATACTATACTATTGCTGAACTGTCACCTCACTGCTTCTAAAGGGAGAAATCTAAGGTGTTTCTCTAAGCCGTGAAGAATACAAGGAAAATTGAAGTTTATCCTATCAGTTTGTCCTGATTATCTCAGATTGTTTTTGCCTAATAGCAATAATCAAAGTATAAAATTTAGCCAGATTGCATATGATCTATTGCTTATCTTCACTAGTTTCACTATAGATGGTCTCCATGACAGACTAGAGAAAAAGATGTAGGTTTACATATTTTCAGATCACCATTAACAATGCCATCTCATTTCTTGCAGAGACAATAGCTAATCAAATAATCCAAGATATTCACAAATTCTAACTCTTCCAAAATCTGATAGGATCTGCTTTGTAATTAATTGTATAGGTTACACACATTCTACTAGGAGGATTTTATTGCTACTTTTCGTAAATAAAGTTTGGTTAAAAATAAAACACAAAAGTAATGAAGAGTCTATAAGAACTCTAATTACAGTTTGACTTTGTAGTGAGCAGCTGTGCGTAGTCAAGGTTTATTGAAACCACCTGACCATTAGAAATGTGTCTCTGTATCACTGATAATACAGTTTCACACCTTTGCTAACCCTGTCAGAAATACAAGTAATATATGCTTACTGGAATTATGATACAAGAATCCTCAAAAAGTAGGTTTTGTGGTAAATAAATCTTAAATTGGAAGGTCATTGCCCAGTAAGTGAATCAAAAAGTTTTGATTCTAAAAATAAAATTTTTTTTTTTTTTTTTTTTTTTTTTTTTTTTGGTTTTTCGAGACAGGGTTTCTCTGTGGCTTTGGAGCCTGTCCTGGAACTAGCTCTTGTAGACCAGGCTGGTCTCGAACTCACAGAGATCCGCCTGCCTCTGCCTCCCGAGTGCTGGGATTAAAGGCGTGCGCCACCACTGCCCGGCCAATTGGTTTGTTTTTTTTTTTTCTTGCATCATGTTAATGAAGTTTTTTTCTTATCTTACTCTTTAGGGGTCAGGATATTCGAGAGAATGAAAATTAAATGCAGGCGATTTTCAGTATTCCCTAGAACTCCTTCCTGATGTTTTCCTATGTTTCTGTTTTATTATTTTCACTTGCATCTTCATTCTATTTTCTTAATTATCTGACCCCCATGTCCCTATTCTGGTAAGCAGCATTCTTGTCAAAGCTGGTTTCCCATAACAATCCTTCTCCAAGTAGCTATCAATTTTGAAAATTCTCCAGCTGGGGGTTAGAATTCATGACCAACTTCTCTTTCTATGCTGGAATTTTTTATGGCATTTGCTTGCACTGGTCTTTTGTATGGTGTCACAACAATTGTAAATTCATATGAGCAGATAGGTATCATGCTGTCTAGGAAAAAAACCTCTTTCTTTTTGATCATCTACCACCTTTGGCTCTTAGATTCTTTCTGTCTCCTACAATGATTCATGAGCACTGGGTAACAGCAGTGTGTTATATATTTTCTATTGTTTAATAAATATTTTGCTGTAGCTTATTTTCTATACCTTCCACCAGGTATGTATCTCTGTGTTAATTCCCATCTACTGCAAATAGACATTTTTCTGATGAGGGCTGATAGATACATTAAGCTATAGGTAAAATGGTACTTCATTAGGAGTTGGTTTAGTTCCATTTCCCTTTAGCAAATAATAGTAGTAGGTTCTTCCCTAAGATATGTGTTGTACCTAATTAGAGGATTCTGTTTTTATTATTGAGTTTTACTGAACTCTATAACTTTTTCTCTGCTCCCTCCCTGCCTCTCCCCTACATACTTCAACCTTCCTGAAAGATCCCTATACTCCCAATTTACTCAGGAGATCTTGTCTTTTTCTACTTTCCATGTAGATTAGACCTATGTAAGTCTCTCTTAGTGTACTCATTGTTTTCTAAGTTCTCTGGGATTGTGGTTTGTAGGCTGGTTTTCTTGATTTATGTTTAAAATGCACCTATGAATGAGTACATGTGATAATTGTCTTTGTGTGTTTGGGTTACCTCACTCAAAATCATGTTTTCTAGCTCCATCCATTTTCTTGCAAAATTCAAGATGTCATTATTTTGTTTTGCTGTGTAGTATTCTATTGTGTAAATGTACCATATTTTCCTTATCCATTCTTCAGTTGAGGAGCATTTAGGTTGTTTCTGGGTTCTGGCTAGGACAAACAATGCTGCTATGAACACAGTTGAGCACATGTCCTTGGGGTACGATATTGCATCCTTTGGATAAATACCCAAAAGTGTATTACTGAATCTTGAGGAAGGTTGTTTCCTAATTTTCTGAGAAACTGCCACACTGACATCCAAAGGGTCTGTACCAGCTTGCATTTCCACCAGCAATGCAGAAGTGTTCCCTTTTCCCCACAATATCTCCAGCATAAGTTGTCATCAGTGTTTTTGATCTTGACCATTCTTACATGTGTAAGATCGAATCACAGAGTTGTTTTAATTTTCATTTCTAATTAGAGGATTCTTGGCCCAGTATTATGCAAAGTATGGATTCCATCTTATGGATCAGTACTTAAACCTACTCTGAAAGTTATTGTTTACTTCTATGATGTACATGCCACTAATGTCTCCAAAAGTAGGTATTTCTTCTCAGGACAGACATCATTGTAACTCACAGGGTTTACATCAGTTTGTTTCTTAAGTCCAGTTGATTGGAAATTTTTTCCCAACCCTTTATTTCTGAGCCAATGTCTGTCTTTGAGGTTGACATGTGTTCCTTGTACGCTGAAGAAGGATGGATTTTATTTTCATATCCAATCTGTTAGCCTGTGTCTTTTGATAGTTGTGTTGAGTCCATTTATATTAAGGGATATTAATGACCAGTGAGTTCTATCTCCTGTTAATTTAGTTTTAATTGTTGGTGATGTTAATTTCTCTGTGTGTGTTTCCCTTCTTTGGGATTTGCTGCTGTGAGAATATCAATTGTTTGTGTTTTTGTTGATGTAGCCTACTTCCTTGGGTTGGAGTTTTCCTTCTAGTACTTTGTATAGGGCTTGGTTTGTGGCTAGGTATTGGTTACATTTGTTTTTGTCATGGAATAGCTTGTTTTGTCCTTCTAATGTGATTGAAAGTTTTACTGGGTATATTCTGGGCTGGCATTCTTGGTCTTTTAATGCCTGCATAACACTTGACCAGGACCTTCTGGCTTTCATTGTCTCCATTGAGAAGTCAGTTGTAATTCTGATAGGTCTTCATTTATATGTTACTTGGCCTTTTTCCTTTGCAGTTCTTAATATTCTTTCTTTATTCTGTATGTTTAGTGTTTTGATTATTATGTGGTAAGAGGAGTTTGTTTTGATCATGTCTATTTGGTGTTCTATAAGCTTCTTGTATCTTCATAGGCATATCTTTCTTTAGGTTGGGAAAAGTTTTCTTCTATTATTTTGTTAAATATATTCTCTCTGTTTTTGAGTTGAACTTCTTTTCCTTCTTCTATACTTATTATTCTTATGTTTGGTCTTTTCATGGTGTTCCATATTTCCTTGATATTTTGTATTAAGCTTTTGTTAGTTTTAATGTTTTCTTTGACTGATGAGTCTGTTTCCTCTATTGTGCCTTCTCTCTCCTCTCTCGTATTCTGCTGTTTATGCTTACATTTGAGGTTCCTGATTGTTTTCTCATGATTTCTGTTTCTATAATTCCCTCAGCTTGTGCTTTCTTTATTGTCTGTATTCTCAAGTCTTGAATAATTTCTTTCATACATTTCATTGCTTTTTAAGGGATTTGTTGATGTCTTCCAATATTTTGTTTGTTTTTTTCTCTATTCCTTTGAGGGAATTTCTCGTTTCTTTTTTAAGGGCAGTAAATATTCTCCTGAAATTATTTCTTAGGTAATTTTCTTCTGCTTCATCTATATTTGGTTGTTCACAGCTTGCTATTGTAGGGCCACTGGATTTTACTGGTGTTGTGTTGCTCTTTGTGGTGTTACTTGTGTTCTTACTTTTTCTATCCATGTTTTTTAGTTTAGTTGGGGCTGTCTGAGTCTGGTGATCAATCTTCCAGGTGTCAGTAGATCCAAGGCTTAGATGGTTGCTCCTCCTGGTACATTCAGAGCCACAGTTACAGTTACCCCATTGGCCACTCCATGTTTCGGGAGGTTGCTCAGTGCTCCTGGGGTTTGCTCTGCTACCATGGAGTTCTTTGTCTCAGGACTGCTCTGGCCTTGGTTGCCAGCTCAGAACTGGTTCTGCAAATTTCCCTGCTCTGGATTTGTTTCTGCAGAGATCTCTGACTTAAGGTTGGTCCCGCAGAGGTCCTGGCTCAAGACTACTCCCTCAGAGGTCCCAGACTCATGCCCAGACCTGCAAAGGCCTCTGGTTCCTGCCCACTCCCTCTCAGGTCCCAGACTCATGCCCAGACTCCCATAGACCTTGACTCAGGCCTAGTTCCTCAGAGGTCCCAGACTCATACCTGAACCCACATGGGTCCTGTTTCAGGTCTACTTCCTCAAAAGTCCCATAGTCACACTCAGGCCCACAGAGATCTCTGGTTCCTGCCTACAGCCTTGTAGGTCTCAGACTCATGTCTGAACCCTCAGTGGTCTCTGACTCTGGCCCCCTCCCACAGCATTTGCTCCCCTGAACCTGCTCCTGTGGACTTTGCTGTATCAAGTCTGCTTCAGACCTAGGTCATAGGCTCAGATCTGTTTCCATAAATATCCCTGGTCTAGATCCACTCCTGCTCCTGCAGAGCTCGCCATCTCAGTACTGCTGGGCCCCAGGTCACCAGCTCTGTCCCATTCCCATGGAGCTCACTGCCTTAGACCTGTTCTGGCCGAGGTTATTGGCCCAGTCCTGCTTCTGCAGATCTCTTTGGTATGGATCTGCTCCTGCTCCTGTGGAGTTTGCCGTCCCATGTCTGCTTAGGCCCAGGTCACTGGCTCAATCCTGCTCTTGTGGAGTTTGCTGCCTCAGGCCCACTCTCATAATGACACTTCTGCAATGTAACTACTACACCTAAGGTTCAAGGAACTTTGTGGGAATGGGGCCAAAAGACTGTAAGAGCAGAGGAATAAGACACCTGCTGCTGGATAGTATCTTCTAGACATGTCAAGGAGCTAGATCTTTGAAATCTCAAGAATAATATTTACTCAAGGAAGACCTGCATAATGAAAACACTAGTCAACATGTCTTTGAGAGATATGGAAGTACAGTAAAACCTCATCATTGGTTTGTGGAGTGCAACCTATAGCACTGCAGAAGTCTGTGCAGTTGGGGGTTTCTATGGGGCCCTTTGGCCAACAACTCTATTAGATAATTTCAACTGCTGGCACTAAAGTTTTCACATGGGAACAAGTGACGTTTAGTTGGGGTTTTGTCTCCCCCATAATTTGGTTACTCCAATTAGATTTCTTCTATATTGGTAAATATACATCCATTTGGATCTCTCTCTCTCTCTCTCTCTCTCTCTATATATATATATATATATATATACATGTATATGCACATAAAGAAGAAATATATAAACATATATGCAATTTTAAAAAAGCATATTGTAAAAGAAGATTATCATATAACCCCTAAACTGACCCTTATTTTTAGCTGTCTCTCCCCATATTCTATACTTTTCTTCCTAAATCTTTTGAAGTTCTAAAACTTTAAAAGAAGGAACCACCCCTTAGGGAAAAATCAGATAAATCAAAATGAAGAGATGTAGAGCTCAGACACATCTACAAAACACACCCAAACCTAATGCTTAGGGAACATTGTGGAAGAAGGAGAGAAAACAGTCTAAGAGATGAAAGATAAGAGACTTTTTTAAATGAGGATTTACCTCCTTGTAGCCCAAGAAACTAGCCCTATAAACTGCTGAAAAAAGTTCAAGTCCTCCTTACAAACCCAGGTCTTTTAACTGTGAGCTCCTACAAAAACAATTTTTGTTCCTATGTTTTCTTATTCCAAATGGGAAGGACTTCGTCATGAAAACATGGACAGTAAGTAAAATTCAAATTCAACATTGTAAATCCAAATCCTATAGCTCTTGGTAAGATTGATGAGGCAAGTAATCTTCTGGGCTTCAAAACAAAGTCAGACCCATTTCTTCTGCTCTGTTATGTATTGTACACACACCTTTTCTCACAGGCTTAAGCTAACCCTAAAGTATTTTCATACCATTTTATGTTTCTGTGCTCTTTATTAGAAAGGAGAGAGAGTAGACATCCATAGCTGTGATGGCACTTCCATAATAAAGTTTACAGGGCCATAAGCTGACTATTTAAGCTAACTTTTTCTTCTGGGACACATTGAAAAAAATAATTCCTAGGACATAAAAAATTAAAAGATGAATTAGTGAGTATTTTGATATTTGTGGATATTTTGCCTATCATGTAAAAACACAAAGTTTAGTTCCCAACACTGTAAAATATAAAAATCAAATGTTCACAAAATTATTTGTATATTTAGTTAAAAGATCCACCCATTTAACTGATATTTCTCAATAATACCATTAAGAAATAAATGATATTTTCTGAATAGCCAACAGTATAACTAGCACTATAACAACGCTAAAGCTAGCACTTTCTATAAAGTCATAATATTTTTACTTTTTTATTTGACAGCAGTGGATCTACCAGAGGTATATATTTTGCAGTTGGAAGCATGCATTCTTTTATGGGTGATCACGTACATACCAACAGCTTATAATATGTGTATTACCACATTGAAAATCTCTAACTTAAGACTTTTTTCTGAAAATAGAAAAATAGTTTTCATTTTTCAAACACTTCATATCCAAACACACACATATGCAGTCAATAATCTATGACAGTGTTGGGTTTGTTCTGCCCTTTAAGGTATCTAGTTACTTGTTTATTGGCATTCAACCATGAAACTAACTTTTCAACAAAAGTTATAGAGGGGAGACTAAAACGTTAAGATCAAAACACAAAAGTATAACGCAGTCAGTGAAAAAATAGAGTTTTAGTTCTGTTTTCCAATATTTTCAGTTCCTTTGCTGGTTTTTAATTAAGAGCAAAATCTATATTTAATCTAAAATCTGTAATTCAGGGATTACAGTTGTTTTTGTTTTGGATAGGTGACCTACATCAAGAAATGTATCTGAAAAAAAATGAAGTATTTAAAACAAGTTCAAAATTAATACACATCTAATTACAACTAGGAAAAAACTTGTCAGTCATCCTCAGTTCTAATCAGCCATAGGCAAAATCCAAAAGACGCTGGAAGCCCTTTATTGAAATCAGACTTATACAACAATTGCTAATCTTTCTTTACAAAGGAGCACCAAGTAAAACCCCTACCAATTGTTCAACAGTTTAAGAAGTTAAGTAGTTGTGTAACTATTGTTTTCTTTCATTTTTCAATGACATCCATGCTCAGACATATATTTCTAAACTAGTTCATTTTTAATTATCCCAAATTTCTTCAGAATGTGATTAACACTAATAGAAAGCTAAGTTTCACAGATATTTTACATACATTTTTTTTTTTTTTTTGGTTTTTCGAGACAGGGTTTCTCTGTGGCTTTGGAGCCTGTCCTGGAACTAGCTCTTGTAGACCAGGCTGGTCTCGAACTCACAGAGATCTGCCTGCCTCTGCCTCCCGAGTGCTGGGATTAAAGGCGTGCGCCACCACTGCCCGGCCATACTTTTTTTTCAAGTGACAATATGATAATTTGGTTAAAATGTCAACGATCTCAAAATAAAATGACTCGAGGATATTCAACTATTTAACACAATTATTCTGTCTAAACTAACCACTTTATATGAGTAATAATTTATACATATGAAGATCAAGATTAAAAATGATAAACTTGCCGGTCGGTGGTGGCGCACGCCTTTAATCCCAGCACTCGGGAGGCAGAGGCAGGCGGATCTCTGTGAGTTCGAGACCAGCCTGGTCTACAAGAGCTAGTTCCAGGACAGGCTCCAAAGCTACAGAGAAACCCTGTCTCGAACAACCAAAAAAAAAATGATAAACTTTCTAGTTTTAATAAACATATGGGCTAAATTAGGAAAGGAATACACATATAGGACTCTACTCTAAGAAAGTTTTCATATCTATCAAATGGACTGTGAATGTGCAGATTTCCAGAGATGGGGCAAAGGGTATCAGGGACTTCCTTATTTGATGTGTGAGTCCCCTCTGTGTGCTGTGATTACCATTAATGCATAAAGAAACTGCCTTGGCAGTTAATAGGGCAGAACTCAGGTAGGCCGGAAAAACTGGACTGAATGTTGGAAGGAGGAAGGTGCAGATGAGATGTCATGGATCCACCACCATAAATAGGCATGCTGAAACTTTGCTGGTAGGCCATGACATTGTAGTGATACATAGATTAATTGAGATGGGTTAAATTAAAATGTAAAAGTTAGCCAATAAGAAGTTAGAGCGAATGGGCCAAGCCATGATTTAATTAATATAATTTTTGTGTGATTTATTTCAGGTCAAAGCTAGCTGGGCAGCCAGAACAAACAAACAGGCCCTTCTCCAAAACTTATTCTGTTCCATGGCTACTGTAGGACAATGATCTTGTACCTTGTAAAGATTTGTCACTTATATTGATTTTAATAAAATGCTGATTGGCCATTAGCCAGGCAGGAAGTATAGGCAAGGTGACCAAACTAGGAGAATTCCAGGCTCAGTCTGCTATTGTTACCCAGATACAAAGGAAGCAAGATGAGAATGCCTCACTGATAAAAGGTACCAAGCCATGTGGCTAACACACACAAGAATTATGGGTTAATTTAAGATGTAAGAGGTAGCTAAAAATACGCCTAAGCTATTGGCCAAACAGTGTTATAAGTAACATAGTTTTTGTGTTATTATTTGGGTCTGGGTGGCTGGGATACAAATGAACAGTCTCCACTTACACATGGCTACTCCTCAGAATTCATTTCTTAGTTCTAATGGTTTATTTTTTAAACAACTTTAATTTCCTATGTATAGTATCCTAGGATATTCAATTAAAATCACCCCTGTTCTTAAAAACATCGTTTTTTTTTTCCTGTTGTGTAGTAGTGGTACATTATACAATGGAGTACTACACAGCAAAAAAAAAAAAGGACATCTTGAAATTTGAGGGAAAGTGAATGGATCCATAAAACATCATATTTAGTGAGGTAACCCAGACCCAGAAAGACAGACGTAATATGTATATACTCATAAGTGGCTTTTAGACTTAAAGCAAAGAAAATTAGTCTACAACTCACAATCCCAGAGAACCTAGACAACAAATAGTACCCTAAAAAAGACATACATGGAGCTAATCTACATAGGAAGTAGTAAAGTACAAGATCTCCTGAGCAAATTGGGAGCATGGGGATAATGGAAGAAGGTAGAAGGGGAGCTCAATAAAAACAATTAAAAATTCATTTTAAGATAGGATTGCATTGTTTAGACTAAGCTGTCCTTAAGTTCACTTGGTAGGACCAGGTTTGTCTCATACTCTCAATCTCATTACCTCCTGCCTCAGTCTTCCAAGAGCCTAGTTTCCTGGTTCTGATAATATGACCTATTCTAGGAATACTTTATTTAATCTCTTACAGTTTAGATATATTTTATTACCTTTCTTATCTAATTGCTCTATGACTTCTGATGCCATATTGACTAAAGTGATTGTGCATTACTTATTATTAATTTGTATAGACATTTTTCACATTATGTTGGTTTTTTATGTAAGACCTCAATTATTTTGATTTACACTGAATATCTATTGATTTTTTCTAATAAGAGAATACTGAGTTTTGTTAAATGCCCTTACAATAATAGTCATCTGATTATTATTCTTACTTGGGTAATTTTTATTTATTTATTGAATCACACATTCTTAAACGTTCAAGAAAGTTAGTTATATATCCCATCATGGCCTATGGTACTCCAAATTTACTGCTGAGCTTAAATTGCAGGAAAAAAAATGTGTTAATGATCTCTTTGTCTGAATGTGCTGAGTTTCACACTTGATGTAAGTGAGACAGGTTCACACTGAACAATCATTGGTACAGTTTTATACAAAACAAACCATGTTGTTTCCATCAGCAGTGTCTGTGAATCAGAAATTTGCAGACTGGTTAAAAAGTGGTATTTGAGTCTGACAAGAAGCAGAATAGTTTTAGCAGAGAGGTGAAAGTGGAGTTTACAAGGTATCATGGAACCATGTGGAACTGATGGCTGAAAATATTTAAAAATTCTCTCAAGGCAGAGATGGTCGATTTTATTCATTTTCCTAAAAATTATTCTAATATCATTTGTGTTGCCTGCACAATGTCAATAATAACATACACAGATGGCTCTATTTATTTTGGAAGGAAAAAGAAATCAGAGACAATTTGAAGTGAGTCCCCATGAGCCAATGAGAAGCGTGTTTCGTAGGAAGTACATGAAAACAGAAAGTTGACACTCAGAAATAGATTCTGGCATGCCAGCTCACCAACCCCCAAAGGTACTGAGCAATGAGATAATTAGTTAACGAGCTCTGTGGTGGGAATAGATGTTATTACAGAGGCATGTTGTAAGCTCTCTCTTTCTCTCTCTCTTTCTTCTGTAGGGCAATAGGATTTAGATTAGAAGACACTGAATATAAAATTGGAACATTGATAGATCATGGATGACAACAGAATTCTGACTCATATCTAGAAATAATGTATCATGGAAATTTATCCCCTTAATTACAATAAAGTATCAAGGAAGCAGATAGCTAAAGCTGCGCTTACAGGGAACCAGGTTATCATTCTAGTAATTCTAGAAAATCTGTGTCAGTCATCCCCAAATGGCAAGGACTTGGTAACTGACAGCTATTATAATTTCTGCATTTGTGCATAGTTTAGGAGCAACTAAAGACAAACCATAGCTAACCCCAAGTAATGTTTCTCTGCTAATTTCCTATCACTCTTTTCTTTGTGACAACATCTTTCTAACAGAGCACACATCAACCTGTTTCTCATTCCGTTTTAAAGCTTCATACTTTGCTCTGTCAAATACGTGATGGGTGACTTTCTTATTACAGGAACTTTGAAGAAAGAACTTTTGTTTCTCTCATTTGGTTCTTTGACAATGTACACACAAATAAGATTGTGTTTGATGAATAAGTTTATATTTATACAGCATTCATTTAAGATGGTAAAAATGTGTAATTACTGTTTTTACATTATAAGAGAGAAGTTGAATTTGGAAAGCACAATTGAGTTGACTTGAACCATTTTTAAGGTTCTCATCTAATAGAGTAACATGGGGAACTTGAAAGCACATAGTGTCACTTCCCTTTCCCTATCATAAAGATATGCTTCCAAAGAATCCCAGACTACTATAATGGACACTAAGAGTTAGAAACATCTGCTTAAAAGGTGTTAAAAATCAACAGGGAGATTCAGGAAATGATGCTTTTTAACCACTAACTCTTAGATGGATTTAAACCCTCTCATGTCAGTGTAAGTAGGAAGGAAGGAAAGAAATAAAGAATTTAAAATATATAGGAAAACCTTTTGTTTGAATATAATAAATTCAAGGGGATTTCAAATGTCATAAAATAAGGCAAGAATAGCTTCTAGTACTCAAAATAATCTGACATCCTCAAAGAAAAATTCCTGACACTTTTGGTTGAAGTTCAGGTGGTCTCATTCTTATTCTGAACACACTCTGATGGACTTGAAGATATGTTGTTTGGAATCACAGAATTTCGGATTGATAAAAGAACCAACATCCCATATGCTGTCTATTTCTTGTGATTTCTGAAGAATTATATCTGAGAGCAGTAAAATGCTGGAACCTGAACAACAGTTACAAAAGCAAAGGCTCCAGGGACTTCCTCGGAGAGGTTCTTCTTCTATGTAGAAGAACCTGTCCACTAAAGCAGCCATAATTCCTGTTCTAGAAAAACTCAAATGTATTCCTGAAAGTGATAGTTTTGGAAATCCACCCAATTCCTAACAATTTTAAAGCTATGAATTTCTAATGGTATTGAGAATTACACAAAAAAATACCATATTCCTTCAAGGATATTTTCTTTTTTCTTTCTTTTGGTTTTTTTTTTCTTTTTGTGTGTTTGTGTGTGTGTGTAGTGGGAGAGACAGGATTTCCCTGTAGCTTTGGAGCCTGTCCTGGAACTAGCTCTTGTAGCCCAGGCTGGCCTCGAACTCACAGAGATCCGCCTGCCTTTGCCTCCCAAGTGCAGGGATTAAACCCCACCACCACCACAATGACACATAATATTAAGTATCATTTAAAAAGAGAAGAAAGGGAACATAGTGAGGAAATACTAGTTAAGCAAATTTAGGATTCTGTTGACATGAGACACGACTGCTCCTGGCAGCACCAATCTATTCCTGTGAGAATGTTGGGCACTGAAGACACTCCATTTGGAGCTTGTTATCTTGGCAAAACTGGCTTGGGCAAAGAACTGCCCCTGCTTCAGCTATTGAAAAATGCAAGATGTCCAAACTGGACAAGATATAAGCAAAAAACTGGCAAACCTTGTCAAGACAGGATAAGACAGTTTTCTAAATTTTCCTGTCTCTGAAAATGGTATGTCAGATACTCTAGGCCTTACAAAAAGTTGTTTGCCCAAATGTTCACAAAACACAAGGATTATCTGTGTAGCCCTGGAAGTCCTGGAACTCTCTGTGTAGACCAGGCTGGACTCAGTCTGAAATCTGCCTCTGCCTCTCAAGTGGTGGCATTAACTGCATGCACTACACACCTAGCTAAGCAGCCACATTCTTTTCCAAAATATCATAAGAATGGTCCCAAGGCCACTGACTAATATTCAGAAACTTCTTGAACACACCCTCAGTACCCTGTTTCAAACTTCTGCTAGGTTACCCATTAAGGCCCCACTTAAAGTGCCCAATGACGTTTCTAGTACAAAGTCTCAAAGTCTTTCATATTACTCCAAAAAAAAAAAAGCATGCATGATCAGGCTTGTTACAGCAATACTTTGCTCCCTGGTACCAACTTCTATCTTAATAACAATTCTATTACTATGAAGAGACACTATGAATAAGTCAACTCTTAAAAGAAAGCATTTAATTAGGTACTTGCTTACAAGTTCAGAGGTTTAGTCCATTATCATCATGGCAGGAAGCATGCTGCCATGTAGGCAGATACTGGAGCAGTAGCTGAGAAACACATCCTGGTCCATAGACAGAGCGAGAATCTGGGTTTGGCAGGGGCTTTTAAAATCTTAACGTCTATCATCAGTGGCCCAGTATCTCCAATAATGGCACACCTCCTAATCCTCTTAATAAATTCTACCTGGTCATTAAGCATTCAAACATATGAGCCTATGGGGGTCATTCGCATCCTAAACAAAACAACAACTCTGCACTAACTCTGAAATTTTATTTTTTGAGAAATCTCATGGAATTCTAATAGGTGTGGCTTGGTGAGTAACTAGGTGCTTCTCTTGCAGCTATGAATGCGTTTCTTTGCTCTGTGCGTTTAGTGTTTTACCTATAATCAGCTTTCAGTGTTTCTTTTCTACTCTTGTCTGATTGGTGTCCATATGCATCCTGAGTCAAAATGTTCATCTTTTTCTGTAGACCTTGGAAGTTTATGATTACATTAAGCATACTGCTTTTGGCTTTTGACTAAAGTTATTTTTCTTCCTCTATTCCCATGATTTTCAAATTTGCTCTTATAGTGGTGTCACAAAGAAATGCATGTTATATTCATATTTTTATCTTTGCCAATGCATAAATTATCTAGTTCGTCTGTCTGACAGCCCTCATATCCTGGCTTCCACGCAATTCATTTGACAGGTGAGGCATTCTCACTTTTACTTTACTTTACTTACTCAAATTTTAATCTCCTAAATTTAAATTAAATTTTTAATATATTCCTTTTACCTTATTGACTTTGGCTTTATATGTTTTCATTCAGTTTTTCATTTTTAACTTCTTTGAATTCATTTAGGAGTACATTTACATTATCTGATTAATTAAACATTCATATCCCTTTCAATTCTGGGCCTGGCATTTCATCTAATTTATTCATAATGGGAACCATTTCTGTGGAATCACCGGGCAGAAAAGAACAATTTCTTGAATTAACTCACTCAATATAATTACTCTTAATTTCATCCATTTATCTGAAAAAATATTTAACTTCATTTTTATTTACATGTAAATGAAATTCTATTGTATTACTTATTTTTTGTTATCCATTCATCAGCTGATGGGCTTCCAGACTCAGTAGACTTTCCCGGTATTTCGAATGAGGTGACAGTGAAGATGGATGAGCACACATCTCTGTAGTAAGATACACAAGCTTAGGTTACAAACTTAGGGTGAAATGTCTTGGTCTAGGGTTAGGTTTAGGGTTAGGGGTAGGCTATTCTAACTTTTTTGTGCATCTCCACACTGATTTCAATAGTGCAATTTACTGCACTCATAGCAACCATATATCAGGTTTTCTCTTTCTTCATATCCTCAGCAGCCTTTTTGGTCATATTATTCCTTGATGACAGACATTTTGATTAAAGAGGGATAAAATCTCAAAGCACTCTCATGTTTTTGTTATTTGTTTACCTGATGGTTAACAATGTTGAAGACTTTTAAAATGTTTATTAGCCATTGTATTCCCTTTTTTTGAGAATTCTGCTTTGACATAGAGTTTATTTTTATTGCATTGTCTTCTTGTTAAGAACCCTTAGCTACTGATATTATTTTACCTTATTAATTAACCTTATTTTGAGGAAACAGGGTCCTATTTATTAAACTTCTGCCTATCCCTACAGAATGTAGTAACTCACTGCTTTGTCTGCTTGTAGTTTCAGCTGCAAATTTTCTATTGAGGCCTTAGTCCCATTTGGAGTTGATTCTGTTAAGACTGAGAGATAAAGGTGTAGTATCATTCTTCTATATATAGATATCCAGTTTTATGAACAATTTTTTTCAGGATGCTATCTTCCTTCCTGTCTGTCTTTTTGTCATTTTTGCCAATGATCTGTTGGTTGTAATTGTGTGAACTTAAATATAAATATTTCTCCTAGTTTGATTTCTGTCATGTGATAAGACTGTCAAACAGTCTCTTAGGGGAGAAAATGTTTGTTTTACAGTTCCAGGTTACAGTTCACCACTGAAAGGAAATTAAGACAGATACTTGGAGTGACCCGTCACATTATATGCACAGAGGGACAGCAAGAAGAAATGAAGACACGCATGCTTTGTAGCTTAGTCCTCATTGTGTTTTCCCTATTTTTATACAGTCTATGGTCTAGTTTTGGGGCTGTGTCTTTTCCCATCAGTTAAGGCCATCAAGATATTTTCTCACAGTCATGCCCTTAGGTCAGCCTTATCTGGACAGTCCCTCCTTGAAACTACCTTCCTGGGTATTCTAGACTATATAGCATGTTGACAATTCAAACCAACCCCCACAGTTTTCTATTCTATTTCAATGATTTGTATGTCTCTTTTTGAACCATTATCATGCTGGTTTATTTGTCGGTTTTCTTCCTGGAAGTGTTTCTCTATGCAGTTTTGGCTGTTCTAGAACTCTCTCTGTAGACCAGGTCAATGTCAAACTCCGAGATCCACCTCGCATTGCCTCACAAGTGCTGGGGTTAAAGGCATGTGCCACCACAGCTTGACTGTTTTTATTTTCACCAGTTTCAGACCAGGTATGACTGTCATATTCTTTTTGCCTAGGATTTCCCTGGTTGTCCAGATTCCTTTGTATTTCCATTTTAATTTTGATGTTTGTCTTTTTATTTCAGTGAAAATTGACATTGGGATTTCACAGCAAAAGTAAATTGTTTTTGGTAGCATGTTCATTTTTATAATACTAATTATACCAATTTAATTCATGAGCATGGAAGCCATTTCTGTTATCTAGTAACATCTTTTATTCATTTATTCAAAAGTTTTAAGTTTTCAGTGTAGAGAGTCTTAGAGCGCTTGGTTGTGTTTCCTCGGGAATCTTTTGGTAGATTTTCAGAAGAGGCTATTGTGACTGTCATTGTTTGCTTCATTTCCTTTTTTACCTTGTTTGTCATTGGTATATAGAAAGACTCTTAGATTTTATGTTCTAATTATTATATTCTTCTGCTTGTTCTCATGTATTAATTAGTTCTAGAAGTTTTCTGATTGAGTTTTAGGATTACTCACATACAGCTTCATATCATCTTTATGCAAAGTTACTTTGACTTCTTTTTCTATTTGTATCCCCTCTGTTTCCTGCTCTTTTCTATTTCTTATTTACGTAGACTTAAGTCAGGATCATTTTCCTGGTTTTATTTCTACTGCTCTGATTAATGACTCCAGCAAAATAAATAAATAAATAAACAAACAAACAAACAAACAAACAAATGATTATAAAACCTTAGGGGAGAAAAGAATAAAATGACAACATATAGCAGTGAGGATATGGGGAAAGAGAAAATATTGGTCACTGCTGTTGATGTGACTGCATACTGGTGTAATCCATATTGCATATTATTAGTAATTCCAATCCTATGCTGAATATGAGTGAAGACAGTGATGGTATCATCTTATTCTTGATACTAATGGAATTGCATCAACATTTTTGGCCTTATAGGATGCTGTTGTTTGGGTTTTGCCAGAATTCTTTTATGCACCTATTTTGTATAGTGATATTTTATTGATATAAATTGATACTGTTTTATGACAAAAAGCTTTTCTCTCTTTTTTTTTTATTCTAGTGGTGTCTCTGTCATTTCGCAACTGAAAGAATGTTGCTGTGGTCACTTGTGGCTTTTAAAATCTCCATTGAGGAATTGGGTTTTATTCTAATGGCACTGCCTTTGTGTGTATTATGTATCTTCTCATAGCTTTCCCTCCCTAATGCCCTTTATTTTGTCTGTATCTCTAGTGTTTTAGCTGTAGGTTATTGTGATTTCTTTTATGGCCCTATCTATTTGGTGCTTGGTGGATATTATATACATGTGTAGGAACAACTTTCTTTATATTTGAGACATTTTCTCCTATGCTTGTTAAATTTTATGTCAACTTAACACAAGCTATTATTATCTGAGAGGAAGGAATTATACTGGTGAAAATATTTCCAAAGAAGTTTCCTGTATGCAACAAATGTAGGGAATTTTCTTGGTTGTTTGATTATTGATGTGGAAGTCCCAACTCACTGTTCTTGGATAGAACTCCTGAATGCTATCAGAAAAAAACTTGAGCAAACCATGGGAAATAAGCCAGTAAGCAGTAATCCAACATGGCCTCTACTTCAGTTCCTGCTTCCATGCTTCCAACAGGCCTTGAGGTTTTTTCCTCTAATTTCCTTTGATGAAGTATTGTAGTATAAAAATGTATGTTGAGGGAACCTAAGAGAGGGCAGAACAAGAAAAACTCTCAATTACACAGTCAGCCACACCAAAGATTGGACCAAGATGCCAAGACACTGCTGGCCTCATTTGAAGGAAGAGATGGGCAGGAACCAATGCAAGAATTCCTTCAAACAACCTGAAAAACAACATGATAACACCAGGATCCAGAGAACATACAACAGGAAGACTTGAACACCCTAAACCAGAAGATTCACCCAAGAGTAGTAGAAAACTGGAAATAATCAAACTGAGTGCTGAAATAAATAAAATAAAAACACAGAAAACAATCCAAAGAATCAATGAAACAAAGAGCTGGTTCTTTGAGAAAATCAACAAGATTGACAAAACCTTATCCAAACTAATCAAAAGATAGAACACTCAAATTAACAAGATCAGAAATGAAAAAGGGGATATAACAACAGACACTGAGAAAATTCAGAGAATCATTAGGTCTTGCTACAAAAGCCTGTACTCCACAAAATTGGAAAATGTTAAAGAAATTGACATTTTTTTTAGATAAGTACCATATACCAAATATAAATCAAGATCAGGTGAACAATTTAAATAGACCTATAAGTTGTGAGGAATAAAAAACTGTCATCAAAAACCTCCCAACCAAAAAGAGCACAGGACTACATGGTTTTAGTGCAGAATTTAACCAGAACTTCCAAGAAGAGCTAATACCTATGCTCTTTAATGTATTCTGCATAATAGAAATGGAGGAGTTATTGTCAAACTCTTTCTATGAAGCTACAGTTACCGTGATACCAAAACCACACAAAGACTCAACCAAGAAAAAGAATTACAGACCAATTTCACTCATGAACATTGATGCAAAGATTCTCAACAAAATAATGGCAAAACAAATTCAAGAACACATCAAAAAATCATTCATTATGATGAAGTAGGCTTCATCCCAGATATGCAGGACTGGTTCAACATATGAAAATCTATCAATGTAATCGATCATATAAATAAACTGAAAGAAAAAAATATGATCATTTCATTAGATGCTGAAAAAACATTTGACAAAATTCAACACCCCTTTATGATAAAGGTCTTGGAGAGATTAGGAATACAAGGATCATATCTAAATATAATAAAAGCAATATACAGCAAGCTGACAGCTAACATCAAATTAAATGCAGAGAAACTCAAAGAGATTCCACTAAAATCAGGAACAAGACAAGGCTGTCCACTCTCTCCATATCTCTTCAATATAGTGCTTGAAGTTCTAGCAATAGCAATAAGACAACATCAGGAGATCAAGGGGATTCAAATTGGAAAGGAAGAAGTTAAACTTTTGTTATTTGCAGATGATATGATAGTATACATCATAGACTCCAAAAACTCTACCAAAGATCTCCTATAGCTGATAAATACCTTCAGTGAGGTGGCAGGATACAAGATCAACTTAAAAAAAAATCAGTAGCCCTCCTATAAACAAAGGATAAAGAAGCAGAGAGGGAAATCAGAAAAACATCATCTTTTAAGATAGCTACAAATAGCTTAAAGTATTTTGGGGTAACACTAACCAAGGAAGTGAAAGATCTATTTGACAAGAACTTTAAGGCTTTGACAAAAGAAATTGAAGAGGATACCAGAAAATGGAAGGATCTCCCATGCTCTTGGATGGGTAGGATCAACATAGTAAAAATGGCAATTCTACCAAAGGCAATGCATAGATTCAATGAAATCCCTATCAAAATCCCATCAAAACCTAGAGAGAACAATAATCAACTTTATATAGAAACACAAAAAACCCAGAATAGTCAAAACAATCCTATATATAAAGAAACTTCTGGAGGCATTACATCCCTGACTTCAAACTCTATTACAGAGCTACAGTAATGAATACAGCTTGGTATTGGCATAGAAACAGACATGTTGACCAATGGAATCAAATCCAATACCCGGATATTAATCCACAAACCTATGAACACCAGATTTTTGACAAAAGAGCTAAAAGTATACAATGGAAGAAAGAAATCATCTTTAACAAATGGTGCTGTCATAACTGGTTGTCAACACATAGAAGAATGAAAATAGATCCATATCTATCATCATGCACAAAACTCAAGTCCAAATGGATTAGAGACCTCAATATAAATCCAACCACACTGAACCTGATTGAAGAGAAAGTGGGAGGTAGCCTGCAAAACATGGGCACTGGAGACCACATCCTACATATAACCCCAGTAGCACAGTCAATTAGAGCAACAATAAATGAATGGGACCTCCTCAAACTGAGAAGCTTTTGTAAAGCAAAAGATACAGTCATTAAGACAAAAAGATAACCTACTGATTGTGAGCAGATCTTTACCAAGCCCACATCAGACAAAGGTCTGATCTCCAAAATATACAAAGAACTCAAGAAAGTAGACATTAAAATTCTAAATAACCCTATTTAAAAATAGGGTACTGAAGTGAACAGATAATTTTCAACAGAAGAATTTCAAATGTTCAAAAGATACTTAAAGACATGTTCAACTTCCTTAGCGATCAGGGAAATACAAATCAAAACAACTTTGAGATACCATCTTACACCTGTCAGAATGAATAAAATCAAAAACACCAATGATAACCTATGCTGGAGAGGATGTGGAATAAGGGGAACACTCATCCTTTGCTGGTGGTAATGCGAACTTGTGAAACCACTTTGGAAATCAGTGTGACAGTTTCTCAGAAAATTGGGAGTCAACCTATCTGTAGATCCAGTAATACCACTCTTGCGAATATACTCAAGAGATGCCCAATCATACTACAAAAGCATTTGTTCAACTATGTTTATAGCAGTATTATTTGTAATAGCCAGAACCTGGAAACAACCTAGATGCCCCTCAATAGAAGAATGGATAAAGAAAGTGTGGCTCTTATACACACTAGAGTACTACTCAGCAATAAAAAACAATGACATCTTGAATTTTGCATGCAAATGGATGGAAACGGAAACACTATCCTGAGTGAGATAATCCAGACCCAAAAAGATGAGTATGGTATGTACTCACTCATTAGTGGATTCTAGTCATAAACAAAGGACATTGAGTCTATAGTTCGCGATCCTAGAAAAGCTGAGTAATAAGGTGAACCCAAAGAAAAACATATAGATTCTCCTGGAAATTGGAAACAGACAGATCACCAGGCAAAAAAAGTTGGGACATAGGAGAGTGGGGTGGGGGAAAGGGGAGACGGGGAGAGAGAAGTGAGAAAGGGAGGGTTGGGGAGAGCTGGGTCAAGTGGAATGGAGATGGAGGAAGGACAGAAATGGGAGCAGGGAAGAAGGTATCTTAATTAAGGGAGCTATTTTGGGGTTGGCAAGAGGCTTGGTTCTAGAGGGGTTCCAAGTTGTCTATAGGGATTTCCCCAGCTAGTACCCTAAACAGTGGAGGAAAGGGTGCCTACACTGGCTTTGTTCCATAGTCAGACTGATGACTGTCTTGAATATCACCATAGAACCTTTGTCCCGCGACAGATGAAGATAAAGACAGAGACCCACATTGGAACACTGGACTAAACTTCCAAGTTTCCGCTGAAGAGCAGAAGGAGAGAATATGACTAAGGAGTGAGAAAGAGAATGACCCATCCCATGGTGAGGTCAAAGTAAGGTCCTGAGAAATGAAGGCATATTCTTGTGTGGCCTAATGAGAAAAGAGCATGCCTTACATGATGACACAATTGCCTTAGTGATTCATTTGTACCTTATAGCTCAGGGAGGTGGTACTTAAAATGCTGTCTGATGCTGCTCATGCATGATAAATCAGTGGTGGCTGATACCTATTTAACTTTGAGAATTATGGGATTTGTAGTTTTTTGCAACTTATGTAGGACAATAGGTTGATATGCCAGATGAAAAGGAAATACCGAAATACTGTTTATGACTTTAGATGGAAAAAAAATCCAGACAACTCACACATTCTTGAAAATAATAAAAGTAAATGGCTTAAAATGTTGCTAAATTACCACTTAAAAGATAATCTCTAAAAACTGAAAAAGATATTTGCATTTCCATGCAGATTTTTGAATCTCAAGTCCTGCACAGAAGCAAATACATTTCCTGTTTTAAACTGATGTCATATAATTTCTTCATGCTGGTAGATGTAATCAATTTTCACCACAGGCAATAATTAGAAAATACGTTAGGGTAAGGCTGGCCACACTATCTATGTCAGTTACCAGAAGTAGCAGTGTTCTACTGCTTATAGATTAATTCAGCTACATGCAATATTATTTACTCCAAATTTAGCTTCAGTCCTTCAAACAGTGTTTGTATTCATGAATGGCTGTAATGGTTTCCTGGGAATTGAGTGCCAAGATTTATTAAGTCACTGCCAGACATATTTTATAGATAATCTGGACAAGGATAAATATTTCCTTAAGGGCATGTTTCACTTTTAGACACATGTGTTAAGGAAGAAAGCACCGTTTTTTGTTAGGATCAAGTACAACTCAGTGACAGTCCATATGACAAACCCAGGCAAAATTTTGCCACTAATTGAGGCTCTTAAGTAGCTGAATTCTCTGTGAAAATTCCATATGTCAAATCTCCGACAAGGATGAAATTTTCTTGATGTTCAGAATAAGGGAAAGGGGATAGAATGGCCCCCTTTTTCAATACCACAGATGATTATTGTGAATTTCAATGTGTGGTTAATCTACTTGTTTTACTTGATGGACTAAGTGAGTAATCAGATTTATAAGCCTTGCTTGAAGCTGTGAAATAGGAAATAAAGCATTGTTTTTCTTTAATTTTTACACAATTTAAAATATAAATAAAGACTTTTAAAATATAACATTTTTATTTAAAATAGATTCCCTAATAAAATAAAACCTGGCCATAGTTTTTTATCCTTCCACTCCTCAAAGATTCTCCTTCCAAACCCCAATCTCCACCAGATCCATTCCCTTTCTGTTTTCCTTCAGAAATGAACAGGCTTCCAAGAGCCAACAACCAAACATGACAAACCAAAGTACTGTAAAACAAGGCAAAAGACTTAATATTAAGACTGGATAAGGCAACTCAATAGGAAGAAAAGTGTCCAAAGAGCGGGAACAAAAGAGTCAGAGACACACCAGCTCCCAGTGTTAGAATACCTACAAAAACAACAAACCAAACTAACAGCCATAACTTAAAAGCAGAGGACATAGTACAGATCCATACAGGTACCTGATTGTTGCTTCAGGCTCTTTAACCCACCCACCCCACAAAACAATCAGTGAAGTAATTTATAATGGTATTCTGCTATAATCAAACATCAGTGCCTTTTCCAGACATCATCACAGAGGCTTCTTCTACCAACAAACAGGAGCAGGTGCAGATGTCCACAAACAGACAGAGGAGAGAGCACCTAGATTGGAGATCTCCACTGGATCCCACTCTTTGGAGTTCAGAGAACCCTGTGGACAAATGGGAGGAAATATTCTATGAGGCAGAAGACATGGAGGACACCAGGAGGATAAGGTAAATTAAATCAATATCCATATATTGTTTTTATTTTTAAAATAATTTCTTCTCAGTGGGTCAAAATCATTGGTTTCTTCATTATAAAAGGGGTATGGGGTCTCAGATTACAAAGGTCCTTTCTGACTGGATGATACTTTTCCCTATAAATGATGAAATTATAAATGCTTGGTGGCAAGCTAACTTACACACAAATGTAAGAAACAAGTAAAGATGTTGTTAAAGAAGGAACAGAGTTGACATCAATAATTTCTTTGGAATCCTGTAGATCCTGTAGGTCAGGTTCACACATGTGCTCTCTGAAACACATTAGCAACATATATATGAGACATGGAATGACTTATGGTATAATATTTAAAAGATTTTCTTACAAAGGCATTGACATTAAAATGTCCTAAAATGTGGTTGGGTTTTGCTTTTAGATGATATTCATACATGCTACACACACACACACACACACACACACACGAGTCCCCTCTGTTTGCTGAGTACCATTAATGAATAAAGAAACTGCCTTGGCCTGTTGATAGGGAAGAACTTAGGTAGGCGGGGGGGGGGGGGGGGGGGAGGGGGCGGGGAACTGGACTGAATGCTGGGAGAAGGGAGGCAGAGTCAGAGAGACACCATGGAACCACCAGAGTCAGACATGCCAAATCTTTGCCAGTAAGCCACTTCCACATGGCCACATGGTGTATATAAATTCATAGATATAGGTTAAATTAATATAAGAGTTAGCCAATAAGAAGCTAGAGCTAATGGGTCAAGCAGTGTTTTAATTAATATAGTTTCTGTGTGGTTATTTTTGTTCTAGACAGCTGGGTCGAATAAGTGGCCTTCTTCCTTGCAACATATATATATATATATATATATATATATATATATATATATATATATAGTTGTGCTTTGTATAAAATCTAAAGATAAGTATATATGAATATAAAACATATGTATGTGCAATCAGTATTGATAAAATATTTTAATCCATAATTTTATTATCTTTTTTAAAACCCTATTTGAATCAAGTATTTAATTAATTTTTATATGATTTCTGTTAAGTACAAAACATTAATAAAAACTTATCCAATTGTTTATAATCATAATTTCTAAAAAATTTCTTCAACTCCCTTTTTTATGACCTAAGATATGCCATATGATGTAAGAGGAAATAATGAATCTAGGAAAAAATATAAAATATAATTTCATTTATATTTATATGTAACATACTTCAAATTTTTCTTTTGAAATATTAAATGTCTTATCCTTTAAAAATACTGTAACTTTTAAACTGTATTACTTTTACAATATTATTATAATTTATTGCCTGCATTTAGAATGATACTTTTCTCTTAATATTTTGGGATCATATTACCTAATTAACTTTATGTTTTGTTATTCTTGCATATATTTCATCCCAACCACAGTTTCCCCTCCATCCTCTCCTAAGAGACCATACCCCCATTCACTCTCCCCATGATCCTCCCCCCTCCTTTCCCTTCAGAAAAGGGCAAGCCTCCCAGAGATACCAACTGAACATGGCATATAACGTTATAATACACCTAGGCATTATTAAGGCCAAAAGAAACAATACAGTAGGAGGAAAAGGGATCCAATAGCAAGCAAAAGAGTCAGAGACAGGTCCAGTTCCCATTGTTAGAAGTCTCACAGGAAATCCAAGCTACACAACCTTAACATATGTGCAGAGGTTATAAATCAGACCCATGCAGGATGCTTGACTTTTGGTTGAGTAGCTGTGAGCCCCTATGAGCCCTGGTTAATTGATTCTGTCTCCTACAATCCTTCTTCACTTCTTCTAGAGAATTCCCTCTGCTCCATCAGTTTCTGGATGAAGCCTCCATTATGACAATTATCAGGAATCATTTCACTGACTTTTTTTTCTGGTCATGTTTATTGTATCCATGGTCTCTGACTTACCCGGTCTCTGACTTACCCAGTCTCTGGCTCCTGGGCCTGCTGGCAGTATCAGAAGTTAGTTCTCTCTTGTGGCTTGGACCTCACTTTGGACCAGTCATTGGTTGACCACTCCCACAAGTTCTGTGCCACTCTTACTTCAGTACCTCTGATAGGCAGAACAAATTGGAGGACAAAGGTTTTGTGGCTGGGTTGGTATACTATCCCTCCACTGGAAGCCTTGCCTAGTCACAGAAGATCTTCAGTTTCAGGTTCCATACTCCCTATTACTATGAGTCTTCACTAGAGTCACCTTTGTGAATTCCTGGTAGTGACAAAAAAAGAATGTCTTGGGGTTGTTTTGATTTTGATTTCCCTGATAGTGGGTATTTTTTAAGTGCTTCTTGTCCATTTAATATTCCTATGTAGAGAAATTTGTTTAGATCTGTACCCCAGTTTTAATTGCATTGTTTGGTTTGTTTATGTCTAGGTTTTTGAGTTCTTTTTGGATAGGGGCTAGTAAAAATATTTTCCTAATCTGTTGGCTGCTGTTTTTTTTTCCCTATTGAGGATTTTTTTCTTACACAAGCTTTTTGATTTAATAGGTCTCCTTTATGAATTGTCAATGTTATTGCTTACAATATTGATGTTCTGTTCAGTAAGTTGTCTCTTGTGCCAATCTGTTTAAGGCTATTCCTCACTTTCTCTTCTATCAAGGTCGGTGCATCTGATTTTATGTTATTTAGGTCTTTGAACCACTCGGACTTGAGTTTTGTACATAAAACAGACTTTATGATCACTAGAATAGTAGTGAGGTCTACATATAAGCCCTTATTTCTATATTCACCTGATTTTTGACAACGAGGTCCATGAAACACATTAAAGAAAGTATCTTCAACAAATGATGTAGTTCAAATTGGATAGCTACATGAAGAAGAGTGAAAATAGAACTTTATATCTCACTCTGTATGAAATTAACACCAAATAAATCATAGAACTCAACATAAGCAAATAGAAAGCTTGGGTTAGTTCTATTTAACAATCAGAAGCAAAAGCTACCTTAGTAAGAAGGTTGATCTATTCTTTTTATTAAATCATTCATTATTTTACTCCGATGTGGTCCTTCAAAACTAAAGGACTATTCCCTAATAGTTAAAATTAATAATACAATAGTCTATTCTAACCAGTTTTTGTTTCAGAACAATCAATAGGCCACATCAATGGTTTAACAGTATTTGTTAAGTATTTATGAACTCTCACATTTTAACCCATTTGCAGCAGAAACTTAGAATGAAGTAAAGAATTTTATTTTATGAATTATCCATTTAATATTTAAAACCATACCACTGTTTAATGGACCAGAAATTCTCTGTCCTCAGTGTCTCAGTGGTATACACAATTCTATTTAAACAGTGTTTAGAGTCTGTAGATCATAAAAGGGAGCTTTAAAAGTTTTCTATCAAAACTGATTACATATTATAGCACTCATGTTTTGTTGGTAACCAACATCTATATAACTTGACTCAATGCCTGTTCAGTAGGAGAGAAATCAACCCTGGTACTAGAAAACTAGCTAACTACCCAAAGACTATGAATCTTAGAGAACTTATGAAATTATGGATCTTGGAGAACTTATGACCACATTTCTAAACCAGCAAGATTTTGGGTACACTCTATGTATTTTTTATACCTACAGATAAGTGTAGCCTCTAGCCATCATCAAAGAAACTCCTCTTTGCAACCAACGGAGATGGACAGAAAACTATAAGCTGGACAAAATGCAAGAGTGACTTATCACAGAGTGACCAATGCCATCTCCCACTGATTACATCCTCAACACGAGTCCCGTGCCTCAGACTCAGAGAACACTATATAAGAGGGGTCAGTAAAGTTGAAAGGATTGTACAAGGAGGAAGGTGCAGAGAGGTTAAATGATCTTAAGGTCTAGAGAATCTGTGAGATTATGTGTCCTAGAAATGACAGAGATGCTTCACTCATGATAACTAAACAACATGAGTGCCTAAACAAAGCCTGAGGAAATACAACAAAAGTCTTGCTAACTTGGAAGGGTAAACTCTCACCTCTCCCACTAGAGAAAGAACCACAGGCTACTAGAGAATGATGACAGCAGAATAAATAGGAACCTCTTAATTGGTTAGCTAATATCAAATTATCATCACTGAAATCATGTACCAACAACATTGAATGGATTCAACAGGTTCCTTTTATATATTTATGCACACACACACACACATACACACACACACCAATAACAAAGAGAAGACCTGGAGTTTCACAGGAAAAAGGGAGGGTTAAAAGGCAGAAAGAGAAGGGAATAGAGGGAAATGTTCTAATCATATTTTTAATAAAATATGTAATTAAAAACTGGTTGCATAAATTTAGATAGGTAACTGCTTAATTAAGAACCTCTGCAGTCAATTTATATTATTTTCTACATGCCAAGGGAAGAAATTTATATTCTACAATGTTGTACAAGTTGTTTATTAAAATGTAATGCTAAATGTCAAATTTATTACCATAAATCTAGATAGTTTTAAAGCAGCTGCTTTTTTATCAATTTTGTGTGCATAGAGAAAATAATAGGTTCTTTCCATATTTTCATAGATAAATCATATACATTATTTTAGTCTTTTTATTTATTGCTTTGTAAAGTAGAGAACTTTTTGTATTGGAGAGTCATTAAAAAGTTGGTATATATTGCATAAACACACACACACACACACACACACACACATGTGTGTGTGTGTGTGTGTATGTGTATTGATTTTTCTATACTTAAAGTTCCACTATATATTTTAAGCATGCCATTAGCACACTGGGTCACAGTTGACTAATCAAACTTTGCATAGCATCATTTAAGATTATATTTTGGAAAGTTCAGTTACAAAAATATACAATTGCAACATAATTGTATGTTGTCTCCTGATACACATCAGCTTCTTACACGAGGAAATATCACTCTAAGAATATCTCAAATTGAAAGGTGCAATTTTATATTGAAAAGAATTTTGATGAGTGTTTTATTTCACCAGAAAATATAGAATACAGAGGTAAGCAAACTACAGCCATTTTCTTGCTATATATACATCATTAATGTCAGCTGTTTAAAAATGGATGCCTCTGAGGCACTTTGCAGTATGTTTTATGACTGAAAAATATTAAGTGTGCTTATAAGTCAGAATATGACTTCTCCCTGACAGTAAGTGCAGCCTGTGACATTAACTGGGAGAGATCAACAAAAGGAAGAAGCCTTAAATTTTATTCTTTGAGCTTGTTCTTTAATTAGGTCATAGTTCAAGACATTCTGACTGGGCTGTCATACCCTATAGTTGATCCAAAGTTGTACATGTTCACTGGAGACTTTATATTCAACTTCAGCACCATCATATGGATGGATGAGTGGTTCACAGCTGGCCAGTCCAGCATTTATGTTTATATTAGAGCATGAAAATGTTAGTTGAATTTACAGATTAATTTGATTTTTATCCAAAACAAAAACACAAGTCAGTTGTCAACTTGCCTAGAAACAACATGGAATAATTGATATGTTTAAAAATGAAATGTTCAACTTCTTAAGATTGAAGATTTTTTTATTAAAATTGCTGCTAAAAATTGAGATCAGTAAATCTGCAATTTGAATAAATACAATAAAAAAACAAGAGGTAAAAGTAAGCACAAAAACTGACAAGGAGCAGAAAAACACAAGCTAACAAATAGAAACCAGCTGGAAGCTCAGCTTCTATTTCTTTTGGGTAACAATTAACTGTCCACAAGTACATCCAGATTTGGTCATTTTCTGACAGAGGTCAATCCTGATTTTGCAGGATGCAGTCATATTCTCCATGAGTTATTTTTCTTATAAGGATAGGAACATCCCATTAGTCTAATCAGTGTGAAGCCCATCTTCTCATTTATAAGCTTAAATTTCATTCAGTTGACGTAAAAATCTCAACAAACTATCAGTTACATAAGTTCATGCATCCTTTATTTATTCATTTTCTTCTGTAATTATTAAATGCTAGGTTATCTAATGTTGTCATGAACATATTCTCTTAGACTTGATATTAAACTTGATTTGAAAGATACTAGCTTATAAGAAGGTGAACCCAAAGAAAAACATATAGTTATCCTCCTGGATATTGGAAGTAGACAAGATTGCCGGACAAAAAATGAGAACATGGGAGTGGGGTGGGATGGGGGGAGGGGGGGATGGGGAAGAAAAGTGTGAAGTGGAGGATGGGAAGAGCTTGGGGGAATAGGATGGTTGGGATATAGGAAGGGTGGATATGGGAACAAGGAATTATATATCTTAGTTAAGGGAGCCATTCTAGGGTTGGCAGAGACTTGACTCAAGAGGGGTTCCCAGGTGTCCAGGAAGACGCCCCCAGCTAGTTCCTTGGGCAGCTGAGGAGAGGGTGCCAGAAATGTCCAGATCCTATTGTCATACTCATGAATATCTTGCATATCACCATAGAACCTTCACCTGGCATTGGATGGAGAAAATGACAGAGCCCCACATAGGAGCACCAGACTGAGCTTGCAAGGTCCTGATGAGGAGCAAAAGGAGGGAGATCATGAGCAAGAAAGCTAGGACCGCGAGGAGTGCTTTTACCCATTGAGACGGTGGGACAGATCTAACGGGAGACCACCAAGTCCAGTCAGAATGGGACTGATGGAACAGGGGACCAAACCGGACTCTCTGAATGTGGCTGACGGTGGAGGAGGACTGAGAAACCAAGGACAATGGCAATGAACATGAACTCTACAGCATGGACGGTCTCACTGTGAGCCTTGTCAGTTTGGTTGCTCACCTTCCTGGACTTAGGGGGAGCTGGGAGGACCTTGGAATCAACATAGTGAAGGGAACCCTGATGGCTCTTTGTCTTTGGAGAGGGGTGGAGTGGGGGTATGGGTGGAAGGGAGGGGAGGGAAGGGGGAGGAGGAGGGGAGGAGATGGAAATCTTGAATAAAAAAAATGAGAAAAAAATTGTTATAAAACACAAATGAAAGCGAAAACAGTAAAACTTTTAGAAAATATGAAGACAAACCTTTATTAAAACAGATTAGACAAAGGTTTCTTAGCTGTAACAGCAAAATCATAATTGAAAAGGAGAAAAATTTAGACCACCATAAAGTAATTTTGCTGATGCATCTATTATGAATTACAATGAAGAGGATCCTCAAGAACTTTAAAATAAAATTACTTGTCTTTCAATAATCATGCAAAAGGTTATGTTTAGATGAAAATAACCCCCATAGGCCCATAGGGAGTGGAACTTTTAGGAAGTGTGGCCTTGCTGGAGTTGGTATGTCCTTATTCAAAGAAGTGTGACACTAGGGTTGGGCTTTCAAATTTCAGATTCTCAATCCAGGCCGAGTGATACTCCCTCCCTGCTGCCTTCTGATCCAGATATAGAACTCTTGGCTCCTGCAGCATCATGTTTGCCTGCATGCTGTCATGCTTCCTGTCATGATGATAATGTACTAAACATCCAAACCTGTAAACAAGCCATAATTAAATGCTTTCCTCTATAAGAGTTGCCTTGGTCACGGTCTCTCTTCACAGCAATAAAAACCATAAGCTGAATAAAATCTTTCATCCCGAACTTTCCTTTTGGTCATGGTGTCTTGTTACAGTAACAGAAACCCTAACTAAGACATGGCTCAACCACAAAGGATAAATGACTCACTGGCTGAAAAAAGTAACTATGCATCTAAACTGTCGTTTGTCTAAAGATACAAAAAATGAACAGATTTTCGTATGTTGAACCAGCCCTGCATCTCTGGGATGAAGCCTACTTGATTATAGTGGATAATTTTTCTAATGTGTTCTTGGATTCTGTTTGCCAGTATTTTATTGAGAATTTTTGCATCGATGTTCATGAGTGAGATTGGCCTGTAATTCTCTTTCTTGGTTAAGTCTTTGTGTGGTTTAGGTATCAGGGTAATTGTAGCTTCATAAAAGGAATTTGGCAATGACTGTTCTGTTTCTATATTATGAAATACCTTAAGGAACTAACTGGGGGCGTCTCCCTGGAAACCTGGGAACCCCTCTAGGGTCAAGTCTCTTGACAACCCTCAGGTAGCTCCTTAAATTAAGATATATGCTTCCCTGCTCCCATATCCACCCTTCCTATATCCCAAGCACCCCATTCCTCCGAGCTCCCCCCGTTCTCCCCTTCACACTTTTCTCTCCCCATCTTCCCTTGGCCCAGTCTTGCCCAACCCTCAAGTTCCCAATTTTGCCTGGCGATCGTGTCTACTTCCAATATCCAGGAGGATTACTATATCTTTTTTTGGGAGTTCACCTTCTTATTATCTTCTCAAGGATCCCAAATTTATAGACTCGATGTCCTTTAATTATGGCTAGAAACCGATTATGAGTGAGTACATCCCATGTTCATCTTTTTGGGTCTGGGTTACCTCACTCAGAATAGTGTTTTCTATTTCCATCCATTTGCCTGCAAAATTCAAGATGTCATTGTTTTTTACCGCTGAGTAGTATTCTAGCATGTATATATTCCACAGTTTCTTCATCCATTCTTCCACTGAAGGGCATCTAGGTTGTTTCCAGGATCTGGCTATTACAAATAATGCTGCTATGAACATAGATGAGCATATGCTTTTGTTGTATGATTGGGCATCTCTTGGGTAGATTCTCAATAGTGGAATTGCTGGGTCCTGGGGTAGGTTGATCCCGAATTTCCTGAGAAACCGCCACACTGCTTTCCAAAGTGGTTGCACAAGTGTGCATTCCCACCAGCAATGGATGAGTGTACCCCTTACCCCACAACCTCTCCAACAAAGGTTATTATTGGTGTTTTGGATTTTAGCCAATCTGACAGGTGTAAGATGATATCTCAAAGTTGTTTTGATTTGCATTTCCCCGATAGCTAGGGAGGTTGAGCATGACCTTAAGTGTCTTTTGGCCATTCGAACTTCTTCTGTTGAGAATTGTCTGTTCAGTTCAGCGCCCCATTTTTTAATTGGGTTAATTGGCATTTTACCGTCTAGTCTCTTGAGTTCCTTATATATTTTAGAGATCAGACCTTTGTCAGTTTCAGGGTTGGTGAAGATCTTTTCCCAGTCAGTAGGCTGCCTTTGTGTCTTAGTGACAATGTCCTTTGCTTTACAGAAGCTGCTCAACTTCAGGAGGTCCCATTTATTCAATGTTGCCCTTAATGTCTGTGCAGCTGGGGTTATGCGTAGGAAACGGTTCCCTGTGCCCATTTGTTGTAGAGAACTTCCCACTTTCTCCTCTAATATTGGAAGACTTTGGAGTCAAGATTTCAGTCCTCTCTTTATCACTCCCACCTGATCCAGACAAGTTTTTATCTTCTCTTTATTTCTGCGTAAGAATAACAATAGTCTGTATTTTGGTTTGAAGAATCACTGGGGTATGTTTGAATTTTAATCATTTGAATAATTGTTTTATATTGAAGCTACCAGATGAATACATTATGTGAGAGTAATAATAAGCAATAACTTTAATAATCTTTCAACATCTTTACTGATTATCATTTTTATCCTGTTATAGTTTCCCTTCATATCTTAAATTAACGTTTAGCCAATTATGAGCAGAAATGTTTTCTAAATTTTATTCTTGTATATACACCACATAATATGTAAAAATTCAAACTCATCATAGATCAGTCTGAGAACTGAAATAAGAAAAAATAAAGGGGAAAGGAGTATTGAGCTGCTGTGAATGTGCAAGCCTAAATCATTTCTAAACATTTCCTGTTGGCAATTCTGGATAGAAGATTTTTTTGTGGGCTGTGCTCTGTGAGATCATTAGCAACACTCCTTTGTTTTTCACAGTAGATATAAAGAGCTTCTTCTTCTACAGCAATAATGCTGAAACTCCAGACTACAGAACAATGAGAGGATTTTGGGAAGTATGCACTAAGCCAATGGAGCTAAGATCATGATTGGTTCATTGCATCTAATGTTTAGAGAACAGAATCTGAGAAGAAAGATATGCATAGCCAAGGAATACATAGAAACCTGTATGTTAAATCTGCAAGAGAAACTAAGCAGAGAGAAGACAGATAACAGAGAAATGTCTTACTTATACACGTATCAAAGATAGAGATCAAATCCTATCATACAAATGTCATGAAATTAAACAAGAAGTGGAAATGTAGAGAGTAAGCAGAGCAGCAAGTATCTAGGGTAATCTCAGGAGCAAAGAATTTAGAATATAATCTGCAAGTATATACCTTGTTACTAAAGTTTCAGTGAAACAGAAAAAGTCCATTGTTTTTGAAATTCTACCCTCGAATGATTAGGGAATGTCAATGATCCCCAAAATGTGACCATTTGCTATAGAAAATTACATAAGAGGACTAAAGAATTTGGGAAGTCCTATGGTGGCATTGTAGGTAAATGAGTCATTTTTCTAACACTAGAACTGGTAGGATATTGATTGCTTGATCTAATTTTATGCAAATCTTAGTAGATACAAAATGAAATTAAACAATGACTTTAAATGGGAGTTAATGAGATATTGTCATCTCCATATTTCATATGGAACCTTGTCACTGTTTCCCAAACTATATGTTAATATACTCACTTGAACTGAAAAAAATTGATAATACCCTGTATTCTTCCAACTAATTTATCTCTTTCAGAATGTAAGATTAAAGCCAACAAAAGCCATTTATTCTCTAACATTCTTACTCATTCACTTACACACACAAACAGAAATAAAAAATGAATTGATTTGTGTTGTTTGTATATGCGTATAGACATGTATTCCATCATTTTCACATATTTATAAACTAAAGAATTCAACCAAGCAGTTTTTAGGTATATATTTACTCATGAGTATAGATACACACATATATGGACATTATATACACAAGTACATGTTAACTTAAGCAAATAGAAACATTTACTTACACTACTTTATATCACTGACATTACATATGGAGAATATCTTAGCTAGTGTTTGATTGTTGTGAAGAGATACCATGATCACAGCAACTCTTAATGAGCATTTATTTGGAGACTTGCTTATAATTTGAGAGGTCTAGTCCATTATCATCATGGCAGAAAACATGGTAGCTAGCGTGCAGTTATTGGAGGAATAACTGAGACCTGCATTCTGATCTGTAGGCAGAAAGAGAGAGAAAGAGAGAGAGAGAGAGAGAGAAAGAGAAAGAGAGAGAGAGAGAGAGAGAGAGAGACTACACTTGTCATGAGCTTTTGAAATGTCAGAAACCCCTTATTGACAAACTTCCTTGAACAAAGCCCCGACTCTTAATTTTCCTAACTTTTTCAAATATTGTCACTCCCTGTTAACTAAACAGTTAAACATATGTAGGACATTCTTATTTGAACCACTACAGGAAGGATACATGTTTAAATGGCTGGGGCAAATGACATGGGCAGAAATTTTCAGCATACTTGTGAGTAGATTGATGATGGTTTCAACGTTTAACATGGTCATTTTCATTGGATTAGTATTTAAATGCTATTAATTGATTTTAGGAACTCTGAAAAATTCATTATAATGATAAAGATGACCTAGCACTTGAATCAAAGTATCCCACTCAGAAAAACAATTTCTGAATATCAAAAATGACTTATAACTTAGCTTTTGATTTTTATAAATCTATTTCTTCTGATCACTTAGTTGTTCAGAGAGAAATTTTCTATATTAAGATGTGCAAATATTTATGATACATTAACAAAATATAGTAAAACATTGCTGAGTGGTAAATATACTAATACTAAATTTTAGTATATTATAGGTTATTCAAGAAATATGAATATAAGTTTCTTGGAATAATTAAAGTAGGTTGTTAAGCTAAAGATGATTTAAGTTATCCTTACATATTGTTTTTGTTTCACAGAAACCTACAAATGGTCAAGGTGTTGAGAATTAGAGATCATAAAGAATGTTTATCCCTAATGGGAATATTTATACTATTCTCCTCTCTCCCAAGGTTCGGAGCTCAGTAGAGAAGAGGAGAGTGGGCCATAAAAGTATAAGAGCCAGAGAAAAAGATGACTACAAGGAGTCATCTTGACACATCAGGACAGCAGCACATATGAACAAGAAGCAGTTGGGACAGCAAGCTCAAGACCTTTGCAAGTTCAAGATATAGCAATGCCTAGCATGGAGGGAAGAGTGGGTCACACTATCTCACCATTAACTTTGGAGAACTTTGAGATTCTTGTCTCCTGGAAAAAGAAGGTCATTTTTCTACAAGACTGTAGACCATACCCCAGTGGAAAACTTCTCGCCCAGGGATATTTTAGATAACATAAATTTATCTTAGGAATTTTTTCAAAGGATATAAAGTTAAGGACACAGGGAAGTGGAGCTAGATATGATCAAAACACCTTGTACAGCCCTCAAAAGTCTCAAAAAACTAAAAACAATATTTTTAAGAATTGCAATATGGATATTTTAAAACTTGGGAGGACCTCCCATGTCCTTGGACAGAAAAGGGGAGGTGATGAGGGATTCCCCTCTGTATGCTGTGAATACCACTGGTTCATAAAGAAGTTGCTTTGGGCCAATTGCAATATAGAAAAGAGCAAGGCAGGAATTCCAAGCAGATAGAGGAGGAGAGAGTAGGCCAATTCAAAGAGATGCCATGTAACTGACAGAGGAGAAAGACATGAGCAGCCAGATAGAACCTTCTGGTAATCCACAAGCCTTGTGTTAAAATATAAAATAATGGAAATAGGTTAATTTAAGATATAAGAGCGGTGTTGTAATTAATACAAAAAAACAACCTTAGGAGTGACTTTTTAACCAGAAGCATTACAGCTGTTATAGATTTCTTAACAATAACACATTAATCAGAGAAAATGTTTATCACAGGTTGTTATTCCAAAGCAAAGATTTATTTCAAATTTCCACATTCCTTCAGTAAACACATTCATGAGAATACCCTTCTTCACAAAAAAAAAAAAAAATAGCTAGAAAGAGTTCCATGATTAATGTGAGTTCTATCACTAGAGACTGTCAATTTACTAAATACAATGACATTAATTACACTGGGAAAATCTTCAAAATTACACTTTGTTTTTATAGCAAAATACCTTTTATTTCAAACAGTTTTAATCACATAAATCTGAGGAAAGATAAGGTGTGATCACCTTTGCTCTTGAGTACTATACATATTCAAACCTCTTATGTCATAAATTGTGAGCCTTATTAATGAATGATACTTGAGCTCAATCATAAAAAAATTTACTTCACAGCAATGTATTTTAAAGCAATGCAGATATAGCTGTAGCTTCAGATATATTACTAGAACTACATTTTGATATTAGAAACTTAAAAGACTTATAACTTTGAAATTTTTTGAAAACTTTTCTAACCCTGGTTGCATATTTGGCCATAATAGTTGTGATCTAAAAGGTAACAACACCTCAATTTTTGTAAAAATAAAATCTCATCACAAGTTAAAAAGAATATATGCCCTAAACTATATAACTATTAATAGGCTAACATTCACTTAGTAATACTAGCTCTAACAATGGAAGTGTAAACAGGCATAAAGGTTTTTTATGATTATAACTCTAATAAGATCAATTATGGCTTTTAGCTTCTTTCAAAACAGAAAAAAAAAGTCATAAGAATTTTTGTTGTATGGAAGTTCATCTATAAGAATTCCTATTCTTTGTCTCTGAACTCTTCCAAAGAGGTTTTTCTCTTTTTCATTTCACAGTTTGGTTCAAAGTAGTTATATTTACGCTAGTCCCTAAGCTTTCTCTCCAGAGGGAAAGAATGTTTTCTTGTTGCAGTGTTGGGAATTATATTTTGCTAGAGAAATGCTCTACCAATGCACTACAACCCTGGAACAAGGATGTTCATTTTTAACATCAGCACTACAAAAAGTTTTAAACTATTTCACGCATATACGCATATATACGTGTGGGTGCTTCTGTGTACTACTATCTTCTATTACCTTCCTACTCTAGAAAACACTACTTCTTTTCCTAAAGTTTCCATCTAAATTCACCTATTTTTGGATTTGTGACCCGCTGAGTTTACTTAGGTTGGTGGTATAAACAGTATGGGATTACTCAGGACAAGATAATTTATTATACCACCAAGGCATATGATTCCTTCTTTCCCAGTAACCATTAAAATACTTTTGGCTCCTGAGGAGGTAATGGGCCTTATTAGCCTATCCCTACACCATTATGGAATGTTCCTTGGCTTTTCTTAGTCAAGTCTTTTATTAGTAACCCTCAGTGCCTTGAATGCATAATTGTAATAACCTCATCGCTCTCAGATGTTAGCAAATCATGTCATAGCACTTCTCTCAATACTCTGGCTCTTATATTCTTTTGGTCCACTCTCTGTATTTTCTAATTCCTGGAGGAGATAGTGTGTGTGTGTGTGTGTGTGTGTGTGTGTGTGTGTGTGTGTGTGTCCTCTTCAAAGCTAAACTCTTAACCATCACTTAATCTCAGCATTTTCACCAGTTCTGAGTTCCTGCAATAGCTGCCACAAACTGCAAAAAAAGCCCTGTTTGACTAAGCCTGAGTGCAGCACCAAACTAATCTATACAAATAAATAGAAATATTTAGAGTGCAGTTTTATAGTGTGTCCATTTAGCCAAACATCGGGACCAACATGTTATACAGTCATGGACTATTGCCCAGTTTTACAGTGCCTGCATGATTTAACTCCAATGTAGTGAGCCTCAAATCTAATCAGAATGTAATGGTTTTCTTGAAATAGTAAGTCAGTATCGCACCAGAAGGCATCCCTTGTATGGGAGGTCAATATTGTAGTATGTACGGTCCATAGCTAGGTATTCATTGTTTTTCTTCCCCAGCAGTCTACACAGCACCTCAGATACTATGAGAACTTATCAACAGGGAAGCATCTTCTGGCCCAGTTCCTGTTTAGTCTCTCATATTTTATAACCAAAATGTTTGATGTCTTCAGGAACAGGGTTTCACCATTAGTGACTCCAAAGTCATGATTTCGAGAGACTCTGGGACCACTTCAACTAGCAACTCATATGAAGCTACCCCAGACCTGACATGATATTTTCCTTCAGAAATCTAAGTCGTACGGAAGATTATTCCTGAAAATTCAGCCTTTATTTCCCACCCAGGCTGTGGAACATGCAGGGGGCAATTTAGTCATGTGGTCAATAACCTTGGTTTCCGTTGTCTAATTTCTGCCTCGTTTCCTGAGATACATTAGAAACCACCTCCCAGCAACTATCTTCCGTTTAGCAGGATGTGCTGTCAGGAAAGGAGTCTTTCATATAAACCACAACTGGGACTTTGGAAGATAAAGGGAGGTCCAGGCTCAGAGAATTCCCATTGTTTTGCGTGTGTATATAGACTGGAAACTTTACAGAACAGGAAGAGAGCAGCAGGAGAAGAATAAAGAAACTGACGCAGAAAAGTACCTAGTGGAGAGTTCATTTCACCCTCAGCTCTAAGTACCATGCTTACTGCAAGTCTTCTTCTGAGCCCTGAAGAAGACAATGAGGCTGGCACTCAGAGGGCCCTGATAACCTTCTGGTGAACTGATAGATATACATGTTCCTATCTTAAGCCAGGCAGTGGTGATGCATCCCTTAAATCCCATAACTCGGGAGGCAAAGGAAGGAGAATCTTTGGGAGTTTGAGGCCAGTCTGGTCTACCGAATGAGTTTTAGAACACTCAGGACTACACAGTGAAACCCGCAAAATACAAAAATTAAATAAATAAATGCATATATAAACAAATAAGCAAGCGGTATTTTCCCATTCTATAATTCTTGAAATTATGAACTGAAATACTGAGAAAATCCTATAGAGACACTGAGCAAGATTATTGCCCAATCTCTGTTTTTTTCCATGTAAGCTATTAGTCTATTTTGGTTTATGTAGCTATATAAAACTAAAGATCCAAAAATGAGAGAAAAGCATGAAATGTTTGTCTTTTTGAGTCTGGGGCATTTCACTTAATGATAATCTCCATTTTACCTAGTTTTTCTGCAAATGATATGATTTACTTCTTTATGACTGAATAAAAATACCTTGCATACACCGAGAACATTTTTTGCTCATCAATCTATTGAAAGATAGCTATACTTAAGTAGGAAAGGATAGTTTATTATAGGAAAATGGATCTATTCATAGCACATAATATGCTTGAAGTAAGTTGTCTATATATTCTTAGTGTGGCTTAAAATGGACATATAAAATATTAGGAAATATTTCAGTAATCACAGTAAGTGTAAATGAGTTACTACTATGAAAATTATATGACTATTCAAACACATTTTAAAATACTTTTTTAATTTTCATGCTTTATTTTTTGAGAATTTCTTACATAAATACCATACTTACATAATTCTCCCCTTCTATCTCTACCCTTCAAAACCTCATCTTTACCTTTCAACTCATGTCTTTTTCTTCTTTTATCATTGTTGCATTTAAATACCGGTGTATACACACAGAGAAACACACACATACATAAATGTATAAAGTATTGTGTTCATTCAGTGTTTCTTGTATGTGCACAGGTTTCAGGCTGACTATTTAAGATTGTATAACCTATCAATGGGCTCACTCATGGAGAAAACATATTCTCTATCTCTCCCTCCCTCTCTCTCTCCCTCCCTCTCTCTCTCTTTCTGTCTCACCATTAACTGCCTACATATTTTCAACTAGAGACGGAACCTTGTGAGATTTCCTTCACCCACGCTAGCATGGCAGTTAGAATTGTTCTTAGATAGATCAGGTTGAGGTGAATATCTTTGTTATGGTATCTACCTCTAAGATCATGATGGGAAAGAAGTCAGGGAGCTAAGAATTTATTTAGCTTATACTTTCACATTCCATCATTGAAGAAAGTAAGGACAAAAAAATAAAGCACAACAGGAACCTCGAGGCAGGATGTAATGCAGAATCTATGGAGAACTGTTGCTTACTGGTTTACTCATTATATTTGCTCAAACTGCATTCTAATAGAAGTCAGTGGCAATACCCCTAACAAGCTATGATGTTTTTCATCAATAATTAGTTAAGAAAGTGCTGTATAGGTTTTCCTGCAGTATAATCATATGGAGGTAATTTTTTTTTCAATTCCGTCTCCCTCCTCTCTGATGACTCTAACTTCTGTCAAATTGACATAAAATGAGCCAGCAAAGAAACCATATTATTAAGCTTTCATGGATTTATCCTTTGTTTCGTGTCTAGAGTATACTGTTCTTTATCAGGAATTCTGTTTTTCTGATACTTACTATTTTCCTGTCCTCTTTTATCATGTCCTCTGAGACTTCATAGGGGTTTCATTGCAAATGGACCAATTGGGTTTTGGGGCAGCCGAAAATCGTGTCATCTGTATTGGTTTTGACCAGTTGGGGAACTTTTAAAGGTCTCCATCTCTTGGAAAACAAAGACTTTTAGAATGTGGCCCAGATTAGAGCTAAGTTTTCCCAACTCAAATGATTTATTTAAAGACATATATTTTCCCAGCTCCAAAGAGCTGTATTAAAGGTATCTCTTTCTCATTATACATCCAGAATAGAATGTATTTTGCCATTTCAGTTTAAGCAAAAATCCTTCACAAGTGTGGATTATTTGGGGGCTTTAGCTGATTCCACTTTTCTATGTTATAAGTATTTAGAATATAGTGAGAAAATATACTGGTTTTAGAAATTGGTTTTCCTCTAGGCTCTATGACCTCGTCATGAAAGAATGACTGAGTAAAATTAAAGTTCCAGCAATGAATTCTTTTCTGTTGAGTCAATTAGACATTTAAAGGGGTGATGGTTATCCAATTAGAAAGTGTGTTTTCACTAAGGTACTCATGCCACTATTGCACCTTGGAGAATCACGGCTGAAGAACCTTGACACAAGTAATGAGGAAAACAGGACTCAGTCAATGGCTCTTGAGTAAGAATGTATAAAACCATGAGTTTTGATAAAAACATTCTCTTTCTTATGATTTTTCCCACAGGTGTTGGGTATTAATATTAGAAAATAGTAAGTAGGAGTTACATTAACAGGTTTTTGAGCAGTTAATTTCTTAATGAAATATATACAATATTTGTATAAAATACCACTCATCTTAGTTTCTTTCTACATCACTGGGACAAATCAACTGAGAGAAACAACACCAAGGAAGGAAGGGATGATTTTGGATCAGGGTTTGGAGAACAGAATCCTTCATAGGGGAAGAGGCACAACAGTTGCAATGTATGAAGGGCCTCTCCTGGAAACTCAGAGTGTACTGACAACCCATCATGTGAACTACATTAAAAACTCAATGAGATGAATACACTTGATTATCCTGACTATCCAATTGTGAGGGATAATAGATTTGTTGGTGCTGTATATGAAACTTTTGACAATTTGTAAAAACAAAAGGAAAATGATGATGCTGGTTAGTTCTTCTTAGCAATTGTTTAAATTGACAAAGGATAAGAATGAGGTTTGGGATAAAAATCCAAAAGCCTCTAGGATCTCAGAATACAGGGTAAGACAACAAGGAATTTAGTAAAACAATTGACTGCCTCCAGAAATGCATAAACGAAGTAAAGTTTTCAAGTGTGCACTGGAAGATAATAATATTTCCAGGAGCTACAGAGCTCAAGTTGCTGAAAATCAAACTGAAGTCCTCATTATAAGGTTGGCTGAGTTACAGCAAAAATTCAAGTCCCCGAATCGGAGATTGCTGGTGGTGATAGTAAAAGCATTGAGTAATGAAGTATGGGCTCCTATAAAACAAAATGGGAGTGTGGAAGAGCATGAGTGAAAACCATGCAATGCCTAAAATGGAGCAGAGCTGATAAGTACTGTAGGAACTCCTTCAGTCAATAGCCTTTAAGCTACCATCCACTTGGGCATGGCTTCATATACTATAAATGCTGATGTAAAGTGTGTACTCTCGCTCTCTTTTGGCTGCTGGAATTGGCTCTGTCTCCCCATTTGTGCAGAAGACTGTGATCTGAGAGTCTACCCCTAAATAAATAACCATTTATTACCATCCAGGAATTTAATAACCTTTTTACTCATACTATGGATTATATTCTACAAGACTTATACAGTTTTTCTGATACATCCATTTATTAGATAATGGGACTAAATTTTCTTTTTCATATTATATCCTTAAGAAAATAGTTTGATAACAGAGCCAAGAATGAGTCACTTTTAGAAGTGATACAGTCTCTACAGACTAATGAACAGGTAGCTGGCAGTCCATGAGATTCAGGCTTTACAAAAGACAATAGTAAAAAGATATGAAACAATTGAGGAAATTATTGGAGCTGATGAGCAGGGAAAGAAGGTACAAAGATAAGATATAACATCACAGTATCTGTCAGAGAAAACTTATCTAGTATTTTTGCTTCTTGCACTGTAATCAACTCTAAAATTCATCAAATTTTAAATGCTGAAATGTATCCAAAGTATGTACAAGTAATGTAGTAGTGAATGTTCCAAAAGAAATTAAGCAAGCAGTAGTATCATATGGCTTGCATTCAGCATTTGTTAAGGTAATGGTAAAGCAATAAGACTACCTGACACAATTGGCTTTAATTAGTTTCAGTGGTCCTGAATGACAGGCCACAACTATTGTAGAAATGTTATTTGAGATAAGAGGCAAAATTTTTAGAACAACAGCAAAAAGCAAAAGGACTTGAGGCTTCCCAATATCAAATTCTTGGCAAGGGTACTTATGCTGACACACAGACTCAAGCTCTTTACAATGAACAAATCATGTTCCTAGGCCACAAACAAGCCCTTAAATGTATGAACAAGGTTCAATAACTAAGAAAATCAACTGAATCATATACCGGCATTAAACAGGGCCAGAGAGAAGCCTTTAGTGACCTTTTTACAAAGATTAACTAAGGGTGAACAAATAGGAATAACATAGGCAGACACTAGGTGAGTATTTATTGAATCTCTGGCTTGTGAAAATGCCAACTTAGAATGCAAAAAATATGGGCTTTTAAAGGTTAGATCAGCATCAATGGATGAATAGATACTGCATACAATGAACACTGAGACATTTGACTTTAATACTGAGTCTTGGGTAGGTGAAGCACTTTCTAAAAGTATGAGGAGACATCAAAATGCCAAAAGTTTTAATTGTAGTAGAATAGAACATCTAAGAAGGGATTATAGACAAGGAATTCTGTCAAGGATCAGCCTGTATATAAATCATTTCTTGTACCAGAGTGGAGGTGTGGGAATAATTGAGGCATGGTTCACATGACAGTATCAGGAGGGAGTTCAAGGTTGCATTCAAATCCACAAATCTAAAATCACATCTTGAAATCACCTGTGTTTGTTTTCCAAACAGCTTTTATGTCAAGGTAAACTGAAAGGGAGAGGTAACACCAACTTCCTCAGCATTGTGAGGGAATGATAAGTCGTGTCTACACCTATTGTCATGTCTATGCCAAGTTTGTCAATGTAGAGTGAAAAACACGTTTTCTGAAGGTTACCTCCTAATTTACAATAGAAGGAGCAGAATGACATTAGCATATCCTGACCACTTGTTAAGATGGCAGCAGGTTGTTTCATTATCAAAAGTCCAGGTGATCAACTTCAAATTTGAAAGGTGCAAATTTGCATCTTGTAGGTCACTCAGTATTCTCTCACCACCAGACAATGTAGGAATAAGCCTGAAATTCTTGGCCCCTACAATTTGCATCCTTTAATTAATTTTAATAAAGTCTGCTTCTGTAACAGGATATATTATCACGCCTGTATTAGGCAAAGATTCCTTCATTTACCCAGACTTACCTGTCATTATTAACATGTTGGGCAAGTGTTTATATCACAGTGGCACCTTCATGATCACTTTTGAGGCCATCAGAGAGACCCTGACCCCAGTAAGGTACCTGTCTGAAATAGTATTGTCTGCTCTGCATAATGTATACAACATTTTCAAATTATACCATAATTGCTACTTATTGGGGAGTAACACCTCCCTGTGAGCTACTAATGTAGAACAGAGAGCATATTTGGAAAGTGTATTATGAATCTTAAAGCACCAAAATCAATTCTAACATAAACACATTAATTTCTCTAAATTAAATAGATACTTTTGTATTCACATGAGTTTAATAATAATTACGAAATTCTGTTTAATTTTCTTGGTTGACACTGTAGTTCAAACTGGATCAATTGTCACATGGGAATAATTTTATACTTGAAAATCACAAAGAAAACTCAGTTCGTTAAGGCCTTCATTAACCAATATACTTTCTAGGCATTAAAATCTAAAGCCTTAAAATTCTGTGCCTTTCTAATAAAGCTCACATAATAAATGGAGATGGAGAGAATTCATAGCTATAATCATAGTCTTTTTGAGGATATGGGATGAATATCAGTGATTTCTAACACGTTTCTGATCTCAAACACAAAAGTATTCAACAGGAGACTTTCTACACTGTAAAAGTAATATTATGAACAATGATATCTGAAATATGTCCCTTGGAGTTAGTGTCATTTACAAATAAAGTCTTATGCATCTTGCTAGTCTATGATATACAGAGGAAGCTTCTAGGAACAAGCTGCAATAATAGAGAAATATAGCATCATAATATACTATGTCTAGGAAGATGTCAGTCATTCTCAACTCCTAAAAGCCAGATGCCTTAAAAATCAGAGATGATTATTTGAGTAGCATGAGGATGTACTCCATTACCAAAGCCACAAAGTTAAAAGATTTTTCTTGAAATTATCACAATTCATTGCAGTATAGCTGGTTTACTTTCTCATTTTACCTTCCAACATAATTGAACTGAATTGGGAAATAGAAATTGCACCAAATTGCTTCTTCTACAGATTAGATATATTCTCCTGATCAAAACTGAAATGGAAGAAGAGATCACGATAAAATTTTAGCTCTGATGTAAGTATATTATAGCTTTAAATGATCAGAAATGTTTCAAATATATTGTGCATATCATTGTAGAACACAGAAAGAAAAATATGAGCATTTTTGAATAAGATAGTAATTAAAAAAGAAAACTGTTTCTATATATGTATTACCTATGTTCTAATTATCCAACAGTATATATGAAGGAAGAAAAACTATTCATGAAGTAGAAAATTTTCAGTGACAAACATAGGCAAGCATAACAACAGATCTTATAATTTGATATGCATTCATAAGAATCTCACACATGCCGGGCGGTGGTGGCGCACACCTTTAATCCCAGCACTTGGGAGACAGAGGCAGGCGGATCTCTGTGAGTTTGAGACCAGCCTGGTCTACAAGAGCTAGCTCCAGGATAGGCTCTAAAGCTGCAGAGAAACCCTGTCTCGAAAAAAAAAAAAAAAGAATCTCACACATAAGTATGTGGACCTGCAATGAACTGAGACATTGCATTATTTCCATATAGGTATGGAAGCCTCTCAAAAATTAGACTACTTTGAATCATGTAGAGTGTAACAAAATCATATATGTTTTTGTCCCATGCAAAACCTTTATTTAGCAAATATGGAGTAAGCCACAGATTCTGTATTTCAAATAAGATCTTATGTGCTTCTACAACATATTTTAAGTTATTGACATTAAAGAAAGAACTTAAATCATGGTTACATACATTTTTACTTTTTAATCACTAGGAATTATCAGAAGGAGCTGGAAGGTAGTGGTATACATCTATCATCAATTCTAAGGAGACAGAAACAAGTGGATCTCTGAATTTGAAGCTATGCAGGCCCAAGGTTGTACAGAGAAACCTGGTCTTGAAATTCCAAAAGGAAAAAAAAAAGAGAAGGGATTATTAGAAAAAAAAGAGTCCTAGTTAGGATTTCTATAGCTGTGAAGAGAGAGACCATGACCACGTCAATACTTATAGAGCAAAACATTTCATTGAGGGGTAGGTTTACAGTTCAGAGATTCAGTCCATTTTCATTGTCGTGGGAAGCATGGCAGCACTCAGGCAGACATGGTTCTGGCTACATCTTGACCAAAAGGTAACATGGAGTAGATTGTCTAACTGGGGGTTGCTTGGGGATATATGAGACCTCAAAACCCTACTCCACAGTGAAACCCTACACCACAGTGACAAACTTCCTACAACAATATCACACCTACTCCAACAAGGACAAACCTCCCATTTATGATTCTCCCTTTGGTGGCCATTTCCTCTCAAACTAATGCAGGATGTGAGGTAGAGAAGCATTTGTTTTTGCTTCAAAATATAAAGCTTCTTGTAGCCTGCATCAAAGGCTGACTTCCTTATTAGGATGATATCTAATCAGGTGTCAAGACAAAAAGAAAAACACAGACAAATCCAAGCAGGTAGCCTTTTTTATATGTATTTTGTATTTTCTATTATTTCATTATGTTACTATTCTTATGCTTCAGACCATTGATTCTTTCATAAATGCTTACTTTTCTGTTGCATATGACTCCCAGTCTCTTTCTCTAAATTAACACAGAGCTAGAATGCTCAAACATCTCAAGGCAATATTTCAACCAATCATCTACAGAGTGCCTAAAAATAAGATATTTATAGAGAAATTCCTAGGCTATTTTTATCCTAAAAGGGACCATTTTTTTTCTGTGAACCAAAGCTACAAGAGACTAACTCCTATATATGCCTCATTAGATGTGATTATCAAAAACAACAAGTGTGTGTGTGTATAAATACATATTAGTATTTGCTTCCCCTAACTTGATTTCAATTCCAGCCATACTCAAAGCTCTGTGAAGTATAATTTTTGCATACTGTTATTATGCACCTCAAAGCATGAAAGTGTATAATGACTTCTTGAATGTCATAGATAAATAAAGAAAGCATCACTTTGAAGAATGTTAAGCATATGGCAGAGGAAATACAACTTATTCCTTTCTATAATTTCATTTTGCTTGAAGCCACTTTCATCTTTGGAGAGAATTCTTAATAGACTTCTATGGAAAATAATCTCTGTATCCCATTTTTTCATGTATACTTTTTCTTCACACAGTAGCATGAAAATTCTGCTAAAATGTAAAACACAATATTCCTGCTATTCTTTCAATGATCCATGAGTTCTTATTGTACTTATTAAATTCTAACTATCTTAGCACATTGTAATCTACCCTTGCCTGCTTACATAGGTTATGACAATTATATCCATTTATTCTGCCTTATAACTATTGAATTTCACTTGTTTTTTTACCAGAACTGTGAAAGTCCAACCCCAGGGCCTCCTTCCTTACTGTTTTATTATTTATTTTTATTTGTATTGTGAGAGTGTAAATTACATTTTAAGTCTTAATGACTATGCCTAAGAGATCCATGAAACAAAAATGCCTCTCAGGTGTAAGTCCCTTGCCCAAGGACAGATAGTTCCTGAAATTCAGGAAGCTATTGTTTATGGAAGACAACAAGTCACATACTTTTTACACTTCCCTAATCAAACTTGCTTGACCATTCTGTACCAATATTTCTTGATAACATACAGGTGGGAGGCTCACAGGCAGGAAATGGATCAGGCTTCAGGTGTGTGCCTGAATGGATGTAGGCTGGAGGCACATCAGAATGTGCACTTGCCCCTGACTTGACCTGATGAAAAACAGTTAAGCCACTTACACCTTGATTCAGAGATGGACCTGACCAGAGCCCATCTACTGACTAGAATTTAATTAAAGCTTATTTCAAAACTTGACTTTTAACTCTGATATTACACTTTTTCTTGAACAGAACAATATTGATAATACTGTTTGCATGACTCTTGTTCACTGCTGACCCAGTTCATTATCCAAAGAATAGCTCCTAATGAAGTCATTCTTAATTTCTTTAATTTAAATATTACTCATATGATTCTCATCTCTTAGTCTGCTACATTCTTTCAACAGGACAATTTTTTGTATCACATATATTTATTTCAATTTTCTCTGCCTCTCTTGACATAATGTAGAATATAATGAGTAAACACTCTAGATTTCTTCAGTTAACCCATTATATCTTGAGGAGTATATGGGACAAAGTAAATGGTACTACATATTGAATAGGTGAGTGGAAGCAAGAAAATATCTGCACGTTAAGCAATGTATGAGAAATATACACACAGCTCAATAACTGCATAAAGATAGTTTGTTGAAGACATTTCTCTACCCACAAACCACTTTTATTTTCATTTGTGAACTACTTCACCACATTATAATAAGATCACTATTGAAATTCCACTTGAGATTCAATACTGAATCATTATAAATCATTAAAATAGGTTACATGTTAATGAAAACGTCATGATCCAATTCCTAAATGAATAAATATTTAAAACTGATTTTACAATGTAAAACGTTAGACAAATAAGGAAAATGATATTATCATATTTTCAGCATATTTTAACTTAATAACAAAATACTTCCTCTGTCATCACTTTCAGAAATGGTAGACTATGTTGCAGAGGTTATATCAGACTGAGTTTAGATTGAAGAGAATTACAAAGTTAGGATAATTTATGTAAAACAACATTAAACTGAACTGAGAAGCAGCACACAATAAGCAAAAGTGGCAGGCTTTGAGGAATGTTGGGAATAGAGATCAGACAGAAAACTGAATTCCTGTAAATACTTGGAGACAGACGTTGATGATTATGGAGGCCACAGCAGTGCGATTTTCAGGGAAAGAACCTAAACAAAGAAGAAAATCATGGGTTGACATATGACTTTGTCACACACAGAAAAAAAAACAGATTCTAAGAGAAATAGAAGCTTCAAAGGAGGAAATATCTGAGGATTTATATCAACTATTGATGGCTGCTCACAGGAGAGTCTCACATTTAATTAATGATGAATTATAGGACCTTGGCTATTCTATCAGGATCTTCCCTAAATTTCTGGAAGTGCTACAAATTGTAATTTAACCATATTTTTCACCAAGAGATGTTTTCTAGGACTAAGTGAAAATATGGAAAAAGATTGACCTATATAAATTATAATTTACTGGGCTCTGATTCTTCTGCATGGACGGGCTCTGTGGGAGCCTTCTCAGCTTGGTTGATCACCTTCCTGGACCTGGGGGGAGTTGGGAGGACCTTGGTCTTAGCATAGAGTAGGGAACCCTGATGGCTCCTTGGCCTGGAGAGGGAAGGAGAGGGGGTATGGGGGGAGGGGAGGGGAGGGAAGGAGGAGGAGGAGGGGAGGAGATGGAAATTTTTAAATATAAAAAATAAACCATAAAAAATAAAAAAATAAATTAAAAAAAATAAATTATAATTTAAAGTAACTCTCAAAAAAAAACCAATGAAGTGTAATATAAATTCAAGTAGAAAAACAAAATCCTATGTCTTTAACATAAAGTTAATTGCTATGTACAATAGATGAGCTGCTTTTAAAAATCCAAGAGACAGGAATAAGTGAAGAAGCATGATATAAGACAGACAAATTACTTCAATTTGGAATTAGCAAACAAGTGTTTTTACAGAACTATATTTACCTACCTCTTATGATGAATAAACCAGTCACCATCTTGTCCTATTGCTATAAATATCTAAAGAACTTAAGTAAAATATTTAAACAACTGCTTTCAGATAATAGCATTTTAGAATTTTGATCCTTAAACAGATGGAAATGAGAAACAATCCCATTTAATTCATGCACATTGCTACATTTAGTGCATGGGAACATACAAGGGACCAAAGTATACCACTGTTTTAAGAGCGGGACATTAGCAGGCTTCTGAGGCTCACGCCTTTAATCCCAGTACCCTTGAGGCTGAGGAGTATCTCTGTGAATTCAAAGCCAGTCTAGCATGTACAATGAGATATATCAATGAACTAAGCTAACAAACACACATAGAGAGACTCGAGGTAAGGTGCAATGAATGAGTTGTTCAGAGAAATAAAGATGAAGATCCAATATTGACCAAGAGTCATAAAATGTTTAAAATCTGCCTTTGAAAATATTACTTCTATAAACCATGACTGTGTAGAATTAAAGGCTATGAAATGGAGAAAAGAATGAAAATAGGCAATTGACTCTTTCCAAAAGCACATCAGGCTGTGATAAACTGAGTTACAACACATTGCCGTGTACACTACAGATCTTATATAACTTTTTACCTCGGTAATATCTATGTCCCTGAAGCCATGAGGCAATTGTGGTAGATGAACAAAGAAAAGAGCTGTAGGTAGTGCATGAAACTTAGTAACAAGGAAGCTAACTTACTAACAAGTTTAGAGGTTCAGCATTGGCCAGTGTCAGATAATATCCATAAGGAATACATATTAGTCTAACAGTGCTGCTCAAGAGATGCACAAGGAAGGAATACGAACGAGCTTCACTAGAGTACATCTCGCTCAGGCTTCTTCTTTGCCTTCTGACCAGTACAGCAAGACAATTTAAATAATTTAAAGGACAGATTATACAAGACCTGATGTTACTAACTTACTTTCTCCTTGTATGATCACTTCTAGAGAAGGGTGACATAGCCCAGTAGTGTAAAGGAAGTTCTATCTGAGGTACCACTAGATTGCCCCATTTTCATTATGTGCAATGGTAATCACTGAACTTCCAGACAGCCCTTAATCAGAAATTCTAGTTTCTACTGATTTTCACTGTCTCAAATTTGGCAAGAGTTGTGGGAGTGGAAAGGAATTCTTTCAGAGCATCATACTTCATGCTGGTACTAAATTATTATCAAAAATCAAACAAAACTACACAAAGTATAGATCCATAAAAATCATACCTTGGCAGTAGAACTAACTCCAGTTTTCACACACACACACACACACACACACAAACTCATTGTCCATTCAGTATAACTAAAATAAATTTTAATGAATAAAGCTGATAAATAAGCAACAGTTACTGAATAGAAAACAGTATTTTCAAACAAGAGATACAATTAATGTAAATATCATAACATGTAAGGAAAAGTTAAAGTTTCCAAATGATACTGAAGTGGTTGACGGAGATCATCTCTTCCTTCAACCTATCCTACCTCCAACAAAGGAAATGGGTTGAGAATTATTGATATAACTCCCTGTTCTGTCTGACCATAATGGAATAAAGTATAAAATTTATAACAATTTAGTAAATTGTAGTAAATACATCAACTAAGAAGATGAAACCATTCATTTCTAAATAATGAATGAATAGAAGTAGAAATCAAGAAAAAAATCTATGGAACTATATAAAAGTGGAAATACAACACCATATAATCTCTGAGACATATTTAAAGTAGTTGTAGGAGGAAAATGTTTAACATTAAGTGCCTCAATTAAAAATCAGAAAGAGTACAAATGAATGACTTGATAATACAATAATTTTTTGGTTGAAAGCAAGAATAAACCTGATATAAACATAATCAGTAGCAAGAAATAATAAAATCAAAGTAGAAAGTGATGAATTAGAAACTAAGAAAATTCTATCAAGAATTAATGAATCTGAGAGTTTATTTTTTATATCAGTAGAATTGACAGATATTGGCTCAAATAACTTAAAGGAAGAAGGAATTCACCTTAACAAGACCCAAAATGAACATGAAAACACTAAAAGATGCAAAATGTTATAAGGAAATACTTTACAAAACACCACTTAATTAAGTTTAAAAAAAACTAAAAAAGAATGGATAAATTTATAGATTCGATTGAACTACCAAAATTAAACATGCAAAATTCAGGAAAATAACCAAAATTAAACCTGCAAGAAGAAAATAACCAAAATAGATTTTAACAAATGTGGAGATTTAAATAGTTATAAACTCTTCCAACTTTAAAAATATACATTTATATTGGTACATAGTGGGATTATACCATACTTTAAAAAATTAAAGATCTACAGTGAATCATTTTAAAACTAATTTTAAAAAGAGACACAGAATGGGCCCTTTCTATTAAGCTAGTATTACTCGGAAATGAAAATCAGATAAAGACACTACAAAAATAGAAAACTGCAAGCACATATCATTGATGAACATAGATTTAAAATGATCAAAATACTTGCAAACTGAATACAGACATATATCAAAAAGGAATCTTCATCATTATTGAGTTGGATTTATCCCTTGAATTCAGGGCTGGTTCTTCATAAGCAAGCCAATGACTATAATAAACCACCTATATTCACCTACATTGTCTTCAAGACAAAATTCACAGTATCGTCTCAATAAATTCAGAAAAGTCTTCAGCATAATTCAAAATGCCTTTGTGAAAATAGTTCTAGAATAAAAAAAAATAGAAGAAACACACCTCAATAGACAAAAGCTGTATGTGAGAACTCTCAGTCAATATCCTCTGAGATGCAGAAAAGCATGAAGTAATCACACTGAAAGCAGTGGTGAGATACGCTTGTCCACTATACCCATCCCCTTTTATTAATTGCAATAAGGTAAGAGACAGAAATTAAATTAATACAAACAGGAAATGAAATGATAAAACTATCCCTACTTGCTGAGGACACAATATAACAGATATAAAAATTCAATGAGAAATCTTCTAAAAGTGATAAACAAGTGATGTCATAAGATACAGACAAGAATTGCAAGATCACCACCAAGAAAAACATACAGAAAAGGATATTACGGACACATTTACATTTAAAATTCTTCAAATAAAATATTTAGGAGTAAGTCTAAACAAGGAGGTAGGAAACTTTTTAAACAATGCGAATCTGAAGAAAAAGAGAAATACACGAGGAAGTTAAAAGACATTACATTGTTATGGATTGGTAGAATTAATATTGTAAAACTTATTGTTTTACCAAATTCAATGCTGTCCAAATCAAAATCATTAACCCATTCTTTATAGGAATAGATAAAAAGCTTAAAATTCATATGGAACCACAAAAGTTCCCAGACAGCCAAAACAATCCTGATTTAAAAAAAGAAAGTACAATACTGGAGTGATAGCCAGCCTAGTTCTCAAGATGTATTACAGAATCACAGTAATAAGAACTATATGGTAGAAAATTAATAGTACCAAAACAGACATTTAGATAAATGGAACAAAATTGAAGACCCAAATATGAGTACACATATTTCCGTCATTTAATACCTGAGAAAGATGTCAAAAACATATGTTAGAGAAAAGAAAACATCATCAGCAAATGATGCTAAGAAAACTGGATATACACATTGAGAAGCATAAAGTTAGACCCATTTGCATTTCTATGCACAAAACTAATACAAGGGGATCACAGGCCTTGATATGAAATCTGAAATACTAAAGCTGCTGAAAGGAAACATAGGTGGTCTCGTGATATAAAGATAGAGATGCTAAAAAGGACTTTCTGGCTAGTACTCCATTTGTCAAAATATTAAGCCGAACAATTGATGTCAGATAACTAAAAAGCTTCTGCACAGCTAGAAAAAAAATCAGCCTTATGAAGAGGAAGTCACAAAATGTGAGACAATTTTGCCAGCTATCCATCTTGCAGCCCATTAACATCTAAAATATATAAAAACCTCAAAAATGAAGAAAAAAGAAAGGATTCATGTAACAACAGAGGCTGGGATATAAACAGAGGTCTCAACATAAAATAAAAAATTGGATAAGTAACATCTTTTTAAAAAATGTGTTCATCATCCCTAGATTAAGAAAGCAAAAAACAAAAACAAAAAAAAACAACAATATTGGGATTTCATCTTACCTTAGCCAGATTGGCAAAGGTTAAAGGATAACCAAAATCAAACGCTGGCAAAGATGAGGGAGAAACAGAACCCTCATTGGAGGTTCATGGATTGCAAACTGGGATAGCCACCATAATAACCAATGATGAATCATCAAACAAAAATTTAAAATAAATATGTAATATGACCCAGCTATGCCACTTCTTGGCATATGCTCAAAGCACTTGGCATTCTACTCTACAGACTATTCATTACTGAGCCATCTTCATTGCTACTCTATTCACGCGAGCAAGAAAATGAAAATAATATAAATGCCCTAGAATTGATTAATACATAATGAAAGGTAGGATGTACACACTATGGAATAAATACTATCCACCTGTAAATAAAAATAAAATCATAAATTTTGCTCATATATAAATGGAAGTGGAAAAGTGTTGTTCTCCAGACTCTAAAAGACAAAGATCACATGTTCTATAGCTCTAAATTTTCAGATGTGAGTACATATTTGAGAGTAATGCAGAAACCAGAAAAGCAAAAAGACTGACTTTTGTCACATAGAGTATGGGGAAATAAGAAAGAGGGGAATGGCAGGGTAAATGTGATCTGAAATGAAAAAAAATGAGAGAAGGCATCAAACAAACAAGGCATAAGATAGAAGAATACCTGAGAAAGGAAGTGAGGGATAAATAACATCAAGGATACTTTAAAAAGTCACAAAGAATCCTACTATTAACTGTTTCCAAAGAAATACAGTTAATACACATAAGTCAGTGCATAGATATGTATGTATAATTCAAATGAATTTTTTCAATCTAGGCTAACAACACTCCCTTCCCAAAAAGCAATAGATGTTATAACAAAACTTTAACATCAGGCATGAAAAGTTATCATTGATTTGTCAGGGCTGTACAGAGACTCAAAACACATTACACATTTTGCTATTGTCCTTGGTTGTCCCTTAAACATTCCAGAGGTGGAAGTTAAATGCCTTACTAAAGATACAATGCAAGTTTAACATAGGACCCCAAGTGGAGCTTAACTGGGTATGTACTAAAAACTAGCTCTCATGGTACTAGAATGATCCAGGTAAGTTTTCAAAGGGAAAAGTTGATAACTCCAGGGGTGCTATAATAACACTTCCACTTTGGTAATAATAAAAAGCTCTCTAACCAGACCCATGATCCACTCAAAAGATCAAACCATCTTTGGTACTGGAAACATAGTCAAATACCCAGGTTTGGTGAAGTATTGATCATGGTAGAAAAAGTACAATTGTCATATTTCTAAAAGCATAATCCCTATCAATGTTCTAAATTTTTGTCATTATACCTATTGATAATTTACTTCTCATACCTCATCAAAGAAACTCTTCTTCCTTAAGTGTCAGGAAAGAGAATTTTCTCTTGGACCACAAACTCCCTCACTAAGCCAAAATTTGTATTATATGTATTTTTATTTTGCCATCTTGTCTATTTTACTTAGTTATAATATTTTCTTCATTGTCAGAATCCCTTAATAACTTAATGATAAAAATATGTGCCTGTCCAAAGTAATACTGAATGTTTTCTCTACTGTTGGAGATATTCATACATTACTTTCTTCATTCTAGAAGTTCACATCCTGGTGAGAAAGCAAAGTTCTTTTTCATTATTTTCTTCTTTCTGTTTGCAGATACTCTCACAAGCTGTGAATTCAGAACCTCTGTGTAACTAGGGACACCTTTTATGTTTTAAAGTTTTGTTGTGAAAATACTCAATACTTTATAATTCTGAAAAAAAAAGAAGGGGAACCCCTGAGAAAGACTTTGTTAAATTATTCCCTTTTCCTTTTCTCATAAAAATGTAAACAACAGAAACAATAGATTACTTGCTGACCCATCATGTTAATAACTTTCAAGAAGGATGTTCTTAAGTCGTCTCAGTACATTTTTTTCTCATTATTTTCTTGACATTGACCATTATGTGGTAGTAGAAAATGAACTGTTTCAGTTCTCTCAAATTACAGAATCTTCATGCTTGATTGTATAGGACGAATGTCTTAAGAGTCATTTGTGATGTTTTATGGTGTTGACCCTGGCTCCAAAGCCTGCGCTTGAAATAAAGATGAAGTTTTAACCATCTTTAAAAAAAAAAAAAAAAAATTACAGAATTTTCTCATTTTAAAGAACCTCTCAGCTGGTAAGAATGAGAACTGTCATAAATATCTTAGGAAGGAATTTGATGAATTACAGGAGACTACAGATTTTATTCTTTTTGTTCTGAAATTACTGCTTTTAACATCCAACAAAAAACATGACAAATATAATCGGCATCTTATTAGCCATCATGAGAAAATTTTCTTCCAGGAGTAAATGGGAACAAATATAGAGATCCATAACCAGACATTAAGGAGAGTAAAAAGCATCAGGACATTCAGCCCTAACTGGGATGTCTCCATCAACTTCCTCCCCTCATGGCACAGAAGAAGAAGCAGAAAAAGTGTAAGATCCAGAGGGGATGGAGGATTCCATGGAAACAGGGCCCTCTGAATCAATATTATCCCACTCATATGAACTCACAGAGATTGAGGCAGCAAGCACAAGTTTGGCATGGGTCTGTTCCAGGTCCTCTGTGCGTGTATTGCAGTACTAAGTTTGGTGGTTTTCTGTGAGAATTTGGTGTGTGAAAGAGTGCGTATCTGATCCTTGTGCCTTCTCTTGGGTTTTATTTCCCCTGTCATGGTTTTATGTGAATAAAGAGACATAGGGCATAGAAAAAAACTTTTAAATATTCTTCAGTATATAGAAGGGAGAGGTGCAACCAAACTATAAGGTCAGTTTTCTAATAAAGTAGAACAACATAAAGCTATATTAATGTTATTCACACCACAAAGATATCAGAACTCCTGTTATCCTGAATTCAGTGACCAGAGAGCTCAGAAATAAATTCTGAGGGCCAGCCATAAAAGCATCTGTGGCAGTGGTGGTAACTGGTTGCTGGTGTACAGAGACAATGAAAATACCTGAAACTTTTCAGTCTTAGCTCCATGAATAAACAGGACTGACAAACATAACAGATAGCACAGATAAACAGAACTTTACAAGCAGAAACAACTCTCTCGAGAAAGACTAACTTTTCAACAGACAGCCAAAATATTCCATAGGAAACAAATCTTTCCAACCAACCAAACCCAGGTAGGTGGGTGAAGTCACAATGTTTTCCCTTGATGGGAGAATATTGCAGTCCAATTGAACCCCGTTCATACCCCCAGATAGGGATCCCACACAAAAGAAAGAGACTAAGACTCACCAGGAGGCCTCTGTAGATGTAGATGCATGCCCCATTTCATAGCATGGCAGTCTACTCCAGTAATCTGCAAACTGAAGTCAGCCTCAGAAACTTGAAATACTACAAGGCATGTGCTTTCTGAAATGGCCCCTCAACCCCAGAGATGGTCCAGCTTTAGAATTTGGGTGCCTGGTCTGAATCTTGCTGGGGCTTCCAGGAAATGTTAATTCCAGTGGTCGAGAATAAGAGCACTAGCAAAGTTTAAAGTCAAATTAGAAGCAAGCTTTAATTAAATATTGGCCAGGTTGATGAACTCTCTGTTCAGGTTAATTTCTGGTTTCACAGAAAATGACCCCAAGTCAGTTTGCAGGGACTTAAAGTATTTCCCACCAGGTGCAATCAGAAACAATCATATATTCTGACATACTCCTGCCTATATTACTCCGATCTACATCCAATCAGTAGCAAGCATACATGGTGATGTATTTCCTACCCATGAACATCACACCCACATGTAATCAAGGACATATGTTGCAAATGCGTCAAATAGTTTTAGGGAAGCAAAGACCTGTGACTTGTTATCTGCTACAAACAATAGCCATCAGCATTTCAGAAACTATTTATTCTTGAGCAAGGGCCTTGCATATCATAGATATCCTTTTCATGGATCTTCACTAAAATTTAATATGCAACTTGGGCTCTTACAATTGTCACACAAAATTATGATTTATTTAGTTGAGAACAGATAAACTAGGAATAAAAATGTCTAATAAGAATTTATGAAGATGTGTTCATAAAACAGAGGAAACCAGAGGTCATTTCTAGAAGAACGCTAGATTTTGTAACAGTCATTTCTCAGTTAATGGCACCATCTGTCCTAGTCAGGTAGCAATTGTTCCAATGTCTTCATTGTTGGTAATATAGTAAATGTAAGAAAGCCAATAGTAGATTTTCTGTATTGTTAGCTCGTGCCTTATTGACAAATTTCTCTGTAGGCTGCTTCTTGATTGGCAACTTCCAGATATTTTTACCAAAACATTTTCAAGCCTTCTTGATGTTAATTCCTCTGGCCATGGATTTTTCTGGAATTGTTTGGGGGGAAAAGGTGCTAAGGTGATATACAGTCAGAGGCACACCGTTTCAGTTCTTGAAAACAATAGTCAATTAACCATTATGAAATGCCAAGCACTCCACGCCAGAGGTTTTTCTGATTAAGTTTTTAAAGAGTAGTAAAAACAAGTCTGATGGAACAGGGGACCAAACCGGACTCTCTGAATGTGGCTGATGGTGGAGGAGGACTGAGAAACCAAGGACAACGGCAACGAATGTGAACTCTACAGCATGGACGGGCTCACTGTGAGCCTTGTCAGTTTGGTTGCTCACCTTCCTGGACTCAAAGGGAGTTGGGAGGACCTTGGACTTAACATAGTGAAGGGAACCCTGATGGCTCTTTGGCCTGGAGAGGGAGGGAATGGGGATATGGGTGGAAGGGAGGGGAGGAGGAGGGGAGGAGATGGAATTTTTTTTTTTTTTTTTGGTTTTTCGAGACAGGGTTTCTCTGCAGCTTTTTTTTTTAAGAGTCTGTCCTGGACCTAGCGAGATGAAAATTTTTAATAAAAAAATGAGGAAAAAAAACAAGTCTAAAGGAAGAGAGGACAGAAAGTTACCATTCAACAATAGTTTCTGTAATGTTTAAAGTGTTGCTTATTTTCCCTTATCTTATTCCTACTCACCACCATACCCACAAGTTTTTAGTTCTTAATGCTTAACTTTTAAATAGATCCCAGCAACAAAATCATGATCATAATGCTATTTCCTATATTAGAATCTGAGCTGAATTTTTTGCTATGTCATTTATGATTTTTCTGTTTTTTTTTTCCCCATAGGGTAAACATGCAGTCAACTACTTTATTTAAAGGTTAACTTCCTCTCTAAGTTTTGTATAATATGCATTTTATTTGGAGAAAGGGACAAGTAATATAGACTTCACTCTATCACTTTGAATGGAGAAATTGATATTGTCATATTTGGACTTATATTTTCTAACTGGATGCATTACATTGAAAACCTTACTATAGTGGGACTTGGCTGAGTATAAATTCTGGACTACACTGCAAGCCCATGCACTGCAAGCAACAAAAAGGAAGCCCCTAACACACACACACACACACACACACACACACACACACACACACACACACATTAAAATCTGGTTTTCTTCTCTCACTTTCTAATAGCTTTTGTTAAGTTGTGTTGATATAAGAGGTTTTATTACAGAAAAAAATTCTGAGACAAATACAAATGGTATATATCAGAAAAATTTTCACTCCATAAGCTAGGTTTTAGAAATCAGGTTGTCTCTTCCCACTTTACCAATAGAAATGAAGAATTAAGAACAATTTCCTTAAAACTCCTGAAAGACTCATGGATCACTCTCCTATATTTATTATTCTGAATTCCAAAGGGAAATTTCAGCCTCCAATGCAGATTCTTGAAGGCAGCAAGAAGAAATCAAGTCCATTAAGAAAGAAAAAATAATTAAAATATGTGTGTAGGACAAGGGCAAAGGGAAATTAGAAAAAATATGTCACATAAAATGTCAATGCTTCTTATTTATTACAAAATAAATTGAAGAAAACTTATGACTATTGTTAGATATAATTATATTTTAGTGTCTCTAATTGCATTTTTCTATCTTCTTTTTTTGTATTTTGAAAATGAAAACAATTTATTGTATGAGTTACTTAAATATTGAGTTTAGTTTTACAATGAAGTTAAAGGACTGACGTGAATGTCTTTTCCTCTGCTTTTAATCCTGAATGTCTCACTAGAAATGTTGTAAAAATCACAAGAATTATGTTGCAATAGCTTTCATATTACTGGTACTATGTCTCTAAAGTTAAACTAACTGCTAATTTTATTGTACTATTTAAGATATCACATTAGTAGCATATGTGGTGACATGTCATACTAATGATGGGGCACTCTTGCAAAGGCTTGATGAATAAATATAGTGACTATTTCACATAGGACATTCTAGGAAGATGTTGGTGAGCCTTTGAGCACATTGCCAATTTTTCTCCAACAAAACATTGCTATGAAAGTTTTCAATTACACAATTTCTTATATTTCTTACAACCTATAGGTAGGAAGTTTTTCCTACTTGCTTTTTCCAATGTTTATCCAAACCAGTCAAAGAAACAAACAAAAATCTACGTCGATTTCCATAGCAATAGCTCTAAGACAGGCATGAACAAATCTTGATAATTTGTACACAAAGTGATTGATAACCACAGGGTGGCAATCTGCTGATGGCATAGACTGAACATTTTTATTTTCCATGAATGACTTCCTTTATGCAAAAACTGACATTTTCCTGTCTTTATAAATATGCTTATCTATCAATGATGCAGTGCAAAGCTAAGTAGAAAGATGCATCTTACAGTGTTGATATACTTCCATAAGGCACTCAGTCTGATGAGTTTGAATATCATAGTAATTGAGGTTTTGAGTTTCCATTAAAATTCTTTTCCTGAGACTTTATCTTTTCTACGCTTTTATAGTAGGTAAGCAATCATAGAGTAGCACAGCACTCTTAATGCCTTTGTCTTGATTATTTATTTATTTATTTATTGCTTCTGAAAGTAATCACTTCATTCTTCTTCACCATACCGATAGCGAATTTTGCCCTCCCACTTTTCTGAGAAAGTAGTACCACCACATCTCCAATATATCATCTCAGGGTTATTTTCCTAAAATCTTTTGTATTTTTCTTCTCTTCTCCTGTCTACTGGAAATTAGATATTTGGTGAAGTAGAGTCAAGGAAAACAGAATACTCTGTGATAGAAAGGACTTCTCATAATATCTACTATAACATTCTCACATATTCTGTGCAAAAAACATGGCAAAGACTAGGGAAAAGTTAACTTTCGAAGCATACAGTGAGTTAATGGCACATTGTCTTACAAACAGCCTGTCCTGTTGTCTACCTCATGTTATTTTATTTATTCCTTTAAATCTTTTTGTAAAAGTTAAAATCAGAAAAAAATCAGTCTGCTTTAAATAAAATAATGAATGCTTTCATAACAAGAGTTCAGAATGTGTTAAAACAAGGTTAGTCATTTGCAGTTGAATTAGATTGCTCATTGTCACCAAGAACAGTCTGTCCTCTGGTAATTTGTTGAAGGTTATTCTCTCTTAATAATCCTAGGAGTAGTCTTTTGTCATTTACACGTCAATTTAAACTCAGAGTCTCCTGCTTGGACACTTCTAATTGCCTGATTCATGCTTATCTGTTTTTTATTCATATTCTCTATAAATTTCTCACTTCTAATGTTCAAAATATTACTCACCTTATCTGTTTACACCTGCATACATTTGTTTTCTTGAGAAGCTGCTATATGCCCCTCAGAATTAGAGTTGTTATGTCTAGTGAGAGAGTTTATCATACATTAAAAATTAATTTCTGGCCGGGCGGTGGTGGCACATGCCTTTAATCCCAGCACTCGGGAGGCAGAGGCAGGCAGATCTCTGTGAGTTCGAGGCCAGCCTGGTCTACAAGAGCTAGTTCCAGGACAGGCTCTAAAAAAGCTGCAGAGAAACCCTGTCTCGAAAAACCAAAAAAAGAAAAAAGAAAAAAAAATTAATTTCTGATCCTCCTATGAGCATTTGGAAATCATTGACTGATGTTGATATATAGTTATATTTCCAGAGTATAGTGTAATATTTGGAATTTATCAGATAGCTTTAGAAGGGATTAATAGATGAATGTATCATTTATAGAATTTAAGTTCCATAAAACTGCAAAGAAAGAAAGTAATGCAAGTCAAAGTACTTTTGTGTATCTTCACTGAACATTTCATTGTCATTTGAAATAAAAAAAAAGTTTGGGGTTTATTGGAAAAGAATAAGACAGAAAAAATTAGGGCAGAGGAAAAGCCTAAGTGCAGTCAGAGAGTAGAAATACCCATTTTGGGGGAGATGAATAAGTTTGTGAAGTATTTTCTACATAAGGAGTTCAACTACAGCATCTACATAAAAACCTGAGTACAGCAGCTTGCAAATGTAACCCTAGCACCAGGAGGCAGACACAGTGTATTCTGCAAGATCAAATCCCTCCTAGTTTAGCTGAAAGTCAAACACCTGTTTCAATGAGACACCCTGTCTCAAAAAGTAAAGTGGCAAATGAAAGAAGAGCATTCCTGACATTGACTTCTCCTGTCCACTCCAATTAACAGTATGTGCATTCACTCATGTGAACACACAGAGACACATATGTGCACGTGTGGGGGGAAGCTCAAGACTTATATTGGAAGTCAAAACTCTTAAAATGTCAAAAAGAAGATAAGTAAAAAATCATTTTAGAAGAAATTTTACATAATTATTTTGCAATGTCTAAATACACAATGTCCAAATTTTGGCTTCTTCAAGTATAATGAGATAAGTTTTTAGGAGTTACCAAACAGTATTTTAAGAAGCATATTTTGAATAGATATTTGGTGTTTTTATTCACAAACTCAACTATATGAGTTTTTATACAAGTTTTTATTTTATACAAGGTTTTATATTTTTATACAAGTTTTGACTTCCTGACAGGGCTTTCCTTCAACAGACAGATATTTTGCTGCTGTTGAATAACCTTTTTGTATACTGTTAATATATATTACTCTCATTGGGTAAGAAGAATACTGAATGGTCAGTAGCAAGACAGGAAGTTTAGGTGGGACAGCCAAACCAAGACTGCTGGGAGGAAGAAGGGAGAAGTCAGTGGAGTGCCAATAGACATAGAGGGAACAAGACATGTTGGAAGACAGGTAAAGTGATGAGCCATGTGGCAATACATAGATTCACATATACAGGTTGCTTTAGGTAGTAAGAGCAAGTTAATAATAAGTCTGAGCTATCAACTAAGTATTTATAATTAGTATTGTGTCTCCATGTCAGTTATTTAGGAATTGGTGAGTAGTACTGAAACTTCCACCTATATGTTGTTCTTGTGGATGTGGGAACCTTTCGTACTGATCATCCATACATCCTTGTTGCAAATTTCTTATTCATATGTCAAATACAGAAAGATGTCAAAATCCAGGCAATGGTGCATACCTTTAATCCCAACACTTGAGAGGCAGAGGCAGGCAGAATTCTGTGAGTTTGAGGGCAGCCTAACCTACAAGAGCTGGTTCCAGGATAGGATCCAAAGTTACAGCAATACCATATCTTGAAAAACCAAAATAAAAATAATTTTTAAAAAGTGGATGGTAAAAATTTTCCCCAGAAATAAAACCATGTGTAAACAAATGATTCAACCTAGAGGTTTGAAGTTGACAACATTTTATCTATACCAAAACATAAAAATATAATAAATGATGAAGAAAACTACCCATTTTTCATAGGGCAAAAAACCCTATTATTTTGTTTTCCCATAGTTCTTTTTTCTTCTTCCAGATTTAAAGACTGAATAATGAAAAGGAACCTTACTGAATCCCTCTGATCTTCATTATCTGAGACACTGCATGTATAGCCACAATATTTTGATGTTCAACTAATTATAAGCCTAATAGATATTAATCCTGATTAGAACACAATATGGCCTGTAAATAATATAAACAACAGGTTATATTATTTTGCATTACATTTTTATAATCCTTAAAACACAAATGAAATCTTATATGAATATTTTTAGTAACTGGCTTCTTCCATGTTTATGAACCTGTATTCGAAGTTGCCTTTTCTTTAAGAAACCAAAAATATAAGATAAGGCTATATTTTCATACTTCATCTTCTACAATTTATAAGCAATTAGACTATAACCTATTTAGACATGGTTCCAAAGAAAAATATCTGAGACACCACATTGGAGAAATTTATAATGTATATATGAGTTGGACCTAACCACTCATTTTTGAGAAAAAAAAACGGGGGGTTAAATGCCAAAAGAAAATAACTGATTTTCCTTGTACAGCTTTATTTAAACTCTTAAACTTCTGAATGAATATCTTAGAAAAAAGAAGCAGGATATTTCTTTTTCTGAAAGAGGTATTAGTTGAAGAAAAAATATTCTTATATGATTAATGATATGGGGTAAAAGCATGTTTTCACTGTAAGAAAGAGAAAAGAAAGAGAAATGACATTACCAGGAGTTACTGTCTTTAAATTTTCTGAAATTTAAGTAGTGATTCAATGAAGATTTAGACTGAGTCAGATTCTTGGCCATGGTTAGAAATGTATCTCAATGAGTGAAATTGAAAAATGGCTTTAATATTTATTTTTCTTCATAATATTTATTCTAAATGGAGACTCCACTTCTGTTTCCCAGTCATCCCAGACCAGAAAACTAATACAAAAACTGTATTAATTACAAAGCTGCTTGGCCTATTAGTTCAGGCTTCTTACTAATTAACTCTTACCTCTTAAATTAACCCATTTCTATTATTTTATATTTTACCATGAGACTAGTGCTTTGTTACCTCTTTCTTCTTGAGTGGCTAGATGGCATCTCCTTACTCTGCCTTTTTTTCTCTGTGCATTCAGTTCAGTTTTCTCTGCCTAGCTCTATTTTGTGCAGCTATAGGTAAAAGCAGCTTCTTTATTTAAATAGTGATAAAACATTCACAGAACACGGAGGGGAATCCCATATCATCTCCCCTTTTCTTTTTAAATAAAAAGAAGAGTTTTAACTTTAACAATGTACAATTACATATAATGTATAACCAGCTATCAAACGATAATTATAGTTACAGTATTTCTTTGTGAGTCATAACTTTTATTATAAATAAAGAAAAATATAACTATCTGTCTTCAACCCTATCAAATACCTCAGAAAGATATAATATTACATAAGCAAACAGGGGGTGAATTGTAATCAACTTCCAAAATTCTAGAATTTACAGAGACATCTCACTGCTTGGATAGTCACCCTAAGATCTTCTGTCACGTTGAGGCAACCATATTCAACCTACAGGCTAAAAACTATTAGATTACATTCCTAAAGATAGCTAAAGCTAGCTACCAAGGTCTATTCCCTCCTCCTCCTGGGGCTGACCACCAATGTCCAGCTATTAAAGTATTAAAGTCAAGCAGTGGTAGTTATCAACAATTTTGAGTATCCTCAAATTCTCTGACCTGCATAAAAGGTGGAACTAGGCTCACATTTTTGGGTCTCCACTGGGACAACTATGCTGGATGTGTTTTTTTTTTTTTTTTTTTTTTTTTTTTTTGTCCGAGGCAGGGTTTCTCTGTAGCTTTGGAACCTGTCCTGGAACTAGCTCTTGTAGATCAGGCTGGCCTCGAACTCACAGAGATCCGCCTGCCTCTGACTCCCAAGGGCTGGGATTAAAGGCGTGTGCCACCACCACCCAGCTTTGCTGGATGGTTTTGTACCAAGCTGTCATAAACTAGAGTTATCTGAAATGAGAAAACATTAATTGACAAAACGCCTCTCTATCAGGCTGCTTTAAAGCATTTTGTTAATTAGTGATTGAAGGGATTGGGTTAATCCTAGTGTATGTGGTGTCACTTGGGGGCTGAAATTACTAGGTTCTATAAAAAAGCAGGCTGAAGAGCAAGCTAGTAAACAGTACCCCTCCATGGTCACGGTAACAGCTCCTGATTCTGGGTTCCTCCCTTGTATGAATTCCTGTCCTGACTTCTTTCCATAATGAACAGTTATAAGGAAGTGTAAGCCAAATTAACCCTTTTCACCTCATTTGCTTTTTGGTTATTGTGTTTCATCATAGAGATAGAAACCCTAATGAAGAAAATATGCACAGAAAGAAAATAAAAGCAACATAAATAGAAAAACAAATTGACAGAAAAATGAAAGGAATTCATTTTCTACTGCATTTCAATCTATATTTGACAGATGCTGCAAGACAGTTATATTCCTGTAGAGCTAGATATAGAGATGAATTTCCTGAGAATGTAGAAATAGATATAAAAACACATGTCAAAAATGCAAAAACAATTTAACAGAAGAAAGAAAATTTGATGTAGGATTCCCCTCTGTATGCTGTGAAGATGTTTTATTCCACTGTTTAATGAATAAAGCTACTTTGGCCTATGGCAGGTCAGAATATAGCCAGGCTGAAAGAGACATATAGAGAGTAGGCAGAGTCAAGGGGACACCATGTAGCTGCCAAAGGAGAGAGAAGTTGAGAATGATGGAGACTTACCAACAGGCCGCAACCTTGTAATACATATATTAATAGAAATGAGTTCATTCGAGATGTAAGAGCTAGCTAGAAATATGCCCAAGTCATTGACTGAACAGTGCTGTAATTAATACAGTTACTGTGTGATTATTTGGGTCTCAGTGGCTGGGAAATGAAAAAGCAGTCTCCGCTTATAGCACCCACAAGATCACAAGGAGTGGGAATATTCAGAGGTAAGGCTTTGTTAGGGTATGTATGGCCTTGTTAAAGGAAGTGTTTCACTGTGGACGTAAGGTTTCATATATGCTCAAGTCATGCCTTTTGTCTCAGACCACTTTATGATACATTTAGATCAATATGTAGTCTGCATCATGTCTGCCAGCCTGCTGCCATGTCAGGCCATGATGATTAATAGACTAAAACTCTGAAACAGAAGCCCCCCCAAATTAAATAAATTCCTTCATAAGATTTGCCATGATCATGGTGTCTCTTCACAGCAGTAGAAAACCTAAGACAGAAGTTGCTGCTGAGAAAGGGTTACTGTTTTGATAGGCCTCACCCTATTTTGTTTGAAGGAATGTGGACCTTGGGAGTATGGATTAGAAAGGCATTTGGACACTTTAAGTGCTGCTTAATGGGTCATCCTAGTAGGATCACAGAAGAGAGTGGTGCTGAGTGTGACTTGAACTATGGGAGCCTACCTCAAGAGGTTCCAGAGGAAAAAAGCATTAGTATATTAATAGAGATCATTCCTGTGATATTTTGGTGACGAATATTGCTGCCTTTTGCCATTGTCTTCCTGAGGCTAAAGTGAAGAGTTTTGGATTAATCACATTGGCGGAGGAAATCTCAAAACAGCCTAGTATATAGACTGTCATTTTGGTTGCTGATGTTCATACTTATAAAGATTTAGAATGAAAAGGAGAAAACAAAGGAATAAGGAAACACCAGGAAGTTGAATGGAGTAAAGTCCTGTGTTCAAGGACATAAATGGATTAAGAAGTGAAAGATATAGTTCGGAATTGGCAAAATCTCATCCAGCTAGGTTTCCAGTTTATGAAAAGCAATTAAAGAAAAGCTTAGAACCAAGGGTGGTGGTGCACACTTTTATCCCGCCACTCAGAAAGCAGAAGCTAGCAGACCACAGAGTTGAAAGTATCTGGTTTACAGTGCAAGTTCCAGGGCAGTCAAGGTTAGGTAGTGAAGATAACTAAAGAAAAGAGCAAGCTGGTGAAGATATAATTGTAAAGGAGGGCAAGTTTCTAGGTCTAGCAAGGAGCAGAACTTGCCAGCCATGTATTTCTGGCTTTAGAGTCAATGAAAGATGAAAATGTAATGGAATCTTCCCTTATGAGTAAGGATAGCTGTTAGAAATATTTTCCTAATTGAGCCTCTCCACCGACACAAAATAATCCCAATCAAGTCAAATCAGACCAGATTAAAAGATATCCAGGTTTAATTAGGCACCTGCTCTCCCGGGTGGCCCCTGGTGGGGAAGAGAAAGTAGCCAATGTGACCACCCGAGAGGAAGAGGGAAAACCACATGCTTATTTTCTGGGGAGCAGTTTAAAAAACCTGTGGAAGTGTTCTTGACCTTTCCTGGGGAGGGGCTCAAATTTTGGCAAGCTACCAAGACTCTCCTCGGAGAGGTGTCAAGGTGTGAGAAGCACAGGGGAGGGACCTCCACAGATGGAGGCCAGAGGCTAGGATTACAATTGTCACTGAGTCTAGGCATATGTCAGAAGTGTCCCTTAATGGAAGCCTAGAGAAAACACTGCATGAAGCTGTGAAGTAGAATACTGTGTTTCCTTGATGATCCTAAGACATTGGAAATGCCAAACAATGAGATAACCTGCTAAGGAAAGCTGCTAACAGGAAGTGGAACAAGAACAAAAGTGTGTTGAAATCAAAAAAGTGGAAAGATGTTGGAGACCTGAAGAGCCTTTTAATATTAGACAAGGAGATGCAGAATTTGGAGTTTTCCCAGCTTCTTTTTGGTCTTGCTTTGTGCTTTCGTACAGTATTTTCTCACTGTTTTCCTTTCCCTGTGTTTTAGAATTGTAATGTATATCCTGAACCATTTTATAGCAGAAGTATGTAAGGGGATTGCAGGTAAGAGAGTGCATGAGTCTCAGGAGAGACTTTGAACTTTAGAATTTTAAATCTTGTTGAGACTGTAATAAATTATGGGAACTTTTGAAATTGTAAAATGTAATTTGCACTATAATATTGTTACAAGCTTAAGGTGACCAGGGAGTGGAATGTGGTAATTTGAGTGTAAATTGACCAACATTAGTTCATAGAGAGTGGTACTATTAGGAGGTGTGACTTTTTTTTGGAGTTGATTTGGCCTTGTTAGAGGAGGTGTGCCTTTGTGGAGGTTGGGCTTTGAGCTCTCACATACACACAAGCACAAGCTATACCCAGTGTCTCAGACCACTTCCCATTGTCTTTGGATCAAGGTGTATTTGATTCATCATATCTGCCTGCATGGTGCCATTCCTGCCATAATGATAATGGGATAAATCTCTAAAACTATAACCCCTCCCAATCAAATGAGAATTTCCATGGTCATGGTGTCTCTTCTGTTGTATTGGGCATGGGCTCACAGGTCCATGGGAAAACCCTCTAAAAATGATTTTTAGCCTTTTCAGCTGCAAGGGAATCAGCCCCTGGCAGACTGGCTCACTTTCACTTAGTAAAGGACCTCTTCTGTTATACAAGTCATACCTTTAGCAAGTCAATTTCCATATACCAACACCTTTTTTCCAAGCTTCCCAAAGAGACAGTGCCAAGTGCAGATTTTCAGTTAGGAAACATCTCAGTTTGCCAAGTCCTCTCCCAAGTAAATTCTGTATAGTTCTACTTTGCACCCTTAGGAAACTCTCAGACAGGATTTACATGGAAGGTACTGGAGATAAAAGGTAGCAGTCACAAAAGGCAGATTAAAGCTAGGTGTTAAAACTCCAGAATGAAACCAGCTGCAGCTTTGCATGAGCTGTCTCCCTTTAGAACAATAGAAATCAAATCATAATTAAGAAAACTATCTTGTGGTCAATTTTCGAAAAGGTTCCATGAGCCACAGAGAAGAAGGTATATTCTTTCCTATTTGGGTGGAATGTTCTATAGATGTCTGTTAAGTCCATTTGGTTTATTACCTCTATTAAGTCTCTTAATTCTCTGCTAGGTTTCTGTCAGATTGACCTGTGGTGAGAGAGGAGTGTTGAAGTCTCCCACTATCAGTGTGTTTGGTTTGATTGCTGCCTTGAGTTCTAGTAATGTTTCTTTTACATAAGTCGGTGCTTTTGTATTAGGGGCATAGATATTCAGGATTGAGACTTCATTCTGATGAATTTTTCCTGTAATGAGTATAAAGTGTCCCTTTCCATCTCTTCTGATTGATTTTAGTTTGAAGTCAACTTTGTTAGAAATTAGTATGGCCACACCGGCTTCCTTGGACTTAACATAGTGAAGGGAACCCTGATGGCTCTTTGGCCTGGAGAGGGAGGGAGTGGGAGTATGGGTGGAAGGGAGGGGAGGGAAGGGGGAGGAGGAGGGGAAGAGATGGAAATTTTTAATAAAAAAATGAGGAAAAAAAGAAAACTATCTTGGACAGATTGTTCTGAAACTGTTAATCCTAAGATCTGGAAAGAAAAAAGGATGAAATACATGATTGTTCAAAGATAGCAAGTTTTATTTTGGGGTGCACTGGATACTGGCCAGCCAGATGTGTCTCCCTAAGTTAGGCTATGAGAGCAGCTCCCATTGGCCTCTTAAAGTCCCTCTTCTAGAAGTGATTATGTGATTATAGGGCCTAGAGGTTGAGCAGTTATACAATGTTAAAAGAATACAAGGAAAAGGAGAGGAACCAAAGCAAGGAAATACATCAAGTGAATGGGGTTACAAGAAATTTATATGAGATGTAAGTAACTGGAACTTATTCTTGATTACAAATAGAAAGCTCAACTAGCAAAGAATTAAAATGGGATAAAGAGGGACTTATTCCTTAGCTAGGACTTAACATGTAGGAGACAAAGACTTCTTAATTAGTAATAGAACCCTTATTTTGCAAGAAGTTAACATGGGAATAACAGAACTTTATTAACCCTGTGCCAGCGTTTACCATCAAACAAAGAGGAAATTATTCTTTAACTAAGATTTAACAAAGGAGAAAGAGAAACTTCCTTTTAACTGTCTTAGTTGCAAATAGAACTCTTAACCTTAAAGGTGTATTTCTGTTTTGGTCTTCCATTAACTTCCTGTTTTGTTCTCACATTCTTTAATGACTTGTGCAAAACTTTCAAATCTTTGACAAAGGAGCAAACATTGCCTGAGGTTGAGGTCAGGAGAACAGAATCCTTGCATTTGATATACAGTGAATAATAAGGTTGGTGTTACACTGAAAAACACAGAGCCCAAATATTATGATCCATAAGATAGCTCTCAGGGGACCAATTAAGGGAGAGAACCATTTCAGGCAGGAGGGCCAGACATCTTGAGCCTCAGAAATTTTGTTTCTAGCATGATATCAGATGTAGCACAATTAATAAAAACTCAGATACAAATATTGGGGTTCAACCTGAAGGTCATAAAATCAAAACAGCTAGCCACTGGCTCTTACCTCGACCTCAGTCCGAAATGGCGATCCTGCCTCCAGGAATCCTCAGAACAAGACAGTGTCTGACAGTTGCATTCTCCAGTTTTATATTCTTCCCTGGGGCTGGGACTAAGGCATGGAACAATACTGTATGATTTCTATGACAAACTAATGTGCCTACTGGGATTGAAGGTGTGTGTCACCACTGCCTGGTTGTAAGACTGACCAGTGGAGTTGTTTTACTCTCTGATTTTCAGGCAAGGTGTAATTAAAATACAAATGAAATATCACTACATTTTCCTTTTTGTCTAAAATTTTAAAAAAGGATTTAACTAATATAAGAAAAACTGTATGCAATAAGTACAATGACTATATATAATATATATAGGCAATAAATACAGCAACGATGTCTAGTCCAATTGCCATTGACAAATTCAGATAAAATACTCCATATCTCTTCTACTTTGGGGAGTCCAAAGTCTTGTACCTAATTTACTTACTATCAAAACTTGCATTCAGCATCAGGTAAACAAGAAAACTTATGAACGCACAATCTTGTCTTCACATCCCTCAGAGACCCAATAAGGAAAACAAATTACCTAAGTAAGTAGGAATTGTGAGCAAGTGGCTTCCAAAAAATGTGCGAAATGACAAAAATAGTTGGCTGCCTATATAGTCACCCAAAGTTCTTCTGCAATTTGGGGGCATCTGTCTTTGGTCTACAGGTCTAGCATATTAGACAAACATTTCTGTGAAGCAGGGCTTTCTTTCCTTGTCTTGACAATGTTCGGCAGTCACTTTCTTCTGTGTCCTGCTTGTCCAATTAGGACAGCGTACTGGCAGCAATCAAGGCAAGGGCAATTCCTTGCCCAGTGGTTTACTTTTGCCACAAAGAAAGTAAAACCCCATGTGGAGCTTTTTTGATGCCCATTATCTTCTCTGAAGTAGATTGATGCTACCAAGAGTAGATTGTCTCATTGTCGTAAAAACTAGCCTATGCTATTAAAACATCCTAAATGCCATATTTTGTAGATCTCTCAGTTATGTGAAGATGACCTGTCTATGTAAAATTTATCTTTCGTTGGCCTTAAAAACATGTCTAATGTGACTACAAGTTCAATTATTATAGGTGACTAATTACTAACCTGCATTTTCTTATTATCCTAAATAGTTGGTAATAGTAGCTTTCAAAGACTAGAAATTTGCATTACATTGTTAAATGAGTCTTGACAAGATTAGAAACATATGTACAGTATGTTTTAACAAAGTTAATCTCAAATTTGTATCAATATTTGAAATTTGTATACAATATACAAATGTTCATTCCAATGTAAAATATTTAAAGTAGTAGTTGCTTATTAAAGTAGATTCAATAATCTATCTCTTTATATCCTTTTTTTCCACTTTCAGAGTAGATTCAATAATCTGCCTTTCTATTTTATCAGATCGGTATCCCCACTCCTTATTTTTCAATACAAGATCCCTGGATCTAATCTCCTCTGTTTAGCTTTTTTTCTAACCATCACCAATGACAACTTGGAAACAACCCCCCCTAAACAATGACAAATATTCATAACTCAATGACCAACCAAAACCCCCATCCTACCTCTTGGCACCATAGGTATCACATTCTTAAATTTATTTCTTGATTTCTACGGGTAATTGCATCTTTAGGGGATCTTGAAAAGAATTTTTTTTCATTAATTGTTAGGTAATGAGAGAGATAGATTATCATTTGTTGTTCAGTCTCTGTATAATAGGAAAGTATAGGGCTTGTTTCAAGTCCAGGCTAGAGTAGTCTGTAAGGATGGATCCTAAGCTAGCCACCTTGAAATTATTCCAAGCAGATAGTCTTAAACTGATCTTTAAGTGATGTATCAGCTGAATGGCATCATATGGCCCAGGTGGAATTGTTGTCTTGGGTCCCCATCTTCTTTCTGGAGACTTCAAAGATTATTAATGTATGAAAATTTATTGTTCACTGTGAAAAACTTAAACATTATTCATATCAAAACAAAAAGTTTAAATTTCGATCGACATATGTTCAAAGAAAGGTACAATAGAGACAGAAATAAGTATGGTGACAAGTAGAATTTTTGAAAGCAGAGTTTTAATAAGCTTAGTCCCTGGACTCTTATCTTCCTTCTGTCCTACAGCAGATGGTTCTCCTGATGTGGGACTGAAACTCTGAATTTTTCTTTTTAACAACGTGGTTGAAATTACAGAAGGAGAGATGCAGTCCAAATTTAAAGCCAGCTTTGGTTTTTAAGAAAGTTGGGACTACCCTTTTATTGAGAAGTAAGGAGATATGTATGTTTAGGTAGTGAGATTTTACCCTGCAAAAAATATTGGTATCATAAATCAGATTTTTCTTTCCTTGGTGATTCTTTCTGGATAATTATCTTTTTTTCTTTAGGCATCTAAATGTCCAAGGTCTTATTACTAATCTGTAAAGTCTGTATCATTTCTAAAAGTTTCTCATGTTTGACTCTGTTATCAAACCATTTCTTTAAGAATATAATATGAAGCATCAAACTAATAGCAGCTTTGGCTAAGAATGTATATATCCCAAGTAGGTCATATGCCTCCTTCAGAATTCCCTCCATAGTAGAAACAAAAGGATTTTTAAATTCCTGGATGATAATATTGTCTACCATTATCAGATGACTTACCTCTGTTAAAATCCTGGTTCAGATGAGAATTTTAAGGTGTATTAAGGATGTGAGCCAGCAGGTATCAGAGTTATACCACTAAAGTAGTCCAGAGATGCTGGAGCTCTGGACTTATTTGTTCCAATGTCACTAACCTGTGGATTTTCTAAGCAGAACTCGTAACCAAACTGAACAAACTGTTGTTAAAGAGACACTTGTCAGGGTACCTGTGCAGTCAGTGCACACAGACCATGGGAGCCACTGGAAGCCATGGTAGCTGCATGGAAGATGCAAACAGTGTTAGCAGCAAACCTTGGGGAATAAAAGAACCACAGGAAGCTGCTGGGTGGTAACAGGAAGTGGTGTTGATGCCATGCGGGGTAGAAGCAAGCTGTGGATGCCATCGGAATTCATTGTTAACAGGGTGGTGTTAGTTTCTCTTCCAAACTCAGGGAGCTAGGTTTAGATCTAGCTCTGGCCTGTGTTGATTAAAAAGCCTCAGGAATTTTTTTCATGAATTCACACTAAAATTCAAATTTTGGGCACCAAATATAGCTTGATTAATAAAAATCCAGAGACAGGCATTGGGGTTCAGTCTGAAGGTCAGAAATGCAAAAGAGCTATAAACTGTCTCTTACCTCAAACTCAGTCTGAAATGGCAATCCTGCCTCCAGGAATCTTAGAATGATTTAGTGTCTGAGAGTTGTCTCTTCCCATCATATTCTTCTCTAGGGCTAGGATTAAAGGTATACACCACTACTGCCCACTTTCAGTGGCAAACCAGTGTGACTACTGGGATTAAAGGTATATGTCACCACTGCTTCCTTGGTCTGTAAGGCTGTCCAGTGAGGCTGTTTTACTCTCTGATCTTCAGACAAGCTATATTTATAAAAAAAAAAAAAAAAAAACAAAAAAAAAAAACAAATGAAATATCACTACATACATTTGTTCATTTATCCATGCAAGCATTGATCTGGCTATAAGTGCTGTGGCAGAAATTTCTTATGTTAAAACAATACAATATAGGGAACTGCTAACATCCAAGATTATTTTTTAGTAATAGAAAGTGTATTGCAGACCTATTATGTAGAATTGTTGTTCTTAATTCTTCCATTTCTGGGGGTATTGGAATTATTAGGAACACAAGAATGCTGGAATGCTGGCCAAGTCTGGAAGAGCAGGCTATTTCCCTCACTGTTCAGGCTCTGCAGGAATATCTCATGTTCTAGGGACATGTAAGCGGCAATTAGAGACATTTGTCAGCCTGGATCACCTAGGACGAGCCATTTTGAAGGTTACAGATTTTGAGCTGCACAACCAAGTTGTTGGAACAATATACATTGGAGACGGAAGATAACGTTAAGGAGTTTAGGGAGAAAATTTTTCTTAGGTATACATTTGAAACTTTTAAACCCTTGGTCGTGGGAGTTGGGAAAGGATTGTCCCAAGACTAGTAAAATGTTGGAGAAATTCAGATCCTGTGGAATAGGCATGTGGGGAAGCAGGCTGTTGATTGACAGTGCTTATATGGGGTCCTTTTGACCCATGAGGGGTGAATTTAAGCTGTTTCTCTGGAAGTTAAAGTATTTTTTAAAGTCTCTTAAAAGAGAAGTTCTAACTATGCCAGCATCACCACTATTTATATTTTGTACTGAAATACACATTATACAAACAGGGTAGACTCATGCCTCTGAGTCACTGTAAAAGTCTTGGGACCCAAAAATGATTCTGGGTTAAAAGCATGAACATTTTTTCCTCTATACAGAATATAGGGTATATATAGACTAGACAGATGTTTGTAGCACAATGAGAAGCACTTTTAAGTCTGTACTTGGAAGACAACCAAATGAGTTTATAATTTTGAGCTTGTCACTATGAAATAGTAGTGGGCGATTACCAGAGCTACATTAATATCTTACCAGAACTCTGCTGATTAATCAAAAACTCTAACTTCTTTAAGTTTTAATATAATAATAACATAAAGAGGGAAAGAGATCTGAAACATTTTTCATTTTTACATATACCTTAATCTTATATGCTTACAAATTGAATTTATAACCTTAAAACACTTTTATGAACTTTTATAACATATTTACATAGCTTAAAACAATTTTTAGATCCTCACAACTTAAGCTTTCATATCTTCAGACACTGCATAAGCTTTACATATTTTCCTCTGACAACTTACCTTGAGACACAGATGGCTGATCACCTAGGGGGGTCATTGTAAAGTAACTTCCTTTAAATAAAGAAATAGTAAAAAGTTAGATTGAAACCTGTTTTCTGGGTTTAAATGTTTTTTGAGTCCGGTATCAAGGTAAACTATGTTGATGCTTAATAGTAGTTCTAAGAAAGTGCAGCCTGAGACCTGATTTTTGCACATGAAGTGAAATAAGAAAGGCAGCTAAAGCCTTGGTTGTTGCTGTTAAAATGATAAATGAATCACTTTGTCATCAATGACATCATCTCTGACGTCATCACAGATGACGTAACCCAGTCATCCAGGATTCAGAGAGCTGAGAATGACACATTTTTACCAGAGTAAATAGGAAGTACAGAACAAGCAGTTTCTGAAAGTATTAAAAATGACAGAGACTTTCCAGTTACCTGGACAATCCCTTAGGCTCCTGCATGATTATTGGGGGCAGAGGTGCCAGGGAAGCACCAGTCTCTGGGCGCCTTCCTATGAAGTAGTAACTTATTGTACTGGCCTACAGTATCTACATAAAGCAGGGCAATCAACTCCCCAGTGTCCTGATTATTCAAAGTTTAGATAGGTTTAAAGTTGTTGGGGGCAGAGGTACCAGGGAAGCCTCAGTCTCTGGGCGCTTCCCAATGAAGTAGTAACTTAGAGCACTGGCCTGCATTGTCTACATAAAGCAGAGCAATCAACTCCCCGTGTTCTGACTATTCAAAGTTTAGACAGGTTCCTGGTTTCAGGTGAGTTGAAAGGCTATCCACTGGCTAGCTTTGCCCCACTTAAAACCTGCTCCCTGTGCAGTTCTTCTGTGCCTCACCATCTTCTTTGGAGGAGATCTTAGGGGTGCTGCTTGGAGCTGACACTTCTATCACAGGAAACTTTTTGTGTTAAACATATTAAATGTCATAGTTAGTAGATCTTTGAGGAGTTTGATAACCATTATCTATTAATATAACTTAATAGCTTAATTTTGTAAACAAATTTTGCTTTTTTTCTAGTTATGTGATTCAGGCTTAAATTTGAAAATATGTGCAGGAGGCTAAATAAAGCTTATTTCCATAATAAACTACATTAGTACTCAGCATAACTAAAAGTATAATTCTGAATATATTAAAGAATTAATAAGATGACTAGACATCCCTGATCTCTGGAATCATCCACTTCCTTCACCCCAGTCTCTGTTGTAATAACTGGCTTTGGGAGCCCAGACCTGTTTACAGGTACGGGAAGGCATATGCTCTTCCTACGTTTTTGAAATTCCTATGGGGTCTAGCAAAGGTAATTGTGGGTACTGACTTTATGTAAATTTGACTATTAGAACAAATGATCGATATTATCACTCCAGTGCTTCGTAGAAGATCATTCCATTGCCCATATAAGGAGTTACACTGCTGGGGTATCTGGAGGATGAATCCCATTTCAAAGGGAGAAACACCATGATCTCACACGGTGTTTACAGAATTAACAGTGAATACCCAAGACACAAATGTTCCCAAAGCTTTGCAATCGGGTCCCCCATAAGTTGTACATTTTTGGGTCTGTCTAGAAATCTGTCAGTTGTTACACTTACTGTATAATAGTTGTGGGCTCCGACATTCCCATAAACTCCAAGACAGCTGAGATCTGAAGCTTCAAGACAGCAGACTGAAGCTAGCTATAGCCAGGAGAGTGTAGGGGTAAAGAGAGCCAGTAAGTGCTTTTAGTAGAGAGCTACATACAGCTATAGAAGGCCAGAGTCAAAAGCAAAAACCTTCAACGTGGTGGGACCCCCAAGGGCACAGAAGTTGGTGCCAGGGAGCCAGAGAGACACTTATGGTATAGGACAAGGAGAGGAATGATGAAGGGACAAGGAGGAACTACCAGGAACGGAGAAGTATAAAAGTACCCATGTGGAAAACACAGCAGGCTAGAGGGAAAGGGCAGTCGAAGATCAGGACTCCAGAATTTAAGATCAAATTCACAAACAAATGATCAGCACATACGGTGGGAGAGTAAGATGAGCAGCTTGGTGTGGAGCTGACTCTGCAGGGGAGAACAGGCCTGTGGTGGATGTGGGCTCACTGCGGCTTGCCACCCGCTCCTTTGCTTTTTCTTCTTTCTACTATGTCAGGCTCTGGTTCCTACTTTGTAATAAACTTACAGATCATTCGACCCTAACTTAAAACAGAACATTTACAAAGTGGAGGTGGAGAACAGCAAATAGGGCTGGAGCAGAGAATAAAGGAAAAGAGAATAGGGATTCCTTCCCTTCCTCTCCTTCGCTTGCAGTGGTTTATACAATTCCTGGATAAATATTGTAATTTAGGGTACCATTAGTCGATCAAATTTGGACTAATGATCTAAGAAATATTTTGGCCAAATTTGATTGCAAAGTTGAATATATTTGGAGCCCTTCAGGATGGTGCCAGGAGGATAATGCCATTCCCATACCTGAGGAAGAAGAGAAGGCCCAAGGCCTAAAGTCCAAGGTATCTTCAGGACTCAGGAAGACTAAATTACAAAGATACAAGCCATTCAGTGGTTGGTAAACACACTGGATGGGGGCCAAGGGCTAAACACTCAAGGTATCAGTGCCTGGTACCAAGACTGTTCAATGAAAACAAAAGGCAAAAACTGAACTCAGAAATGAAATCTTACCCAAGGGAAAGTATCAGAGATGGGGTTGATGAAGAGAGTCAACCATAGCCTTAAAGACCTTGGTTGGGGTTCCATGAATGTCAGAAGGGGGCTCAAAGCTCAACCATCACTCTCTCGAATGCAGGAAAGCATTTATGCTGACCAAAGGGAAAAGTTACCATTTGCTGCTGTTGGATGGGAATCTGCAATTGGTGAGTTGGAAGGTGAGTCTGCTGCAGGGGAACTGATGATAACAGATAGTGCATCAGGATATCGTACCAAGTCTCTGAACCAATATTAGTGATTTTGTAGAAGAGTACTTTGGTGAATTTAGATGCAAGATGGGTGGTGTTTATTGGCTTGCTCCTCATAGATTATTCAATCAGACTTCTTAGAAAACCACGAACCTCCAGCCCAAGAATGGTACCACCCACAACAGACTGAGTCTAAACCCTTCAACTGCTAATGTTGATAGGGGGTAGAGAAGAATGCATTCTTTTGATCAATGCAGTATAAATCTTATGCTGTTTCTCTAGTGATAAACTAAGCAGAATGTGTGGATTCAGAACTGACTGATGGCTAAATGACCACAGCCCATTTGTTTACTTCTCTTAAATCTTTTACTGGTCTATAGTCTTGAGTTCCAGGTTTTGGGTCAGACAATAAAGTCATATTCCAGGCTGACTGGAAGGCAATGTGTATACTTGCTTAAAAGAGTTAACTAATATGCACATTGACCCCTAGCCTGACTTCTGAACTGATAGAGTACTGCGTGAACTGAGTGGGAATAGCCCGAGCTGTAACCTATACTATGATAGGTAGCACATATTTGACCAGGCCTGGGAGAATTGTCATCTATCTAAACTACGGGAACCTCTTGGGTTAGTAACATTTTCCATTTCCCTTCTCAGGGGTAGGAAGGATTTCAGAGGAGAAAATATTCTTTACTTAGTGGGAAGGTTAGAGTCAAGACTTTTCCAGGCCCTCTGACTTGTAACCTGGAGGTGAGCCCCAAGAATGAAATCATGGCCTGAAGCATATCTTGCCACAATAATGGGAAGGTGCATTTGGGAATCACAAGAAAGGAATGGAACATAGTTCCTTGGCCCAAGGTCAGACAGTATAGTCAGTGGTACATTTGTATTGCTTTATATTCCCCATTACCCCTTGTACTCTCATTGTCTCATGGGTGAGGGGGTCCTAAGGGTTCCTGCAGGCTTAGTAGCCCCAGTATCAACCAGAAAGCCTATAGGTTGACACCCCAACATTAACAGTTACCATAGGCTCCTAGGGGCCCAACTCAAAGGATCCTGGGTCTAGCTAGTTATTCATAACCAGGACACGTTTTGATCTGGGGTAGCCTACATCCTTCTGTGGTAATCTTTTGTCATGATGCTCATCATGGTGGTCCACCTGCTTTCACTGAGGGTATCAATTTGTTCAGTGCCACGTTCCCTTACAGTAAGCACATTGATCTCATTGTAGTGGCTTTTCCCTCTAGATAATATGGCTGTGTTCTGTAATACTGTCATGGTGGCTGTTTTTAACAGCTCTGAGCTATTCTTCCCTGAAAATCCATCTTACATTTGAATTTTCCTACATATATCATGGGCCAACTGGGAGGCAAAGGTCAAATTAATTGCTTTGAGATTTTCTGTGCACTCTGTATCTACAGGAATATATACCCATTAAGCTTCCAATAGGTACTCTAGGAAAGCTGAGGAGATTCATCTGGACCCTGCCTTATGTCAGTCACCTTAGAGAGATTTGTGGGCCTACATGCTGATCTTTTCATCCATTCTACCAGAGTCTGGTGGTAGCTACTGGGCAATACCCTGCCTTTCTCAGGGTTTTAATTCCATGGAGGCTTTTTGCCATGACAAGACTTTTTCAATCTTTCCATCCCTCAACTTTTTCAGGCAGTGTGGCTATTCCAGTGATTGTCTCAGCTTTTCCTCTCTCTCCCTTTTCTGTGGCAAGGAGAGTTTAGAAAATCTATTGAGAGTCTTCTATAGTAGGGAAGTGGTTGTAAAATATAGAATTGGCCATATAATCAGGGAATCAGGACTGACATTAAAGGGGGCTCTGGTTTTTCAGGTGTAGAGTCTGTGATAAAATGAAGTGATGTAAAATGTGCTTCCCCTTCCCCACCAAGATATTCTTGCAAGGGACAAGGACAGAAACAGGTTTTGGCACAAATTTGGTACAAATTTGGTACTTGACAGTTCAGGAGAAGTGGACAGGATTTGCTGGCACATTACAAGCCATGGAATCCATCAGTAATTAAATCAGCTTCATTTCACAAAGTCAATCCATCAGAGTCAGGGACTCTGCTTTGGAGGATTTGACCAGGATGCTAGGTATGGTGGCATTATTGCCTTGTGAACAAAGTGGCTGTTTCTTGCTAGAAGATTTCTTGTATCTTTTCACCTTCTGTTACAAATTCGGAAATTTTCTCCCATAGTTCAGCACTATTTCATCTATGTGTGAAGACAGTCACTCAATCAAGAAACCTGCTTCCCACTACCAGGTCTTTGCAAACAATCTCTCTGTAAACAGAGATCGCTTTCCTACAATTATCTTTATTGACAGGCATTTGGTCAGTGTTTAGGGTCTAACCAAATGCATTCCATTTAAGACATTCCCAGATATCCAAGGACATAGAATTACTATATGCACAAAGCTGTTGGTTCATAGCTACTCACATAGATAGAAAAAAAATAAAAACAAGCATGCCCTGGTTTTACCTCATTTACAGATAAGGAAAGCTAAGACCTGTAACTAACCTTGCACTAAAAGATTCCTAACTCCTCACCTTCACCTCCACTTAATGATGATTTTTGTTCAGGAGATTTATGACTCGTGCCTTACTCACAGGAGAATTAAGTAGCCATCTACCCACATTCCAGAGGAAAACAAACATCTACTGGCACCTCTGATAAACATCAAGCTTATCAGAGCTTGCTATTATTAAAGTTTACTAACATTTGACAAAAAGGTTAATGGACCAAAGGCCATAAACTTCCTTTGTTTGTTTACATAGATTGCCTGGTTACCTATGCCTGCAACATTTTGTGGGTCTTTATAACTATGTAAGAGCAAAGAGAGTGGACAGAAGTGAGAACAGATGCTGGAGCAGTAGTTGGAGCAAAAGCACCCCAGAAATTAGCAGAGTTAGAAAAATGAAGAAAGAAGAAGGAGAAGGAGAAGGAGAGGGAGAGGGAGAGGGAGAAGGAGACGGAGAGGAGGAGGGGGAGGGAGAAGGGGAGGGGGAGGAGGAGAAGGAGGTAGCAAAAAGTTGGAACTGAAATTAAAATTGCGATAGAGAATAATAGCTAAGAAACTATAATCAGTTCGGACAGAAGAATTAGAATGTAGTACAGGAAGAGAGCAAAATAAAGAGATTCTTAGGAAAATTGCCTGTGAGTTGATTGTTTCACTTCAGATCCCTTAGTTATTTTTTCTTTGCCAGTTGTAGTGTCTTGATTAAACTCTGTAGAGGCTTGAGCTATTGGTATCCCCACCCCCCAAAAAACCCAATGCTGGAATGGGTAAAAGGGAGAGGAAGCAGGGACAATTGTGGCGGTGGGGCATGTAGTATTCCCTCATGAATCTGGGAGAGAAGGCTGGGACTGCTTCAAAAGAGTTGGTAGTAGGGTAGAGAAAGAGGAAACAGGGGGATGTCCAACAAGGCCATAGAGAGGACCAGCAGCTGAAGAACCATTGAGTTTCCTACTTGGCATTTAAGGGCAGGGGACCATGGAGAAATACAGGAGCTGGAAGTGAGGAAGCAAGAAGGAATTTGGCAGGAAGCGTCTGTTCAGAAACCAGAGGAGGAGAGTTGAGAATGGAGGAAGAAGGGAGCAGGGGAGTTATAGGAATTGGGGCTGAGGGGATGGGAATGAATGGGAGCTGGAGAGGTGTAGGGGATGGAGGAAGATGATTAAGTGGTAGAGTCCATATAGATTCTGGAGCTACACGTGACCGTGGCCATCTTGGTGAGGCCTGAGATTAGGTAGGAGACTCAAACCTTTAAGGAATAGAGTTGGTAAAGGTGGTTATAAGTGTGGAAGAGGGGCTCCAATTTCTCTGGCTACTAATGCAGAACAAGTTTCAGAAAAAAAAAAAAAAAAACTCTTGTGTTTGTATGCCAGATTCTAATAGAGTAGGTTTTGGAGGGTCCTCTCCAGTCTGGTACTGTACCTCCCAGAGGTCCTTTATAACAACAAGAAGAGCTTGCCCACTCTGCCCACACTGAATTGTGAATACCCTTGTCCTGGGAGATGGGGAAGAAGTGACTTATGTCCAATGCAAAATATATCCAACTTGATCAGGATGGCCAGGATTTCCATGACAATATTTACTATTGTACAGACAACTTGTAGATAACACGGGGTAGGGGTGCAGTTGACACCAAACTTGGGCCACTCAATGCACAAAGCATTTGCAACTGAATTCTATTGATGGCATAGCTAAAATCTTCCTTAATGATAGAGGTGTCAGCTGGGTTAGCTTTCCTAAGGCATGTGGTCCCCCTGAGATAACTCACCTGTCTCACTATCACTCTGGGATCCCAGAGTGAAAAGCCCAGCTCCAGAAGAATTTGGGTGTACAGTCTTTCTCAATGGGACCTTCAGATGTTAATCCTGAGATTCAGGAGGGAAAAATACCTGGTCCATAATTGTCCAATTAAAGCAAGCTGTATTTTTGAGTGCACCCAGGACTGTCCAGCTGTCTGTTTCAGTTGAAATAGGGATATGTGAGAGCAGCCCCACTGTCCTCTTGAAGTCCCTCTTATAGGAGAGATAAGGTACTCACAGGGTCTAAAGTGTTGGCAGTTATGCATTGTTAATAGGATACAATGAAAAGGAGATTAGCAAAGGCAAGGATATACAACAAGTAAATGGGGGTTACAATAAGTTTTTATCAGACCTAAGCAATAGAAACTTACTCTAGATTACAAATAGCAACCTTAATTAGCAAGAACTTAACATGGGACAAACAGGGAATTATCCCTTAGCTAGCTAGCACTTAACATGGAGTAGACAAGAACTTCTTAATTAAAAATAGAGTCCTTAATTTGCAAGGACTTACCATGAGACAAATAAGAACTTATCCCTTAGCTAGGATATACCACTGAATGAACAGGAACTTATTCTTTAACAAGGATTTAATATGGTACAACTGGGAAATACTTTTTAATTATTTTAGTTGCAGATATAACTGTTAACCTGCAAGATATATTTTTGTTTAGTCTTTCATTAACTTGTGAGGTGTTTGTTCCTGTTTTGATATCACAGAAAAACGAGAAAATCAGAGACAAAGCAAACAACAGTATAGCAAATCTCACATTTTATCCAAAATGTAGCTCACAATCAACCACAGAATTAAATATAAAATTGAAAGCTATAAAATGTGAAATAAAGAGAAAAAATTTCAAAATCTAAGAATAGTAAAACTGCTATTAAACATTTTAGAGTTGACGTAAAAAACTATTCATCTGGCAATGTGATTAACTGAGCTTTTACAAATAAAACATTTAAAAATTATCCTACAGAGAGGATTTCAGAATAAGCTACAGAGAAGACAGCATTTGCCAGTCGTATATCTGATAAATGATAAGTAAGTGGAATCCATACATTAACCTTTATGTTTATTTTTTTCAAAAAGTATACTAAATACCATTAACAGATATTTTGTTGAAGAAGATAAGTGATGGAAGAAAATCATATAAAAATTTGTATTTGATATCATTAATGGCTGAATAAAAACTACAGTGATGAATCATCATTCACTATATGGTGGCTAAAAAGGATTTTAAGCAAATCCAGATAATAATTTAGGGACACTGGAATATACAGTACTGCTGGGAATATTCTGGAACTTACTTTAAAAGCATAAAAGGCCATGAGGCAGGAACAGAATCATAAGCACAGGCCCTACAGACATCGAAAAGTGTCCTCTGCTTTCATTTCAGTATTCTTACAGAATTCCTGAAGGTGTGAGTAAATAGATCTCTAATTTTGTGCCTTCTCTTGGGGCTGTTTCCTTTCTGTTGGTTTGTCTTGTCCTTCTTTAATGTGATTTTTTAAATTTGTCTCATATTTTATTTTGTTATTTTTTGTTGTTACTTTTTTTCTTTTTTGGTTTTTCAAGACAAGATTTCTCTGTAGCTTCAGAGCCTATCCTGGAACTAGCTCTTGTAGACTAAGCTGGCCTTGAATTTACAGAGATTTGCCTGAGCACTGGGATTAAAGGTGTGTGCCACCACCACCCAGTTTGTTGTTACCTCTTAAAACACTTTTATATTCTAATGAGAAACAGATAGGGGTTGATCTGCTTGAGTAATTAGGGGGTGGAGAAACCGGGGGGGGGGGCGATAGAAAGAAGAGGAACTATAATAAGATTTTATTGTGAGATTACCTGACGTACGTGAGAAGGAAACTCGGAACAGGGAACACGCAACAAGCCTGCTTAGGAGTTTATTGGGGGAGGGTGTACAGGCCTGGTGAGGTTGGTGTGCACAGAGAGAAAGAGAGAGAGAGGAGAGAGAGAGAGAGAGAGAGAGAGAGAGAGAGAGAGAGAGAGAGAGAGAGCTGAAGATGGCGCCTCCAGCTTTAAAGGGCTTCCTAGCACACGTGTATAATGGGATGGTGTGGTTATGTCATATGCAGATGACGGAGCTCACACATGCATGCAAGGGCTCAGGCAATTCCGTCAGATGTAGGTGATGCAACCATGCCACTCATGGGTTACACCAAGTCCTTTAAGATCCACAGGGGCTGTTAGGCACTTTTGCCTGAGAGCTTGTCCCCATGTGCATGGCCCTGGAACCCACACGTGTCAGCCTTACTGTGGCTGAATTATAGCATATTGTATGAGAAAACTACCAATTTTTATAAAAGTGAGAAATACTGTTTTAAAAAGTTTGTGAGGAGCCGTGTGGTGGTGGTGCACACCTTTAATCTCAGCATTCAGGCAGAGGTAGAAGGATCTTTGTGAGTCCCAGGCCAGCAGCCTGGTCTACAAGAGCTAGTTCCAAGACAGGCCCCAAAGCTACAAAGAAATCCCTGTCTCGAAAACAAAACAAAACAAAACAAAACAAAAAAACAAAAACAAAAACAGTTCATGAGCAAAGGAGCCAAAGTAGTGCAGCACTTTTCCATCTCTGTCTCTGTCTGTCTCTTCCTGCCTCCCACAAAGAATCCTGTAGCACCATGTTGGGTCACAATATCCAGAGTTTCTCAACTTTCATGGTCTGTTGCAGTCAATATGAGGAAAGCCAGGGAAGAATTTTCAATTTTAAGCAGATACTGTAAAACTTTAAGACAATTCTGAAGCCATTTATGACAATTCTGAGCCCTCTCAGTCTCAGAAGTAATGCTCCCCCCTTCCCTCCTGGGTAGGACCTAACAGTTGCCCACACACGTACTGAAATGTTGGGAACATTCCATCATCTCCCTGAGTCCTTGTGAATGTTCTCCAAATAGAACTCAGTTATTGAATCGGGGCAAGATAACCCTTAGGTGCTGATTCTGTGACTGATGTTTTGACTTAGGCTTTGGGAAAGGGGCAAAATGAGCCTCAGATGTTTCTCTTACCTCACCTGATCTGGCAACCACTCTCTAGCCAATTATTGGTAATAGTCCTTTTGAATAAGCCAATCATAATACTTGAAACCCCCAGACACCCCTTCCGTCTGTGGGTTTTCCCTTTAAAAATTGCCTGTACCAGGCATTTGGGGTCTTTTCTAGCCTCCCTAATGCTGGAAGACCCTGTAATGAAAGAATTAATAAAATCATCATGCTTTTACTTCAGCTGTGGTGGTGAGAGACGGTCTCTGGGGGGTGACTCCTCCTCCTCGGGGATTGGCCTCTAGGGTCCAACAGATATAAGTGGCAGTTAATGTCTAAGAAGATCATTTACTTTTGATATGGATTCTCTGCACATTTCTTTACATTAAGGTTGTTACACCCAGATTACAGGGTCCCCCAAACATCACTGTGAAGTCCACACTCATATGTAAAAGCAAAGACTCTTTATTTAAGTGTAAGATTGGACTATCTGTCTGCCAATTGCAGAGGTTGAGAGCAGAGAGTTTTAAATCCAGTGGGGATAGAGTTTTTGTCATAGTATAGGTTGGGGTGAGTGGATTTTCAGGGTTTAGGACCCTGATTGACTGATATTTGTCTAGGGGTCTTGGCAAAAAAGGAATAGGTGAGTCCTGGGTTCAACGATATCTGGTGATCTTATTTAATCATACATAATGGTTGGAATGTCATCTACTTCCCTTTAGATACTAGCCATCCCTGGGTAGTGTCAGTTTATGGCTTTTCCTGGAACCTGGTGTTGCCTGCCATGGCAGGGTTGGTTCAATATAAGGAAATCTGTTATTGTAATCCACCATATAAACAAACTGAAAGAAACAACTTGCATGATCATATCAGATGCTGAAAAAGCCTTCAACAAGATCAACACCCCTCCAAGATAAAGGGCTTGGAGAAACCATGGATGCAAGGGACATATTTAGACATAAAATTTTACAGCAATCAGACCACCAATATCAAATTAATTGGAGAGAAACTCAAAGCAATTCCACTGAAGTCAGGAACAAGACAGGCTGTCCATTCTCTCATTATCTCTTCAATATAGTACTTGAAGTTTTAACTAGAGCATAAAAATAACAAGGGATACAAATTTGAAAGGAAGAAGTCAAACTAACGTTATTCATTGATGATATATAATAAACATAAGTGACCACAAAAAACTCTACCAGGGAACTCCTACAGCTGATAAGCAATTCATTAATGTGGTTGGATATAAGAAAAACTCAAAATAAACATTAGCCATCCTACATGTAAGTGGAAAAAAAGGTCAAGAAAGAACTCAGAAAAACATCACCCTTTATAATAGTCACAAATATAGAATATCTTGGGGTAACTCTAATTACAGATACCAGAAAATGGAAGATCTCCCATGCTCTTGAATAGGTAGGATCACCATAATAAAGACAAACTTTACCAAAAGCAATTTACAGGTACAATGTAATCCCCATCAAAATGCCCATATAATTCTTCACAGACCTTGAAAGGACACTACTCAACTTCATATAGAAAAAAAAAACAACAAAAATAGCTATAAAATTTCTGAGAAAGAAAGTCAGGAACGTGAGGGGTGCGTTCACTCATGGAGACGGTGGGACAGAACTAATGGGAGATCACCAACTCCAGTTGGAATGGGACTGATGGATCATGCGACCAAACCCGTCTCTCTGAATGTGGCCAACGGTGGGGGCTGACTGAGAAGCAAAGGACAATGGCTCTGGGCTCTGATTCTTCTGCATGGACGGGCTCTGTGGGAGCCTTCTCAGCTTGGTTGATCACCTTCCTGGACCTGGGGGGAGTTGGGAGGACCTTGGTCTTAGCATAGAGTAGGGAACCCTGATGGCTCCTTGGCCTTGAGAGGGAGGGAGGGGAGGTATGGGTGGAGGGGAGAGGAGGGAAGGGGGAGAAGGAGGGGAGGGAAGGGGGAGGAGGAGGGGAGGAGATGGAAATTTTTAAATAAAAAAAAATAAACCATGAGAAAAAAAAATTCTGGAAATGAAGGAACTTCTGGAGGCATCACTATCCCTGACTTCAAACTCTACTGTAGAGTTTGTAATACAAACAGCTTGATATTTGCATAAAACAGACATGTCGAACAATAGAATCAAATGAAAGACACCGAAATGAATTCACACACCTATGAACACCTGATTTGAATTATTTGAATACAAAGAAGCCACAAGGATGACCCCAGCTAAGACTCTTAGCAATCGTGAGGAGGGAGTCCAAACGGACTGTACTCTGTAATCAGATTGGTGAATAACCCAACTATAATAGAGACTTCTTCCAGCAAAGGAAGGAACCAGAAGCAGAGATCCACAACCAAGATTCTGTGTAGATGGAGATTTTTTGCCAGGCCAACCACCAGGAATACATTCAGAGAGAGGGAGGAGGGAATATTTGAGCATGCAAGGTCAAGATATTGATGGAGAAATCTACAGAGATAGCTGAACCCAGCTTGTTGAAAATTATGAACTCTTGTCCTACAGATGTCAAACCTCCATGGAACCAAACTAGGCCCTATGTATGTCGGAGACAGTGATGAAGCTTGAACTATCTATGAGGCACCTGGCAGTAGGACCAGAAGCTATCTTTCATGCATGAACTAGCTTATTTGAACCCATCCCCTTGTGGTGACATGCCATGCTCAGCTTTAATGCAGGGGGTCAGGTCCTGCCCAAACATAATGTGCCAGACTTTGTTGACTTCCCATGGGAACCTTTACCCACTGTGAGGAGAGGATTGGGGATGGGCTAAGGAGATGCAAGGAGGGAGGGTGTGTGGAGGGAGAAATGTGTTTGGAATGTAATGAAATTAGAGAAAGACGTTAGTAAAAAAAGAAATTGAACAAAGGGAGTAGTGACCTCTGGTGGTGACCTGACGCCCAGCAAAGTGTCAAAATTGTGGAAAGAAACTAAACACAAGTTTAGAACCAGGTATGGTGAGGCACACCTATAATCCCAGTACTAGAAAGGCAGAGGCTGGTGGAGCTCTGTTGAAGCCATCCTGTCTACATAGCAAGTTTCAGGGTAGTCAAGATCAGGCAGTGAAAGACAGAAAGCTGGTGAGGGTATAACTGGATGGCGGGGGGGGGGGGGGGGGGGGCTATTTTCCAGTCCTAGCAAGCAGAACTTGGCAGCTTTGGCCACATGATTCTGTGTAGATGGAGATTTTTCTCCATCGCGCCAGTTCCACTGGATTAGTTTCTTTCCACGCACCAGGTCCCCATATCTGCTTATGAAATAACCACTTTGAGGTTTAATCTCAGTTACTCTTGCTTGGCCAATTGCTTAGGCTTCTTACTGGCTAGTTCTCTCATAAATTAATCCATTTCTATTCATCTATGTATCACCACATGTCCATAGCTTACCAGTGATATCCTGGCATCTTGTTTCCCAGATTGCTACATGGTGTCTCTCTGAATCAGCCTTCTCTCTCTCTCTCTCTCCCCCTGTCTTTGTTTCAATTTCCCACCTAAATTGTTCCTTACCTGGGGAAGCAGACCAATTGGGTCTGCAAGGTGCACACAGGGAGGCTCTAGCCACATCACACATTTGTACTGAAACATTTGACAAGAATTTCCTTGTAAAAACCCAACAAGGTTTTTTAAAAGGGCTTCTGGACCTACAAAATGGAAAGTTAAGTGCTGTTTCTTGATAGGCACTTTTTTTTTCAGATAGACTCTGCTTGCTGATGTGGAGCAGATGCAAGGATCCTTTATCAGCTTCGTGATTCTTTCTGGCAGCTATAGATCAGGCTTGATCACAGCATGGTGGGTTCCTGCTGCTGAAATTTCCAGGCAGCACAGTGTGCTTTAGCTTTTACTCAGACAAAAGATGGTTTATGGGCTGCAGACAGTTTTCCAGTGCTGGGAGTGAATGTAGCTCTGCCCGTTCTGAACTTAGAGTTAAGGACAGAAGAAAGGACTTATTGAACAAAGCCAGTGGGGCCAGGGATGTGTCAGGGGTTTCCTTGAATGGAGGTCTAGTGGAGAGGCCATTGCATGAAGCTGTGAAATTGAAGCCTGGATTCTTTGGAGAACCCAAGATGTTAGAGATGCCAGAGTTGTGGGATACCTACTGATGAGAGCTGGTAACAGGGAGTAGAATGAGCCCAAGTAAAAGAAGTGTGTTACAGCCCACAAAGCTGAGTAGAGTTGGAGATCTGAGAGTGTTTTGATATTAGACATGGAGCTACACAGTTTGGAATTTACCCAGCAAATTTTTGGTCTTGTATTTATGTAGTATTTCCTTGCTATGCTCCCTTCCCAGTATTTTGCAGTGGTTATATGCTGTGGAAACCCCTTCAGCCAATACCCTTTAAGATATCAGCCCATTTGGGGGATGGTCTCATGTACTATAAATACAGATGAAAAGCATTTTTTGTTTTTGTTTTTGTTTTTCAGCTGGATTCAGTTCTAATTCCCAGTGCATGCAGAGGACTGTGGTTCGCTACCCTTACTGTGAGTTTATCCCCAAATAAATAAACTTTTGTTATACTCCATTCTGGGTTATTGTGGAACTCTTTGGTACTACCACAAATTGGTGCTTGCGCGGCCTGAGTCCATGCCACTGCTGGGCACTGCCCAGAACCCTAAAGGCCTCCTCTCAACCCATGCAGCTGAACAACCCTTCTGGTGCAGCTTCATAACATTTGGCTTTGCTGGCCTGTGGTGGCAACTTGGGAATCTCCCTCTAGTCTGTGCCTGTGTGGCTAGGTTCTGTCTACTATGCCACTGAGTTACCATCACCCTCAGCTTCCTGCCACAATTCCTCAGTGGCTTCTCTGGTCCATGTGGCTCACTGCTGCTACCCAAGCTAGGATCTACTTTTGGGATCCAGTTGCTACCAGGCCTGCCTGCTCTGATCAGGCCAAGTTCTGACCCTAGGAGCTCTAACCTTGCACCTAGAACACAGTCTTGCATTTCCTGTTCAGATCTGTGAGTGCCTGGCTTAGATTCTGGCCAGTCATCTTGCAGCTTGGGTCTGCCTACAAGCTCTGATTTCCTTGACTTTTCATATGCAGGTGTCCTGCTAAATTTGTTAGAAATTCTGCTTAGTCTCAGGTAATTCAGGTACTGATCTAGGACCTGGCTTATAGCTGCAACTGCCACACTGACTACACAGTCAATATTATTATACCTACAATAATCTTATGGAAAATTATAATGGAGGCATTTGATACCTAAATATTAGACTTATTGGTTAATAAGTAAATAAATAAATTTGAAAGTTGTAAAACTAGCCCAAGGTAATTGCAGACAGTATTGCCTTCCAGAAATTTAACTACCTTTTTATTTCTACTATGGATAGATGCAAGAGTTATATGACCTATCTGGTACATATATTTTTGTGGCCATAGTGTTTATTAGCTTTGTTCTTCATATTATATCCTTTAAAAAATGACTTGATAACAGTGTCAAGAGTGAAAAACTTTTAGAAGTGATACAATCTTTACAGATTGGTAATGAGAAGTAATTTGAAAGGATTCAAACTGTTGAAATTGACAATCAAAATTTGTTAAAAGGTTATGATAAGCTAGCAGAAAGAACATTTCTCCAAGAAGCCAATCTATACACCATCCAAATAATCTCTAAGGATGGGAAGATATCACTAATGGAAAAATTAAAACCTTAAAATCACATTGCAGAATGAGAACCAGAAATTAATTGATTTGATGAAATCATTAGAAATATTCACAGGTCAAGAGATTCAGGCTTTACAAAAAACAGTAATAAAAAATTGAATCAATTGGGAAACTTGTCAGAACTGATGAGCAAGGAGAGAAGGTATGTGCAAAGGACAATAGTAATTATTTAGCATTGCTAGTACCTCTCAAAGTCAGAGATGACTTACCAAGGGTTTTAGCTACTTATCCTATTACTACCTCAGAAAAGCCAGCAATACTCAATACCTAAAAGGATATACAGAATGTAAATGGGAACCTGTATGTATGGAAGTCCTAAAGGATATTAAGCAAATAGTAGTATCTTATGGCATGCATTCACCATATGTTAGGGAGATGGTAAAGACATGGGCTTCAAGAAAAAGATTATCCCACATGATTGGCTTCAATTATTCTCAGGTGTGCTAGAAGATGGGCTGTAATTGGAGTGGAAGTGCTATTGGAGAGAGAAGAATAAGTCCCTGGAACTTCAAGATATAGCCAAGGGATTTGAGGCCTCCCAAAATCAAATTATTGGTGAGGCCTATTATGCTGATCTAGATAATCAAGCTATATACAATGCATACATCTTGTCCCTATGCTGTACAACAGCCTTGAATGCTTGGGAAAAGACTCAGGAACAAGACAGAGAAGTGAATCATATACTAAAGTTATGCAAAGTTCAAGAGAACCCTTTAGTTACTTTTTACAAAGAATAACTAAAGTGTACAAATAAGGGTATCAGATTCAGAAGCTACATGAGTACTTATTGAATCTCTGGCTTTTGAAAATGCCAACTCAGAGTGCAAAAATATCCTTAGGCCTTTAAAGATCAGATCAGCACCAATGGGTGAATGGATCTTTCACAAAGCCATTGTTGAGTGATTTGACTACCAAGGCTTTGGTAGGAGAAGCAATTTCCAAAGGTATGAAGAAACATCAAAAATACCAAATGTTTTAATTGTGGTAGAAGAGCCCATCTGAGAAGGGATTGTAGACAGGGCATTTCTAGATATAATATTTATTCTGGAAATGACAAAATTAGAAAATCTCTCTGGATTAAGTAGAAGATGTGGCAATGGCCGATATTGAACTAATGAAAGCAGATCATCAAAAGAAACAAGACAACCAGTTATCATCAGGAAACTCCTTGGGAGGCTTCTCACAGGCCCCTAGGTCAAATGTAGTCTAGTCATTCCCAGTCACTGGAAATTTAGTCCCAGAAAAATTAGAGAATTCGGAGCCTCCTGTAAAAAGCCATACTGCAATAATCATGGAGGATGAACAAAAAATTCCAGTAGAAAATAGGAAATGTTTGGCCCTATTCTAAAGTAAGACAAAACATGAGATGCTTTGAATGCATAGGGCCAGAAGGACAAAGAGAAAAAATGAGGCCATATGTGACTAACATAGTAGGGACTCTATGTGGTTGTGATCTGTTGCTGCAATGGAATTCTCATATTAACATACTTGCAGTCTAGGACAGGCTCTAAAAAAGCTGCAGAGAAACCCTGTCTCGCAAAACCAAAAAAAAAAAAAAAAAAAAAAAAAAAAAAAAAAAAAAAAAAAAAAAAAAAAAAACAGAAGATAAACCAACCTATGTTTCTGAGAAGGATATTATAAGGTACTATTTAGAAAAGTCACCAACCATTCAGGTTGTACAAAAACACAGAGCAACAACTAGCCAACTCTCAGAGGTACTCATGGCCCTACCTTTAAAATGGTTAAATAAGAAATCTATATGAGTTAAGCAATAGCCTTTAACAATACAGAAAATGCAGGCCTTAGAACAACTGGTACAGGAGAATATAGATGCTCAGAATATTGAAGAATCAAGCAGTCCTGGTAATTCTCCTATATTTCTTGTTAAAAAGAAATATGGAAAATGGAGAATGGTAACAGGTCTAAAGAACTGTTAATAAGATGATTCAACCAATGAGTCCTGTTCTATCTGGAATTTGCTTTTCCTATTGTCTAAAAGATAACCTGTTATAGTTATTGATTTAAAAGATTGTTTCTTCACTATACAGTTGAAACAGATAGAGAAAAGTTTGTTTTCACAATGCCTACTTATAAAAATTCTCAGCCTACTAAAAAATATCAATGGAGGGTACACCCACAGAGAATGTTAAATAACCCCACCCATTACCAGTATTTTATAAGTCAGCCATTTGAAATAAAATGTCAGCAATTTCCCGAGTCTATAATTTACCATTACATGGATGACATTTTGCTATCTGATTCAAATGTAGATAATTTAGAAAGGATGTTTGAAGAAGTAAGAAAGTTTTGCCTGGTTGGAGATTACAAATTGTTCCTGAAAAAATAGGAATTAGATTCTATCAATTATCTAGGTTATAAAATAGGTTTACAAAAATTAAAACACACACCAAAAAAAGCAAATAAAGAGTGATAAATTTCAGACTCTTAATAATTTATAAAAATTGCTAGAAGACATTTCTAATCTATGACCTACTTTTGAGATACTACCTAATCAAATAGTTCATTTAAACAAAACCTTAAATGGTGACAAAGACATAAATAGTTCCAGGGAAATATCAGCTGAAACTGAAAGAGAATTGGCTTTGATTGAAGAGAAATTAAAGGAGACACATGGGAATTGTATGGATCTAAATCTTGATCGCATTCTGGTCATAGTACCCTCTAAATATTCCCCTAGAGGAATTTTAATGCAAATGAATATATTATCTTAGAATGGATCTTTTTACCACATAAACTGAGTAAAAAATCAAAATCTTATGTGGAAAAGGTCTCTGATTTATTATAAAAGGAAAATTGAGACTTTTAGTAGGAATAGATCTAGCAAAAATTATAGTACCTTTTATTAATGATGAAATTAACAAATTAGGGGAAGACAGTGAATACTGGCAAAGAACTTGTATTAATATTGGGGGAAAGATTAATAACAACTATCCCAAAAACGATAGAATTAATTTTATAAAGAGAGTAAATTGTATTCTTCCTTGCATTGCATGTGACAAACCAGTAAACTGCAGCCTCTACATTCTATACTGATGGAAATAAATCAGGAAGGGCATGATACAAATCAGAAGATTTAAGTAAAGTGAAACAAATCTCTTATGTTTCTGTGCAAAAGTCAGAATTGTTTGCTATTTTCATGGTACTAAGAAATTTTAAAGATCATCTCAACATAGTTGCAGATTTGCAATATGCAGAAAGAGTTGTTTTACATATTGAAACTGTTGAATTTATACCAGGTGATACAGAATTGACTTCATTATTTATTCAGTTCAACATATAATTCATAATTAGATTTTGTCCCGTATATATTACACACACCTGATCCCATATCGGTCTGCCAGGTCCTATAGCAGACAGTAATGCAGAAATTCATGGATTATGGTTTGGAAATGTGCTGAAGGCATCAGAATTTCATTAAAAAAATCATATCAATAGCACAGGTTTTTTAGAAAAGGACTTTTCTATTACAAAGTGGCTCTGCACCTGCAAAATCACACATCTGGAAATTGATTTATAAGCCAACATCTCTTTCATCATGATCCAAGTAAGACTTTCATTTCTTTGACAATTTTATTCATATATACAGATCAAACAAAAATCCCATAGGTTACTAATCTAATTAGTGTTTGTAAACACCAAGATTGATTAGCCAGTACTAAGGTCCATATGAGTCTTGTCACCACTAAATTCACTCTGCCTCTCCTGACAATCAGGCGTTAGGGCATTATGGACATTACTTTGTCTTTGAGGCCAAATTATGATAATTTTAATCACTTTGCCTTTGGCAGTTCAGAGCTTCCACCTAACCATTTCTATCTTGGGGTCCAGTTAAACTTATTGCATTAAACTCATCAAACTGACTCTTATAGTCTTATATAAGGAAAGTGGCAACAACAAACTTCTTTAAATATCCTGGTACCTCTTTCACTATTTTGCATATTACAAAATTAGTGAAGAGCAGGACTTCTGGACCCTCATATTGTGGAGGATTAGATTTTATACAGCAAATCCAATGTAGCATTGTGATTTCCTTAAGCCTAAAAATTCCTTCATCAACACTTAGTCAAGGGATATGATATATCTCCATCTCTTTTTCAGCAGATTATCCTTTGACAAATGCTTCAAACAACTATGCAAACATTTTTGATATTTGTTTAATTGTGTAAACTTCTATATTAAACCTAGAATCCCTACTCATTAAACCAAGTCTTAATCAGTTGTATGTTCCTTTCACTACTATCTCATACCTTTAAAATCTTTTCTCACATATATTCTCAATATTTCTACTTGAATGAACTAGCATACTCATTAATCACTTTAATAGTGCCTCCTTGTGACCCAGCCTTTCTATCTTCCCTTTAGGATCCTTTTTGCTTTAAGTCTGATTATAGAACAATAGACAAACTTCAGGGAGTCCTGAGGGGCATCATTATAGTTTTGTCTGACATCTCCTTCTAGGAAAGTCATTGCTAGTTTAGCAGAAAATGGTAAATTAATTTTCTCAGTCAATGGCACAAAAGGAAATAATTCAGGAGGTAGAATAGGAGTAAATCTTCTAATGAGGCTCAAGAGACAAGGTACTACTTTCTCAGGTGAGATAAACCTGTGGGAATCTAAGGGTTCAAAGTTCTCATTTCAATAGGGTCCTCTCAAACATGCCTATCCCAAGATACTGAATCACATTCTTTAACACTTAATGCCTTTACTTTAACTAACATCTGCTAAGGCTGGGACTTGAATTTTCAGGGAATTCAGCTAATCTTATAATGAGGGCTAGAGTTTTATTTTCTCTAACTTGAGCTCTGTGGCTGCTGGAGAGATTATCTTTCAGGGTATACTTAGAGACCTCTAGATCCTTTATGTGCATTTTGAGCTGGCCAGTTTTATTACTGATTAAATTATTGTCCTTCACCATATTTTCTGAAGCTAGAATTTGATTAATTTTAATGACAGAACTTATTTTTTTCCTTTGTCAACTCATCCAGTAATTCTAGAAACAACTGATTAGCTTCATCATTTTTCTTATTTTTCCACAAGTTGTCCTAAGTTTTATACACAGATTAACCAAAGATTTTGTCTCTCACAATGAGTGAATCAGTATAATCAAATGCATTTGTCTCTTTTCCTTTGTAAATGACTCACATTTACAAAGTATGGGCTTTGAATACTTCCAAGCTTCCCAGAAAAGCTTCACCAACTGGAGATGGCTTAGTAGCTACAGGTTTTGGCAAATTGGAAAATCTATTCAATACTTTAAAAGACTTTGTCCTTATTTATCTGTTGCTTCAAAACAATTTCTGGAAAGAAAATCTACATTAGTCAAAATTCTCTACAGGGGGAACAGACCTGATAGACTATTACAGGCTATGGGCTGTGTGGTCCAGCCTGTCTAACAATGGCTCTCTACCAATGAAAGGTTCAAGAATCCAGTAGATACTCAGTACACAAAGACAGAAATCTTAGCTGTTCATCAGTATATGCCAGAATCCAGAAGAAGTAAATTATAATGCTAGCGAAGGAATAGACTTGACAATTAGAGTAAGAGCAAACAAGCAATTAGATACCAATCTTCCATCTTCTATATCCTTTATATAGGCTGCCAGCAGAAGGTAAGGCCCAGATTAATGGTGGATTTTCCCACATTAAAATATGGAGATTCAGGGTCTATCTTCCCACCTCAAAGATCCCAAATAGAAGTGGGTTTTTCCACTTCAACAGATTTAATTAATAATCTCTCAGAGATGTACCAGTCAATTTTTAGTCTTAATTAATTTCAAATGTAGTCAAACCACTAAAACTAGTGGTTGACAACAACTAAAAGCCTCCACAAGTGATATGGCTGAATATAACATACTTCTATTTCCAGTTTTTAGGCAGCACCCAGAAAGATTTCCAAAGTGGCTATGCTAGTTTTTACTTCCCAAATCAGTGGGTAAGAGTCACTTTACATGTATGCTAATATTTGTTATGCTTTACTCATAGAAGATCAGAGCCTTACTTACCCATGATTAGAGAAACTTCCTCCCGCAGCATATGGAAATAAATACAGAGAACCATAGCAAGATATTACATATAGAGAATGGGTGGGTGTGTTCTGAATACTTAGCTTTATGTGGAATGTCTCTATTCAGTCACTTTCCTCAAAGCCTCAGAGCTCAGGGAACCCTAAGGAAGAGTAGTCAGAAAGAGTGTAGAACCTAATTCTGAATCTTATATATCATAAGGAAATTAAAGGGAAATAACGAGAGAGAGAGAGAGTTTTCAATTTTGAGACACTATTACAAATATGTCTAAGTAGTTAAAAACTTTGTTTCAGAGTGAGTTTGTTTGACAAGACTCCATCAGAAGGCACAGTAAGAAGAAAACCAGCCAAAGTTACTCAGCTGACAAGCAGTCTCTCTTCTGGATACAATGGCACTCCTCTCCTAAAATTTTGGAGTTGCCATTAGGAGAATGTAAGTTCCATTTTTTCCCAAGCCCCTATCATGTTGTTATATTGAAAAATATCCCTAACAAGAAATGGAATGTTCTGTTATAAAAGGATGGAGATGCTGGCCAAAGTCTGTTGAATGCAGTTATCTGCCTTAGCCAGACACAACAAATATTAACCCTGGACTGGATTAAGTCTGTAATACACACACAAATTCCCAATCCTGTCAGTTTCATTACAGACAAATAATTCTGAGAGGACTGAAACAGAACTGGTAATAAAGGTTCATTGTATCAAATTCTATGGCACCTGTGAATGCTTATCCTGAAGCTTTTGGGAGGAAATCATCACAGTTTCCCAGATGGAGGTCTAAGGTCTTTATTATTATCATCATGAAAAATGAATATGGCTATTTTCACATGACAAGATGACAAGGGTTTTATAACATAAGATACATGCATTGCTCGTGTTCTTGTGGGTCTTTAACACAATAATGAAAGCAAGCACCAATTTCCAGAACACGGTAACCTAATAAAAAAGTTGTAAGGATCAAAGGGCATTCTGTGTGATAAACAATGCCATACTACAATTTCCATGACAAGGCACTTTTCTTAAATTTTACTTTATTTTATCATAAGAAAATTAATGGAAAATAATGAAAGAGAAAGAGAGAGAGAATTTTCAATTTTTCTACTCATAGTTAGAAAGTACTAGTAAATGGCATATTTGAGAAAAGATTTGGTTTCCCTATTGGAAAAATTAAAACTTCAGAGCCTTGTTCCTCTGGTTCAAATCTTTGCAGCCTTCGCTTGTCTTTCTCTTGGCCTTGAGAGAACTGCAATGGCAACAGCATTGACTTTTCTAGGAAATTGGCTCTTCTTTGATTTCACACTCTCCTGGCTTACTCTCCAGTTAGTGTGCTAGCTGGTTAAATGTTTTCTCCTTTCCCAGCTTTTTGTTTCCTAATTCCCATTTGCACAGAATTGTAAAAGTAAAGCAGCCTCAGCAATATTTGGAAATCTTTTATAATAAGCACTATTAATGCAATGAAAATGAAAACTGAAATGTTCTTATTTCAAGTGGGTATTTATACATTTTGGAATTTTGTACAAGACGCTGATGCCAGAATGCAGACAATAAAATTACAAAGAAGTTAAATAATAAATAAATAATAAATAAATAAATAAATATTTCTAAATAGTTAAAAAGTTTGTTTCAGAGTGAGTTTGTTTGACAAGACTCCATCAGAAGAAAGTGTAAGAAGAAAGCCAGCCAAAGCAATCTCTCTTCTGGATTTACTGGGAAAGCCCAAGTGTCTTCCCTCCCCACTTCCCTTTCTCCCCCAGCCCTGAACTGTTGAGAGAGGAGAAGCAGAAGTGGGATGAGTTTGATAGAGAAAGGTTAAAATGTGCAGCTGTGCACAGTGGAAGTTAAAATAAAAGTAAAAGTTATTGACTTCAAGGACAATGAGGAAGAAGGCGCCTACCCTCTCCCTTACTCCCCTGGCACGCTCAAGGGGCATAGAGGGCCAGAGAGAGTCTGAGCCCTATAATTCCCGAGAAGGGAGTAAGATCTGGACCAGCAGGTACAGCTGCTTATGCCAAGGCATACCCAGTTAAGATCATCTGGCCTGGGGGAGAGAGGGAAGTGGAGAGGAGAGACACTTGGGCTTTTCCAGTAAATCTGGGCCTGCTTCTGGAAGCCACTAGTATGGTACCTCAGGGAGGTAAAGGACATCAAGGACCTGAGGAAGGCTATAATGGAGGACGGACCCTCGTGCCCTAATTTTGTAACAGGAGGATGCACATCACCTCTGCGTCCTTAAGGACTGAATGGATCTGACCAAGGCAGTACTGTCTAGCACTCTGAACATTAAATGGTGTGCATTCTACAAGGAGTAAAACTTTGTCTGAGCTGAATCTAATTGGAGAGCCCGCCCCCTTATCCCCATCACGTATGGTATGCTGGTGGGTATCGCTGTCGGGTTCTCCACCCATATCCAACATGTGGCGGTAGCAGCCCCTTACTGGAACCAGGTTCAGAATGCAGGTCTTGCTGCCTGGTACAAGCTGCATAAGGGACACACCAAGTCCCCGCTCCATTAGGTGGGCACCTGGGAAGCCAGTATGGATGGAGCAGTGGCCATTACCTGAACTTAAACTTACGATGCTCAAGAAAATTACCAGAAATCTGCCTAAAGCAGGACAGACAAGGCCCTCGATGAGACCCTGGAACAGCCCTGTGTTTGTGATACGTAAGCCTAATGGGAGCTGGAGAATGTTACAGAACCTATGAGCAATCGACGCCTGTATGGAGCTAGGAGGGACCCATTTAAGCGGCTTACCTTGGGCCCCAGCAATCCCCTCCCAGTTTCACCTCACTGTGATTGATCTAAAAGTCAGCTTCCTCCCAACTCCTCTTCTTGAGGAGGATTGCAAAAAGTTTGCCTTTTCCATTCCTACAGTTAATTCCTCTCAACCTGATGAGAGATATGAATGGACTATTCTCCCACAGGGGATGGCCAATAGTCCGGCCTTTTGCCAACAATACTGTGAACAAAGATTATACCCACCTATATGTTTATTTGGACGATCTAATCATTGGGCATTTGGAGGAATCAGGAGGAATCGGGGCTAGCCCCCTGGGTAACCACTATTGTTGATATCCTCCAACAACATGGATTTAAAATAGCCTCAAACAAAATACAAAAGGTACCCCGAGTTCATATATTGGGATCCCAATTAACACTCACTCAAGCCAAAGTTAATGGACCCCAATTAATCCTGCCTGGGCCTCTCACTTTATCAAGGTTGCAAAAGATAATAGGGGGGAATGAATTAGGTAAGGCCCTGGTAGCCTGTAGATGATGGAGGAGGGTCATTTGTCTATGTGGTCTATGTGTTACTTTCATTGGTTAATAAAGAAACTGCCTTGGCCCTTTGATAGGACAGAAAATTAGGTAGGCAGAGTAAACAGAACAGAATGCTGGGAGAAAAACGGCAGTGAGTCAGAGATGCTTCAGGCAGTTGCCATGCCTCTCCTCTCTGAGAGAGACGCAGGTTAAGATCTCTCCTGGTAAGCTACCACCTCATGGTGCTACACAGATTACTAAATATGGGTTAAAACAAGATGTGAAAATTAGCCAATAAGAGGCGAAAACTAATGGGCCAGGCAGTGTTTAAAAAAACACAGTTTCCGTGTAATTATTCTGGGTAAAGCTAGCCGGGTGGCAGGAAGCAGCCCGCAGCTCCCATCACTACATGTAGAGACTGTAAGACTAGATGTGTTATATGATATCCTAAAAGGAAGGCAACCCTATAATAGCATTTCCTTGCCTGCTAAGGGCTGCCAGGGACTCACTGAATTCATCAATGAGCTCCATCATGCTTCTTTGTTGACATATACTCCTAACATTCCAATCCAAGGCTGGATATTATTAGGCAAAAAGACTATGCTGGCTGCCATTGTTCAGCAGTCACAACCACTAGAATGGGTACACACCACCCTGGGTGGCACTTCCAGAGTGTGCTCTCTCTTTGATCAAATAGCTGATATAATTATTAAAATCAGGGACACATCCCACTGACATTATGGAAAAGATCCATATAAATTAATAATTCCACTCAAAATTAAGGATTTAGAATGGGCAGCCAGACATTATTTTTGATTGAGCTTTGCCCTGGATGGATTTCTGGGGAACCTGTATACCACGTTGGGGAGTACCATTTACTGAAGCTATAACAAGAACTACACTGAAGAGTCCCCTTAATCTTTTCTTCTAGGCCCATTCCCCAAGCATTCACTGTTTACACAAATGGCTTGAAAAATGGGGCTGCCTTTGTAGATTTACCTGCAGGGGGGATCAAGACAAAGATTACCAAAATTCTCCCTTATGGAGGATATGCTCAATATAAGAAAATGATGGCCATATATATTGCCCCACAAGAGTCCCAGAATGCTGCAACCACTATTCAGACAGCTCTTATGTGGTGAACCTACTTCCATATTTACCCTACGCCTATATCAGACTGGATGCTAATCCTATTTTTGCCTTTATGATGCAACTTGGATCACTCTTAGAAGGTATAAAAAAACCCATATATATTCAGCTTCTCGTAGAGGACACCATAATCTCCCTGGCCTCAGTTCCCAAGGCAATGCTCCGGCAGATGCTACAGCTTCAGGGGCCTGTCTCATAGAGGTCTCAACTCTGCCCATACAAAATGCTACCCAAATGCATGACTTAACTCATGCCAACTGGACAGGACTCAAATATGTATACCTCCAGATCCTTGCAACAGAATTAAAGAGAATTGTTCATGCATGTAAGACTTGCCAAAAATTTCTCTGCCCACCCCCCTTTCTACAAGGTCTGGGGCGAATCCAAGAGGAATAGCACCTAATATTATCTTGCAGACAGATGTAACATATTACCCTCTGTTTGGCAAATTAAAATATAGGCTTGTGACCATAGACACATACTCTAAGGCATGCTGGGCTACTTCCCACTCAGGGAAAAAGGCAACCCATGCCAAAAGCCACTTCTTAAAATATTTTGCTATGTTGGGACTACCACAAGAGGTCAACACCAACAATGTCTACTGTTTTGTAAGTAAAACATTAAAAGAATTCTTCCATAGATGGAATATATCTTATACCACTAGGATACCATACAACCCTCAGGGTCAAGTGATTGTTGAAATATATCACCAATATCTTAAAGAGGTCTTTATAAAACAAAAAGGGAAAAGTCTAGCCCATCTACAATTGCAAAAGGCATTATTAGCCATCAATATTTTAAATTTTCAAAACTCAGATGAACAGAATAGATTCCAAAAACTTTGGGGATCCCTACCAGTGAGGCCATGACTAAAAGTTAGATGGAAGGATCTTCTCACTAACCAATGGAGGGGCACAGATCCCTTGTTGACACAAAGTGGAGGATATAGAGGTATCGTCCCAAACAGAGGGGAAATGCCTATATGGCTACCTGCCCATAACTTAAAATTTCTCCCCTCCCTCAGGACAATGGGGAGGACCAAAATAACCAAATATAAAAAGAAAGAGATTATGCTGGACAATCCTTAAATTCAAACACAAGAAAAGAAAAATAACCACTGCCCAAGGGAGATTAACCCTTTAGGAAAGTGTTGCCTGTTTATCTATTTCAGATGGCCTTCCCAGTGGTAATCATGTTAACTCTTCTCATGGTGACCAAGGTCCACATAGTAAGCCTCTACCAACCACAGAAGGTGACATGAATATTATTGAACACTGGCACTGGAGGGATCCTAAACCAGACTTCTCAGATGATGACACCCTGGACATGCTGGCCTGACCTGATGTTTGACCTCTGCAATTTGGCACGTGGGAGCTGGGACATGGAAGACTGGATTCCAGGGACTGGAGGGAGAAATAAATGTCGAGGCTCTCCAGGGTGCACCCTACCCCAGGCATCTTACCCTAATGAGCCTGGATGTTCTCATGTCCTTAGGAGACATGCCTTTCTGCAGATACCATTATATGTATGACCAGGTAGCAACTGAACTACCTCTGCTATTAGAAGCTGTGCTGCAGCTTCTGATTACTATTGTTCTTCCTGGGAATGTGAGCAGACTGGGCTGGACATAATTAGAAAAGAAAGAGACAACATTTCATTATTTACAAAAGTGGTTAGATTTCCTTAGCAAGGGTAACTTTACAAAATAGGAGAGGCTTAGACTTGCTGTTTATGAAACAGGGAGGAATTTGGGGAAGTATGTTGCTTCTATGCAGACCATTCTGGGAGAGATACAAGAACCCTAGATGAGTTAAGAAAAGATATTGATTCATTTAATTCAAGGAACCCCTATGAGACCTAGTTTGATGGATCCCCATGGCTTATCACACTCATCTCTTCCCTAATTGAGCCGATGGCTATTTGGTTATTGATCTATCTTTTTGGCCCATGCAATTTCCAAAGACTGAAACAAGCATTTCAAAAAAAAGATACAACAGGTACAAGTCATGGCCCTTCAAGTACATTATGATAGGCTTGATATATTTCACCCCATGGATGAACTCTCAATTTGAGGGTATCCAGGCCAAAACTCTGGCTAGGGGTGGCCTTGACCCATACTCTATCCCTGGTGGGCTATTCTGGCTTAGTGACTTGGACAGGGGGTGGGACATAAAACAAAAAGGGGAGATGTTAGGCCAAAATTATCTCAGGGCCTGTTCCTTGAGGTCTGTAATACAGAGAAAAGCCTGGCTCGAGTTTGAGGGAACCAAGTGAAGATGAGACAGCAAAATTTATGTAGATGCTTCTCCAGCCAGAGGGAGGACTTAGCTGTCTCTCATTGGTTGGAGGTACCCCCACATCACACTATGCCACTTAACCTATATAAGCTAACGCTCACAGTAATAAACCAAATTCCTGTTTTGACTTGACTTCCTATCACATCTGATTGTCCTGTGTTGTGGGGCTGTGGACCTGATTGTCCTGCATCAGGGGCTGTGTTGTGGGGCTGTGGAAGGGGCAGATAATGCACTCACCTTTCCCTGGAGAAGAAGGAGGCTAAGGAAGCCTAGAAATGTGGGATGGGATGAACGGTGACTACTGCATGGCATGTGCAGGGTTGAAAGAAGCCTCTATGAGTAGGTGGAAAACAGCTAGCCAGGACATTGGGACCACCCACAAACAGATGCTAGCTCTGATTGTGGCACAACAGGCCCAGACAGAGTTGATCACCAAGGCCCTTTCCAGGGCCCTGATGGTTCCTGATCTGGGTGATCCTACAACAGGGGGAAGAGAGGCCTGTTTCAGATACTGAAACTAGGATCACTTTAAGAGGGACTATCCTCAACAACCCTCCATGCAATGGGGGTTAATGCCAGAACTCGGGGGGATATCCCCCACTATCCCTTGGTTCAGATGCAGGAAAGGATACCATTAGAAGAAAGATTGTAGATCAAAATTTGACCTGGAAGGGAGCCCTCTGATTCCCTTAAACTAGCTACAGGGCATCCTTTAGCTCTGCCAGCCCAAGGAGGAGATCGAATGGAAAGGGAAACATGCTCTAAGCATGTACCTGAGACCTGAGCACATTGGACAGTAACAATAGTAGATGGACACCACCCGCAGATGAGTATGTTCATAGGGGAACAGAAGTTTCAACTCTTGGTAGATTCAAGGGCAGACAGAACAGTATTAAGGAAGGAAGAGGTCACCCACATTGGGAGTTGACCACAGGGCCACACATACTGGGAGTAGAGGGCAGGACACATTACCAGGATACAACAGCCTTAATGAGGCAGGTCAGTCCAGATGGCAAGCAAGGGAGGATCTGCCCCCTAGTGGCAGAAAATCTCACAGTAACTTGCTAGGCCAGCATCTGACCCAAATGGAGGTGATCCTAAAGACAAACTATCAGGCCTTCTTTGAAGCTTCCTGGAAGAGGGGGGTTGGCAGACAGGGGAACATAGGATAGAGAATCATTCCTGGGAAATACAAGCTCTTACTACCTCCTGGGGTGAACAACATGAAAAGAGGCTCCACCCCCAATTTTAGAGGCCATTGCCCACCCATTCCTGGCAATTAGATGGAAGCTTGGAGACCCTATTTAGGTGGAGCTGTGGCCTTCTCTGGCCTAAACTGGAGGCCCTCCACTTTCTGGTTCAGGAACAGCTACATTTGGGACATATACAGCCTTCCTGGAGTCCTTGGAATATTATCCTGTCTTTGTAATTAAAAAGGCTAATGGGACCTGGTGCATGTGACAGGATCCCAGAAAGATAAATGATAGAATGGAAATAGTGGGTACCCCCTTGAGGGGTCTCCTCTGGTTCCATGCCATTCTGGCTGATTTTACTCTTACTATTCTAGATGTTAAGGACTGATTTTTCTCCATCCCTTTCTACCCAGATGATTGTCCCAGATTTGCATTTTCTGTTCCCTCTCTTAATTACTCTAGCTCAGATGAGAGATATGAATGAGTTATGCTCCCTCGGGGCATGGCTAATAGGCCTTCTTTTTGCCAAAATTACCTAGCTTCTCTGCTGAAGCTGATTAGTAATAAAGAACCAGCACTTTTATATATGTATATGGATCACCTCATTGTTGGACACCGGGACTGGTGGCAACAACAGGTTCTCTTAAAGCAAGTACTTGACCTCCTACATAAAAATGGGTTTAAGGTTGCTGCAAACAAGGTCCAAGAGGTACCCTTTTTAAACTCTTGGGAGCTGAGCTCACTTTGTCGTGGGCAAGCCCCCTCTGACCTAAACTGGACATACCTGCTTGTTTGACCCTGGCTCACCTTCAGAGCATTTTAGGAGAGATAAATTGGATCCTGCCTTGGATCCCCATCCCCAAGGACACCCTTGCTCACCTCTTTGTCCTCCTTTGGGGAGCCAAATCTCATGAATGCATTACACTGACCCCTGAGCATCAAGCATTTTTTTCACAAATGCAGCTTGTAGTGGACACCATGTTGTTGAAATGGTATACCATTCACTGTTGAAGGAGTGGCAGGCTGTGTCCCGCCACCCTGCTAGCTTTACTCCCAAAATAATTACACAGAAACTGTATTTTTAAACACTGCCTGGCCCATTAGTTTTAGCCTTTTATTGGCTAATTTTTACATCTTGCTTTAACCCATATTTAGTAATTTGTGTGGCACCATGAGGTGGTGTCTTATCGGAAAAATCTTAACCTGATTTCATCTTGGAGAGGAGAGCTATGGCGACTGCCTAAGATGTTTGCCTTACTGCCTTCTTTTTAGCATTTTGTTCTGTTTACTCTGCCTACCTAATTTTCTGTCCTATCAAAGGGCCAAGGCAGTTTCTTTATTAACCAATGAAAGTAACACATAGACAGATGACCTTCCCCCATCAATTGACTTACCTCTATTGTAATGGTCTGCTCTGTCCCTTTAAGAGAGAAGCCTCACCCACTCCCCTTCCTTCTGCTGAGGCAAGGTCTGTCTCTGTCCCTTCCCTCTTTGGAAAAGGTGGCTGCTGACATTTCTTATTTCCTCTCCTCTCCCAACTCCCCTGTCTCTCCCTATCTCTCTGTCTCTCTGTCTCTGTCTCTGTCTCTGTCTCTCTCTCTCTTTCTCTCTCTCTCTCTCTCCCCTCCTTTTTACTGAATAAACTATGTCTATACTCTCTCTGCATGGTGTGCCTATCTGTCTCTATCTCTCACCCACCGTGGCTCCTCATGGTACTGGCTGACCCGCCACTAACCTGCCAAGGTCTCTTACCCACCTCTTCCCACCAGCTTGGAACCCACAGAGGCCTTGGGTAGTAGGACCCAGCTGCCCCTCGTTGCCTGCTGCTGGCTGCACCACTCAGGGATCTGAGTAGCATTTTATTTAAACCATAACATTTGGTTCTCTGTGACTTGGCCAGATTCTGTCCAAGTTCCCTCCTACCTGTGGGTAGCGAAACCAAGGACACATGGAACCCTGGGCTAAGAAACTGGGTATCTGCCTGAGCACTGACCCTACACACACCAATAGCTTTGGTGGTGAGTTTTTCTCTTCCAGTCAACTGTTTTTCCAGACCTGAAGAATTAGCCACTGAGCTCCCAGAAATCCTGTGGTGTTCCTAGAAACAAGGGGATTGCCCCCAAGCACAGCCTTCATGGCTATGGTTGAGCTCTTCACTGACAGTCATCTCTGGTTTTTTCCCATAGTGAAAAACATGATCAGACTACCCAGGGTAATCCTCCTGAACTAGCTCTGCACATGCTGGGCAGTGCATTCACTGAGGGACCTAGGGTCCCTTAGATTTTTCTTTTCTTTTTCTTTTTCTTTTCTTTTCTTTTGGATCACTCATAAGTGGTCCCTGCTGTGACAGACTGCTCAGAGTAGCTGTTAGCCTCTCTGGCTCTCAAGTGCCCAGACTGGGACCAGTCAGCCTCATTAACACCCTGCCTGTAGAGAGATGTTCTTTCTACAGGCCTTGTGGTATCTCTGTTTTTGCGGGTTTTCACATTTTCAGCTATGGAATATAAACCATCAAACTATCAGCCATCTGCTTGTAAATGCTCTGCTGGTGTCTGCAGCTCCACTTTTCTTCAAACTATCAACCACCCACCTGTAAATGCTCTGCTGGTGTCCTGCTGGCTCTGCTTTTCCTTTGCTGGGCAGCCCCTTCCCTACCTGTCTGAAAATGCTTTTCCTCTTGTTCCCATTCCTTCTATTCTATCCCTACCACTGCTACAGCTGGTCCCATAGAAACTGGCAAGATTAGTGAGGCAGCTATTTTCAGTTCCAGCCGTTGCTCCCACTGTGGCTTGTGTTGTGGTGGCTGAGCAACAGGGTGGATCATGCCTCTAGGTCTCTCTTGTTGTTATAGTTAAAACTCCCATGGCTCAAAAAAATGTAGATCTCCATAGAACACATTGTTGCTGCCATTTTGACTGAGGTCAGGTTATCTTACCACCATCCTAACTGAGGTGACTTCACCACCATCTTATCTGAGGGCCAGAGCAGGTGACCAAGTCCTGTCATCTCTACTGAGGTATTCCCTGCCTCATTCCCCAGTGCTGACTCGGTTACATGTGTGTTTTGTGCAGTGGTGTGTCTTTGGTAGGATCCACCAAGAGCATCTACTTCACCCGATTCCTTTTTAATGTACGTGTGTATATGAATACATGTGACTTAAATGCAAGTATATTTACTGTTAAATGTTATAATTGTCTGTTCATTGCATCTCATTCCAGACTACAAAGACAATAAGTTCCATGTTTTAAATTGGTATATACTTTTAAGTCTCTTAAAGAAATATGATATATTTAATCCAACCCTGCTTTAAAATATATTAAGCTATTCTCTACTATTGTCAGTTCTACGGTTAAGCTTCTATTGTTAGATTTTTTCTTTTTCTCTTTCACAAGTGTAAATCTTACATGTTATACTGTAATTATAACTCATCTATACCTAATAAACAGCCCTCAACTGCTCAGAGATCTGGGAATATGGCATTTAAATGCTTAATTATTAAAAGATGTTTCATGACAAAAAGAGACAGTTTTGCTCCGAGCAGCAGCGCTCTATCCTCCAAAGAAGACAGAAAACAAATAGGCGCAGAAAAATCTCCATCTGCAATTCGCTTCAAATGCCAAGCACTGACCACTGGGAAAAACTGCCTTTCATCTAAACTGAAGATCTCCAGATTGCTATCTCCAGATAGACAGAATCGCTGGAGTTGAGAGCCTAGCTGCTCAGGTCAAGGGAGGCTTGTCTTCCTACAGATTTCTTATCCCACAGGATCTTCTGGAGCCTGGCAGGCCATGTGCTAAACAGCAAAAGCCAAATACAACCCTCAGCGACAATGGAGGACCCTGAGGAGTAGCACTAAGTGCCAACCAAGTAAGTTCTCTGTTGTGTTTTAATCAATAATTCAAGCAAAATTTTATCCTTCTCAAAGATCTCTGATGCAGTTTGACAGCTGAGAAGTTGTCATTTAAAAGGACAGCCTCACCAAACAAATTTCAATAAGATATAAGTTAACAAAATTCTCTCCCACACGGCTTTTTATAGTCTTAAAGATGCTTTTCATTATGCAAAAATATCTGAAATATCGGTCACAGTCATTCTGATATAAATATGCTGCCGTTTAAAACTTATGTTTTTACAAACCCAAAGTATTCTTGTGAGTTCCAGGGAGTTGAAGGATCTACCTTATATAGGTTAGATACACTCTTCCCTTGTCCTAAAAATTTTTCTTTTCTAAACTTAACTTTATCCTCTGTTTTGCCAATATCTTAAACAGGTGTAAGAGACACCAGACATTTCCATACCACAAACACCATACAGGAGCAAAGAGACCAGCTACCCCAGGAGGTGACCACAACCCAGCTTTCTCACATTACCCCTGAAAATGACACCCACAAATGAGCAGAAAGCATTCTTGAGAATCTGTTGTCCCAATTGATTTAACCTGTTGTGCTTAAACTCCCATCTTTTTATCAAAAAAAAAAAATATATGGGAATTTAATGGTCTGTCCTGTCCATTTAAGAGATAAGCCCTGCCCACTCCCTCTCTTTTTCTCTGTTTTTTCCTCTCTCTCCCCCATTACTTTTTACGGAATAAACTGTTTGTAGACTCTCTCTGCTGGCATGCCTATCTGTCTCTGTCTCTCACCTGACACAGCTCCTTGTGGTACTGGCTGCCCTGTCAATGACTCGCCAGAATTTCTCACCGACCCTGTGGCTCCCTGTCTGGGACCCGCTGCCCCTCATGGCCCACTGCTGCTCCTCTGGTAACTTTACAGTATTTTAACTAAACCATAACACCTATCCCTTTGGATCTTTGTGGGAATCACCCTGTTTTCTCTTGTCCTAATCCAGAATGGTGAGCCCATGGAATGGATCCATTTGTTCTTGCCGGGAGCCCTGATGTTATATTGCTGGGCAGACCAAACCACAGATGCTATTGTTAAGGGAAGGACCCAAGCCTTTCTTTTTGAGAAGGAGCCTCAGGCTATAAAATTCCCTTTTAGGTTAACAGATGTAGATTGGTTTATATAGATTGGGATGTCAGGAAAAGCTTGACTGTCATTAGGGTCCCTCTCTCTGGACAACACTGCTCTGGAGACTGCCATTAAGGCTCCCTGACCTTTTTTTTTTTTTTACAAAAAAAAAAAAAAAAAAAAAAAAAAAAACCTTTGCCAAATGCTATTTATGTCTTTACTGATGGTGGCTGTGCCCACTCAGCCTATGCAGCCTTTCAGGATGGTTCGTTTAAGGCAAAGATGCAAAGATTTTGCCCTACTGAAGGATCCATCCAATATAAGGAAATGCTCACAGTTATTCTTGCAAGTCAAGATATACATGAGCCCCTTAATCTTTATGTAGATAGCTTACATATGGCCATCCCGATGCCCCATGTGCCCCGGGCACATGTCCACTTTGATGCTAATCCTATTTCCCCTCTTATGATTACATTTCAGGAACTGTTGGGGGGCCAAGCCAACCCCACTCACATTCAGCATATGACTGAACATGCCACACTCCCAGGTTTTTTTTATTATGAGGCAATTCACAGGCAGATAGACTGGCCTTCGGCATCTGAGCCATGACCCTACAGAAGGCTATACTATACAACTGCATGAGTTAACACACGTTAACTGGAGAGCATTACATTATAGGTACCCACATATCCCTATTAAAGACCTTAAAAAGACTGTTTGGACTTTCAAATCCTGCCAGCCTTACTTATAGGTGCCACCATTACAAGGTCCTTAGATGGAGACTTAGGCCAAACACATTATGGCAAACTGATGTGATTCATTTTGGTAAACTTAAATATATGTTTTTGTCTCTATAGACACACATTCTGTGTCATACTGAGCTACAGCCAACACAGGGGAAAGAGCTAAACTTGCCCATTCATATTTCCTACAATGCTCTGCCACACTGGGCATCCCTATCAAAATAAAAATTGATAATGGCCCATGCTTCACCAGCAAGGCCTTCCAGGACTTCCCTCAATCATGGAACCTCACTCATTCCCCTGGCATCCCTTATGACCCCAGGACCAGGCTATTGTAGAAAGACAGCACCAATGTCTCAAAGAACAGCTTTAAAGCAAAAAGAGGGAGACAACACCCATATACAAGCACAATTAGCCCTTCTTACTCTTAACATTTTAAATTTGCCAAAGGAGTTTTTGGAATCTAGATTCCATTGACGTTGGGGGCCTCTGAGCCCTAAACTGCAATATAAAGGTGCCCAAGGCGGATGAGTAAAATGCAAAGGTGGAGTTGTGGGCTGAATCGAGCATGTAGGAGGCTGGAGTGGCCAAGTTAGTGCCAAAAAATGGTGACAGTTAGGAAAAGGAGCAGTTGGCCCCCAAAGCATAACAGCTATGCCAAAAGCTTGACAGCGATGCCAAAAGCATAACAGTTAGAAAAGGGCATGAAATTCAAAAACAGTAACATCATAAAGTCCGTGAAGAATACCCCCAGCCAACATGGTGCTGAAGGGGAGCAAGTGGGGAGGAGATCTGACTTATTTACAAAAAGATGGTTGGAATTAGACAGAGTGTCTGATGTCCTCGTGATCCCCATGAGGGGCTATAGGAGCTGCGATTCATGCCTACAACGTGACAGCGGATGTGATTGGCTAATTCCCTTTCCACTTCTGGGATTCGTGGGTTTTTGCTTTACAAATTGGATACTCTAAGAAAATATACGCGTTCCTGTTTGAGTCACCTCCCTGTTGTGTCTGATTGTCTGCAGGACCCCAGGGGCTGAGTGGCTAGTGTGCTCTTCCCCTCCTCAGTCAGAGCCAGTTGCTGGCGTTGGATCAATTCTTTGGCGGGCTCTACAGAGGGAACCCAGCCTCCCGCAAAGATTTATGTAAACTTCAGCCCAATTCCTTCTTCATGAATGCTTTCAAGAACCACTCAGAATAAGAAAGGTGACCTGGCTCTTTTCTTTTCTTTTCAGACTGGGTCTGACTTCATGAATCTATCAGGAGCCACTGACCCTTTCATTTCTGTGAGGAAAACTTCCTTCTTCCAGACACAATTTCTTCTATCGTCACTTCCTTTGCTTCTTTTATTTTTAAGCTTAAATATAATTCTTTATTCTCATGTTTAAATTGCATGCATTGATTAGATGGCCAGGGTTTGGCTGCAGCATGGTTTAGCAAACCCACGAGACTGAGTGTAGATGAAGATGCACTGGATTGATTCCTGGTATCTAGTGTTGTACCAGTTCAATTTTTTCCCTCGTTAAAGTCTCTGTCAATTTCTGCTTGTGAAATTGTAGCCTCTACTTGGGAACATATGCTAACTTGTCTGTGAAAGTCATATTTGAGCAAAATTATTTATCACATATATGAGTATAACGTCTACAAATGTATGTTCATTAAGCATGGGGAAATATATATACCATAAGAAGTAAAGGAGATTTTAAAATCATCCATTCCTAAGGTCTATGTGATGATAAAGATTGATTATCAATGTTACAAGATATTAGAATCATCTAGGAGATTAGAAAAATCTACATGTTTCTTTATGGGACATTATCTAGATTTAGCTAATTAAGGTGAGAATACGAATCCTAAAACTGACCAGAATCATTGTATGTGTTAGTATTGCCGACTAAGCAAAAGGAGAAAGTGGCTGCATGAAGCTTTGATCTTTCTTCATGACCATGGATCAAGAGAACCAGTTTCCTCAAATTCCTATCACGTTTTCTTCCATGATGAACTGTACTTTTGAACTGTAAGCTACAATAAACCCTCTCTTCTTTAAATAGATTTGGTCAAGCACTTTGTACCAGCACCATCGAAAACAATTAACAAAGCCATGTTTTGCAAGGCCAGAAATAGAGAAATTTATCTATTAATAAAGGAACATAAATTTCTAGACAGCTTAGCTGAATTCTCATATAAATTAATTATTGAATGGTTTATATTGTTAAGTAAAAGAAGATCAAAATATATTAAAAAGGATAAGTTTCCTTTAAAATTCATACCAACCAGACACATATAACTAATATTAGAATTAATTAGAAATAAATACTATGGAAAATTTCTTTGGTCTTATTATTAAAAATGTTCAATGTATTTTTTAACAATGCTAGTGTTTTTTCAATCAGTGGAGCCCAAGTAGTTGTGGTACATTTCATTTCTTTTTTTTTCTTTTTTTTTTTACTTTTATAAATTTTATTTATTTTTAGCTTTTATATTTGTTTTCACTAACTTTTCATATAGGAAATATAACGATTTATTTTTTTCTTGGTATTCCTGTTAACTTAAGTATTTCTTTTTTTAGCTTTTTTAAAATTTTATTTATTTATTTTTATTATTAAAAATTTCTACCTCCTCCCCACCTCCCATTTCCTTACCTCTTCCTTAACTCCCCTCCCCCTCCCTTTCCAGTCCAAGGAGCAGTCAGGGTTCCTTGTCCTGCGGGAAGTCCAAGGTCCAACCCACTCCATCTAGGTCCAGGAAGGTGCGCATGTAAACAGACTAGGCTCCCCAAAAGCCAGTACATGCGGTAGGATCAAAACCCAGTACCATTCAGTCAGCCTTCATTGTCCACCACGTTCAGAGTATCCGGTTTGATCCCATGCTTTTTCAGTCCCGGTTGAGTGGTGGAGATGTGGATACATTTCATTTCTTTTACCACATCCTTTTTGCTTAAAGCATTAGCCTTATTGGGCACAGCACCTGTACTGAAAAGGCTGTGTGAGTTTAAATTAAGTTGAACAAAAATATATTTCATGAAATAGTAATATGTTCAACCTTAAGAAACTGATCAAAATATCCAGTTCCTTGATCATTTGTTTTGATGCCTCAATGGATTTTAAAAAACTGGATTTTGTAATCCCCATAGCAATGTGCTTGGCAAGTGTTTTCCCTATGTCAGATTTATTATTTGGTTATGGAAGGACCTACTGAAAAAGGAAAAGGGGTGTCCGTGTAATCAGTAGCCTCAATCAATCATTACTAAAGACCAGTCAGTATTCCTAAATTTTTAATTGGAAACAAATTATGCAAACCTACTTGATTGTGATGAAAACTAAACTCAATAGCACTACAGAAAGAAGAACTAAATGTTCTAACTAACTTTCTTAGTGCAAACTGAAAGTTAACTTTTGAGACAGTAAAGTATGTTCTTGGGTATATAACATCTTGCTCTTTGTCTAAGTAATTTACTTTCTAGACAATTACCTCTATGGGGAACACTCAGAGCTGCAGGGGACAATCTTCCAGTATCTTACTGCTATAGAGTCACCACTGCTAGCAACTAAATAACAGGTGGCAGAGTGTGATCTATATCCCGAATTTGTACTGTACAGTCATCCTGTAGAAATCCTGACCCTCAGGAAGAACAACCAAAGATGGTATACCAATTAAAATATAACGGAATTGTTTTGTGTTTTTCAAAAAAAGTTTTTGTTCAATTCCGAGTTCAGCAAGCTTACCTATCAAGTTATAAAAACCTGTTCCATTAGACAACATGCAAAAATACCCAGTAGGTGCTATATTTATATTCACATGGCAATGTGCAGTTCTGTCATTAGCCTTGGCATAGTTACCACATGCTACAAAGAGAAAGGAAGGCCATAGTGACTTTAGAAAACAAAACTATTGTCATCTAGAAGAAAAAGCCCAAGACTAAATTGACAGAATGAGCATGTCTGTCCTGAATTATCTTTGCTTTTATTTGCTATTTATATTTTTTTAGTAACATTTTATAAGTCTGGTCTTTCATTCAATGATTTCAGCTCACTAGTGCTTTGGATATTGTCAATATGTTTTTTGCAAAGGCTATGTTTCTAGCCAGCCTATTCCAATCCAGCCCATTAGGAACTATGTGGTAATATTTTTTCTGATAGTAAATGCAGTTTACAACAAGAAAAGATTCCTTGGCCAGGAAGAATTGTGCCACTGTTGAAAAGCCTCTACAGTTTACTCCTGCCTCCATCGCACTTTATGGGTCCTGTCATTTTGCTACACAGTGTGAGGTTCCATGATACCCTACATGTAGACGTTTCACCTTGCCTTAGGACAAAGTAAACAAAAATGAAGCAAGGACCAAAATACATCCTTCTAATATGGAAGTCAAATAAGTCTAAGTCCAAGTCCAAGTCTAGACTTAGAAACTGTAAAACTTCAAATGCATATTAGCACTTATCCTGCCTGCAACGCTGTGCCTTTCCAGAGGGCTTGTGTGAAAATTTTGTGATCTATGTCCTTTGAAACTGGATCTTCTTTGGTGATCTCAGCTATTATCATCAGATGACCTCTGGAATCACCTAATGGATTCTACTTTCAGGATGTCATTGTTTCAGGATATCACTGACTATTTTACAGGTATTTTGTTGTTTGGGGTTATCAGATATATATTGCTGATATATAAGGCTAATATATTCCATATTACCAAATATGCAAAGAAATTCAATCTGATTTTTTTAACTTAATTGCTATTTATCGATTACTATGAAATCAATATAAAATAGTAATATTTAAGTCATCACTCTTAATCCAAAAATTACCAGAAGTTTCAAATAAATGTATATAAAAACCATGACCATAGATTTTGAATCTAAACAGCCAAATAGTTTCCAGATTAACCCAGGTTACAATGCATAGACATTTGAGCCTGTGTCTCCATACTCCTGAAGGAACTAAAATCTGAAGTAATGGCTGAGTAATTTTAGACTTGTACATTCAGTCTTTCAAATGTAATTCATAGTGATTTCTTTCTATTTTAAACAGTCCAGAATATTAGGCCTCAGAGGATTTCCCCATCATTGAAATGTCCTTTTCTGTTCAATACTCTAAATGAGAATGATCCATCCAAAGAGATTTTATTTCATCTTGAAATTCAGTTCCTTCTAAACTGTGGCTTCTCTATTTCCCTTTCTGAATTTCCCAAGAGTGTCCAGGCTCACACAGGCATGCATTAGACCGAAAGGGCAGAGCCTTGCTCTGCTCACATAGCCAAGGAAGTCCTATTTCTTAGAGCTGGGTACAGGCAATTTCTGATATATCTGCTTATATATCTTACTTGTCAAAGTAAGGTCATTGATAACTTTAAAAGAGTTAAAGTACAAGAAGGTACAATGCATCATTAACTGGGGAAAATTCCAGATAATTGCATTCTCATTGAATACTATATCTATCAAAACTGGATCTTGGCAGTCTTGCACCCCATAGCATCACTTCTCCAATTCTGTTTCTGATTACTTCTATTACAGAAGAAAGGGTGGGAATCAGTGCAGGTTGAATGGTGTAATAATGATTCATTTATACACGGAGTATGAGCTTCAAGTTTGTTGCTGCCATCAGAGAATACATGTTGCTGTCAGTTGATGAGCATAACAGCCATGTCTAGATAATGTTTCAATTTGCTGTGCAGGTCACTTGAGGAGATAAAAACATCAGAATTCTTACTAAGTCCTGGATTCTTCATGTTAAAGTATTGACCTGTCTAGTAAGATATGTCCATCAGTGCAGTGATGGCATAACTGTTATGGGGGTGGGATGGAGTTACTCAACTGCTTTCTTATTGGATGTGAGCCCTGGTTTGCATGAAGGAAGTTGTGTGTAATACTATGTCTCTCAGTGTTCAAATTTCATTGATCTTAAGGAAAAGAAAGACTATTCTTTTATTAAAGGCATCATTCCAGCTTGAAAAAAAATATCTCTTTTGTCCACTCTAAACCCTTCTGTCTGTGCTCTTACAAACAGGGATTTTGGATCCTACTTATCTTCATTTGGAGCAGAGTTAGCGCTAGTTATACTTGCATATTGTCACTTTATCTGCTGTATTCTACATATCTCCTTGCTCAATGTTAACCTCCTCAGTATCCAAGTTGTCTCTGTTCAGCTCTTTGAGAGAGCACCAATTCTTTTTTAGAATAAATACAGATATTCTGAGAGAAACTTAGCTAGTTGTTGCAACTCCCATATAGAAACTACAAAGATTGCTAGAAACTGCTGTAGAGTACTGCAGGCTGCACAAGTGTTGCTAGATCTTAGGGGTTTGACAATCTCACAGAAGAAAATCATGGTGCAGAAAGGAGAAGAGCTATACAACGAGGAGATCGTATGCCAGACTTACACACACATACACACACACACACACACACACACACACAATTTATATATATCATAAATCTCTTTTCTTGGTAGGAATATTTGTTGTCTAACGCTAAAAACTAAAATTATTTATGATCTACTCTTTTGAAAGCTCAGGAATATGGAATATTATTGATATTGCTTCCACTATCTCCCCAGGTTATTGTTCACCACAAACTGTCCTCTTGACAATCACTAAGTTGCTTAAATAATTAAGGATAATTATTTATATGGCAATTTTATGTTATTCCTGATATAAAGATCAGCATTAATTATGGCTAGATTTTATTTTCAGCCTTAGAACCTTTTTCCTCTGAAGCTAAATCTTTTGGTTATCAGTTACTTCTGGGAAGCCAGACTATAAATAAAAAGTTGAAGAAATCAGAGCACATTCCTCTATACCCAGGATTCAGTGAGAATAATCCAATTGAGACAAGTTAATATTTCTGGTGAGCCATCAAAATGGTTTGTAATAGATACATCATTTCTTCAAGATGTTGGATGAGTACTTCTAGCAGGTTTTCTAAGGTGGAAAGGATCTTCCTCTCCAATCACACATAGTACCCACAATAGTGAAAATATTTACAGAGAGTAATAGATCTTCCCAAAGATACGAAGACAGAAACATAGACCTCAACAGAAATAGATAACTTCTTCAGAACAAGAAGGTGTCAGAAACCTACCTTGAAGGACTTCATAGGTTTGAACAACCAGAGCACCCAGTGAGCTCTGAAAGCTGGGGCCACTTCTCTATTCCAAAAATTCCCAGTAATGACTTTTTTTTCAGTTTTGTTTGTTTGTTTGTTTGCTTGTTTGGGGCTCTGTAGCCCAAACTGGCAAGGGATTCACTTGGTAGGCTATGATAGCTTCAAATTTACAGCAGTCTTCCTGCCCACCTTTCTTGATTCTTGTTATTCCATGTGGACACCATGGTTCCTAATCTTCCCTCCAACATTTTTTAAAGAATTACATGGATGTTGATGTTGCCTCTTTACCTCAGCAAAAAAAAAAAAAAAAAAAAAAAAAGTAAGCTGTCATCTCTGATAATTAGTGGCCAAGCCAAACTAATCGGTTGTACTACATAAAATTAAGTGAATTTTTCTACTTTGAGTGATATACTTTAAGTTCAAAATGAAAATTTGCACCCTCTCCTCAGCTGCCCAAGGAACTAGCTAGGGGCGTCTTCCTGGACACCTGGGAACCCCTCTAGAGTCAAGTCTCTGCTAACCCTAGAATGGCTCCCTTAACTAAGATATATAATTCCTTGTTCCCATATCCACCCTTCCTATATCCCAACCATCCTATTCCCCCAAGCTCTTCCCATCCTCCACTTCACACTTTTCTCTCCCCATCCTCCATCCCCCCATCCCATCCCACCTCCATGTTCCCATTTTTTGTCCAGCAATCTTGTCTACTTCCAATATCCAGGATGATAACTATATGTTTTTCTTTGGGTTCACCTTCTTATATAGCTTCTCTAGGATTTTTTTTATGAATTATAGGCTTGATGTCCTTTATTTATGGCTAGAAACCAATTATGAGTGAGTACATCCCATGTTCATCTTTTTGGGCCTGGGTTACCTCACTCAGTATGGTGTTTTCTGTTTGCATCCATTTGCATGCAAAATTCAAAATGTCATTGTTTTTTACCACCGAGTAGTCCTCTAATATGTACATATTCCACACTTTCTTCATCCATTCTTCTACTGAAGGGCATCTAGGTTGTTTCCAGGTTCTGGCTATTACAAATAATGCTGCTATAAACATAGTTGAACAAATGCTTTTGTAATATGATTGGGCATCTCTTGGGTAAATTCCCAAGAGTGGGATTGCTGGGTCCTGGGGTAGGTTGATCCCAAATTTCCTGAGAAACCTCCACACTGCTTTCCAAAGTGGTTGCACAAGTTTGCATTCCCACCAGCAATGGATGAGTGTACCCCTTACTCCACATCCTCTCCAGCAAAGGCTATCATTGGTGTTTTTGATTTTAGCCATTCTGACAGGTGTAAGATGGTATCTCAGCATTGTTTTGATTTGCATTTCCCTGATTGCTAAGGAGGTTGAGCATGCCCTTAAGTGTCTTTTGGCCATTCTCATGAATATCTTGCATATCACCATAGAACCTTCACCTGGCATTGGATGGAGAAAATGACAGAGCCCCACATAGGAGCACCGGACTGAGCTCTCAAGGTCCTGATGAGGAGCAAAAGGAGGGAGATCATGAGCAAGGAAGCCAGGACCGCGAGGAGTGCTTTTACCCATTGAGACGGTGGGACAGATCTAACAGAAGACCACCAAGTCCAGTAGGAATGGGACTGATGGAACAGGAGACCAAACCGGACTCTCTGAATGTGGCTGACAGTGGAGGAAGACTGAGAAACCAAGGACAGTGGCAATGAACATGAACTCTACAGCATGGACGGGCTCACTGTGAGCCTTGTCAGTTTGGTTGCTCACCTTCCTGGACTTAGGGGGAGCTGGGAGGACCTTGGACTTAACATAGTGAAGGGAACCTTGATGGCTCTTTGTCTTTGGAGAGGGGTGGAGTGGGGGTATGGGTGGAAGGGAGGGGAGGGAAGGGGAAGGAGGAGGGGAGGAGATGGAAATCTTTAATAAAAAAATGAGAAAAACAATGAAAATTTGCCAAGTTCATTATTACAATCTTTGGCTAAGACATCAAGATAGCCTCAGATTATTGTTTCTGTTTACTCTATGCTCTACCAGGGAGTGTTAAGAAGCCACCATAATTGATACAGTATAAACTAGAACCTCTCTACATAAACTACCAAGGTGTGTTTCCTCCTTCCAAAACTCACCCTCTGCTATCACTTACCTCATATTTTTTTTTATTCGTATGAACCACTATTTTCATATTTCTTTATCACTCAAAGTTGTGATCACCATCTTACTCTGGTATATAAAGTTACTTACTTTGTCTATATAGTCTAGATTTTTTTTTTGCTATAGCTTCATTGTGGTTTGTCATCTAAATAAGATTAAAAACTCCTCTAGAAAAATAATTGAGCCATATGTTGTTGTTTGTCTTTCAGTATTAACAAGGTACTAGGAACAAAATAAATAGATAATTTCACATTAATGGCATTATATTTTAATGTTTCTCATAGGAAGTGATTCCTGGGCACAAAGTCTCATTTACAGAGAGAGTCCAGAATAACTAACTGACATAATTTAAATTGTCATAGAGAAATACCCAATCCAATGGGTAGCTTCTTTAAACCAGGGAACACAGTTTACTCAATTTTCTATCTCTGAGTATTGGATTGACTCAGTTTTCCATTTCTTTAGCTGTTGCAAACACAAACTAGTGTTTCCTGGTGGAGAAAATTGTGAGTTCTATTCTGAGAAAATTTATGATACCCCCTTAAAATGACCAGACTCATTTGATTGAAAATACAACCCAAAGCTTGTAATTATGGTGAGTAGAACCAAGGACTTAATTAATCAAAGGAAGAAATATCCTAGGGATACAATTTGGGGTAGTGGCAGAGAGAAAGGCCAGAGCAAAGAAATGTCTCTCTACTTGTTTAACTTGGGTAATCATGTTTCAAAGGTGTTTCCACTAAGTTGTGAAGGGAATAATGAAAATACCTAGGTACATAATGGGTTAATAAATGACTGAGATCTTGCAGTCATCTCAGCATCTTTACAAAGCACCTATAAAAGTATACCCTGAGAATCAGAAACGGGAATTCAGTGTTTCAGAGACAAAACATCGAAACCATGAAACCAAAAAGTGTATGCATGATCTAATGACACAATTTGATCTATACTAAAATTCAGAAATTTATGATTAGCATTGGTTTCGTGTCAGCTTTTACCTGGCACATGGTGTCACAGAAATTCTGTTGAAATGACTAACTCTCACAGATCTCCTGCTTGTGGCTTGCCTTTCTTGTTATGAAAGATGTAATACAAGAGACATTGATTAGGGAATTGAAGTTCTCCCCTGAAAGATGAGTGTGTCGACAGAAATACCACCAGTTCCCTAGCATACAGGTCAAGCATTTCTTAATCTCACTTTTGTCAAGGGATTGCCTGACCAGCCAATATTTCCTGCTCTGTGAATCAGCCCTGTCGAAATTTTGAGGACAAGAGACAAAGAGAACCAAAGAACAGCAGTGCCTCCCACAGACACATAGAGCCATGTCTGTTTCTTCAACACCATGGGAGCTATATTTTCAGTTTTACTGTCTGATATTTGCAACAGTGGGGAAGATACACAGGTAATGTGCATGTTTTCCCATTATATTAAGAAATTAGTCTGGCAAAACTACACATAGGATGCAAAATTAAAAATGAATTAATGAATATCCTTCACATTTGTCACAGCGTCTATCACAAACTCTGGAATATTCAGTGTGTACATGCAGTGAGTGCCCTGAAAATACTACACACCTATTTTCTTTGTGTGAAGTCCAAAGTATAAACACTGGCATCCGTCTGCCTCCTCTTTGTTATTTGTCTTAATAACAAAAGCTGCTGCCATTGTCATCTGCCTGATATTTCTTACAAACAACATGGAGACTCTATATGGATTCAATCTTTTAATCTTTAATATACACCCTATGTTATACCTTTCTCACCACTATGTTACCAAAGCAAATTTTTAAGATTATAAAGTCTGCCCACTGAGAGATAAAGGTACCTTCTCATATGCATAAGCACACTCAAGCACACATTTTATCCTCCGCAATTTCCCATACAGACTCTAATATTGCTCACATCCTTCTTGTTTTTCAGTAACTACATTGTTAGAATTTGCTTGCAAATCTGATCAGGTTGAAGCACAATTAATATCGCTACAAGTACTTAAGTAGATAAACACTCAGGCGAACTGCTTAGCTCTGAGATAACTTATATATGCATATATACACATATACATATTTACACATATGTATGATATATTTAGTCATTAGTATATAAACATTAAATGTAAGCTGTCTTTCATACTTGAAAAGCACCTCTATACTATGGCATAGTTCCAGGAATCTAGACTTTCTTAATGCTTTTTCCCATTAAATCAAAACCGAGCAAACTCTTCAGCACCTGTAGAAGGTACTTAAAATGCCATCACCAGCTGTAATTATATGGAGGATTCAATTAACACAGAAATGGAATCAGATTGCTGCAAACAATTTAGGAGATACTGGTCATGTTGAACATAAAAATTACAACAGGACCAGCACACATAATGAGGAACTGTGTTCATTTTGCATAAACAAAGCTCTGAAGAGCAATTAGGTTCTAGCAAGTAATGGGGATGAACACCAATAGTAAAGTTTCCCTGCATTGATAGCATTCCAAAGTTATTCAGCCTACTGTTTTTAAATGAATAAAAATTAGCATACTTGAATAAGCATGAAGGAAATCAAATAATATAATGATAGAACAAGGGTGTATTTTTTCATGCCTGTGTATACTGACTAAAGATTCTTTGCACACACTGGGATGTTTCTTGAAAGATCTCCATTCATGTTAGAATCAGTGAAACAGAGCAAGCAAGAGTTCTTGTGACATTTATTGTAGCAGTTCCATCGGCTTCACTAAATTACAGTTCTTTTGATATAGATGGAGAAATGACAAATGCAGGCTGTCTGCAAGCCTATTATATGGTCTGTAACTGTGAAAGGAATGGAGAAGGGCAAGAATAAATAACAAGCTCATCGGTTTATGGCACTGAAAGCCTTCTGGGACTGTGCTGTGTGTGATAATCTGTTGTCTCCTGGGAGCTACCTGAGAAAGATTGACTGCTGCCACAGACAGGTGAAGTTATGGGAAGGACAGAAGGTATTTGTATTTAGACGCTAGTTGTTTTTCAACTGTACTGATTGCATGATGCAAATGGATACCATCTCTTCTTGATTCAAATTAAATCACCAGAAAGAAAACAACAGGCATGTTTCCTAAGTGAGCAGTGGCTTCTTCAGAAATAGAGCCTCTTGCCCTTTATTTCTGAAATATCTGCAAAATGATATAAAAAGACAACCCCATGGTCTTTGCTTACTTTTGAAATTTAAACAATTCATAGATCATCCAATTTTAATACTGGTTTGTTTAATTATGTATTGATACATTTTAAATAGGTGTGCTTTTTCACAACTCATGATAGTACCCTATACTCAGGAGTGGTTGAGACATATATGGATACGCCTGTAAAAGTACAATCTGAGTCAATAATAGAGACACATTTATTACATCTGCAAGAATCCATCAAGTCCTTGTTTGATTCTCTTTCTACATTCTTCATGGCACCGAGCATTAAGAAGCCTCTCTGTAAAACTCTCTAGTTTGTGTTTTATAATCAGACATTATCTGAAATCTCCCCTTACTTCAAATCCTTCCTTTCAGCTTCTTTTTCTAACTCTGTTCTCTCTCAGAAATGTCACTCAGAATTACTAACTTGTATGGGTTCACCTCCATGCACATACCAGTGGCTTTTGAATATATAATTCCGAGTCTCAACTAATACCTCCCCCAAATATTTATAGCTGCAAATTAAACATGTTGCCCTGAAAATAAGGAACAATCCAAAGATGTAAAGTGTCTTGACTTTCTGCAGTGCTTGGTCACTGGCATCAGTAACTGTCCAAACCTGTCAGATAATTTCCATCCTTTATCTTCCTCTGATGTGTATGTTTCTGTACTCTTCATCTTGTCTTTCTCTTCATCCCTTGATAGTGCCTTCATCTAATCCCTAAAGCTTTGATTTGTCTCTAGAATATTCATTTGCCTCAAGTATAAGCTGTTAATTTGTCTGGTTATATATTGTAACTCTGACCATATCATATCCCTGTCTACCTTTTTTTCTTTTGTTCAAGGGTTTAAAGCATTGCTTTATTACTTATTGTCTGGGAAACTTTTGCTATTCTTCAGAATTTTCAGAAAAGTTTCCTTCTCTGAAATTGTTTTGATGATTTTACTTTTGAGATTATAATATAATCACAACATTTCTCCCTTTGCTTTTCTCTCTTCAAACTACCATATAACTCTCCCTACTCTCTCTTAAGTCCATTGTATTTTTTCACTGCTAATGCAGGAATGTATATATATATACAAATATATATATATATGTATAACCGAATATATATATATATATATATATATATATATATATATATATATGCATGCATGTTCTTATGGATCTCTGTTAGGCATTGGACAGACAATTCATGTAGGGAAGATCACCCCTCCAACTCCCATATTTTCTTAGTTGCTTGTAGTTCTAAGTGTAGGTTTGAGACTACATGAGCTTTTCCCCATCCACTTTGTTCATTGGTGTAGCCCTTGCTCTGCTCAATTCATGCCATTCTTTTGGTGATACTGTCTGAACATAGCTTCTACATTACAAGGAGACAACTTTACAGCACATGCCCTGATCCTCTGGCTCTTAAAATCTTTCACTTCCTGTTCCATAATGTTCCTTGAGCCCTTGGTTCGAGAGTGTTTTCTAGATATATCCATTGGAACTGGGCTCCACCCTCTGCATTTTGATTGCTTGTGGTTTTCTTTAGTGGTATTCTTCCAATGAAAGAGAAGTTTCCTTGATGAGGGATAATAACTACATTCATGTGTGGGTATAATGATGAATGTTGACAAGTTGCTATTAGGGTTTACAATGCTTTGTAATAAATTAAGGGTTGTAGATTATTCTCAAATAACTATGAAGTCACTAGTACAGTCCTAACTAGTTACCTAGGTTTCTAGGCATCATTTTCCTCTTGCTGAGAGGATTTGTGTTTTTATTTGTTTATTTATTTAGAGACAGGGTTTCTCTGTGTAGCTCTGTCTGTCCTGGAACCAGGCTGGCTGCGAACTCAGAGATCTGCTTGCCCCTGCCTCCTGAGTGCTGGGATTAAAAGCATGATTTACCCCATCCAGCTGCTGAGTGAATCTTAAGTTCAAATTCAGCAGTTGATGGTTGATGCCAAGACATCTAGATATACCATTATAGCATCATTAGGATTATCATGTAATGTTGGTCATTGATTAATAGTAATTGGTTAATAGTAGCTATATCTAGGAATTTCTGTTTGTTGCCTCCCTCCCTTGGAAGCTTGCATAGTGTCTTTTTGTACCATAAAAGCTAGTTCTCGGGAGGGAGCATTCAGTTCACTTCCAGCTCAGAGATCTCTGTATCTGAAGTACAAGGTGTCTTCATCAATAAGTACAGACCCTCTACATCTATGGGATGAGCAACCCAGGACATCAGCAATCAGCTAAATGTATTGTGAGTCTCTTGAACTGGTCCCGTCAACAAACTGAGATGAGAGTTTTCACATTTGGTATTGTGTTTTCATTAGGTAGTATTTGCTGTGTATGTGTTTATGTTTTTTAAGTGTTTTAAAAGATAAATAGTCCATAGTATAATTCCTTGTCGCTTTTCAGATATTCTTGTTATTTTATCTACCCATTCCTTCTTATGTGTTTACATCCCTCTTCCTCCAGGAAGAAGCGCTACTTTCCTGTCAGATCCCTTGTATCCTGGTACTCTCCCTTGTGTTACTTCCACCTTCCTTTTACTTTCACCCCCTTCACCTTCCCCCAAAAGCTCCTTTCCCATTCTTGGTCAGACCACTTGAATCCAGCTATTCTCATCTTTCAATATTATTCCTTAATCTCCATATTCTTATAATGGTCTTGTTTTACTTCCTCAGCTTTTGGTTTGGGAGACTTTTATATCTTAGGTGAGATTTTTTTTTCCTTCCTGTGCTTTCATTGTCACTCTGTAGACATTTGTGGAGGAATTTTTCACACTGTATTAAGATTATTTACCAGTATCACAAAACAAAAAACAAGTTTTCATTTCCTTAATCTGACACTGATTATTTGCCAAAAATTGAGTGCATGACATTAGATTTCTTATTGTTTGATAGTTCTATCTTGTCATATTCGATACTAAGCCATTCGAATGTACTTTTCTTATTAAATTATTATTTAAAGTTTCCCTTACAATGTAGCTTGATCATACTCTTCCTCTTCCTTATTCCCCCAACCTTTGTTACCAACCAAACTTCATGTTCCTTTTTTTCTCTGAATGACATAAAACCCAAGAAACAAAAGTGAAAATCAAAACAAGTAAGCTTGTTATAGAAAAAAACTTGAATAAGAAATATTAAATTTGAATAAAAAGAACAAATATACAAAAAACAAGAAAAGAAACCAAAACAAAAAGCACTTAAAAGATACAGAGTTCATTTTGTTTTGGTCCAATACTCTTCAACATAGGGCCTGCTCTTTAGTGTAGTTGCTATACCCAGTGTTAGTGCATTGGAGAAAAAATTACTGATTGGTCCCCTTTCACATAAAGTTTCAATTGTAACTAACTTCTTGTTTAGGAATAGGACTTTGTGCCCACTTCACCTTCTCCTTCATGTTGGGAATTTTTTTCTGGTTTGAATTTACACAGGCCTTGTGCATGCTGTCAGTCTCTGTGTGTTTATATGTATCAGTACTGTTGTGTTCAAAACATGTTGTTTCTTGGGAATCATCCACCAACCAACATCTGGTCCATAAAATGATTTGGCAAACATGCTGAGGAGGAAGTAGAATGATTTTTGTAAGCCAGATTTTGGTGGATGACACCAATATTTGGAAGAATTTTGAGGAAAGGTTTGAAAAACATCCTATTAGGGCTGGATTCTTATCTGATGAGGGTAAATCAATGAACTGGTCCATGGTATAGCTATATGTCAATAGAACTCATTTTATTGCTGTATTCTTATAGCAGAATAATGAGTGTACATTTTCTCCTAAAATGTACTAAATAGATCCTTTACCTAACTAGAGTCAGGATCTCAGTTACTTTATGAGTGTCTAGAATGGGTTCTGTCTCATGGAATGGGCCACAAATAAAATGGAATGGTGGTTGGTTACTCCCATAAGATTTGTGTCACTATTACACTAATATATCTTACAAGCAAGTTGCTGTCAAAACTTCCAGAATGCAGATCTGGGTGATACTGATGATTATTATTTTCATCTGATAGCAAGTATATGTGCTCTCTATTACCATGAAAGAGAGTTAGTAGGGGTGAAACTTGGTTTCCTCATATTTGGTTACAGGAGTAAGTGTTGTCTTTAGCAATTCAGCGTTACTTTCAGATTATAGATCCAATAGCCTTCGTAATATTCTATGGTGCTTGGGTAGTCTATGGGATCATTTTTCCCCCAACACGTTATTAATCCAGATGAAACCCATTTCTGGCACTGATGGTGCAAGATGTTCATTTGGGAAATTGTCTCCTAAATTATATAGTGAACCAGTTTAAATTTCCTTTATATGTGTGTATCTTAGAAAACATCTCTAGTACTGCATAGTAAAAGTAGATGCCACTCCCTTCCCCTTCCATTTGATTCTTGTAGTATAGTTTTTCCTCTATCTCTTTATAACATTATGTTTTATTTTCTCTTCATTGGAAGATCCCCTCTTCCTCTCCTAGTCCCTTACTGGAAAACATCTTTGGTTATTCTGGTAAGGTTACACATATTTAATACATAAAAAATAACATCCAATTATGAGAGAAAACATGTACTGTTTGTTTTTCTGTGTCTGAATTGCCTTGTTTAGGATAACTGTTTCTAACTCCTTCCATTCATAAGCAAATTTCATTTTTTAACAAATGAATAATATTTTTGTGAAAGTATGCAGTATTTTTATTATCCATTCATCAGTTTATGGCTAATATACTTTTAGTATGTTTGCAATTTATGGCTCTTATGAATAAGGTAGCAATGAATATGAATGAGCAAGCATCTCTGTAGTAAAATGTAGAATCCTTAAGGTATTTACCCAAGAGTGGTATATCCAGAACTTGTAGTATACCTATTTTTAGCATTTGGAGAAACTTACACTGGCTATGCCACTAGCAAAGAATAAATGCTCCTTTCTCTCATATCCTCCTTAGAATTTTCTGTCATTTGTTTCATTAATCTTGGCCATAATGAATTTAAAAGATGAATTGTCAAAATGGTTTTAATTTGCATTTTACTGATTCTAAGGATATTTGAATTGTCATATATTAATTATTTGTTTAATTTTTTTAAATTGTATAACAAATACATCATTTTTTTTCTCCAAACTTCCCATTTACCAATCCCTATATCTATGCCCTTTTTTAATTCATGTCTCTTAAAAATGGTTAAATATATACCCACATGTATCTATCTATCTGTCTGTCTGTCTGTCTGTCTGTCTGTCTGTCTATCTATCTATCTATCTATATATATATATATATATATATATGAGTGCATTTGTGTGTATATTTATACATATGTAATTGTTATATACGTATATTAACATACATTCACAATGCAGATATATTCTTAAATATGTTGGTATAACCTGCCAAATCTGAATAATGTTACTTGCATGTATGTTCTCAGGGGTGATATTTGTATTTAATAAAAAATTGGTGTGTTCTTCTCTGAGAAATACTATTTCCTCTGCTCTCAGCTTTCCTTATTTTTAATTTATTTTATTACCAATTCCTTAATATTGCCTGTTGCTTTTTGTGTAGAGTTGGGTTGAGGCTTCATGGTCTTTCCTCCATTCAGAATAACATGTTGATTGTTGGTGTCCTTGATCAACTTATTATTTTTATTTTTTAAAAATAAAACAAGCTATCCTTTTCAGTATACATACCAATCCAAGTTCCCACTCTCTCCCCCCTCCTCTCATTCTCTCCACATACCTCACCACTCCACCCACATCTACTCCTCAGAGGGGGTAAGGCACATTGCTTTGGGGGAAGGTCCTAGGCCCTTCTTACTATATCTAGGCTGTTCAAGGTATCCATCCAAAGAGAATAGGTTCCAACAAAGCAATACAAGCAGTAGGGATAAATCTTGGTGCCACCGCTAGTGGCCTCTCAGTCTGCCCCAGCCATGCAACTGTCAACCACATTCAGAGGGACTAGTTTGTTCCTTCCCAGTCCACCTGGAGTTTGTGAGCTTCCATTAGTTCAGGTAGACTCTTTCAGTGGGTGTACCCATCATGGTCTTGACCTCTTTGCTCACATTCTCACTCTTCCCACTCCTCAACTGGACTTGGGAGCTTAGTCTAGTGCTCCTATGCGGGTCTCTGCCTCTGTTTCTATTAATTGCTGAGTAAAGGATGGATTTTAATATTGAAGATATTCATCAGTCTGATTATAGGACAAGACCAGTTTGTGCTGTCTCTCCTCTATGGCTTATGGTCTAAGCTTGGGTCATCCTTATGGATTCCTGGGAGTTTCTCTAGAGCCTTCTTACTTAGCTTCTCTAGAACCATAACCTTTGTTTATAGCTAGTATCTACTATGAGTGAGTACATACCATATTTATATTTTTGGGTATGGGTTACCTCACTCAGAATAGTATTTTGCAATTCCATCCATATGCATGCAAAATTCAAGATGTCATTGGTTTTTTTTTTTTTTTTTTTTTTTTTTTTTTTTTTTTACCACTGAGTAGTACTCTAATGTGTAAATGTGCCACACTTTCTTTATCCATTCTTCAGTTGAGGGGCATCTAGGTTGTTTCCAGGCTCTGGCTATTACAAATAATGATGCTATGAACATAGTTGAACAAATGCTTTTGTAGTATGATTGAGCATCTTTTGGGTATATGCCCAAGAGTGGCATTGCTGGATCCTAAGATAGGTTGATTAACAATTTTCTGAGAAACCGCCATACTGATTTCCAAAGTGGTTGTACAAGTTTGCATTCCCACCAGCAATGGATGAGTGTTCCCCTTATGCCATATCCTGTCCAGTATAAATTATCATTAGTGTTTTTGATCTTAGCCATTCTGACAGGTGTAAGATTGTATGTCAGAGTTGTTTTGATTTGCATTTCCTGATGCCTAAGGAAAATGAACATTTCCTTACATATCTTTTGGCCATTTGAAATTCTTCTGTTGAGAATTCTCTATTTAGTTCAGTACCCATTTTTTAATTGGGATATTTAGAATTTTACTATCTAATTTCTTGAGTTCTTTATATATTTTGGAGATCAGTCCTTTGTCTGATTTGAGGTTGGTGAAGATCTTTTCATATTCAGTAGCCTGCCTTTTTGTCTTATTGGATGCGTTCTTTGATTTACAGAAGCTTCTCATTTTCTGGAGGTTCTATTAATTTATCATTGCTCTCAGTGTCTGTGCTATTAGGGTTATATTTAGGAGATGGTGTTCTATGCTCATGAATTGAAGGCTACTTTCCAATTTCTTTTCTATCAGGTTCAGTGTGGTTGGATTTATATTGTTGTCTTTGATCCATTTGGACTTGAATTTTGTGCATGGTTATAAATTATGGATCTCTTTTCATTCTCCTACATGTTGATATCCAGTTATGCCAGCACCATTTGTTGAAGATGTTTTCTTTTTTCCATTGTATAATTTTAGCTTCTTTTTGAAAAATCAGGTATTCATAGGTGTGAGGATTAATATCCAGGTCTTTGATTCAATTCCATTGGCCAACCTCTGATTTTATGCCAATACCAAGCTGTTTTCATTACTGTAGTTCTGTAATAGAGCTTGATGTCTGGTATGGTGAACCCTCCAGAAGTTCTTTTACTGTACAAGATTGTTTTTGCTATCCTGGGTTTTTAGTTTTCCCATATGAAGTTGATTATTGTTCTTTCAAGATCTGTGAAGAATTATGTTGGTAATTTGATGGGGATTGCTTTTGGTAGAATTGTCATTTTTATTATGTTGAGACTACCTATCCAAGAGCATGGGGAACCTTTTCATTTTCTGGTATCTTCTTCAATTTTTTTCTTCAAAGACTTAAAGTTCTTGTCAAATAGATCTTTCACTTCTTTGTTTAGTGTTATCCCAAGATATTTATATTACTTGTGGCTAATTTGAAAGGTGATGTTTCTCTGATTTCTTTCTCAGATTCTTTATCATTTGTATATAGGAGTACTACTGATTATTTTTTATTTAGGAAGTGGTCTCCTGGCCTATGCATTTAAGGCTACATCCCACTTTCTCTTCTATCAGGTTCAGTGTTATTAGATTTATACTAAGGTCTTCGATCCATTTGGACTTGAGTTTCGGGCATGGTGATATATATGGATCTATTTTCATTCTTCTACATGTTGACACATCAGCACCATTTGTTGAAGATGCTTTCTTTTTTCCATAGTACAATTTTAGTTTCTTTGTAAAAAAAAAATCAGGTGTTCATACGTGTGTGGATTAATATCCAGGTCTTCAATTCAATTTCATTGGTCAACATTACTGTTTTTCTGCCAATATCTAAGTATAATAGGGGTAAAAGAAGGAGAATAACTCCAGCTCAAAAGCAAAGAAAATATAGTCAACAAAATTATAGAAGAAAACTTTCCCAACCTAAAGAAGGATATCCCTACAAAGGTACAAAAAGTTTACAGAATAGAATAGACTGGATAAAAAAAAAACCTCTTGCCATATAATAATCAAAACACAAAATGTACAGAATAAAGAAAGAATATTAAGAGCTGCCAAGAAAAAAGGTCAAGTACCATATAAAGATAAAGCTATCAGAATTACACCTGACTTCTCAATGGAAACCATGAAAGCCAGAAGGTCCTGGATAGATGTGCTGCAGATACTAAGAGAACACAGATGCAAGCCCAGACTACAATACCCAGCAAAGCTTTTACTCAACATCGATGAAGAAAACAAGATATGCCATGACAAAAAAAAAAAAAAAAACAGATTTATACAATACGTATCCACAAACCCAGGCTTACAGAAGTACTAGAAGGAAAACCCCAACCCAAGGAATTTAACTACACCCACAAAAACACAGACTTCTGATAACCCCCGCATGAGCGTAACACAAAAAAGAAAACACACAAACACTACTACTGAAAAAAAAACAGAGTTAATAACCACTGGTCATTAATATTGCTTAATATCAATGGACTCAATTTACCTATAAAAAGGCACAGGCTAAGAGAATGGATATAAAAATAAGATACAACCTTCTGCTGTTTACAAGAAACACACCTCAACTTCAAAGACAGACACTATCTCAGAGTAAAAGGTTGAGATAAGTTTGTCCAATCAAATGGACCTAAGAAACAAGTGGGTGTAGCTATCCTGATATCTAACATAATTTATTTCAAACTAAAATTCATCAGAAGAGATGGAGGACACTTTATACACCTTACAGGAACAATTCATCAAGATGAAGTCTCAATCCTGAACATCTATGTCCCAAATACAATATCACTCACCTATGTAAAAGAAACATTACTAAAACTTAAATCGCACATCAAACCCCACACACAAATAGTAGGAAACTTCAACACTTCACTGTCACCAATTGACAGGTCAGCCAGACAGAAACTTATCAGAGAATAAAAGAACTAACAGATGTAATGAATCAAATGGACTTAACAGACATCTAAAGAACATTCCACCCAAACACAAGAGGGGGGCAAAGAAAAATGTAGAGCTCAAAAATCAATAAAATAAAAAAGAATATATCTTCTCGGCACCTCATGGAATTTTCTTTAATATCTTAAAGTTCTTATTATATTATATTTTATATTATTCTTATTATACAAGACTTTTACTTTAATAGCTTTAGGTTATTTAAAATATGTTTATTTTCTATTGTAAAACGATACTTCTTCCCTTGAGATATCTCTCAGTGTGTTTGGCATTTGTATATAGGAGGGTTACTGATTTTTTTTTGTTTTTTATCCTACTACTTTGCTAAAAGATATTTATCAGTTATAGGAATTTCCTGATTATTTAGGGTATTACATGTATAGATATATAATATCTGAAATGAAGGATGCTTTGATTTCTTCCTTTGCTACTTACATTTTCTTGATCTCTTTTTTAGAATTATTATTGAATAAGTATGGAGAAAATAACATCCTTGCATTGTTTTTGGTTATATTGGCAATGCTTTGAGTTTCTCCTCATTTAGAATGAGATTGCCTATTGGCCTATGTAAATTGTCTTCAACGAAGGTGTGATCTGGCTTTTGTAGTGCTAGTCCCTCCAGGATGTATATCAGGTAGAGAGGATGGATTTTATCAAAGCCCTTTCTGCATCTAATGTGATCACGTTTTCATTTGGTCCTTTCAAGTGTTATGTGGGTGGGTTATATTTATTGGTTTACATATGTAATATAACCTACATCTCTGTAATAAACAAGTGATCATGGTGGATAACCTTTTTATTTGTTTTTATCTTGATTGAAAGAACTGTACTGAGAATTTCTCCATCTTTCATAAAGGATATCATTGTGGCAATTTCACTGTTTTTTAATCTTTGTGTAGTTTTTGCATTAGGGTAATAGTATCCTCATAACAAAGCATTTGAAAGGGTTTTAGTTTTTATATTTGTTGAATAATTGGAAGAGTATTAGTGTAGTACATTCTTTAGTATTAAGCAGAATTCTGTGATCAATCCATTGGACTTTGGGTATATTTTGGTAGGGAGATTTGTTTTGTTTTGTTTTGTTTGGTTGGTTGGTTGGTTTGGTTTTTTTGAGACTGGGTTTCTCTGTGTCACTTTGTTGCCTGCCCTGGAACTACTCTTGTAGACCAACCAGGCTGGCCTCAAACTCACAGATATCCACCTGCCTTTGCCTCCCAAGTGCTGGGATTAAAGATATGCACCACCACTGCCCAGCTGGTAGAGAGATTTTTAATTGTAGCTACTGTTCCTATGAAAAATCAGTTTAAATTGTTCCCTGTGTCTTGTTTTAATTTTTTAGGACTTGTATACCAAGGAAATAATCCTTTGCTTTTAGCTTTTCCAGTTTGGGTGATATAAATTTTAAAAATAAGTAGTTATATTTCTCTGAATTTACTTAATGTCTGTTGTAAACTCTCCATTTCACTTTCTAATTTTATTAATTTGCATCATCTTTCTTTTTATTTTGGTTAGTTAGGCTGAAGGTTTTTCAATCTTGTTAACTTTCACTAAGAAACCAACTCGATTTCATTAATTCACCTGTGTGTTGTTTCTTTTCTGTTTCTGTTTCATTGATTTCAGCTCTGAGGTTGGCTATTTTTACAAACTATTTCTTTTGATTGCTATTAATTCAAATATCATACCAGGATTATTTATTAGTCCAAAACACAGTTACTGTGTGGTTATTTCAGGTCTGAGCAGCCGGGAACAAACAAATGGCCTTCTACAAGAGAAGTGTATTCTTAACTCCTAATCAAGAAAACTTATTTTTACGATCGATGAAAACCATTAGAGAAAACCACAAGCAATCAAAATGGAGAGTTGTGAAGCCTAGTCTCACCGATACATCTACAAAAGTCTCTCCCACTAAGGCTGAGAGCACATAGTGGAAGAGGGAGGAGGGAAAAGAAAACTGAAAGAGCAGGAGTTTGTTGTGAGATTGTTTCTCCTTGAAATGTCAGAATCTACATCAACAAATCTCACTAACATGAATGCTTAAGCATGACCAGAAAAAATGATGACAACAGTGGATAGGTGCACTGGATAGGTGAATATTATACAAGAAGACAACAGAAAATATAATGTAAGGAATGGTGTGTGAGGTCAAAAATAGTATTTCCCAAGGAAAAGAATACCAATTGGTAAGTCCAGTACCAAATGGTAATTCCTGAATATGTGAATATATATATATATATATATATATATATATATATATTAAAATTGGTATATATGTATCTGTGTAAAATACATATTAGTAACTTATATTTAGAATAAAATATATATTTAGAAAATATTAGAATTAGTTAAATTAGAAAATTTAGAAATAACAAAATATTTATATACATATATATTTAGAAGCACATGCACATGTATGCATAATAACAATGGAAAAGGAATTTGAAAGAGAGCAAGAAGGAATATATGAGAGGGTTCATAGACAGAGACAGGGGAGTGGAAATATTCAATTGTATTGTGTTGTGCCAACATAAATGAAATATTTTAAAAAATTCTTTGTAAGTCTTTTAAGAAAGGCAGGTATGATAATGACAGTTTCTACAACAAAGTTCAGTAAGACATGTGGTTTACATAAAAGAATTATAAAACTGAAAAGTAAAGATACTTAAAAAAATCAGATTTGTGGTAGACCAGGGAAGGTTCTATGATAATAATGTTACTGGTGATGGTCCCTGGTGCATGGAAAGATATCCCTTGAATAAAAATGATGGAAGAAAATTGTAGGCAAAAGAGTCACACAAAAAGAAAAGTGCAGAATATGGCACAGTTCTTTGTGAATCTTCAGTATTCTTGCAACTATATATGTATTTTTTAAATCAAGGCCAATAGCACATCTCAACTTGAAAAAGACTAAGACTGAGGGGCATACTGTGCTACTAACTGAGGCCATGAAATTATACACAGAGTGAAAAACCATCTTCACTATACCTTTCTGATGTTAGAATTTGTGGATAGGTTAAAATCAATTTTAACTATTTTATTAGTCCTTATTAGTTACTGGAAATTACTTTCTCAAAGATATTTGGAGGGTTGGTTTTTTGTTGTTTGTTTCTTTGTTTGAGTGTTTTGTTTTGGTTTTGATTGTTTGAGACAGGATCACAAGGAGCCCAAACTGGACTTGAAATCACTATGCAGCTGAAGATAACTTTGTACTCCTGACCCTTCTATATCTGCCTTCCTAGGGTAAGAATTACAGTTGTATGTGATCTCAGTGAGTTCCTGGTAAGTTTTCTTCTGTTCTTAATGTGCAAATAAATATATTTGGATATATTCAATAAAAGAAAATACATTCAAAATTGATTTAAATAAGATTTAAGTAATATTGAGATAAAGCTCTATCTATATTATATATATATATCACAGAGTAAGAATTCTGAAGTTAATTTATGAAATAATTTTGTATCTATCATTCTGCATTCTTCTTCAGAGCCAAATACTATAGAGCTGAATGCTGACAGTGAATAAATTTGCTTCAGATGATAGGAGCTAATCTGAAACTTCCTGTGAGCAAACATGTTGACAGTATTGTTTAATTATGCTCAAACGTTTTGTTTTTAATCAACTCTTGAGGATCTTTTCTTTGACCTTGGTGCTGACTAGCACTGAAGAGGTCTGTGTTCCTGGCAGGAGGGCCTGGCTCTTTAGGCCCTAGTGTCTGAGGCATACTCCATGGCTGTCACCACCGACCAAAGTCCCAGGGCTTCAGAAAGGCTTCCCCACACCCAGAACCATCCCTCACTACATTTGTGACCACTGGAGTCTCAGTGTTTACTTGGCAGACTGCCTGATATTGCACTTCTAGACCTCAGGTATGTGAGAAAGTTTTGTTGTGGAAGGCAAACAATCTCTGGCATGTTATACAGCAAATTTGTATTAGCCCAGACTAACTACTGGTTTGATAGTGTATTAATGGTGAAATAAACTATTTTCTATGGGAAAAGGTAAAACAAAGTAGGAATTAGATTTAAAAAAACCTAAACCCATTAAAAGGGCTTAGAACTCTCCAGAGCCCAGCTGAAAATAATGACTACTATGTTGGGTTTATATCATATACTATGAGAGAGTAATGTACCTAGTGTCACACAGGTAGAAAGTAGATAAGCCACTAATTTGATGCATTCAATCTAACCCACAGCCTATTATCTGAGCCAAGGCAAATAGGTGTAATCAGATCCACTTGTTACTGAAAGAGAAACAGAGGCTGCTGCACAGGACAAGGGGGATCCTTGAGAAGAATATATCAGGCCTAAGAGTATAATTCAGAGTTCGAAAGTTTTGTCTTGCATCTGAGAGGACCAGGGGGCCATCTATTAGACCAAAAAAAGAGTATTCCAAGTCATAAAGTAATCATATATTCCCTCCTCAGTTTCCATTTTCTAAATTACTAGCATGGCAAATAATTCAGAGAAGTTCAATTTACGCCAATTTATGGCCCAAAGACATGGTATTTTCTACATCTTAAATTCATTTAAAATTTTAAATTAAAAAAGAGCATTTTATACAGTCATAAGAAAATCAACCGGAAAGCAAGTACTATACAGGTTGCCTTATGGACAATTTCTTTTTCCCTCTAAATTTCATAGTGAAAGCATATATCAATGGTATTTTGAGGAACGATCTTTGTTGGGTAGTGATGATACCTCCACGAAATAATAAAAGTGAAATTCCGTGATGAATTTCTGGCTTAATAAAAAGGCTCAAAGTAGGAAGCTTGCTCAATCTTGCCACGTCAAATCATCTACATGATAGGATGTAATAAAAGGCTCTAACCAGATACCAAACCTATTGATGTCAATGTGCTGGCCTTTCACACCATGACCTAACTGAACCTCTGTTTTTTCCAAATTAATCAGACTATAAAAATCAGTTTCAGATTTCATTTAAATAGGAAATATAGTAATATAAGCAATAAACAAGCAACATAAAAAATAAAACCATAGCTCAGAATTACAATGTTATAAAGACAAGGATGAGCTATCAGCAAGACCATGGGAAAAATTTGGCTTGTGATTCTAATTAACACAAAAAGGAACTGTATAGGAACCTGAGCAGTAGAAGTGAAAAACAAATAGGATCTAAGGGTTTTGCAGAAACCTTTTTTTTTCTGCAAAAAAAACTTGTAAACTTAATTATGCATGCTATAGTGTTTCAGAAACATCAGAGACTTGGCTTCTGCTGTTGTGTGTATTGCAGTTGGTTTCTTTCTCTTCACACACACTGAGAAGTGCATCTACCTAGAGTCCATGCAAGGGCAACATGGGCAATGTAAGGAACATCAACAAAATCTCTTCCAATTTGAGTGTTCTATCCTGACAATCCAGAAATGGTTTTCTAATTTTATTTTATTAGCGTTTTGTTCTTTGCCACAATAAAGGCTAGGTTTGGAGCACATAAAGGAGTGCAGTTTATTGGTTATAAATTTATTTTGAATATGTGAGAATGATTTGGGGACTAGGCAGAAATACATAATAAAGGAATTTTGGAAAACTAAGAGAGAAAATGTCAAAATTCTTAACTGTTATGTTTCCTAAGGAGAAAATAAATGTATTTCTGTAAGTATTAACTGTTGATACCTAATGTCAAACCCATACAAATATCACGAACATTTTCAGCACACATTATAATCTAAATTAACAATGTTCTTTTCTTAAGTATATCATGTGATTTTTTTCTTCAAAGTTTTGACTGAATTTTTATATCAAAAGTTAATCTAACCATATATTATATTATTTTCCTTAATGAGTCTTGTATGTGATGAACAGAGAATATGTGTGTGTGTGTGTGTGTGTGTGTGTAAAACATTGCAGTCGTTGCATAACACTACATGTAGTTTTATCCTATACAAGTCTTCTCACAACTTTCACCCTGAGCCTTAAGCATAGCAAACAACCTCTCTGCACATTTGTCTCTAAGGAACACAATTAGGGACTCTTTACCTCAACCACATAGTTGCAACGGCAAAGTGCAAATATTTGAAAGTTTTATTAATTTTTTAATTCCTAAGAAATGTATGGCACATGAAGCACTGGTAGAGGAGTAATGAAGAAGATATTAAAGGATGTTGTCTTACTTCTGTAAAGGAACAAAAACCATCAGTTGAGTAGATTTGACTATTGGGTTAAGGAAAGATACTCTTGAAGAACTGACCATTGGTGTGCTAACTACATAAAGACAATAGTGACTCTTGCATGCTTCCTTTAATCAATCCCTTACCAAATTCCACCTTGAACACTATTTCCTGATATTTCTTTTTTCAAATTCTTTTTAAAATTGATTTTATTTAACTATACATTTTTCTCTGCTCCCCTCTTTACCTCTCCCTTCCCCTTCAACCCTTTCCTGTGGTACCCGTGCTCCCAATTTACTCAGGAGATCTTGACTTTTTCTACTTCCCATGTAGATTAGAGCCATGTATGTCTCTCTTAGGGTCCTCATTGTTGTCTAGGTTCTCTGGGATTGTGAATTATAGGCTGGTTTTCTTTGCTTTATGTCTAAAAGGCACTTATGATAATTGTCTTTCTCAGTCTGGGTTACCTCACTCAATATGATGTTTTTTAGTTCCATTCATTTGTCTGAAATTTCAAGATGCTATTTTTCTGCTGTGTAGTACTCCATTGTATAAATGTAACACATTTTCCTTATCCATTCTTCAGTTAAGAGGCATTTACGTTGTGTCCAGGTTTTGGCTATGACAAATAATGCTGCTATGAACATAGCTGAGCACATGTCCTTGTGGGACGATTGAGCATGCTTTGGGCATATACCCAAAAGTGGTATTGCTGGGTCTTGAGAAAGGTTGTTTCTTAATTTTCTGAGAAATCACCATACTGATATCCAAAGGGGCTGTACAAATTTGCACTCCCACCAGCAATGCGGGAGTATTCCCCTTACCCCACATCCTCTCCAGCATAAGTTGTCATCAGTGTTTATGATCTTGGCCATTTTTACAGGTATAAGATGGAATCTCAGAATTCCTTTGATTTTCATTTATCTGATGGCTAAGGATGTTGAGCATTTTCTTAAGTGTCTTTCAGCCATTTTAGATTCATCTGTTGAGGCTTCTCTGTTTAAGTCAGGACTCCATTTTTTTATTGGATTATTTGTTCTTTTGATGACCAATTTCTTGAGTTCTTTGTATATTTTGGAGATCAGATCTCTGTCTGATGTGGGGTCAGTAAAGATCTTTTCCCATTCTGTAGGCTGTCATTTTGTCTTGACCATGGCCTTTGCTTCACAGAAGCTTTTCAGTTTTAAGAGGTCCCATTTATTAATTATTTCTCTCAGTGTCTGTGCTACTGGGGTTATATTTAGAAAGGTGTACATCCTACTCTCTCTTCTATGAGGTTCAGTGCAGTTGGCTTTATGCTGAGGCCTTTATCCATTTAGATCTGAGTTTTGTGCATGGCAATAGATATGGATACATTTTCATTCTTCTACATGTTGATATTCAGTTATTCCAGCACCATTGGTTAAATATGCTTCTTACCATTTTATATATTTTTCTTCTTTGTCAAAACTCTGGTGTTCATATGTGTGTTGATTAATATCTGGGTTTTTGATTTGGTTCCATCAGTCCTCCTGTCTGATTTTATGCTAATACCAAGTTGTTTTCAGGACTGTAGATCTATAGTAGAGTTTTAAGTCAAGGATTGTGATACCTCCAGAAAGTTTTGGCTACCCTGGGTTTTTTGTTTTTCCATATGAAGTTGAGCATTCTTCTTTCAAGGTCTGTGGAGAATTTTGCTGGGATGTTGAGGGGCATTGCATTTGAATCTGTAGATTGCTTTTGGTTAGTTTGCCATTTTTACTATGTTAATTATACCTACATAAGAGCATGGTAGATATTTCCATTTTCTGGTATATCTTCAATTTCTTTCTTCAGAGATTTAAAGTTCTTGTTATACAGGTCTTCTACTTATTTGGTTAGTTATTCTGAGATATTTTATGCTAGTTGTGGTTATTGTGAATGATGATATTTCTCTGATCTCTCTCAGCGCATTTATCATCTGTGTAAAGGAGGGATACTGTTTTTTTTTTTTAGTTAATTTTGTATCCTGCTATGTTACTCAAAGTGTTTATGAGTTGTAAAAGTTCTTTGGTAGAACTTTTAGGGTCACTTATGTAAACTATCGTATCATCAACAAATAGTGAATGTTTGATTTCTTCTTTTCGATTTCTATTCCCTTGATCTCCTTTTGTTGTTTTATTGCTCTAGCTAGGACCTCAAGAACTATATTGAATAGATATGGAGAGAGTGGACAACCCTATCTTGTTCTGATTTCAGTGGGATCACTAGGAATTTCTCTCCATTTAGTTTGATGTTGGCTGTTGGCTTGCTGTATATGGCCTTTATTATGTTTAGGTATGTTCCTTGTATCCCTGCTTTCTCCAAGACTGAGAAAGGTTACTTCTAGACACATAAAGTCTTCTTGGAGAGTGATTTATTTGTTCGGTAGCTAGATTGCCATTCATGTGTTTACAGTCTTTTGGGATGGAGCCCTACCTCATAATCTGCTTTGGACCCCACTTTTCATTTCTTCTTTTAGCCCTGAAGTGATGTCTCACAGTAGCTCGATCACTCTTGTGGTATGAAGTACTATATGAAAAGGTGGATCTTTGTTGAGGTCCGTTAGAAGAAAGCTTCTTCCTCATAGTCAAAAGAGGAGTCTGAGTTCAACCTCTGGCCCAAGGGCAACCTGACCAGCACCCCAGATTGACGTATTAGTCTCTTCCTCTTCCACTTGATCCAACTGGAGCTGTCAAGAACCTGGAAAAAACCCCTTCCAGAAACCAGAAACCAAAAACTTCTAAAAAGCCTGTTCTCTAATGTCAATCTGACCCTACGGCCACACCACCCTGAATGTGCCCAATCTTTGTCTAATGACTGTCTGAGCAATGATCCCTTTGGTCACTCCCATTTGCTCCCTAAGGAGTGCTTCTGTATTTAACCCTATTTTCTACATATACTGTGCATCTCTTGACCCACTTGAGGGAACATGCAAGGACCAGAGAACCAAGTAGTTAATTCTTTGCTTTGTTTTGCTTCACTCAGAAGGATTTAGGAAGGTATGTCTACAACTTCAAAACTTATCATGCCAGTACACTGAGAGAAGATTCAGTCTCATAAACATGGGTGGGAAACAATTTAGCAGTAATCGTGACGTTGCCATGGTGAGGCACTACAGCTTCATGACCAGCTGACAAGTCATGAGAACAGTGACTCCTTCAAATTGACATATTTCACCTGTCATTAAGTATGAGATTGTCAAACAGATTGTTGGCTTAGTCCTTACATTGCTCCAGCATATGGCTTCCTTTAATGTTTCTTAGTTCAAGTTCTTTACATTAAAATATGAAATAGTTGACTCATGTTTGCCATTGAAAACTTGTTCTAAAACATTTAAATGAGAGCACAAAACAACAAAACAGCATTGGCCACCAACCAGAGCCTGTGCCTTCTAAGAGTGTAGCAGATTGATCACTAAGTGCTTCTTTCAAATTCTTCTAGAACTGAGTTGCTAGACTATTTCTCCTGAAGAGGGCGATCTTTGCAAGAGCAGTTTCATAAATGCTGAGAAATTTCAGCCAATTGAAAACCTGCCACTTGCTACTTACAGTGACCACCTAAGGCCAAACCTAAATTTCTCACAAGATCTTTAGGTACATTTCCTAGAGTTTAAAATTTGAGAAGTCATACACTGAAAGGCATCACATAAAAAGTTAGAATTTATTAAAAGCAACATGAATCATCTATTTACTTTTTATTAATTAATTTATTTATTTAAAATTTCCACCTCTTCCCATCTTCCCATTTCCCTCCCACTCTCCCCCCTCCCCCTCTCCCTCAATCTCCAGACCTAAGAGAAGTTAGGGTGCCCTGCCTTGTGGGAAGTCCAAGGCCTAGAAAGGTGTGCATCCAAACAGACTAGGCTCCCAAAAAGCCAGTACATGCAGTAGAATCAAAACCCAGTGTCATTATCATTGGCTTCTCAGTCCACCTTCATTGTCAGCCACATTCAGGGAGTCCGGTTTGATCACATGCTCGTTCAGACCCAGTCCAGCTGGCCTTGGTGAGCTCCCATTGCATCAGTCACACCGTCTCCTTGAGTGGACGCACCCCCCGCAGTCCTGACTTCCTTGCTCATGTTCTCCCTCCTTCTGCTCTTCATCTGGGCTTTGGGAGCTCAGTCCAGTGCTTCAATGTGGGTCTCTGTCTCTATCTCCATCCCACGCCAGATGGAGGTTCTATGGTGATATGCAAGATATTCATCAGTGTGGCTATGGGAGAAGGCCAGTTCAGGCCCCCTCTCCTCTGCTGCCCATGGACCTAGCTGGGGAAATCCCCTTAGACACCTGGGAAGCCCTCTAGAGCCAAGACTCTTGCCAATCCTAAAATGGCTCCCTTAATTAAGATATCTTCTTCCCTGCTTCCATATCTACCCTTCCTCCATCTCAGTTATCCCATTCCCCCAAGCTCTCCCCAAATCCTTCCTTCTCCCTTCTCTCTCCCAATATCCCCTTCCCCCCAACCCATCCCCATTCTCCTGCTCCCAACTTTTGCCCAGCGATCTTGTCTACTTCCAATATTCAGGAGTATAACTATGTATTTTTCTTTGGGTTCACCTTCTTATTTAGCTTCTCTAGAATCACAAACTATAGGCTCAATGTCCTTTGTTTATGACTAGAATCCACTTATGAGTGAGTACATACCATATTCCTCTTTTGGGGTCTGTGTTATCTCAATCAGTAAAGTGTTTTCTATTTCTATCCATTTGCATGCAAAATTCAAGATGTCATTTTTTTTTTTACCGCTGAGTAGAACTCTAAAGTGTATATGTGCCACACCTTCTTTATCCATTCTTCTATTGAGGGGCACCTAGGTTGTTTCCAGGTTCTGGCTATTACAAATAGTGCTGCTATGAACATAGTTGAACAAATGCTTTTGTAGTATGATTAGGCATCTCTTGGGTATATTCCCAAAGTTAGAATTTATTAAAAGTAACACAAATCATCTTTTAAAATCAGCATAGAAAATTGAGGTGTGAAGTAAGCAAAATCCATAATGATTTTCTTTCTTTATTGTTACATATTAATTTAATAAAGTAAGATTTATTATGGTATTCCCTTTCATTTATATAGTACAGATTAATTATTTTCACTATTTCAACTAATCATTATCGTTTCAAGCTATTGAAATTCCTCTCTAAAATTTTTAATGTGAAACAAACATATTCTTTCCAAAATACAGGGTGAAATTCCGTGACCTCCATCCTGAGATCTAGCTCTGCTTGAATTTCCAGGGTCACATGGGCTAGTTTGGACCTCAGTGTTGTTTTTAGTAGCTACTTTCCCATAATGGCCTTCACTTTCTTCCTTTCCTCGAGGGAGTGAAAAAGGCGGAAAGTTCAGCTTTCATTTGCACAAACAATTCAAGCTGAACAGGCCACAAGACTAGTGGTTTAAAGAGAAAAATTTCCCAAACATTGTAGGAAAAGTTGAATATTCTTGGTTTTTATACCAAGAATTCAAACCGTGGTGACATGCAAATATATTAATCCTTTTGTCATTTATAAGCCTCAAAAAACTTTTAGTGTATTCTCTCAGTCCTGTGTCTTTTAAGGTAATTTGTGCATATCAATCTTAAACATGTTACAGAGAAATATTTTCAGGTATTTTGAAGTATAGGATTTTAATATTAAGTACAAGATGAGTATTGACTCTTAAATTTAAGTATAGAATCTTATAAACATTCAAGGAGGAAATAAAAATTCTAGATAATCTACCCATCCTAGAGTTAATTACAAATGTTGCCTTTTATGATTACATTTGGAAATTTATCATTTTATGTCATTAAACATCGTTATTAAGTGTTTATGTTACATCTGCAAGACCTCATTTTCCAATAGAGTTGTTAGTGGTACATGGTACATATCTCAAATTAATGAAGAATTTATCCTGTATTTACTAGGCTATTTAATGTTAAGACATAAAACTTGTGATTTCTTAGTACTGATAATGACTAATTATACTTCAGAGAGAAATAGGTCCCACTTTAAAACACTAAACCATTAATCAAATGTCTTCATCAAATCCTTGCCCCCAGATATCAAAAAGGAGGGTCAAAAAATGCGAGAGCCATGGAAAATGGAGTTCAGGAAAACAAGACCCTCACAAACAATATGAGCAAGGCTTGTTTGAACTCACAGAGACTGAAACAGCAACCACAAGCCCTGCACAGTTTGCACCAGGTCCTCTTCATATATTTCAAAGCTTTCAGTTCAGCATTTTTATGAGGTTCCTGAGTGTGTTCAGGAGTAGGTCTGTGATTCTTGTGTCTTCTCTTAGGCTCTTTTCCTTATGCTCATTTGTTTTATTCTACTTGGGTATGATAATTTTTTGTTTCACCTTATTATATTTTATTTTGATATATTTTTAGAAAATAAATGAATTAAAACTTAATGAAATGAATGATTTAAAACTTAGCCAGTAGTGTGAAAATTAACAATGAAGCTGTCATTTATACCTGTTGGGAGAGGGGGAAATCAATTCACACTAACAGATAGACTCTGTACCGGTATTTCATCTACTCCATGCCAGGTCTCATGTTCTGTTGAACAACAAAAATGGAAAACATAATTTTCTGTATGCTTTTTTTTTGGTTACAGTTAGGTGTTTGTTTTGTTTCCTTGTTTTCTATCTTTCTGATATTTTTTAATTTTGTTTTCTTTGTTTAGGGGTTTGGTATTCAACTTTTGGTTGTTTTTGAGAAAGAACTTAATTTTAGATGGGTAGGTAGGGAGAGAGGTTCTGGAAGAATTTGGGGAAGAAAAGAATATGACAAATATTTTAGTGTGTGTGTGTGTGTGTGTGTGTGTGTGTGTATGAAGCAGCTCTTATATCTAAAGGATAGAATATACCAGAGATATATTGCTTCTCCTATAGTTACTCTATTCTAGATCAAATAGAGACACTCTCATATTCCTTGTACTACTAGACTAATGCTTATGGGAAAGGCACCATTTCCATTTTCTTTAAAACAGGGAATGTGTGTTCTATAGAGTATCTGCAGGCATGTAAACTGTTAGTTTTCCAATTTGGCATGTGATAATCCTTGTTCTAAGCAGTTCCAAAACTAATTATCTTACCTATGCTTATAATGTAAAGGCCACAATAGTCTGAAAAATAGCTCTGATAGCTATTATAATTAAGTTATTTTATTTTGATGTATCTCTAAAGTATGGGATTGTGATGGCCAAGATAATATACTTGAAATGATTCTGAGATACGGATGCTAGTCTGCTTAATTCCAAAGCCTCCAGTGTCGTATAACTAATGAAGTAGGATGTTTCTGACTTTTGAAATCTCCAATGAAAACATAGTTAAGGTTGTAGGAAAAAAATAGAAAGCAAGTAAATAAGCAGCGCATGGCACAAAACCAATATAAGTGCATGCAAAATAAATAAATAGAAAGAAGGAAGGAAGGAAGGAAGGAAGGAAGGAAGGAAGGAAGGAAGGAAGGAAGGAAAAAGGAAGGAAGGAAAGAAAGAAAAGAAAAGAAAAGAAAAAATAAAAGAAAGAACTTCTACATTCATTGGTGATGTAATGCAGCTTTAAAATTGTTTCATTGTCTGGACGTGGTTTTGAGCATATTTGGGTTTTTGTGTCTATACATAATGATTTTTCATTTCTATTCAATAAAATCCCTCCTAAATCATATTTTGTTTTTCTCCAGCACTTCATAATGAGGATTTTTCTTTCTATAAAACAAATGGTTGCCTGCAGCGCTCCCTTCAGATGAGATCATATCAGATCTGATAAGCAGAACCCAGAAGAAGTTTACACACAAATGAGATCTCCAAGGACTCTGGGCATTGTAAGAAAGTGCTTTGAGGACTAAATACATTGCATAAGAATAAGTAAACTATTAGTACAAGCCAAATGTAATATGTAGAAAATTTTTAATAGCCAACATCATGTTGTTTCTTTTAGATCAATATTTAAAAATAAAAAATCTTCTTGCTTCTAATTTGTGGAAGTTACATTTAGCAATAATATCAAGAGACTTGCTACTTTGGTTTCCGTAACTTTGTTGAAACATTTTAGAGTTACTTTTTCTCTTTAGAATTCTTTTCTGCTTTCTGTTTCCCAGCGAAGATTTTTTTCTCTTCCACAATATATAAGCCAATTAAGACCAAGCAACATATAGATACTTAATCTGCCTTGAAAATGGTCTTTCAATTAAAACATACATATATACCAGTTAATGAGATGAAATGTGAGAGTAGTTTAAATAATTATTTATGGATTTTTGTTTGTGTTGTATATTTGTGCACAGTATATGTAGTCATATATGAATGTACCTAGAGAATCATATGTAAGCCATAATAGGATGTTAAGTGCTCTGTTCTGTCACTCTCTACACTATTGCTTTGAGATATGGTCTCTCACTGAGCCTGGAGCCAGGCTGACAGACAGTGGGTCCCTGCAGTATCTTGGCTGTGCTCCTGATAACACAAAATGTATGGGTACAACTATGACAGCCTTTTGAAGCTTCAAGTTAAGTTCTCGCATGGCAAAGATGAGCCAACTCCAGATCTATTTGAAGGCAATTACATTTAGTTTGTATATTATATCACGTGAATCAAAAATAGAAAATCCAAGTTCTGGAGCCTCCTGCTCAGTATTGGAAGAATGTTGCCATTTCCCATTCATGTAGCGCCAATATTGTAAACAGAAAGCTAAAGATCCTGAACAGAGTTCTTAACAAATTAATCACAACAGGCAACCAACCAAGTGACAGGTAAGTTTCTCTTCTATTGTCAGGCTCTGTGTGTGATTTAGCTACAAAAACTATTCCAAGTCTTCTCCATGTCAGACAGGGTAGCCTGTCCATCCCAGAAAATACTAGTTGTTTTCAACAAGTCATTGTAGAAATAATCATGTGACCAATTTAAAGTATTCATGGAGTTAAAAAAGAAGATGTCACAATAAATGAGAGAAAATACAGAAGTTACACTGTAGACATCTATGTTATGACTGGGCTTCACAATTCTACATTTTAATTGATTGAGGTTTTCCAACACCAAATGGTGTTGACCAAGGTTTTCTGACCCACCAGATCCCATAGCTGTTTAATCCCAAGAAAATCACACAGAGATTTACATTAGTTATAAACTGATTGGCCTATTAGCTCAGGCTTCTTATTAGCTCTATAACTTAGATAGCCCATTATTCTTATTTGTGTTAGCCATGTGGGTCAGTACCTTTTTCAGTGGGGCAGTCACATCTTGCTTCTTCTGTGGTTGGGACAGGACTGCATAGGAATTGGCTACCTCCTTCTCAGAATTATCCTGTTCTCATTGACCTGCCTCTATTTCCTGTCTGGTTGTCCTGCCTATACTTCCAGCCTCGATACTGGCCAATCAGCGTTTATTTAAAATATAATTGACAGACATGTTTCCTTCTGTCAAGTCTTGTACTTGGTTGTATAGGTAGCCTATTTTTAAATGTTTCGCCCAGCTTCTCTTCAATGTTTATGTATATAAACTGATCTTGGTAATACTGTACATAGCTGTTTGAAATGCCAGAATGACTTCTGATTATTCCGAGTTTTACACAAAATACGTTTTACATGTGGTTAGCCATTTGACTAACAAGGTTTGGCTAATATTAGATGTTGCCCTCCAAAAGGAAAAAAAAATGTCTCATTTGTTTTCCTATTAACTTTGGTCTGAAAAACATTTGCACTTGTCTGTTTGACTTGTGTTTTATTAACATTGACTGGTGTATTAAAAGTCACTCTGTGCTAAAAAAAAAAATATAATTGACAGAATACAGACCATTCTTCCATACCAAAATGGTCAATCTTGAAAACATACATACAAGTAACATTGTACAGACCATGCAGACTGGCAGACTGATCAGGTTATACTTATGTAGTTAGGGATGGATACACACACAGACACACACACACACACACACACACACACACACACACACATATATATATATATATTCACATATGTATGTATATATGAAACATTAATCAATTGATAAAGGATTTCATGAATTTGAAAGAGCACAGTTGGTATATGGGAAGATTTTGGGGTAATGGAAAGGGGAAATAATATAATTATGTTATGATATCAAAAGAAAAGAAAAACAAAGAGAAAATGTGGAATGTGGAAGGAAAAAACCCATTTCTTCAGTTTGAAAGATGGGCTTCCTGGTGTTAGGTTACAGCCTACTATCAGCAAGGGTTTTAAGGAGCATGATGCACGAAGGGTTAGCAACTGCTTTGCAAACTCTGAGCTTGTTGTGACACCCCCATCTCTCTTAGAGAAGAAAGGGGGTTTTATTGTTATAATGACAATACTTAGTATCTAGGCACTTATCCAACTCCCCACTGGGCCTAAGAGACCAAATCAAGTACATTAAATACTTAAGTCTTACCTTACTAAGCTTCATACTGTGAATGGGTAGATTTTTATGCTGGCTAGACAAAGTTCAATAAATAGCTCCTAAGGTTAATTAGATGTACAAAGTACATAAATGTATTGTTATTGTTCAATATTTCAAGTACATAATTACATATCAAACAAAGACACTTGTTTTCTTGCATTTCAAAAAAGGTTTGTTTAAGAAAACTATGTTTACAATTCAAAAAGGATATCCACAGGGCTATAACTGAAGGAGAACACTGTTTTAGTAAAGGACAAAAGGGAACTAGCATATTATTGCTAGAATACATGCAACACTTTGTTTCAAAAGGGTTTAGCACAGCGAACAGAATACATAGAAAAGCACTGACTCCTACCTAATTTAATGACTCTTTAGCATTTGTTCAAATTCATCAGTGTCAGCAATACGTAGTTGACACAGCAAGAAAAGGAACTCACCAGGGACATATACTAGACTTCTAAACATAAATTAATAAGTTAATTTGAAATTGATATAAATAACTTTGGTAAGTCACCTTTATCTTTTTTTTCTGCCTCTCATTCATTCTTTCTGGAGGATTATTCCTTCATAACAGCACACTGCAGGAAATGCAAATTGTGTATGATCTAGTAGGATATGACTACTCATTGTACTGGTGATATTGTTGGAGAATTCTGTAGGTAGTTTGCCAAAAGATATAATGAGGTGTATGGAAACCTTTATTTTAGCTAAAAAAAATTGAGTCCCTCAGAGCCTCTCTGAGATATATCAGCAATATCCCCCTCAAGGCTTCCCATTGCCAAACTTTACGAGGACCTTGTGCAGGGAAGTGTGCCTGCAGAACAGATATTTAATTCATGTTCAAAGTCCAGCTTAAAAGATCTTAAGGGAAAGCTCCAAAGGCATGACCTATTAGCCCTACCACTGGCTAATAGTTAAGTCATAATTTAATTAATTTGTCTCATGTCTAAGGGGTCATTGTAAATGTCCTCCCATTGCCACTACTCCTCAACCTTGATGCATTGGTCTTCTATATTTCTGAGCACTCAAAATGCATTTCAGTGTTTAGAAATCTCAATGTCCTTATAATAAATTATTATCAAATTGCAGAGTAATCATCTTGTCATCAACTTTTTGCTGTTTCTCTTTTTTTCCTATATTCTTATGCTCCTTTAACTCAGTCAAAATAATGGCAGAATCCTAAAATTACATGTATAACAGCAAAAGAAACTGCATTATCATTGTTAGAATTGTGGCACGCAAACAGACATGGTGCTAGAGAAGGAGCTGAGAGTTCTACATCTTGATGAGAACACATGAGGAGTCTGTGTTAAACACTGAGAGTAGCTTGAGCCTTTAAGACTTCAAAGGCCCCTCTCACAGTGACACACTGTAGTGAGGAGCTGTGGGCCAGCTTCCCGCCGCCCAGCTCCTAGCCACCGGCTAGCTTTATCCGAAATAATTACACGGAAACTTTATTCTTTTAAATACTGCCTGGCCCATTAATTTCAGCCTCTTATTGTCTAATTCTCACAGCTTGCTTTAACCCATTTCTAATAATCTGTGTAGCATCATGAAGTGGTGTCTTACCGGGAAAGATTCAAGACGTCTACCTGGTGGCTGGCTTCATGGCATCTGGCTCACTGAGGAGAGTCATGGCAGTCTCACTTAGGAGAGGCGTGGCATCTGACTGAGCCATCTACCTCACTTCCTTCTTCCTGTTCTGTCTACTCCACCCACCTAAGGGCCGGTCTATCAGATGGGCCAGGCAGTTTCTTTATTAATTATCCAATGAAATCATCAGATAGATAGAAGACACACCTACATCAACACACCTCCTCAAACAAGGATACACTCATTTTAACAAAGCCACAACTCCTAATAATGTCACTTCCAAGTGGGGGGGAGGCATTTCTTTCAAACTGCCACATTCCACTCTCTGGCCTCCATAGGCTTGTAGACATATGACAAAGCAAAAATTCATTGAGTCCAACTTCAAAAGTCCTCATAATGGAGAACAGTCTCAACCCAGTTTAAAAGTATAAAATTCAAAGTCTCTTATGAGATTTATGAAATCTGCAATATCTTATTGTAATCACCCCAACAGTGACAAACTTCCTCCAACAAGGCCACGTGTACTCTAGCAAAGTCACAACTCCTAATTGTTCCAGTCTTTTGGGGGACCATATTCTACCAAATGACCATACCAGATAATCCTGCTAGAAAAATAGAGAGATGTTAGGACTCATACAAACAAAACTGCTTTTCAGATCAGTCCTTTGCTTGCTTCAAGACATAGAGACAGACGTTAAAATTTACAGTTCTTTTCATTACCTCTATTTTAATTTTACAAAACCCTCTTTACTTGGTTTTTGTTTTGTTTTGTTTTGTACCAGTTTATCATTTCTTTTTTTTTAATTTTTTAAATTTTTTTAATTTTTATTTTTTTGGTTTTTCGAGACAGGGTTTCTCTGTGGCTTTGGAGCCTGTCCTGGAACTAGCTCTTGTAGACCAGGCTGGTCTCGAACTCACAGAGATCCGCCTGCCTCTGCCTCCCAAGTGCTGGGATTAAAGGCGTGCGCCACCACCGCCCGGCCCAGTTTATCATTTCTATCCACTGAATTAGAGGTTTTTTTTACTACAAAAATAATTGATCAATATACAAAGAAAGGAAAAAATATGCAAGTGGGAGCAGAGTCAACAGTTTGTGAAACCAGGCAGCAAAGAAAGGGAAAGAGACAGAAATATAACTAATTCATAGGGGATAGAAAAAGCAGCTTCTCATAACTTGAAGTCGTAAAATTTTAATAAAAATAACGATTATAATAAAATACATTTTAAATATGTTTGGAATTGGATCTGGAAGACAAAATTTTTAGGCGTATGCTAATTGAAAGTAGTCACTAGGCTGTTCTTTACTACATATGAATTTATGTTACATGAAAGCAAGAGAACAAAGGCGGAAGAGGAAGTGATGGAGAAGGTAGAGAGAAGGATGTTTGTCTGTTACAGACACAAAGACAACCAACATGCAAACCAAAGGAAACATGAAGAGGGTGCAGACCTCATTAGCATAAAAAATAAACAATAACATTATTCCTGTTTCATTAATTTCTCTTTGGATTTCCTTATTTTTTTTTCTTGCCATTTGCTTAGTTTTGGTTTGTTTTGTTCATATTTTCCAAGTTCTTAAATTTCATCATTAAGTCATTTAGCTAACTTTATAGTGTTTTTTTATTGTTTGCACTTTTTTATTGAAAATAGACTGTTTCCCCATAAAGTATATCCTGATTAAAATTTTAATTATATCCTGATTAAAGGGAACAAAGTTTTCTCCGTCTCTCACAGTTCCTGCTCACCTCTCCTCCCTTTCAGCTCCACTCCCTTTCTGTATCTCATTAGTAAAGAACAGGCTTTTAAGAACTAGCAACCAAACATGACAAAATAAATTATAAGATAAAGCAAAAGCCATCAAATCAATGCTAGAGAGGTAACCCAACAGAAGAAAAGGAGCACAAGACAAGGAACAAGAAACAGAGACCCACTTGTTCACATACTTAGGAATCCCATAAAAGCACTAAGGTGAAAACTAGTAGATATGCAGAGGACCTGGTGAATACCTTTGTAGGCTCAGTTGCTGCTGATTCAGTTTCTGTGAGTTCATATGAACCTTGCTCAGTTGTTGCTAAGAGCCTTGTTTTCCTGGTGTCCCACTCCTCCATGTTCTTATACTCTTTCCACCTCCAACTGTATGAAGCTTTCTGGGCTCTGAAGGAAGAAACTGGATGGAGATCGCCCATTCAGAGCTCTGTGTTACAAGGACTCGCTCTCTGTATAATTTTTGCAGTTGGTCTCCCCATGTGTTACCATCTGCTACAGGAGGAATCTTCTCAGACAATGACTGAATAAGGTGATGATATATGAGTATAGCTGTTGTGTTCTCTTTGTACACTGGGGAGATTTGTCACCTGGATTGTTTTTTTTTTTTTTAAAAAAAAAAAAAGCTGAATAGCCAATAGCTAGGCAGCACTAATTCCATTGTTCCTGGTGTGTTCTCTTAGTGGTGTACCTTGGCAGTGCCTGCAAAAAGGTACCACTTTGCATTTTTACTCACTAGACTTTCCTGGCACTTGGTCTAGCCATGCAAGGATTCTTCCTGCAACAGAGCTGGTCTTTTTAGTCTGTTTCTGCCTGCTTTTCCACCCTAAAGTGTATAAACTCTGTTACACTTGCAAAATCTCTTAACCTTTACAGCTCGAACTCAGAGATCCACCTGCCTCTGCCTCCCGAGTGCTGGGATTAAAGGCGTGCGCCACCACCGCCCGGCTTGAAATACTGTTTTTAAAAGTTGATGTAATGTTTGGAATGTGCATTCCTATTTGTAAGCCTACTTCTTTAAGCATAAGGCCTGCTTTAAAAAAAAAATTCAACGTAAGGCCTTCCTTAATTGCCCACGTTTTATTTGTCTTTAAAATAGCATCCTTAACATGCAAACTACTTTCTATATATAATCTATTTATAATCAGACTAAGAAAATTAATTAAAAGTTTAAATACTTTATAAGAAAATTGATATTTATATGTCATTAAAAAGAGTAGTAGACATACCTTCTCACATATCTTGTCATGTATATTTGTGGCAATTAATCATTATCATGGCTTTTAGGTAGTGCTAGGTAAATGCTTAAAAGTAAATGATTCTTATTTTGTATGCATTATTCATGGGACATGGACTTTTTTTTCTTGCTTTTTCCCAGGAAGAAGCTCCATCTTCTTTTGTGTTTCTTGGAAACTAGACATCTGGGACTCACCTGGGGATTTCTCCTCTTAGTAGAGCCATCAAGAAAATTAACATATATTCACATTTTATAGTATTGCTAAGGTTACATTTTACATTGAATAAAAAATGTAGGAGATTTATTCCTGTGTATAGCCAGAAAAGATTTGTCTGAAAGCAAATACTCATCTACTAAATTTCAAGTTTAATATACACAATTTTAGTTTCTAATGATTGAACCAATCATTCGCTTTTTGTACTATTTTCTAATTGAAACTAGAACTTCTCCTCACATAGGTACTATTCATTTGTTTTCTTGCATATAATGTATTTGAAGATACCGTGGGATCCTTTCACTTTAAAGAAAGTTGCCTGAACCATGCTGTAATATAAGGGGAGAGACTAGTGTCATCTTAAATTACAGACAATTCTTGAATTTATAATCAAACCACTCTAGATCTTACTGCTTTGTGAATGTGTCTGCATTGTATCAGAATACAAAAGAGAATCACAATGACAACAGTATGTTATGCAATATTTTATTATGAAGTAGACATTGAGGAAGAAATTCAGTAGAGTATTGCTCAAAATTCCACACCACAGTTTTGTCTACTGCCATCCCTACCATGATCCATAGGTAGAATATAAGTCATTACACTAACTGTCTTGTGCACTAATAGTTGGGCCAAAGAAAATTAATCTGCTCAGAGTGGATACCTAAGTTGGCAGCTCATGTTGATTCTGAGGATAAAGATTTATCTGAAGAAGCTTGACAAAGACATGTATGTACTGGCAAACATTAACCAAGCCGTGGGCAAGAAAACTGAGGCACAGCCTCACAGACAGTCAGACTCAACAGATTCATTACCCTCGGGAATACGAACTTTTTTGCTAGTTCTTTTATTGTTTTAATTGGGATTTTTATAAGTTGGCCTTTAAATGTTTTAAGATTTTTCTGGAAATTCTCATTAGCTTCTTCCTGATTCTTTCTGGATACATCTGTTTAGAATCTGATGATTTTTATTTAGGCGCATGTCACTAAACTGCATAATATTCCATGCGTCATACAGGTCTCTGGGTAAGTGAGAAGATGTAAAAAAGAACTAAATATATGTGAAATACCTCTTAGATGTAAGATTTGTGTCTCTCTCAAGGATATTGGAATTTCGGACAAACATTATTACCACTCTGATAATATTCCACCTATTTGGTATATGAACATTAGCTCTAAACAAAATTTGGAACAGTCAAATGTAATAATTTTTCATCTCAGTTTTGCCACAATATAAATAATAATCTCAAATAGAAACATATTTTCTTTTGTTTAAGTTCACTGTTTTGGTACACTGAGACATGAATGTGCTCTCAGGCTAGTTGTACCATCAGTACTCAAACAGAATTTATTCTAAAAATTCTGTGTGACCTATAAGAACTTATTATGATAACAAAACGAGATATGAAGCCAGGTGAGAAGATCAAAGCACTAAAATCCACATGAAATAGTCACCACACTAAGATAATGTACCTGAATAGAATTCAAAATTTACCTTATTAAGAATTGCATTTTCAGAGGGAAGATGGAGAATGTTTTAAGCATTAAATTGTATTGGTACTTTTTTCTTTCTAATAATGAGTTTAAATCAGATTGAAATTTGCTCCTCTGCAATTTTATACAATTTTTTATGCTTAATACTACGTCAGAGATGGTTAGCTTCTCTGTTTTCTGTTTTCCTGGTTGCTACAAGGCCATGGCCATATCTGTGGATGTATGGGAAGGCAATATTCAGGAGATATGGGCAGCATGATTTGTGAGAATGTTACCGAATAATACCTTTGAAAATTGATAGAAATGAAAGATGACTATTTCTGAGAGATAGAGCAGATTTTTCTGGGCAGTCCTGACTATCCTGGAATCTACTTTGTGGGCCAGGCAGCCCTTGAACTGAGAAATCCACCTGTCTCTATGTTTTGAGTGCTGGAATAAAGCCATGTGCCACCATGCCCAGCTTGAACACTGGCTTGTTATGAAGTCATTCTGCAAGGCTTGGATTTTTATCAGAATAATCTCATCCTCATCTAGTATGTGAATGTAAATAAAAGACAACTTGATATTTTAAGAGAAAATTGCTCATTATCAGATTTTATTGGGACTGCATTTATCCTCTAGCATTCCCTGTAACTACCTTTGCCTTGTGTCCATGTTTGCTTCTGTGGCCTGGATAGAAGGAAACACCAGATCTACAGCCTCCAGTTCATCAGAATAAAACTACTGAAAGTCATGGAAAATTTCTGTGACTATCCTTGGGCAGATGGTAACAATGAAAGACTTCACAGGGATTTCTATGCTACTTTCCCTTCCTGTTTACTTCAAAACTATAAAACAAGGCAATTGATTGCACTAGCCAGCAAGAGACCGAGGACTTTATATGCAGACTCTGACTCTAGTCTTTTCTTTGACAAAGTCTACCAAAATTGAATCAACCAACTGTCTGTGTATTCTTAAACATTGTATTTTGCCAAAAGTTTTTCTTGAGGAACTATCAACCAATCAGTCTATAAATCAACAATTAATTGTTGTTTTTTTATCTCATTTTATCAAAAGAAAAAACTCGTAATGTCCAAGAACCAGTGAGACAGGCTTAGCTAACCTGAGTAGGAGCAGTCTCTGTAAGGGAGCACCTTCAGGTTGTATAAACACCAAGGAGACAGAAAGCAATAGTGGTTGTTTTCTACATGCACTGTCAAAATTCATACTCAGACTTCAAGACAGTTTTGCCATCTCTTTGAGCTTCACCCAGAAAAAAAAAAGCCTTGCAACTGCCATGGGTTGGAGGTATTGGGGTCCTTGACTTGGCCATACCCATGTCGAATAGTACACATTCATTCAGAATTTAACAAGCTACCTATAGTTCAGTGATAGAGGAAGACAGCTGATATTGATCACTGGCCTGCACATTCATTCACAAATAATGGGCCTATGAACATAAAAACATAAGTACATGTACACATAAGCATATATACACAAAAGTACATAGAAAATAACTTATAAAGTATATCTGTAATATTCTTAAGACACTTTGTAATTCAAGTTTTTCCCTTATATTCACTTCACAGAAGCCCACTTTGCCTTGATGAATGATCAAGCTTGTCTTATAATATGACAATTATATCCAATATTCATTTCAATAAAAATAATCTATTAGTTTACTTGTGTTGAAGATTGCTATTATGTTCCCTTAGTAGAAGTTTGACACTTTGAAAGGGAATTGACTACTTGTAATCATTTACCTTAATATTCAAGGATAGTGTTTTGGCACTGCATAGGTTCTCAATACATACTTGCCAATGAGTAACTGTCCAACATTCCAATAAAAATGCTTCTGCTTTTCATGAAACTTATAAGTTGACGCAAAAGAGATCAAATTAAAATTTAGCATACCCCAATATAAGCTACATGATGAAAATTTATAAATTACTATATATATTCATTTTTAGTCCTTTTCAAAGGCCAAGAGATTTAGTTGATTTTAAAAAATAATTTTTATCAGCTGGGCATTGGGTATGTATGCCCTGAATCCCAGCACTAAGGAGGCAGAAACAAGCAGATCCCTGTGGCTTCAAGGCAATGCTGGTCTACAGAGTAATTTCCAGGACAGGCTCCAAAGCTGCAGAGAAACCTTGCTTTCAAAAACTAAAATAAAACAAAAGGAAAGAAAACCAAAAGCAAATAAAACACAAAGAGAAGAAAAATGTTTTTGTCAAATTTATTTAGTGTGTGTATATGTGAATGTGTATCAGAAACCAACTTTTCCTGTCCTCTCTTTTCACCTTGTATGTTTATAGAAATTGAATTTATGTAATCAGAAAGTACATTTACCAGCGGCCATCTTGCAGTCTTAACTTCTTCAAAGGTCTGAAAAATATGAATATGAAAATCTTTGCTTCTGAAATAAAAAATTGCTATCTCCCAAGGAAGACACTATTTTTTTTTTTTTTACCACCAGGGTTATTGTCTTTGGGTCACTCATTAGAAATAGTGGAACTGGCCTTTCTCTGAGTCTAGTCCTTCCTAAATTTCAAGTTTGTGGTTTTCTGTGAACTTCTATTAACCCATCTGGAAAGTTGAAGAAGCCAGTGTGAATGTGTGAAGCACAGATGGAGTTCTGTGTCAATGTGTATGACTAACATGGGCACATCCATATAAAGAACCAATATTTCAGAAAATAAAAACTTTCCAAAGCTTTCACAGGCTCCAGGTATGAACATTAATGAATGACTGACCAGTGTGTGCAAAATCTAGCAATGACAGTTTCCTCCTCCTACATTTACAAAGTCTAAGACTGCTCACCTAAACAGACTCCCTACTGAGATTATCTAACCCTTCCCCCTGTGCTGTACATTAAAATATAAGCTAAGACTCAGGGTACTGTGGTAGTTAGGGCCCACTTCGTGCAATGACCTACCTGTCCCCAACTCTTATGTACTGTGTTTCCTTCTTCACTCCCTCACCACAGCAGTTAGGTTTTCACAACTCACCTGTGCTAGACACAGCAGACCTGGATTTTCCAAGTAACTGCAGTTACAGCTATAAATTATAACACAGATCAGCAATATTGTAAATTATCATTATAATGTCTGTCTGTAGTCTGTATCTATTTCCCATCTATTTATTTACATCCAATATCCATATGCAGAAATATATGTGTTTGTATTTTGTTTCATTATATCATCCATAAGACCGTTACCTATTTGTCTATTTATTATCTACTTCAATTCCTGCTTTTAGAAATGCAGATATCGCTTTAATGGTCAGATACTTCCATAAAGACAAGAAGCTTTCTAGAGTGACCGCCTCTGAACAAACTGACGAGATTGCTAAGTGGAAGTAGTTGCTCCTTGGTTAAGCCATTTGTGTGTGTGTGAGAGAGAGAGAGTTCAAAATTTGGAACTTTAGATTCTTTGTATGATGAGAATTACTGAGTTTATTTGAACACCAAGTAGTCAACTAAATAACCATGAACAGAAAACTTAAGCACAAATTTCATCTCACCTTCAAAATTAACTTAATCATATTTCTTACAGCAGATATTCTATATATTTATTTTGATATCATAGTAACATTGCAGTATAACAAAAGGGAACAAAGGCATAGGAGTTCTGGACTTGGAAAGAAACTATAGAATGGGAATCTCAGTCATGGCTCAGACCGGAATAGTTGAGAGAGTGTATCACCCCTTTTCTGTTTCTCACTTCATCAAGGGTTAATGGTGCATTGTCCTCACTTTTAATTGTCTGCATTTTAATTGTGGAAAAAGGCATGCAAGACAGAATAAAGGCAAAGGATTCACCTACAAATGAGTGATTGTAGCTCGTTTGTAACAGCCCTTTGAATCTCCTCTCTGTACTGCATGATCGTTTACTGAACCTTGAATGAGCTGCTCTTGTATATGTCCAGTGACAGCATAGGCCTAACAGTCTATGATGCACTTTCCTAATATATGATTTTTTTCTGTTAATAATTTTTTTCTCTATTTCCATGGAAAATTTAGACTATTCATTTTTTTTCAAATGAAGACACAATAGAATCTCATTCTTATCAAAGACTACTAAAAGACAGCTAAATGTGATTGAGAAGTTCTGGTATGCTACTCGCTAGGCAGCAGAAGATCATAGAGAAAAATTGCATACTGTTTTGTCATAGAGAATTAATAGGGGAGGGAAAATATATAACCTAGTTTTATAGTTTATGAGAAGAAATCATATGGTAACCCATCAGTATGAAAGGTTGTGATATTATGGATCATTTATAAGATTAATCTATATTTTCATCAAATGAAGCAATGGACCTTATTAGTAGAGAAAAGGATGTGCATGTGTGCACATGTATGTGCACATACGTATACCCACACCCTCACCTACACACACACGCACACACACACACACACACACGCACACACAGCTCCCATTAAAGAATCTACTGTAGCCGGGCGGTGGTGGCGCACGCCTTTAATCCCAGCACTCGGGAGGCAGAGGCAGGCGGATCTCTGAGTTCGAGGCCAGCCTGGTCTACAAGAGCTAGCTCCAGGACAGGCTCTAGAAACTACAGGGAAACCCTGTCTCAAAAAAAAAAAAAAGAATCTACTGTAACAATATTTTTCTCATTAATAGTGATGATCTGTTTAAATAAAGCATGCTGAAAATACGGTGGATATAAACTTTGTTAATTAAACAAACAATATACATTTTTGGTGATATTGTCACAGCCTGAAAAGACTAAATTATGTTTCGTTGGGTTATTTATTTCAGAAAAGTAAAAAAGTAAACAGGGAAGTTTATATTATCCTTTTTTAATTAACAAGAAAAATATGAATGTTGATTCACTGTGGTTAACCACAAGATGAGATTGCATGCACAACTAATTTGCTGGGATAACATAGTTCATTTGGTTTCTCTGTGCTTGAAAATGAAAGTACATGCAAGAAGGAAGAAGCACAAGACCCCAGAGAATACTTGTTTTACGGCTGTTTTAAGCTTGTGTTTACAAAAGGAGAGAGAATTTTGACATAAAATTCACACAGAGCTAGAATCCACTTTAGGATATGCTCATCCATTCCTCATGGCCCAGTTGACAGAATAAGCCATTTCTGGCATAAGGATGAATGGAAAAAGCTCTTCTCTTAGATTAAGAGTTATAACAATAACAATGAACAAATCTTGGAGAATTATTTTGTCTTTCAGGCATCCAAGTTTCGGCTTCTATAAAATATGTATTTGTCCATAGAACTTCACAAGCAGAATGTTCTTTGATTCACTAAATTTGTATAACATAAATGTGTCTTCTTTTCTGGTTTTTTGTGGAACTATAAAACTATTATTCCTTCGGTTAAATAAATGTAACACTGGCATTTTCTTCACTAAGACTGGATTTTCACCTTTGATGCTATCTAACACTGTGTGCTATGGCAGGGTGTATGTGTGTGGGGGGAAGTTCCATTTGCTACTGTACTGAGTGACACATTAAGAATAATGAATGAGACATGACTACAGTATGATAGTAGAAATGATTGTACATAGTTTGATTACTTCTAAACTGAAACTTGATTTTCTAATCTATTCTCTACGTGCTCTTTTTCCAAAGGTAGTGCTTGACAAGAAGCTCAAGCTTTTATTTTTTTTTAAAACAATTAGAAACAAGAACCCTTTGAATTTGTCTCCAATGAGTACAAAACAAAATAACATGGCATAATCTATGCAGAAATTGACTTGGCAGTCCAGGATGAATTTCATCTGCCTTTACACCATCAGTAAACCAAAAGAAGAGTGCTGGATCCTATCCGGAGAGTTTTACTTTATCCAATGGAAATCCATTAGTATCCTCAGCATCATTATCGCATAGCTTTAGCAAGCACCTTTATTACTTACTGATCTAAATTTTAAAATCTTTGTTTAGAACTGAACAATTTTAAAAAACTTTTATTGAGCATAAGCTACAATAAAAAGACATAGAAAGCAGGGGTTGGGGACAAGGAAGAAAGATGGTTGGAATTAATAAGCATGGGGTGGAAAGAGAGAAGTAAAGAGAAGTAGTCAGTTGTTAAAACATTGGGCTCTGATGATTCTCTACCATTCTGCTATTCACAGTCATGTAAAGTTTGTTTCTACATCTCATATGTACAGTGGGTGCAGAAAGGGAACACATCCATGACTTAAACTGAAACTCTGTCAAGTATTATCTGCGTGAGTAATGGCAATATTATTCTGTTTGCTCTCTGAGAACACACATGAAACTTGTAATGTCTGGTACCAGTTAAAATGTACACCAAAATTAGGAATGTGTGTCACCACCAACTCCCTTCCACTCCAGCTAACTGAAAACTCTCAGACAATGCCCCAGTATTCTGCTTATGCGACTACAGCTCATCTAAATCACTTTGCTAGAGGTAAAAACTTCCATTTATCCCATCCCTCATAATACATGAATCTTGTTCCTTGAACTAATGTACTGAAGAGTTTGGAAAAAAACCTCAGTACCATCACAGAATAAAGCAACTGTAGTCAGATTTAAAATAAAATCCCCAAACAGCCTAAGTATTGGTTTTTCTTATTTCACCAAACCACATTGTATGATTTTACTTAAAATCAATGGCCACAGAGAGAATCTAAATGCCTGGTCATATAATAAGATAATGACACCCTCCAAACTACAGAAAACAAATACAAAAGTAATTAGTTGCACCCTTAATTTTATTCAGTAACAGAGAAATAGAGCAGCATAAAGTGTACTCATATGCTAAAGAACCATTGTGAGTGATATTTAATCTCATTTGAAGTTTTATGATTGTCAGGTTAGTATTATCTTCACCTGGATATTTATCTGCCAACTTCCAGAGGACACATTAAGACATATAAACATTGGTTGGGTACAGACCTAAACAGTGAACTCTCAACAGAGAATCTAAAGGAGACATATATGATCTAATCTACATGGGAAGTAGAAGAAGGCAAGATCTCCTGAGTAACTGGGATCATAGGGACCACAGTAGAGACTAGAAAGGCGGGGAGAGAGAGGAAGGGGAGGTAGAAAAATATATAGCTCAATTAAAACAATTAAACAAAAAAGTAGCTTGAAGATCAAAATAAAAATAAAAACACATAAAAATGGAAATGGCATTTAGTATAATTATATGACAAGGATTCTAATATTGGGTGGTCCCAGGAAAGTTACTTGCTTCATCTAAACCTCAGTTTCTTCATCTAGAAAAGAGAGAAGCAAATGTCAATACTAATCTGAGGACACTTTGGACATGAAAGCATATAGTACATAATCTCTGTGTTAATGAACTTAGCATAGAGTCTGGTGAGAGGGCTCAATAGTTAACAGGCTCTGCAGTCAACCTAAAGTCTAATTCCAGTCCCTAGAATGCCTATGCTGGAAGGAGAAAACCAACGCTCTCCAATTGTCGTGTGACATCACTTGTGTGTTGTAGCATGTGTAGCCACGGGTGTGCACATAACTAATAATAAATAAATAGGAAATATAAACTTGATATAGAACTTAGCATGTTGTAAACTTTGTAAACACAAGTTACAGTCAGACAAAAAAGGAAAAGTGCAATAAAAAGAAATGTTACATACTTGGAGTAGATCAACATAAAAAGAGGGACATTCTATAAGTGGAGACCCCTTGTATAATATACATGTGATATTGAGACACATTTTAGAATCAGATGTAAATCTCAGCTTCCTCATAACTATTCAGCAGATGAAGAAATGTTTGCTTGTCTTTTCTTTCAGTAAACCTGAGAGGGAAGTGGTTCTGAGTTGCATAGACATGGCAAAAATATAATTAAATAGTATTTTCTATTGATTTTATTGAGTTACACATTTGTATCTGTTTCCCTCACTTCCTTTCACCTCCCCTTATATCCTCTCCCATGGTTGCCAAGCTCCCAATTTACTCAGGAGATCTTGATTTTTTTCTACTTCCCATGTGGATTAGATCCATGTATGTCTCTCTTATGGTCATAATTGTTGTCTAGTTTCTCTAGGATTGTGATTTGTAGGCTGTTTTTTTCTTTGCTTTATATTTAAAAACCACTTATGAGTGAGTAAATATGATAATTCAATTTCTGAGTCTTGGTTACCTTACTCAATATGATGTTTTCTAGATCCATCCATTTGCCTGCAAATTTCAAGATGACATTGCTTTTTCCTGCTATGTAGTGCTCCATTGTCTCCATTGTGTAAATGCACCATATTTTTGTTATCCATTCTTCAGTCAAGGAGCATTTAGCTTGCTTCCAGGTTCTGGCTAAGACAAACAGTGCTGCTATGAACATAGTTGAGCACATGTACTTGTATGATTGAGCATCCTTTGGGTATACACCCAAAAGTGGTGTTGCTGGGTCTTGAGGTAAGTTGTTTCCTAACTTTCTGAGAAATCACCATACTGATATCTAAAGGGGATGTACCGGCTTTCACTCCCACAAGCAATGCAGTAGTGTTCCTTTTGCCCCACAACCTCTCCAGCGTAAGTTGTCATCAAAGTTTCCAACCTTGGACTTATTACAGGTGTAATATGGAATTGCAGAGTTGTTTTGATTTGCATCTCTCTGATGGCTTAAGTGCCTTTCAGCCATTTTAGATTCCTCTGTTGAAAGTTTTCTGGTTAGGTCTGTATTCCATATTTTATTGGATTATTTGTTCTTTTTACGACCAGTTTCTTGAGTTCTTCATATATTTTGGAGATCAGCCCTCTGTCTGATGTGGGCTTGGTGAAGACCTTTTCCTATTCTCTAGGTTCCCATTTTGTCTTGTTGATCATGTCCAATTACCCTGATACCCAAACCACATAAAGACATTACTAAGAAAAATAATTACAGACCAATCTCACTCATGAACATTGATAATAAAATACTGACAAATCGAATCCAAGAACACATCGGAAACATCATCCACCATGATCAAGTCTGCTTCATCCCAGAGATGCAGGGATAGTTCAACATATGAAAATCTGTCAATGTAATCTACCATATAAATTAACTGAAAAATAAAAACCACATGATCATCTCATTAGATGCCTATAAAGCTTTTTGACAAAATACAACATCCCTTCATGATAAAGGTCTTGGAAAGCACAGAGATAGAAGGAACATACCTAAGCATAATAAAAGCAATATACAGAAATTCAACAGCCAACATCGATCTAAATGGAGAGAAACTCACAACATTCTCACTGAAATAAGGAACAAAACAAGGTTGTCCACTCTCTCCATATCTATTCAATATAGTTCTTGAAGTCCTAGCTAGAGCAATAAGAAACCAAAAGGAGATTAAGGGTAGACAATTCAGAAAGGAAGAAGTGAAACACTCACTATTTGCTGGTGATATGATAGTTTACATAAGCAACCACAAAAATTCTACCAAGGAACATTTAAAACTCATAAACACTTTCAATAATGTAGCAGGATACAAGATTAAGACAGAAAAATCAGTAGTCCTCCTTTTCACAGATGATAAATCGGCTGAGAAAGAAATCAGAGAAACATTATCCTTTATAATAGCCACAAATAGCATAAAATATCTCAGAGTAATTCTAACCAAACAAGTGGAAGATTTGTATGACAAGAACTTTATATAGAAATTAATACATAATAAATGAATGCACAAATGAAATATACAATAGAAATTTTCAGAAAGAAAAGTTTACATGCATTCATGTATGCATATCTTTGCTAAATTATGAATTTGGTGCATTTTGCTATCAGAGATTCTTATTTTTTTCTGTAACTATTATAAAACTACTTGATAAGAAACTTTTGCCTGTCTATAAGCATGAATCCACTGCACCCTGTGTGTTAAATAGAGTAGTTGCCAGTCTTCTCTTACTGTTCTTTTTTGTTAAAGATCTCTTATTTTTCACAGGCTGGCTTTAAATTAGCAATATTCCTGCCTTGTTCTTATAAGTACTAGGCTGATGCCTGGCTTTTCATCTAGAATCAGGCCTTTAGTACTCAGGATAACATCATCAAGATACAGTCACTTCTTGTATATATATTGTTCAGATGTCAATGAGCACTGAAGGGCAATGAGGCTAAGAATGATACAGGCCACTCCCTTATTACTTTATTGGTTGACTGTAGGCTAGAAAAATGTTCTCTCAGCTTGTGCATACCTCTTTGTTTTCTAACATCCAACTGAATATAATGGCTCTTATGTTATCATATAGGTACATTGCATTTGCAAAGAAAGCAATTTTTATAAAGCAGTTGCTACATATAAATGTCACACATTTAGTGTTAGGTTAGTGTTGGGACCAGGGATAGGGTTAGAACAAGAAAAGATTGAGAGCAGGAACATAAAAATCTTTAACTTAGAAAGTATACAGTGTCATATATGGGAAACACACAAATGACTACTAAAACCATACGTAGGAATTCCTACCACTAGTACCCTTTAACGTACCCACCCACTTGGGCGTGGTCTCTTATACTATATATGCTGATGTAAAGTGTGTGTCCAGCTTCTTTTCTGGCTGCAGGATTAAGTTGTTGTGATATATGAGTCTACCCCTAAATAAGTAGCCCTCTATTATACTCAATTCTCAGCTAATGTGGGATTTCTTTTAAGTGCCCTTCTTCATCTGGCACCCCACATGGATCTGAAATCCAAACCTACTGGGTGGGTCGGCTTAAAAGCCTAAACAGTGAGCCCAAAAGGTCTCCCACCCCCACCTGCTTGACTTGCTTTTACCTACTAAGCAGTTGTTTATAAAAAACCCTGCCACAATGGAGCTAACTGTGAATTGGAAATTTCCCAAGTGTGTGCATGCCCCATGCCCAAACTTCTGCATTCGCTACGGCACTGACTTGCACAAGTTCCAGTTTATACTCCCAACTCCTGAGTTCCGGGCTTCTTGCTCCATGTACAGAATTGATTTTAAAAACCGTACTGTTGGTCTCCCGTTAGATCTGTCCCACTGTCTCAATGGGTAAACGCACTCCTCACGATCCTGACTTCCTTGCTCATGATCTCCCTCCTTTTGCTCCTCATCAGGACCTTGGTAGCTCAATCCGGTGCTTCTTTGTGGGGCTCTGTCATTTTCTCCATCCAATGCCAGGTGAAGGTTCTATGGTGATATGCAAGATATGAGTATGACAATAGGATCTGGACATTTCTGGCACCCTCTCCTCAGCTGCCCAGGGGACCAAACCGGACTCTCTGAATGTGGCTGATGGTGGAGGAGGACTGAGAAACCAAGGACAACGGCGATGAACATGAACTCTACAGCATGGATGGGCTCACTGTGAGCCTTGTCAGTTTGGTTGCTCACCTTCCTGGACATGGGGGAGCTGGGAGGACCTTGAACTTAACATAGTGAAGGGAACCCTGATGGCTCTTTGGCTTGGAGAGGGGTGGAGTCAGGGTATGGGTGGAAGGGAGGGGAGGGGAGGGGAAGGAGGAGGGGAGGAGATGGAAATTTTTAATAAAAAAAAATGAGAAAAAAAAACCGTACTGTTCTAGATGATGGAATACCTGCAAGATAAATAAAAAATTCCAATAGGAAATAGGAAACGTATATTTGGCAGATTTCTAAAAATGATCAAAAACCAAAGCTAAGGGTGCATAAAATGGCATTGTAATTGTGGGTTTGATAGACACAGGTGCAGACAGGAGTATCATTACTTCAGAATTTTTGCATCCGAATTGGCCTCTTAAGCAGATGTTCAATTACTAGGAACTGGAACCCTATTTCAAGTGAAACAAAGCAAGAGATGGGTTGAATGCACATGGCTAGAAGAACAGAGAGGAAAGATGAGGCCATATGTGGCTAATAATGAATAAATTTATGGGGTTGTACCCATAAATACCCAGATTAACATTCATGCAGTCTCATAAACTCATAATTCTGGGAAGGATATTACAAGGTACTATAAACAAAGGTCACCAGCTATTCAGGCTGTATAAGAACACAAAGCAACTAGCAAACCTTTAGAGGTACCAAAAGCCCTATATTTAAAATGTTTAGCCAATCTGACAGGTGTAAGATGGTATCTCAAAATTGTTTTGATTTGCATTTCCCTGATTGCTAAGGAGGTTGAGCATGCCCTTAAGTGTCTTTTGACCATTCAAACTTCTTCTGTTGAGAATTCTCTGTTCAGTTCAGTGCCCCATTTTTTAATTGGGTTAATTAGCATTTTAAAGTCTAGTCTCTTGAGTTCCTTCCATCTTACACCTGTCAGATTGGCTAAAATCAAAAACACCAATGATAGCCTTTGCTGGAGAGGTTGTGGAGTAAGGGGTACACTCATTCATTGCTGGTGGGAATGCAAACTTGTGCAACCACTTTGGAAAGCAGTGTGGTGGTTTCTCAGGAAATTCAGGATCAACCTTCCCCAGGACCCAGCAATTCTACTTTTGGGAATTTACCCAAGAGATGTCCAGTCATATTACAAAAGCATTTGTTCAACTATTTTTATAGCAGTATTATTTGTAATAGCCAAAACCTGGAAACAACCTAAATGCCCTTCAGTGGAAGAATGGATGAAGAAGTGTGGAATATATACATATTAGTATACTACTCAGCGATAAAAAACAATGACATCTTGAATTTTGCATGCAAATGGAAGGAAATAGAAAACACCATCCTGAGTGAGGTAACCCAGGCCCAAAAAGATGAACATGGGATGTACTCACTCATAATTGGTTTCTAGCCATAAATAAAGGACATCGAGCCTATAATTCGTGATCCTAGAGAAGCTAAATAAGAAGGTTAATCCAAAGAAAAACATATAGTTATCCTCCTGGATATTGGAAGTAAACAAGATTGCCAGGCAAAAATTGGGAACTTGGGGATGGGGTGGGATGGGAGTATAGGGGGATGGGGAGAGAAAAGTGTGAAGCAGAGGATGGGAAGAGCTTGGGGGAATAGGATGGTTGGGATATAGGAAGGGTGGATATGGGAACAAGGAATTATATATCTTAATTAAGGGAGCCATTCTAGGGTTGGCAGAGACTTGACTCTACAGGGGTTCCCAGGTGTCCAGGAGGATGCCCCAAGCTAGTTCCTTGGGCAGCTGGGGACAGGGGGCCAGAAATGTCCAGATCCTATTGCCATACTCATGAATATCTTGCATATCACCATAGAACCTTCACCTGGCGATGGATGGAGATAAAGACAGAGCCCCACATAGGAGCACCGGACTGAGCTCCCAAGGTCCTGATGAGGAGCAAAAGGAGGGAGATCATGAGCAAGGAAGTCAGGACCGTGAGGGGTGCATTCACTCATTGAGACGGTGGGACAGAACTAATGGGAGATCACCAAGTCCAGTTGGAATGGGACTGATGGAACATGCGACCAAGCTGGACTCTCTGAATGTGGCTGACGGTGGAGAAGGACTGAGAAACCAAGGACAATGGCAATGGGCTTGGACTCTACAGCATGGACGGGCTCACTGTGAGCCTTGTCAGTTTGGTTGCTCACCTTCCTGGACTTAGGGGGAGTTGGGAGGACCTTGGACTTAACATAGTGAAGGGAACCCTGATGGTTCTTTGGCCTGTAGAGGGAGGGAGTGGGGTTATGGGTGGAAGGGAGGGGAGGGGAGGGGGAGGAGGAAGAGAGGAGATGGAAATTTTTAATAAAAAATGAGGAAAAAATATAAATAAATAAAAAAATAAAATGTTTAACTACAGAATCAATTTGGGTTAAAGAGTGGCCATTAACAGAAGACAAACAGCAGGCTTTAGAACACCGTATAGTGCTCACCATATTAAATAATCAACCAGACCTTGGAGTTCTCCTCTATTTGTTGTTAAAAAGAAATCTGGTAAATGGAGAATGGTGACAGATCTAAGAGCTGTCAACAAGGTAGTTCAACCTATGGGTCCTCTAAAATCTGCAAGTACTCTCCCTTCTTTATTACCAAAAGGATGGCTCTTATAGTTTTTGATTTAAAAATTTGTTTCTTTACTATACCTTTATGAGAAAAGGACAGAGAAAAATTTGCCTTCACAGTTCCTATTACAATAATTCTCAGCCTACTAGGAGATACCAGTGGTATCTTTCCACAGTAAACGCTCAGTAGCTCTATCTTATGCCAATACATTGTAAGTCAGCCATTGGAAATAATACATAAAAATTTCCTAAATCTATAATTTACCATTACATGAATAACATTTTGCCAGGCAGTAGCATTAAAACATGATCAATAACAACTAGGACAATATATCTCCAGTAGAGCTCAACAGCCCTATAACTGCAGTTCCCAAATATTCCCAAATAATTGATGTACAAGAAAAATACTATACATCAGGCCTATAAAAATGGTAGACATCCTTAAAGAGAAATGAAAATGTCTCTTAATGTAATTCAGGCAAACAAAGGCAGAAAGTGGGTGGAATGAATCACACAATTCAAGACCTGAAAATAGAAACAACAAAGAAAATATAAACTCCAGCAATAATAGAAATGAAAATTTAGAAACTCCAATGGGCATTACAGAGGCAAGCTTCTCTAGCAGAATAGAAAGGACACTGAAGTTACAAGAGAGGAAGTGAATATACCAGTCAAAGAAAATCTTAAGTCTACAATCTCCAGTCACAAACCATCCAGAAAATCTGGAACACAACAAAAACACAAATCTAAGAACATTAGGAACAGAGGAAGGAAAGGAACCATAGGGAACATAGGTCAAGGGCATAAAAAGTGTTTTCAACAACATCACAGTGGAAAATTTCTCTAATCTGAAGAGGTACATGTTTATGAAAATCCAAAAACTATACAAAGCACCACATAGACTGGAAAGATTGAATCTTGGCACACAATAATAAAAACATTAAATGCACAGAACAAAGAAAGAATATTACAAGCTGCAAAGTTAATAGGGTAAGTAAAGTATGACGGCAAACATTTTGGAATTACATCTGCCTTCTCAATAAAGACTCTAAAAGCTGGGAGAGCATGGACAGGCGATGCTATAGTCCTTAAGAGACAACAAATGCCAGTCCAGATGAGGATATACAGCAAAATTTTCAATTACCCTACATGGAGAAAATAAGACAGTTCATACCAAAACCAAATTTAAGCAATAACGATCTAAAAATCTAGCCCTACAGAAGGTGCTAGCAGAAAAATTCAAATATAAAGAGATTAGAAATACCAAGAAATCACAGGGAATAAATAATCCCAGACCAGAAAATAAAAATAAGGAAAACACATGTACACACACACACACAAACACAAACACAAAGAAGCACACACATATTAAGCAAAAACAATATCAATATACCAGGAATCAACAATCACTGGTGATTCCTAATGCTCCCTTTTCCCATAAAAGGACACAGACTACAAGAATGGATATGAAAACAGAATCAATTTTCGGATGCATGCACGCAATGCACCTTAACAACCTCTAAAAGTAAAGAGTTTGAAAAAGATATGTCAAGCAAATGAACCTAAGAAAGAAGCTGGTGTAGCCATGTTAATAGCTAGCAAAATAGACTTCAACCAAAAACTTATCAACAGAGTTATGGAAGAAAAAGTCATTCTCATCAAAGAGGAAATTCACCAAGAGGACATTTCATTTCTTAACATCTATGTACCAGAAATAAGGACACCAAAGATTAAAAAAAATACTACTGCAGCTTAGATCATGTGATGGCACTTACACATTTATAATGGGAGACTGCAATACCTCACTCTCATGATAGAAAGGAAACAGAGAAATGCTTAAGTTAACTTATGTTACTTGAACCAATGAATCTAAGAGATATTTACAGAACATTTCACCCAAACACAAAAAAATATACATCTTTCTCAGCACCTCATGGAAATTTTTGCTAAATTAACCACATATTTCGACACAAAGCAATTCTGAGCAGATACCTCTCCGACAGCCCTAGACTAAAGCTGGATACCAACAACAACAGACACAACAAAATGTTTCCAAAACCACAGAAACCCAACAACTCTTTATAGAATGAAAAGAGGGTCAAGACAGAAATTGCAAAAGCTATCAAAGACTTTCCAGAATTGACTGAAAATGAGAACAAAACATACACAAACTTATAGAACACAATGAAAGCTGTTCTAAGAGGCAAGTTCAAAACACTAAATGTCTATATTCATTTAAGTACCTAGACTTTAACTTCTGTTCCTAATTTAAACTTGTCTCAATAGGTTTCCACTTGACTGGCAGACACGCCTAAGCATCAGTTGCTGACTACAAACTCTGCATCTCTTGGATGAATTCTAACTGACTGTGGTAGATAATGTTTTCTTGGATTCAGCTTGTAAGTAGTTTATTAAGCATTTTTTCATCTATTTTCATAAATGAAAATGGTCTTTGATGTTCTTTCTTTCTTGGATCTTTATGCAATTTTGATATAAAGATACTTGTCGGCTTTTAAAATGAATTGGTCAATTTTCTTTCCGTTCATATTTTGTAAAATAATTTTATTAGCATTGGTGTTAACTCTTCTTTCAAAGCTTGATAGAATTTTGAACTAAAAAAAAAAAAAACCTGGCATAGGGCTTTTTGTTTTGTTTTGTTTTGCTTGAGAGGTATGGCTTCATTCAGTGTTAGTGGCAAAAAAAAAAAAAATGCACAGCTTCTTTAAAATCCAGCTTCCTTGTTTATGCTGGAGACTGAACTTTGACTCTTTCTGGAGGGCCTGTATTAAATGGAGTCTGTGAGCTGTTTGGTACAAATTGCTTAATAGCAATATAGACCCGCTGTGTCTGTGGAGCTGGGGCAGTATGCGTGGCTCATGGAAGCAGTGAACATACCTCTGTCATGTTGAACTAGGCTGGAAAACAGGCAAGGACATGGGGTGGTCCTAGCCATGCCTGTTTGGCATTAAGAAAAAAGTATTCCTGGTCAGAAAATAATTACAGATATGTAATACAGACAGATTCAGATAAAAATGGCCTCTGAATGTGTGACGCTGTTGGATAAACGTCTGTATGCTTGACAGAGTGAAGGAAAACAGTATAGACATTTATAAAACAAAATAGGTTTAAACATAATGAGGCAGTAAAAGTTATATAAAAAGTACAGGCAGACAGATTAAAGGAATAAAACAGCAATATAAAGGTTGAAAACACACAGAGAGTATGGATAATATATATTATTGTGTTTTCTTTGAATTTTTTGACTGCAGAGAGACATTTGATTCTGGAGGCTGTGAGGTCAAACCAACATAAAGGTATCTCAACTTCAAAATCTGAGTCTAAGGATATGTTTCTTTGGAAAAGAGCTTCTGCTTTTGTTTTCACAGAGAATGAGAACCTGTGGATTCCTTCCAGGCTAATGTGGTTTGATGGAATAAGATACTTTGCCCAACAATCAGGAGGAAATAATCTTGTAAACCATGCCAAAATTCCCAAAATGATTGTTTACAAATGTTTATTTTCCCAGTGAACCTAAATAATATTGAGGACCCTAAGAGAGACATACATGGGAAGTAGAGAAAGACAAGATCTCCTGAGTAAAATTAGGAGCATGGGGACCATGGGAGAGAGTAAATGGTGAAGGGAGAGGAAGAAATGGGAAGTGGAGAAAATATATAGCTCAATAAAAACAGAAAAACTAAAATAAGTAAATAAATGATTGCTTTCATTTAAACGGGGTATGATATAGAAATGAATATTTTACATAGGTACAGACTTTGGTCTGTTGATACAAATTTATGGTCAATTTTGTTATATACATATTTCTACTTTTGTTTAAGGTATTAAGGTTTATACAGCTCATTTAAATGTAATATATAATTAAAATTACAGATTAATAAATTGTTATTTACAATTGTCAAACAGTCATTTTTAAATAATCATAGATAGTCATGTTACTTAGGTTTTCTAGATATTCAGGAATATATTTCAGTTAGATAGATAATCTTCAAAGACCTATGGAATATAGCATTTAAAATGGTAAGAATTTAGACTTTTCTCAACAGTGAGACCAATTACTTTTGAGAGGTTTATGGACATTGAGGAAACATATCATGGAATTTGCCTTTAATGTGACAAGGCTAGCTATTTGGGCAAGAAACTGCTCTTGCCTAGAATGCTGGATGATATGCTGTTTGAACTGGATATGCAGGACCCACAGACAAATGACTGCTAATCTTTCAAAGAAAATGGAAGCAGGATTTCTGCTTCATGGAGGAAACTGTCAGACATTTTGAAGGACACAGAAGAAAGCAACTAATAAACTTTGGCATTACAGGGCAGAACAGATCTTCAAATTTTCTGCTTCATGGAAAAGTATGTCAGACAGTATGAGCATTTAGGCTGAACATGGATGCCCCAACATTACACAATAACTTTGGGTGACTGTCCAGGCAGCAGAATGTCTCTGTAAATTCTAAAATTTTGGAATTTGTTTACAATGCACTTCCTGTTTACTTATATCCTTCTGGGGTCTTTGAAGAGTTGAAGAAAGATAGTTATAATTTTCCTTAGTTATGATAAAGGATGAATTATATAGAAAACTTTAGGCTCACAAGGATAGGATAGATGGTAGAGTATTTTCCTTAATTTGTCAAACAGAAATAAGCTAAATCTCTAATCTTGCTTGATAACGGTTTTGTATATTTAATTTTACTATGTTAAAGCTACAACCTTCCATTTTATTTTGACAGAAAATGGGAGATGATGTGGGATGCTCTTCTGCATATGCGTTCCTTTTATTGGTTAATGAATAAAGTTGTTTTGACCTAAGGCAGGGCAGAATATATCTAGGCTGGAAAAGATACATAGGGAGAATAGGTGAAGTCAAGGAGATGCCACATAGCTGCAAAAGGATAGGGGCTTCCTGGGATCACAGGAACCTTACTAGTAGGCCACAGCCTCATGGCAATACAAAGATTCATAGAAATGGGTTAATTTAAGATATAAGAAGTAGCAAAGAATATGAGTAAGCTATTGGCTAAATAATATTATAATTAATACAGTTTCTCTGTGATTATTCAAGTCTGAGCAGCTGGGAAATGAAAGAACAGTCTCCATCTTCACCCAAATACAGAAGGGACCTGGGACATCTCCCCAGATATCCTACCTGTAATCTTTTTGCACATTCATGTTAACCATCTATAAGCTCTCACAAATTCTGGGTATGCTTACAAACAGAAAGACACAAAATGAAACTTACACAAAGATTGGAGAGCCATAAGCTCAGTTGGGGTTAGGTTTTTATAGGAAATGTAGGAGTGAGAGATTTCTATGGTTCAGGACTAAGGTCTTTGGGTAGCCTAGAGAAAAACTATGGGTGTATGCTGGCAGATGATCCTATATATAATGGTTGGAATGTTAGGAATTATCTTTGGGTAGTCTGGTCCTGGGTGGAACCAGCTTATGGCTGCAACCTGGTGCTGCTTGCTATGGCAACTGTGCAGCCTGGGCTCCATCATGTGTGGACAGATTGCCCTGGGACCCATAATGTCCTGTGATTGTGGGTTGGAAGAACTAATGCAGTCCATATGGCCATTCCACCACAAGCAGCATACCAAAACAATGCAACCTCCTCAAAATTCCAAAAAAAAATTCTTCACAAATCTTGAAAGGACAATTTCCAGTGTAATATGGAAACACAAAGCAGGGATGTTAACTAGAATAATTATGAATTATCGATGAACTGCCAGACATATCACCATCCATTATTTCAGGTTGTACTACAGTGTGAATAAGAAAAATAACAGTAAATAGCAATAATTACAGCATGGTATTGCTACAAAAACGGGCATGTATATCAAAGGAATCAAACTGAGGACACAGACATGAATCCACATACTTAGGTGTCAGAGACACAAGTATTATACAGCAAATGTACAGTTGACAGATCCCTAGATAGACACACAAATGTACAGCTTGTGGGGACCCATTTTGCAGAGCTTCAGGAACCCTTTTATTTTGGATAAGTCACTGGCAGTCAATTCTGTAAAAAAAAAATCTTGTAAAATCATGGCGTTTCGCCCTTCAAAATGGGATTTATTCCAAAAATACTTTAGCGGTGTTACTATATCCTGTATAGGCAACAGAATGACCTTCTATGAGGCCTTAGAGTAATAGTATTCAATCTTTGTTCTAATAGTCAAATCTACATAAAGTCAATCCTCCACAGTTATATTTGATAATGGTTCACATGGGAATTTCATAAAGATAGGACAGTGCCCTTACAAATAAACAGGTCAGGGCATCTGCAAAGCTGGTTATGATAGTGGAGAGTGAGGTGAGGGGAGTTGGTGAGTTCAGGGTTAAGGGATGTTCAGTGATTTCTAACTAATGGTTTATAATGTCAGATACTTTCCCTGAATGCTGGCTTTTCATGGGTGGTGTCACCTTTTCCTAGAGTGCTACGTTGTCAGGTTCTACCTGTTTTTTGTTTGCTTGTTTGTATTCTTTTGTGTTTGATTCTGAAATGCCTGCTTATATAATTTTTTTTCGCCTGTGGAGTTTTTTTTTTTTAAACTATGTCTGTAAAAGCTAAAAACCTAGTGGAGATCACCCCTTCCCTCTATTTCTATGTCTAAAGAATAACGAATGGGTAGAGGTAACATGAGTTAATTTATTTATCCTCAGATCTTAGGAGTCAGATTTTCACCAGCTAGAGTAAATCTTACTGAACCCTCTGAGTTTTAATAGGTGTAACCCCCAAATCAACCTTGATATCGGGCTGGAGAGTGGCTCAGAGGTTAAGAGCACTGGCTGCTCTTCCAGAGGTCCTGAGTTCAATTCCCAGCAAACACATGGTGGTTTACAACCATCTATGATAAAATCCATCTATGATAAAATCTAGTGCCCTCTTCTGGTGTGCAGGCATACATGAAGACAGGATGCTGTATACATAACAAATAATTAAATCTTAAAAACTTGATATCTATGGACACATGAGTTTAGATAAAGACACACTGGAAAAAAGAATGTTTCTTAAACAATTGGTGCAGGTTAACAGGTTGGCTGCATGTAGAATAATTCCAATAATTCTAGTGGATTCATACTTACCAGCCTGCACAAAACTTGATTCCAAATCAATCAAATACTTCAACATTAAACCAGATACACTCAACTTGAGAGTGAATTCATTGGTATAGAAGACTTTCTCAATGGAACACTATTAACATGAATATTAAAATCATCAATTAATAAATGGGACTTGTGAAACTGGAAAGTTTCTATCAGTAAAAGTGCAGCCTCTTATTGACAAACTGTCAACTTGCAGAGTGGAAAATGGCTTTAATCAACTATGTATCTTACAGAGGACTAATAATCCAAAACATATACATAACTCAAGCAATCAGATATCAAAAAACAAGTCATGCAATGAAAAATGAAGGACAGATCTAAACAGACAATTCTCAATGGAGGAAACATGAACATCTGAGAAAAACTTAAGCGTTCAACATCCTTTGCCTGAAGAGAAATACAAATTATAACTACTTTGCGATTTTATCTTATTCATATTAGGATGACTAAGATCATCAAAACTGGTGACAGTTGGCGAGGAAGTGGACTAAGAGGAGTACTCATCCACTGCTGGTGGGAGTGCAAACTTGTACAGCCACTATTGAAAGCACTATGCAGGTTAATCAGGAAGATGGGAATAGTCTACCTCAAAATCCAACTTGTGGCATATACCAAAAGGATGTTACATCCTATTATAGTGACATCTGATCAACCTTGCTTGTTGCTGTTCTTTCCATGATAGGTAGATATTGGGAACAACTTAGATGTCACTCAACAACAGAATAGATGAGGTGATGTGGTACATTTACACAATGGAGTATCATTTAATTCTTAAAAATGACATCCTGAAGTTTGCACACAAATGGATGGAGCAACAACAATATCAACAAACTAAACAAATCAAATGCCCCAGACTCATTCCCAGCTCTACACTTAGGAAATGTTCTACTGTAGACTTTCCATATTTACCCCCCTAATACCCAGGGCACTAACTTACCAGAACCTGGTGGAACATCCTGTTTTCCTCCCTCTTTTCAAACTCCTATACTGTCCCCAGTTCTTCCCCATTCTTTAGTGTCAGGTCCCAGTAACCTGAAATGACTTTTATCTGGAAAATCTAGTACCCATACCTATTGGACCCCAAAATATATTCCTACAGGCAACATATAATCCCCACACTCACCAAAGAACAAGAATGAAACAAAAATAAAGTAAGAAAACACACATTCAACAAAGATTTGATATCCAAACTAAGAATTACGTTTTTCTTCCATTTCCAGATGCCTAGAGTATATCATAAAAATACAGTTGATAACAGCTAGGACATTATGTGTCCACTAAACTCCAATAACCCTACATTGGGCCATGAATATTCCAATATAGCTGAAATACAAGTAAAATAACCTACAATAGATGTTATGGATAATAGAGGCCCTTAAGGAAGAAACAAATCTATGAAAACAAACAAACAGTGGAAGAAAACATACCAAACCACTCAAGACTTGAAAGTGGAAATAGCATCAATAAAGAACATAAAAGGAAGAAAATATGAAAGTGAACAATTTAAGAATGCCAAGAGGCATTGTAGAGGCCAGCCTCTCCAAAAGAATAGAAGAGATGGAAGAGGAAATTTCAGTCATTGAAGACAAAGTCAAAAAAAAAAAATAGATACACTAGTCAAAAAAAAAGTTAAGTCTAAAATACATAGGGTAGAAGGATAATCTCTTTATACATACAGAGTAAGCAGTTTACTGACTGAATAATCATCTCAGCCTAGATTATAAGGCATTTTTCTCAACAAATACAAAGGATTTATTAGTCAAGCAACATATTCCAAAGGAAAGTCTATTGGGAAAAGATAACTGATTTTTGTTTCAATCTGTATAGTTATTTTTCATTGCCCTGTGAGGGTCAGCTCTGCCTCCATTGTAAATTACTATTTATTCTATTTGGAAATTTTCAGATATCACCAAAATACCCAGTACTCTTTATTGTTTCTTCCACACGAGATAGAGAGGAGTCTTCACATAGTTGGTTCTCTCTTTATTGTTCAGTAGTGTGTTTAGAGAAAAACTCACCAAGAAGTTAAAGTAGCCGGGCGGTGGTGGCGCACGCCTTTAATCCCAGCACTCGGGAGGCAGAGGCAGGCGGATCTCTGAGTTCGAGGCCAGCCTGGTCTACAAGAGTTAGTTCCAGGACAGGCTCTAGAAACTACAGGGAAACCCTGTCTCGAAAAACCCAAAAAAAAAAATCTCAAAAGAATCACAAATCTAAACTTTTATATATTAATAACAACCAGTCAGCTCTACTTTAAATCCCTAGGGTGCATACCCACTCACAAAATTTTTATCCCTGGAATCTAAGACAGAAATGGGTTCAAGGAATTAATTATCACCTTTGATCACCAACTCATCCTAAGAAGAAAGGTACATTATCCAGCAATAGCCAGACTTACATTCTTCCTGTCCTCTGACTTCAATGAGTCCCTTGTCAACTATTAAAAGTGTGTCTTTCTAAACTTTAAATTCTTCCCCAAGATTTTCTACCTCATAGCTATTAACAAGAACTTTAATGTAACCTTACTAGGAATTCTACATGATTAATTTTTTTAAGGGTGGAGGTTGAGTCATTAATCTGCTCCAGAAGCAATGCTTGGAAAAAGTCAATCACTATTATTTTAAGTATTGGTAAAACTGCCTTGTGAGGGGCTAGAAACCCCTGAGAATTTTCACATAAACCATAGATTATAAAGGATGTGATGTGGTGACCACGAAGAAAACAATCAAACCTATACTCAATGATAGTATGAGTTTCTCAGGACACCAAGTTCTTGGAGATTTGATTCTGCAAGTCTCACTCAGGAGTAACTTTGCCATCCACCCATCTGTGTTCCATGAGTTCCAGTGCTGCCTCTTGGTCCCCTCAAATGACCCTGACTGTCCACACTTAAGGAAGATCAAGGGTAATAACATCCTAAAGCCTGACCATCATCACACTTGCCACCCATGGAAGAAGTGCTATGTAGCTGTGGGTCAGGCAGTGCTATGACATTAGACAATGACAATACAAAACAAGGGTCCTGAGCAGCTGAATTCTGTGGAAGGCCACTTGATCCATCTGACAAAAAAGTACATGGACAATGACCAGGTTCTTAGGGGAGATCAGGGGCCTGTGTTCATACTTCAAGAGCTAATCCAGTCGCCACACTCTTTCGAACCAATGCATAGTCAAGCCGAAGCTGCCTGTAGTCTTAATCCTGATATTCTAAGACTCCATTGTGAACCATTAGAATTTTATGGTTGAAGACTTGTCTTGCTGGAAGACTTGCAATACTAGTCTTTAATTAGTGAAGGTAGAGGTCCTAAATCCCCAGGCACCCATACCTTTCCAGATCTCATGAAAGCTCCAGTTTCCTTCCCATGTGTCCATATGATGAGCAGTCTCTTTCTGTTAGGTTATATGTGTCTTCTCATAATCCACCTTCATCTGGGGGATCTGTACATGGGTAAACTCCCAGCACAACTCTGGCTTCCCAATAAACAATGTGTTAGCTGAGATAAACAATGAGACACTGTGCAAAAGATGCTGGAAGGCCATTTCAAGAAGTTATGGCTGGACAATGGAAAGGAAGCATGGGACTGAGAATGCTGCAGAGATGGAGCAGCATGTGAAATAAAATTCAGGAGGGTAGCAATCTGAAAGCATGTACATGTAATACAAGACTTAAAATTTTAGATCTTTAACTCAAGAAAAGACACCAAAGCCGGGCGGTGGTGGCTCACGCCTTTAATCCCAGCACTCGGGAGGCAGAGGCAGGCGGATCTCTGAGTTCGAGGCCAGCCCGTCTACAAGAGCTAGTTCCAGGACAGGCTCTAGAAACTACAGGGAAACCCTGTCTCGAAAAACAAAAAAAAAAAAGAGAGAGAGAGAGAGAGAGAGAAAAAGACCGAATAGCTCTTAAAGAGAGAGTCTACACTGCAAAACTAGATCTGTAAAAAAAATTAATGGAAGAAAGAGAAATTATATGAGAAGAGGAAGCATTCTTAAAAGGAATGTGATCTGAAGCCATTAAACTGAATGAAATGAAGGATAAGAGAACACTCTTTCATACTGTTACTGGTAAGTGCCGCCAGTATGGGCAGGAGCATTATGAATAACGGCTCTTGAAGGCCTGGGCTTAGAAGAGCAAGGCACAGCTGCATTCAGCAAATCAGAGAGGGAGAATAGTTATGTGGATCACCTGAAATGAGTAGAATATTATCTTGTTATCATTAACTCTCATAATCAGGGTTTGAAAACAACTCACATTTTCTGTTTATGAAAATTTATAAGCCACAAATTTAGTTTGATTAATTAAATTAGTCAATGTTTATGAATGTTGGTACCTTCACAAGAAACTATGAGCATCACTTTTTTAAGTCATCCTTGAGAAGGCAAAGCTAAATTGCACTGAGAATACATGATTTGCAGACCCCTGTCTTTTGTTTGACTGAGAAAATGTAATGCAATAACCGTAACTAACTAGGGAAAGGTTCCAGAGATTTTTGTGCAAAGAAACGCAACTCTTTTATTTAAAAGAGTAAAAATTACCTCTGATTCTCCTAACACATAAAATATTAATAAAATCTCACATTCTGACTATATAGCTTCATTTTGCATGACTTTGGTTTATGATGAAAGCATTTTGTGGGAGAAGAGGAGACAGGATGGGACGGGCCGCTTGTCATTTCTTTTCTTCTACCTCACGTCACAGCACATGCAACTTTGTACTCTCCCGTGCCTCTGGCAGTGCTAGCATTTCAGTGAGTTAAGGGCTGATACTGCTGAATGTCAAAGGTATACATGAGCTGAGATTAACGGTATCACAGAGGAGTATCTAAGTTGAAACACCTGAAATAATTTGATCTAAAAGGAAGGGGCTAAAACGGAAACACACAGGTGTTACATGCCACCTCACCACACCCAGGCCCCTGTTTTGCATTTCTCTTCATTTGAAGTACTGTTTAGAAGTCTCACACTGTCACAGAAAATACGTACAAGTCACTCTTTTGTTTTGATTTTAAACATTTTACAGGAAGATTTACATTTTAGCTGTATTTAAAGTTAGCTAAATTAGTAATAGCTTGTCTAATTTGAAACTCTGATTTAGATCTCCGTTGAAGAGACATTTTCTCCTTAAATATTATGAAAAGAGCAGTAATTAAGAACCTATATATAGAAAGAATTGATTTGCTATTTAGACATCATCTTTTACCCCACTGCTCCATGGGAAGGCAGATAGATGAGCTCCCTTTGTGTGCCTCTGCATTTTTTTGCAGTTTGTAAAAAACAAATACCCAAATCTTTTTGGACCATGCAGTTAGACTATGAGATAATGAAAACATTTTATCAAAAGAGAAATATCAGTTTCTGGCACAATTATGTCAGTGGTTCTCATTCAACCCAAGTATTACAAAAGAAGTTGTTTGGGCATTTCACCTTTTGGAGGATGCTCAATGCCATGGTACTCTCATATTAAGTTTGAAATAAGGCCCATCCACTCTCCAGGAAAATGCAGCACTAAATATTAAATCAATAACAAGGGCTATGCTGTGCAACACCATCAAACTGTTGATGAAAACGTAAAATTGAGGTGAAAACCCCCTTGAAGACTGTCCAGTTGGTTATGAAGTCCTTGCTGCCTTAAGCACCTTTTCCACTTCATGGAGCTTACATGGTTGCTGTCATTCCATCCAGTTGTACACCTTGTCACACTCTATTACAAACCCTTTCTAGTTTTAACTATATTTATTAATTTGTGTGTGTATGTTACATGTGTACATAGGGAAGGCAGATGACAACTATCAAGAGTTAGTTCTCTCTTTCCACCATGTAACCCCCCAAGACTTGAACTCAGGGTGTCAGGTTTGACAACAAGCAACTTTATCTGCTGCGGCATCTCCTCAGTCTTCAATATTATTCCTTAAGTCATCTTAGTAAGAAGAGAATATCTAAAAACAGAATTGCATAATAACGATTTGGGAATAAATGAATTATATACTGAGTGTCAAGCAATGTTGATTTATGCTCCAATCATCTGTATGTTAGGGATAGAAAAAAATATTGATGTTCAGCAAAGGGTTCCCATCTGTGGAATTTTAAACCATGGTAATTCATTAGATTACCAAAGTTGTGATTACCTTGACAGAAGGGAAAAAATACCATTGACTCCTGAGAAACATTAGCCTCTAAGAGGCTGATCTCAGAAAAGAGCCCCCCAAGACATCCAGAAGCCATATCCAAGAGAAAAGGGTTTCACATCTTTAAGGATTGTGTGTGTGTGTGTGTGTGTGTGTGTGTACATCATAAATTTGTGCAGTTGCCCACAGAGTCTAGAACAGTAAGGTAAGTCCCCGGGGGCTGTGGAGTTACAGGCAGTTGGGAGGTATACAGGAAGTGTGATAGGAACTGAATTTGTGTAGAAAGGCAGCAAGCACTTCTCCATTTCTCTAAACATCGAAGTTTCACCTTTCGATTCTTTTGTTTGGTTTTATTTTATAAGTGAAATCACCAATGCTTACTTAACCACAGCTTCCTGATCTGGTCGCTGGGACTGGAAATTAGGCCCAGGTTGTCAGGGTCTCATCAAGACCAAGGCTGAGCCAGGTTTATTGTAACCAATTAGAGTTTTTATACCATTGTCAAAAACAATATATTGGTGGTTGCCAGAAAAAACACAAGTGTAGTTAGCAGGTTACAATAATAGTGCTTGCAAACCATACAGGGTACACAAGACTAATGTCAAAGACTAATTGTTCTGCCAAACATCAATGCTTTCTGACTTGAAAGGAATGCAGGGATACACATGTGACCTGAATAATCCACTAACCTGAGTGAATGCCTAGGTTTCTCAGGAAATGGAAGTCATACAATGCTCCAGGAGCCACAGACTCCATCCTGACTCATGCCTCTCAAGACACCTAGTCCAGGCCAACTCCATGATTCCCTGCAGGTACACGGCATTGTCAAATAAAAATATCATCAAATAATGAACCTGTAAAATTTCTGTGATGTTTGCATGCAAACGGTATCTCAAGTAGTGAAACTGGGAACACAGGTCACTGTGAGATTGACTTCTTAAAAGTTGAGAGAAAGTCACAATTATCTGTTAGCTTCCTTAAAAGTGAAAATGGTAGGGATGTATGGATTTCCCTGGAAAGAGGAAATAGAGGAGCTCTCCTAGGTAGGCAGGAAGCCAGAGGGGATAAGAATATAGGGGATTGGATTGGGGGGGGGGTAGAGAGAAAGAGTAATGAAAGAGAAGTTTTGGTGAAGGGTCATTTTGTGGTCAGATAGAAACCTGGTACAAGGGCTTTCCCATGAATCTACCAGGATGACCTCAATTAAGACTCCTGTCAATAGTAGATAGGTAGCTTAAATTAGCCATCTCCTGTAATCAGACTGATAACTACCCCCGTTGTTATCAGAGAGCCTTCATCCAGTGATGGATGGAATCAGATTCAGGGAAACAGATGCAGTTATCCACAGCCAAGCACTGGGTTGAGCCCAGAATCCTGTTGAAGAGAGGAATAAAGGATCATATAATCCAGGGGCATCAGTGTCATCACAAGGGAAGCCACAGAAACAACCAACCTTGGCTCATAAGAGATAATAGACTCTGGACCGAAAGCTAGGGATCCTGGATGGGACCCACTTAAGCACTCTACACATGTGTGACCGGTTGTATAGCTTGATCTATTTCTGGGACTCTTAGTGGTAAAAGCAGGGCCTGCCCCTAATCTTCCTTATGCTGGGTTGCCTTGTCTAGTCTTAATACAATGGGAGGAGCTTAGTCATACATCAATTTGAAATGCCATGTTTTGTTGACACCCACGGGAGGCCTTCCCCTTACTAGAACAGAAACAGAAAGAAGTGTTTTGGGGATGACGGTGGGGTAGAGGAGGTGGAGGAGAAGAGAATGGGAGGAGAGGAGGAAGGGAAACTGCAGTTAGGATGTAAATAAATGAATAAATTGAATAAATGTGAAAATAGCAATAAAGAATTGAGGCAGCCAGAAAAAAATGTAATTCAGAGAACGTTTCTTCTGTGAGAATAAAAAGGCCTGGGTGCACACGATGGGTTTAGATGCAACACTGTGCCTTTAATTTTCTGCTTATTTATTTGTTTGTTTGTTTGTTTAGTTAGTTAGTTAGTTAGTTAGTTATTCTTCCCTTCTGGAACAGTCAAGGTCTAGGACAAATGAGTTCTTTGAAACAATGCCATAAAAAAATGAGCAGCAAGACCGAGGGAAAGCAAGTCCTAAACACACCTGCCAGCCAGAGCGCAGTAACACAGTGCTTGGGCCCAGTGTCTTTGCGAGCACTTTGGACTCTCCTTCCTCAGTTGCCAAATATGTGAATACCTCCTACTCCACTCATGGTGATCTGCTGTGACAACTTTAGCTAAGACAGATTCACTCAGGTTCTCCCTTGTCAAACAACTCAGCCGAAGACAGGCATTTACCAATAGAAAGTTGTCAAAATGACAAGGAACGGTTGATGTTGAAACATAAATTACAGCTCCTTTACTCAAGTCTCTCATATAACACTGGTTCCTGACAAAGTTAATGGCCATTCTGAATGACCTCAAGATAATGTGTCAGACAAATCGTTTTGTCTAAATTCAGTTACTCTAACACGGTGGTTCACAACCTTCCCAACAGGTTGACCCTTTAATACATTTCTCATGTCCTGGTGAGCCCTAAACACAAAATTATTTCCTTGCTATTTTATAACTCTAATTTTGTTATTATTACAAATTGTGATGCAAATATCAAAAATGCAGCATATCAGATATTTGACCCCCAAAGACGCCACAACCCACAGATTGAGAACCACTGATCTTAGGGCTTTTTCTTTTAGGAAATCTTAGTATTTCCAGTTAAGTAACAAAGAAAAAATGATGAGGTCTCTTTTAGTTGCATACAGAGAGTAAATCAAATCAGAAACAATTGTGATGTGTGTATGACAAACTAGTTAAATGCTTGTGCTGCATAGTTTTATATCAACTTGGTACCAGCTACAGACAATTAGGAGGAGAGAACTTCAACTCGGAAAATATCCCCACCAGGTTCGCCTGTAGGTAAGCCTGTTGTGCATTTTCTTGATTAGTGACTGATGTGTGAGAAGTCAACTCACTGTGGGAAGTGTCATACTTGGGCATGTAAGTAGCCTTGGGTACTATAACAAAGCAGGCTGATAAAGGCATGAAGGAAAAACCAGGAAACTGCACTTCTCCACAGACTCTGCTTCAATGTTTGCTTTTGGTTTCTTCCCTGACTTCTCTGAATAACATACTATAAGAAATAAACCATTATCGTTCCAAGTTTCTATTGGTCATGGTACTTTATCATGATAGAAACCCTACTCAAGACAATGATCAGCAGTAATATTTTCAATGTACAATGAAAATATTATTAGCATGTATACATTCTTAAAATAAACCAATTTGATAGACCCTGAAACTCCCAAAATTTGCAGTATACATTTGGTGGAAGTGAAAGATCTGGAACAATCATGAATACCAAATTCTAGAGTATATTTCTTCAGCAATAGTCAACCATATGTCCATATTTCTATAGATACACACACAGTTAAGTATCTTCTCATGTTGCAAGCTGTTTTAATTTCTGCTATTGTGCTCTACCAGTCTTAGTATGGGAAGTGTTTTTAAAAATACATTCTTCATTTTATTTCTAGTATTCACAAATCTCAGTAGCATTGTTTATTAGTATTCTCTGCCACTAGTTTTAAAATACGACTTACTGAATTTTCTCAAGAAATGTTCTCTGAGGAACATGGTATGTATATGTGTCTATGTGTTTGTATGCATACATGTGTATATATGTGAGTAAAGTTGTGAGTTTACGTATGTATGGGTCTTAAAATATGTGGATCCATTTGTATGAGGATGTGGATTTGTATGTATATATGTGAGAATGTATATGTATATTTACATGTATTTATATAAATACATGTATTTATATGAATATGAGGGCTGTATCGAGAGATGGTTCAGTGGTGAAGAGCACTGCATGCTCTTTCAAAGGTCCTAAGTTCAATTCCCAACAACCACATGGTAGATCACAACCTTCTGTAATGAGATCTGGTACCTTCTTGAGGAAGAGACCTGGTTCGTCATTCTCATCAGTTTAGACCATGAAACCCAATATGGACAAGTTCAACAGAACCACCATATAGGCTGTGCATGCATGCTTCATCATTGCCAGGACATAAATTTCATTTTCATTTCATATGTGAATATATGGATTTGAGAAAAGATGTATGTACGTATGCATTTGTGTGTGTATGTGTGTGTGTGTGTGTGGTACTATGCACATCTATGCACATGTGTCTATATAAACGTATGTATATTTATGTGCATATGCATATACTAATGTCTATACGTGTGTATTTGTGTGTAAGTTTATTAGTGTATATGTGTGTATGCAAGAGTATATATACATACATAGGTAAAAGGGTGATGGTGGTTGTATGCATGTGTAACCACATACTTGGATGTATTTGCATATATATGTATGCATTTATTTGTATCCTATATAATAAATATGTTACTGACTGTGTTTGTGTATGTGTATATACATCTGTATGTGTGTGAGTGTACATATACATATGTAAGAGTGTGTGTACATGTGAAGAGTGTGTGGATATATGTATAGATATATGTGTTCCTGTGTATTTGGATCAATTTCTGCCATGTCCTTTGTGATTTATATGTAAAAATACACTAGGTAGGACAAGATACCTTACAAATTTTTACTTTTAACTTTGTATTATATAAATATAAGATACTAGTTGGTAATTCCATTGCTATATATTTTTCTATGTTTACTGTATATTACATTTACATAAAAATAGCAAAGTGTGAGCATGAGCTGGTTTAGTCACTTACAAGAGCAGACATTATCAATATGAGTTCTTATTCTTTTTGGAACCTTAGTGAAGGAATACAGAAATAAGTACATTAATTAAATAAAATACAATGTTATTCTTGTGAAGGCACTGATAACATCATGGAGTGGCTGAAAATAAGAGTGATGATAGCTTGATCAGGATATTTTTATAAAAAGCCATTGCTGGACTCTAATGTATTTCAAATGCTACTTAGACCTCTTGGTAGGAAATCTGAAGGAGAAAGTACAAAGGAAAATGACAGAAAATAGCATACAGAGTCTTCAGTGACCTGGGAGGCATAGACTGAGTGAATTGATGTTTTAACAAGATGATGGAGGGTATGTTCATCTTTATCACGCTAAAGGACTCCATGGACTGTCGTAGAAGTATGATAAATAAGTCTATTTATTTAGGAGGCTCTGTACATCAGTAAGTGGGACAGGATTTATTTTTATTCAGAAAATTCATAAAAAATTGACTAAAATATTCATCAAAATATTTGTGACTGCTGGAATACTTGAGATGATGATTTTGTTAACTGGAAAAAAAAACCAAGGTCACAAACGCGAGAAGGCTTCTGGTACTATCTGTCTATTATGACATTTCCACATTACTCTCAAACAAATCCAAGAAAAGAGATCTGCAAATTCCACCAGGCATCATCAACCACTCTAAACAGAAAATTGATTTCAGCTATTTACTTGCACTTAGAGATCACAAGACCAAAACTAGCAATAAGTTGGTGAAAATGGCAATGTGTTGCTAAGTAGAGTCTTTAAATCACGTGGTGAATGTGAATCACGGAATAAAATGAACACGAAAAGTAATCAGAAAGTGCCAAAACAAATTAACCTTTGGGGCTCTTGCTACTAATGGAAAGTTGAAGCCTGAAGCACTGAGTACACTTGTCAGGCCCGACAGGTGCCCTTTCATAAGTCATAACCAGCAACAGCCTGGGAGAAATTGACTCAGACATCTGTGCTAAGAAATATTCTTAAAAAATAGACAACCATGTGTCTTTTTTTCTCATTTTCTATCCCTGTTGATTAAAATTAAAAAAAGAAAGCATGCTAGTTAAGTCCAATAAAATTTGCCAAGGAGAAACTCTGCATTGCAGTGAGCTCTCCCACTCTCCCCCATAGTGAGTTGGTTTTCCTTATAACAAAGTACAATGACTAAGTAGCTCTCCATATTGTACAGCTGCAGACCCAACACAGCTAGTTCAATGGACACACATGAGAAATTCAGAGCAACTAGGAATGGCACCCAGGAAAAAGAAAAACAGTACTGATATCCCACAGACACTTCAGAGTAGAAAATGTCATTTAACATTTGGCACATGTTTATGAATCTGGCACAAACTGGGCAGTGGTGCTTGTAGTTCTATGCTTGTGACTAGGCATCTGTGAATGGAAAAGACTGTAGACCTATCTGGTTGTGTCTTTGTTGAGTGGGTGTATTTCTCTTTTGTTCTGTTTCATTCTTTGGAGAGTGTCAGGACTGTATGTTGTCTGGAGGAAAATCTTCTTGGGTCCTGATAGGTGTTGGTCGTAGGTTTCCCAGGCAAAAGTCATTTCAGCATACTAAGACCTGACAATTAAGAATGAGGAAGAATTGGGAGCATTATAGGAGCTTGACAAGAGAGAGGAAAGCAGGCTGTTCTACCAGGATCTGGTCAATGCTGTGGGTATCAGGGTGGAGAGTAAGCAGAGGCCACAGCAGAATGTTTGCTAAGGATGTGTCTGCGGCATTTGATTTGGAGGAAAAGAAGGAGAAGTGCAGGTTGGTAGTTGGCCTAACTGCTTCCAGAAAGTGACTGCTGGAATGTGGAGTGGGATAAAGCAACTAGTCATGGGGAAGGTTGTACGGAGTCCAATAGGGTGGGGCAAGGTGGCAGGGGAGACCTCCCCAGGTCGTCTGCAGCAGAGCTAGGGATGAGAAAGGGGAAAATGGGTTTGAAGCATCTCAGGGAAGGTGAAGGCCTAGTGTTAGCTTATTGTTTCCCTGACTAGAATGGCCTCTGATTCCCAGGTAATACCTGCTTCAGTTTGGGGCTGGGATAAAGCAACAAGATGAGGGGAGAGGTTAGGAGGTGAAGATGGGTGGGACCCACTAAGGATCAGGTCAGGGAAGCAGCCACAGGTATTCTTCTACAGAGCAGGGCATGAGACTGGGAGATTGGAGCTGGATCTGGAGTAATGAAGAGAGAGATGAAGATCTGAAATCAGCCTATCAGCTGGTTCCCAGGGAGTGCCAGCTGAGATAAGGCAAGGAACACTAAGTTGAAGAGAAAAGGATATTTGATATACATTGGAGATGGTGGAAGCAGGGAATGGAGTTTACAGGTTGTACTGTGTTGCAGAGGTGGGGATGTGACTGAGATACTTAACTGCTTCCCTGGTAGGGGTACTCACTTGTTCTTAATGAACCTGCTTTGTTAAGTAAAACAATACAAGGCAATACTTGAATTGTATGAGTAGAGTTCTCCTTTCATTGTACACAATATTCAGATTCTACTGCAGTAGATGTTCACTGTTTTTCCCCCCAGTATGCCACTGTGCTGTGTTTTAGTCTTTTCTGATTGTTCTTTTTTCCAAGAACAATACTGTGTGCTGCTTCACTTACAGACGTCTTTTCTGAAGATTTCTCATTCACTCCCCTTTCCTGGTGGAGCATTACAATAAAATAATATCATTTACTCTGTTTTCTTGGATATCTATCACTTACACTCCAGTACACCTCAGTAAGGTACATTGGTATACCAACATTCTTGCCACTGTGAAATTACTACCCATTAATGCTTCTCTTAATAAAGCAGCTTTACCTAGGAATATATGACTGTGGCTCTGAGGTAAGTAACTCCAGCATTGAAGAAGAAACACCAACAAATTCGTTGTGTGTGATTTAGTTTTGATTGCAATAGAAGTACATTGGATTTTGGGAAAGGACCATTGTGCAATATTTTAGTAAGCTGTGCGTGTCTTTTCCAATGATGATGCTGCATATTGCTTCACTGTCTTGATACAGTAATATGGTAATTTCATAGGCTTTGGTTTCTGGCATATCAATTACGACTTCTGTTACTGTACATGTCTGCAAGGTTCAATTGGCATAACGAAGTTCTTGCTGTTTTCACTACAGTTTGCACAACAAATTGAATTACCTCAAAATGTATGTGCTGTTCAGAAGTCTCCTGTGCCAATGAGTTCAAGGTTATTACACTACTTTCTCTTCTCTAGGGTTCAGTGTATCTGGTTTTATGCTGAAGCATTTGATCCATTTGGAGGTTTGTGCAGGGTGATAAGTATAGTTTCATCAGTATTTGTCTGCATGGAGCCATCCAGACAACCTGCACCATTTGTTGAAGCGGCTTTCTTTTTCACAGTGTGTATTTCTGGCTTCTTTACCAAAAATCAGGTGTTCAAAGGTGGGTGGGCGCACCCCTCACGGTCCTGACTTCGTTGCTCATGTTCTCCCTCCTTCTGCTCCTCATTTGGACCTTGGGAGCTCAGTCCAGTGCTCCAATGTGGGTGTCTGTCTCCAGCTTCATCCATTGCCAGATGAAGGTTCTATGGTGAAATGCAAGATATTCATTATTTTGGCTATAGGATAGGGTCATTTCAGGCTCCCTCTCCACAGCTGCCCAAGAATATAGCTGGGAAATCTCCATGGACACCTGGGAACACCTTTAGAGTCAAGACTCTTGTCCACCCTAAAATGGCTCCCTTAATTAAGATATATACTTCCCTGCTCCCTTATCCACCCTTTTCTTCATCTCAACCATCCCGTTTCCCCAAGCTCTCCCCATCTTCCCCTTCTCACTTTTTTCTCCCCATCTCCCCTTACCCCCACCCCATTCATTTCTGGGTTTTCAGTTTGATTCCACTGATGAATATGTCTATTTTGGGGCAAAACCATGGTGTTTTTATTGTTAATATTCTGGCTTTGTAGTACAATTTAAACCAGGGATGGTGCTATGTCCCAACAATTCTTTAATTGTTGTGATTGTTCTATTATCTTGCATGGTTTCTGTTTCCATATGAGACTAAAAATTTTTCTTTCAAGATCTGTGAATGATTGTGTTGGGATTTTGATGTGGATTGCATTGAATGTGTAGGTTTCTTGTGTTGGGATGGCATTTGGACTATGTTATTCTTACCAATCCATGATCACAGAACATCGTTCAATCCCTTGATTCTTCTTCAATTTCTTTCTGTATTGACTCCAGGTATATTTCATCCAAGTCTTACTTGCTTGGTTAGAATTACCTCCAAGACATTTTATATCATGAAAGTTGTTGTTTCCTGATTTCTTTCTCAGATTATTTAACATTTGTGTATAGGAAAGCTACTGATTATTTTAAGAAAATTTGATGTTTAATTGTTTTACTGAAAATGTTTATTAGCTGAATGAGTATTCTGGAATTTTTCAGGCCATTCATCACTCATGTATAATATTCTGTCATATGTAAATATAGTTTTTTATTCCTTTGATCTCCTTTGATTATGTTATTGTTCTAGATATGTTTTATTCCTTCTGTTGCCTTATCACTTCAAGTGTTTCTCTTGTTCCTGATTTTAATGGAATTGCTTTGAGTTTCTCTTCATTTCAGTTCAGGACAGCCAGAGGCTTTCTCTCAACTGCCTTTATTATGTTGAGGTATGTCCCTATATTATTAATCTCCCTAGGACTTTTCTCATGAAAGTATCTTAGACAGTGTCAGATACCTTGCAGCTCTAGTGAGATGGTCACATGGATTTTTTCTTTCTGTTTGTCTATGTGGTGGATGTATTTATCCTCAAAATATTTGGGATGAATCCTAACCTCTTGGTGGTTGATGTGTTCTTGGGTTTGTCTAGCAAGTATATAAGTGAGAGTTTTTCATCTCTGTTCATAAAAGAAATCTTTCTGAGAAAGCATGTCTTTGTTGAGTCTTTATATGTTTTGTGTATCAGGGTAACCATAAACTTATAAAATTAACTGGATAATTTTGTAGAATAATTTCAGTAGTATTTTCAGTAACTATACTTGGAATCCCTGGTATAAATCTGCACTGAAACAAGCTGGGCCCAGGCTTTGACTTCTTCTATTTCAACTAGGGATTATTGGTGTGTTTAAATTGTTATCTGATCTTGATTTAACTTTGATAAGAAGTATATATGGAAAATAATCCAATTCTTTTATATTTTAAAATTAAAGGAATACAGAATTTTAAATCATGTCTTTATGAATCTCCAAATTCTTCAGTGTTTGTTGTTATATTCCCATTTATGTTTTTACTTAATTTGGATAAAGATTTATCAGTCTTCTTGATTTTTCTGAAGGAAGCAACTGCATTGTTCTTTTTTATTGTTATTTTTATTTTATTGATTTCTGATCTGAGTTGAATCAATTTTTACTAACTACTATTTTGATATAAATTTTTCATTTTATTCTAGACCTTTCAGTGTATGGTGAAGTTAATAGTATGGAATCTCTCCAGGTTTTTAGAATAGATATTTAGTGCTTTGAATTTGCCTCTTACAACAGCTTTCATTGTGTCCTGTAAATTTAGGTATACTGTGTATTAATTTTCATACAATTCTAGAAAGCCTTTGATTTTGTTTTTAAATTCTATTTTGACCTATTTTTCATTCAGGAGGGAGTTGGCAAGTTTCCATGGTTTTGTAAACTTTTTGGTGTTTCTGTTGCTACTGATATCTAGCATTAGTCTGTGGTGCTCTGAGAGATTGCAGGATCTCATTGTATTATTTCTATTTTCTAGTATTGACTGATGTAGTGGGGGAGTGGGCTGCATCACCCTGCTCGGCTAGCTTAATCCCTAAAATAATCACACAGAAATTGTATTAATTAAAATACTGCCTGGCCCATTATCTCCAGACCCTTATTGGCTAACTCTCACATATTAGTTTAACCCATCTCCATTAATGTGTATCGCCACTTGACTGTGGCTTACCAACATGAGTCTAACCAGTGTCCGTCTTGGGCAGGAGAACCATGGCGTCTGCCACTCTGCCCTTCTTCCCATAATTCTGTTCTGTCTTCCCTGCCTACCTGAGTTCTGCCCTATCAACTAGGCCATCGGAGTTTCTTCAATAACCAATAAAAGCAACACAAATACAGAAGGACCTCCAACACCTTGCTGAGAGGTGTTTTGTGCATGAATACATGGTAAATTTTGTAAAAAGGTCCATGAGGTTCTCAGAAGAATATTTATTCCTTTATGTATGGGTGAAATGTTCTGTAAATACGTGTTAGGTACATTTGTTCTAATTAACATCAGTTAGCTTATGCATTTCTCTGTTTATTTATGTATTTATTTTTCTGGAATACCTGTCTCTTGGTGAAAGGGAGGTGAAATAGTAAAATCTTTCACTATTGCTGTGTGAGGGTCAATATGTGATTTATGCTTTAGTCGTGTTTCTTTTGCAAATATTGGTGTTCTTGTTTATGGTACATAGATATTAAAATTTTAAATGTCTTTTTTTGTGGATTTTCCCTCTGATGAGTATATATTTTTCCCTATCTCTTTTGATCAATTTGGTTTGATGAATATTTTGATAGATATTAAAATGGCTATATCATTTTGTTTAGGTCCATTTGTTTGAAATATCTTTTTCTAACCCATTACCTTTGGGGGATGTCTATCCTTTATGTTATGCTTGTATGCAGCAGAAGGGTGGAAATTGTTTACACATTCATTATTTTAGCCTGTATCTTTTTATGGGGAAAAGGAGAGCTATCAATGATTGTTGATTCCTGCTATATTCATGTTGTGGTGGTAGTATTTTGTTGCTTTTGTGGTTGTTGTGTGTGTTTGACTTTCTTTTTTTTTTTATTTTTTTCTGTTCTGGGATTATTCATTTTATGTTTTGTTCTTGGATATATTTAACCTCTTTTTGTTAGAGTTTTCCTTCTAACATATATCACATGGCTAGATTTGTAGGTAGATAGATATTGCTTACATTTGATTTTATCATGAAATGTCTTATGTATGGAAATTTTCTTTATGTATGGTAATTGAACATTTTGCTGTATATTAATATCTGAGCTTCCTTTTGTGCTCTCTTAAAGCTTTTAGCATATCTTTATAGGTTCTTCTTGTTTTTATATCTTTTGAAAAGTCAAGTGATTATTTAATAGGTTTGCCTTCACATTTTACTCAGTCTTTCTCCCTTGCAGATTTAAATATTATTTCTTTGTTCTGTATAATTAATGTTCTGATTATTTGTGCCAATGATTTACCTTTTCTGGTCCAGTCTATTTGGTGTTGTTCTATATGTTTCTTGAACTTTGATATGCATCTCCTTCTTAAAGTTAGAGAAAATTTCTTGTATAAATATGTTCAAAATAGTTTCTGTGTCTTTGACCTGTGTTTCTTTTCCTTTCTCCATTTCTTTTTTTCTTAGATTTTGCCTTTTCATCGTGTCCCAGATTTTCTGGATGATTCATGTCAGGAGGATTTAATTGTAAAAAAATTTTTGACTGATATATCTACTTGTGTATTGTGCCTTCATTGCCTTAAATTCTCTTTTCCTTGTCTTGTGAAGCTTCCCTCTGTAGTGTCTGTTGGATTTCCTAAATTTTTCATTTCCATATTTGCTTTACTTTGCATTTTCTTTTTTGATTCTATTTCCACTTTGAGGTTTTGAGTGGTTTGATTCATTTCCTTTCATTCTTCCTTTGCGTTTCCCTGTTTTATTTTAAGACATTTCTTCATTTCCTCTTTGATAACTGCTACTATGAAATTTGGTTAAGGTCTTTTTTTCTGTGCTTCAACTCTATGGAAATCTTGAGAAGCTGCTGTGGTAGGAGTGATGAGCTCTAGTGGAGACATCTTGTTCTGGTTGTTATTGTTTGCACTTTTAGAATTCTGTCTAGATATCTGGGAATGGGAATAGTATAATTTTAGGTGCTGATATCTGGTCTTGTTGTTCTTGGGCGGGTGTTTTTTCCTTTTGTTTTGTTTCCTCTCTTTTTCTTTCGAGAGTATGGTGGCTACATGTTACCAGTAGGAAAGTCATCTGGCGTTCTGATGGGTGTAGGTAGTAGATGATCCTGGAAAAAATTGTTTGTGGCCATAGACACCTGACACTTCGGAATGGAGAAGGGCTGCGGGCAGTATAAGAGCTTAAAAGAGTGAGGCCAGCAGGGTGTTCCACCAGGATAAACTAAGTTTGTATTCTGTTTCAGAGGCAGAGAAAGAAAAGAGAAGAAGCCACAGCAGAATGTTTGGTAAAGAGCTAGGGATGAGACTGGAGGAATTTATTTGCTGGAGCAGAAAGAGAAATGAAGAAAGAGAAATGAAATGCTGGCCTAATTGATTCTCTGACTGGAGTAGCATGTGAATTAGCAAAAAGCCCCAGCTGCAATGGGGCACTGAATAAAGCAACAGAGTCTGCTGCAAAGATAGGAATGCATCCAGGGATTGGGTTTGGCCGAGCTGAGGGAAATCTAAAGATCTAGCCTTATCTTACCTTTTCTCCAGAAGCAGAGTGGCTTCTGGGTCCTCAAAGATTACTTGCTACTGTTGGGTGCTGGGTTAAAGCAATAATTTTGGATAAAAAGATTAGAAGGAGAACTCTTTTTTTTTTTTTTTGGTTTTTCGAGACAGGGTTTCTCTGCGGCTTTGGAGCCTGTCCTGGAACTAGCTCTTGTAGACCAGGCTGGTCTCGAACTCACAGAGATCCGCCTTCCTCTGCCTCCCGAGTGCTGGGATTAAAGGCATGTGGCACCACCGCCCGGCTAGAAGGAGAACTCTTATGCAGTCCATTGGAGCTCTTGCAAGGTGGGAAAGTAAGGCCTCCGCAGGTGGTCTGCTGTGGAGTTAAGAATTAGTTGTAGCAGAAAAACCATCTGTTTATTTTGAAATAGGATTTTTGTTTCTTTGCAGTAAGAAATACATGGTGTTTTTGTTGTTGTTGTTTACAACTGTCTCACTTGGAGGTATTTTAGTGACATACGTGTGTATTTTTTTTTTTTTTTTTTTTTGGTTTTTCGAGACAGAGTTTCTCTGCAGCTTTTTTAGAGCCTGTCCTGGAACTAGCTCTTGTAGACCAGGCTGGCCTCGAACTCACAGAGATCCGCCTGCCTCTGCCTCCCGAGTGCTGGGATTAAAGGCGTGCGCCACCACCGCCCGGCTTCGTGTGTATTTTTTTTTTTTTTTATTCCAAAGGTATTTTTAATTGACATTTTCTGGATACATTACAGAAGATGAGTGGAAGCAAGGTATGTTTCAGACAAATTAATCAGCTATATCAGGGTCCTGGTGAGAAAACCTTGCATAATAGTCTGAGTTGTAATGGACTGACTAGTGTGGAAAAGTCCGTATGAAGGTAGACCCAGGGAAGATACCCTTTCCACATGCAGACCCTCCTCTGTCGTGGACCTATAAGCAGGAAACCAAAATAATATATTTGCATGTCCTACTCTGACCAGGACCATTTTTTCCTTTCCTTCCCCTTAGTGTTGAAATAATAAGACTGGGCAACAGTTACTATATCAACTGGGATCGAAAGATGTTTTATGCACCAAAGAACATCCCAGCACAGGCTCGCACTACCACTCTCAATGAAGAACTCGGCCAAGTTAAATATGTGTTCTCTGACAAGACAGGAACTCTGACGGAGAATGTGATGGTCTTCAACAAATGCTCAATCAATGGGAAGACCTATGGTATGTGCACGTTCCACTCTCCCTGAGTCAAATATAACTATATCCACAAAGTCTCTGAAATTATATTTACCTTCTCTTCTTACAACCCTTTATTAACTAAGCTGGGAGTGGGAAAGGTGGTCTTCCCCAGGGAAGACACACCAGTAGGTTGTCCAGTGCCCAATAGCTCTAAAAACATATATACGCGTAGCATTATATGAACTCAGGTTACATTTAGGACTATATCAAATACATATATGCATATGATAACAATTAGTGAAAAAGAGGCCATGGATTTGAAGGAAAATGGGGAGGATTATATAGGAATGGCTAAAAGGGGAACGGGAAGGGAGAAATAATATAATTAGATTATAATCTAACGGAAACACATTTACTTAGCACCTAGTTGATACAATTTATTGTTTTGTGCTTTTTTTTGGGGGGATCTTTTTTTTTTTTCTCATGGTTTTTTTTTATATTTAAAAATTTCCATCTCCTTCCCTCCTCCTCCCCCCTCCCTCCCCTCCTCCTCCCCCCTCCCTCCCCTCCTCCTCCCCCTTCCCTCCCCTCCTTCTCCCCCTTCCCTCCCCTCCCCTCCACCCATACCTCCCCTCCCTCCCTTTCAAGGCCAAGGAGCCATCAGGGTTCCCCACTCTATGCTAAGACCAAGGTCCTCCCAACTCCCCCCAGGTCCAGGAAGGTGATCGACCAAGCTGAGAAGGCTCCCACAGAGCCCGTCCATGAAGAACAATCAGAGCCCAGCGCCATTGTCCTTTGCTTCTCAGTCAGCCTCCGCTGTTGGCCACATTCAGAGAGACGGGTTTGGTCGCATGATCCATCAGTCCCATTCCAACTGGAGTTGGTGATCTCCCATTAGTTCTGTCCCACCGTTTCCATGAGTGAACGCACCCCTCTCGTTCCTGACTTTCTCCCTCATGTTCTCGCTCCTTCTGCTCCTCATCGGGACCTTGGGAGCTCAGTCCAGTGCCGCTGAATATGGCTTCCGTTACAGAGTAATTATGCTGAGATGTTATATTCTATTCTTGTTCAGTCATTGTCCAGGAGCATCCCCAAAATAACAATGTCATGAGCTCTGTTTTCATGGACAACAATCATAGCTTCTGTTCTAGAAGATCTAGAAGATCTCTGTGGGTGCATAACACTAAAGTTATTCTTTGAGTAACAATAGTTCTGTTTTCATTGTGTTCTTAACAGACTGATTTTAACTAGGAAAAAACTGATGGCAGCAACTTAAGAGTTGTAAGAGTAAACCCTCCTGCTTCATTGTAAAAAGATTTAGATTCCACTGAATTACAAGTATATAGATTTTTGAAAATATGCCATTGCAAACATGCTGCTGTTAGGTGTTTTATTCACTAGTAGATGCCATTGTTATCTGCTTCAATTACAGGTTATGCTGAGCACTCCTATTCCAATTTTGTTCAGTCAGTGTCCCCATGCGATGCTACATAATCATTTCATACCCTCTGCTTACTAATTGAACAATCACCACTTCTGTTACAGGGAATCTGTCACATCCACTGCGAAAACAGAATTGTTCTGCTGTAAAACTATTACTGTTTTCCCTGTGTTCTTAACAATCTCACTTTCGCTAGGATCATTTCCAAAGCCCTGCTGGTGCAATTAACTTCAGAGTTGTATAAGAAAACTACTCTGCTTCATTGACGATGGGAGATAGATATCACAGCAGAAGGATTACATTCATCTTTTTCAAATAAGCCGTTTTCAGGTGTTTATTTGCTTGTGCTTGTGTTTTCCAAAGATGACATTGTGTACTAATTCACTTCCTGGTGCAAAGCTATAATGACCACTGAACTCTACTGTTTTAGAAATGAATCAATATTTCTATTCCAGCACAACCCTATGAGGTACACTTCTGAGAAAACAGAGCACATGAGAATTGTGTATCTGTGCACCATAATGCTATTATCATTGGAAGGCACATGTGTAGTTACACAGGGGTGTTGCTATAAAGGTGCTACCATTTTCACTATGTTCTTCACAAGTACGCTTTACATAGTAACTCACCTATTGATATTCTAATGCAGGCAACTTCAAAGTTGTCCAACTAAAGACATCCAAAATGGTGTACATGGGATTTCAATTTTGTTGCAGAAGAAGTACATTGGTATTTGCCAACACACCCTGTACCGAGTTTTGGTCAAATCTTTGTGTGTTATCCAAAGAAGAAACTGTGTACTGCTACAGTGTCACGGTACACTGATACTGTCTTCTTGAGTGCTCTGTTTTCCCAAATCAATCACTGTTTCTGTTAGAGGTGCCTTGGTACACCAAAGTTCTCACTGCTGTTAAAGTACTATTACCATTTTTTTGTGTGTTACTGACAAATTAGCTCTACCCAGGCACCTGTAGCTGCTGCTGTGCAGCAAGCAATTCCAGGGGGGTACGAGTAAAACCATGTGCTTGGTTGTAAGTGGAATTTAGAGTTTGCTACATTAGAAGTACGTTGTTATTAAAAGTATCCCACTGTGTGGTGTTCCGCCTGCTTTGCATTTGTTTCCTAAAGATAATGTGTGCTCCTAAGGCTACAGATACTCATACTCTTCTTTAACATTCTTATCTTGTTTTATCTTTAACCCAAACTCAAAATCTAAACCAAATATTAATGCTCTAATTTAATGAAGCTGTAATAAGATTATGGGCATTACATTTTTTTAAAAAAATAATCAACATTTTTAATACTACTTCTCTGTCAGGTACATTATTATAACGAAATTATAGTTGTTGGGAAATTCCTACTGTATATACTGTGATGATTAAAAATCAGCAGCAGTTAGGAATGTGTGCAATGTGCTTGTAATAAACACGCGTTCAGGGATATGTGAGTACTGATGTCAAAATTTTGTAAATGGGATTCAGTGTTTGCTTCAGTAGAAGTATATTGGTTTATGACAATACATCACTGTATTAAGTTATTGTTGTATGTGTGTGTGTGTGCGCACGCGTGTGTGTGTCTCCTAGAGATGAAACTGTGTGGTCCTTAAGTTGCAGTTGCTTATACTATATTCTCTCTTTCAGTTCTTGTTCTAGCCCTAATGCAAACCCTTATGTCACTGTGCAGTACTAAAAGTCATGTGCTTAGTTTTCTTGCAGTCAGTCACCGCTTTGCTTCCTTTACTTCTTTGAGAGGTGCACTGGGATAACAAATCTCTTACTTTTTAACACTCCTGATGTCCTAGGAATAAATGCTTTTCTCTTATGATACAAGCAACTTAAGAGATGTCTGAGTAGAGTTTTCCAAAGCATAAGAAGCAGGATTTGCACATTAGAAGTGCATTGGCAGAGGCAGGCGGATCTCTGTGAGTTCGAGGCCAGCCTGGTCTACAAGAGCTAGTTCCAGGACAGGCTCTAAAAAAGCTGCAGAGAAACCCTGTCTCGAAAAACCAAAAAAAAAAAAAAAAAAAAAAAAAAGAAGTGCATTGTTGGTTTGTTTTTTTTTATTGCATCACTGCATGATGTTTTAATCAATCTGCTTGTATCTTCTACAGAATACACTCTGTGCTGCTCAAATCAAAGATTATTGTCCTCTTCCCTCCTTTCTACAAGCAATAACTCACCACATTCCTGAGAGTACTCTTCTGGATCTTGCATTGTTATAGGAAATACTTGTTATAAAGAACTATCATTTACATTACTTAGGAACATTACTGCATCACTTAGGAATGTATACTCTGCTCTGTTGGTGCCTGTAATTTCTGAGGTATATAAGGAAAACTTTCTATCATGTTTTACACAAAGGTACTTAGTTTTCACTACAGTAGAAAATCTGTGTGTGTGTGTGTGTGTGTGTGTGTGTGTGTGTGTGTGTGTGTGTGTCACTGTGCAATTCTTAGTTGCTTCTGAATGTCTCTTCTGAAGATGGCACTGTGTGCTTCTAATGTTAAAATGTTTATACCCTGCTCTCACATGCATATCTTGTGTCCCTAATCCTCATCCTAAGAATACCCCAAATATTAATGTCCTTATTATTGCTACTATACCAAACTTATTAGGAAGTGCTTTCTTTTAATCACCCTTTTTCATCAGTTCTCTGGGAGTTGCATTCCTCTAAGGGAATCCCGCTTGTCGGAAAAGTTCTATCATATATACTCTGTCCTTTAAAATCCAGCTTCTTGATGAGATGTGTGCATTGGTCTTCTAATGAACTCACCTTCAAATATATGTGAAGAAAGTGATCCAAACTGTTGTACACAGATTTCAATGTTCTCTGTAGTAGAAGAACATGGGCTTTTGTAAATAGGAAGGTGTTTTATGTTATGGTCATTCCTTTGTGTGTGTTTTTTTCAAGTCAATAGATACTATGTGGTTCTTTGGTTACACATACTTATACTCTGCTCTCTCATTTAACTCTTGCTGTAACATTCTTGCTAACCCTTATGTCCTTGTGCAGTGCTACAATGACAAACTCCTGTCCTCACTTTCTTGCAATCGCCAGTTGGCTTACTTGACTTATCTATGAGGAGCGCTGGGATAACAATGCTCTTACTTTTGTAAAAAGTCCTGTTGTTTTTCTCTCCATTCTTAACACTCCAATTATACTTAGACGTCTATTTCCCGTTTTCACATGGAAGTAACTGTAAAATTGTATGTATAAATCCTTCCAAAGACAGAATTAACATTTGCTAAGGTAGAAGTACAATGTTTTGTTTTTAAATATGCCAACATGGGATGTTTTAGTCACTGGTTTGTACATCTCCAAAAGATGATACTGTTATCCTCTGCTCCTGCATTCTTTCTCTTTCTAACCTAACTCTCAACATCATCCTAAAAATCGGTACAATGTTCCAATAATAAACTGCGTTGGGCTTTCTTTTAATTATACAGCTCATCCCACACAGTGGTTCTCTGTGAGGTATGTAGTTATAACAATGTATGTGTGGTTGTAGAAACACTAGCATTTTCATCCTGTTTGCTCAAAACCTTGAGAATGTATGCTCTGTTCTTTGTATATAAGTAATTTTGGAGGAGTAGAGGAAAGTTTTCTGAAGTGTAAACAGGATTTGGTTTTTGCTACAGTAGAAGCACATTGAACATACTCTCTACTTCCTTGGGCACACACCTGCTGCCCAACTATATGCTATGCCTTCTAAAATTTTCTGGTAGGCCAGTCATCTTTAGCCCTTACTATTTTCTCCACTCCTGCAGGTAACACCCGCTACCTTACCACATGTCATACCAGATAGGTCTAACCCTCGTTTTCCCCTCCTACTCTCTCACCTTAGTCAGGTAAACACCCCTTGCTTGGTCAGAGGTCAGGCCTTCTAGAAGACTACATAGACCTGTCCTTGTGGCCCCCTCACTTGTTGTGCCTCAGGCAGACACCCCTGCCCAACTGGAAGCCATGACTGAAAGATCAGGTAGACCTTTAGTGTACGGACCTCCCCCCATCCCTCCACTCCTTCAGCAAGACACCCCTGCAGAAGGATAGGGCAGCCCTGACAGATTATCATGCAGGCTTACTCAAGTGTTCCCCACTTAGGCAGACAGTCTTTTTTTTTTTTTCTAAAAGGATTTGGTGGTGGCTGTTCTGCTGCAGAAGTACATTGGTGTATGCAAGTATTCTACTGTGCTTTGTTATGGTCATTTATGTGTGCATATTCTAAAGATCTGCCTACAGATCAGAGTGTGGAGCTAAGCCACTAGTTAGCCTTAGAGGCCAGGCAATGGTGGCACACACCTTTAATCCCTGCACTCAGGAGACAGAGACAAACAGAACTCTGTGCTTTCAAGGTCATCCTGGACTACACTAGATTGATATCTAAAACAGAAATAGAGCCAGGTGGTGATAGCTCACACCCTTATCCCAGTACTTGGGAGTCCAGTACCCTTAATCCCAATATTAGGAATGTGGACACAGTAAGGGATATGGCTGAGTAGCACAGTGAGAGGAATATAAAGGGACAGGAGCTCAAGGTGTTCAGTCTAAGAATTCTTAGAGACAGGATCTTGGTACTTCGGTCTGAGTACTCAGAGAAGTAAGAACTCCACCAGTACTGGCTATTCTGCTTCTCTGATCTTTCAGTTTTCACTCCCTAATATCTGACTCTGGATTTTTATTTAATAGGAATTTATTTAATTAGAATTCATGCTACACACTCTTTTTACTTCTCTGTGAGGTGCATTGGGATAACAAACATCTTGCTCTAGTATAACTTGTCTTGTTTTGACTTTGTTCTTAACACTCCTGCTTTACATTGGAATGTTTGGCCTTTTCTTCTCTGCCAAGCAACTTCACAACTGGATGAGAAATCTCCAAAGTGTAAACAGGATTTAGTTTTGCCTACAGTAGAAGTGCATTGTGTGTTTTTCTTTTGTTTTGTTTTGTCTTGTTTTTAATATGCCGCTGTGTGATGTTTCAGTCACTTTTGCCTGTGTCTCCTAATCCTGGCAGTGTGAGCAGCTTATAATCTGCTCTCTCATTCTTTTTCTTTTCTTTTTTTTTTTTTTTACATTTTTTACATTCTTTTTTTTTTTTTCTCATGGTTTATTTTTTTTTATATTTAAAAATTTCCATCTCCTTCCCTCCTCCTCCCCCCTCCCTCCCCTCCTTCTCCCCTTTCTCTCCCCTCCTTCTCCCCCTTCCCTCCCCTCCCCTCCACCCATACCTCCCCTCCCTCCCTCTCAAGGCCAAGGAGCCATCAGGGTTCCCCACTCTATGCTAAGACCAAGGTCCTCCCAACTCCCCCCAGGTCCAGGAAGGTGATCGACCAAGCTGAGAAGGCTCCCACAGAGCCCGTCCATGAAGAACAATCAGAGCCCAGAGCCATTGTCCTTTGCTTCTCAGTCAGCCCCCGCTGTTGGCCACACTCAGAGAGACGGGTTTGGTCGCATGATCCATCAGTCCCATTCCAACTGGAGTTGGTGATCTCCCATTAGTTCTGTCCCACCGTCTCCATGAGTGAACGCACCCCTCTCGTTCCTGACTTTCTCCCTCATGTTCTCGCTCCTTCTGCTCCTCATCGGGACCTTGGGAGCTCAGTCCAGTGCTCCAATGTGGGGCTCAGTCACCTTCCCCATCTGTCGCCAGCTGGAGGTTCCCTCACGGTCCTGACTTTCTTTCTCATGTTCTCTCTCCTTCTGCTCCTCATCAGGACCTTGGGAGCTCAGTCCGGTGCTCCAAGGTGGGGCTCTGTCATTTTCTTCATCTATCGTCAGGTGGAGGTTCTATGGTGATATGCAAGAAATTCATCAGTATGGCTATAGGAACTGGCCTTTTCAGGCTCCCTCTCCTCAGCTGCCCAAGGAACTAACTGGGGGCGTCTCCCTGGAAACCTGGGAACCCCTCTAGGGTCAAGTCTCTTGACAACCCTCAGGTAGCTCCTTAAATTCAGATATATGCTTCCCTGCTCTCATATCCACCCTTCCTATATCCCAAGCACCCCATTCCTCCGAGCTCCCCCCGCTCTCCCCTTCACACTTTTCTCTCCCCATCTTCCCTTGGCCCAGTCTTGCCCAACCCTCAAGTTCCCAATTTTGCCTGGCGATCGTGTCTACTTCCAATATCCAGGAGGATTACTATATCTTTTTTGGGAGTTCACCTTCTTATTATCTTCTCAAGGATCCCAAACTTATAGGCTCGATGTCCTTTAATCATGGCTAGAAACCGAATATGAGTGAGTACATCCCATGTTCATCTTTATGGGTCTGGGTTACCTCACTCAGAATAGTGTTTTCTATTCCATCCATTTGCCTGCAAAATTCAAGATGTCATTGTTTTTTACCGCTGAGTAGTATTCTAGCATGTATATATTCCACAGTTTCTTCATCCATTCTTCCACTGAAGGGCATCTAGGCTGTCTCCAGGATCTGGCTATTACAAATAATGCTGCTATGAACATAGATGAGCATATGCTTTTGTTGTATGATTGGGCATCTCTTGGGTAGATTCCCAATAGTGGAATTGCTGGGTCCTGGGGTAGGTTGATCCCGAATTTCCTGAGAAACCGCCACACTGCTTTCCAAAGTGGTTGCACAAGTTTGCATTCCCACCAGCAATGGATGAGTGTGCCCCTTACCCCACAACCTCTCCAGCAAAGGTTATTATTGGTGTTTTGGATTTTAGCCAATCTGACAGGTGTAAGATGATATCTCAAAGTTGTTTTGATTTGCATTTCCCTGATAGCTAGGGAGGTTGAGCATGACCTTAAGTGTCTTTTGGCCATTCGAACTTCTTCTGTTGAGAATTCTCTGTTCAGTTCATCGCCCCATTTTTTAATTGGGTTAATTGGCATTTTACCGTCTAGTCTCTTGAGTTCCTTATATATTTTAGAGATCAGACCTTTGTCAGTTGCAGGGTTGGTGAAGATCTTTTCCCAGTCAGTAGGCTGCCTTTGTGTCTTAGTGACAATGTCCTTTGCTTTACAGAAGCTGCTCAACTTCAGGAGGTCCCATTTATTCAATGTTGCCCTTAAAGTCTGTGCAGCTGGGGTTATGCATAGGAAACGGTTCCCTGTGCCCATTTGTTGTAGAGTACTTCCCACTTTCTCCTCTATCAATCTCAATGTGTTCAAATTAATATTGAGGTCTTTAATCCATTTGGACTTGAGTTTTGTGCATGGTGATAGATATGGATCTACTTTCATTCTTCTACAGGTTGACATCCAGTTATGCCAACACCATTTGTTGAAGATGCCCTCTTTTTTCCATTGTGTACTTTTGGCTCCTTTATCAAAAATCAGGTGTTCATAGGTTTGTGGTTTAAGATCCGGGTCTTCTATACGATTCCATTGGTCAACTTCTCTGTTCTTATGCCAATACCAAGCCGTTTTCAATACTGTAGCTCTGTAATAGAGTTTGAAGTCAGGGATGGTAATGCCTCCAGAAGTACCTTTATTGTATAAGATTTTTTTGGCTATCCTGGGTTTCTTGTTTTTCCATATAAAGTTGATTATTGTCCTCTCAATCTCTGTGAAGAATTTTAATGGGACCTTGATTGGGATTGCATTGAATCTATAGATTGCTTTTGGTAGAATTGCCATTTTTACTATGTTGATCCTCCCAATCCACGAGCAGGGGAGATCCTTCCATTTTCTGGTATCCTCTTCAATTTCTTTCTTCAAAGACTTAAAGTTCTTGTCAAATAAATCCTTCACTTCCTTGGTTAGCGATACTCCCAGATATCTTATGCTATTTGTGGCTATTGTGAAAGGTGATACTTCTCTGATTTCCCTCTCTGCTTCCTTATCCTTTGTGTATAGGAGGGCGACTGATTTTTTGGAGTTGATCTTGTATCCTGCCACGTTACTGAAGGAGTTTATCAGCTGTAGGAGTTCTTTGGTGGAGTTTTTGGGGTCGCTTATGTATACTATCATATCATCTGCAAATAATGAAAGTTTAACTTCTTCCTTTCCAAATTGAATCCCCTTGATTCCCTTATGTTGTCTTATTGCTATTGCTAGAACTTCAAGCACTATATTGAAGAGATAAGGAGAGAGTGGACAGCCTTGTCGTGTTCCTGAATTTAGTGGGATAGCCTTGAGTTTCTCTCCGTTTAATTTGATGTTAGCTGTCGGCTTGCTGTAAATAGCTTTTATTATATTTAGGAATGACCCTTGTATCCCTAATCTCTCCAAGACCTTTATCATAAAAGGGTGCTGAACTTTGTCAAATGCTTTTTCAGCATCTAATGAGATGACCATATGGTTTTTTTCCTTCAGTTTGTTTATATGATGGATTACATTAATAGATTTTCGTATGTTGAACCAGCCCTGCATCTCTGGGATGAAGCCTACTTGATCGTAATGGATAATTTTTCTAATGTATTCTTGGATTCGGTTTGCCAGTATTTTATTGAGAATTTTTGCGTCCATGTTCATGAGTAAGATTGGCCTGTAATTCTCTTTCTTGGTTGAGTCTTTGTGTGGTTTAGGTATCAGGGTGACTGTAGCTTCATAGAAGGAATTTGGCAGTGACTCTTGTGTTTCTATATTATGAAATACCTTAAGGAGTATAGGTATTAGGTCTTCTTGGAAGTTCTGGTAGAATTCCGCATTGAAACCATCTGGTCCTGGGCTCTTTTTGGTAGGGAGGTTTCTGATAACGGTTTCTAATTCTTCGCGACTAACAGGACGATTTAGAGCATTTATCTGGTCCTGGTTTAACTTTGGTATATGGTATTTATCTAAAAAACTGTCCATTTCTTTTACATTTTCCAATTTTGTGGCATACAGGCTTTTGTAGTAAGATCTAATGATTTTCTGAATTTCCTCTGTGTCTGTGGTTATGTCCCCCTTTTCATTTCTGATCTTGTTAATTTGCGTGTTCTCCCTCTGCCGTTTGATTAGTTTGGCTAAGGGTTTGTCAATCTTGTTGATTTTCTCCAAGAACCAGCTTCTTGTTTCATTGATTCTTTGGATTGTTTTCTGTGTTTCTATTTTGTTGATTTCTGCCCTCAGTTTGATTATTTCCAGTCTTCTACTTCTCCTAGGTGAGTCTGCTTCTTTTTTTTCCAGAGCTTTCAGGTGTGCTGTTAAGTCACCAATGAGTGCTTTCTCCGTTTTCTTTAAGTGGGCACTTAGTGCTATGAACTTTCCTCTTAGCACTGCTTTCATTGTGTCCCATAGGTTTGAGTATGTTGTGTCTTTGTTTTCATTAAATTCAAGAAAGACTTTAATTTCTTTCTTTATTTCTTCCTTGACCCAGGTGTGGGTCAGTAGTTGACTGTTCAGTTTCCATGAGTTTGTGGGCCTTCTGGGGGTAGCATTGTTGTTGAATTCTAATTTTAATCCATGGTGATCCGATAAGACACAGGTGGTTACTAATATTTTTTTGTATCTGTGGAAGTTTGCTTTGTTACCAAGTATATGGTCAATTTTCGAAAAGGTTCCATGAGCCGCAGAGAAGAAGGTATATTCTTTCCTATTTGGGTGGAATGTTCTATAGATGTCTGTTAAGTCCATTTGGTTCATTACCTCCATTAAGTCTTTCAATTCTCTGTTAGGTTTCTGTCTGATTGACCTGTCCATTGGTGAGAGAGGAGTGTTGAAGTCTCCAACTATTAGTGTGTGTGGTTTGATGGCTGCCTTGAGTTCTAGAAGAGTTTCTTTTACATAAGTGGGAGCTTTTATATTAGGGGCATAGATATTCAGGATTGAGACTTCATTCTGAAGGATTTTTCCTGTTATGAGTATAAAGTGTCCCTTTCCATCTCTTCTGATTGATTTTAGTTTGAAGTCAACTTTGTTGGAAATTAGTATGGCCACACCCGCTTGTTTCTTAGGGCCATTTGCTTGATAAACCTTTTCCCAACCCTTTACTCTGAGTAGGTGCCTGTCTTTGTGGTTGAGGTGTGTTTCTTGTAAACAGCAAAATGTTGGATTCTGTTTTCGTATCCAGTCTCTTAGCCTGTGCCTTTTTATAGGTGAATTGAGTCCATTGATATTAAGTGATATTAATGACCAGTGGTTGTTAACTTCAGTCATTTTTAGTAGTAGAGTTTGTGTGTTTCCCTTCTTCTAGTTGTGCTGGTGAAGGGTCGCTAGATGCCTGAGTTATTGTCGGCGTTGTTGGACTCCTTGGTTTGTGATTTTCCTTCTATTACTTTCTGCAAGGCTGGATTTGTGGCTGCGTATTGTTTAAATCTGTTTTTGTCCTGGAATATCTTGTTTTCTCCATCAATGGTGAATGCAAGCTTTGCTGGGTATAATAGTCTAGGCTTGCATCCATGTTCCCTAAGTGTCTGTAGCACATCTATCCAAGCTCTTCTGGCTTTCATGGTTTCCATTGAGAAATCAGGTGTAATTCTGATAGGTTTCCCTTTATATGTTACTTGACCTTTTTCCTTTGCAGCTCTTAATATCTGTTCTTTATTCTGTATGTTTTGTGTTTTGATTATTATATGGCGTGGGGATGCTTTCTTTTGATCCAGTCTATTTGGTGTTCTGTAGGCTTCTTGTACCTTCATAGGAACATCCTTCTTTAGGTTGGGGAAGTTTTCTTCTATAATTTTGTTGAATATGTTTTCTGGGCCTTTGAGTTGTAATTCTTCTCCTTCTTCTACCCCAATTATTCTTAGGTTTGGTCTTTTCATGGTGTCCCAGATTTCCTGAATGTTTTGTGTTAAGAATTTGTTAGATTTGTTTAGTTCTTTAATCTGTGAGTTTATTTCCTCTATAGTATCTTCAGAGTCCGAGATTCTTTCTTCCATCTCTTGTATTCGGTTGGAAATACTTGTCTCTGAAGTTTCTGTTCGTTTACTCAGAGTTTCCATTTCCAGTCGTCCCTCAGATTGTGTTTTCTTCAATACCTCCATTTCATTTATCAGGTCTTGTACTGTTTCCCTTACCTGTTTGATTGCTTTTTCTTGTTTTTCTTGTTTTTCATGGGTATCTTTGAGAGATTTATTTATTTCGTCTACCTTTTTGTTTGTCATCTCCATTTCTTTATGGCAGTTTTTTACCTCCTGTTTAAGGTCCGCTATTATTTTTATAAAGTACTGTTTAATGTCGGTTTCTTCTATATCTTCTGGGGTAGGGTGTTCAATTCTTGTTGTTTCGGGATGTCTGGCTTGTGGTGATGTCATGTTGCCTTTCATGTTGTTGGAGGAGCTCCTGCATTGGCGCCTGCCCATCTCTTCCTTCAAAAGGAGCGCGGAGGTGTTTGGTGTCCCCAAAGAATGATGGATCCTCCTGCAGACTGTGAGGTCCCCTTGCAGGCCAAGCAGCTCTCAGACAAAGGCCTACCTTGCTCCGGGCAGTCAAATGAAGGAGGGGACCTCCCACCGGCCTGGGTGCACTCAATTCCAGGTCCCCAGAGCCCAAACAGGCTGAGCTGTGGGATTTTGTGGCCCCAAAGACGGGAGGATGAGGCAGGGGGAGGGGGGGAGGATTCTGGGTGCAAGCTGGGAAGGGACAGGAAGAGAGAGGCAGTATCCGGGGAGAATAACCCCTGCAGGAAGAGCAGGAAGTGTGCTGGTGGCAGGGGGAGTTGTGGAGAGTCGGTGGTCCCTCTCCGGGCAGCTGCCGCGGTTTGGGCACTCACTTCTCACTCACCCCAAAGAATGATGGATCCTTCTGCAGACTGTCAGGTCCCCTTGCAGGCCAAGCAGCTCTCTCAGACAAAGGCCTACCTTGCTCCGGGCAGTCAAATGAAGGAGGGGACCTCTCTCATTCTTTTTCTAACCATAACTACACAAATAACCCTAGAGAATTCCTTTGCATTTCCACAACAATCAACTCATTTGCTTGGCTTTCCTTAGGGAACTGTTCTGTGAGGTGCACTACTTTTAACAATTATCTCTTGTAATTTTTACTATTGTTTTCATTGAGTTCTTTCAAAACCTGCCTTATTTAGGAACGTGTGTTATTGTAGTCTGAGGCAAGCAATTTCAGAAATGTAAATCTAAAGACATCCAAAGTGTTTTAAAAAGGATGTAGATTTCTTTTTACAGTAGGAATACTTTATTTTCTTCAAATACGGGACTGTGACATGTTTAAATTACTAGTGCATTTGTCTTGTACAGGTGTCCTTGTGTAGTTCTACATTAACGAGCTCATCTGCTATGTTTTCTTGTAAATAATTACAATTTCCCTTACTTTACTTCTTTTTTTCTATTATTATTATTATTACAAATTTTCACCTCCTCCCCTTCTCCCATTGCCCTCCCACTTCCCCCATTCTCCCTTCCCCTCTCTCTCTCCAGTCCAAAGAGCAGTAAGGGTTCCCTGCCCTGTGGGAAATCCAAAGTCCTCCCCCCTCCATCCAGGTCTAGGAAGGTGAGCATCCAAACAGACTACATTCCCACAAAGCCAGTATATGGAGTAGAATCAAAACCCAGTGCCATTGTCCTTGGCTTCTCAGTCAGCCTTCCATGTAAGCCAGGTTCAGAGAGTCCGGTTTGATCACATGCTCCATCAGACCCAGTCCAGCTGGCCTTGGTGAGCTCCCATTAGATCAGCCCCATCGTCACAGTGGGTGGGTACACCCCTGGCGGCCCTGACTTCCTTGCTCATGTTCTCTCCCCTTTTGCTCCTCATTTGGACCTTGGGAGCTCAGTCCAGTGCTCCAATGTGGGTCTCTGTCTCTATCTCCATCCATCTCCAGATGAAGGTTCTATGGTGGTATACAAAATATTCATCAGAATGGCTATAGTATAGGGCCAGTTCAGGCGCCCTCTCCTCAGCTGATCAAGGAGCAAGCTGGGGACATCTTCTTGGACACCTGGAACCCCTCTAGAGTCCAGTCTCTTGCCAACTCTCAAATGGCTCCCTTAATTAAGATATATACTTCCCTGCTCCCATATCTACTCCTCCTCCATCCCAACTGTCCCATTCCCCCAAATTCTCCCCATCCTCCCCTTCTCACTCCTCTCTCCCCATCTCCCCTTACCCCCATTCCACCCCCAGCCACAAGCTCTCCATTTTGCCTGAAAATCTTGTCTACTTCCAATATCCAGGAGGATAACTACATGTTTTTTGGGGGAGAGTGTGGGTTCACCTTCCTATTTAGCTTCTCTAGAATTATGAATTCAATGTCCTTCATTTATGGCTAGAATCCTTACTTTACTTCTTATGTAAGCAAAGTTTTTCTTATATGAAAGTACTACCGTTGTTGTGCTATTCTTAATGTTGCTTTACTTAGAAATGCACACATTGTTCTGGTGCAATGAACTTCAGGGTTCTAAGAGTTTATGATTCATGCTGTTATAAAAGTAGCCTAGTTTTCACTGCTTTAGAAGTATATTTTGCCTTTTTCTTTCTTTTCTTTTTATTGAATATAGGTTGTCCTCTCTAACAATACATCCCAACCAGAGTTTTCCCTCCCTCCACTCCATTTGGCCTCTCTCCACTTATCCTTTCCACCACATTCAATCCTCCTTTATTTCCTTTTAAGAAAAGAGCATCCCTTGTATAGAGAACAGCCAAATAGGACAAAAGAAAATACAGTAAGACAAGATCTTCATATGAAGACTGGAAAGTTCAGTTCAATATGAGGAAAATAGTTTTAAAAGCAGGCAAAAGAATCAAAGACATACCAACTCCAACTTTTCTTTGTTCTATATGTTTAATGTTTTTATTATTATGTGTTGAGGGTTTTGTATTTTCTGGTTCAATCTATTTGGTGTTCTGTAAGTTTATTATACCTTTATAGGCATGTTCTTCCTTTGTTTAGAAAATATTTCTTCTATAATACTGTTAAAATATTTTCTGGGCCTTCAAACTGAGAATCTTCTTATTCTTCTATTCCTATGCTTCTAAGGTTTGGTATTTTCATAGGTCCTCAACATTCCTGGATCTTTTTTTTTTAGTTTTAACATTTCTTTGACTGATATATCTATTTTTTCTATGTCATCATGCCTGTGTCTTCAATGCCTGGAGTTTACTCTCCCATCTCTTGTATTCTGTTGGTGGTACTTGCATCTGTAGTTTCTCTTTGCTTACCTAGAAATTCCGTTTCCAAAATTCCCCTGATTTTCCCTGATTTTTATTTTCTTTATTGCTTCTATACATAATCCTAATCCTAACCTAACACTATTTTAATGTCCCTTTATACTTCTACTGTAATCGTCACATGTACTGTACTCTCTTGTAATCATTCACCACTTCTGTTACAGTTTTCTCTGTGAGGTACGGTGTTCTTTCTGTCATAACAGACTACCATTTTCACTCTGTTCTGAACAACCCCACTTTACTTAGGAAAGTGTTCACCACTCTGCTAAGCAAGCAACTTCAGAGTGGTAAGAGTTTACAATCGACTTTGTTGTAAATGGATTTAGTTTTCAGACCTATTGCTTTCTGCAAATAGGCCCCTGAATATTGAGTTTTTTCACTTGTTTTCTGATGATGACTTGTATGTTTTCAGTATTACAAATATTTATGTTTTTTTCCCATTCCTAACTTGTTCTAACCCTAATCCTATTCCTAACTTCTCTTCGAGTATTTTTCTGTGAGGTACATTTTTATAACAAGTTCTTGCTGTTGTAAAAGTACTACCATTTTTACTCTCTTCTTAGCAAATCTGCTTGATTTGGGATCATATGTGCCGCTGTTCTGATGTAAGAAACATCAGAGTTGTGGGAGTAAACCCACCTGTTTCTGTTTCTTTGTAATTGGGATTTAGCTTTCATGGAAATACATGTACACTTGCTTTGGCAAATTCACCAATATATGGTGTTTATTCATTTGTGCATGTGTTTTTTAAACATGGCACTATCTAGTAACTCAGTGTCCTGATGCAGTGACTAAATATTCTCATGTGTTCTGTTTTTCTGCTTTCTTATAAATGAATCACCTTAAATCATCTATTTAAGTGATTCATCTTATAAATGAATCACTCACTGGGAGGTACATCTATAATTTTTTTTTTCTGAGATGGGTTTCTCTATGTAACAGTTCAGATTGTTTCTGGAACTAGCTCTTGTAGATCAGGCTGGCCTCAAACTCACAGAGATCTACCTGCCTCTGCCTCCCAAGTACTGGTATTAAAGGCGTGCACCATCACCGCCTAGCAGCTTTGTATATCTTGTTGTACAAGCACTACCATTTTCACTCTGTTTTTAACAAACCCACTTTCTTTTTTTTATTTTATTTTATTAAAAATTTCTGCCTCCTTCCCGCCTCCCATTTACCTCTCCTTCCCCCCTCCACTTCTGCTCCCTCTCCTGTCCGAAGAGCAGTAAGGGTTCCCCTGCCCTGTGGGAAGTCCAAGTTCCTCCCCACTCCATCCAGGTCTAGGAAGGTGAGCATCCAAACAGGCTAGGCCCCCACAAAGCCAGTATATGTAGTAGGATCAAAATCCAGTGCCATTGTCCTTGGCTTCTCAGCAGCCCTCATTGTCAGCCATGTTCAGGGAGTCCGGTTTTATTCTGTGCTTTTTCAGTCTAGCTGGCCTTGGTGAGCACCCCTCGCAGTCCTGACTTCCTTGCTCATGTTCTCCCTTCTTCTGCTCCTCATTTGGACCTTGGGAGCTCAGTCCAGTGCACCAATGAGTGGCTCTGTCTCTATTTCCATCCATCACCAGATGAAGGTTCTATGGTGATATCAAGATATTCATCAGTATGACTATAGGATCTGGCAATTTTTGGCTCCCTCTCCTCAGCTGCCCAACATTCTTTTTAAAGAAATGTATACCCTGTTCTTCTGGTGGAAGCAAAGTCAGAGTTATATGGATAAAGCCATCCAAACTGTTGTGATTTGGATTTGAACTTCAGTGCAACAGAAGCATGTTGGTATTTGCAAATATACAAGGTGTTTTAGGTACTTCCAAGTATGCTATTAAAAGGTGACTCTGTATTGCTTCAGTGTCCTGTCGCAATGATATGCTATTCTCTGCTCTGACTTTTAGCAAATCAATTGCCACTTGTATCCCAGTAAAAAAGTACTACTGCTTCTATTGTAGTCTTAAGACACCAGCTTTATCTAGAGATGGATGCACTGCTCTTCTGATGCAAGCAACTTCAGAGTTGTAGGAGAAAATCCATTCACTTCATTGTAAATGGGATTTAAGTTTCACTGCAGTAGAAGTACAATGGTTTTTGCAAATGTGCCATTGCCCTGCGGTTTAGTCACTTCTATGTGTGTTTTCAGAAGGTCATGCTGTGTATTGATTCAGTTACAATTTTTTTTTGCTAGACCTCATCTTCCAGTTCTGTTCAATCACTATGCTGAGATAGTAAAGCAATAAAAATTATGTGCTCTGTTTACTTGTAAATCAATCACCATGTAAGCAACAGTGCATGTGTTTGAAGTGCATTTGTATAATAAAGTTCTCGACACTGTAAAAGTCAGCACATTCAAAATAAACCTATTTTACCTAGGCACATACATGATCCTCTTCTGTGTTTAGTGGTACAACTGCAGTGTTGTACCGCTAAAACCAGCACTTCTTTGTAAACAGGATTTTTATTTTGTTGGAGGAGAAGAACATGTGCTCACACAAATACACACTTGTAAGGTGTTTTAGTCGTACATGCTGTGTTTTCTACAAATGCCACAGTATACTGCTTGAGTTATCTACTTAGGCTGAGTTATTCCGTTGCATCCTTTTTCAATCAGCGTCCTGGCACAGTGCTACACTAGCAGTTTCATGTGTTCTCCTTTCCTGTACAATAATAACCAGTTTTGTTACAGTTGGTATCTGTTGGCAGCATTGGTATAGCAAAGTTCTTGCTATTGGTAAACTATTCAGTTTTCACTGTGTTCTTACCAAATGCACTTTACTTGGAACATACTTCCTGCTGTTCGATTGAAAGAAAATACAGACTTGTATGAGTAAACCGTCAAACACTGAGAATGGGATTTAGACTTCATTGCAGAATAAGGGCATTGGTTTTTGCAAATATGCCGCTGTGTGGTATTTATGTTCACTTGTGCGTGTTTCACAGAAATGAAACTACGTACTCCTTCAGTGCCCGACTGCAGGGAAATAATAAGCTCGTATGCTCTGGCTTCTTATCAATAAAGCACTACTGCTATTTCGGAAAACTTCTGCATGTGCATTGACACAGCAAACTTTGTGCTGTTACAAAGATGCTACTACCGTTACTGTGGTATCAGTGCACCACGTTGCACAGGGATGCATGTGTTGCTGCTCTAATGTAAGCAACTTCAGAGTCACATGAGAAAAACTATCCCCTTAATTGCAACTGGCATTTACATTTCACTACAGTAGAAATACATGAGTTTTTCTTGTATGCCATTGTGCTGTGTTTCATTCATGCATGCATGTGCCTTCTAAAGATGTCTATGTTCCAGTTTGAGTTATGGAGTCTTATGCCAAGCTATTACATTCCAGTAATTTCAATGAGCTTACTGGGTACAGTGCTACATTAATAAATTAAGGTGTTCTGCTTGTAAATTAATCACTATTCTGTTCCATCTCTGTGAGGTGTATTGGAATAACAACGTGCAATAGTTTTCTTAACAAGCCAAATTTACCTAGGATCATCCACGCTGTTAATCTGCTACATGTAACTTTTGAGTGCTATGAGTAAACCTATACCATATGCTTCATAAATGGGATTTACATTGCACTTAAATAGAAGTGTATTCTTTTTTCTTTGTAAATATGATGTGGGAGAGTCTTCTGTTTGTGTTGATTTCATTCGTTAATAAAGACACTGCCTTGGCCCATTTAATAGGCCAGCCCTTAGGTGGGTGGAGTAGACAGAACAAGAAGAACGAAGTGAGGTAGATGGCTCAGACAATTGCCCTGCCTCTCCTCTCTGGGACAGATGTGATGGAGCCAGCCACCAGGTCAGACATGCTGAATCTTTCCCAGTAAGACACCAATCGTGGTGTTACATACATTATTAGATATGGGTTAGTCAAGATGTGAGTAAGAGGCTGAAACTAATGGGTCAGGCAGTGTTTAAATGAATACAGTTTGTGTGTTGTTATTTCGGCTGTAAAGCTAACCATGTGGGAGCCGGGCAGGACGAAAAGCAGGCTTGCCCGCAGGTCCTCACTACATAAATATGCCATTGTGCTGTGTTAGTCACATGTGCATATGGTTTCCACAATGGCTACCTTGTAATCCTTCATTTATTGATTGCCATAATTCATAGATTTATTATTATGCTAAGCTCTCCTTTTACAAATATGCACTTGTGCTTTAGCCGCTAGTGCTTTTGTTTTCCAAAGATGCCACTGTGCACAGCTTCAGTTACAAAAGCTTATGATGAGCTCTCATGTTCTCCTTTTGTCCAATTGATGTCCTAGTACAATGCTCTAATACAATCTGATGTGCCCTACTTTCTTGTATACCAATCGCCACTTCTCTTCCAGTGCACCTCTGTGTGGTGTACAGATAAAACAAAGTTCTTGCTGTTGCAACAGCCTGCCTTTGCCTCCTACGTGCTGGGATTAAAGGGATGCACCACTGCCACATGGCTACTTTTAGTTCTTTTTATTATATTTTATTACTTAAAACAATGTTTTTAAAATGTATGTTGACAGTATTCTACTTATTTATTGCTTTTATTGAGTTATGTATATTTCTTCACTCCCCTCTTTTCCTCTCTCCTGTCCTTCTATCTTCTCCTATGACCCCCACACTTCCAATTTACTCAAGAGATCCTCTCATTTTCTATTTTCCATATATATTAGATGCATGTATGTCTCTCTTAGTGTCCTCTTTTTTGTATAGGTTCTCTAGGATGGTAAGTTGTAGGCTGGTTTTCTTTGCTTTATGTCTAAAAGCCACTTATGAGTGCATATTATATTTGTCTTTTTGGGTCTGGGTTACTTTACTTAATATGATATATTCTAGATCCATCCATTTGCCCGCAATTTTCAAGATGTCATTATTATTACTATTATTGTTGTTATTGTTGCTATGTAGTACTCCATTGTGTAAGTGTACCACATCTTCTTTATCCATTCTTCAGTTGAGGGGCACCTAGGTTGCTTTCAGATTCTGGCTATGACAAACAATGCTTCTATGAACATAGTTGAACACATGTTTTGGTTGTATGATTGGGTATCTTTGGGTATATACTCAAAAGTAGTATTGCTGGTTCTTGAGGTAGTTTCCTTCCTTTCTGAGAAATGGACATACTGATTTGCAAAGCAGCTGTACCTGTTTTCACTCCCACCAGAAATGGCCGAGATCAAAAACACTGATGACAACTTATGCTGGAGAGGTTGTGAGGTAAAGGGAACACTCATGCATTGCTGGTTGGAATGCAAGCTGTTAAAGCCCCTTTGGATGTCACTGTGGCGATTTCTCAGAAAATTAGGAAACAGCCTTCCTCAACACCCAGGAATACCACTTTTGGGTATATATCCAAAGGGTGCTCAATTGTACCACAAGGATATTTGTTCCACTATGTTCATAGCAGCAATGTTTGTCATAGCCAGAACCTGGAAACAACCTAAATGCTCATCAAAGAATGCCTTATCAAAGAATGGATAAGGAAAATGTGTCACATTTGCACAATGGAGTACTAGACAGCAGAAAAAATAACAAAATCTTGAATTTTGCAGGAAAATGAATGGAGCTAGAAAACATCATTTTGAGTAAGGTAACCCAGGCACAGAAAGACAATTATCACATGAACTCACTCATAAATGGTTTTTAAACATAAGCAAAAAAAAAAACAGATCATAAATCACAATCCCAGAGAACCTAGACAACAATGAGGACACTAAGAGAGACATACATAGATCTAATCTACATGGGAAGTAGAAAAAGTAAGATGTCCTGAGTAAATTGGGAGCATGTGGACCTTGGGAGAAGGTTGAAAGGGAGGGGAGAGACAGGGAGGGGAGAAGAGAAAAATGGAAAAATGTGTGTGTGTTCCTTCCTATTGATGTTTATCTTTACTTTTAATGCAAGATACCATCTCAATGACATTTAATCTATTTCTCGGAATGAATAGGATTATTACTAATATCTCATTGCACTGTGTCTGCTAAGGGATACATGGATCTGTTATTTACTTAGGTATACTATAAGTAAAATACCACAGGTACCTGGCTCAATAGATGTAAATATTAAAGCCAGCTGAAATATTATGCAACCCTACTGTGGAGACACAGCATTGCAAAAATATTAGCAAAGAGTACACAAAAGTGTATGGGCTCAATAATAGGGTCAAACTCCAGGAGGTGATCAAGGACAATGCAATAGCTTATACTGTCAGGCTCTCTTGGACTCTGCTGACCATCAAATAAAATGAATGTTTCCCATGCCTCGAACTAGGGAGTTTGTAAAAACATTATTTGGATGAGTATTATCACCCAGTGAGACATAACTCCATTTAAACTATATATGCATATAGTTAAACATATCATAAGCATGCACACATACAAACACAAAATGTATTTTATAGCAAATTTACAAAATATTATATTTCCCTGTGGCCTTTTCAGGCATCCTTATAATAGTTACTTACCTCGCCTCACTCTCCCTCTGAATCAGCCTCCCATCTTTCTCCACAGCTAAACTTCCTCCCTTGTTCCTTTTCCTCTTCACAACATCTGTATGCTACCCTCCTCTCTAGAGATGTTTTATATTTTTCAAGAAGATATGAATTATTCATTTAAATTACCTTCTTGGAGACTATGTTTTCCTATTAAATTCTGAAAGCATTACAGCAAGCCTCATCATTCTGTGAACTATTGTTACAGAGGTGCATTTTGTTTTGTTTCCAGGGATTATAAAATTATCTGCTAGAGTGAGTTATCACAATTTTCCTGATGTAAATAGTTGACCAGCACATTACAGGATATTTGTTTTCTGTTGGAATAAATTGATGATTAATTTAATATTTTTAAACATTTCTTGCTACATTATTTCCAGAATTTATCTGCCTGAATAAAGCAAGGTATCAATGGAAATGAAGAAATTTAAATGTGATTCCAAATCATAATTAAATAACTATTATTTTAGACTATTTGTAGCTTTAATAGTAAGCAACAAACATAGTTCAGGGATTCCTAGTGTACCTGAACAACACATATTGCCTGGTTAATATTTTACATTACCAAAATGTACTTGCCACAGTTTAGAAACCAATTTCAAGATATTACAAATTAAAAGCCATCTTTTCCTGATTTTAATTACTGTTGTTGAGTTTTTTCCCTCAAGAATGCCACTCAGGATCCCCAGAGAAGTTACCCATTATAACTTCTGACTATCTCTGAATATTCATACTTTGTCAAAATGCTTCGTTCTTTATGACTAGCAAAGACTTCTTTTATTTTCTTTCTTCCTTCTCTTTTTCTTTTTTTCTTTTCTTTCTCTGTTTTTTGTTTGTTTGTGTGTATGTATATTTGTTTGTTTGTTTCAAGCCAGGGTTTCTCTGTGGAGCATGGACTGTCCTGGAACTCACTCTGTAGACCAGGCTGACCTCAAACTCAAAGAGAACCACCTGCCTCTGCCTCCATAATACGGGGACTAAAAGCACACACCACCATTACCTAGTATAAATCTCTTTATAAATTTTGTAAAAGAAGAAGAGAAAGTGACACCATATGACAATTCAACCTCTCCACAAATTATCTCAAGAGGACCAAGGCACCGCCAATAATTTTCCTTTCCTGGTTTCCTTTGCTCTCCTGACATCATTCACTTATGTGCAGAGACACACGAGTATATGTAAACACATGCACATGCATAGTACCATTCAAAAATAGTTAGACATACACAAATAAACAGATACATGCTCATATACGTATGTATAACACTCACACAGACAATTATATGTACATGCAAATAGACAGTTGTATATATACATAAACTTGCACACATATATGCACATATATATACACAGTCTCAGACACACACAAACACACACAAACACACACAAACACACACACACACACACACACACACACACACTATAGCCTTTCCGACCATCTCAATGTTTAATGATTTGAAGAACTTCATTAGATTATATGACAATGATCCAGAATGGGTAAGACTGTTTACATGAGGAAAAATATATGGATTGCCGAATTGTGATTACCAAATCTGGGGCTGGGACCTGGACCTAAGCAGTTAGTTGAAGCAGTTAGCTGCAGTTTCCTGAAAGGATGAGCACCTGCAGTTTAAATGCTGTATTTAGCCGATGGTGCTGCTCAGTAATAGAATACTCCTGATGTTCAAGCTGCGCAACTGAAGTGTCAGTGCTCCTCCTCCTCTTCATTTCTGAAGAAAAGAGATTTATTTTGCTCTCACCAGGCGCCTCTATACCATAAATAATATTTAGATTTATTCAGAGCATCATGTCTGTTACATGAATAAGGTCATCATTTTTCCCTTCATCAATCACAAATGGCTCCTGACTTTTATATGGCAATAATAAATCTTCCTAAACAATTTTGTTGACAAATCTGCCTTTGGTTTTTGTAGTTCTGAGACTGGATTGTTTCTTTTATGATGTCCCCATTTTTATCATGCACTTTATGAATCTGATATATTTCCACAAATATATAATAAAATCATTACTCCTTATTATTAATGTAATGAACTATTTGCATAATATAACATTTATGAAATAAAATAACAAGGCTATGATTGACATCTTTATAATGTGTCACACTTTCAAGCAAATAAGATAAAGACAATTCAATATGTACTTTCATGCTGATGCTCAACAGAAAAAAATTACATTTTTCCTTCGTGTAAATCATTTGGGCCACATGGCAAAATGACAGCTTACTATTGTGCTGAATCTTATGCAGGGGAAGTCTTGTGGACATACTAACATATCTGTATTTGTAAAATGGTCATCTAGTAGCTGTTCTCAGATTTCTAACACATCTACTAAATGTGACCTCCAAGATGTTTACCGGTAAGCAGGGTCACACTGTATCTTATTTGGAATGTACTTCAGACATTTACTATAATCTTTCTATCAACATAAATCAAAATTTGCTTAAACTTCAGATTAACAAATAATTACAAATCATTGTTTAAGTAATTCATGGTTTTAACCATTGCCACATTTTATTAATTAAACTTGTTCTTAGACAATTTCATACATGTGTGTAATTCATTATTAATCACCCGTACTTCCAACATATCTCCTTTCCACCTCAGTAAAATTTACCTTTTCCATACAGGTCCCCTGTCCATATCATTTTCTTTTGTTTTGATTATACCATCTATATAAAAGGGTATAAAAATGTCCAGTGGAAACTTCTGATATCTCAAGAGGGTCTACATCTGAAGACAATAACTCCCCCTTCCCACAAGTCTATGTGAACAGTGTTATGAAATTATCCATTGGGGCCTGCTGAGCTCCCTATCAAATCTTAAAAACTGACCAATAACTAAGGACATTATAATACATCAAAGATCAAATCAATATAATGATTGTTATTGGATCCTCTCCTGATTAACTAATTAAGAAAAAAGAGTAAGACAAGTAGATAGTATTTTCTGGCCCTTATGGTTAAAATAAATTTATTACAGAGTTTTTTTCCTCATGTGCTATAATATCTGTAGGAGATAATTTAGTGGGGGAAAATAAGTAAGTACAAAGGCAATGAAGGATCCAAATGATGCAGAAATGCCTATTTTATTCTGGTTTCAGTTAGCTGCAGTTATTCTTTGCTTCTCAAGATAATATGTTAGAACTTTCCAATGTTCATGCTCTTTCTATGAATTTAAATAGGATGGGTAGTTCACAATTATGTATAAACAAATCTGTTTTATCTGCTATTACCTAGCTTGTCTAGGTTAAAATTTTTAGTTTTTCATAAGGCTTCTTGAGTCCTCATCAAAAAAAAAAAAGGAGGAGATTCAAGAAAAAATTAATTAACAAATTCTTCACCCCAAGTTTCAGGGTCATTTTCAGGCAATGGAAGACCCGTATCTAAAGGAAGCTTCAGTAAGGAAGCTGAGGGATCTGTCACTGGCATCGCCATCAGTGGTGCTGGGTTTTCTTTCAATTTTGCCTGAATGGGGAAAATCTCTTTTTGCCTCTATTTACCAGTTTTAAGGTATGATTATCCAGTTTATATTCCTTCAATGAATTATTCATCTCCTCCTTATCATTAATATCCTCTTTAGCTATACTACTTTAATGACAATCTGAATAACACCCAAGTTACCCCAATTTAAACAGGAATCACTCCTTATCATTTACATGTCTTTTCAGTATTCTTTCATACTCTATCTCTTGCTTCTTCATCTAAATCTCCTTTTGGAAATCAGGGATTATAATCGTAAAGAACTTGCAAGCGATCTCATAGTTGTTACTTGTGCTCCTCTCTTTTTCAAAAAAACGATTTACAAACTCAGTATAAGGTAATGCCTTCCATTGGTTCTGTCCCGTTACGCTCACTCACCTTGTTCTCTGAGGGTCCCTACTCTCTTATCTCAGAGCTGACTTCAGATCCTTTTTCAGGTGCCACTGATTTACTGCTCTAATTGATGGTTGAACCTGGGAGAATGGAGCCTAAAAATGAGGCAGACTAACGTCCGATGCAATAGCCAACTTTATTCAGAGCATGAGACAATTTAGAAGCTGAGGGTTAGGAAGATTCACATGAACAAAGGGTACAATCACAAGGACAAACCACATATGGCAAAATTGTGTTTTTCCATAGAGGCATATAAACTAACAATCGTGAAGTAAACTCGCTCCTATCGGCTACACCTTGAAGAGGCAAGAAAGCACATCCCAAGAATAATTCCATTTTACTAGAAACCAACATCACAATGTTCTTGTCATGGTTTTGTAGTTTTCTCACAAGGCACTCAGAATTCTGTTTGCAGAAATGTATTCTTGGGCTACATTTTGACATAAATGACCTTCTCTAGTTTAATCCATTTTCTGCGAAGTTTATTGTTTCAATCTTTCATAGTGTATAATGTATCAATTTGTCATAGTGTATAATGTATCAATTTGTATATGTATCTAATAGTCAGATGAAAGGCATTTTGATGGTTGCACTGAATTACCAATGGCAAAGTGATCTCAGTTATCATAATTATCAACACAAACAAAATAATGTCTGTAATAACCTGATTCATGATGTTTGATCTAGGCAAAGTAAATTTTATGGAGGCATAACTCATATGTATCTTTGTATGGGCTAATCAATCCTATTGTTTACAGGCATAAAACAGATAAGAAACCTACTGAATTCTTATTTGATTTATATCAGCAGAAAAATTCAAGCAGATGAAAGAAATACTTGCCATGACATTGGGTCATGGCAAAAGACCCATGAATAAATTTCTAGACGAGATATTTTCCAAATTCAGAACATCTTGAGTAAAGGGATAGTCAAATTCTTCTGATAAAGACCTTGATAAAATACCTGAAAGCTATACTGCTATCCATTCCCTAGTTCTTCCCCAGAGGGAACTACTGTCTTTCACAAGAGTAACTTGCATACTGTGAAAAATAAATAATTAGACTTTCTGGGGTCTATTAAATACTGGTTCTGAATTGATGCTGAGTCTGGGAGATCCCAAGAAACATGGTTGCCCTCCAGTTAAAGTAGGGGCTTATGGGTTTGGGTAACTAATGAAGTTTTTCGCTGAAGTTCAACTCACAGTAGGTCCAGTGGGTCATTAAAGACATCCTGTCATTATTTCCTGTTGGCCCAGATGTTTTACTTCCAGAGGCTCAACAAACATCCCAATGAACTGGACACTCAGACTTCCCTCTAGCTACTTTTGGCTTCTAGTGCCCTTAAATCTATAGGCTAAAAAAGGAATGGCAGTGTTAGGTGGTGTGATTGGTCCAGATTACCATAGAGAAATTGGATTGCTTTTTCTCAATGGAGTTAAAAAAATTATGTCTGAAGTGTTGAAGATGCTTTAGGTCATCTCTTGGTGCTATCATTTCCTGTGATTAGAATCAAAGGGAAACTACTACAACCTAATCCAGGCAGGTAAAAGGTCAAAGACTTCATCAGAAGTAAAGTTATGGGTCACTCCTCTAGGAAAATACCCTAATAGCGCCACTCCCTTTGGGGGCTATTATTTGCATACAACATACCCTTCTTCCAGGGAGATTCATAGTCCCTTATTAGTCCCTTCTTCTATATATAACTTATCTATGTCTATGCTTTATAAGTTGGTTATCATTTTTTTGGTTAATATCAACATAAAAGTTATATATATATATGTATATATATATATATATACATATATGTATATATATACATATATATACATATATATATAGTTGGTTACCTAAATCAAATGATTTTTTTCAAGCTCAGTTCAATTGCTGCAAATTTAATGATGTCATTTTTTTAAGTGTAGTGATACCCTGTCGTGTAAATGTACTACATATTCTTCATCTTCTGTTGAGGTTCATCTTGGCTGTTTCCAATTTCTGTGTATTATTCATGGAGTAGCCATGAATATGTTTAAGCAAGTGGTGGAATAAAGTATCCTTTGAGTATATGCCTAAAATCGACATAACTTGATCGTGAGTCTTTCAGTCTGAACCCCATTTAAAAGTCTAAAGTTCAAAGTCTTTTCTGAGACTCATGCAATCTCTTCACTGTAATCTGCTGTCAAATAAAAATAAAAAAAATCAAACCTCATACTTAAAATATACAATGGCACATAATATACATTACTGTTCCAAAAGGGAGGAAAGAAACCACAGTGTAGAAATACTGAACCCAAACAAGAACAAAGCAAAGCTGATAAAATTCCAAACTCTGCATCTCCATTTCTGATGTTAAAGCCCTCTGGAGATCTCCAGTTCTTTAGCTTTGTTGACTGCAACACATTTATTTTTCTCTTGGGCCGTCTCCACTCGTCATTAGCAGCTTTTCTTAGCAGGTATCCCATGGCTCTGGCATCTACAACATACTGGGTCTCCAAGACAATGTAGCCATCACATTTACAACCTCATATAATGGCTTCTCTAGGCCTCCTCTCAGCGACACCCCTGACACATGCCTGGCCTCAATGGCTTTCCTTAGTCATGGTGGGAGATGACCCCTTTGCTGTGTCCTCGACTCTAAGCTAAAACCACAGGGCTAAAATTGCCAAGATCTACTGTTTCCTGATGCTGGAGCATGGTCCCCTCATTCAATTATATTTTATTTAGTTTTCTGTTTTTGATGATCTTCTGCCTAACCTTGACTGTTATTAAACTTGCTATATAGACCACACTGTCCTTTAATTCAGAGATCCACCAGCCATTGCCTTCTGAGTGCTAGGATTAAAGGTGTGTGCCACCATGCCTGGTCCTAAGCTTTTAAAAAGATTCCTTTTCACTATTTCTTAATTCATTTTTACAAATTGGAAACTTAGCTAGGTAGGATCTTTCATTGAGGTCATCACACTTTTTATTCCACTTAGGATAAAGCTTTTCTTTAATCTATTTACACATCCTGGTAATCTTTCTCTCCTCCAACTGTGCATTTTTTTTATTTTTTCCTTGCTCAATTTGATGGTGTTAATTATGGTTGTACATTAGATTGACCACTAATAGCCACACAATATAGTTAAAAATAGATTGTTTTGAAATGTCCTCTGCTAAAGTTGTTAATACATAATTCTTGAATTTAGTCTCAAGCATCTTTTTAGATAAGGCTGAAAGCAGCCATGTTCGAATCTAGCACAAGAATAGCCTATATGCCACATAATAATCTTCTTCTCCTCTGAATTCTAATGAGCCAGGAACCCACAATTCTAATAACCCTCTGTAGCACTCTCTTCCCAGATACTATGTTTATGGACCATTAAATTATGTTTGAGGCATTCAGCTGCTTTTCTTATCCAAAGTCTACATTTCTCCAAACAAAGATATTATCAGGCCTATCACAGCAATACCCCAGTCCATGGAACCAACTTCCAGCTTAGTCTTGGTTTCCCTTCCTGGGAAGAGGCACCATGACCATGGCAACTCTTATAAAGGAAAATATTTAATTGTGGCTGGAATACAAGTTCAGAGGTTTCATCCATTTTCATCATGGAAGGAAGAATTGAGGCAGGCAGGCAGACATGGAATTAAAGAAGGAGCTGAGAGTACTACATCTAGATAAGTAGATAACAAGAAGGAAGACGACACTAGGTTGAGCTTCTCAAACCTCAAACCTGACTTCAGTGATACACTTCCTTCAACAGAACCATACCTCCTAATAATGCAACTCCCTATGGGCCTATGTGAACAAAGTTTATTTAAAACACTGCACACAATGATGGAAAGCAATAAGACATCCCATGATAAAAGCTAGTTGTAGTAAAATCTTCCTACAAATCCAGCACAACAGAGGGTCTTGAAAGAAAACTGCAAGTTAAAGATGTAATTACACCCAGAAAACCTCACAGAATAAATAATCACAGACCAGCAAAATCAAAAGAGGGGAAACCCAAAAATACATATACTTACTAACAATATACCACAGGAATCAATGATCATCGCTCGCTGATATCTTTCAACAGCAATAATCTTGACTCTCCAATAAAAAACAGAAGGTAACAGAATGGATAAGAAAACAGGATCCATCATTTTGGTGTATCAAAGACAAACACTTTGTCATCAAATGTAGATATCACCTTAGGGTAAAATGAAGAAAAAAGAAAGTCCAAGAAAATTGATTTAGAAAGCAAGTTGATGTAGTGACTTTGATAGCTGACAAAGTTGACTACAGAACAAAACTAATCAGCAGAGATGGGGAGGTCACTAAACACTCATCAAAGGCATATTCAGCCAAGAAGGCACTGCAGTGGTTGTCATCTCTACCTTATAAATGGAGACTACTTTTCATTCCCAATGGCCCAGACCTGAATAAACACAGAGAAACTATATTAATTACAATACCATTTGGCCTATTAGCTCAAGTGTCTTATTAACTCTTATATCTCAAATTAACCCATTTCTAATATTTTGTATTTCACCATGAGGCTCATGGTTTGTTACCTCTTGCTTCTTGGGAAGCTACATGGCATCTCCCTCATTCAGCAGACATAATGTTTCATTGACTCCACATAATCTCTCTATATATGTCTTCCAGCCTGACTATATTCTTCCCTGCTGTAGGCCAAAGCAGCTTCATTACTAACCAATGGAAATAAAACATGTTCATAACATACAGAGGAGAATCCCACATCATCTCCCCTTTTCTGTCTAAATAAAAAGGTATGTTTTACCTTGAACCAGATTTGTATATGTAATTTTACCTGTTTGCTCCACCTAGTCCATCATGGTGGAAATATGTTCACCACCTCTGAGAGTCATGCTCACCATCCCAGCTCCAGGAATACAGACAGTCTATGTCACCATTAAGCAATTTGTAACATGCTGCTCACAAACCCCATTTAACTACAGGACCTCCTGAAAGAGCTAGAGTTTGTTCTGCCAGCATGAAACAGGAAGTAGTCTCTTAAAAAAGCTACACAAATTTTGCTGCTTATATTGAGTCAGGAAGCCTTCTCTTAAAGAAACTATGCCTCTGCTTGCCACCAGCAAACAGAGTCTATCTGAAAAAAATTGCCGCTACCAAGATGCTGTGTTTAATTCTGACCTTTTGTGTCTAGAACTTCTTCCCAAGATCTCTCAATTTTTATGTGAATGTAGTTAATCCATGTTGGGTGTCATTTGTAAATGGAGACTACTATTTCATTCCCAGCAGCTCAGACCTGAATAATCACAAAGAAACTATATTAGTTATAATACTGTTTGGCCTCTTAGCTCAGGCTTCTTATTAACTAACTCTTACATCTTAAATTAACCCATTTTTATTATTCTGTATTTTGCCATGAGGTTCATAGTTTGTTACCTCCTGCTTCTTGGGCAGCTACATGGTGTCTGCCTCCTTTGGTACATGATGCATCTTTGACTCCACCTACACTCTTTCTGTATCTCTTTTGGTCTGGTTATATTCTGCCCTGCTATAGGCCAAAGCAGCATTTTTATTAACCAATGATACTAAAACATATTTATAGCATAAAAAGGGGAATCCCACATGGCTATCCCAAACAGAAGGGCAACTAAGCTTATAAAAGAAACAATACTAAAGTTAAAGACACATTTTGACCATCATGTACTGATAGTGGGAAGTTTAAAAAATATTGACAAAATACAGGCAATACATACAGAAGGAAATAAAAAGAGAAAATCTGGAGCTAGGTGCTTGTACAAACTAAATTTAACTAATAGGCATTTAGAAAACATTTCATCCAAACACAAATGAATATAACTTCTCTCTCTACCTTATAAAACTTTCTCCAAAACTGACCACATATTTGATCACAAAGTCCCAACAGATATAAGAAAATGGAAATAACGCACTAAAGCATCCTATCAGATCACCATTAATTAAAGCTGGATGTCAATAAAACAGAAACAAGAAAAGCCTCAAAAATTATAGAAACTGCATAACTCTACTGAATGAAAAATGGGTCAAGAAAGAAATTAAGAAAAAAATTAAGGATTTTCTAAAATTCAATGAAAATGAGTACAAAAAATAGCCAAACTTATGGGACAACTCAAATTTATGGCAATTCTAAGAGGCAAAGTCAAGCCCCAAAGTTCATACATAAATAAATCAGAGAGATCTCATAGTAGCAAATTAGTGGCATACTTGAAAGCTCTATAAAAATATGAAGAAGTCACACCCCAACTTAGTATATGAGAAGAAGCAATCAAATTTAGGGTTGAAATTAATAAATATGATCAAATAAAATATTACAAAGAATCAATGAAACAAAGAGTTTGCTTTTTGAAAAAAAAATTAATAAGATTGAAAACTACTATTCAATTTAACTAAAAGACTCAAAGAGAACACTCAAGTTGATAAAATTAAAAATGGTATACAATAACAGATACACAGAAAATCCAGAGAATTATAAGGTCATACCTTAAAATCCTAACAAATTGTAAAATCTAGAAGAAATGGCCGGGTGGTGGTGGCACACACCTTTAATCCCAGCACTCGGGAGGCAGAGGCAGGCGGATCTCTGAGTACGAGGCCAGCCTGGTCTACAAGAGCTAGTTCCAGGACAGGCTCTAGAAATTATAGGGAAACCCTGTCTCAAAAAAAAAAAAACCAAAAATAAAATCTAGAAGAAATGGATAGTTTTCTTGGTATATTCCACTTATCAAAATTAAAGCAAGATCAGATGAGCATTTTAAATAGACTTTTATGTACTAGTGAAATAAAAGCAGTCATAAAATTCTCCAAACCATAAAAAGTCCTTGGCCAGATGGTTTTAGCACAAAATTTTATTAGACATTCAAAAAAGAGTTAGTGCCAGTAATCCTTAATTTATTTCACAAAACAGAAACATAAGGACTACCACTTAAGTTTTTTCATGGAGTGACAGTTACCCTGATACCCAAACAAAATAAAATCCCAATAAAAAACCATTACAAATCAATTTCCCTTATGAACATATATGCAAAAAATCTTCACAAAATACTTGCAAGTCCAACTCAGGAACCCTATCCTGGTACAGAAATCTTCACTTGATGACAAGAGATGGGCAGTTAAGATGTCATCTCCATTATCCCAAAGTAGCACTAGAAATGCATTCATATATTATAGTAAGTTTCTACTACATTAGGTTTCTTTATCACCCCTCAAATGTCCCTCAATTCTAGCTGCTCCTATCATTCCCTCCCTCTTCCCCAGCCTCGACAAAAATACTTCTTACCAGAGTAGCAGGGTAGAAATTTAAGAAATATAAGTAAAGAATATGAAGATGTAAAAAATAACAACACAGAAAACCTAGAAAGTATCAAGAGGGCATTCCAGTGACTGAAATCCTGAAAGCTGCCTGTGTTTATTTATCCACAGATTTTATACCCAACATAAATAGAGAAGCAGGTAAGAAAAGACTTTATCAAAATGATACAAAAAGATAACTCACACAGTCAATGACTTCATTACTCTGAGACATCAAATCATTAGCATTCTGTTATCTAGGTAGTGAAGGTGCTCTAGATCATGTATACTAAAGTCCACCCTTCTCTAAGTGATGTCATAGTTACAAAAAAGGAGCAGAAGTAATTTTTTAAATCCTGACCACCTGTCAGGATGGAATTGAGCTATTTTAATTTCAGAATAACCAAGTAATCACCTCCTGATTTAGGACATGCAACTATGCCTGTCAATCTCCAAACTCTTTGACTATCAGACAAGATGGAAGTGGGTCTGCATTTTTCAGCCTCCACAGTTATTGTTTATTGTTTGAGATGGGGTTTCTATGTGTATCTTTGGCTGTCCTAGAACTCTTTCTGTAGACTGGACTGGCTTCAAACTCACAGAGATCCACCTGCCTCTGCATCCTAGAGTGCTGGGATTAAAGGCATGCACGACCACTGCCCAGCAACATTTAATGTTTTGATTAATATGTGTTGAAGGTGTTCTTTTATGGTCCATTCTATCTGGTATTCTTTATTCCTCTGTTTTGTTTTTCTATTTTTTGGGGGGGGGGTGAATTTTTTCTGAAAAGTACTGGCTGTCCTAATACTTGCTTTGTAGATCAGATTGGCTTCTAACTCAGAGATCCACCTGTCTAGGTCTCCAGATTGCTGGGATTGAGATATATGTCACTATGTTCCATTACTTCATAAATAGGCATAAACTTCAGATTAGAAAAAAATAATTCTATGATTTTGTTGAAAAATGTATTTGGGACTTTGAACTGGGATTCTTCAAATTCCTCTGCTCCTATTACTTTTACATTTAGTGTTTTCATGGTGTCCCAAATTTCTTGGATGTTTGGTGGTAGGGCGTGTTTAGATTTAACATTTTTTAACCAATAGATCTACTTTTTTCCAATCATAGTTTCAGTGCCTGAGAGTCTTTCTTCCATCCCTTGTATTCTGTTGGTGAAGCATGTCTCTATAGTTTCTCTTCAAATTTCTAAATTTTTATTTGCAGAATTCCCTCAGATTTGGGTTATTTTCTGATTATACTACCATGCACAGTTCTTGAATGACTATATTAATACCCCTGCACTGTTTTGTATGTGTTTTCCTGGATTTGTTTAAGGGATTTATTACTTTCCTCTTTAATTACCTCCGTATTCATAATCTTGGTTTTTTATCTTTTTCATGGCTTCATCTATGTTAGAATAATAAGTGTCTACTGTTGTATGGTGGCTTTGCCTCTGTGAACACACTGTCCTGGCAGTTACTGACTTTGTTTTTTGTTTTTGTTAATGTCTAGGCATCTGAAATTGGGGTGATTATAGGGTGGTTTGATTCCCTCTGAACAGAGCAGCAAAAGAGAGAGTACTCATACAAAAATCACATGCTCTGAAAACCCAGAGAGAAAACAGAAATCAGGGAACAAAACACCCATTCAAATCAGCACCCAGACCTTTAGTCATTCCAAACCCAGATCAATGATAGACATGATCTCAGACTATAATGTTTGGGAAAGATTTTCCAAGCAAATGGATCCAAGAAGTAAACTGGTGTAGCCATTTTAAATTCTAACAAAATAGACTTCAAACCTTAATGAACCAAAAGATATGGGAAAGATTCACTAAGATAACGTTTCAATTATTAACATCTATGTCCCAAATGTAAGGGTTCTGATGTTTGTAAAAGATACATTACTATAACTTATACCACATATCAATCCTCACACATTGATAGTGAGAGACTTATTTAAATGGAAAACTCAACCAGACAAAAACTAAATAGAGAAATACTGGAGCTAACAAACATTATAAACTGAATGCACATAATAGATATTTACCAAAACACAAAAGAAAAATAACTTCTTCTCAGCAACTCATAGATGTTTCTCAAAAATTGAATATATACTTGGTCACAAGGCAAGTCTCAAGAGATATATGGACATTGAAATCCTCAATTGAAATCCCCTACATCCTATCAAACCACCACAAATTGAAGCTGGATCTCAATAACAACAGAAAGTCTTGATAGAGACCACTATGAGGCTAGCAAGAACCCTGGTATTAGGGAAGTTCCCAGGAAGAATGACCCCAGCTAAGACTCCTAGCAAACGTGGAAAAGTACCCAAACTGGCCTTCCCCTGTAATAAGAATACATGAACAGAATCATGGAGCCTTCATCCAGCAACTGATGGAACCAGATACAGAGATCTACATCCAAGCGAGAAGCAGAGCTCTGGGAATCCAACCAAAGAGAGGGAGGAAGAAATATATCAGTAAGGGAGGTCAAGATTATGAAGGAGAAATCTAGAGAGACAGTTGAACCAAGCTCAGAGAAACTCATGAACTCTAGACCAACAGCTGTGGAGTCAGCATGGAACTAAACGAGGCCTTCTGTATGTGGAAGACCATGGTGAATCATGGACTATCTGAGGGGGTCCTAGAAATAAGACCAGGATCTATCCCTGAGGCATGAACTAGCTTATTGGAGCCCATTCACTATCGTGGGATACCATGCTAGGCCTTAGACCATGCTAGGCCTTAGTGCAGAGGGGAGGGGTTACATCCTGTCCCAACTTACTTTCTCAGGCTTTCTTGACTCCCCATAGAAAATTTTACCCAATGGGAGGAGTGTATAAGGGGTAGGCTATGGAGGAGGTAATGGAGGACAGGAGGAGGGATGGGGAGAACTGTGGTTGGAATGTAAAATGAAACCTAAAAAATAATAAATATTTTTAGAAAATTAAAAATATGAAAACTAAAAATAGCAAAAACTTCAAACCTTTGAAGAAGGTATCAGAACATGGAAAGATCTCCAAGGCTCATGAATTGGTAGGGTCAACATAATAAAAATGACTATCCTGACAAAAACCCCTTCAAAATTCTTACATAATTCTCATAGACCTTGAAAGGATAATAGTCAACTTCATTTATGAAAATAAGGGTAGTTAAAACAATCTTGAACATTAGAAGAACTTTTAGACAAATCCCCATCTCTGATTTCAAGTTTTACTACAGAGCTATAGTAATTAAAACCTACATATTATTGTCATTAAAAATCAGTCAGATTTAATAATAAAATTGAATCAATGAACCAGAAATAAATTCATATGCCTATGAACACTTGATTCTTGATAAAGAAGCCAGACATATAAAGGAGAAATAGCATATGGCTTTTCTGGCTCCACCTTCTTTCTCCAAGCATTTAGTTAGTTTTTTCCTGCCTAGTTCTACTGTGCCCTATCATAGGCCAAGCCAGCTTCTTTATTCATTAACCAATAAAAGCGACACATATACAGAAGGACTTCCCACACCATTTCCATTTTCTGTCTAAATAAGAAGGAAGGTTTTAATTTAACATAGTAAAATTACATAAAACAAGATAGGTATTAGGCAAGAATTACAGTTACAACATTTATATCTACTTTATATTTTATTATAACTAAGAAAAACTATAATTATAACTGTCTGCTCTTTAACTCCATCAAAGTCTCCTGAAGGATAATATATATATAATATAATATATATGCATACAACCTAATTTAACAGGAAGTGCATTGTAAGCATCTTCTAAAACTCTAGAACTGACAGAGACATCTTGCTGCCTGGACAGACACCCAAAGTTCTTCTGCCTTTCATCTAAACTGAAGATCACCAGACAGTGGACAGAATTTCTGGAATCAACAGTCTAGCTGCTCAGGTCAAGATAGGCTTATTTTCTTACAGATTCCTTAGCTCACAGGATCTTCCAGAGTCTGGCAGGCCCTGTGCTAAACAGCAAAAGGCAACGATGACCCTCAGTGACCATGGAAGACCCTGAGGAGTAGCTCTAAGTGCCAACCAAGTAAATTTTCTGTTGTTTTTCAATCAATAAGTCAATTACAATTTTTTCTTTCTCAAAGATCTTTGATGCAGTTTGACAGCTGAGAGGTTTTGTTATCTTAAAGGACAGCCTCACCGAACAAATTCCAATAAGATATTCTCTTTCATCCTTCCTTTCATAGTCTTAAAGATACTTTTCATTATGCAAAAAATATCATTCACAGTCATTCTGATATAAATATGCTGCTGTTTAAAACTTATGTTTTTATAAACCCAAAAAATTCTTATGAGTTTCAGGGAGTCAAATTAAAACATCCACCTTAAAGAGGCCAGATACACCCCTCTCAATTCCTTGGATCTAATTTTTTTTCCGCAATAAACTTTGACCTCAGTTCTTCCAATACCTTAAACAGGTCTAAGACACACCAGACATTTTTATACCACAAACACCAGACAGGAGCAAGAGACCAGCTACCCTCGGATGTGACCAGCACCCAGGTTTCTCAAGTTTCCCCCAAAGACAATGTCCACAAATAAGCAGGAAGAAGTCTTTAGAATCCACAGCCCCAATTCCTTTAACCTGTTGTGCATAACCTTCTGCCTTTTTATTATAAAAAGAGATAGGAATGTAATAGTCTGTCCTGTCCCTTTAAGTGACAAGCCCCATCCACTCTCTCCCCCTCCTCAGAGGCAAGCAGATCTTCCTTCCACTTCCAGCCTGCCAGTCCTTCATTTTCCATCTCTATCCCAAAGAGGCAGCTTTAGCCTTTCTCCCTTTCCCCACTTCTTCCTCCTCTGTTTTTATCTCTCTCTCTCTTTCTCTGCCTCTCTGTCTCTCTGCTCTTCTCCCATCTCCACTTCCCATCTCTCCCTTTCACCTCCAAAACCCACTAAATAAATACCCACTTTCTCTGCATGATGTGCCAAATAGGTATCTGTCTCTCACCTGCTACGCAGCTCCCTGCATGGGACCAGGTACCTTCATAGCCCACCATGGTCTTGGTACCCACTGGCCTTCATGGAGTGCCACTGCACCCCTCTGGGAACTATAGTGTTTTCCTTTTACCATAAAAACTAGAAAATATCATACTGAGTAAGGTAACCCAGACCCAGAAAGAAAAAATAGGATATGTATTTAGTTACAATTGGTTGTTACCCATTAAGTAAATGATAACAAAACTATAATCCATAGATCCAGAGTAATAGTCTAAGGTGTATTATGGCTCTCCCTGCAAGGGGGAAAAAGAATAGTTTTGGGCAGAATAGATGTAGGTGAGGATGGGAGCAGGGATGTCAAGAGGCAGATATGGAGTGGAGGGAGAGACTGGAGGGGAGAGGTGACTGGAATTGAAGGGCTTTTGAGGGAGGTATGGAAACATAGTACATTGGAAACTTCATGGAATCCATAAAAGTGATCTTAATAGGAACTCCTAGTAATGGGAGATATGGAGGCTCAACAGACCATTTTGTGTGTACCTGGTGAAGCTACCAGTGGTGGGACTGAGTTGCATTCAATTGAAATGTTGTCTAAGGGGTCTGTAGAAGCTCAAAAATGTGAGCCTATTTCCACATTGCCCAAATTTGAACTTACCTCTATTCCTTCAAGGTCATTGTGTTTGTACCTCAAACAGAGGTCCTGCTCTCTCATGGTTATTGGCAACAGGTGTGGCTAATAGCCAGACCTGTATTTCAGGATTAGAGAAGTAGATATGTTTCTACATCAAACAAAAGTCTATGGATCCAACCAAGTTCCAGTTCCTTTAAGGAGATAGTTTGGATTCCACCCAGGCTGTGTTTTGCTTACAGAATATTTTGGTCTAGGGTGTAAACATGACTTGTTTTTGTTCTAGCAACAGAATGTTTAACTATGGATGTAACCTGTGACCTTCAACTGCTCTGTACATTTTCTTCTATCATGTTAATGCAGTTTTTTTATCTTACTCCTACCACAAAAGGTAGGTATTGAAATTAAATGTGGGTGAATTTCAATACTCATTGGAATTTTCTCCCAATATTACCCTATATGTTTCTCCATTTTATTATTTTTTCATGTCTTCATATTCGTTACTAATATTTTCTAAATCCTCACACCTCTACCCAGGCAAGAGGTATTTTTGTTGAGGCTGGTCTTCGACAGAGGTCCTCAATGAATTCACCAATCAGTCCATATTGTTGTTAAGAGAAATGTTTGCTTTCTGCAAACTGAGAGCCCATGTGGGATTCCCCTCTGTAGGCTCTAAATACCATTGGTTAATAAAGAAACTGGCTTGGCTTGATAGGTAAGAACAGAGCTAGGCAGGGAAAACTAAACTGAATGCTTGGACCATGCTTCCAGTATGAACTCTGATAATGTCTAACTATAGAGCACTTAAAAGCATTCTGTAAGCAACAGAGCTAGGCAGGGAAAACTAAACTGAATGCTTGGACCATGCTTCCAGTATGAACTCTGATAATGTCTAACTATAGAGCACTTAAAAGCATTCTGTAAGCAGAGTGCTACAACTTACTCAATAGAGACATAGACCCACTGTGTGCCTAAAAATGGGGCAATGTGCTTGGCTCTCAGAGGGAACAAACATGCCTCTGACATGTTGGACTGCAAAAAGCAAGCAAGCAGATCTGTGTTTTTTGCTAGCCATGCCCACTTATCTTTAAAAAAAAAGCACTCTTGTCAGAAAAGAATTAGAGATACAAAATAGGACAGAGTCAGACATAAAAGACCTCTAAATGAATCATAGTGTTGGATAAATGTATGTATGCTTGGAAGAGAGAAGAAAATGAGCCTAGAGAATTGTCAAATGAAGTAAATGATTTAAAAAATATAAATCAAAGTCCTTATAATGACAGAGTACAGATAGTCATAGATTAAAGGAGTAAAGATAATAAAATAAATATTAAAAAGTAAGAGAGTAAAAAATAAGCCATGTAAAAAATGGAAAATAAAAAAAAAATAAAAAAAATAAAAAAAATGGAAAATATAGAGTCTGGATTATGAATATTATTGTGTTTTCTTTGAATTTTTTGACTGTGAATGAGGTAAGTACAGAGAGACATTTTATTGTAAGCTAAACCAGTACAGATTTTTAAAGATTTCTTGTCTTCAAAATATGAGTCTAAAGATATGTTGCTTTGGAAAAGAGAATGAGAACCTGTGAAATCATTCTAGACTAATGTAGTTTGATGGACCAAGGCCCCCCCCAAAAGGTCACCATGAACACCCCCCAAAATTATTTTGCCCAACAAAAAGCAGGAAGCAGTTTGGAGATAACTATGCCCATATTCCTAAATATTGTTTATAAAGGTTTGTTTACATTTAAAGGGAGATGTGCTATAGAGATTTGCATTGGCATGGATCTTGGTTTATTGATACAAATTTAAGGTCAATTTTGTTACATGTATATTTCTGCTCTTGATTAAGGTAGTGTGATTGTGCAGCTCATTTCAAGATGGGCACTGAGAGGCTCCTTATGAAGTTTGTTAGCCATTTGGTCAAGAACCTTATCTTGCCTGGACTGTTTGATGGTATGCTGTGTGAACTGGACATGCAGCACCCATAGAGAGATGACTGATGAACTTGCCTTAAGATGAGATCATCCTTTAGGGTTCCTGCTTCGTGAAAGAGTCTCCCAGACATTATGCAGGACACAGAAAAAGGTGACTGACAAACTGCCAATATAGGTGGAAATGTCTTTGAAATTTTCTGCTCTGTGGAAAAGTTTGCTGGATACTATAGGCCTGTAGATTGAATATGAATGCCCCAATGATACAGAAGAACTTTGTGTGACTATCCAGGCAAGAGGAAGTCTTTGTCAATTCTAGAGATTTGGGAGTTGCTTACAATTACTTTCTATTTACTTAGGTAATATTATATCCTTCTGGAGTCTTTGATGGAGTTAAAGAATAGATAGTAATAATATAGTTTTCCTTACTTATGATAAAAGATAAAATAGATATAAATATTGTAACTGTAATTCTTACTTGATAACTATTTTATGTAATTTTACAACATTAAAGTTAAAACCTTCCTTTTTATTTAAACAGAAAAGGGGAGGTGATGTGGGATTCCCCTCTGTATGCTCTGACTACCATAGGTTAAAAAAGAAACTTGTTTGGCCTGATAGGGTAAACAGGAGGGGAAAACTAACCTGTATGCTGAGAGAAGGGAGCTGAAGTGAGAAGAAGCCATGGAGCCACCATCAGAGTCAGACATGTTGGAACCTTGCCAATAGGCCCAAAATCTTGTAGTAAAATATAAAATAATGAAAATGGGCTAAATTAATTTGTAAGAGCTAGCCAATAAGAAGCTAGAGCTAATAGGCCAAGCAGTGATTTAATTAATATAGTTTCTGTGTGATTATTTCGGGAGTCTGGGCAGCTGGGAAATGAACTAGTGGCCTTCCTACTTCAGACAGCAGGGCTCCAATGACAAGGGCAACAACCACACAACTCATTAAAATTGGAGGAGTTGAGCTGCTGCCCACATGGAGTTTTCAGAGCTATCTTCTAGTATCTAGTGACAAAAAGTACTCTGAAGGCCACTGACAGAAAACAGGGAAAACATCCCAGCCACAAAATCCTTTGACCATTACCTGTCCTACATGCAAAATGTGTTAAGGTAATGGTGGCACAAAATGTGGGCAGGGGGTTGCCAAGCAATTTCTTATTTGTTCTGAGTCCATTTCTACAAAAAAGAACTCACACTGGATACTGCTTGCATAGGCAAGAACTAGACTAGATGGGCAAGAGAACTAGGGTGATACCAAACACTACTGGTCTAAGAACAAAATCAATAAAATGAGTCCTAAAGATAACTTCTGATAGACTCGTAGATCAGTGTGTTATCTAGTCATCATCAGAGAGTCCTGCTCTGGAAGCAGATGGGAATAAATTCAGGGACCCATATCCAGAAATTATGTGTAAAGAGGACAGTCTAAATCCCTTCCCTCAGAGCTCAAGGGTACCCATGTTAGAAGAAGCAGAAATAGGGTAAGATTCAGTGTAGGTGGAAGACACCAGGAGAATACCCTCTGTATCAAGCAGGCAAGACTCATGTAAGTTCACAGAGAAAGAAGCAACCACATGGCCTCTACTGGCCTTCAACATTTCCTCTGCTTAGTATTTTTAAGGAACTCCTAACTGTATAAACAAGTGAATCTCTGACCCCTGTGCCTACTCTTGGAAATCTTTTCCTCCTCTTGGGTTGCCAAGTCAAACTTCAATATGATAATTTTTGCTTCATCATATCATATTTTATTTTGTCATACGTGGGTATTAGCTCTTAAATAATAGAAAAAATAATGGTTATTTTGTTATTATCTCTTTTCTAATGAGAGAAAGAAAGAGATTGAATGCAGAGGGAAGAAGGAGAGGGAAGGAGGAACTGGGTTGAGAGGAGGTATAGGAAACAAGGAAAATATAAATAGGATATACTGTATGAGAAAATAATCTACTTTCAATAAAAAGAAAAAATAAAAATCATAAAATATTAATATATATTATGAATGAATTAATATTATTAAAAACAATCAATAAAACAGAAGTATAGCATTATATATTTTTATATATAAATATATATTTTATATGTACATATTATATATATTTATATATAGTCAATACTAAATCCGAGCTTGTATATATCTTTATGTAGACCTTGTTATGTAAATATTTCCTGCAAAATAAAATAAAGCATTCTCTCTTGAAAGGAGGACTGGGTTGATAAAACGAAAAAATGAGAGTTGCAAAGACCAATAGAGAGGAGACTCCACTTCAACTTTTCTTCCTGTAAATCCAGCAGAAGATATAGGAGTACAGCTCTTGTTTGCTGCCAGCTACAATGTGGCGGACTTTCCAATGAAGGTGCTTGCTTTGAGTCATCCATGCACAGAAAAGAAAATCCTTCCTCCATATATTGTAATTCTAATTAAAAAAAAACATTTTAAACTAAGTTAACCTTTGGTGGACTCTTTTTTGTAGTTAGTTGTCCTAACAGAGATGTATAGACCTTTGTTCTCCCTGGAGAAATGTGGTGCAACAATTCTCCAAAATTGTTGCTGTGAATGTCTATATTACTTACTGAGCCAATGGGACTGGTCAACCATGATGCCAGCTAAAGAGATAAAATGTTCTGCCTTGACGTTGACACCCCAAAAGTATATTGTCTGTGCATGTGATTTTAGAAAAACTAGCATCAAAACTGTTGTCCATAACACAACCATACCCAAACAGCAATGGAAATCATTGGCTTGTGTTTAGAATTGTAAAAAATTAATAAACTATTGTCATGAAACATGTTCTTACTAGTGTATAACTAGATTGACACTGAAGCAAAATAGTTAACTATTAAGAATTATACTTAGGTAAAGCACAAATTTAATAAGCATATCTTTGACTAGCAAAAATTTAGATAAGAAAGTTTGCAAAAAAATTATAGCTTGTATTTTTAGAAAATTAGTGGTAGGACTTTTGTTTTGCTTAGGACCACAGATTGAAAGCTTATCAATATTGTCAGTTTTATTGCAATTTCTTTTTCTTGAGTTTGGCAAGATTCATAGTTCAAATTTTCTTTGGTCTGACCTGGAATTTTTGACTACAGAAGTGTTTCATTCCTACTCCTAATTCCCATTCTCTACATCAACATCAAAACAACTAAAGTAATTCCTAGAAAGTGGGTTGTTTTTATGCCCTCCTTTATTAAAGTTCGTTTCTATAATTTTCCTTTATTTTTATTTTACCTGTGTATATGATTGTTTGCCTGAATATATGTCTATACATCACATACAGGGACTGCCTATAAAGGCCAAAAGACTGCATCAGGTCTGGACTGGAGTTACAGGTTGTTGTGAGCTGCAAGGTGCATGCAGGGAACCTGAACACAGGACTTTTAGAAGAACAGACAGTGCTGCTCTTCACCACCGAGCAGCACTCTAGCCATGGGTAGTTTTAGTGCCTTTTTTTGTTTTTCTTTTTTAATTAGCATATTTATGTTATGTAAAAAAATGAGAATAAACAGATATGTAAAAAGTTGTTGTACCACAAATGGACTTATTACCCATGGTAAAATTTCTCATGATCAAAAATGTGTTTAAAAAATATCCAAACACAAACAAGCCAGGAGCTGAGCAAATACGAGAAAAAAATGTCTGGCATCATACATTAAGTCCCTAGGTAGAGACTGAGAAAAGAATAGCCAATGTCCAGAATAATATTTTTTTATCACTTATTAATCCTCTAAGATAGTGTTAATAGAATATTCCATAGCCTATCATGAAAATATATTTGAGAAATAAACCACAGTTTTCTAGAGAATACTAGGAACCCAGAAATTTAATTTAGCTAAGTTATTCATGATGATAATAGTGTTTAATGGGTTCAATTAGTCAACACTCTTTCAAAAGTCACTTTTTCTTTAATGAAAACATCACAAGAATCTGTACCACACCATTTATGTTATAGGGAATTAAAACATTAAAACAGCCCCTTTGCTGAAAAGCATATGAAGAAGAATGTCACTACTGCTTTCTTTTGTTGGAGATGATTTTTAAATTATTAGAGAAGTAAAGAAAAGGTAGTAGTTTAAAGGAAAGCAATTTGATAATACAATATTTAAAACCCTTAAGTAGACATGCAAAAAGTTAAATTTATATCTGTTTTGACAAATTTAGTAACTGGAATCTTTAGTAAACTTTCTTTAGTTCATTGTGAAATCAAATCTCATTTACTAAAAACATATGCAGATATTTCCAAAAATAATATTTACCTGTAAAACATGGAAAGCTCTAGTGTGTACTGTGTCAATGTGACCTTCAGATAGCAGTCAAGTTGATCCTGAGGAGTATTCTGTCTGTTATTGTAAGAATAATGTAACAACAATGTCTATAATAATCTCAAATAGAAAGAAAAATTCTACATGCTAGCCAAAGCCAGATTTGTATAGTAGGTCAGGCTGACCCAGATAATAAATAGACTTTGTTTTGTATCCTGAATTTTTAATAATTCGGTTAAAAAATAGATCAACTTTCAAAAGAGTGTCTTTAGAAATGCAATCCTGGTTAAGGTGACCTTCGTGAATTGGGAAATGTGTAAAACAGCAACTCAATGTCCCAAATTCCTCTCTACTTTGATATATTATACACACTTTTTCATATATACTTCATTAGAAGTCCAATACTTAAGAACAGATCTAAAACTGCTCATTCATTTTTACATAAAGTGAACTAAATACGTATTGTATTCAAAGTATTTGATTTGAAATACAATTTTGATAAAAATGAATACTATCCTTATTAATGAAATTCTAGATATTAATGTATGAGACCTGCCATAAAAAGGTAATCTAAAAGGTTTTATTATAGCTATTATATTTACTTGTCTTTGAGAATTTCTTTTTTTAATTGATTATTTTAATGAGCTATATGTTTTTCTGCTTCCCTCCACTCCTCCCCCCTCCCCTTCAGCCTTCTCCCATGATATCCATGCTCTCAATTTACTCAGGAGATCTTGTCTTTTTCTACTTCCCATGAGAATTTCAATCACATACTTTGAACATATCTGGCCCCTTCCCACTAACACTTCCACACCATACTCCCTTATTTACCCAACCAATTATGTGCCACCCCTTTTTATTTTTAATGCACATTCAGTCCAAATAAATGATGTGTGAACTTCTGGTATGGCAAATCAACAGGAGCCACACCCTTAAGGACAATTGACTGTCCTTGTTCCAAAAGCCCCCATTTGCCAGCAATTCCACACTGGCAGGTGGGACTTTGTACCCACATCCTTTCCCCACATTTGTGTTTCATCTGGATTAAGCAAGTGCAAGTGTTGTGTGTGCTGTCAAACTACTGTGAGTTCATATATTAGATGTTCCTCTTTTGTGTAAATACTATTCTCTGTTACTCACCCTCTCATTCTGTCTCTTAAAATCTTTTCATAACATTTTCCACAATGAAAAAAAAAAAACATTTTCCACAATGATCCTGGAGTCTTGAAGGAGTGCTATGATAGAAGGCCCATTTAGTGTTGACCATTGCATAGTTCCTCATTCTCTGCATCATGACTAGTTAGTTGTATGTGGGTCTCTGCAAAATGAATCTTCTCAGATGAATGCTAATGGGAGTAACAACTAATCTTTAAGAGTTAGTTTATTTTTTTAAGATTTATTTATTTATTATGTACACAGTGTTCAGCCTCCATGTATGCCTGCAGGCCAGAAGAGGGCACCAGATCTCATTACAGATGGTTGTGAGCCACCATATGGTTGCTGGGAATTGAACTCAGGACCTCTGGAAGAACAGTCAGTGCTCTTAACCTCTGAGCCATCTCTCCAGCCCATGGAGTTAGTTTAATACTATGTCCATTTGTCAGAATAATAGTGGTACTTTATTTTCTAGGACCTATTACTTATTTAGCTGTAGTTTCTTGGCCCTGATAATGGTGACAAATATAGGTTTCATCTTGCTGAGTAAACTCTGAATCTAATCCTAAAGTGGTCGGTTACTACCATATCATTTGTGCCATTTTTGCACCATTGGACATGTCTTACCAATCAAGCAATGGTATAGTTCACAGGACTCATAACTGGGTAAGAATGATAACTTCTTCTCTGCTGTAGCATGTATGACACCATCTAACACTATGAAAGCTAGCCACTAGGAATAAACCTTTCAGGTGAGTACCACCTTGATTTCTGTATGTTATATGTCTCATGTTTATTGTATCTTGAGCAATAAGAGTATTGGCAATGACCTGTCATATTGGATGACTGTAACCTCACTGGTCAAAAACTTGAAAAAAAGTAAATTGTTCCTATAACTGAGGCTTTTATTAGCTAGTTTGTGAAGTATCGTGTGGGCATTTTTTAAATCTTATTATACTTTAATACCATTTAACTTATTTTATTTATGTTTAAATATATATTTTAGTTTTTTATCTTTTGAAAAAAATATTACATTGCTTTCCCAATGTCCTTTCTACTTCCAACCTTTTCAATGCACCTTCTTAGTCTCTCTCAATTCAAGGCTTATTAATAAAGCAAATAAATTGTTTATTTATTTAGTTATGTTTATTTGCTGTTTTTATTATTCAAATGTAATGCTTAGATTAGTGCTTTGCAGAACCTCCTACATTTTAAAATTTTTCCTCTTTTACTAAATATTGATTCTAGTATCATAAAATATAATCTGAATAAAGTTTTCCCTCCCTCTAATCCTCCCAGTACAATGTGACAAGATAAAACAAAAAATATAGAATTCGGACAGTAGAAGGCAACAGAAAAGTAAAAAAAAAAAAAAAGAACCCTCAAGAAAAAGCACCAAATGACAGACCTAGTCATTGATGCTTAGGAGTCCCATGAAAGTACAAACTGAAAGCTATAGTTTTTATACATAGGACCTAGTACAGACCTCTGTAGGCCCTGTACATAATGCTTCAGTCTCTATGAGTTTTTTAGTATGTGATTTTACCCTACGTTCTTGGGCAATCTAGTCTCTGATTCTTGACTACTCAAGCAGTATTGAGTATAGGTTTCATATTGTGGAGTGGGCCTTAAGTTATATCAGTCAACTGTTAGTAACTATTGGATTAAAATCAGTCTATGTACTCAAAGCTTTGTTTGTTGACAAAAGATGCCTAGTTGGAGTTACATCTCCTTTATTATTTGGAGATGTCATTCGGATCACCATAAAATATTATAGGAAGTTTCCCTTGTACTAGGTTTATATGCTACACCTTACATATCCTTAAATTCAGTCTCCCTCTCCTCTCATATCATTCCTCAATCCCATCTAACTTCTCCCTTCTTATCTTATCCCTTGTTCTCATATTCTCCTCTAGTCCAGTCTACCCATAAAATTTATTCTATTTCCCCCCATCCAAGGGGGATTTGTGTGTTCCCATTTCTCTCTTCTTCTGCGCCTAACCTGCCTGGTTGTCTTGATTATACCTTAGTTATCATTTATTTAATGGATGATATTCACATATAGGTGAATATAAACCATTAATCATTCTGGGTCTTGGTTACCTCAATAAAGATTTTTTTTTTAGTTCCATCAATTTGCATTCAAATTTGTCTGCAAATTTCATGATGTAAATTTTTTATTGATTTTATTGAGCAATGCATTGTTTTATGCTCCCCTCCCTGTCTCTCCCCACCCATTCAACCTTTTCACCCATTCAACCCTTTTCCATGGTCCCCGTGCTCCCAATTTACTCAGGAGATCTTGTCTTTTTCTACTTTCCATGCAGATTAAATCCATACATGTCTCTTTTAGGGTCTTTGTTGTTGTCTAGGTTCTCGGGGATTGTGATTTGGAGGCTGGTTTTCTTTGTTTTATGTTTAAAAACAACTTGTGAGTGAGTACATATGATAATTGTCTTTCTGGGTCTGGGTTACCTCACTCAATATGATGTTTTCTAGATCCATCCATTTGCCTGCAAATTTCAAGATGTCATTATTCTTTATTAGCCCATTGTATAAATGTACCACATTTTTCTTATTCATTTGTCAGTCGAGGGGCATTTAGGTTGTTTCCAGGTTCTGGTTATGACAAACAATGCTGCTATGAACATAGTTGAGCACATGTCTTCAGGGCACAATTGAGCATTCTTTAGATATATACCCAAAAATGGTATTACTGGGTCTTGAGGAAGGTTGTTTCCTAATTTTCTGAGAAATAGCCATACTGATATCCAAAGGACCTGCACCAGCTTGCAATCCTACTAGCAATGCAGAAGTGTTCCCTTTTCCCCACAACCCCTCCAGCATAAGCTGTCATCAGTGTTTTATATCTTGGCCATTCTTTCAGGTGTAAGATGGAATTTCAGAGATGTTTTGATTTGCATTTCTCTGATAACTAAGGATCTTGATCATTTCCTTTAGTATCTTTCAGCCATTTTACATTCCTCTGTTGAGAGTTCTCTGTTTAGGTCTGTACTCCAATTTTTATTGGGTTATTTGTTTTTATTTTTGATGACCAATTTCTTGACTTCTTTGTATACAGAGGTTGAGTAGGAAGGGGTGGGAGCAGGTTGAATTTTTGGAATCCAAACGTAGGACATGAATGTTTTCTGAGTGCATATGAACCTCTTGCCTGTTCTGAACCTTTTCTATCTTTTTCAAAAGGAAAAGAGATGGGATGTTTTGAAGCAAGCTACAAGATGCTAGAGAATTTAAAAATAAGATTTTGGAAGCTAGGAGGTGGTGGTATACACCTTTAATCCCAGTACTTGGGAGGCAGAGACAGGCATATCTCAGTGAGTTTGAAGTCAGCCTAGTAGTCTACAAAGAAAGTTCCAGTGTTATACAGATAAACCCTGTCTAAAAGGAAAAAGAAAGAAAGAAAGAAAGAAAGAAAGAAAGAAAGAAAGAAAGAAAGAAAGAAAGAAGGAAGGAAGGAAGGAAGGAAGGAAGGAAAGAAAGAAAGAAAGAAAGAAAGAAAGAAGGAAGGAAAGAAAGAAAAAGATGACTTGGGTTGGAAGTTTATGATAACTGTATAGATTCAGTATGTGAGGTACAGTAAAATACCAAAGCTGTCAACTTATATAAAAAAAGACCTCAGAACAGCAGAACTGAAAGAACTGAGGTAAGTAACAGCAAGAAGTTTGGGAAGTCAAGCATCACTCTATTAATCATCCTAAATTGATGTTGCCACCAAATGAAGAACTTCAACCCATTGTTTATATTTAATAACTTCTAAAATTGTTCAGGTCTTACCATGACAACCCAATGAACAAAGATGGGCTGATCCAGGGATGTGTTTTAAATGTCTTTTGTCCGTCTTTGTGAATAGTGGGTACATCATCAGAAAGTATTCCAAAAGATGACCTGAATGCCAAGGGATCCAGGACTTTCTCAACTCTGTCATCACATTGCCTGGTCTAGGGATAGACTTTATACCTCATCACACAGACAGTTCTGGAAAAGATAAAGTCTTCTATGACAAGTATGTAAACACCGAGTCCTAGTTCCAGTGGGCATTAAATGGAGACTTGCTCAAGAAGTAATTAAGAAAACCACTGAGACTACTTTTACTTGCACTGTCCACAGTCAAATTTGCTGACTGGAACAGGAATCTCTATTTTCTTTATTATCTTATTCTTTCTTTAAAAGACGTTATAAACTGCTATTTAAATATTAAAAGCTGTATTTTATAGCTCTTTAAATTTTATATATTGGTACCTTCCTATATTTTACTTCAGTGAATACTTATAAATTTATGAGGAAGATGTCTTTAAACTCATTTTCTAAAATCTGGGTAATTCACAGAAGAACTTGAAATAGAAGATTTGAGAAGCTATGCTTTCTATGAGGCCTTGGAAATAAAAAGAAAAAAGAAGCAATCTTGTATGGGAATGAGGAAAGTGACCAAGTTTTTGAAAGAATTTGGTTGTATTAACATAATTTGATATTCAACTAGCTAACTGATCATGATGTCAGTGGGATAATGTTGCACTTTAGGTTCTTAGAGATATCATTGTGTACTATACCTTTTAAAATCTGGGGCTTTCTCCAAAATGTCTACTTACTTTTGGAGTTTCAATTTTTATTATGTGTTCCCAAAGGATCTCTTCATGGGTATGTATTGAGTTTGTAGTAGACTTTTACAAAGAGATTCACATATAGTGAGTTAAGGACATATTTATTAGATACTATAGCAGCTGACCTCCAACAGCCTCCAGTTCTCTTTTACGTGACCAAATTGTCTTAAATTTACACCAATTTACCATGTTGATGGACTGCCAATCTCTCCTCTCTACAAATGTGAAATATTTCCCAAACTCTACTCTAGTGAGTCTATGGTAAATAATTTCTTCTTTAAAAATATTTTGTGTTCAGCAGGAGAATAATTTTAACTAATATCATAGCAAAAGTGAATAATTTCAAAAGAGTAGGTAAATTAATATGTCTCGATGAGTGTTCACAATGATAGCTGACAGCAACAAGGACAGTCACATTAGTCTGAATTGCTGCCAAGGACAAAAGAGTTCATGTTTGCTCAACGTAACCTTAAGCGGATGTGACCCACATGTTCTTGAGGGGTCTCATTCTTCCAAATGGAATATTCTTTCCCAATTATTCTCATCACAGTTCAGCAATTCACTATTGTCATAAGCCAGTAAAAAGATCAAAATTTATGATATAGATGTACAATTTCTTCCTTCTTGCTAAGAATATTATACAGAGATATATTTTATTTGACTATATGTCCCCCACTGGTCTGTACATGGACAAGAAACATATAGTATAACTTACTGATATCTTCTTCATCCCCAGAACTGGAAACAGCATTTGATTTCCATTGTTCATCATTTTTCTAAGTATATATCTGGCTTCTAGGAGACAATTTGTAGTGTCATGCTATCAATAATTCATGATCTCTGCAATTGTACAAATTTACAAACGACTGGGAGGATCTAGATTCAGAGAGAAAGCATTATGGATACCACCCTGTTCTTCACACCTTATGTCCACACACCCTACTTGTGTCCACAAACCCTCCCTGTGTCCACAAAGCCCTTCTTTTTGGACCATATTTTTCTGATAGAAACTCATAACCTATAAGAACAAAAGGAAGTATTAGCTCAACTTGATAATCACTAGGATATACCAACTTGAAGACTAGTCTTTGGTCAGTAATTGGCTTATTACAAATTACCTATTTTTTTTTCATTTAACTAGAAAGTCAAATCATGTTATACAATAGGAAGGAACATGTAAAAAAAAAACCATCCCTTCAAATGGAGAAGGGCTTTTTATCAGAAACAAGAATGAATTAAGAAGATTTCAAAATGATTTGTTTTTCTAATTTCTTTCTAAATTATAGTAAAAATATTCACTAATTTTCCAATGGAAAAATTGCTTATTTTAAAACTTATGCTAGGTACCCTGTACCTTATTTGTCAATGGAAAATATCTTGAAATATTTCTCTGTACATTCACTAAAATTTGCTTAAGAATAGCTGTTCTCTAGAGTCTTTTAGGGTTGTGACGATCTGTAAAATAATTATGTGCTTAGATGTAAAACATGCATCAATTGTGACCATAAAGTTTCTCTTAATTTTGTGTCTTATACAATATCCTTCCTACTTAGTTAACATCAAATAGGATAAAAGATTTTTTTTTACTGTTTGTCACTTTTCCTTTTAAAAAATTAATTGGTTCTAGCCATCTTCTCTGTGACATGCTGCTATCCAGCATGTTATAAGTACACAAAGGAATTCTTCTTTCAACAGAATTTTGGTTCTGACTAAGAGGCTCCCTGAAATTACCTCACATGGGAGACACTGAGGTGGATGTATATTTCTTCCTTTTCACAGATATAAATAGCCTCATAGCATTTACAAGTTCTTCTGGATCACACCTCAGTTTATGATAATGAAATGTCTCATGGTTAATCTCCTAGATAACTTTAGGGTTGACTGATCATCAGAAAGATAAGACATATGGTTAGAGGGTGTCAAATTTTAGTGCCAGATGCTAAGTAGCAAGTACTGGAGAAAGACTTGAGCTTGAGCTAGACCACTGATGTCTAATGACTTAGCAACACCTGTCTGTATAAGGGAATCTCTGTCTTTTACATGGTGAATCACAGTGTTTCCAGGCTTTCAAACATAAGCTAGATATCCCCAGTCAAGCAACACAATTTTTACATCCTAGTCTGCATTCTTTGTCTTAAACGTCTCTTTCCTTTTGTTCTTCCTGAAATGTGTTCTAAATTATAGATCGTGAGTACAAAGTACTTTCCTGAATCTTGAGTCATTATAGGAATCTACTAGGACTTCAGAGGTTTTCTTGGAATCCACGATGTTTATACTTGACAGAAATAAATGCCAGCAGCTATGGTACCTGCTGTGTGTCTACTATCTGAAGTGAACACACATTCCGTAAGATTGAACCCTTGACCTCTGTGCTCCACACTAATTCTGAGCAGTGAGGGGTAGACTTGAATTTCTGTGCTCACACCAACCTAGAACAGCGAACAAAGAAAAATTTGTCCATATGAAAAGGAAACCACATATTAGGTGAGAAAAAATATTATGCAATATCCATTATTGCTTTAATTGTAAGAAACTTTATAGTTTCACACTGAATATAAACATCTGTAAGATGAAACGATTTGCTGGGAGAAAATTTGCATTCTACTATAAATCCTCCAGCCTCTTCAAAGATTCATCCATATGCTTTGATACATTAAATAGAGAAAACAACTACTGTAATACACTACAATATCACACTATCACCTGCTATTGTGGACAGTAGTAATGAGTCTCTCATTGTCTCTAAATAATTAACAGGGCAACTTGAAGAAGAGATAAGAATAAAGACACTTAGAAAAAACAAGAAATGAATGAAGACAGGCAGTCTAAGCCTCTTTTGGCTCATGATTTGGGAAGCATTGGGATATGAGGAAGCATAATAACATGGAACCTGCAGTCAGAAAACATAAACTGAGAAACTCTCATAGCCATCTCTCTTTCTTGACTTTCTTTCTTCACTCAGTCTGAAACCTATCTATGAGTTGATGCTGCCCACTTTCTGTTTAAGTCATGCCTCTAGTTAAATCTCTGAAAATATCCATAGAGACATGTGTGGTATATTCCCTGGGTGATTCTCAACCCACTAATTTGCAGCAAAGACTAACCTTTTCCTTATCTTTCGTCTCAGGGTCTTAAGTCCCTTCAGGTTTTTCTTCCCTTACATTTGTCTTTTCATTTACCACGTCTAATCATTTCTTCTGGTAAGTGATAGATGTATGGAAAATAGGTATGAAGATGACCAACAACCATCCTTCTGGAGCTGTTTCACTTAAACCTGCTTCCTTGAGATTCATAGCACAAACTATTTAGCAAAACAAACCAACAAAACAACAAAAACTCTTTACACTTGATTCCTTACAATGCAAAAGTTATTTGTCTAGTATTTTGAAAATTCACATAATTCCCAAAAGAATTTATGAAGAAGGAACTGTTCTTAGTCTATTTAACATATTAAGCTAACAAAGTACAGAAAATGAATGCAACACAAACAAGCATATACAGCCAGGATGTACAGAGATATAACTCTAACGAGCAGATGTCTATCATTCTGACTTAAGCAAGATAATTATTTTCCTTGAGTTAGACCTTTGGGAGCTGAATTGACTTTGACATTAAGCATAAGATGTTGTATTGGTTATTTATTATTTTGAACAATAAATTCGGTCATTTACAGACCATAAATTTACAGATCAATCATAATTAACTGAGGAACTCAGTTGTATGGAGAAAGTATAAGAGAACTGCTCAAAAAAGATGAAGGAAATCATTAAACAACCATTTAAAAATATAGAAAATTCATGGGAAAAACCAAAAAAGCTAAACAGTAGGCTTCATTGGAGACACTTGATTATGGAAAAAGGGCAACACCAGTAAGAAGGCTTACTGCAGAGAAGATCTTGACTGTAGAAGGAAGGAAGCTTAAGAGCAAATGAAAAGAGGCAATCCACAGGCAGCAAAACACCACGACTACCTGTGTAGGGGTTCAAAAGAAGAGCAACAGAAAACTGAATTTACAAGGTAAATGCAAAGAGATCGAAGAGGCTAGACAGTATAATACAACACATCGTGTCGGGCAGATAACTGCCAATATGCTCCTCAGCTTCAAGTGATTAAAGATGGGCAAGGTCATTTATTAACAGAACCAGGGAAATTAAAACAATAATTTGACATCAATCATATACCATGATTGTAATGTTGTCAACATAGACTACAAGGAGAAACACTTTGGTAGCTGCTCAAACAAAAGAGATGATGAGGAAATTTTAAATATTGACAGGAGCAAGATAGAGGAAGCTATCAAGAGAGCAAAATGCAGAAAGGCCCCAGGAGTGAACATCATGGTGGAAAAGCTGGAAACAGCTACAAAAGACTCAGGGACCAATATACTTCTTAAACTCTTCAAAGAGATATGGGAACATGAAGTAATTTCCATGGAATGGAAGCACTCATTCATAATTTCCATAACCAAAAAGAAAGATATGCTAACTGCTCAGATTTCAAGGTCATAAGTTTGTTGTGCCAAAGCAGTAAGATCTTCTCCTCCATTATCCTGCAAATGATCAAGGACAGAACAGAGGAAATCCTAGAAGAGGCCCCGTGTGGATTCAGAGCTAACAGGAGCACAACTGATAAGATCTTTACTTTGAGGCAACTGGAAAAAAAAATACAAAGGATTTTGAAAAGATGTATATGTCTGTTACATCGACTTCAGGAAGACATTTGATAGGGTTTGGAGGAAAAGGCTTTGGGAAACCATGAGGTTCTTCAGGTACCCAGAGAAAATCATAAGAATACTAGATAATGTCTATAAAGATACATTTGCATCAGCCAAAGTCTGTGGCGTGATTGGTTTAAAATAATCATAGGAGTGTTGCAGAGGTGCATCTCCTTACCACTGCTCTTTACTATATTTCTGGAATTAGAAATAGCAACAGCCCTGGAGAATGAGGAGACAGAAATACAGATATGTGGTGTGCAAATAAATAACTTGCATTGCACTAATGATACATCACTACTTGCTGAAAGTCCAAATGAGCTCTAGGCCATGGTAAAAAGAGTGGTAGAAGTAAGTGAAAACCTTGGCATGAATGTAAACATCCAGAAAACTGAGATACAACCCATGGGAAGGGCTCACGAGGATTTAAACACTGTAATGAAAAATGAGAACCTCAGCCGGGCGGTGGTGGCGCACGCCTTTAATCCCAGCACTTGGGAGGCAGAGGCAGGCGGATCTCTGTGAGTTCGAGACCAGCCTGGTCTACAAGAGCTAGTTCCAGGACAGGCTCCAAAGTCACAGAGAAACCCTGTCTCGAAAAACAAAAAAAAAAAAAAAAAAAAGAAAAAAAAAAAAAAGAAAAAAGAAAAATGAGAACCTCAAGCACACAGTTAACTTTGTCTACCTGGGAGGAAACTTCAGCTCAAAGGAGGGAACTGTTTCAGATGTCAAGAGGCCGACAGGGGTAGAGAGGTCTGCATCCCAGGCACTAGGAAAGGTTTGATCAACAAGAGATATATCAACAAAATTACAAGTATATGAGACACTTATCTTGAGCTGCCTTCTTTACAACTCTGAAACCTGGACAATGACATCCTCCTCAGAACAGTGGCTGAATGTGTTTGAGATGTCAAGTCCCAGGAGAATTCTATGCAGCACATGAAGAGCTAGGCTGTGCAACAATGACGTTAAGAAACATCTCCATCTACAGAAGGAAATAAACTATAGGATACGGCAACAGCAATTGAGATACTTCAGCCATGTTATGGGAATAAATAACATCAGATATCCAACGATAGCACTGCTTGGAGGAGGGCACAGCATAAGGCAAAAAGAAGGCCTAAAAGAACGCTGTATGGAGAACATAAAGGAAGACTGTGGAGCCTTGGGTATGACAATAGCACAAGCATTCAGGACTGCCCAGGATAGGAACAATGGAAGAACCACCATAAACGGGCTGTCCATGCATGCTTAAGCATTGCTGGGGTATAAATGATGATGATGAAAATAATTTCACACAAATAAACCCAAAATGAAAGAAGTCATGGTAAAAAAAAAAAAGCATTAAGAGCCATTCAAAGGTAGTGGCACACATCTCTAATCCCAGCACTTGGGAGGCAGAGGCAAGTGGGTCATTGTGAGTTCAAGGCCAACCTGGTCTTAATAATATGTTTGAGAATAGCCTGAGCTGCATAGTGAGATGCTATGTCTAAAACATGGCAAAACAAAGCAAAAAAAATGAGTCAAACCCAAAAGAGAAATATTCTCTAAGCAGTTTCTTAAGCTACTGAAGCTTCTAGAGTGTTGAAATGAAACTCTGTAAGGCACTGGGTACCTGACACTCTTCCTGTGTATCTGTTAATACATGGTTTGGGTTTAGCAATGAGAACAAAGTGCAAGGAACTACAGATGACAGAGTTTAGAGCACCAGTTCAAGAAAAATAGACATTGATAGTTTCTCTATCAACAAACTTCCCACTATATAATACTGCACATACAATCTCAAATTAACTTTTTTTCAATATTTTTCTTCCTTTTCTCTTTGAGGCCTAAGAATGGTAACTCTGTTATGTTGCAACCTGAGGAATAATTCACCATCCCATATGAATTACCTTTAACCGTGTGCACACTTTTGAAAAGCCTCTGCATTTACAAATCTTCAAATCCCCTATGCAAAATAATCTTCTTTGTCCTTCTAACACCTCAGTTGGTGCACAGAATCTGAAATATTAAATAATCTGGCTCTTTTTGTAATATTCTACTTACTTTATTCCAAGCCTGTGCTTATTCAAGACTAAATATTGCTTCAATTCCTCACATCATGTTTTTTTAAATCATTCAATGAATTCTGTTTTGTTTTATTCTACTCAGGGTATTTCTTTGCTTCTTCACCAGAGAAAAGAAAATGATTATTCAATTGCATACTTGAAGCATTTTTTCAATAAAGCTGTGACTATTTATTTTAGTATGAATATCAACTCATTTATTATATCAACACTTAAAATTACTTATTTACTCATTCATTTGTTATTTGCATATTCAACGTTTATTTTCATTGAGCACATTCTAAATACACGTTTTCTATGCATCAACCATTCCTCAAAGAATGGGCTTTTATGGTTACAGAAGCAGTTAAAACAATTTTGGTATATTTATAGGAAGGAAAGTTGTAAAAAAAAATGGTTCTTTTTCCCTAGAAATGACAATGCAACTCTAAAGGTCGGAGCCTACATTCACACATGCAATCTGTTGTGATCTATGTACATATCTAATTTTTCCTCTCAACACTCATTGGTACGTTAAATACTATGAATCAACGTCAACCACATCCAGCCATGTCTGTGTCTGTATTCTTCTAGACTTTCAGGTTTTATTTTTCAAATAAACATAGTTTTCAAATAAAGAACTCCAAATTTCAACAATTCTGTAATAAATTATAAATGATTCTTAAATGACTATGCTTATTACATAAAGGTATCATTTGATTACCAATAATTTATTCTTTATAATTAGTGACAAACATTAGAACCACATTAAAATTCTAAGAAGGATATTGTCCATGCAATAGCTAAGGTAGAAATAGGTTATTACCCAGTATGTTGGTCCTTAAAGTTATAGATGTTTTATCCACTTTGCTAAGATTGCTGATTGTATTTCTGACTTTGGATATGATGTCTTCTGGTTCTTTGGAAGATTGGTTCTAATAGTTAATCTATGAGAGGTATCAGAGCAAGTACAAATTTCTATTAAGGTATGTTTTTATTCTTTTTATATTACTGAAATTGTGATTAATGATTTGAATAGATACTTCTTTTTAATATTTATTTATTGTGTATACAATATTCTGTCTGTGTGTATGACTGAAGTCCAGAAGAGGGCACCAGACCTCATTACAGATGGTTGTGAGCCACCATGTGGTTGCTGGGAATTGAACTCAGGACTTTTTGGAAGAGCAGGCAATGCTCTTAACCTCTGAGCCATCTCTCCAGCACGAACAGATACTTCTTTAAGAAGTTTTCTTATAGAAAAGAGCACTTAAACAACCTTTTTAATACACAATATAGACAGAAAATTAAGTAAAATTGCCTGCCATAATGGAAGGCACCCACATTCCATAGATGGCAGATTAAATGCAGTTCCTGATCAAAAGCACTATCAGCTGGGCCACAAGCTTTAGGTTTGGCTTTCACAGACTGAGTAGCAGGTGGACCCAGCCACCAAAGGTGCATTAAGGTCCTAACTGTGTTGCTTGGCAGTTTTTTGCTCAAGCAGACAAAAAAGACTAGAGATGTGCTTTAAAGACAGATCCAGACAGAAAAAAAAAACTCAAAAGAGTTTACAGTGTGTTTAACAATGTAAAGAGGTTTAAGAAAGAAAGAAAAAAAGATTGGTATAGATTTTTGTATATTGATACAAGTTCAAATTATGTTTGCTATATTAAATATGCCCCTGATTATGTTTACAATATTTTTACACCTATGTAAAATTATTTTGTCAGATTGTATCCATTCATGTTTCTACATCTGTTTAAGACATGTATTGATACAATTTTAGGATGTATTTATTACATTGCATTATATATTTCTACCTCTGATCAAGATACTTATACATTATTTACATTTTGAATTCATTGTCCTCAATTACTACACAATGTTTAAAGATTGTTTAATATTCTGATATGAAGTCTTACTCTTTAAGTTATATAGGTATTAAGTATTTTATGTCAATAGTCATTCATGTTTGTCATACTTATAGTCAGACTAATTAGTTTCTTTAGATACATAAAGATTGTATTCTGCATAGATAGGTAATATTCAACCACTTTAAAGATCTGTAGAACATGGCATTTAAATATCTTGGGGTTCTGTTGACATAAGACATGATTGCTCCTGGCAGCACTAATCTGTTCATTAGAGAATGTTGAGCACAGAGGACATCCCACTTGCAGCTTGTTTTCTTTCTGCCACAACTGGCTTTTGGACAAGGAACTGCTTATGCCTCAACCACTGACAAAGTACACAGTGTCGGGACTGGACAAGCAGGATATAAGAAAAGCCAAACCTTGTCAAGACAGGGTAAGATGGTTTTGAAATTTTTCCTGCCTCTGAAAATAATCTGTAAGTTACTCTAGGCCTTAGCCAAAGTTGGTTGCTTCAACATTGCAACTGAGACTATGGGTGGCCTGCCCAGGTAGCCAGTTATCTCTGTCCTGTCATCTATTGCACATTTTGGAAGCTGCACAATTGTACTTCCTACCTACTCAAGTAATATGGTCTCCCTTCTCAGGTCATTGATGAGGTTGAAGATAGTCATAGTTACCATCCTTTTATGATTTAGCCATGCCATTTCTAACATAAGGATCAGACTCCTTAGGATAAAATGACTATTGAAACATTTAGCATATGTTCCTTGCCTAATATTGTTTATGCTGGTTGTAATTCTAATTTTTATACTTGATACCCATCTTTGTATTGGCTTTGTAACTCTCTTATTTAGACAAAAGGAACATGTGATGAGGAACTTCCTTCAGCCATTGTCCTTTAAGAGGCTGGACCAGGATGGGGCATGACTTAGAGTACCAAAAAGCCATGGTCTCACCCAACTTGCTCTCTTCTTCCCATGAGCAACACCTGGATGTTAGTCCCCAATCCTATTTCCTCACTGTGATCCATGAGTTCCCTTTCAATAAAGACAAACCTTAGACTACTCTATTCGGAGTTAGCTAGGAATTATTTAACTCACATTGCCCCCAATTCATGTGTTCTTCATCAGATATAGATAGCCATAGAAAAGCTGAATATTTTAAAAATAATGAAGTCTTTAAAGAGAGAAATAAAAGAATAATAAAGGATTAAGCCATGTGGAAATGGGAAATACTCAGGAAGTCTTCATCCTGTATGTTGTAGTATTGACCTTGGATTTTTTTATTTCTGATAAGCAAATGACAGTTGCTAAGAGACAAGGAATTGAAAGAGAAACTGATGAAATAAATAAGCCTAAATATTTTAAAAATATTTTAACCTTAAAATGGAACTCAAAAAAATAGATTGCTTTGGAGAAGAGGTTTTGCTTTTGTTCCTGCAGGAAACAAGAGGCTGTGGATTCTTTCAGAATTGATATGGATCAGGGTTGTTTGGGAAAACCTCTTGAATCATAACAGGGGATATATATCAACAAATGCTACAACTTTTCTTTACAGGACTTGACCTTTATCTCAAAATTTCCCAGGAGTCCCTAAAGATGCCTTCATGCACAGACAACATGAAGAAGGATACAATAAACATGAATCATATAACATACAGAAATCAAGGTGATACTCACTTGAAAGGTTTATTCCTAGTGGCTAGCTTTCATAGTGTTAGATGGTGTCATACATGCTACAGCAGAGAAGAAATTATTATTATTACCCAGTTATGAGTCCTGTGAACTATACCATGTAACATGCTGGGCTATGGTTGTTTTCTATCATCTAGGAGACAATAGGAAGATAGGATAAAAAGACAACTATTAATCTCATGTATCTTGCATTAGGATGGATTTTGGCATATTGATACAAATATAAGTTATTTTTGTTATACTCTATATATGTTTCTACTCTCGTTTGGAGTGTTTACTTATGCAGCTCATTTAAATGTAATGTATAATTAAGAAATGAGGTTAGTAACTACTCTATAATAATCAAATTCATCGTCCACATTATGTATGTTTTCAAGGTTAAACATTTTAGACAGATGATTTTTAACACTTTGAAGATCTATAGAATACTGTACTTAAGATTTTTAATAACCTAAGAATTTTCATGACAATGAAACATATCTGTTCCTTGTAGCACCACTTAACTTCATAAAAGGATAACAGACATTGAAATGACTAGCCATTTGAACAAAAATACTACTCTTTCCTGTACTGCTTGACAGTATGCTGTACAGACTGCACTAGAGAGACACAGAAAAAAAGACTATTGAACTTTACCATGACAAGGCAGAGAAGTCCTTCAAGATTTCTGATTTATGGAAGAGCTGGCCAGACATTCTGCAGGACATAAAGGAGAGAGACTGATGAAGTTTGCCAATTCAAGAGAGGAGAGTCCTTGAAATTTCTTGCTTCACTAAAATGTCTGCCAGATACTCTAGGCCTTTAGGCTAAAGATGGATGTCCCAGTGTTGCAGAAGAACTTTGGGTGACTATCCAGGCAGCTGGGGTCTCTGTTATTAGGAAATAATAAACCCTTCTGGGGTCTTTGAGAGAACTAAGAACTAAATAATTAGAATTAACTTTTCCTTAGTTATGATACATGGTAAATTAGATATAAAACTTTGGAATCACTAAATAGAATACATGATGGAGTATTATCTCTGAATTTGCTAATTACAACTTGACTGAATATTGTAAATGTAATTATTATCTGATAACTGGTTTTGTTGTATGTAGTTTTACTATGTTAAAGTTAAAAATCTTTCATTTTTATTTACATGTATATGTAAAATTTGAATATTAGTTGAAGATGTGTTACATTTGGTTATGCTGCAGAACATTTTTTAATGATGCAAGATGTGTTGTATCCTTTTATGTTGCATTTGTTTAACTCTATAAAGCTGTATTGCTTTGCTTTTCTAAAATGCCTGCTTGATCTAATAAAGGACTGAAAGACAAATACCTAGGCAAGAGAAAGGACAGGCAGGGATGGCATGCAGAGAGAATAAATAGAAGAGGAGGGAGAATAATGAAGGAGAGGAGTATCCTTAAGGGTCACTTACCCAGCCACACTGCCAGACACAGAATAAGAAGTAAAGAAACTATATACAGAAATAGAGAAAGGTAAAAGCCCAGAGACAAAGGTAGATGGGATAATTTAATTTTTAAAAAGCTGGCTAAAAATAAGCCATGCTAAGACTGAGCATTCATCAGAAAGAATAAGCTTCTGTGTGATTATTTGGGATCTGGGTGGCAAGTTCCCAAACTCTTAAGAGTATAACAAAAACACATAATAACTATAGGTAATACCATAGATGTTTTAAATGTGGTTAGCTTGGACACTTTAAAAGACAATGACCACAAGGAGAACAGAGGTTTATTTTGAGTTATGGAAGCTAAAGCCCCAGGTTATGCCTGTGAAATTAACTAAGAAGTTATTGGCAAATAAATGTAAATCTAAGAGGGATAGGGAAGGACAACCTTTGTCTCAGGGAAACTGGGTAATAGGCCAGACTCAGGGCCTGCCACAAATTGAATGTTCATCTGATAATAGCTTAGACTTATCGCCAAGGGCAAATACCATCCATAGTGTCTAAGATTCCTATGTATCAAGCCTTTCCAGGGAAACCTGAGGCAGCGTTGGACCTGATTTCATTGTCACCTGAAGACTCATATTAACACCAAAAAATTGAGACCAGGCTATACCTGCTGGCATATTTGTACCTTTGCTGCAAGGAATAGGCAGAAGTTGTGAATATAAAAGATCTACAGATTTTTTTCAGGAGTTAGAGACTGGAATTATATTGGGGAGATTAAAGTCGTGGTATCTGTTTCTACTAGAAGGCAAAGTATCAGAACAGGACAACATATTGCTCAACTGTCATAAATTTTAGGCCAGCTTAAAATATTAAAAGCTGACAATGCTTGTGCATACTCTGCCAAGCCTTTTAAGAAATATTTTCAATACTATGCTATAACCTACATCACAGGCATTCCATATAACCCTCAAGGTCAATCTTTTGTAGAAAGAGCTAATGCTTGACTTAGACATTATTTAGAAATAAAGGAGAGGGGATGGGTTGTATGGCTACTCCTCACACTATATTATCTTATATTTTATATACTTTAAAGTTTGAAGATTTGGGAAAGGAGAGGCTCACTCCTGCTGAACATCTTTGGTACCCTCTGAAACAATTCAGGCTCACAGTTCAGTGAGAAAACCTAGATTAAGTAATTCACTGGAACGGAAGCAATGCTGTGTTCTTCTTCAAAGTGTGAAAAGCCAATATGGATACCTGAAAGACAGCTTAACCTGTGGATGATGAACAAAAGGTTTCCAACACATCTTGAGAGGCTATCTCTAAGGAAATTAAAGGCAACCAGGAGACAGTTATCAAACCAAGATGAACAGTGTCTCTCTACCAACAATGACTCAGATGAAGAAATAAGCAATTGAGGGAAAAGAGCTGGGGAAATAATGTGACTGTAGAATTGCTGGTACTCACTATGTTGTCTTTGCTATGTGCATCTGTCACTGTTGAAGAATATTGGGCTGATGTGCCTCCTGTGCTTCATTTGATTAATTGCGAAGAAAATACCATTCATGTTTATATCAGTGACTCTGAGATCATGGATACCCACACTGCTAATCATTTTCCAGGCTAAAATGGTTAATTTTGTGGTTTGGATTGTGGGAATGCCTGTTTGTATTATATCAATTAAGGAATTCTAGCTATGTTTGAGTTCGGGGTCCCAAATTCATAAAATAGATACTCATCATGATCAATCTGCAGTTAGAACCTGGTTGGATCAAAAGATATCCTTGGCACATAATATTTTCACAGAACAAAATGCTACCGTAAAAGACCCAATATGTCAATAAAAGTCTTAAAATATCTGCCTATATTTTTCATCCTGAGAAACTTGTGTTTTTACTAAAGCAATATACCATGAGATACTCTGGGCTTGTATGCTGGTTTATACTTGTCTATTTCTTACTTACAAGTTTTCAATGATGAAAATACAAACTTAAAACTCATGAAGTATTTACTTTAGGAGCTTTGTCTGACCTTGATGGACATGGATAGAAGATATTTTGGAAATTAATTACTGCTACCCACCAGGTTTGCCTTGTTTATGGAACATACAAAGTCACCAATCACATTCTGCCAGATATATATATATATATCAGCCATTTCAGACTGAGGGAGATATAAGAGCCAGTGGCTGGCTATTTTGCTTTTCTGACCTTCAGAATGAATCCCAATTTCTGTTTCTGGGTTTTTTATTAATCATGCTACAATGCATCAAAAAAGAAAAAAAAGAACTATGGGATTGATTCTTCTAGAATTTACAGCTATTGCTATGCTCACAGCCTCTGCTATTACTAGTGCAATGGCTTCAGGCCAAGGGATTAGATATGTTAATGATTTGTCTAATAATCTTTCATACACTTTGCAAACACAACTAAAATTAACTTACTTTTGGTCATTATTTTTCTGTCTCTAATTTTACTTCTAAACTTTCATTCATAGGAACGTCTATGGTAATTTTGTTATTGGTTATACCAAAAAACATTTAGACTTGAGATTGAGTGGCCATTCCATGTTTGCTTTGAAGATTGACTTGCATACACTGAAATTCAAAAGTAAAGAATAGGGAACTACAGAGAATCAAGGAGTTGACCTGCTCTACCTGCCTTGAAAGGCTTTCATCATTGGTTTTTCAGGTTAGAGTCCATTGCTTCGGGAGCACTGTATGCCTTTCAGTTCTTGAGAAATCAAGGTATTCCCAAACACAGTGGAGCCATCATACCAATTCTGTATCTCTGGTGTTCCCTAGAAGTCAGCGAAGCATACAGAAGTTTTACAGAACAGTAATTCTTAGACATTAATCCTGTATACCTTGTGTAGCTTGCAAAAACCATTAAAACCTGCCAACTATGATCGTTTTCTTTCTGACAACTACCGTTTCTGGTAAGGGTTTGAAAAGTCTGATTGCTTGCAACAAATTTGGCTCAGTCTCTTTTGCTGTGACAAATGTGTGGTAAACATGGATATTGTTTTGGTAAGTAGTAAAAGGATATCATAAAACATGGCCCCTCTGACCATTTCCTGAGTAACGTTCCCACTGACCATAATCAGTTAACTCTGGCTCTATAAATAAGTGCTGGAGCTTATGGTGTATCATGTATCAAATAAAGAGTTTGAGTCAGAACAACAAACAGAACAAAGAGCCTGGCCCACTCAGAATCTATTTTTCTTCTTTTCTAGAATTCATTATTAATGATGTTTTATGATATCCTTTTACTACTTACCAAAACAATATCCATGTTTTCCACACATTTGTCCAAACTTCATGGATTAAGGAAATGTTCTAAGAATGTGAATTTAATGAACTCTATTTTGTTTCTGCATGTGTGAACTGTCTGCTTGATTTTGCACTGAGTGGCTTGTTTTACCCACAACTTTTAGTCAACAAAAACTTATTTTGGAGGGTGTAGTATATTATAAGTGAAACAAAAACAGAAAGGTAAAATATTGGCAGTATAAAGGCCTAAGTAGGTATGGGCAAAAAGTGAGGAAGATGAATGGTTAACTAAAGGAATGACATGTAAAAATCAATATGCAGATACACTATCTTACAAAAAATTAGAAAGTGTATTTGAAGCTGAGTATAACATACATGTGGTAAAACATGCATTAAATGCTTAAACAGGAATGGGGGCAGAGGGTAGGGAGAAGAGGTGTTTGTGGATGGGTTTACTAAAACTAAGAATTATGAAAAACTTTATTGAAATTACTTAGTTGGTGGGTGGTAGTGGCATATACCTTAATCATAGCTCTCAGGAGGCAGAGGCAGGCAGACCTCTATGAGTTCAAAGCCAGCCTATTCTACAGAGTGAGTTCCAGGATGGCTAGAGCTGTTCCATAGAGAAATCCTGTCACAAAAAGTTAGTGAATTTTAAAACATATTTTAAAGAATATTTCAAATAGAATTACTTTACATAAGCAGATTATGCTACCACAAGTTATTTGCCAGGGAGTTTCTAAAGGTTTCCAAATCACCTTAGACTATGTCAGTTGTTTTTGGCTTCCTATGATAACTATGTGGAAAAACAATTTTGCTGAAGACAGTAAACATTTTGGTTGCATATAGGTAGATCATTCCCAAATTATCTAGAAAACTTCCTCCATGTTAGAAAGCCAAAAGTTGTTGCTACTAGGACTGCTTTGGGAGCAAACTTACCAAAAATGGTCTTACCTAGTGTTATATATTTATATGCTGCAATCCCAAGCTGTTGAGCAAGTTGTGCTTACTGCTGCAAAATGACTTGACTATTAAGAGGTAGCCAACCAATTTCTCTTTGGATTTGAGGTTACATCCTTAGAATCCACAGGAGGGAATGAATATTTCATAATCAAATCTGTCAAAAATCATTAGCTAGAGAGAATATAGGTCCTAGGGTAGAACTTACTATTGTCATATTCCTTAATGATCATCTTGTCTAATTGTATCTATGGATATAAATAGACCGGGGTTTCTCTCAATGTAGGTCAGAGAAAATTCTTTTTGCAGAGGGCAATAAGTAATGCAGAGAGGCATAACTGGTCAAAGTGCCAAGAATTCACTGAAAATGCCCAACTCTACTTAGGGAAGCTTTGTCACCCAGCCCCTCCTAACCTCAAGGCTTAGGGGACATCTTAGGAAAAGGAGGTGGGAAGAACATTAAAACTGGAGGATGGAGACAGACTTCTGGGATTTGACTTTATATAGTTACGACACTCACAAACTCACAGTAGTGGTAGTTACCTGGTGAACTAGCCCAAATTCCCATAAAGATATAGAGAAACTCTCAAGTCCTAGCAGTCAATATCAGATGGGAGAAGGAGAACCATTACTCTTTAGAGAGAGGACTTTGGTAGAATTAGTCGGGATAGAACTACACCTCTGAGCATACAGGCAGTATTAATTGGAATGAGAGTTGTTTTGACATTTAAAGTACTTATTATTAAATTAGCCCTTGAGTTCAATAAATATTAAGGATAAAGAATTTGAAGCCCATGGAGCCTGAGATATATTGAAATTATTCTCCAAATAGAAACTTAAAGGGCTGTATAACTTCTTAGGAAATCAGTTGCTTCATTCATTAACTGTTGGAAAAATGCTTTATGGAAAAAAGGTCTTTCAACAATTAAGAAAATTAATTTAGAGAAAATAAAATGATGTCTCTGACAAATATTTTTATTTTTTCCCTTGTCTGCATCATGTCCTCTGCATATACTATAGCTTTCAGTTTAGTATTTTTATGGAATTACTGAATGTGTAAATGGGTGGGTCTCTGACTCTGTGCCTTCTCTTGGGCCTCTTCTATTTTTCTGTTGGCTTGTCTTGTCCAACTTCAACATGATAGTTTTTGTTTTATTATATTATATTTTATTTTGCTATGTTAAAAACATATACAAACAAACCATATGGTTATAGTTCAGCAAATTATTTTATCAGTCACTTTATCTTCTAGAAAACCTGAACAGAATCTCAGAATCATGTATTTCTATGTAGTAACCTAACTACATGTGATTGCTAATAGTATTCTGGGTATGAATCATGAGGATGTAAGTGACATATGATGACCCTTTATTTCATTTTGGTATTTAGATGTGAGGCTGGTCAAGAATTTTGTAGCTTCTTCATTTCTTTCTGATAGCTTAGACTGTAGGCTTCTCAAATTTTGTGTTCTTTCTTCCTGAATAAAGTACATCAATCAAAGAAGGATATAAATTTCATTATTCCACTTACATGAGCTAGCCAACCCCACATAGTCAAATTTGAAAAGTGGTTTTAGAAGATGAAGAAAGAGAAACTCAATAGGAATAAACTTGATTTACTCAAGATCATATTTAGACAATGATATCCTACACACTTCCCAATTAGATCCTCCCATTCTTGATCTGACCTGTTCTTCCATAACTATGTATCGTGTTTCACCTTCCTAGAGAGATCAGTCCCTCCAAACTCTTCCTTACACCACCACTAACTTCTGTGGTTATCCTAATTGGAGAGTGCTTATTGAAGAATAAACAAATAACATGTACATATAAGTAAGTGCATAGCATATTTGGTTTTCTGGGTCTGGGTTACCTCACTCAGGTGATTGTTTTCTAGCTTCATCCACTTACTTAAACATTTTATGATTTTATTTTTCAAACAGCTGAGTAATGTTCCATTGTGTAAATGTACCTATAATATTTTCTTTGCTTATTCATCCATTTACCGACAGCTAGGCTACTTTCATTTTCTATCTATTATGAATGGAGCAGCAATGAACATGGGTGAGCAAGTGTCCACATAGGATGAAGCATACTTTGATTATATGTCCAAGAGTGCTACAGCTGTATCTTGAGGTACATCTAGTCCCAATCCAGAGTAACTGCCACTTTGATTTTTTCAGTAGCTGTACCAGTTTATATTTCCACCACCAATGAATAAGTGTTTCCCTTACTTCACATCTTTGCTATGTGAGCTGTCAGTTGTTTTATTGATCTGGGCCAATGTGCTAGGTACAAGGTGAAATCGAAAAGTAGTTTTGATTTGGATTTCCCTGGTAATTTAAGGAAGTTGAATATTTCTTTAAGTACTTCTCATGCATTTAAGTATCATCTTTTGAGAATTCTTGTTTATTTCTATACCTTATTTTTAATAGTGTTACTTGTTTCCTTGATATCTAGTTTTATGAGTTCTTTATAAATGTTAGATACTAGCCTTCTACCAGATGTGTAGTTGGGAATTTTTTTTCACATTCTCTAGGCTGTTGTTTTATCAGAATCATGATGTCCTTTTCTATACATAAGCTTATCAGTTTCTTGAGGACCTGTTTATTAATTGTTATTAGTATCTGTGTTATTTGTATTTTGTTCTTTTTTGAGACAGGGTTTGACTGTAGCTTTGGAGCCTGTCCTAAAGCTAGCTCTTGTAGACCAGGCTGGCCTCGAACTCATAGAGATCCGCCTGTCTCTGCCTCCCAAGTGCTAGTATTAAAAGCATGCACCACTAACGCCCAGCTAGTATTCAATTCTTTCCCATACCAATAAGAACAAGTCTGTTCTCCACTTTCCTCTTCTATCAGATTCACTGCATCTGGTCTTATGTTGTGGTCTTGATTCAACTTCTGGAGTTGATTTTTTATGTAGGGTCATAGCTATGGATCTATTTGCATTTTTGTACATTCAGCCAATCAGTTGGACCAGCAACATTTTTTGAATTTTTTTCCAGTATACATTTCTGGCTTTCTCATCAAAAATTTGGTGTGTAGACTTAGTCTGGGCTTACAGTTCAATTCCATTGATCAGTGTGTTTGTTTTTATTTTAATACCGTGTTCTTGTTACTACTTTAGTACAATCTAAAATTGGGGATGATGATACCTCCGGCAGTATTTATTCATTAGGAATGATTTAGTTATCCAGTTAGTTTTTTACTGACTTTATTGAGCTATACATTTTTCTTTGCTCCCCTCCCTGTCTCTCTGTAGGCCTATATTTTTATGGCAGCCAGGCTATTAAGCCATAGCTTTCCACCTGAGGTGGTCATGTAATCTTTTAGACAGGCTGTTGGTAACCTAAAAAGAGACCAGGATGGTTTATTTTGTTTTTGTTGTTGTTGTTGTTGTTTTCTTTGTAATTTGGAGGAATTCTGAAAAGAAATGCGAATTTAGCCTATGTGACAGAGCTAGCATACAGACCAGGAAGACGTGACAGCAAGAACAGGTAACAGGTAGATGTGGACGTGACTAAAAGCCATTCAACTGGTTACCTAAGAAACAGAATGTTAATGATTTTTCACCTCAGTTTATGTTTTGATATATAAGGTTGTTTGGAGAATAAAGCAAGAGGAATTGTTCAGGATGTAAACTCAGGATTTCATGAGGGATCACTGAGAATCTCCCTCCCCATAAAGCCATGTGAGTTGAGTCTTTATTTCCATGCCTCCACGCTGGTCCAGAGAGAGGTAGTTTCTGTTGGGGTCAGCCATAATGGTGCCCAGACGTGAGGCTGATCTACAAACCCCAAAAAACAAAAAAAAAAGTGACCAGACAAAAAAATCCCACAAAAACTAATAAATACATGAGTATTAAGCACTCAAAAATAAAAAAATAAATTTAAAAAAATATTAAAAAGTGAGACAAAATTTAAATCGGGAGTAAAAGGGTGTAAATAAGTTATATATAGTAGACGCCGGGCCACCGTCAGTGATGGGCAACGGAGACCCCAACAAGCTGCGGGGCAAGATGTCTTTGTATGCCTTCTTCATGCAGACATGCCGCGAGGAGCGCAAGAAGAAGCACCCCGACTCGTAGGTCAACTTCGCCAAGTTCTTCAAGAAGTGCTCCAAGAGATAGAAGACCATGTTTGCAAAGGAAAAGTCAAAGTTCGAAGATTTGGCAAAGAGCGACAAAGCTCGCTATGACAGGGAGATGAAGAATTACGTTCCTTCCAAAGGTGATAAGAAAGGAAAGAAAAAGGATCCTAATGCTCCAAAAAGACCACCGTCTGCCTTCTTCTTGTTTTGCTCTGAACATCACCCATGGATACTGCAAAAAAATTGGGTGAGATGTGGTCTGAACAGTCTGCCAAAGATAAATAACCCTGTGAGCAGAAGGCAGCTAAACTAAAGGAGAAATATGAAAAGGATATGCTGCATACCGCCAAGGGCAAAAGCAAAGAAGGAAAGAAGGGTCCTGGTAGTCCAACAGGCTCAAAGAAGAAGAATGAACCAGAAAATGAGGAAGAGGAGGAGGAGGAAGAAGATGAAAATGAAGAATAAATGGCTGTCCTAAAAATGTGTGGAGTGTATGTGCTCAGGAAACTTATTTTGCTAAGAATGTGAAATTCAAGTGCAGCTCAACATTAGCTTCAGTATAAAAACTGTACAGATTCCCAGCACTTGAGAGGCAGAGGCAGGCGGATCTCTGTGAGTTCGAGGCCAGCCTGGTCTAATAAAGCTAGCTCTAGGATAGGCTCCAAAACTACAAAGAAACCCTGTCTTGAAAAACCAAAAAAAAAAAAAAAACTGTACAGATTTTTGTATAGCTGATGAGATTCTTTGTAGAGAAAATACTTTTTTAAAAAGGAGTTTGTAGCTTTTGGGGGAGCTACAACATACAGTTAGATTTAAAGCTTTTGAAGTTGAATGTTCCTAAATATTTAATGGTTTATTTAATTTCTTATGGTAGCACAGCAAACATACATAGGAATTTGTATTACCAGTAATTTTTTTAGGATGTTGCATTTTCTCTTGTTATTTTTTTAATTTGTAATAAAATAATGTATATTAAAAATAAGTTATACATATGGGATAAAAATATTCAGTTATAAAATTGGTAACTAAAGAGAGTGAGAGTAAAACAAAACCAAAAATATTTAAAATCTGTAAATGTAATAGTCACAAAATTACAACTTTTATCGCTTGCTAAACAGGTAAAAAATGTAAAAAAAAATCGCCTTAATTACCACTAATATTGAGGTTCCACATGCATACAATAGCTGCAAAAAGAGGGTTTTTTCAACATGAAAAGGCTATTGCACTCATAATTCCTAGCAATGTACAATACCTGTGCAAGATCAGAACAGATAAAAGCCCAGAATGGATGTATAACTTACTCAAAAGGTTCTCATTCTTAGCTTAAAGGCAACTGAAGGTACTGGAAAAGGGAAAGCCAATTTTCTTTGTATTTAGTGTATGGTGGGCTGCCCACGTTCCAGTATATAGCCACAATGCACATGATAGAAGCACAAAGTGGAATTGAGAGCTTAGAGAAGAGTATTTGAAGTTGAGGTGGCAAGGCAATAAGTAGAGGGAAGGAGGAACAAAAGGAGTTGGAAGGGACATGTGCACAATAGATTTACTCAAAACACATTAAGTTTTTAAATAAATTCACCAAATAAGTAAAAATAAATAATCAAAATGGAAGCGATAGGACTGGTGAGATAGCTCTGTGCTTAGCAGTACTTGCCGACATCCCCCCAAGATCAAGCCAAACGTGAATGGTACGTTGCTTCATTTGCTGATTTGAAGCACTTTGCACGCTGAATGTTTGCTGCCATGATAGTTCATTTCTCTCAGAAGCTCCTAAGTGATTACTTTAGAATATTTTTATACATTGTCATGTTCCTCCACAACCTGCCTTCCATCCTGAGACAGAGAAGGGCAACTGTTTGAAGAAATGAACCGTTTGAGCACCATTAGAGTCCCACACGCACTCGCTTTATTTATACATCAAAGGCAAGCATGTTCATACCAACGAACAAGTATTTTCCATCTTCCTTCATTAACATCTGGAAAAAAACAAATGTGTCAAATATGTTTTTTCCCAACTTTTACATAAAACATTTTAAAACCAAAAACAACACTTATTACTTTGCTAGCTTGGCTAAATATTCAGTCGGGTACATCTTGTCTTTTCAAATCTAAAAGGTGATTGATATAGGTACACATTTTCAAGAACAACAATCTTGTTCAAAATATATTTCCAGAAATAGGGATGATCTGCCTCCAATCCTATCAGCACTGAATCAGTGTAGCTCTGAGAATGTGGAGGGACAGCTGAAAATCCCAAACAAGAAACCTGAGAAGCATCAGCTTTCAAGGAACATATTTGAGAAATATGTTACAAGAATGATCTCATCTGTCCCATGTGTGATTGAAAAAGAGACTGAAAACTGCCATGAGAATCAGCAATATTATAAGAGAGAAGAGCATGTGCAGGTTGCATGGTCACAGAAGTATTCTGCACTGTTCCAAAGATCAGTGGTCCTTGATTTATGGCTAGAATCCACTAATAAGTGAATACATATTCATCTTTGGGGGTCTGGGTTACCTCACTCAGGATAGTGTTCTCTATTTCCATCCATTTGCATGCAAAATTCAAGATATCATTGTTTTTTCTGCTGAGTAGTACTCTAATTCCACACTTTCTTTATCCATTCCTCCATTGAGGGGCATCTAGGTTGTTTCCACGTTCTGGCTATTACAAATAATGCTTCTATGAACATAGTTGAACAAATGCTTTTGTAGTATGATAGGGCATCTTTTGGGTATATTCCCAGGAGTGGTATTGCTGGATCCTGGGGTAGGTTGATCCCAAATTTCCTGAGAAACCGCCACCCTGATTTCCAGAGTGGTTGCACAAGTTTGCATTTCCACTAGCAATGGATGAATGTTCCCCTTACTCCACATCCTCTCCAGTAAAGGGTATCATTGGTGTTTTTATTTTAGCCATTCTGACAGGTGTAAGAGGGTATCTCAAAGTTGTTTTGATTTGCATTTCCCTGATCGCTAACGAGGTTGAGCATAACCTTAAGTGTCTTTTGGCCATTTGAACTTCTTCAGTTGAGAATTTTCTGTAAGCTAGTAAGAAACCTAAGTCATTGACCAAATAATTGTAACTAATATTAAGCCTCAGAGCGGTTATTTCATAATTGACTGCAGGAACTAGTAAGCAGGAAAGAAACTGGTCAAGGGAGACCAGCTGGATAAAAAAAACTTTCAGTCACATACCCCACATGTTTGTTGGGGACCAGCCTTGACAAAAATACCTCTTGTGAGGGTAGTGGGGTGGGAATTTAGAAATATGGTTTAAAAAATGAAGACGTGAATGAAAATAATAAAATAGAGGAACATACAGGATAGGATCCGGAGAGAATTTCAGTGAGTACTGAAATTTAGGCCCACATTTCATTTCCAACTTCTTAAAATACTCCTGTCCCCAAAAGGTAGGAGTAAGATAAAGAACTACATTAACATGATATAAGGAAAGGAACATACCAATTGAAGGTTGCGGCTACATTTGTAGTGGTGCATCCTGATGCTAGAACAAAACAAGTCAAGCTTACACCCTAGACCAAAACATTCTGTAGGTGAACCACTCACTGAGTGGAATCCAAAGATATGTTCTTAAGGGAACTGGAACTTAATTGGATCCTTAAACTTTTGTTTGAGGTAGAAACAGATATACTTCTCTATTCCTGGAGTATAAAGTCTGGCTATTAGCCATACCTGTTGACAATAACATTGAGAATGCAGAACTCTCTGGTCTACATCTAGGTGGTACATTTGTTTGAGATAGAAGCACAATAACCTTGAAGAAACTATAAGTTCCAAGTTTCTGACCTTTGGTCAATGTTGAAACAGGCTCATATTTTCAGGCCTCCCTGCATGGTCCAGTCCCTTGTTTGGCCACATCCTCCTACTAAGGCTGACTACCAAGGTCCATCTATCAATGTACTGAAATTTATCATCAAAAACCTCATTACGTTCACCCATTAAGCATGCTCAATTGAAATAAAACACCTCATGCTAACACCACAGGGTTTCCTCTTATACCCTTGTAAACTGCCATTTTCCTATGTGCCAGATTTCTTCTCTATCCAAAGGCAGTCCTTTGTATCTCCATTTTCTTTGTCCCCTATCCCTGGTTCTCTTTTTCTCCCCCATTCTCTGTCTCCTGTCTTTGTCCCTTATACCTGCCCTCTGTTACTCTGGGGCAAATAAATTGTCTTTGATCAAGTTAAAACAATTAGTTACTCTATCAGTTTTCTTTTGCCCCTTCCTGTATGTTTTCATTTTCCCCAAAAGTAAGTTTCTGTTTCTGTGTTAATAAAACTAAGTAAAATAGGATGATTTTAGCTCTAAGAAACCTGAATGTGTTTCTGTACTAGTACACCATGATAGAATCCACCATGGCAGTGATTTTCATGTTGACAGATAAACACTGGGAACCCAATACCTGAACAAGAAGTGACATCTTCAGATCAATAGATTAAAAGAAGAAAATCACTAATTGTATAGATACTCAATTCAAATAAAAACTCAGAGATGATGGGGAACCTCCTTCAGCCAATGGCCTTTGAGAGGCTGGACCAGGTTTAGTGTGGCCTTTGGAACAAAACAAAGTGTGTGCCCACCTGCTCTCTCTCTCTCTCTTTTCTCTCATATCTGGACGCTGGATTCCATTCCTATTCCCATTCGTGCCGAGGACTGTGATGTGTGAGTTACCCTAAGTAAAGAACTCCTTTATTATACTCAATTCTGAGCTAGCATGGGATTACTTTATTTGTGTTCACCTAAGCTCTGGTATTCTTTCCTGTGTCACAGGAGTCTTATTCATAAACACTACTTTTGTTCTAACATGAGTTTTTGTTCTGTTTTGATTCCTTAATTGAAAGAGAATAAGAACCCACCTGCTAGTCAGTGTCATTTTTGTGGGGAGCAAGAGGTTATTATTATTATACATGACTATGTTTGTGAATAGACCCTAGCATAGTGTCATTAGATTTATGCACATTTGGCATTATCTTTGCAAATTGGATATGCTACAGCTTGATCTTAGAAAGAAATAAAAGAAATAGTTTTCAACTATATTGGAGAAAATGTTGGGATTTATAAACTTATAGTACATTTTATAACTTGATGGCTTCTGAAAATTTAATACATAATTATGTCCTGTGACTTGCAAACAAATGTTTATCTCAGGTAATAAAGAGCCAAGAGTCATTTTCCAATCTACTCAGCCTTGACAGTTCTGCAGATCATCTAGCAAGCAAATATATGGAATGTGACTACGGACTACGCTCAGAATTTGTCATTGCCACTTACTAGCTGTAGAAACATAAATTACTAAACAAATCTTATTATAGGTCTAACCATGTGATATAGTAATGGCAAAAATAGCTACACATTGTTTTGTTGTAAGGACTCAATGTAATTACAGACTGAAATGACTAAATGATCAAAAGTTTTTTTATGAAGAAAATATTCAACTCCCTTACTTTTTGGAAAATCCATACATTCCCCCACAGTCTTAGACCTATTTTTATTTATTTATTGTGTGCATATGTAATTTTGGTCAAGCCCAAGCTAAATAGAAATTAAAAAAAAAATTAAACATACCCCATGGGAAAATCTGTTCTGTGGCACTCTCCATGGTATTTCTGTTCTTTAGGTTGCTAACCACATTCACCTACTTTCATCATAAAACTCTGCTTGTTTTTTTTTTAATCAAGGAGGATTATTTACATTGCTTGATCAAAATTATTCTCATATCATTAAGTTATCCTTTGTCCTTGAACAAACCTTTTGTCGAGTATACATTCGAGGTAATGTGAGCTTTTCTGAGAGCTGTCTTCACATGCACAGAAGGTTTTTGGAAAAATTTTTATCCCTAGCTATTTTCAGGGACCCGCTTTTGTTTCAAGGACAATGCTGTTTAATTTTGGGCCTTTGTGCTTGTGCAAAAGCAGGTTTAATTCAATCAAGGAACCATTTTTCCTTTACTAGGTTATCAACTACAGCCAGACTGAAGGCCTATTGTCTGCAAATGGACCTGTCTTACTCAATTTTTATGCTACCTGATTCCAATTCTATCTGCTGTGTGGTTATACCGTACCCCACTTCACATGTAGAAAAATAGTCAGACAAGTACAACAGTGCCTCCGTCAATGGAGAACCATATAACTGTGCCCAAACAAAGGTCACAGAGTGAGCTGCAAGGCTTTTAAAACAACCAAAAGAGGGAAATGAAAGCATACATAGAAAGTGTTTTTCTCTCTGCTGCAGAATTCTTTTTACGCTCTCCTTATTGTAATCCTATTTTGGAATGATGCAATGCTTTCCCATTATCATAGTAACTCCACATCTGTGGCAACCCGGAATCAGGTAACTAAAAGAAAGAAAATAGTGACAGAATACCCATCAGCAGCTGACACTAAGGCTTTTGAAAAATGAACAAAAGATGTGGGCAAAATGAAGATAAGTTTCCAGTTTTCTTTCTTATTCCCAGGATCATTTGACACTGAAATTTTTCTACTACAATCAAGATATAAATCAGACAAACTGCCTAAACAGTGCTATTCTGAGAAGCAAAGAAATAGATTTTGATTTCAGCTGTGGCAGCTGAGGGACCATTTAATAGGATAAATCAAGAATCTATCTAGTTAACACTTAGCCTAGGAAGCCAACTATTTCTCTTTTCTTCTACAGGTCATTTGTAAATGCCTATAGGCAGTGGGCCTTTGTAGGTCATTATTAGATTCAAGACAGGTAAAAGAGTAGATGTGCCCCTTATTGTTCAGACTGTTATATAGTGATGGGGAATGTAAACACTGAATTAGGGCACTGGAAACTGCTCACGTATTCTAGTGTTGAACACTTTGAACCTTCACCTTGAACATATTAAGGAACTAACATCCAAACTGCTTTGCAACTGATACCTTGCCTAATAAAAAGGAATAAAGTAATACAAGTTATACAATTTTAGACTTAGATAAAAATGCTGATTGATTCTGGACATGTGTTGAATATCAAATAAATTCTAGAAAGACATACTGACTGTATGGTCAGTAGGATTCAAATCAGTATTTGGCAGGTGTGTATGAATTTATTTGTTCATTCCCTTTTAGTCAAATAGTTATAAATTCTATCCAATATTAGTGTACCCTTTGAGATTTCAAGGAATATAAAAGAACCTGAACAGAAGCAAATGTACAATTTCAGTAATACCCTAGTGTTTCCGGCTTGGTCTTTACAGAGATGTTAAGAGGGAAAGAGAAAAGTTAACTTTAAATTTACTGTAAAAGATACAACTTTTGTCATTCTCTGACTATTATTAATGTGACAGGTTAAAAATGATTGACCATCATGGTATATTTTGGAGTCTCTTTTCACCTTGGTGTTGACTATCAACTCTCTCCATTCTGATGAGCATTGCAGGTTGAACAGGCCCACTTTAGTGGATGAGTTATTGTCAACACTATCACTATTATACAAAACCAAAAGGATCATTTAAACTGCAATTTCTAAAGAATGATACAGAGATTCTATCGATATGGACACACCATCTGAAGAGTAGCATCTATGAAAAATTTTACATTTTTCATTTTTAATAGTTTTGAAATTAGATCAGAGAACGAATGAGTTTCAGATAGCAGCTTTATACACACTTACTCCTTGATGCTTTTCCACATCTGCCAAACTTCTGCTAAACTTCTGCGATCCCATCCTCCTGCTACAACTCTATATTATTCCTCCAAGCCATGTGTTTTTATTTACCCTATTTATTTCTTCGTTATTTCCCTTCCCAACACTCAATTAAAAATCATTTCCCTCTTATTGATCCACCTTCTAGTTGACTCCCAACAGTAAAGGGGAGGATGGGGAGAGCTTGGGGGAATGGGATGCTTGGGATATAGGAAGGGTGGATATGGGAGCAGGGAAGCATATATCTTAATTAAGGGAGCCATCTTAGGGTTGTCAAGAGACTTGACTCTAGAGGGGTTCCCAGGTATCCAGGAAGATGCCCCCAGCTAGTTCTTTGGGAAGCTGAGGAGAGGGAGCCAGAAAAGGCCAGATCCTATAGCCATACTGATGAATATCTTGCATATCACCATAGAACCTTCACCTGGCGATGGATGGAGATAGAGACAGAGCCCCACATTGGAGCACCGGACTGAGCTCCCAAGGTCCTGATGAGGAGCAGAAGGAGGGAGAACATGAGAAAGAAAGTCTGAACCGTGAGGGGTGCATTCACCCACTGAAACGGTGGGACAGCACAAACGGGAGATCACCAAGTAAAGTTGGAATGGGACTGATGGAACATGAGACCAAACCGGACTCTCTGAATGTGGCTGATGGTGGAGGCTGACTAAGAAGCCAAGGACAATGGCGATGGGCTTAGACTCTACGACAAGGACGGGCTCTGTGTGAGCCTTGTCAGTTTGGTTGCTCACCTTCCTGGACGTGGGGGGAGTTGCGAGGACCTTGGACTTAACATAGAGTAGGGAACTCTGATGGCTCTTTGGCCTGGAGAGGGAGGGAGTGAGGGTATGGGTGGAGAGGAGGGGAGGGAAAGGGGAAGAGTAGGGGAGGAGATGGAAATTTTTAATTAAAAAAGAGAAAAAAGAGAAAAAATTAAAAAGAATAAAAATAAAATCTAGGATCTGTGTATGACCAAAAAAAAGTCAGTATTTAATTTTGCAGTTTCTAGTTTAAAATAATGTTTTGCAGTTCCACAAATTTTCCTGCAAATGCAACGACTTTATTTTTATGTGTAGCTGAGTAAGATTCCACTGCTGCATGTAGCAGTTTCTTTGTCCATGAATCTGTTTGTTGGTACCTTAACTAGCTCTGTATCTTGGCTCTTCTGAGTAATGTGAGAAAAACATAACTATACCAGTATCTCTGTTGTCAGAGTTGTATAGCAGACTCACACAATTTTTCTGCTTTTTAAGATGTAAGGAATCTCTATGCTGATTTCCACAGCAGTTGCAAGACTACACATTTTCATCAGCAGTAAATGAGGTTCCTCTTTCCCTACAGCTTTACCAATTTTCATTGTCATTTGATTTTTTTGATATTAGCCACTTTGACTGCAATGCAAAGGAATATTTATGGTTTCATTTTTGCTTTTACCTGTTAGCTAATGTTAAAAAATTAAACGTTTATCAGTCATTTGCTTTTTAGTTTTTGAGAAATTTCTGTTCAGTGTTTTCACTGATTTATTAACCAAAATATTTGGTTTGGGTGATTAGATTGTGTATTTCCTTACATATTTTATGTATAAACCCTCAGTCTAGGGTACAGTGTGCAAAGAGTTCCCCCATCTACGCTTTTGATGGTATCCTTTAATGTGAAGGTTTTACAGTTATTTTTTAAAGCTTCACATAAATAATATGAATCATTAATCTTATTTTCTTATTTATTTATTGATCGATTTTAAATAAAGTTACATTATTCTCTTGAGACTATTTCCTCTACTAATAGAGAGAATTCATTTTGAAAACTGTGCTTGCTGCTTCTTTTTTTTTTCTTCCAAGACAGGATTTCTCTGTAGCTTTGGAGCCTACCTGGAACTTGCTCTGCACAACAGCCTGGCCTCAAATTCACAAAGATCCACCTGTCTCTGCCTCCCGAGTGGATTATCTACCCTTGCTCAACTGGACTCACTCCCAGCCAGTGGATCTGTAGGCTCCTTAGGTAGAAGCTGATTTTTCACACTGCAAATATTCAATACTTACCTTCCTATCAGGCCTGTTCATGGACCACCTGCTGAGAGCCTTAGTTTTAATAGATCTGAGCTGACCTGGGATAGATGCCTGAAGTTGACCAAATGAAGAAAAATCTGATCACATGTTTTAAACACAGTGATCCCGGATAGCCTGAGCCTTTTTTCTTTATACAGTTTCAATAATTTGCACGAACAGTTTTATAATCATATTTATTTCCTAAAGCATCTAATAATAATTACAATACTTGCTAGTTTGTTCTTTTCTCTCCCTTTCCACTTGATTTGAAGCCTAGATAATAGAAACATAAGCCGTACAGCAATCTACAAAGGAAGTTTTCTACCTAAGCACACCTACAGGAGCAACAGTGTTCCCAGTTGGCAACATTTGTGGGTACAGCACCATGCAAAGTGAAAGAAAGATTTGCTTCTAATGATTAATGTTTACCTCTAATTCAATCTCAACTCTCACAATCAACTCATCAGGCAAGGCTGAATCACTACATTCTATATCTTAGACTATTCTATCTCCTAGAGTGCATATACCAAGTTTCTTCCTATCATTCTGCAAACTACATAACTAAAAGGATTATTCTAATTAGTTGGTACTGCTTACCTTTTGTTCTCGTGTCCCCTTTCTTCCAGCTTCCTACAGCTATAGAAATGAGGGCATTGTGGGTTTCTATGATTCCACTTCCTTCCCTGATCTTAGACTGTTCCCATTAATTCTTGATATCATCTATTTATTTGTATTACTTTTAGGCTCCTGTGGTTAGAATCATTCTCTCCAGGACAATTATGTAAATATGCAATGTCCTGAACTACTGTGACTTTTTCAAGGTGTATCCTGTTCTTGAGAATCCTGAATTTATAGTTATACTTGAAACATCAAGGGTTTTAAGAGGTGAATCAGATCCACTGTATATGTTTAACAACATCCCCTCTGGCTCACCCAGAGGAGAGCCATCAAGGAAAAGTTTTTCTAATAGGATAGCCATTTCATGTATGACCCTGAAAAAGTGAAACTAGAGAGAGCCAGCAGTAACTTGTGTAAGGACAGCGAGGAGAACAGGCAGCACGTGTACTCCTGAAGTCATGCCCACAATTAAACAGCCAACTACCAATCGGCCTTGCTAGAAATGAGTTAAATTCTTCTAGGCCTTGTCAAAATAAGAACTTGTTCAATCCATTCTCAGGCCTTGTCCCCCAAAAAGGTAACATGGCTCCCAGCAATTGATGATTATCTAATAATCTGCAATTTTAAATTATACATTACATTTTTAAATAAGTTGCAAAAACACAATACCTTAAACAAAGAACAGAAATACATATATACACAGAGCTACAAAATTGACCTTAAATTTGTATCAATAGACTAAGATCCATACCAATGCAATGTATTCATCTTTATATCATATCCCCCCTTTTTTTAAAAAAAAAAAAAAAAAAAAAAAACAGAGATTGACTGTGACCATTACAATTTTTACCCAATCACTTTTAAATGAAAGAAATCATTTCAAAACAATCATTATGAGAATTCGGGTATAGTTTTCATCAAACTACTTCCTGCTGATTGTTGAGTGAAGTATTTTTAGGTTCTCGGAGATCTTTCAGGGGATCTTGTTCCACCAAACTACATTAATCTCAAAAAAATCCACATGTTTTCATCTTCTGTGGAAACAAAAGCTGAATCTCTTTTCCGAAGTAAAATATTATCCTTAGACTTAAATTTTGAAGTCAACACACCTTTAAAATATATATGTTGGTTTAGCTTAGCAGACTCCAGAATCAAATATCTCTCTGTAGCCAAAAAATTCAAAAAAGCACAATAACATGCATAATCCAAACTCTATGTATATTTTCAGTCTTTATGTGGCTTATTACATTACTCCATTAATCTATGACTGGCTGTACTCTTTTATATTACTTTTACTGTCTCTTTAAAGACTTTGTTTTATTTTTTCAAATTATCATTTCTTTTTATTACTATCTATACCCTTTTGCTTCTCTCTCCCAAGCCTATGTATATTTTTTAAACACACTATGACCCATTCAGAGGTTTATTTCTGTATGAATCTGTCTTTATTGTGTATATGTAATCATTTTCTGACCAGGAGCACTTTAAAAAAAATGCTAACTGGCATGGCTAGGACTAACTCTGTGGCCCTGTCTGTTGGCTCCACCCAATCCAACATGGTAGAGGTATATTCACCACCTCTGTGAGTCATGATCACTGCCCAAGCTCTAGGGACACAGTGGGTGTATGTTGTCATTAAACAATTTGTAACAAACAGCTCACAGAACCCATTTAAGTGCTCTCTAGTGTACCTCTTGAAAAAAGGCCAGGGTCATTTTCTTCAGCCATCATGAACCTACAAGATGTCTCTTAAATAAGCCATGCCTCTGCTTGCCCCTAGCAAACAGAGCTTATATTTGAAAAAATGTAGCTACCAAGATGTAATGCTTGGCTCCAATTTTTATGAGTCTAGAAGCTCTCTTTTTTTCCTTAAGCTTTTTTAGATCTTATGTGGATTCATGCCCAAGATGGCAGGTGCCATTATGTAAGCAAAGACTGTGCTTGCATTTCCCAGCCACCCAGAACTGAATAATCACACAGAAACTATGTTAATTGCAGATCTGGTGGTGCTGATGCATGCCTTTAATCCCAGCACTCAGGAGGCAGAGGCAGGTGAACCTCTGTGAGTTTGAGACCAGCCTGGTCTACAAGAGCTAGTTTCAGGTTAGGATCCAAAACTACAGAGAAACCCTGTCTTGGAAAAAAAACAACAAAAAAAGAAAGTATATTAATTACAACAATATTTGTTCAATGGCTCACGTGTATTCCAGCTAGTTAGCTAGTATATCTTAAATTAATCCATACATTAATTTGTGTATTTCCACAAGGCTGTGGTTTACCAGTAAGGTTCTAGTGTGCTTCTGCTTTGACAATTACATGTGTCTCCTTGACACTGCCTACTCTCTCTCTCTCTCTCTCTCTCTCTCTATATATATATATATATATATATATATATTCAGATTTCACACTTCTCTTTACTCTCCTAAGCCATTAGCCAAACAGTTTTATCCATTAACCAATAAAAGCGCCATATATACAGAAGGGACATCCCATATCACATTTTTGAATTCTCTAATTGCTGTTCCATAGGTCCAATGTAAGGTTTTTGCAACTACTATTTTTGTATACCTATATTTGTGTACAAGTATTAGATACCTCCAGCACTGTTTATATATATATATATATATATATATATATATATATATATATATCCTGAAGTTGTGTTTACAGATAAGATTTAGATTTTTATGCTGAAAAGAATATAACTGGCAGTATGATTTTGATTAAATTAAATCTGTAGACCACTGTAACCTTTTCATGGTATTTTTCTTGTCTTTTAATCTTCTGTGCATTTCTTTACTCTCTTGAAGTTTTCAAAGTAGAGTTCCTTCTTTTGCTTAAGTTAATTCATAGACATTTTGCTTTGAAACTATTATGAATGGGCTATTTTTTCCTAATTTCAGTCTCATAAAATTCATTGTGGGTATATAGGAAAGATACTAATTTTTGTTTATTCATTTTAAAACCTGATACCTTACTGAAGTGTGAGATCAAAGAGCTGCCAGATAGAGTTCAAAGGATATTTAAGTACAAGATCATACCATCTGCAAATAGGGGTAATTTTACTTTTTTGTTCCCCATCTTTATTCTTTTAGAAAGTCTTTCATCATTTATCTAGCTAAAAGCTTTTAGCCATATATTGAATAAGAATGGAGGGAGTAGACCTCTTTATGTCATCTGAAATTTTAGAGGTCTCAGTTTTCCTTCTAGTATAGTGTGGGCTATAGATTTCACATGCTGAAACTGTCTTCTGTTCTTATACTTTAAGGAATATATATTTGTTATATATTTATTATATAATTTTATATTATATTAATTATGTGTCAGAACACATGGGTGAGAGTCATTGTATAACTTGTACAAGTTAGTTCTCTCCTTTTAGTATGTGGGTCCTGGGGATCAAATTTATGCCATTAAGCATAATGGCAAGCGACTTTACCTGATACCTTCCTTGACACTGGCCCATAAAGAACTTTTATCATGAAGTTATTGGACTTTATCAAATGCCTATTTTTAAGTTTCTTTTAACAATTGTGTGAATTCTAGTTCTAATTCTATTCATGTGGTGTAATATATTTGTTTATTTGCATATGCTTAACAAATTTGAATCCTGGGATAAAATGCACATGATCATAAAGTACAATTTTTCTGTGTGTCTTTTTGAATTCAGGTTTTTATGGATTTTGTTCATTTTTAGATTGTATAAATCAAGAACATTGGGTATGAGGATAAAATTGACTTCATAGAATGAGTTTAATAGAATCACTTCACTACTTGGTGAAAGAATTTGAAAAGTATACAATGAATCTTACTTTCAGGTTTAATGAAATTCAACAGTAGATCTGTCTGGTTCTAAGATTTTGCTTTTGAGCAAATTTTCAATTTCTGCTTTTTCAAAGCATTTTTCTGTATACTTAAGTGTCATGGTTACTGTAATTATACTTATCCTGAAAGGTTACCATTCCTCCATCAATTTTTACAGATAATTTTTCCATCTATGGCAGTCTATGATCCTAGTTATTTACTTTCTGTTTTAATGATTACCATATCATGCTTTCCTAACTGTTAGGATTGCTAAAGAAAGATTCAATGTTACTCTTTTGTTTCATCCACTAATTATGTGTTAATGCTTTCTCTTCGGGACTTTCAATATTTCTTTGCTTTATGTTCTTGACATATCAACTATAATATGTTTTATAGAGATTTGCACATCATGTCTATTTGAAATCAAAATGCCTCTTGTGTTTAGATGTCCATTTCTTTCTTTAGGTTCAGATTTTTGTTTTACTATAATTTTATAAAATACTATCTATGCCTCATGAATTCTTAAATTTTTTTCTTGAATGTACCTGAATGTTCTTACACATTTCAAACATATGTTTTATATGTGTTTCATATGTGTCTGAGTGCTTTTTTAATCTCATTATCTATCCCAGAAATATACTAAGATTAATATTGTTTTCACTCTAATTTTTCTCTTATTGGTTGACTATTCATTTACAGAATTTCTGCTTGGTTCTAAGAATTCTCATTTTCTTATTGTATGTTCTGTTCATATTTAATTTCTTTCATGTTCCATTGTTCAGTTTGTCTGATTTGTTTACATTTTTGTAGGTTCTGAATTGATTACTATACTGTATCAACCTGCCTATTTGCATTGTAGTCATTACTCCCTTGTAATAGTATGACTCTAAAATATTTTTCTACATTTCAACAGTCTCATAATTGTTATTTATGGCATTAACAAACTGTGAGGCCACTGAGGGAGCAGATGCCTATTGTTCTTCTCAACCAGGAAGGGTCAGAGCTGCTTTAGCTCAGTCACAGGTGAACCCAGGGATATACACAGCCCAAACGAACTCTGGGAGCAGCCAAGCAAGACCTAAGCAATTTCCAGGAGCATGCAGAAAGGCCAGAGCAGCCTTTGGGAGCAGGTAAGAAGGCCAAAATGACCTCTAGGAGAAGGCAAACAAAGCACAAGTGACCTCTGCAAGCAGGTAAACAAGGCCTAAGTGATCTCCAGGAGCAGGCAGGAATGTCCCAGTCACCTCCAAGAGCATGCAGGTAAGGACATTGTAATCTGCAGGAGTAAGTAAGCAATACTGAAGTGACCTCCAGGAGCAGGTAAGAAGGCCTGAGAGACCTCTGGGAGGGCCAAGCCACCTGACGGACTGTAAAGTGACCTCCAGAAGCACCTAGTAACTGGTACCATGTCTGCAACTCTACCTTGAAAAGCAACCATATGAACCTTGAATCCACTGGCATTGAGAGGAGTGATCACTGGGGAAAAGCCCAAACTACACCAACTAGAGGAAAAGATATGTAGAAAACAAGTTTAAAACATTTTCAACAACACAAAGAACAACACAGCATCACCAAAAGTAGTAGCTCTACAACAGCAAGAGTTGCACACTCCAACACAAATGAAATGACATTAAATGTAACTTTAGGAAAATGCTTGAGTCCCTTAAACAACAAATGAATAATTCCTGCAAAGAAGTAGAGAAAAAGACAAATTAAAATTGCACAAAATCAACAAAACCCTTAAAGAAAACCAAGAAAAGGCAATTGAACAGGTGAAAACCAAAAGAGAGAATAAAGAAAATACAAACCGGGAAATTTCTGGGAATGGAAAATGAGGGTAAATGATAAGAAACTGCAAATGCAAGCATAAAGAGCAAAGTACAAGAGATGGAAGAGAGAATCTCAAGCATTGCACCTATGATAGAGGAAATATACTTATTTGTCAAAGTAAATGTTAAATATAACTAAAGCCTAACACAAAATATCTGGGAAATTTGGGACATGAAAAGACCAAACCTAAGAATAATAGGGTTAAAAAGAGAATAAGTTCAACTCAAAGACACAGAAAATATACTTAAGAAATTCAAAAAAGAAAACTTTTGCAACCTAAAGAAGGACATGCAAGTCGGGGGAAAAAGAAGCTTCCAGAACACCAATTAGACTGGACTTAAAAAAATTCCCCTTGCCATTCAAAACACAAAACATACAGAAAAAGAAAGCATATTAGGAGCTACAAAAGAAAAAGGCCAAGTTACATACAATGGCAGACTTTTCAATGGGAACAACAAAAGAAATAAGGTCCTGGTCAAGTGATATGGGATTTCCCTCTGTATGCTGTATACCTTTAATAAATAAAAAACTGCTTTGAGCCTATAGCAGAGCAGGGTGGGGCAGAGCAGAGCTAGGTTGGGAGGATTGGACTGAATGCTGGGAGAAAGGACAGTGGAGACAGAGAGAAGCAATGGAGCTCCGCCAAAGCCAGACAGAATATTAACTGGCAAGCCATAGCCAGATGGCAATAAACAGATTACCAGAGATGGGTTAAATTAATATGTAAGAGTTATCCAATAAGAAGCTAGAGCTAATGGGCCAAACAGTGATTTAATTAATGCAGTTGATTATTTCAGGTTTAAGCAGCTGAGAACCAACAAGTGCCTCCTCCTCCTACAGTCAAGCTTTATGCAGACATTAAGAGACCATGGATCCCAATCCAGCAAAACTTTGACCCATCATAAATGGAGGAAAAGATATTCAATGACAGAAACAGATTTAAACAATACCTAGCCACGAACACAGCCCTACCCAAAGTACTAAAAGGAAAACTCCAACACAAAGAAGTCAGCTACACCCACAGAAACATTGACAATAGATGATATCCCAGCAGCAAATCACAAAGAATGGTAAACCATGCATGATGACATCACTAGCAACAAAAACTAAAATAACAGGAACTAGCAATCACTGGTCATTCATATCCCTTAATATATAAATGGACTCGACTCACATATAAAAACACGTGGGCTACCAGGTTGGATACAAAAACAGAATGCTTTCCTCTGCTACATATAAAAAACATGCCTTAACCTCAAAGACAGATATCACCTCATAGTAAAGGGTTGGAAAAAGATTTTCCAATCAAATGGGCCTAAGAAATGAACTAGTGTGGCTACTCTAATATCTAACCAAATAGACTTCAAACTGAAATCAATCAAAAGAGAAAAAGATTTCATATTTGTCACATGAAATATCTATCAAGAAGAAATCTCACATCTACATCTCAAATACAAGGGTACCCTCATATGTAAAAGAAGTATTACTACAGCTTAAATAACACATTAAGCCCACACACTATTAGTGGGACACTTCAACCCCCTACACTCAGCATTGTACAGGTCTGCTAGACAGAAATTTAACAGAGAAGTAAGGTAACTAGCAGACATTAGGACTCAAATGGACTTAATAGACATCTATTTTTGCAGAGGTTTCTGTTCTGCCCAGTTCCTGCAGTCATTAGGTTCCAAAGAAATTATACAGAGGTCTATATCAATTATAAACTGATTGGCCTAGTATCTGAAGCTTTGTACTAACTTTTATTATAACATATATTAGCCCATTTTCTTGTCTCTGTTAGCCACGTGGCTTGGTACCTTTTTCAGCAAGGCAGTCACATCTTGCTTCCTCTGCAGCTAGGTCATGACTAGAGACTGAGCTTCCCCCTTCCCAGAATACTTCTGTTCTCATTGTCCTGCCTCTACTTCCTTCCATACCTATACTTTCTGCCTGGTTACTGGCCAATTAGCATTTATTAAACAAGTACAGAAACAAATCTTTAAAGGGTAAAGCCATTGTCCCACCACATGTTGCCTCCCCTTTAAAAAAAACAAACAAGAACTCTGAATCAAATCTCATTTCTTTAGCTTTTTCCCTGACCATTATCCATACAAATTGTTGTAATCAACACTCTAAACAAAGAAAAATGTCGATAGTCCATATTTTTGGGGGGGAATGTGGGTATAGGTTTCTGGGCTACTTCCTGCTGGTTGGGGGCACTGATAATCTTATGGGGACCTAAAGAAAATTTAGAATTATGTTTAAGTCCTGATTGGAGTGTCCTGTGAGGCTTGATCATCTCATCTAATACTGCTAAGGCAGTTCTAGATGTAGAACTTAGACATCTGGGCCATTTGCTCTTATCAGAGATTTCTCAGGGGGGTCTTTCTTGATTAAACCTTATTTTTCTTAGCCCAGAATGAATCCACAGCCTCTCATTTCCTATGAAAACAGAAGCAAAACCTCTTCTCCAAAGTAACATGCCTTTTGACTTCAATTTTCAAAATACCTATCTTTGATTAATTCAGCAGCATTTATAAATAAATATTTTTAGCAACTGTTGTTCCTTCCTCAACATTCAAAAATTTAAAATATCTACTTCCCTGCTCTCATATCCACCCTTCCTCCATCTCAACCATCCCATTCCCCCAAGCTCTCCTCAATCCTCCTCTTCTCCCTTCTCTCTCCCCATCTCCCCTTACCCTCACCCCACCCCAACCCCTGAGCTCCCAACTTTTGGCTGGCAATCTTGTCTACTTACAATATCCAGGAGGATAACTATATGTTTTTCTTTGGGTTCACCTTCTTATTTAGCTTCTCTAGGATCACTAATTATAGGCTCAGTTTCCTTTATTTATGGATAGAATCCACTTATGAGTGAGTACATACCATACTCATCTTTTTTGGGTCTGGGTTATTTCACTCAGTAAAGTGTTTTCTATTTCCATCCATTTGCATGCAAAATTCAAGATGTCATTTTTTTACTGCTGAGTAAAACTCTAAAGTGTATATGTGCCACACCTTCTTTATCCATTCTTCTATTGAGGGGCACCTAGGCTGTTTCCAGGTTCTGGCTATTACAAATAGTGCTGCTATCAACATAGTTGAACAAATGTTTTTGTAATATGATAGGGCATCTCTTGGATATATTCCCAAGAGTGGAAATGATGGGTTCTGGGGTAGGTAGACTCCCAGTATCCTGAGAAACCACCACACTGATATCCAAAGTGGTTGCACAAGTTTGTATTCCACCAACAATGGATGAGTGTTCCCCTTAGTCCACATTCTCTCCAGCATAGGCTATCATTGGTGCTGGGAGTGCAAACTTGTACAGTTGCTTTGGAAATTTGTATGACAATTTCTCAAAAAATTAGCAAACAATCTACCTCAAGATGTAGCTATACCACTTTGGTAGATATACCAAAGAATGATTGATTAATCATACTTCAAGGACATGTGCCCAATTATTTTTATAGAATCACTATTCATAATAGCCAGAACCTGGAAACAACCTAGATGCCCCTCTACCAAAGAATGAATAAAGAAAATGTGGTACTAAATGGAGTACTACTCAGCGGCAAAATATAATGAAATCTTGAAATTGACAGGCAAATGGATGGTTCTAGACAAACCATATTGAGTGACATAACCCAGACCCAGAAATACAAATATGTTGCATTTAGATATAAACTAAAGGAAAACCAGCCAACAATCCACAACCCCAGAGATCATAGACAACAAAGAGAGACATACATGGATCTAAATAGTAAAGAGAAAAGACTAGATCTCCTGAGCAAACTGGGAGCATGAAGGTCATGGGAGAGTGTAGAAGGAGAGAGGGGAGTAAGGGATGCACATAAAAATGTATAGCATAATAAAAAGAAAAAAAAGTAACAGCTCAAAAGCATTTCAGTAGATTAGTCTCTCTTATTTTTGTATTTTTTGTCTTTTGTACATTTCTCTGCATGGAGATATCCTCCAATTTTATTTCCTCAGGTATTTTTGCTTTTTGCTTTTTTGCTGTATTTTATGAGTCTCTATTACATGGACGTGTGTTTCCAGCTGCTTTTTTATGACAGAAACTGGTTGCTCTCAGAAACATAAAGATTTGGCAGGAGACCATGTGCTAACTGGTACTTGACAGCAATTGTGCATTTTGCTTGTGTCCCTTAAAATACCAAGAGATTCTGCAATTTCAAGCATGTTAAGAGTGAACATTGAAATGAGACAGGAGTAGAAGCAGGAGAAAGATGAAGTAATATAAGGGAGAAAAGAAAAATACTGTCTTTAAACTCGAGTGCCAACTTGAAATCTAGAGTCACCTTGGAGAAAAGCATGCTTGCATGGCCAGGGGATTAGTTAATTCAGGTGGATTGAAATTGGGAAAGCCTGCCAACTATATGTGGCACACTTCCCTGGGTTTGGGTCCTGTGCTGCATAAAAAGGAGAATGCTAGCTGAGTTCCAGGATTCAATATCTACTTCCAGACTGTGGGTACAGTTGGCCCGGGTGCCTGAAGCTGCTTCTGCTAGGACTGTTCTTAATGTACTATACCTTCCAACTGCTACAAACATTTCTTTCCTCAAGTTGCTCTTGCTAGTGTATTTTATCAAAGCAATAAAAAATCAGAAGAGGAACTATTTATCTAGAGTTACATAAAGTAATTAAGATAATATTCTATATCACATTTGGGATAGAAAAGACCTACAGACAAAAAATAAACAAAAAACTCCAAACACTTTCTCCAGGAAAATTTAAAACACAATTACCAAGTAATTAATGTACAAAGGGAAAATATTTCAAAAAAACTCAGAATAAAATAAAGGTTAAGAAAGGGATAAATTAAATAAAATGTATTATGACACCATTTATTACTTCCTGGTTCTAAAGTTATGGCTGTTCCTTTTCCTTGGATTGCCATTGGTGACAGTCTCTATAGGTTTCAGGTGGGGGCAGGCTGTGCTGCTAGTCACAAATTCAGTTACCCTACCCTTTAGGTAAGATTTCTTTTACCAATGTCTACTATCTGCTAGAATTTCCTAGTGTTTGTTCTTCTCTCTGCTAACTGTAGCCTTTCCTTCTGTTGTTTCGAAGATCAGTCTGTTTATACTTGACTTCTCATGAGTGAGATGGGAGAGATGGGACTTTATGGAATGTTGGAGCCCCACTTCATCTGTGTCAGCCTTTCTTCTCACTTTTCAGGGTAGTAGAGGAAGTTGAGCTGTGTGTTTCCTATAACCCCCTTTACCTCATCCACACAATATGAGCCATGGATAGAATAAAGGGGTACCTTATCTCAGATTCAGATACCTGTATCAAATTACTGTTTTAGGGATATGCCAGACTGACGTCTGAATATACAGTTTGTATCCTGCTTTGGCTTGGATTTCAAATAACCTAGATTAACTTCTCTCCCCCCTTCTCTTTCTCTCTCACTTTCCATTTGTGTGTGTGTGTGTGTGTGTGTGTGTGTGTGTGTGTGTGTGTGCGCGCGCGCGCGTGCGCACCCCTGAACCTAAAGTCTAGAACACGTGAACTCACTTTCCTTCCAGGTACAGTTGGAAGCAAAGAGAAAAAGAAGGAATGGGACTAGGTGTATTCTTTGAATGCCTACAGTCACAAATTGCCCATGTAGGTTTCAAAGCCTAAAGTTTCTACCATCTCCCAACTGGAGACCAAGCCTTTAGTACATGAGCCTGTGAAAGACATTTCATATTTAAACAACCATAATATCTTTAGAGAATTTTAGGGATTGAGAATTTTTTTCCCAATTCCTCTTAGATCCTCCTCACTTTCCTACACACTCAACATTAGGTTCTTTCACAAAATATTTCACCTGAACTTAGCAGGATATTTCACAGACACAGAGGAAAAAAAAGTTTATATTTCTTCATCTTTATAAATGAGTAAAAGCAGAAATGATTTCATTATGCTTTTAATTATTAGTGAATTTTCCTAACAAAGACAGACAATAATACTAAAATTAATTCTAATTATTGGTTCAGTTCCTTCCAGTTTATTTGTTAGCAATGATCTATATTTAATTTCAGAGTCACTCAGACATGCCAGGATAGCCACCTTGTCATCATTTGTTTGCAGCATCAATAGCTGTACTGACGTTGACTTATACTCAACCAAAAGTAGAAAACTGAGATGCTTCGTGGAGGTAGTAAAATGTGCAGACAGTAAGAAGTAAAACTGTTGTTATCTGCTACTCAACATTGCACTGCCAAGCTTCCCTGGATGTGTGGTGCACTAAGTGGGCTTAGCATTTCCGTTTTACAAAGTTGCTTGCAAAGCACATAGAATCCATTTGCACCTTCCCTTATTTCATCATCCAAAATGAATGGAAAGTTTTTATATTTAGAAGTTCCTTTTCCACAGCAATTCAGTATTATTGTGTTCTGTGCATCAAAGTTTCTTTCATTCTTAGTAGGAGTTTATTTTCTTTTCAGCTAAGTAATTTACCATCATTGTTCAATGGTACAAATTACTTACCACAGTCAATTAAATATAAAAGATGGAGCGTCTTTAACTCCATTGATGCTGGTGATAATAGACTTCTTTCCTTTCATTACTCTGCCAAGATTTCTCAGGAAGGAAGTTGTTTGTTAAGCTGCCATGTTACATTTGAGCAGCTTTTCTATTTCCCGAAGTCTGTTCATTTAGATAGCATTTCAGCTTGTTCTGCTACTCTAGTCCTTCAGGGAAGGGACTATTAGAGTTTTAAAGTGCTTGGGATGATTTGTCAGTCATAGAGTAGTGCCACTATGTGTTGACTTAAGTTTGTTCATTTTTCTTTAAATGAAGGATATTGTTGAATTCAATACTTTCATCTTTTTAATTACTCTTTCTTCATATTTGTTGCCTTTTACAAATTACCTTGGAAGACCCGTTGTTATGAATTCATTGTGTCAATCACATTTCTAAATGCATTTCTCCCCGAGATTTTAAACTCTTTTTTTCAGTATTTGTTCAAGGATAAGAGAAAAACACTTCCATCTTAAGTAATGCTTTTTTCCATCTTAAATATTTGGCCTATTTGCTTGCTCAGTTATGTCTTCATTTAACTCAATACTCAATACGACAAGATAAATAATACAATGAAGACATGGTCAAATGTAATTTAGAATAAGCTACTGGTTCCAGAACTTTTGCTTATGACAATATATACTAGTAAAAGGACATAAATCAGACTTGGTTCTAGACCAGTTCTACAAAGATTAAGAAAGGTAGAAATCAGATACATGTGTGAGAGAATTTTGTTAATTTTGTTGTCATTGGGATTATATGATCATTTATTTAGTTTTTCTGAGATAATTAAAACAGTCAGATTTGCTATTTTGCAATCAGAAGTTTTTCACAGATATTATGCAAAGGGCCAAGAAAGATCAAAACTAGTTATGATCAATAAATGTTGAAGCAAGTCTTTAGATATGTTAAACAAATTGCCTTCATAAACATGAGGAGGGTAGCTACACAAGGTGTAGAATGGGAAAGCAGTGAGAGAATGATTCATTCATGTACCTTAATGCACCCAGTTTTCTTAAAAATCATACTCAGGGCTGTGTGAAGCAAATATTATAAAAGAATTTGGGGCACTAACCAATGCCAAAGTATAAATATTTTAGGTTAAAATAGAACAGAGCACACTTCCCTAGCAGACTGAAATAATAGTTTACTAATGGCAGATTTACTTCTAATATTGATTAGGTAATAAAGGAACTTTCAATGAAACTATGACTTTTCCTAATGGAAATCAGAGAACCGAAATCAAGTCTTTTAAAAGCAATTATTTTCACAAATGTAGATTCAAGGAGAAAAGAATCTCTCCTCTCCAAATAAAAAGGGAAAGCATATAATCTATATAGCAAAGGTCATGTTTATCTCATTCATGATCATGCTTCTACAACCACCATGACTTCATTTATAACAGTAATGTTTGGTATTTTAAATAAAACAGCAATAAAACAAAATTCATTAAAAGGAAACTTCTACATAAAGCAACCAAATTGGTACACAGAGAATTTAGTGTATCTTTATTCACTTTTTACTACAGTCAATGTGTATGACTCTGTTTGTGTGTGTGCACATGGATACCAAAAGATTACTTGCATGTACTGGCTCTTTTCTTTCTACGTGCAGATCCTCTAGATTTAACTCAGCATTAGTGACAGGTATTTTATTTAATGAGTCATCTTGATGACCCAATGTACTCTCTCTCTGTGTTCTGATTTGTTAGTTAAACAGTTAGAACTTTGAGAGAACGCCTTTCAAATTAGTAAAGTGTCATTCAAAAAATCAGAAAGGTAGATCAATTTCTAGATTTCTGAGGAACCACCACAAAGTTTCCATAGTGAATGTACTGACTTGTACTCCCACCAACAATGGATGAGTGTTCGCCTTACTTCACATCCTTGACAGCATGTACTATCTTTTTTTTTTTTCATCTTGGTCACTCTGAAAGGTGAAGGTGAAATTTCAAAATAGTTTTGGTTTGCATGTCTGATGACTAAAGATGTTAAATATTTCTGTGTTTCTCAACCAGTTGTGCTTTATTGTTTGAGAAATACGTTTAGTTCTGCATCCCATTTTTAATTGGGTTATTTCTTTGATGTCTACTTTCTCAATTATTTACATATTTTAGATATTAACCCTCTATCAGATATGTAGTTGCTAAAAAATATTTCACCATACTGTGGCCTGGTGCTTTATCCAAATGACAGTGTCTTTTCCCTTGCATAAATTTTCAACTTCATGTGGCCCCATTTATTAATTGTTGTTCTTAGTGCCTGTGCTAACAGTGTTCTGTTCAGAAAGTTTTTCCAGTGCCAATGACTCTAAGGCACAGGAAATACTTTATTATCCACTTTCACTTCTATCAGATGCAGTGTAACTGTTCTTATGTTTGGGCTTTTGATCCTTTAGGAATTATGTTTTGTGCAGGGTTATAAATACAAATCTATTTACATTCTCCTACATGTAGCCATTTAGCTTGATTGGCACCATTTGTTGAAGGTGTTGTCTTGATTCTAGTGTGTATTTCTGCTTTCCTTGTGAAAAATCAGGGAACATAAGTGGCCATTTGAGGAGTTAGATGGGAATCTACTATACTAGAAACTTCGTTAAGCATAAGTATATGAAAGGAATCTAAACAAAATCACTAAATAACAGAAAGACAAAATCCCTCTTAGACTTCTTTGACAACAACTAAAATTTTCATTACCAGGAATGTTACATCTAATTGGTTTATTGACCAAAGGAGTCTCATAAAAACAGCCCAAACAACTCAGGCTATATGGTCAAGGCTATTGCTTGCTCTCCACAAACTGATAGTAAGGCTCTATCTCTGAAGACAACACCTGGATAACACACTGAAAACACAGAAATCAAGTTGCTTCTTAACAAGAGCCTTCATCTAAACTGACTAGTTCATTGTTCTGAAAGGTACAAAGGACTCTTCCAGAAGAGAAAGATAAATACTAACTCAGTTTCCAAACCTTCATTCTGTAAGTGACCTGTCTAAATAGAAAGGCTGGTGCAATAGTGGCACAAAAGCTGTGGGAGTAACCAACTGCTACCTTATTGGATTTAAGGATTGTTTCATAATATGAAACCATGTTTGGTACTGCTTGGGAGACCAACAATGTGACATTAGAAAGGATATGGACCTTTTAGAAACCCAAATACATTGCACTGCTAGAGTAGTATAATAACTCTTAATAATAATCTTTTGTACCCATAAAAGAGTCTCTATCTCAGCCATTATCAGAGAAGTTTCTTCATGCATTAGATGGAAAATAATAAACAGACACATAACTAGAGAGAGTGGTGTCTTCATCAACCTACCCCCATTAGTACTCAGGGAACTATGCAGAAGAGATGCGAAGATTGTAAGAAAGTGTGGGAATGGAAAATACCAAGGAAAGAGTATTTTACGATACAATGGGATTGATTCGTATATAACCTTAAAAAGACTGTGGCAGCATGTATAGGTCTGAGCTATATAGGATCCCAGAAGCAACTCCAATTGATAACTGACCACAAAGTTTTCTCTAATGATCTTTTACTGGGCATAGAAACCACAGTGAAGGACAGATCAAATGCCACATGGCCAGTAAGAGACAGCCAACACAAAATGAATTTCAGGTACTCTTAGAGACTATTATCTTATGCTTTGTTTAGTTTTTTTTTTACCTTACTGGTCTATTTATTATATGTTATGTTTTCCAAAATTGTGTTTTTGTGAGTTGAGTTTTGTGTGTGCGAATGTCTACATCTCTGTGTATAGTTGAGTTTAGATAGATTTTCTTTCTCTGATGCTTATTTGTTTTATTCTGGTTTGGTTTACTATTTAATGTACCTGTTTGTTTTCTAATGTGTGAGAGAGAAATCTGAATCTCATGGAACTTTCTCTAAAACTGACCACATACATGGACATAAAGCAAGTTTTAGTAATACAAGAAGACTGAAGTAAATTCTAGCATCCTATCAGATAACCATGGGTTAGAGTTGTATAACAACAAACAGAGGCTGTTCATTTGTTTCCTGGGTACCAGACCCAAAATAATCACACAGAAAACACATTAATTGCAATACTGTTTGCCCAATAGCTTAAGCATATTTCTAGCTATTTCTTCCATCTTAACTTGAAACATTTGTATTAGTCTTTGCAGCACCATGAGGTTGTGGCCTACCAGCAAGGTTCTGGGTGGCAGCTGGTCTCTTTCTCCTCCAGTGTCTACGTAACATCTCTTTGACTCTGACTACTCTCTCCTCCTCTATCTGCTTGGAATTTCTGCTTTGCCCTGTTCTGCACTGCAATGGACCCAGAGCAGCTTCTTCATTAACCAATGGTATTCACTCCATACACAGGAGAATCACACATCAAACAACAATAACAGAAGATTATAAACTCATGGAAAATGAACAATTATACTGAATGAAAAATAGGTCAAGACAGAAGTAGATAAAGAAATTAAAGACTTTCTAGAATTCAATGATAATAAATAAACAACAATGGACGTAGTGCTAAAAAGAAAGATTGTATCACTAAGTACCTACATAAATATGTTGGAGAGATCTCATATTCGCAACTTAACAGCACAGTTTAAAACTCTCATAAAAGTCCTAGAGAGATTATGGATACAAGGAACATATGCAAAGATAAACTCAGTTTAGAGGAAACCCATATACAAAATCAAATTAAATGGAGAGAACCTCAAAGAAATTTGAGTAAAATCAGGCACATGACAAGATTATCCATTATCTCCATTCCTATTCAACAACATACTTGAAGTGTTTTCTAGAACAATAAGACAAATCAAGGAGATCAAAGTAATACAAGTCGAAAAAAAAGTCAAAATATTTTATTTGAAGATGATATGATAGTATAAACATGTGACTTTAAAATTGTAATAGGGATCTATTACTGCTGATAAACTCCTTTAGTGAAGGGGATTGATACAAAATGAACTAAAAAAAATTATACAATGACCCACCTGTACAAAAATGACAAGAATCTAAGAAATAAGTAAGGAATAAAAACCTGATTTACAATATAATCAAATAATATAAACTGCTTTGAGTAACTCCAACCAAGCAACTTGTATGATAAAAATTTCATATCTTTGAAAAAGGAAATTGGGAAAAAGCATCTGAAGTTGGAAAGATCTCTCATGATGATAAATCAATAGAATTAATGTAGTAAAAATGGCAATATTAGCCAAAGCAATCTATAGATCCAATGCAATCTACAACAAAATTTCAACACAATTCTTCACAGACCTTGAAAGGACAATTTTCAGTTTTGTATAAAAAACCAAAAATCCAAAGACAACTAAAACAATACTGAAGAATAAAGGAACTTCCGGTCTCACCATTTCCAGTGTTTCATATTGCAATATAAAATTATAGTATAAAAAGTCAGAGTGGAATCGAGAACATCAAGAGAACAAGGACCTTTAAATAAACAGAGTTCATGTGAACTCAGAGTCTGAAGCAGCAAGTTGAGGGCTGCACCAAGTCCTCTTTCTAATTATTATAGTTTTCAGTTTAGTTTTTCTATGGGACTCCTGATTGTGTGAATGAGTAGACCTCTGGTTCTTATGACTGCTCTGGAAAATCTTTCCCTTCTGTTGTTTGCCTTGTCAAACTTTGATGTCATGCTTTTTGTTTTATGGTATGTACTCACTCATTTGTGGACTCTAGCCATAAACCAAGGTCATTAAGCCTATAGTTCACAAGCCCAGAGAAGCCAAATAACAAGGTGAACCCAAAGAAAAACATTTATAGATCCTCCTGGAAATTAGAAGCAAACAAGATTGCAAGGCAAAAGTTGTCAGCATGGAGGTAGGGCAGAAGTGGAGGTGAGGTTGGGGGAAAGGGGAGAGGGGGAGAGGGAAGGGAGAAAGGAAGGACTGGCAACAGCTTGGGGGAGTGGGAGGGTGGAGATGGAGGAAGGACGGATATATGAGCAGGGAAGATACCTACATTAAAGAATCCATTTTAGGGTTGGCAAGAGACTTGGCTCTAGAGAGGATCCCAGGTGTCCATGGGCATGTCCCCAGCTAGGTCCTTGGACAGCAGAAGAGAGGGTACCTGAACGGTCCTTGCCCCACTATCACACTGATGATTATCTCGAATATCACCATAGAATCTTCGTCAGGTGATGGATGGAGATAGAGACAGAGACCCTCATCAGAGGAACAGACTGTGCTCCCAAGGTCCAGTTGAAAGACAAAAGGAGGGAGAAGACAAGCAAAGAAGTCAGGACCGCGAGGGGTTGGTCCACCCACTGAGGCAGTGTGCCTGTTCTAATGGGAGCTCACCAAATCTAGCTGGACTGGGTCTGGATGAGCATGTGATCAAACCGGACTCTCTGAATGTGGCTGACAATGGGGGCTGACTGAGAAGCCATTGATAAAGGCACTGGGACTTGATTTTATGGCATGTGCTGGCTTTTTGGGGGCCTAGTCTGTTTGGATGCACACCTTCCTAGACCTGGATGAAGTGGGGAGGGCCTTGGAATTCCCACAGGATTCCCTGCCCTCTCTTAAGCAGGGTGGGAGAGGGAGGAGAGGGTGTGTGGGAGCAGGACGGGATTGGGAGGAGGGAAGGAAGTGTAAATAATTGAATGAAAAAAAAGAATAAAAAAATAAAAAAAAATAAAAAAAATAAAAACTTGTACTTTTATAATGAGATAAAGTAAGCTAGTTGATATGGACTGCAGAGGAAATGGATATGAACAAAGCTCCTACCATCAAACTTTCAGCAGTGAAAAGCTCTATTGAAATTAATAATGTATACATTTGAAACAAAAATTACTATAAAACAAAAATAAGTGAAGAAGGATGCTAAAAAGAAATCCTGTACTAGCTCAGAATTGAGTATAATAAAAGGTTATTAATTTCAGGTAGACTCACAGATCACAATCCTATGCATGAACGGGGAACAGAAACCAAACCACACCATGGGAAGAGAGCCCTGACATGTGCTTTACATCAGCATTTATTGTATAAGAGGCCATGCCCAAATGGGTGGGTAAATTAAATGTAGGAATTCCTACAGCAACTTCCCCTTTTGTTTAAATAAGGAAGTTCTAAGCCTAATACAAATAAGAACAAATATATACAATAAGAACAAATATCAGGTATAAAAATTAAAATTACAACCAGCATAAACAGTATCAAGCAAGAAACATGTGATAGATGTTTCAATAATTATCCTATCCTAAGGAGTTTAAGTCTTGTATTATAAATAACTTGGCCAAGTCATGAGAGAAAAGTAACTACAACTATCTAGTCTTCACCCTCAACAAAGATCCGAGAAGGGAAATAATATTACTTGAGTAACCAGAAAGAACAATCAAGCAACTTCCAAAATGTGCAACAAATGACAGAGACAACTGGCTACCTGGGCAATCACCCAAAGTCTCATTTGCATTGCTGGAGGAAACAACTTAGGAGAAGGCCTAGAGTATCTGACAGACAATTTTTAGAGGCAGGAAATTTTTCAAAACCATCTTACCCTGTCTTGGCAGGATTTGACAGCCTTTTTTTGTGTATCCTGCTTGTCCTGTCTGGACATCATGCATTTTGTCAGTGGCCAATACATGGGCAGTTCCTTGCCCAAAAGTCAGTTTTGTCAAGAAGAAAACAAGTTCCAAGTGGAGTGTCTTTTGGTGCTCAACATTCTCTCGGGAATAGATCAGTGCAACCAGGAGCAATCATGTTCATGTCAGTAGAACCTTAAGTTATTTAAAAGTCATATTCTATAGCTCTTTGAAGTGGTTGAAGATGACCTATCTATGCAGAATACAATCTCTATGTATCTAAAGAACCTGATTAGTCTAACTATAAGTATGGCAAACATGAATGACTGTTGACCTATAATTCTTAGTACTTATATAACTTAAAGATTAAGACTTCATATTAGAATATTAAACAATCTTTAATCACCTATGCAGCAAATGAGAAAATGACTCAAAATGTAAACATTTGTATAAGTATATTGATCAGAGGTAGAAATGTATATTGCAATATAATAAATATATCCTAAAACTGTATCAATATACAAAATATCTTAAGCAGAAGTAGAAGCATGCATGCATAGAACATAACAAAATAACTTTACCTAGGTACACAAAAATTGTAGATAAAAATAGAAACATATTCAATATAACTTAAGTTTGTATCAATATACAAGAATCTATAACTATGTAAATTGCCTATAAATAATAGTTTACAAGTATTCACTCCATTACTCACTATTATTTTTAGTGTGAATAAGCTCACACTAATATATTATCCTATCAAATTTCCTTTTTTAAAAGAGATCCCTGAGCTAACCCCAAACCCTATAACAATTATAATCAACCCCTAAGTTATGTCTCTAAACCTAAGAATACACTTTGTTAGGAGAAGGGATGTTGTTTTGAGAATTACTTCTCACTGTCAGGGGAGTGATGTTCTTTCTATAGAATCCTGTGAAAGTAAAATAATGGTTAAGTTCCAAGATTACTGTCTGCTATAATTGCAAATAGTCTCTGAGTATATGGTAGGGGTTTCTTCAGGTTCCTATTTGGAATTCTGTCAAAAAAGTGCACCCTCATATAAATAAAATATTTACCTAATATTATTTTATGTGTCCTGGTAAATTGTTTAGAGGTAATAATCTTTATTGTCCAGCAGGTGTCATGGTTGCAGAGTCACAACCAATGGTACAACCTGGTGCCATGAACAGTCCTGAGCCACTTTGGTTTTTTTTCACCTTGGTGCTGGTAAAACACTGAGAAATATGCTTTACTTGACAAATCAAAAGCAATTCAATAAATTCCATACAGGGAACAAGAAGCCCACAACTCAGGGAGCACAAACTAGAAGTTGCACAAATCACCACAAAGCAGGGAATGTGGCAGTTGGTGAGAATTGTGTGCAAGCTTGGGAAATTTCTAAGTCACCACATGCAGTTAGCTCTGATGTGGGAGGTTTACAAAAATTGCATAGTAGGTAAAAGCAAGCCAAGTGGGCAGGGGTGGGAGACTTTCTGGGCTGTGGACCAATTAGGCCTTTAAGCTGGTCCACCCAGTGGGTGTGGAGCTTGGCCTCATGTGAGTGTCAGATGAGGAAGGAGGCTAAAAAGAAATCCCACACTAGTTCAGAACTGCATATAATAATATAATAATATAATATAATATAATATATAATAAATAAGGGATATTTATTTAGTGGTAGACTCATAGATCACAATCTTCTGCATGAACTTGATGTAGGAGTGTTTCTATCTATCTGTTGTTTCATTAGTTAATTAACAAAGTAATTGCTTGGCCTGATAGGTCAGAACATAGGTGGGTGGAGTAGACAAAACAGAATGCTGGGAAGAAAGGAAGTGAGGCAGATGCCTCAAGCAGTCGCCATGACTCTCCTCTCCTGTCAAGGACCATTTTCCTAAGGATAGATTTGTCAGGGACCATAGTCCTTGCAGGGATGGCAGAGGTCATTGCCCTAAGGATGTTTACAGAGAACCCACCCCTCATCCCACTATCTTGAGAGCTATCCCTTAATGGAACCCACCCCTTACTCCAATGCTAATGGATCACATCTGTTAACGGAATCCGCCCCTTACTTCAATGTTAATGAATCACATGCTTCGGCTTACACCAGGTGCTGGCTGATGACCTTCAGTTACCCGGGCAGAGTTCCTGCCTACCCCTACCCATTCAAGGGTATATAAGCTGTAACTTTCACCCCAATAAAAGGAGACCTTGACAATAGAATCTTGCTTGGTCTCCATTCCTCTTCTTCAGCCCATGTCTTGCAGGTTAGCGCCCCTTCAGAGGGCCCTGAATAGCTGACCCTGCCGGTGGGGTTACACTCTCCGAGATGGATGCAGGCTAGAATCTTCCCAGTAAGATTCTAAGCGCTAATGGGCCAAGCAGTGTTTAAAAGAAGACAATTTGTATGTTGTTATTTCGGGTGTAAAGATAGCCAGGTGGCGGGGCACAGCCCGCTGCTCCTTCAACATGAACTTTGAACAGGAACTGAATCATGCCACTGGAAGAGAGCCCTGATGCACACTTTATATTCACAATTATTGTAACAGGAAGAGAGGCAGGCTGTGTCCTGCCACCTAGCTAGCTTAACCACCAAATAACCACACAGAAATTGTACTAATTAAATTACTGCCTGGCCCATTATATATAGCCTCTTCTTGGCCAACAAACACACCTTTTTTGTATTAAAAATTTCCATCTTCTCCCCTCCTCCTCCTCCTTCCCTCACCTCCCATCCACCCATATCCCCACTACCTCCCTCTCCAGGCCAAAGAGCCATCAGGGTTCCCTTCAGTATGTTAAGTCGAAGGTCCTCCCAAATCTCCCTAAGTCCAGGAAGATGAGCAATCAAACTGACAAGGCTCACAGTGAGACTGTCCATGCTGTAGAGTCCAAGCCCATCGCCATTGTCCTTGGGTTCTGAGTCAGCCTCCACCATCAGCCACATTCAGAGAGTCTGGTTTAGTAGCATATTCCAATAGTCCCATTCCAACTAGACTTGGTGTTCTCCCGTTAGTGCTGTCCCACCATCTCAATGGGTGAATGCACCCCTCACGGTCCTGACTTCCTTGCTCATGATCTCCCTTCTTTTGCTCCTCATCAGGACCTTGGGAGCTCAGTCCAGTGCTCCAATGTGGGGCTCTGTCATTTTCCCCTTCCATCGCCAGGTGAAGGTTCTATGGTGATATGCAAGATATTCATCAGTATGGCAATAGGATCTGGACATTTCTGGCTCCCTCTCCTCAGCTGCCCAAGGAACTAGCTGGGGGCATCTTGCTGGACACCAGGGAACCCCTCTAGAGTCAAGTCTCTGCCAACCCTAGAATGGCTCCCTTAATTAAGATATATACTTCCCTATTCCCAAATCTACCCTTCCTATATCCCAACCATCCCATTCCCCCAAGCTCTCTCCATCCTCCACTTTACACTATTCTCTATCCATCTCCCCATACCCCCTCCCACCCCACCCCCAAGTTTCCAATTTTTGCCTGGCAATCTTGTCTACTTCCAATATCAAGGAGGATAACTATATGTTTTTCTTTGGATTCACCTTCTCATTTAGCTTCTCTAGGGTCACGAATTATAGGCTCGATGTCCTTTATTTATGGCTAGAAACCAATTATGAGTGAGTACATCTCATGTTCATCTTTTAGGGCCTGGGTTACCTCACTCAGGATGGTGTTTTCTATTTCCATCCATTTGCCTGCAAAATTCAAGATGTCATTGTTTTTTACTGCCGAATAGTACTCTAACATGTATATATTTCACACTTTCTTCATCCATTCTTCCACTGAAGGGCATCTAGGTTGTTTCAAGGTTCTGGCTATTACAAATGATGCTGCTTTAAACATAGTTGAACAAATGCTTTTTTAATATGATTGGGCAGCTCTTGAGTAAATTCCCAAGAGTGGGATTGCTGAGTCCTGGGGTAGGTTGATCCCGAATTTCTTGAGAAACCTCCACACTGTTTTCCAAAGTGGTTGCACAAGTTTGCATTCCCACCAGCAATGGATGAGTGTACCCCTTACTCCACAACCTCTCCAGCAAAGGCTATCATTGGTGTTTTTGATTTTAGCCAATCTGACAGGTGTAAGATAGTATCTCAACGCTGTTTTGATTTGCATTTCCCTGAATTGCTAAGGAGGTTGAGCATGCCCTTAAGTGTTTTTGGCCACTAGAACTTCTTCTGTTGAGAATTCTCTGTTCAGTTCAGTGCCCCATTTTTTAACTGGGTTAATTAGCATTTTAAAGTCTAGTCTCTTGAGTTCCTTATATATTTTGGAGATCAGACCTTTGTCTGTTGCGGGGTTGGTGAAGATCTTTTCCCAGACAGTAGGCTGCCTTTTTGTCTTAGTGACAGTGTCCTTTGCTTTACAGAAGCTGCTCAGCTTCAGGAGGTCCCATTTATTCAATGTTGCCCCTAATGTCTGTGCTGCTGGGATTATACATAGGAAACGGTCTCCTGTGCCCAAATTTTGTAGAGTACTTCCCACTTTCTCCTCTAACAGGTTCAGTATTTTCAGATTGATATTGAGGTCTTTAATCCATTTGGACTTGAGTTTTGTGCATGGTGATAGATATGGAACTATTTTCATTCTTCTACAGGTTGACATCCAGTTATGCCAGCACCATTTGTTGAAGATGCTTTCTTTCTTCCATTGTGCACTTTTAGCACCTTTATTGAAAATCAGGTGTTCATAGGTTTGTGGGTTAAGATCCGGATCTTCTATTTGATTCCATTGGTCGACTTCTCTGTTTTCATGCCAGTACCAAGCTGTTTTCAATACTGTAGCTCTGTAATAGAGTTTGAAGTCAGGGATGGTAATGCCTCCAGAAGTACCTTTATTGTATAAGATTGTTTTGGCTATCCTGGGTTTCTTGTTCTTCCATATAAAGTTGATTATTGTCCTCTCAAGATCTGTGAAGAATTTTGATGGGATCTTTAAGGGGATTGCATTAAATCTATAGATTGCCTTTGGTAGAATTGTCATTTTTACTATGTTGATCCTACCAATGCAAGAGGAAGGGAGATCTTTCCATTTTCTGGTATCCTATTCAATTTCTTTCTTCAAAGACTTAAAGTTCTTGTCAAATAGACCTTTCACTTCCTTGGTTAGAGTTACCCCAAGATATTTTATGCTATTTGTGGCTATTGTGAAAGCTGATACTTCTCTGATTTCCTTCTCTGCTTCCTTATCCTTTGTGTATAGGAGGGCGACTGATTTTTTGGAGTTGATCTTGTATCCTGCCACGTTACTGAAGGAGTTTATCAGCTGTAGGAGTTCTTTGGTGGAGTTTTTCGGGTCGCTTATGTACACTATCATATCATCTGCAAATAATGAAAGTTTAACTTCTTCCTTTCCAATTTGAATCCTCTTGATCCCCTTGTGTTGTCTTATTGCTATTGCTAGAACTTCAAGCACTATATTGAAGAGATAAGGAGAGAGTGGACAGCCTTGTCGTGTTCCTGAATTTAGTGGGATGGTCTTGAGTTTCTCTCCGTTTAATTTGATGTTAGCTATCAGCTTGCTGTAAATTGCCTTTATTATATTTAGGAATGACCCTGGTATCCCTAATCTTTCCAAGACCTTTATCATAAAGGGGTGTTGAATTTTGTCAAATGCTTTTTCAGCATCTAATGAGATGATCATATGGTTTTTATTCTTCAGTTTATTTATATGATGGATTACATTGATAGATTTTCATACGTTGAACCAGCCCTGCATCTCTGGGATGAAGCCTACCTGATCATAGTGGATAATTTTTTTTATGTGTTCTTGGATTCTGTTTGCCAGTATTTTATTGAGAATTTTTGCATCGATGTTCATGAGTGAGATTGGCCTGTAATTCTCTTTCTTGGTTGAGTCTTTGTGTGGTTTAGGTATCAGGGTAATTGGAGCTTCATAAAAGGAATTTGGCAATGACTGTTCTGTTTCTATATTATGAAATACATTAAGGAGTATAGGTATTAGGTATTCTTGGAAGTTCTGGTAGAATTCTGCATTGATACCATCTGGTCCTGGGTTTTTTTCAAAGGGAGGTTTCTGATAACAGTTTCTAATTCTTCATCACTAACTGGACTATTTAGATTGTTCACCTGGTCCTGGTTTAACTTTGGTATATGGTACTTATCTAAAAAAGTATCCATTTCTTTTACCTTTTCCAATTTTGTGGCATACAGGCTTTTGTAGTAAGATTTAATGATTCTCTGAATTTCCTCTGTATCTGTGGTTATGTCCCCCTTTTCGTTTCTAATCTTATTAATTTGTTTGTTCTCTCTCTCTGCTATTTGATTAGTTTGGCTAGGAGTTTGTCAGACTTGTTGATTTTCTCCAAGAACCAGCTTTTTGTTTCATTGATTCTTTGCATTGTTTTCTGTGTTTCTGTTTTGTTGACTTCCACCCTCAGTTTGATAATTTCCAGTCTTCTACTCCTCCTAGGTGAGTCTGCTTCTTTCTTTTCTAGAGCTTTCAGGTTTGCTGTTAAGTCTCCAATGTGTGCTTTCTCCGTTTTTTTTAAGTGAGTACTTAGTGCTATGAATTTTCCTCTTAGCACTGCTTTCATAGTGTCCCATAGGTTTGAGTATGTTGTGTCTTTATTTTCATTAAATTTAAGGAAGACTTTAATTTCTTTCTTTATTTCTTCTTTGACCCAGGTGTGGTTCAGTAGTTGACTGTTCAGTTTCCATGAATTTGTAGGCTTTCTCTGGGTAGCATTGTTGTTGAATTCTAATTTTAATCCATGGTGATCTGATAAGATGCAGGTGGTTACTAATATGTTTTTGTAACTGTGGAAGTTTGCTTTGTTACCGAGTATGTGGTCAATTTTCAAAAAGGTTCCATGAGCCCAGAGAAGAAGGTATATTCTTTCCTATTTGGGTGGAATGTTCTATAGATGTCTGTTAGGTATATTTGGTTCATTACCTCCATTAAGTCTCTTAATTCTCTGTTAGGTTTCTGTCGGATTGACCTGTCCATTGGTGAGAGAGGAGTGTTGAAGTCTCCCACTATCAGAGTGTTTGGTTTGATTGCTGCCTTGAGTTCTAGTAATGTTTCTTTTACATAAGTGGGAGCTTTTATATTAGGGGCATAGATATTCAGGATTGAGACTTCATTCTGATGGATTTTTCCTGTTATGAGTATAAAGTGTCCCTTTCCATCTCTTCTGATTGATTTTAGTTTGAAGTCAACTTTGTTAGAAATTAGTGTGGCCACACCTGCTTGTTTCTTAGGGCCATTTGCTTGATAAACCTTTTCCCAACCCTTTACTCTGAGTAGGTGTCTGTCTTTGTGGTTGAGGTGTGTTTCTTGTAAACAGCAGAATGTTGGATCCTGTTTTCGTATCCAATCTCTTAGCCTGTGCATTTTTATAGGTGAATTGAGTCCATTGATATTAAGTGATATTAATGACCAGTGGATGTTAACTCCGGTTGTCATTTTTTATTTGGTAGTAGAGATTGTGTGTTTCCTTTCTTTGAGATGTGCTGGTGAAGGGTTGCTGGTTGTCTGAGTTATTTTGGCCAATGCTGGACTCCTTTATTTGTGATTTTCCTTCTATTACTTTCTGCAAGGCTGGATTTGCAGCTACGTATTGTTTAAATTTGTTTTTATCTTGGAATATTTTGTTTTCTCCATTTATAGTGAACGAAAGCTTGGCTGGGTATAGTAATCTGGGCTTGCATCCATGGTCTCTTAGTTTCTGCAAAACATCTATCCAGGACCTTCTGGCTTTCTTGGTTTCCATAGAGAAGTCAGGTGTAAGTCTGATAGGTTTACCTTTATAAGTTACTTGACCTTTTTCCTTTGCAGCTCTTAATATTCTTTCTTTATTCTGTATGTTTTGTGTTTTGATGATAATATGGCGAGGCGATTTTTTTTTTGATCCAGTCTATTGGTGTTCTGTAAGCTTCTTGAACCTGAATAGGAATATCTTTCTTTAGGTTTGGGAAGTTTTCTTCTATAATTTTATTAAATATATTTTCTGGACTATGGAGCTGTAATTCTTCTCCTTCTTCTGCGCCTATTATTCTTAGGTTTGGTCTTTTTATTGTGTCCCAGATTTCCTGAATGTTTTTTGATGAGAATTTGTTGGATTTGTTGTTTTCTTTGATCAGTGTGTTTGTTTTCTCTATGGTATCTTCAGAATCTGAGATTCTTTCTTCTATCTCTTGTATTCTGTTGGTTATGCTTGTTTCTGTAGTCTCTGTTCATTTACATAGATTTTTCCATATCCAGCTGGCCCTCGGTTTGTGTTTTCTACCTTGACTCCATTTCAGTTTTCAAGTCTTGCACTGTTTCCATTATCTGTTTAATTGTTTTTTCTTGGTTTCCTAGGATATCGTTTACGGATTTACTCAGTTCTTCAAATTTTTTGTTATTCTTCTCATCCATTTCTTTAAGGGAGTTTTTCATCTCCTGTTTAAGGTACTCTATTACTTTCATAAAGTCAATTTTTTCTACTTCTTCTTGATTAGTGTGTTCAAGTCCTCCTGTTGTAAGTTCGGTGGGTTCTGGTGCTTTCATGTTGTTTTTCAAATTGTTGGAGGAATTCTTGCATTGGCACCTGCCCATTTCTTCCTCTGAATAATCCCCATGGGTCTTCTTTTAGAAGTTCAATTCTCCTTGCTGGCCAGGCAGCTCACAGGTAAAAGGCCTACCTTGCTGCAGGCAGGCTATTGAAACAGAGGACTTCCCACCCACCTGGGTGCACTCAATTCCCGGTCCAGGTGCCCAAACAGGCTGTGCTGTGGGATTTTGTGGCCCCAGAACGGGAGGATGAAGGGGGGGTTCTGGGTGCAAGCTGGGAAGGGACAGGAGAGAGAGGCAGTATCTGGGGAGAATAACCCCTACAGGAAGACCAAGAAGTGTAGGGGGGTGGGGAATGTCCGTGGTCCCTCTCTGGGCGGCTGCCGCGGTTTAGGCACTCACTCACCCAATGAATGATGGATCTTCTGGTAGACAGTCAGGTCTCCTTGCTGGCCAAGCAGCTTGCTCCAACTCTCACATCTTGATCTAACCCATTTCTATTAATCTGTGTTCACCACGAGGTCATGGCTTACCAGGAAAGATTCAGCATTTCTCACCTGGAGGCTCCATGGCAGCTCCCCCTGACACTGCATTCAGTTCTGTCTTCCCTGTCTACCTAAGTTTTTTTTTTTTTTTTTTTTTTTTTTTGGTTTTTCGAGACAGGGTTTCTCTGTAGCTTTGGAGCCTGTCCTGGAACTAGCTCTTGTGGACCAGGCTGGTCTCGAACTCACAGAGATCTTCCTGCCTCTGCCTCCCGAGTGCTGGGATTAAAGGCGTGCGCTACCACTGCCCGGCTTCTAAGTTTTTGCCCTATTAAAAGGCCAAGGCAGTTTCTTTATTTAACCAATGAAAACAACACAAATACAGAAGAGCCTCCTACATCACTTAATAGTATAAGAGGCCATGCCCAAGTGGGCAGGTAACTTAAAGGCTACAGGCTGTAGGAATTTGTACAGCATTTAAGAGCAGGAACAGATGTTTGTACTACATGGTGTGATTTTTCTCTGTATTCAAAGCCACACAGTCTTGACTTCCACAATGTCAGGGATATTTGAGTATAAAAATAAAGTAAACCACCACAAAAGTTTGGGCGAACTTCTAGTCTCAGGGAGTTATTGTATGCCAGCCACATGCAGAAGTGCATTTTTTCACAAATAATAAAATCCTTGACAGAAATTTATCACTTGGTAGTAATGAGTTCCCTCTACTTCAGCTGCCTCTAAAGATTTCTTGTTTGCATTTGCACACACCATGGTAAGTCATGCCACTTTCCATTTTCTTCTAAGAAAGATTTCCCTGAAGAGCCCTTAACAGATGCCTAAGGAATGTGCTCAACATATTCCCTAGGGATTTACAGACATCTGAACAATTCAAGGAGAGGAGTGTATGGCAGTTAGCTTTCTTCCCAGTATGTAACATGATCACTTAATGCACATGGGGTGCATGTGTCAAGTGTTTATAACAATTGTTTGATTTAAAAGTAAAGAGAAAAAGTCTAACTTTCTATTCCAAGCCAGGTTAGATAACAAAACTGATTTGAGTTCTTTGAAAACCAGCTATGCAAAGAACATTGTAAAATCTAATTTTCTATACACTCAGCACTGTCCATGGTACATCTGAATTTAGTTGTCTGTGAGCATGGACATCTACATGATCAGAGCCAGACATTTTTTTGACATGGAAAATTAAATGATTGTAATTAATTTGGTTGTTTGTGAATGTTGAAAGATAATCCTAGTGTATAGCCAAGACTGTCCACAATGTTGTCATCTATTTCAAACTTCAAAACAATAAAAATAGATGCCTCTGCCTCCATGTCTTAAGGAGAAAAAGAAAATTTCCTGCATAGAATACTGAGAATTATAGGGCACTTTATGTTTTACCAAAACTATCTGTTTTCCCATCTTCAGCATTCAAGTCTCCTCTTTGCATATTTTAAGGAAATTCATTTTATGGCATTAAGCTTGAAGTATTGATTTCAAGTTCTGAACAGTTACACCAGAAACTAATATATTAGAAATATAGCCCTATTTAAGAGCAACACTAAACCTTTCCAAACACATTTACCTTCAAGGTCATAGATGCATCACAGGGCACAGTTTGGAGAAAAATGTGTTCTATGACTGCAGTTCAACTATATTTGGGCTGTGGTTTACATAAAAACACAATTTTCATAGAAAAATCATCATCTTATCTGAAAGTGCTTCTTGATATAGCTTGTTGCCCAGTTATCTATTTCCACGGATGATGCCAGATAAGCTGAACATATTTAATGGAAAGAACTGACACCTCTGCAACAAAATGAATTAATTTATGAGGTTTTTGTCTTAAATAGTCCACTGGAAATAAGGCTATGGTAAGGAGTATCTTCTCTGCAATAGGGTTCCAGGAGAGCAATCTTCATCATTCCTTTGCTACTGCCATCACATTGCATACAGCACCGAGCAAGGATAATCCATAATGTATGACTATGATCCTAAGCATGTGCATGTGGCTTGATCACTGTCATAAATTGAACCTCCTGCACAGGTAATCATTACTTAAGCCACATTCCTGTAGCTGTGAGTCATAACCCTTTTTGGGTCAAATGATCCTTTCACAGAGTCCACCTAAGACCATCAGAAAATGCAGATATTTACATTACAATTCACAACAGTACCAGAATTGCAGTTATGTAGTAGGAACAGAAATAATTTTATAGTTAGGGGTTACCACAACATGAGGAGCTGTATTAAAGGGTTATAGCACTAGGAACTTTGAGATTCACTGCAATAGAGGTAGGCAACATGCTACTTCTTCATTTCCACCCTTTAAAAAATAGAGAATAAAGGAAGTATTGAGAGGCAATATGCCTATTTACAGGGTGCTGTACAAAATCTGCTTGTTTGTTTCCAGTTGCTCAGACCCAAAATAACCACGCAGAAACTATATTATTTGCAATACTGTTTAACCAATAGCTAACTCTTATAAACTAGCCCATCTCCCTTAATCTGTACATTGTCACATGGCTGTGGTTTACCAGCAAAGTTTTGTCCTGTCTGTCTCTGGTGGCTGCTCCACAGCTTCACCTTGGCTCCAACATTTTTCTCCCAGCATTCAGTTTAGTTTTCCCTTCCTAGCTCTGTTTTTCTATAGGCTCAAAGAAGTTTATTAACCAGTGGCGTGCACAGCATACAGAGGGGAATCCCACATCAACAGGGGCGATGGTAGGTATGGGCTGGAGTTTCCCATTGAAGAGAGGACGTTGTAACAAATGCACTTCAGAATGACATGTGTCTCAAGTGCTATGCAAAGGAGACTGCAATATACACACACTGCTCATTTCACCTAACATTACTTCTAAGCACTATTGTCCCAGGGGCAGTTCATTTAGGGACTATGCACTGTCAGTGAAGATTCTTTCTTTCTGAGAATTGTTCTCTTGTATTCCAATATGGCATTATCGATTTCAGTCTCAGACTCCAGGTGCTCCTGGCTTTATGGTGAAGTTGTGACTCAATACTTTTACCCTAATTTGAAAATGCAATGTATCAAAAAGGAAACTAACTACAGCCATCATAGTTTGGAAACACAGATTATGTAGAGTACACGCTATGTTCTCATTTTTTTTTTTTTACTTCTATGAGCAAAACCAACTTGTGAAGGAAGGGGTTTATTTTGTTTATAGGATCAGACCACAGTCCATCATTGAGGAAGTTAAGGCAGGAACCTGAAAGAAAGGTTGTTGGATTTCTTTCCATGGCTTGCTATTTTGTATAAGTTACTCAGGAACACTTGCCAAGATACATTACAGTTGTGATGACTGGAAATAATAATAAATAATGACATGTAACACAAATTTGGTATGTAAAAAGGTACAAGAAACACTTGCAAAATTTAGTAATTAAAAAGGGGATAAGAAAGTTATTATTTTGTTAAATAGTATAACAGAATATACTGTGTAGGACTTAGTAGGAGAGCTGCAGCTAGGAGGCTACATTTTTAAATAAGAAACCAAATGTCTATCTCTAGAATGTGCTTAATTATCTCATAATATGTTCGTAAGCAGTTACTGAGATTCAACTCTTTTGAAACATCTATACTGATCTAATGTCAGAAGATGTAACTTCAGCAAGAAGTTGAAGATTCTCATGCCCTTGTTGTCACACTAGCAGTCAGTGAACTTCATTTGGCATTTTGCCTTAGAGAGGGTTAAATCCAGAATTTCTATTTCCTCTGGGGTGTAATTATGAGTATGGGGTAAAGTAGCTTGGCTCTTATATGCTGCATTCATTAGGATTTTCAATGCATTTTAACCCTGTGGATTCTAACCTAGCACCCATTTGTTCCTCTCGTCTTAGACAAAGCTTCATCCTTCTAATAGTCCCCTATTAAATTGCTATTCTTACCACATTGTTCATATTTTAGGGTGCTACAAAGTTGCAGTTCTTCTTCATTCTAGCTGAAAAACATGATTTTCACATTAAAAGTCAGCAATCAGCTGCAGGTGCATTAATTAAATATGCTTCTTGAAAACAAGCTAAATTAAACTCACATTTTAGTTCATTAATCCATTAGATCTGTCTGCCACTGTCTTCTACTCAGTTCAAAGGTACAAATTATGTTTTTATCTATTAATTAAATATTTTAGGGAACATAAATTATTCATATTATGTAGAGAAAATTAGCTTGCTTTATGGATTTGAGTACATATATGTAGAACATAGAGATGAGTTTGAACTATATGTTAAAATCTTATTTGTACTACTGTTATAGTATTTGAAAATTTCATGTATAATAAAGTATCATTAATAAGCTCCTACAAAACCTTGTTTTGTTTTTAAAACAATTAAACATGGTTTTTTTTAGAATTTCATATGTGAGTACTCTATTTATATCGATCTTTCTTCTCTCCAACCTTACCCCGAACATATCTGATCTCATTGAAAAAATAAACAAATATGTCAAAACTTGTAAATTTATTATTAGCACATGTTTTAAAGTGGTTTCCATTTCTGATACAAATTACTTGAAGAAAACAATTAAAAAGAGGAACAGTTTCTCTCAGCTCACAGTTTCAGGGAATTCAGAATATAGAGGTTAAATCTGTTGCTTTTAGAACTATGATGGGGTTAAACCCTAAGGTAAAAGCCATAAAAGGGGCTGCTATTCACCTCATACTAACCAAGAAACAGAAAGATACACAGAAGATGAGAAGACAATATATATCTTCTCAAGCCATTCCCTCATGAGCCTTCTTTCTTTTTTTCTCATTTTATTTTATTAAAAATTTCCATCTCCTCCCCTCCTCCTCCCTCTTCCCTCCCCTCCCTTTACCCATACTCCCAGTCCACCCCTCTCCAAGACAAAGAGCCATCAGGGTTCCCTTCACTATGTTAAGTTCAAGGTCCTCCCAGCTCCCCCTAAGTCCAGGAAGGTGAGCAACCAAACTGACAAGGCTCACAGTGAGCCCATCCATGCTGTAGAGTTCATGCTCATTGCCGTTGTCCTTGGTTTCTCAGTCCTCCTCCACTGTCAGCCACATTCAGAGAGTCCAGTTTGGTCCCCTGTTCCATCAGTCCCATTCCAACTGGACTTGGTGGTCTCCCGTTAGATCTGTCCCACCGTCTCAATGGGTAAACGCACTCCTCACGGTCCTAACTTCCTTGCTCATGATCTCCCTCCTTTTGCTCCTCATCAGGACCTTGGGAGCTCAGTCTGGTGCTCCTATGTGGGGCTCTGTCATTTTCTCCATCCAATGCCAGGTGAAGGTTCTATGGTGATATGCAAGATATTCATGAGTATGGCAATAGGATCTGGACATTTCTGGCACCCTCTCCTCAGCTGCCCAAGGAACTAGCTGGCCCTCTTTAAATTCATTCACTGATGAGGTTAGTGACATCACAACCTAATCATTAGTAACACCAAGTGGTTAGATGGGAACCAGGCTGTCAACACTTGAGCCTATAGGGGACAGTCATATCCAAGTGATAACACTGTATTTCCTAGTTCTGACTCAATAACAAAATATTGATTTTTCTAGAATTGGTAAATATTTAGCAGATTCAATGCCCCATTGGGATTTCTGTCCTGCTTGTGGCCACATTCTTGCTATCTTTTTCATGTGGAAAAAAAGTGCAGTTTTAGGGTCTCTTTGTTTTTTAGAAATGTAATAAACCTGGATAGACAGGACCACACTAAAAATTCCCAGGAGTCGGGTTACAGACGGAATGGCTGTCTAAAATACATCTAAACTTTGAGAGTTGCTGAAAATTTTCTACAAATTAATTGTATCAGTAGCTACATTACTACTTAAAGTTGTCAAAATCCCTGGAATTATATGCTTACATTAAAAAGAATGTAATAAATTTGTAATATAAAAAGGTCATCAGAATAATACTTAAAACATATCATTAGAAAACTCATAATCCTAGCACTCAAAGGCAGAAGCTAGAGCAATTTGAGTTTTAGGCCAGCCTGGTCTACAGAAAGTGTTCCAGGACAGTGAGGGCTACACAGAGAAACACTGTTTTAAAAAAGAAGAAAGAAAGAAAGGAAAGTCCATTGTTCCTATGTGGGTCATTGCCTCTGTTCTCATCTGTTGTTGGACAAAGTTCTATGGTGATATTTAAAATAATCATCAGTCTGACTTCAGGGTAAGGTCAGTTCAGACACCCTCTTCTCTATTGCTTAGGGTCTCTTCTGGGTTCATCCCTGTGGGTTCTTGGGTATTTTTCCAGAGCCATGTTTCTTGCTAACTCCATAATGGCTCCCTCAATCAAGACATCTCCTTCCTTGCTCTCATATCTGTCCTTCCTCCCTCTTGACCATCCCATTCCCTCAAGTTCTCCTCAACCCCCCTTCTTCTATCCTTCTACCCCATCTCCCGCTCACAAATTTTTGTCTGATTCCAATTTCCAGGTGGGTCTATATATGTTTTTCTTTGAGTCCACCTTATTACTTAGATTCTCTAGGAATGCTCTTTTTGCCCTTTGTTTATGACTAGTATCCACTTATGAGTAAGAACATACCATATTCAGTTTTTTTGGGTCTGGATTATCTCACTCAGGATGATGTTTTCTAATTCCATCCATTTGCATGCAAAATTCAAGATGTCCTATTTTTTTTTTTTTTTTTTTTTTACTGCTGAGTAGTACTCTAATGTATAGATGTGCCACACTTTTTTCCATTCTTCAGTTGAGGGGCATCTAGGCTGTTTCCAGGTTCTGGCTATTACAAATAATGCTGCTATGAACATAGTTGAACAAATGCTCTTGAAGTATGATTGATCATTTTTTGGATATATTCGAAGAGTGCAATTGCTGGATCCCGAGGTAGGTTGATTTCCAGTTTTCTGAGAAACCACCACACTGATTTCCAAAGTGGTTGCATAAGTTTGCATTCCCACCAGCAAGGGATGAGTGTTCCCCTTGCTCTACAACCTCTTCAGCATAAGCTATCATTAGTGTTTTTAATCTTAGCCATTCTGACAGGTGTAAGATGGTATCTCATAGTTGCTTTGATTTGCATTTACCCAATAGCTAAGGATGAAGAACATGTTCTTATGTATCTTTTGGCCATTTGAAATTCTTCTGAATGAGAATTCTCTGTTTAGTTCAGTACACCACTTTTTAATTAGGTTATTTAGAATTTTAATGTCTAATTTCTTGAGTTCTTTATATATTTTGGAGATCAGTCCTTTGTCTGTTGTGGGGTTGGTGAAGATCTTCTCTCAGTCAGTAGGCTGCCTTTTTGTCTTAGTGACAGTGTCCTTTACTTTACAGTTTACAGAAGCTTCTCAGTTTCAGGAGGTCCCATTTATTTATTGATGCTCTTATTGTCTGTGCTACTGAGGTTGTATTTAGGAAGTGATCTCTTGTGCCCATGCATTGAAGGTTACCTCCTACTTTCTCCTCTATCAGGTTCAGTGTGGTCTGATTTATATTGAGGTCTTTAATCCATTTGGACTTGAGTTGTATGCATGGTGACAGATATGGATCTATTTTCATTCTTCTACAGGTTGACATCCAGCTATGCCACCACCGTTTGTTGAAGATGCTTTCTTTTTTTCCATTGTATCTTTTTTGCTTCTTTGTCAAAAATCAGGTGTTCATAGGTGTGTGAATTAATATCCGGGCCTTCAATTCGATTCCATTGGTCAATGTCTCTGTTTTTATGCCAATAACAAGCTGTTTTCATCACTGTAACTCTGTAATAGAACTTGAAGTCACAGATGGTAATGCCTCTGGCAGTTCCTTTATTGTACAGGATTGTTTTTGCTATCCAGGGATTCTTGCTTTTCTATATGAAGTTGAGTATCATTCTTCCTAGGTCTGTGAAGAATTGTGTTGTGATTTTGAAGGGTATTGCATTGAATCTATAGATTGCCTGTGGTAAAGTTGCCCTTTTTACTATGTTGATCCTTCCTATCCAAGAGCAAATCAAAAAAATGAAATACTTAATTATCTTAAAAATAAATTGTGATAGCTTTTGAAAAACACGTTAAAATAATGTCCAAATATATTTTTCATTATTTCTAAACTGTTCATTTTATTGAAAGTCAAGGTAAAATGTGAGGTTGATTGTTAAAAGCCATGGTGACATAAAAGTAGGAGAACCCACCAGAAATAATTTCTGATGAATAAAAACTTGTTTATGCAAAGACATTGAGATATACAGACTCCAGAATATCTGTTGCTTTTGCCTGTAATTTTATGTATACTAAATTGCATACTTTCCCTATTGGCTACAGGGAATTCCCCAAAGCCTGCATACCATGTGTCATGTGTGAATGCATCTCATAAATACATTCTTGATGTGTTGGGCATTTTTATCTGTGTATTGATAAGAGGTAGCCCTTCCTTATCTGTATTATCCAAAAATATTAATAATGTTAGCCTATACAGAGTTTGGATGAATAAAATAAACACAAAATGATGATACCAAATCAGGGGCTATAAATTTACATTAAGAACTGGTTTAGAGCTGTACCAGTTTGCACTTCCCCCAGCAATGCAGGAGTGTACCCTTTAACCCACATCCTCTTCAGCATAAATTGTCATCAGTGTTTTTGATCTTGGCCATTCTTATAGGTGTAAGATGGAATCTCAGAGTTCTATTGATTTGCATTTTTCTGATGATTAAGGATATTAAACATTTCCTTAAGTTCTTTCAGTCATTTTGGATTCCTCTGTTTAGGTCTGTACCCCATTTTTTTACTTGATTATTTGTTCTTTTGGAGACCAATTTCTTGAGTTCTTTGTATATTTTGGAGATCAGACCTCTGTCTGATGTGGGATTGAAGATTTTTCCCATTCCATAGGCTGCTGCTTTGTCTTGTTGACCATGTCCTTTGCTTTACAGATGCTTCTCAGTTTCAGGAGGTCCCATTTATTAATTATTTCTCTCAGTATCTATGCTAGTGGAGTTATATTTAGGAAGTGGTCTCCTCTGCCAATGCCATTAAAGTGTACTTCCCACTTTCTCTTCAATGTACTTTAAAATAACTTTAGATCAGACCAGATGCCTTGTCAAATGGATTTTAAGAAAAACTACTCACAGAACAATATAATGTTATTTGAATAAATAGTGTGAATCAACTTAATTGTTGTGCCAGATAGTGATTAACTCTGTACAATTTGTGCCTCAATTTTATTGGCCTTCATTCAGATACCATGGGAAAAGATTTCCTAACTAGCCATGACTACAAGATATTATATAAATTAACTTCATTACCCTCAGAAAGAGTTGCAAGTCTCCTTTTTTATGGTTAAGAGTTACTTTAAGGACAGAAAAATGCATTTTAAGATTTTAAATGCTTTTAATGCCACTGTGCCCTGGAGAGTGCTAAGTAATTAGTCTTACTTAGCCTCCATCCCACCTCTTTGCCCCTACCCCCTGTCTTTCAGTTCCTGATGTGAAAAGCCCTCAGTTCAGCACTGTACTCCCTCTCTCAAATGACACATTGTTCTCTATAAACAGTCTCCAGTCCGAGAAAGCCTGGCTTTTACAGCCACAACCACTAACCACAAAATGTTTAAGATATTTAGACACTTAGTAGTATACAATTTTTTTTTACTTCTCTTAGTCTTCTTGGTAGTTTAGTTTTATGAAGCTACCTCTATAGATAAGATGACAAAACCTTTTCCCTTTGCAGCTGTGAGTTGCAGCCCTCTAGTTTGGGAACTGACTGAAAGAGTGCTCTTTTTGCCATGTGACAATTTATCAGGATTTATTGCTTACGAACTGTCCAGAGGACTCTATTTCTTATCATTTACCCAAGAAATGGTATATGACTGTGAGATGAAATGCCTGAATGATTTTGTGGGTCTTCATAAGCTGAGAAGAACAAAGAGAGCTGATGGGATTTCATATGAGAGAATGAACAATGGTACCCATCACGAAAAGTGTGTTTGTTCCTTTCCACCTGAAATCCCTCAGATAGAAAAAAATCCTAAGTGGGATGCAGTGGAGTTTTTCTCTGAGCTCTGCTTGTAGTCCAGAAGCTGGTTTGCAAAATAAGCAAAATATATAATTATCTTAAAAATAAAGAAATTGTGATAGCTTCTGAAAAGCACATTAAAGAAATAGTCAAACACATTTTGCATTATCTCTGAACTGTTCTTTTTATTGAAAGGCAAGGCAAGATATGAAGTTGACATTAAAATAGGTAGACTGTAAATATGTAATTTGCCTCTTAGACTAGTGCCATTAGTTAAGTAACTATTTTAGATCTCAGTTTCACTATCTGGAACAAAATAAAAAGTCTCTCCATTAAGATTTAGTGTTTAACATACACACAGAGAGAGACACATTTTTGGTTGTGATAAAAACACTCTGACCGAAAGCAACATGAAGAAAATGATGATATATTTCCGTATAGTTAAAAGTCACAGTCAATCATTGAGGGAAATCAGAGCAGAAACTCAAGATTAGAACCTAGGTGTAGGAACCGTGGAGAAATGCTGCTTGCTTTCGAGGTCTCTGGTTCACTCAGCTAACTGGCACTACAATATCAATATCAATGTATAATAGCTCTCCTAGACATGACAACAGGACAGTCTAATCTGAGAAATTCCTCAACTGGGGTTCCTTATTCCTAGGTGACTCTGTTCATCACATGCAACAGTACTTCACATCAAGTAAATGATCAGTAAGTGAGAACTCCTGATAATATTAATAATTTCTTCCTTGCTTAACTACTGGCTGAGGATACAAATTGGAATCTAGTTTTTGAGAATCATATGTAACTTAAATAACAAATGTTTTTTACTGTTCATGAGGCTATGTACTGGGCAGTTCTTTCTTTGTTAAGAGCTTGTTCTTCATCTTTGGTTGGTTGCCATCATTACTGTTGCTGGTTTGATTCAGGATGACCTTAGTTGTGGGATTTTCTGGATTATTCAGTAGGCTAATATTGTTGGTTGTTTTACTTTTTTAAATCTTAGCTCTTTTTTTGGGGGGGGGGGGGCTGCCACCCGGTTCCCAAATAAACACACAGAGACTTTGACTCACTTGTGTATGCCCAGCCTTCACTTCTCTTGTTTCTAGTCAACTTTTCCTATCATAAATGACCCCGTCCTCTGACTCTGCCTTCTATCTTTCACTATTCTGAATGATTTATTTTACTTCTTTCTCTAGGCTGGCTGTGTTGCTGGGTGGTAAGCCCTTGATATCGCTCTCTCTGGATATTTCCATTTATTTTCTTTACCTGCCAGCCCCACCTGTTCTTTCTCCAGCCTTCTTATTGGCCATTCAGCTCATTATTAGGCCATCAGGTGATTTAGACAGGCAAAGAATCACAGCTTCATGGAGTTAAACAAATGCAACATAAACGAATGCAGCATATCTTTGCATCATTAAAACAAACATTCCACAGCATCAGCAAATGCAGCACAACTTAAAACAATATTCTACAACAAGTTACCAGTCACATGGTGGTGACAGGTTCCAGGAAGTCTGGAGAAACTTCTGTGATTAGACCTGGCTTAATATCACTCTCATCTATACTAATTTTCTTTCTTGATGTTTTCTCCTGTTAGTCTTAATTCCTGACTTCCTTCCTCACATCAGTCTTACAAATGATTCCTAGACATCTAAATAAGTACAACCAAAAATCCCAATATTTTATACAGATATAATAAAAACTGAGCAAAGCTAACATACTTTACATATTAATTAAAGATTGCACTTCCCTACTGAGCATAATTCCCTACCCATCATTTCCCACTTTATTATCCAATGACTTTATTTCTCTCCATTACTCAATGAATTTATGTAAGACAGAATAAACTCTATTTTTTACCCTTAATGACTGATGTATTTTTCATGCAAAGCACTTATGTGTTAAATGAACCTTGTAGTAAGTCAGAAAGACTTCTTAGATACAGATTATCAAAGAAAAAATGAGGATGCCGATGCACCTTCTAGAAGTAACTACATTCCTCATGACTTACAGGTCTATTTAAATTGTTCACCTGGCCTTGATTTAATTTTGGTATATGGTACTTATCTAAAAAAATGTCCATTTCTTTCACATTTTCCAATTTTGTGGCATATAGGCTTTCATAGTAAGATCTAATGATTCTCCTAATTTCCTCTGTGTCTGTGGTTATGTCCCCCTTTTCATTTCTGATCTTGTTAATTTGCATGTTCTCTCTCTGCCGTTTGATTAGTTTGGATAGGGGTTTGTCAATCTTGTTGATTTTCTCCAAGAATCAGCTTTTTGTTTCATTGATTCTTTGGATTGTTTTCTGTGTTTCTATTTTGTTGATTTCAGCCCTCAGTTTGATTATTTCCAGTCTTCTACCCCTCCTGGGTGAGTCTGCTTCTTTTCTTTCTAGAGCTTTCAGATGTGCTGTTAAGTCTCTAATGTGTGCTTTCAAGGAAGTAAGGACCACGAGGGGTGCGTCCAGCCACGGAGACCGTGGGACTGATCTAATGAGAGCTCACAAAGGTCAACTGGACTGAACGAGCATGTGATCAAACTGGACTCTCTGAATGTGGCTGACAATGAGGGCGGACTGAGAAGCCAATGATAATGACTCCGGGTTTTGATTCTACTGCATGTACTGGCTTTGTGGGAGCCTAGTCTGTTTGGATGCACACCTTCTTAGACATGGATGGAGGGGGGAGGGCCTTGGACTTCCCACAGGGCAGGGCACCCTGACTTCTGTTAGGACTGGAGAGGGAGGGGGACTGGGAGTAGGAGGAGTGGGAGAGAAATAGGAGGATGGGAGGAAGTGGAAATTTTTAATAAATAAAAAAAGTAACTACATTTGTGGATTTGTTTCTGTGAACATTGTATTAAACTTGAAGACAGGCTGGAGTCAGAAATATGCTATGAATTAAATTGTAGAAATGACTCCATTGTGCAGCTTGAGCAGAGTGTCTGCTAGACTTTTAAGAAGAGCTGAGAGAAAAATGTCAGAGACTCCAAAGATCCTTAGAGTAGAGATCTTAAATTAGGTCCAATTATTATTTGATTAATGATAAATATTTAATATATTAGTTAAATAAGAAGAGAAAATTGAGTCATTAACTTACAATTCCATTGTCAGTTGAAATTATCAGACTACTTAGCCTTTATCTTGGAAAACAAAGTGATTAATAAATATAACCAAGGATATTACACTTGAAAGTCATAGAGTGACATTTGTAGAAAAGTCCAGATAACAGTATTTTTTCCTATCAACAGATAAGTCCTTGTACCTATACTATTAGAATAACTATGACCCCCAAGGATTAAGAGCAAATGGATGTCTAAATGACACAAAGGTAGGCTCCCAGTGGTGAAGCTCCTTCTCATCAAAATCCTTCATACTAGAACAGATTCCCAAGTGACAATATGATTCTTGTATTTTATAATTGTTCTTGAGCAAAGCATATATAACTTGCCTGTCTCTGTTATTTCATTGGCCAGGCCAAACAAAGAGTCTTAATCCCCTGAAAGCAGGACTGGCTACTACTATCTTCATTTGGCTTATTCTGGTATGCCACAGAGCACTGATTTCCAAAAAAGTACAGCCTAACGGCTATGTGTGAGAGAATGTAACATACTAAATATTTGCACATTTTTACACAGTTCCATACCTATGGGTTACTTGGATTTGAGTATGTCAGAGGGAGTGCCCTCTCTAACAAGCTAGTATGTAGAGCCAAGAAAATGGAAAGACCTTGAAGAAAAATAATGGACAAAAACATCAAAATAAATCATCTTAAAAGGTAGTGGTGGCATATGACTTTAATCCCAGCACTCAGAAGGAAAAGGGAGATGGATCTCTGTGGGTTCAAGGCCAACCTGGCCTTGAGCATAGTGAGTTCCAGGACAACCAGGGCTGTTACCACAGAAACCTGTCTCAAAAAAATAACAATAAAAAATAGAGTTTAGAGGAAAAGAAAATTCTGTCTATCTATCTATCTATCTATCTATCTATCTATCTATCTATCATCTATCTATCTATCTATCTATCTATCTATCTATCTATCTATCTATCTTACAAATGATTAATAACAATCCAAATTTCCACAAATACCAAGCCTGCCTTAAGTAAGGATAGGTATCCTCTGAGCTGCTACTAAACATTAATTCATCAAAAATTCCAATGTCTTATATGACTTTATTTGTAATGAATAATGATTTACTTCATAATGCACCACAGTAATTTGTTGTATCTTTTAAAAGTATTTATTTAGATTTATTTTATGCATGTATTTTCCTGCATTTCTGTACATGCATTAATGTATGCACCTGATGCCCTATGGGGATCAGAGGTTGGTGTCAGATTTCTAATACTGGAATTATATATATTTGTGAGCAAGCATGTGAGTTCTGGGTCCCAAACCCAGGTCTTCTGCAAATGCAGCAATCAATCTTTATCAATGAAGTCATTTCTCCAGTCACAGTTTGGTGTATCTTAACTTTCTCTTTTTTTATTCTTTTTTTTATTATTATGTATACAATATTCTGTCTGTCTGTATGCTTGCAGGCCAGAAGAGGGCACCAGACCCCATTACAATGGTTGTGAGCCACCGTGTGGTTGCTGGGAATTGAACTCAGGACCTTTGGATGAGCAGGCAATGCTCTTAACCTCTGAGCCATCTCTCCAGCCCCTCTTTTTTATTCTTATTACCTATTTTATCATTATCTTAAGTGTTAGACTATTTGCACACTGTTTTACTTCAACATAGGTGTTTGTTGTAAGCTTAACAAGTCTCCAAAGAAGAGAATTTATTCATTAGAGTTTTATTTCAAATATTTATAGAACTGGATTTGGCTATGCTTTTATATTAGTATATTCTAAATATATAAATTCAAATGTAAAAAAATTTCTCAGTCAAATTCAGTGACTTAAGAGAAAATTTTTTTCTGCAGTATTATCAAAATTATTTCTTTTCCAACAGAATCTCTCACATTTAATAGATGTTGAATACTGTATACCCAAGTAGAGTGGCTTCTTAATATGCTCTCTTGCCTATCTTCTAAAATTTTAGTGATTTCCTACTTCTTCAGGGAAAATATTAATGTCTTTCCTTTTCATTAATATTTTAATTAGGTACCAAAAACATTGTCCAGGCTTTCCTAGAAGATAATTTGTTGCACACCAGCCATATGCCCCTTCAATTTTCCTGTGGGTGTTACAATGGCATACTCTCCTTCTCATCTCTAGCATGTGTATAGTAAGTATTTCTCACTAAATCATGTCAAGCCTTCCAAATCACCTTTCAAATAAATGAAATTTTATGTTCTCTGTTACGTTTTATTGCTAGTTATGAAATACCATACCTTCATGTTTCTATAACTGACCCCTATTTGGTAACCCCGTTCTATTAGTCTTGCCAGTTGCTGAGCGATTTCTTTGGCGGCTTCTCACCAGGTAAAAACTGGAGCACTGCTTCCGAGCCCTGTGTATTACCTGAGGTTATTTTGCTTGTTGTTTTTAGGTGTTCCTACTTTGACTTCCAGCCAGCTAGAAGAAAATGATGGATATGGCTAGATTATCAAGGCTGCATTATCCATCCATAACTGAAGGGTAATCCAATACTACAGATATAAACTACTAATTCCAAAACTTCTCTGATTAATTACTCATTACCCTAGCTTCCTGCTTGGATAAAGCCATACTCCATGTCCTGCCTCAAAGCTACTCTCTTGAGACAAAAGTTCAAGATGGATTGATTATCTCAAAAATGTTTTAAGTTAATATTAAAGCACGGGAATTCCAACTTAAATAGTATTCTCTGGGAGTAGTTATGGAAAATAGATAGGTCATGGATGACTTCATGAACTGGAGATCCTTGACAAAACTGAATCCATGTTAATCTCAGGGTCATGATTCAAGCTACTACTCAGTCAGTACTGCTGTGTCTTAGTGCACTTGTACACTATAAAGATTTGTCAATCATATTAGCTTAATAAAACGCTGATTGACAAGTAGCCAGTCAGGAAATATAGGCAGGGTGACCAGACTAAGAGAATTCTGGGAAGAGGAAAGGCACAGACAGAATCATCATCCAGATGCAGAGGAAGCAAGATGAGAATGCCTCACTGAGAAAAGATACCAAGCCATATGGCTAAACATAAACAAGAATTGTGAATTAATTTAAGATATAAGAGCTAGCTAATAATAAGCATGAGCTAATATACCAAATTGTTTATAATTAATATAAGCCTCTGTGGGTTTCTATGAGACTGAACAACTGCCAGACTGGGTGGAACAGAATCTTGAGTCTTTTGTAATGTTTTTAACACAGTTTTCAACTGCCAGTTATTCTTTTCAAAAAAATATTTTCAGAGTGTTTATGTGGGCCAGTCCAACATAAGTCACTACTCTATTTTTTTTTTCACAGTCCCAGGTTCAGTTTATTTCCTAATACAAGTTCAGTCTCTGGAACACTGAAAGGAACTGTTCCAAAGCTTAATTAAAACACAATTTACAAATAGTTAATATCTTCTGAAAAGCACCTCCAAGTTCAGAATGAAAAAAATATGTACATAATATAACCAAATACCAGGCTAGCTTCAGCTCCCGTCTACTCTAGACAAATTGGATGCAAAGGGAAACAAAGACCATCTTAAACACCATTAACCTTGACTGCAAGTTTATGTCACCTACACTGATACCTATTTGTTTTATTGTATCATGAGTCTAAATTCTCTTTATACAACATATTTAGGACAATAATTATCTCTGTGATTTGATGTTGGAGAAAAATAAGATATTTTTAAAAGCTGTTCAATTAATGAAAAAAAACTTGTTTAATACAAAGGTAAATAGTTGACCCTAAAGTAAAGGAGGCAAATACATGGAGGATATAGAGATGAAAAACTTTGACCATCCTTCTGTTTGCTTCTCAGTACCAAATAAAAGATCCTTTTTTAACAAATGCATTTTCCAGTTGTTGTCTTTAGATATCCTGAGATCTAATCAAAAATTACTTTATATTTATAACAAAAACAGGTAAGTTTCCAAGTTTGTCATGTCTTTATAACTATTAGATAATGAATATGCAGTATCTTTGTTTCTTGTATTTCAAATGAAGCTTCCATTGGATCTTCATAACATTTTATTAAAATGTTTCATAAACTTTATTTAAAATAATACTGAAACAATATGATAAAAATAAACAAAAGTTATTGATATAAAATGTACTAATCATAAGGAAATTTTTTAAAAAGTAGAAATTACTTTTATATAGAAGAATTTTTTGAATAGAAAAATAGAATTTGTCTCTAGTTAAAGGATGTTCTAAAAGAAAAAATAGAGTAAAAAATATGTGGCTAGAGTATACTATAAAGTAAAACTTTAAAAAATATGACATAGGTATAACTAAATGGACTATATACAATTAAAGGTTATTACAAAATTCATAAGGTTATCCTGGGGAGATAACTCAGCTGGAAAATTGTTTGTTGTGGAAGCATGTGGACCTGAATTTTATCCCACAATATTCATGTAAATGCCATAAAAGCAATGAATGCCTGTAATTCTAGAGCTGTGGGAGTGGAGGTAATAGAATAACCCTCTAGCATGCAGACAAGGCAACCTAACCTAATCAGTGAACTCCAGAATTCAGAATGCTAATTCCAAAATACAAGCCTGAGTATGACAAAGGTAACCAACACCAAGATATGGAGTAGACATGTAATTTCTACAATGAAAAATTCAATATCTTGCTATAAAACTAGTGGCTGATTCTCTATTTACAAGGTATTCTTCTCTTAGTAATGTGCAAAAAAACAAGCTTAGAGAATTGGAATTGTGTTTTATTCTCAAGATTTTATGTTTAATTCTGCATATTGTTTGGGTGGGTCTGTACACATGCATGTAATGGCCTGCAGACATCATAAATTCAGGTACCAGCTGAGATGGAGTTGCAGCTCTGTGTGAGTGCTAGGAATTTAAGCTAGATCTTATGCAAAACTAATATTCCATGTTAGCTATGGACCAAGCTCCTGTTGTCACCTTTCTCCAAATGACCTTTGTAAAACTTGATTAGATTTGATTCAAATGCTGTTTGTAGGTTTTTCAGGTAAAGCTTTAACTTGTTGAATAGTTCTCTCATTAATTGTAAGAAAAACACTTTAAATTTTCTACTGCATGGTACATTCCTGACAAATTAAAGAATTATAAAATTTTATAGTTGACAAATATTTAATTTATTGGCAAAATTTGATCTACTATACAAAATTTTAATTATGCTTGTAATCTTAAATTGGCAGGTAAATAAATGCTACTAATTTGTTAATATTAACTAAAGCATCTTTCCTAGCCTAAGGCACTATCACAACTTTTAATTAACATAAGTTCTACCCTCCTTTAAGCAAACAACATTTATTTCCTTATAAAATAAATAGTTACCACACTATAAGAAATGGATAGGGGTTGGAAAAGATAGGTTAGTGTGAAAAGATACTTGTTGCCAAATATTAAATTAAGTTTGATTCCTGGAACTCACATGGTGCAAAGAAAGAAAGAAAGTTGTCTGCTGACCACCACATGCTTGGGGGTATGGAACTACCCTCAAATATATATATATATATATATATATATATATATATATATATATACACACATTCTTAAGTAAATAAATAATAAAGTCAAAATCATTTTTAAACAGGCAAAGAAATGCATGAAACATTTTTGCTAAAAGACAGCTTTGTAAACTTTTAACAATATTTACTAAAAATTGAGAGTTGGTTACAGGGTATCCACAATAAGTTCCATGGCAAACTAACCACAGATTATTTTATCAATTAGAAAAAAGAACTCATCACAAAGATTTTTCAGACTAAAGGGAAAATATCCCACCAGGAACTTCTGAGAAATATCTATACTGCAAGTCCTCAAAAAATAAATTCACATCTGCTTTCTTATCTCAAACATGTGTCACCCATTTCTGAGAACACTTTCAGAAAAGATGCACAGCACTCAACTTTACTTACATTGACAACTGAGGACCTTATGTGATTTATTGCAAAACCTCTCTGAAAGGATATCCACTAAATCTCATTATTTTGAGCATTATTTTTTCATGATACATTGAGATCTCTTTAAAACTTTCTAAAATATTTGGGGATTTCTCTCTAATATCCTAAATATTAGAAATTATAATCTTTGATTTAGTGAAGCTTCACAGTATGATGTCCCTTATATTAGTCATACAATTGTTACAACTGTGTGATCATTCAGACATCCTTCATTATTTCAACCACATCTTTTTTTAATTCTTTGCTCCTAAATAATTGCACAGAAACTATATTAATTACAACATTGCTTGGCCAATCACTTAAGCATATTACTAACTAGCTCTTATATCTTAAATTAACCCCTTCCTATATCTAACCATGATGCTTGTGGTTTACAGGTGAGGTTCCCAGACATCTGTCTCTTTTGGCAGTTATATGACATTTCCCTGACTCTGCCTACTCTTTCTCTATATCTCTTTCAGTCTGACTATATTCTGACCTGTTATAGAAGTTTCTTTTATTAATCAATGGTAATAAAACATATTCACAGCATACAGAAGAGGATCCCACATCAGGAAATAATCTACTTTAAATCTTAGAGTCCAAAACAATCAACTCCTTCCTACCAAAAAAGAGCAAAGAAACCAAATAGTCAAGATCACCGAGAATATTTTATTTTTTTCCATGATGCCTATCAGATACTAGGGGCTGGAACAGCTTGACTGAAACCTGAAATACTCAACCTAAGTACAGAAATATCAATTTATATCTTCACAACAAGAAAGCTTTGTCTGAAGCACTTATACAAAAGTCATATTTAAACTAACACCATTCTCTACAAATAGCTCACTCTTTCTCTTCTTTTGCCTTGTCAGCCCTGCAAGTTCTCTTTAACAAGAGCATAAGGAATTTGTCCTCAGGAATACCAGAAGTCAATTCTTCCTGCTTCCATAATTTCTAGAGCTAAACTAAATGAGGGCATATCTTGGTGTCACATTCATTATTAGTTACACATTACTGTAAAAAGAAAGACATGTTTCAAGAATTCCAGCTTCAACAACTGATCTAGATCTAGTCATAAAGGAGAATGTGGGATTCTTAGAAATGGAAGCAAATCTGAACTGACAGACTCGTAACGCACTGTTGATGGACTCTGAAGGAAATACAGCTCTGGTTCAAGCAGACTAGCACTTCCCTAAATGTCATGGCTGGTAAGGTTGATTTACTTTTGTTTATTCATTACAGAAAGATTAAAGTTTATCCATGATGCATGTATTTAGAGAAATATCAGAGCAGCAAAAGAAACATAAAACAGCAAAAAGAAAGCTTATGTGTTAATTTAAGAAGGATGGAAGCATATGAAAAATGGTCATCAAATAAGCCAAATCTCACAGTCTCCAGCAGCTATATCAACCACTGCAGGGCAGGTATTGTGGTTAGGAGTAGTTGACAAACAAATATTGTACCCCTCTGGCTTTTGCGTATGTGCTTTTATTTGGTTAAACTTTGGTGGGTTATTTTTTTGAGGGGAGGGTGTAATCTTTTTTCTATGTTTTGTTGTGTTGAGAATTTTGTGAATGTTTTGAGAAATAACTTAAATTTGGGGGGGGGTAGGGAGGAGGAGAAGATCTGGAAGGATTTGGGGGAGGGGAAAATATGAACAAACTATATTATAAATTTAAAAATTACTTTAAATATAATAAAATATATTTTCAAATATCATAAAATAAAAGTAGAAGGGAAAGCCTACCACAAAGATAGATTGTCCCATTTGGTGGAGAACAAATAAATAATTAGAAACAAATTTCTGTGATGGTAAGTCTGAAACTGGATGGAAAAAGCGAATGCTGAAATACCAACTGTGTCTGAACTATAACCAGGATTCATATGAAGCAGTACACTTACCATTTATCTTTCTACTTATGATAAAGTCCTCTAATATATTGGTAACACATACAAATTAACTATCCCAAATTTCCATATATGTTCATTTTCTAATGCATTTCAGTTCTACTTTTTCCTTAGTTTGAATCATTAAGATAAACCAAATGAAATGATGCTGTTTTATTATTTGCTAAAATTATTGTTTTTGATATTATTTATAAGCATACATGATTAAATTTTGAATACATGTTTACAGTTACTTTTAATTTACTTTAAATGTTTTACTCGAGGGTAGATTAAATCTCTAAAAGATACTTCAAAAATATATTTAAAAGCTGTTTCTGAATTATTCAATCTGGCCTAGCAATCCTTTGCCTGTCGCACTCACTGCCAGGACGTGGAGAGATGTGGCAGCAAGCTATTCAGAAAGGTTAACTCCTGAGAACAAATTAAATTGACCCAACACACGTATCTCCCTTACATTACTGTCCTACTTGATTAGTCACAGCTTTCCAATTCCAAATCAATGTTGTCAGAACACAGCTGCTAATTAGTGAGACACTGGCTCATTCACAATCAGAAAACTGTTAGCTTAAAAAGTAAATGTCAAATATCAAAGATAATAAGTCACTAGAGCATAAAGAATAATTACTTCTTGGATGATAGGAGTATTTTGAGGGCACATACTGCATACTGGGAATCCAGACAAGAATAAAAAAGAGAAAAAACAAAAGGAGTCACAAAGGAAGTATGCATATGCACACAGGTATGCACATGTGTGCACACACAGACATCATATATACATCCAGAAACAATCCATTCCCAAATTAATATGTTTCCAAATACTTGTATGGGAGATCTCACCAAACTATGTGAAAATGGCTTACAAATAGTAAAATCCTTACTGGATAACATGGGCTGAATAAGTGAGAGTATCATGACGTCAATATTTTAAGGTCATGAGTTTTAGGACTAGACTTCATTTTAACTGCCACTCCATCAATCATAGACAATAGTAAAAAAGTCGTACATATTTCACTTTGAAAACTTTAGACGAAAAAAAGAGTCTTGTTTGATATATTTCAGGGAACCACAAAACAGAGATGTACAAAGATATACAGATATACACACATGTCATTTGCTTCATGGATTAAAGTAAAATAAGTTATATCCTGTTTCAATGTCAACATGTTGATTTAAAAAAAATTTATATAAGATCGGTAGACCATGAAACACTAAGATAATACATAATTAAAACAAAAATCACCATCACATCATGAGCTGGAGTATCTGTACTCAAGTCATCAAATGCAATCAAGAAATGAGATAAGTAATGTTGTAATGATCTCATAAGAAATTCTAAACAGAGTCATAAAGTTCTTAAATAAGAAATTATAATCATATTTGAAATAAGCAAAGAAGACAGATCGTAATAAAAACCTTGAGAAATGAAATTAAATGTCTAAGTCTTAGAATCAAAAAGGATGGAAAATATATGAAGAACATGAAGGATAGGACCCACAGCAAAGTAAAAGGGAGAGAAAACTCATGGGAACAAGAACACCCAAGACACAGAGTAAAACCAAACATCACTGCTCTAAAAATATAAATAAAATAATTCCTAATGATATTCTGCTATATTAATATTTTGGTGACTTGTCCAGTTGTCATCAGAGAGGCTTCCTCCAGCAGCAGATGGGAGTGGATACAAAGACCTGTAGCCAGACATTATGAGGAGAGAATGAGTTTAAACTGGAGGTCTCTATCGCGTCTTTTATCTTGGTGCTCCGGAAACCCTGCAGAAGAGAAGGCCTAAAGATTATAGGAGTCAGAGAGACTGGAGCATAGCAGAATACTGAATACTGAGTCAGCTAAGCAGGGTTCACATGGGCTCATAGGCTGAAGTGACAAGCACAGTTACTGCACAGGTCTTCACCTGGTCCTCAGCTAATACATAGTGCCTGATAACTTTGTGTTTTGTGGAACTCCTAACAGTAGGAACAGGTATGTCTCTGACTCTCTTGCCTGCTCTTGAGACTCTTTTTCTCTTGTTGAGTTGCCTTGTCCAGCTTGAGTGTGAGGACTTTTGACTTGTATTACTGTATTTTGTTTTGTTGTGTTTGATTGTTGTCTCTTGGAGGACTGCTATTTTCTAATGAAAGACGAAGGGAAAGTAGATGGGAAACAGGAAAAGTGGTGGGGAGCTGAGTGGAATGGAGGAAGAGAAACTATCGTTGAGATATATTGTATTAGAGATTAATATTTTTAATAAAAATAAAAGATAAAACACAAAAACAAAATACAAAAGTGAAACAGAATCTTAGAAACCTCAGAGATTAAAAGATCTATAATTTTAAAAATACGTGTATCAATTATTTGAGAATTTCAGATATAGTATTTATTTATATTCAACACCTTCCCCCAGCTTCTCCCAGATCTAAGTTCTATTCCATATGCACCCAGCTTTGTATCCTCATTTGTTTTAAAAATCATCCAGTCTAAAGAGTATAAGCTCTACATTGTCTTCTGTTTGATTAAAATAAAATAACCATATAATGTTTCCCATTCCTTCCTGCTACCTCTTTCATATTACATTCTCCCTCCCAAATTCACATGCTCCTCTTCTTTAACCATTGTTATTCCAAAGACATATAAATTAATGATTTTGTTCAGCATTACATTTTGGGAGTCTCTGGCATTCCACTCACCACAAACTTGAAAGGGGGTTTCCTATACCTGGTGTTTGGGGTTTTGTCAGATAATGTATGGGACTTGAGAGGAGTATTTTCATTCCACATAATTAGATAGATTAGATAGATAGATAGATAGATAGATAGATAGATAGATAGATAGATAGATAGACAGAAAGATAGACAGATAGACGGACAGATGGACGGACAGAAAGATGATTGATAGATAGAGATAGATAGATAGATAGATAGATAGATAGATAGATAGATAGATAGATAGATGATAGATAGATAAATAGAAAGATAGACAGACAGACGGACAGACAGACGGACGGACGGAAAGATGATTGATAGATAGCTAGATAGATAGATAGATAGATAGATGATAGATGATAGATAGATAAATAGAAAGATAGACAGACAGACAGACAGACAGACAGACAGACGGACGGACGGAAAGATGATTGATTGATAGATAGATAGATAGATAGATAGATAGATAGATAGATAGATAGATAGGTAGATAGATAGATAGATAGATAGATGATAGATGATAGATAGATAAATAGAAAGATAGACAGACAGACGGACAGACGGACGGACGGACGGAAAGATGATAGATAGATAGATAGATAGATAGATAGATAGATAGATAGATAGATGATAGATAGATAAATAGAAAGATAGACAGACAGACGGACAGACGGACGGACGGACGGAAAGATGATTGATAGATAGATAGATAGATAGATAGATAGATAGATAGATAGATAGGTAGATAGATAAATAGATAGATGATAGATGATAGATAGATAAATAGATAGACAGACAAATGGACAGACGGACGGACGGACGGAAAGATGATTGATAGATAGATAGATAGATGATAGATAGATAGATAGATAGGTAGGTAGGTAGGTAGATAGATAGATAGATAGATAGATAGATAGATAGATAGATAGATATTCAATTACCAATAGCCAACAAATGGATCATCTTAACAGTGGAATTTCATGTCCACATTATACGGTCTGGTTTGAGCTTGCAGAGGTCTTATACAGGCTGTCAATTTATATGTAAAACTTCACAGTTGTATCTGGAAAACACTGTTTCTTTGTAGTCACCCGTATACTTTGGCTTTTACAATTATTTGACTTCCTCTTCTAAAAGGATTCCCAAGTCCTCATTAGAGGGGTGTGATATAGATGTCATATTTTGAGCTGAAATTTCTTTCTTGCTGGCTAGCTGTCACAGTGACAGAACGTGCTATTAGGGGAAGCTATCACTGATCTTATCTAATGATAGACACTGTATGTGACAATACTAACCTTCTAGGCAAGATAAGTCCACTCTTGTAGTCTTGGCATGTCTTTTATGGGTTACTAACAAAATTCTGATTGGATTTGAAGCCTTCTCTACAGAAGCAAAATTTGATGGCTAGTGGTGTATCCTCAATTGAATGCCCTTGATGGGAGGGCATTGGCCATGGAATAAAGCCTACTATTATACTGTGTTAAATGGCCTTGTTGTCAATCTGCCTTGTAAAGGTTTATTTTTTTAACCATGGTGCCAGGCTTGTAGAGAGTTAGTCTCTCAATCTGGCTAGAGATGCTCCACATAGTGGGAACAGGCAATGAGAGATATATAACTTAGACATGAAATCAAAAGACTGAGTGTTCAACCTTACATTGGGTCATCTACATTAGTCCAACCACAACCAAAGGTCAGGAGGCATTGTGGAAAAGGAGATGAAAAGATTTTAAGAGATGCATTGGAGAGATTAGGGATACAAGGGTCATTCCTAAATATAATAAAGGCTATTTACAGCAAGCTGAGAGCTAACATCAAATTAAGCAGAGAGAAACTCAAGGCCATCCCACTAAATTCAGGAACACGACAAGGCTGTCCACTCTCTCCTTATCTCTTCAATATAGTGCTTGAAGTTCTAGCAATAGCAATAAGACAACATAAGGGGATCAAGGGGATTCGAATTGGAAAGGAAGAAGTTAAACTTTCATTATTTGCAGATGATACGATAGTGTGCATAAGCGACCCCCAAAACTCCACCAAAGAACTCTTACAGCTGATAAACTCCTTTAGTAACATGGCAGGATACAAGATCAACTTCAAAAAAAACAGTTGCCCTCCTATACACAAAGGATAAGGAAGCAGAGAGGGAAATCAGAGAAACATCACCTTTCACAATAGCCACAAATAGCATAAAATATCTTGGGGTAACTCTAACCAAGGAAGTGAAAGACCTATTTGACAAGAACGTTAAGTCTTTGAAGACAGAAATTGAATATTATACCAGAAAATGGAAGGATCTCCCTTGCTCGTGGATCGGAGGATCAACATAGTAAAAATGGCAATTCTACCAAAAGCAACCTATAGATTCAATGCAATCCCCATCAAGGTCCCATCAAAATTCTTCACAGATATTGAGAGGACAATAATCAACTTTATATGGAAAAACAAGAAACCCAGGATAGCCAAAACAATCTTATACAATAAAGGTACTTCTGGAGGCATTGCCATCCCTGACTTCAAACTCTATTACAGAGCTACAGTATTGAAAACAGCTTGGTATTGGCATAAAAACAGAGAAGTCGACCAATGGAATCGTATAGAAGACCCGGATCTTAACCCACAAACCTATGAACACCTGATTTTCGATAAAGGTGCTAAAAGTACACAATGGAAGAAAGAAAGCATCTTCAACAAATGGTGCTGGCATAACTGGATGTCAACCTGTAGAAGAATGAAAGTAGATCCATATCTATCACCATGCACAAACCTCAAGTCCAAATGGATTAAAGACCTCAATATCAATCTGAACACACTGAGCCTGATAGAGGAGAAAGTGGGAAGTACTCTACAACAAATGGGCACAGGAGACCGTTTCTTATGTATAATCCCAGCAGCACAGACATTAAGGACGACATTGAATAAATGGGACCTCCTGAAGCTGAGCAGCTTCTGTAAAGCAAAGGACACTGTCACTGAGACAAAAAGGCAGCCTACTGACTGGGAAAAGATCTTCACCAACCCCGCAACAGACAAAAGTCTGATCTCCAAAATATATAAGGAACTCAAGAGACTAGACTTTAAAATGCTAATGAACCCAATTAAAAAATGGGCCATTGAGCTGAACAGAAAATTCTCAACAGAAGAAGTTCAAATGGCCAAAAGACATTTAAGGTCATGCTTAACCTCCTTAGCTATCAGGGAAATGCAAATCAAAACAACTTTGAGATACCATCTTACACCTGTCAGATTGGCTAAAATAAACACCAATGATAACCTTTGCTGGAGAGGATATGGAGTAAGGGGTACACTCATCCATTTCTGGTGGGAATGCACACTTGTGCAACCACTTTGGAAAGCAGTGTGGCGATTTCTCAGGAAATTCGGGATTAACCTACCCCAGGACCCAGCAATTTCACTCTTGGGAATATACCCAAGAGATACCCTATCATATTACAAAAGCATTTGTTGAGCTATGTTCATAGCAGCATTATTTGTAATAACCAGAACCTGGAAACAACCTAGATGCCCTTCAGTGGAAGAATGGATGAAGAAACTGTGGAATATATACATATTAGAATACTACTCAGAGATAAAATCAATGACATCTTGAATTTTGCATGCAAATGGAGGGAAATAGAAAACACCATCCTGAGTGAGGTAACCCAGGCCCAAAAAGATGAACATGGGATGTACTCACTCATAACTGGTTTCTAGCCATAAATAAAGGACATCGAGCCTATAATTCATGATCCTAGTGGAGCTAAATAAGAAGGTTAATCCAAAGAAAAACATATAGTTATCCTCCTGGATATTGGAAGTAGACAAGATTGCCGGACAAAAAATGGGAACTTGGGGGCGGGGTGGTATGGGGGTAAGGGATGATGGGGAGAAAAAAAGTGTGAAGCAGAGGATGGGGAGAGCTTGGGTGAATGAGATGTTTGGGATATAGGAAGGGTGATTATGGGAGCAGGGAAGTATATATCTTAATTAAGGGAGCCATTTTAGGGTTGTCAAGAGACTTGACTCTAGAGGGGTTCCCAGGTATCCAGGGAGATGCCCCCAGCTGAGGAGAGGGGAGCCGGAAAAGGCCAGATCCTATAGTCTTACTGATGAATATCTTGCATATCACCACAGAACCTTCATCTGGCGATGGATGGAAATAGAGACAGAGCCACACATTGGTGCACCGGATTGAGCACCCAAGGTCCAAATGAGGAGCAGGAGGGAGAACATGGGCAAGGAAGGCAGGAATGTGATAGGTGCGCCCACCCACAGAGATGGTGGGGCTGATCTAATTGGAGCTCACCAAGGCCAGCTGGACTGAGACTGAAAAAGCACGAGATAAAACCGGACTCCCTGAACATGGCGGACAATGAGGGCTGCTGAGAAGCCAAGGACAATGGCACTGGATTTGGATCCTAATACACATACTGGCTTTGGGGGGCGTAGCCTGTTTGGATGCTCACCTTCCTAAACCTGGACAGATTGGGGAGGAACTTGGACTTCCCACAGAGCAGGGTACCCTTTTGGACAGGAGAGGGAGGGGGAGTGGAGGGGGAAGGCGGGGAGGAGGCTGAAATTTTTAATAAACTAAAATAATAAATAAAATATGAAAGAAAAAAGATTTTAAGAGATGCAAATTGGAAGAGTGTATGAACAGCTGTCTTAGGGATTATCACATGACTATAAATGAATTCACAGTAGCTATGGTTACTTAGATAAGATCAAGTAGTCAAAGTTCCAGCCTAGATAGAATAGATACCTAGACCCCAGCCTTTACTAAGGTGCTACTTTAAAAAGGAGATATAATCACTGTTTTTGGAAGATGTGGTGAATGGTAGGATTCTCATGCTCCATATCCATGCATACACATTCAGCATTAAATGGACTTAGTATGCTCTTCAAAAATGGAAAAAGCATGAATCTGCAAAGTGACTTTTTGAGCACTGGGGGGAGTTGGAAATGGGGAAGAGAGGATAGACATGATTAAATTTAACCAGAGGCATCTAATTGAGCTTACGCACTCAATAGAAAGAAATAAGCCAGCTATCTGTGGTGAGGCCATGGCACCTAGAGAATTTGCTACTGCCACTGATTTTTTTTCCTAAACCAGTATAATATTCTATATTCTCAATACCCTTTAATCCAAAGATACATTTAGCTCCCACTTTTCCATTGCAGAAGTTTCCTTTTTCAGGAGGCAGAGAGATAATTGCAGAAAGCGATGTCCGGATGTCCGGATGGAGATTAGGTTGGCCTGAGCTAATGGTCACCTTGATCTGCTTACAACGTTTCAAACCAGCAGAGCTGTGTAGAGATACCTTGTCTCAGACAAAGAAGCAAAAAGTAACAACAACAACAACAACAAAACCCTGCAATTGTTTCCACCCTGTAAGAGGCAAGGAGAAAACATTTAGAAAGCTGGGAAATATTTGTTTATTGAAAGTTTGATAAGGACTTTTGTAGCAGTAGTGGGAAATAATGAGTTTAAAAAGTAGGGTACTGAGGGAGAATGGCATGTCTCAGCACTTCACATCTGTCTAGTTTAAGCCAAGTTTGCCATTCCTTTAGTCCAGTGTTGTTCTTCTCCATGTTTCCACTTTTGAGTTGAGAAGAGAGGAGGAATAATTAACATGCCTTTTTATTGATTCAGTAGAGACTTTGTAACTATACAAAATTTTTTTCAACGTAAGTAGGAGCACTAACTTTTTTACATAAAATAATTGTAGGTGACAGGATATTTAATATTGTCAACTTTGTTTCAAAAGTAACTTTGAAAAAATGAGGATTATTTATAAAATAATCACTAATATTGTATAATCTAGGATAGCTTTTTGTTTATCTAAGAGGATTAAAGTACATAATTGCTTTTCATCAGATGCCCCCTTTTTCTCTTGAGGATTAGGTTTTGCTATGTAGTCCCAGGTAGCCTCAAACTTATGATCCTCTTGCCTCAGCTTTCCAAGCATTAAGATTATAAGTGTGTACTATTGTGCTTCACTTCAAATAGTCTTAAAACACCAGTGGAGCAATAGTTTTTATATGTGCTAATTTGTATTTTTTTTAAAAAGTATGCTTTTGGCTTATTTGTGCAAAGGAATGTTCGTTGTTGCTATTGTTTCTCTTTGAGACAAGATCTTCCTAAGTAACTCAGGCTGGCCTCTAACTAAAAGATCTTGTTCTAGGATTCCAGACTTGCATCACCACAGGTAGCTTTTAATTTTTCCTTTGAAAGGAACGAAATATACATTTCCCCTTGTCAGATTATAACGACTTATTCAGTAACCAATATCAAAACTGTTGAGAATTTTTATCTAATTCTGCAACCCAATTTTATCCAAAGGATTCTATCATTTCTGATTATAGTATGGAAAAAATAGTTGTCACTATCCAGACTGCAATAATAGTCTATTCTCTCTCTTTCAAAAAAAAGAAACTCTCTCTCTTTTAAAAATATATACTTACTCATTGATTGCTGAATTTGAGAAAGTTTATCTTGGATAATTTATATGGTGTCTCTATGAGATTTCCTTTATATGGTACATTTAAATGTCATTGTCAGATTCTGACTCAATACCATCTTTCCATTCAGCTTCTAATTTGCCTTCTAGAATCAGGGACGAGGGTATTTTTGTGATAGGCCTGGCTGTTCTTTTGTTTGGAAGAATGTGGATTTAGGGATTTTGGATTAGAAAAGCAATTAAATACTTTAAGTAGGGTTTAGTGGGCTCTCCTGATAGCAGCATGGTAATCAGTGGTGCTGAGGGTGGTTTGAACTGTGAGGTCCAAGTCTAAGAGGCTTCGGGGTGAAAAAAATCAATATATAGCCTAAAGATCATTCTTGGAAAATTTTGGTGAATAATATGGCTGCCTTCTGCCCTTTTCCAAAAAAAAAAAAAAAAAAAAAAAAAAGTCCTCCTTATTGAAGAGTTATGTATGGATTAACAGCTTTGACAGAGATTTTTCAGACAGTTTATTTTTGATTTTGTGCTTGGTTTTTAGTAGCTATGCTTATGCAGACTGATAATGAAAAGGAGCAAGTTGAGCAAAGAAAAATTAAAAAAAAGTACAGTTTGAAGAGAAAAGGCATATCAAGAAGTATAATGGAGCTATGTTCATTTCTCAAGGAGTTAAAAAATCTTAAAGCAATTTTTATGCTAAGTGGAATAAAAAGATTGATGATTTCAGGGCAAACCCCTACCTAGCTGAAGTTTCAACCTGTGAAAAGGAATTAAAGAAAAATAGAAAAGAATTAATGCAAAGCTTAGGGCCGGATATGGTAGAGCACACCTTTAATCCCAGTACTTGGGAAGAAGAGTCAGACACATCTCTGATTTTGACACCTGCATGTCTACAAAGAAAGTTCCAGGACAATGAGGCTTAAGCAATGAAAGAAACATTGAAAATTGAGAAGCTGCTGCAGATGTAAATGAACAAGGGGGCCACATTTCAGCCTCTGTAAGCAGTTCAACTTGGCAGCTTGACTATGTGATTCTGGCTTCAGAGTCAAGGACAGAGGAAAGGGGTTATGGAATCTCCCTCTATGACTAAGAAAAGCCACTGAGTACAGGCAGGTGTCAGGAAGCCCTGGCATGGAAGTCAGAGGGGTCATTGTATGAAGCTTTAAAGGTAAAGACTGGGTTACATGATGAAGCATTGAGACCACAAGATGTTGGAGATGCCTAAATTGTGGGCTACTTACCCAGAATAGCTGTTGACAGGGAATGGAACTGATGTGGGATTCCCCTCTATATGCATTGAATATCATTGGAAAAAAAAAAAAACTGGCTTGGCCTAATAGGGGAACAGAGCTAGGTGGGAAAAGCTAAGCTAAATGCTGGGAGAAAGGAGGTGGAGTAAATTGGGGGGGGGGGTATTCACAGCAACCTTTCAGGGGCTCTTGGTCCAGACTAGTACCAATTCTGGAACTATTCACAGGTTCTCCTCCTCTGTGGAAATAAAAGAAGAACCTCTTTTCCAAAGCAACATATCTTTCGACAGAAATTTTAAAGATAAAATACCTTCAAAGTATAAATGTTGGTTACTTAGCTGCTTCACAGTCAAAAAATCCCACATCATGGAACCAGCCCAGGAAAGAAAATTGTATTTCAGTCAACAAACCTCAAAGGAATTGGAGATCTAAAGAGAGTTTTGACATAAAATATAAAAATGCAGAGTTTGGAGTCTGCCCTATTGATTTGTCTTGTTTTGTCCAGCATTTCCTCCCTATGCTTCTTCTTTGCCTTTTTGAAATGGTAATATGTATTCTATAACACTGTATGTTAGAAGTATGTGATCTGCACTTTTATTTTGGTTCTACAGAGACTTACAGTTAAGAGATTGCCTTGAGTTTCAGAAGAGACTTTGAACTTTGGACTTCTAGACATTGTTGAGACTTTTCCAGATTATGGGGACTTTTGAAGTTGAACAGAATGCCGTTTTGTATTATGATATAGGGCTATGAGGGCCAGGGAGTGTAATGTGGTGTTTTGAATGAAAATGGATCCCTAGAGTGCTGATCTAGATGAAGAATTCTCAGCTACTTCTCCAACACCATGTCTTCCTGTATGTCACCATGACAATAATGGAATAAACCACTGAATTGTAAGCCACCGCAATAAAAATATTTTTCTTTTCTTTATTTGAGTTGCCACGGTATGATCATGGCATCTTCATAGTAATAGAAACCCAAACTAAGTCAATAATAATGATGTAAATCTTAAATAATAATAGGTTTAATATAGAGTTATTTTGATTCAGTTGCCTAGAATTCTTAGAAACTTGTTGAACTACAATGCATTGTATGTAATAATAATGAGCAGTGGGCAATTGGGGTATAGTAAAAGTTCTTGATGTGCTCAGGGGCATCATGTATTGAAACTTTGTGTCATCTATAATTGCAATAAAACACTTAGGAAATGAAAGGAGGGCCACTGATGACTAGTTTTGTTGGGTACCACAGTCTTTGAGAACAGTGCATGGAGGTATTTTGTGTAGATGTTTAATTACTCTGGTTTATGGTTTAAGTAGGCCATAAACTACAGCATAATTTGCATATAAAATGAGGACACTGTTGTAAATAGAAACTAGATAGTATCGAGGGTATAAAACATATGCTGTAATGATTCAACTTTTGCTGAGAACAATATGACTAGAACTCAAGTTCATCAGAATGACAATAGGAATTATGTTAACTATAAATGTCTCAAGTATGAATTTTCTAGACTAGGTATTATTCTTCCCCCAAAGAGATGAATATGGGTCATTCAACTCTTAGCATTCATAGAAATACTGCAAAGAGTTATCAATATTTACATTTGTTTACAGTATATTTATTTGACTATATTACATCCCTCACACATAAGAACACATGTCAGATTCATTTAGTTCTTGTTTTGATTAATAACACAAAAGTTAAATGTTTACAGAGTTGTAAGAAATTATTTTTATTTTAGTTTTTTCTTGGCCTTAAACCATGAGTGCCACTAGCGTGAAGAGATTGGACAAATTTTATTCCTAAAATACACTGAGAATCTGTTATTTGAAGTCCTGTATATTAAAACATTTTTTTTACCATACTCTGTTTGAGGAATTTCAAATGGAATTTTTCTTTAAATTTTTACCCCACTGTCTACTCATGAAAGAACAAAAGATGCTTTACTACACCCTGAAATTTTAGGTAAATAACTTTAGGTGGTTAGGATAAATCTTTTTTAAAAACTTATTATTAATTTATACAATATCTCCATGTTTAAAAATGTGTGTGTGTAATTTCATAAATATGCACATAAAATACTGTTTAGCAATATACCTTTCAAAAACACAATTGTAGAGGTTGCTAAATGACTCATAAGGTAAAGATGCTTAATGTTCAAGATAGAAGACCCAAGTTAAATCCCCAATACCTAAATAAAGATAGCAGGAGAGAACTGCCTCCCCAAATTTGTTCTCTACCCAGGGTGCACTATCACATGTATGCTTCCACCACTAATAATAAAAAATTAAAAAAAATAGCACTTCTAAAATTTTTACACTATGTCATACATAAGACATTGGCTCTTCATCAGGTGATTTACAAATTGGTGCCATCAGATTTAACTAAATCTGTGTAACATGGGACAGATGGGACAGATGTTAATGTTTGGACAGTGAATTCAAAATACAAGATTTCCAGTGGATATGTGAAACCACTGATATTACAGAGCACTATAGACAATAAAATAAAATAAAATGTTTCTATGCAGCTATAGAGTGATAAAAAATACATGGTATATACCATGTGGGTGCTGGATAATTAAATTCTTGGCCTTATGGTTACTGAACAACAAAATTATTGGCCTCTAAGATAAGAGGAAAATGGATGACAGATAGCATAATGTAACTCAGAGAATGCTTAAAATACAGATTTCTTTTTCTACTGAAGTTTTCAGTTATTACTTTGGAACTGTGACTGACTGTTCATAACTGAAGCTGAGGAAAGGAAAGCCATAGCTAGAGGTGTCTATACTACGCTATTTTAAAGTAAATAAAAGGAGGTAGAAACTGAAGCCTGGTCTTATGTCTTTAGGAATGAAGATCAAAAGACCAAGTGAGTCTTTGACCTGAGAGCTGGGCAATATTTAATTTTCTTACTGGGCCCAGGGAGACAGGACAAGGACATAGCTATTTGCACATAATCTGCAACCTAAATAAGGCTTTTATACTCTTTAGTAGTGGTGCTCAGTGATTACACTGGTGGGTTTTTAAATCTTTGTTTACAACATCTGAAATATTTTTGAATTTTCTTTTTGAGATTTCATATGATATATTTTGGACCGTACTATCCTTCCATCTCATGACTCCCTGGTGTTTGCCTTCTTCCTTATCAACTCAGTTTTGTGTTCTCATTTTTTTAAACCTATCAATCCCAATTTCTGCTGTCCATGTGTTCCTCAGACTATGTCTTTCCACTGGAGCATGGTTGCCCCCCACCCAGCTCCCTTAAAAAGAACTGATTCTTCTTCTCCCAGAATCTGTCGATTGCTAATAGCTCATCAGTAAGCGATGTGACTTTATGGCCACTTCCTCCTCTATGCTGGGATTTACTCCGGGTTAAGCTTGTTCATTTGTCACAGTGTTATGAATTCATTACTGCAATTGTTCCAGTTTGTCTGGGAAACATTAGCCATCTTGTTGCATTTATGACATATTTACTTCCACCTTTCCTTTTTATCAATGATATTAAACTGACTACATTTTATAAAAATTCTGAGTTTTATAAATAGTAAACCCAGATTGTCTTTGTTTGCATGTGAGAACACGTATCGTCCAACTATGTGCATAAGTAATATGAAATCCCTTATATATAAGAAACTTGTTGAAAGAGCTTTCAGATTGTATCTGCTTGCATGGTTCTGTGTCAGTTTGAAAGAAAATGGCTCAGGGAATGGATGGGTAATATTAGAAGACATGGCTTCTTTGGAGTAGGTGTGGCCTTAGAGGACATGCATAAATGTGGAGGTGGGCTTTGAGGTCTTTTTTATTCAACTTATGCTCAGTGTGGTAAAAAAAACTTTGTGTTTCCTGAAGATCAAGATGTAGACATCTTCAGCTCTTTTTCCATCATCATGTTAGCCTACATGCTTCCATGTTCTTCCAAGAAGATAACAGACTAAATATCGGAAAATGTAAGCGACTCCAATTAAATGTTTTCCTTTATCACAGTTTGCCATGGTCATCGTGTCTAGCCACAGTAAAAGAAACCCTAACTAAGCCTGGCGGTGGTGGCGCACGCCTTTAATCCCAGCACTCGGGAGGCAGAGGCAGGAGGATCTCTGTGAGTTTGAGGCCAGCCTGGTCTACAAGAGCTAGTTCCAGGACAGGCTCTAAAAAAGCTACAGAGAAACCCTGTCTCAAAAAACTAAAAAAAGAAAAAAGAAAAAAAAAGAAACCCTAACTACAACAGCATTGGCTGCAACATAACAGACACAAATATATTTTGATTTGATTAAATAAGGCTTTACATACATAAAACAAAATGAGCAACATTTATTTGTTGCAGAGCAATATAATAGGCAAAGGTACCCCAGGGTGAACTGGTATAACCCACTAGATTTAGAAAAGTCACCAAAACCTTTGACCAAGATATGATACAATAATGAAGGGTTGGGAAGAAATAAACATTGGTAAATGCATGTTTGATAATTTTTTAGAGCTGGATATTAAAGTGATTATTAGATTATTAAACACACCATAATTATTTTTATGCACTTAAGCAACTGTTTATTTAGAGTCAGCTCTATATTCTCCTACCACCCCTTTAAAAGTAAATTTGAAAGTACATCTGATAAGAATCAACAGATTCCTTAAAATAAATTATAGTCTACTGAAACAATACAGCAGTTCTAAAATAAAAGGCAAACATAATAAGTTAAAAATAAAAGATTTTTTTGATCGTTAAGGAGGTTGAACATGACCTTAAGTGTCTTTTGGCCACTCGAACTTCTTCTGTTGAGAATTCTCTGTTCAGTTCAGTGCCCCATTTTTTAATTGGGTTAATTAGCATTTTAAAGTCAGTTTCTTGAGTTATTTATATATTTTGGAGATCAGACCTTTGTCTGTTGCGGGGTTGGTGAAGATCTTCTCCCAAACAGTAGGTTGCCTTTTTGTCTTAGTGACAGTGTCCTTTGCTTTACAGAAGCTTCTCAGGTTCAGGAGGTCCCATTTATTTAACATTGCCCTTAATGTCTGTGCTGCTGGGGTTATACGTAGGAAGCAGTCTCCTGTGCCCATATGTTGTAGAGTACTTCCCACTTTCTCTTCTATCAGGTTCAGTGTATACAGATTGATATTGAAGTTTTTAATCCATTTGGACTTGAGTTTTGTGCATGGTGATAGATATGGAGCCATTTGAGGGTTGGCAAAAAACTTGACTCTAGAGGAGTTCCCAGGTGTCCAGGGAGATATCCCTAGCTAGTTCCCTGGGCAGCTGAGGAGAGGGAACCTGAAATGGCCCGATCCTATATCCATAATGATGAATATCTTGCATATCACCATAGAACCTTCACCTGGCGATGGATGGAGATAGAGACAGAGCCCTACATTGGAGCACCGGACTGAGCTCCCAAGGTCCAAATAAGGAGCAGAAGGAGGGAGAACATGAGCAAAAAAGTCAGGACCGCGAGGTGTGCACCCACCCACTGAGATGGTGGGGCTGATCTAATGGGAGCTCACCAAGGCCAGCTGGACTGGGACTGAAAAAGCATGGGATAAAACCGAACTCCCTGAACATGGTGGACAATGAGGGCTGCTGAAAAGCCAAGGACAATGGCACTGGGTTTTGATCCTACTGCATGTACTGGATTTGGAGGGGCCTAGTTTGTTTGGATGCTCACCTTCCTGGACCTGGATGGAGGGGGTAGGACCATGGACTTCCCACCGGGCAGGGAACCCTAACTGCTCTTAGGACTGGAGAGGGAGGGCGAGGAGAGTGGGGGGGAGAGGGAGGTAAATGGGAGGCTGGGAGGAGGTGGGGAGGAGGCGAGGAGGAGGCGGAAATTTTTAATAAAAAAATAATAATAAAATAAAAAAATAAAAGATTTTGAAGAAAAAAAAGACCATCAGTTTCTTGTTCTTAATAAATTCTGGCATTTATTTTTTAACTAGATAAATATTGCTTTCTAAAACTAACTTCTTTAGTAGAACTGTAGGTGAGCCAAGAGAGAGCCCAAGTTTTTAAATAGTTTATTGCCTTTACCGGTATTTCTCTTCCTGGGCAGTCTTTTGTGCCAGTGTTAGACCAGAAAGCTAGAAGTTACATTTTAGTACCCCAGAGAAAATTCTCAAGGAAACTTCAGGAAACAGAGTCTTCGGCTTTTATTAAATCTGTTAGGCCACCTAAGACACCTTAGCATCCTTAGAGACCTTTCAAATGCACTGAAATGCCTGCCTCAGGTAGGTCCAGCAAAGCTTTAGAACAATGGTTTTCTAAGTGCTTGTTTTTAACACATGTAGAGCTAGAAAAGTACATTTTTCCTTGTCTTGAAGATATGTCTTATTGAGACAGCACACCTCCTTGGAGGCAATATTACTTTTTCAATAGTTCAAGCTTCCAATAACACTATTTCCTGGGAGGAAGGACTCAAGTATTTTTATATAGAATAACATGATGCTATTAGAACAAATATTATTTCAGGATATTGTCAATTTGCAGACAGAAAGAGCCATTCAGTTTTCAGTAGTGAAGCATATGAAAAAAATGGAGAACAAGAGACACGGACAGCCAGATATAACAGTGCACCATTGTGGAAGTCTTTGAAACTCAATATCCACAATGCAAGGAAATTCGCTTTTCTAATAATCTCACTGGTACTACTAGACACATTTTTAAAGTATTTTAAAACACACATATGCATCACATAATACAGAGGAACATCTAAGAGTAGGAAGTTCACTAAAAAAGCCATATACTCTGTCTATATATGCACAGCAGGTTCAAAGTCTTAGTGAATTCTTTTCTACATATGCATATGAAAATATTTATTCATCTGAACATGCTTTCTTAAGGAAGTAAAATTTAAATAATAAAATCATTGAATATACAAGTATTATTTTACCATGCATGTGCAAAATAGAATGATAATAAGATATGTTATACATAAGGACTATACACATTATTATTGTATCCTAACACATTAACAAATCCTAATACATATAAAAATGAAAATACCCACTGCAGAAAATTTCTAAATTAATGACTTGTCAGGATGTCTACATTAAGAAAATCATCAGATCACTTTACCATTGCACAGATGTTTAGAAATGTTTACTTTCATGGTATACCTGTCCACTCTTGCAGCCAAAGACACTTTCTAGATGTAGAATGAGTTGACTTGCTGAGTCTTTGACGGCATCAAAACAGGCTCTCCAAATCTCCACACAAACTGTCATGCTAAAGCCAGCTTCTGCTCTCTTGTGTGCTTAATTCTGATAACTATCTCCCCTCTACTTCTGAGACCCCCTAACATTTCATCAGACATGGGAAATTCTCTCCCTTAGAAATCTTCACTTCTAATTCTTACCATTAGAGTACAGTTGGACCCCTTTGGTTTCCCTGAAATTTTCACTTTCTCCAAGTACCTATGTGGGGATATCTTTGAGTTTATATACAGTTTTATACTTAATCTCTGTATGATATTTAAGCTTAAAATTTGTTTGAGTGGCTAGCAAGATAGCTCAGATTTTCAGGGCACTTGTTGCCAGGTTTGACATGCAGAGTTTATTCCCTAAAATGCACTTACTGGAAGGAGAGAGCTACCTATTGGAAGAAGTCTTCTGACTTCCACACGTGTCACAGAATATCCATGTACGCACATGTGAACACATATATACACACTCACAAACACACACGAACATCACACATAAATAAATATGCTTTTTTGTCAGCATGAAACAATCCTAAATTGAGAAAACTCCTCCATTAGATCTGCCAGTATGCCCAGTTGTGGAATATTTTCTCACTAGATGATTGATACGGTTGGGTCCAATCCATTGTGCATGATGCCACTCCTGATCTGGTGGTCTTAGGTGGTTTACATAAAAAAGCAGGCTGAGAAAGTCAATAAGAAACATTCTTCCAATGACTCTGTTTTTGTTCTTGCCTCAAATTCCTGTATTGAGTTCCTTCCCCGACTTCCCTTCCTGCGGGACCACAAGGAAACTAAAATAAACCCCAACCAAGTGTTTTGGTAATGGTGTTTATCAAATCAATAACCTAACTAGGACAGAAATTAGTACCCGAATCATAAGATATTACCATAATAGACTTGATCATGTTTTATCTTCCCCTTTGGTTGGAGGGAAGATTTTGGAAAGTCTTTGGAAATTTGGTCTGAGCAATGGAAATGACGGAGGCTTGACTTGACTGGTCTAAATTTCAGAGGGAACTAAAGGCTCTATAAAGGTTGATCACTTGATATTTTTGGGATAAAAATCTGTGGAAGTATTCCACCAAGACTTGCCCTGTCTACAAACCAATCCATAGGTGCTCTCTGCTTTGTATTAATTTCTTCACCTAGCCAGATCATCAATTTTCTTTTCCAAGGTCTAGCCTGGTGAGTCTCTCAGACCCACCACACCAATAATTTCTATCCAACTCTTAAGGTCTAGACCAGGTCCCAAATTCAGTGCTGTTGGCAATGCCAGTCTTCACTACAACCATCCTCTAGGTTTTCACCAGGAATAATCCTACCTGCCACCACCGACAGGTCCCATCGACATTGCATCCAGCCTCTAAAAACAGACACATCTCCCTCGTCCTTCTACAAGAACTACCCCAATGAGTCTCCCAGATGCTTTTTATTTAAGCACTCTCCCCAGTCTGAAAAATCTAGACCCAATTACACATCCATAGCCCAGGACTAGTATGGCCATGATTGACTGCACTGTAACTAATATCTTAGCTTCTGTCAAGACCTTCACATAGTGTAATGGACAATGGACAGCTCCCCTAAATTAATATACACAGAAAACAATTATCCAACACAATGGAAATAAAAAGAAAAAATTTCCACACATAAACAGCCTTTAAAAATTAGATTCAACAAATCAAATGTAAATAAAACATAGAAAGTGACATTTTGGGCTGAAGAAAGGAATGAAAATAGCAGAGAAACTGGAAAGAAATAGAAATCCATAAACATTAAAACACAATGTACCACTGAGAACACACACACATCCACACATAAAACACGCCAAACATTAACAAGATGACCTCAATTAATTAATGCATACATTTCAATAACAGTAACTTTAAATATCAGTAGCCTCAAATCTCCAGGCAAAAGACACAGGCTGATTAAACGGGTCAAGAAAGAAAATACTTCTAACCTTTGTCTACAAGAAACACACCTCAGCTTTAATGATAGGCACCACCTCAGAGTAAAAGGATGGTAAAAGTACTACATTCAAATGGAACGAACCAGGCAACAACAGGTACTATTATCCTAATATCTGACAAAATGGATTTTTTAATCAGAGGAGATAAAGAGGGCCTTTTCATTTTAAACAAGAAGAAAATCAACCAGAAAAAAATATTAGTATTCTAGACCTATGTGTACCAAACTCTGGCTGCCCAATTTTATAAAAATAATTACTACAATATTTAAAGACAAAGATTACCATCAGTCCATTAAGAATAAGTAATTTCAATACCACACTTTCTTCAACAGACAAGCCAACTGAGATAAAATAAACTCACAATTAATTGACATCATAAATCAAATGGACTTAACAGATATCTACAGGATATTCGAGCCAAACAACAAAGAATGCACAACACAACAGTACAAAGAAGCTTTTCTAAAATAGACAGCAACCAAGAACACACACACCAAAAATTGGCTGGAATAATTGCTTCTATCCTGCCTGCACGTGGTGCTATCAACTTGATAGCAAAGAAGGTTCTAATGAGTACACAAACTCACAGGGTTTAAACAAATCATTACTGGGTGGTAAATGGGTCAAGGAAGAAATTAAGAATGAAAAAGAAATTCCTAGAATGAAATAAAATAAGTAAAAATGTAAACACAGTAAAAAACACTGGAATACATTAAGAGTAGTCCTACAAGCCTGGCGGCGGTGGCTCATGCCTTTAATGCCATCACTCGGGAAGCAGAGGCAGGCGGATCTCTGTGAGTTCGAGACCAGCCTGGTCTACAAGAGGTAGCTCTAGGACAGGCTCTAAAGCTGCAGAGAAACCCTGTCTCGAAAAACCAAAAAAAAAAAAAAAAAAAAGAGTAGTCCTACAAAGGGAAATGTATAGCTCTAGTAACTACATTAAGAAAATCAGAAAGAGCATAAATAAATGGCTTAATAATATAAGTTAAACATCAGAAACCATGGACAATCAAAATCCAAACCTGGTAGACGGTAAGAAATAATTATCATCCTCACAAAGTTATTTTTAAGATCATTTTCTTCTGCTTCATCTCTGTTGGGATGTTCAGGTCTTGCTGTTATAGAACCACTCATTTCTGGCGGTGCTGCATTGCTCTTTATGTTGCTGAGTGTATTCGTGCACTACTGTTGTCTATCCGTTTCTTCCTCCAGTTTTGTACAGATGGAGTCAGTGCTCCCGAGGGTCCCTCTTCCTCCAAATGTTGCAGCTGGTGGCTACGGTTCCCTTGATCACTCCTCCAGTAGCAGGCAGGGCAGAGCCTCAGGTAGATGCTCTGCCAGGTGAAGGCATAGCCATGGCAATGGTAATCGCTCCTCTATGTGCAGCTGGGTCTGCGGCCCCAGTGCTTGCCGATGCAGTGGGGTATATTGTATAGAAGATGTCTCTAGATGCTGGCTGGGACACACATGCTCTTTCCCAGAAAGACTTCTTAATATAGTCTCTGGAAACTGTTGCTATGGATGCTTCCAGGCCACCCTGGCTGCTGCCATGCTTCTCCTCTGACATTTTCGTTTTGCCATCCATTCTCTCTCTCTCTCTCTCTCTCTCTCTCTCTCTCTCTCTCTCTCTCTCTCTCTCTCTCTCTCTCTCTCTCTCTCTCTCTCTCTCTCTCTGTTTGTCTCTGTCTCTGTCTGTCTCTCTCCTTCTCTCTCTTTTCTCTTTGGCATTTCTGGGCCACGGTCATGGCCACCAGCCTCATTCTCTCTGATCCTTCCGGGCTGGGGCCACCACCATGCTCCCCCAACCCTGATTCTTCTAGGTGGGGTCAGGGCCAGGGCCACCACCTTGCTCCTTCTCTCTCTGACAGGTTCGAGCCTAGGCCAGGTCTGCCAACCTGTTCCCTCTCTCTGATGCCTCCAGGCTGGAGCTAGGCAGCTGCCATGCTTAATTGAAGCCTCTCTTCTCCTCCACCATCTCAAATAAAACTCCTTTCCCTCACTTCTTAAATGTGGCTTTCAAACTAATACTTGACAATGAAACCGATGAGTTAAGACATATGCATCAACTATCTTGAAAATACCAACACATGAATAGGCTTTTTTTCCTTCAACAATGCAGCAATAAAAATTTATGTGCTTTTAAGTATGAATATCTCAAAATTACAACATATTATCTTCTCCAAATTTATTTCTTAACTTCTCACTTAGGAGAGACACTTTGGAAGGAAGGACAAGGTAACTATGACAGGAACTGTTTATTTCAGGATAAGCTTGAGAAGTTCTTCCATCCACAGAAGGAGTGAGGCAGAGCAAACGCAACAGATAGATTCGAATTGGTACAAGGTTTGAGGGCAGGTTCGTCATAGGGCTGAGAGTTTTCTGGAAGGAGTGGAATTAACTCAATAATCTTGTTTTGTTTTGCTCTTGTGGTTGAGAGCTGCAGATCATGGGAAGGATGTGGGCAAGTTTAGCAGGAAGTTACTGCCCGGCCCAGTTCAGCAACTGTTCAGTAACAAAGAAACACACAGAGGTGTCATTTTTAAACTAAGGCTGTACTTTTATTTTCTAGATGTTCAGATCCAAATAATCACACAGAAATTTTATTAATTACAGTGTTGTAATTATGTATGACCAGAGCTAGTTAACTCTTACATATTAAATTAACAAATTTCTATTAATCTACATATTGTGAAGTATCTGTGGCATTACTTCATTTTCTACATGTCTTGTATTCTCAGTGACTGGCTGTCATCTCCTTGATTCCACATACTCTCTCTATATATCTCTGTTCAGATTTCCCGCCTGGCTTTACTCTGTTAAGTTATTGGCCAAAATAGCTTTATTCATCAACCAATAAAATGAACACATATGCAGAAGGACATCCCACATTAGGCAAATTTATGTCCTTTTGGGGGGTATAGGGAGAGGGATGAAAAAGTTAATATCTAGAATAACACCAAGAAGCTTTACAGTGTGCCAGGGGAGGGGGTGGAAAACAAGATTGAAAGATAAAATATGAGCTACTAGCAGGCTTCTACGTAGGAAACTTCCTGCCACTTGTATTGCTGCTTGTAAATTTCTCAAGATACCTCAAAATTTTTAAGTAAACTGACATTTTCATTGCATAAGGAGTTGTTCAATTAATTTTGGAGGTAGACCATAAACAAAAGAAAATAGAATTTGTCTAGATGGATTCTACTCCTCAGATCCAATTTTGAGAGGTTTAACAGAAGGCTTCCCAAGGAGGAAGTTGAAGGCGTTTGGAAATTTGGGAGGCCGTGATGGCAAAGAAACCCTGGAATGTTCTGAGAACACTCATCAAGACAAACTGGTAGTAAAGGATCCATGATAGGCAGACAGATAGAGGAACCACAAACAATTAAGAAAAAGGCAAACTTACAGCTTCATCCTGATACTCCTAACCTGAAATAATTTTAGTGGCATCTTTCTCTTATCAGTAAATGACACCTGTGGGTGAATTCCTTGGACAATTTCAAGGAAGGAATACAGAAAGATCAACAGTGTATTTCTCCTATAAGAGAGAGGTTTATGGGTCTTGAGAAAGGGTTAATCAAGGGATGGGATGGCCTCATTAGGTCTGAGTTGTTAGCAGGTAGGAGAATTTGATGGAAGGGCATTTGCAGTTTGATTTCAGAAAACTTAAACTGTTATCTTCAGAAAAGAGGGACTATTCAAGCATGAACAGGGCTGCCTTCAAGATGGCCTTGTTTTTCTTTGTAAATTTCAGTTAAAGAATGGGTCTCTACTTTCTCCACTTCCTGTTTCTAGCCCTTTTAGAGTCAATATCCCACTTCAATTGATATAATATGTCATGATATTTTGAATCTAGCTGTTTTATGAGATATTGTGAAATTGTATCATTTTATTTATTATAGTTCAGACAGAGTAGTTTATATATAAGAGATATTTCATGAGTAGGTAAAGACTGAACTGAACACCTTGGCAATAAAATATATCATCTTGTTTTAACATAGGTAATAAGTTTTATAAAATATAATATAGCACTATTTTGTACCTCAAATTTTTTTCTTCTTATAAGCTCTATAAATTATTTAAGGACACATTAGGCCAATTCTCAGAAAATATGAAATTCCATTTCTAATTTTAATTTTACAATGCTCAGTTCATTATTTGCCTAAGGGGATATTATTTTGTCCTAAGACAGTTGAGAGTTATAAAAACTTTCTCATGCATGACTATACTGTGATACAACTTTTAAGAACATTGACCATTGTGTAACTCTAGATGAATAAAATGGTCCTGAGCTGAAAACAGTCATTTCACTTACTAGGATCAGATGAAGAGACCTACAGCCAAACATTAGGTGAAGTTAGGGGAATCCTGTGAAAGATGGGGAAGAAGATATAAGAGCCAATGGGGTCAAGGATACCATAAGTCAATGGAGTTGACTAAGCAGGGCTCGTAGGTGCATACAGAGACTGGAGTGGCAATCACAGAACCTGCATGGGTCAGCACTAGATACTTTGCATATATGTTGGGTTCTTTAGTTCATGGTTTCTGTGTGACTCCTAACAGTGGGAGTGGAGGTACTTATGACTCTTTTCCCTGCACTTGGATCCTCCTGCTGGATTGCCTAATCTAACTTTAATGTAAGAGTTATATATAGTTTGTGCCTAGTCTTATTGCATCTTGCTAAACCTTGTTAATTTAATTAATTCATGGCCTGATCATTTCTGTAGCATAATGGAGGGTCAGTGAATCTGGGGGACAGGCAAGACGGGGGAATTGAATGGAAGGGAGGGAAAAGAGGGTTCTATCAGGATGCATTAGATGAGATAAGAAAGAAGTGGGGGGAGGGAGGGAAGGAAGGACAAAGGGGAAAAGGAAGAAAAACGCCTATGTTTAAATGTTTGAGCTAACTAAAAGGCACTGTTACTTTTCAAGAAGATTTTATGTGAGTTTTGTCCATTTAGAGAGTATCATCTGTAACCCATGTCTATTGAGCCTTGAAACAAGGATGATAGCATCCTTTCTGATCTTTGATGTTAGTGGGCTCATTGCTACATAGCTTGGGCTAGATAATCTGTAAAATAAGTAAATGCAGCTGAAGGAAGTTTAGCAATGTTGAATCTAAAATGATAAAGACAAAATCTCCTGAATAAATTAGGAGTGTGAAGATCATGAAAGAGAGTAGAATGGGAGGGCAGAGGAAAAGAAGAGAGCAGACAAAAATATATGGCTCAATAAAAACAATTAAAATACAAAAGAAGAGAACACTAAGAAATTCCTGGAGATAGAAAATCTAGATTAACAAACAGGAACTTCAGACTCAACAACTACCAATAGAATAAAAGAGATGGAAAAGAGAATCTCTATAATTATATTTTATTTGTTTTAAGAAATAAAGGTTGCCCAAAGATCAGAAGGTAAAATTAAGCCCGTGAAAGCCAGGCAGTGGTGTCACACATCTTTGATCCCAGGACTTGGGAGAAAGAGGCACATCAATCTCTGTGAATTCAAGTCCATTCTGGGCTGCATGAGATCAATATAGAAACAGATTCAGGTTGTGGGAGTTCATACCTCTAATCTAAGTAGTAGGGAGTTATATGCCTTTAATTCCAGTACAAAAAGGGAAAATAAGACAGGAGGAGACAGAAGTTAAGAGCTCAGTTTGTAATTGCCCAGCCTTTGTAGAGGTAAGACTTTTCTATTGACTTGGTGGTTTTGCTTTTCTTTTTTTTAATGGTATAGAAATTTTTCTTTATTGAATTTCTACACAGTATTTCCCAAACATGTGTATAAGCACATAGATTTCTCTACATTATCAATGTTCACCTGCTAACGAACCATTACTTTCTGATTCTGACCTATTTTTTTATTTTATTTTTTTTTACTTATTAATCTTTTTTTCATGGTTTATTTTTTTTATTTTTATTTTATTTTTTTTTTTTTTTGGTTTTTCGAGACAGGGTTTCTCTGTGGCTTTGGAGCCTGTCCTGGAACTAGCTCTTGTAGACCAGGCTGGTCTCGAACTCACAGAGATCCGCCTGCCTCTGCCTCCCAAGTGCTGGGATTAAAGGCGTGCGCCACCACCACCCGGTCATGGTTTATTTTTTATATTTAAAAATTTCCATCTCCTCCCCTCCTCCTCCTCCCTCTCTCCCTCCCTTCCACCTATACCCCCCTCCCTCCCTCTCCAGTCCAAGGAGCCATCAGGGTTCCCTACTCTATGTTAAGACCAAGGTCCTCCCAACTCATTTGAGACGGTGGGACAGAACTAACGGGAGATCACCAAGTCCAGTTGGAATGGGACTGATGGAACATGCGACCAAACCGGACTCTCTGAATGTGGCCGACAGTGGGGGCTGACTGAGAAGCCAAGGAAAATGGAGCTGGGTTTTGCTTTTCTTATCTTCAATTTGAACCTCAATATCTGTTCTGGGTTTTTATTATTCATGCAACATTTGATGTCCAATGTCAGGTATGAATTCACTAAAAAGCTGTTTGCCTGTGGCATTTCAGCCACCAGTATAGGCCAGAGCTATGCACAGCTGGATTCACAGGTCAACCGGCTGGATTTTTCTTTTCTCTATCCTGGTGTGCTCTCCCTGAACTTCCTTCTCAGGCTGCTGCAAAACTAGGTAGCTGCCTGAGTTCCAATCTGTTTTTACTGTTCTATGCAACAGCTATAAGCTTTAGGTCTTCAACAACATCGTTGGCACATTTGGTAAGACAATTTAGCAATTCTTAAAGGGAGGAATTATCTAAAAGAAAGAGGTTTTTCCCTCATTAAAAATGGAAAAATCATTCCAATGGAGGGAATTGGGTCTCTTTATGATAATATGCTAGACAGTTTAAAAGTGGAATGATTGAATGAGAGGATAACTAATTTAGATGGGATTTATGTAACATCAATTGCAAACATTATCAGCAGTATCATTTTTCTTTTATCACAAAAAAGTTAATTTAATCTGAGTGCTAAGATAAAGACCTTAGAAAATTTAGTAAAACAAATCACAGAGATCTTCAAAGCCACACAGAGGAATTTAATGGAGAATCAATTTCAGCATTGCTTTATAAAATTAGAGAGGAACAGCTTAAGGTTTCCAAACAACCAACCTGAATACATCCAATAACCATGCAGAATTTGCCAAATGATATCATAAAAATGGAATGGAGTCCTGTGCCAGTGTTCTCAGATGGCATGCATTCACCTTCTGTGAAACAAATGTTGAACTCATGGTCAGCTTTTCATAGAATTATCCCTAAAGATTGGACAAAAACAGTTAAAGCTCTTTTAGAGCTTAGCCAAATTACAATAAAGTATGGGGTTCAGAGAAGTGGCTAAGTCTATTGAACAACAGAGTAAAGCTAGAGGTATGGATATTTTCCAAGATCAACTTCTTTTAAAAGGAGAGTATGCCATTATAAAAGAAGCAATCACTATTAAATGGTCATATCCTGACTTTATGCCATGTTGCAGCTTTAAATGCTTTGGAAAGAACGGAAGAAGTAGGAAAGAAGATTGAATTATTTACTGAAGTTATACAGGACCCAAAAGAAACCTTCAAGGATTCCAACCCAAAGGAACCCTTTACCAATTTCTTTCAAAGATTGACTTCAGCAGTAACTAGAATGATACCAAATTCAGAACCTAGGCAAATAATGATTGAATCTCTGGCTTTTGAAAATGCCAGTTCTCTATACCAAAGAATAATTATGCCATTAAAGAAAAGGTCAGACCTTTGGAGAAATGGATTTGAGATACAATTAACATTGAATGTCATGTACATGATGATGAATGAAGAGGAAAGGTGATTTCCAGAGGTTTGAAGAAAAATTAAGATGTAAAATGTTATAATCGTGGAATACCAGGTTACCTGAAAAGGGATTGTTGACAAGACATTCTTAGAAACAATGGTTTTTTTTTTCTAAGAATAACTTGTTTAAAACATCCCTCCCTTCTGGATTATGCAGAAGGCATGGCAAAGGCAGACATTGGACTAAAGACTATATATAGGTCAACAAGGGATATTAAAGGTCATCATTTGACATTGGGAATGTCTGTGAGGGGTCTCTCACTGGCCCATTTCCAACTGACATATCTACAGTCTAACTCCAGAATAAGTCTTCCTCAGAGTAGACCACACTAATTGATTATATAATACCAAACAGTTCACCCTAAAAACATATCCACAAAGCAACATTATTTCGATTAAGGAGGTTATATTTATAAATAATGGAAAATCACTTTCTGCCTAGAACAAAGAAGTGCTTCATGGGGAGCTACTGCAAAACCTCCTAAAAATATGTCTACACATGTACTGGGGAAGCTGCTTACTGATGGACATGGTGTTTCCAATGTTCAGTACATCTTTTATCTAGAGAAGCCACCTACACTATGGGATCCCATTCTGATGTATCTAGCGACAGTACAAGAACCAGTCATTTATTTTTAAGTATCCTGCCAAGAGACGTACAAGAAGCTAGCTTCTAACTTCAAAATAAAATAGACCTAAGAAGAATAAAAATTTCTATATACCAGTAAAAATAAACACATATAACAAGATAAAGTAAGTATATAATGCATCATGTTCTTTATCTCTGTAACTGCTCACAAAGGTAAAGATCATACACATTGCTTCATTTTTTTCTTTGTCGTTTTGGCTTTGGACATCAGCTGCACAGATTATCAAAGTTTACAAAATCATGATCTTATTTCTTTACTATTGTTTTGTGTGTGTGTGTGTGTGTGTGTGTGTGTGTGTGTGTGTGTAAAAAATAAGTAACAAAAATAGGTCACAAATAGAGGAGGGGGTATATAATAAGAGGGAGGAAAGGGAATGGAGAAATTATGTAATATTATAATTTCAAAAATGTCTACCTACCTATATGTCACCTATGGAATAGAAAGTTGACTTTGAGGAATAATGGGCAAAACACATATTTACTCTGGTAGATTATGGGAAATATTAAATATTATAATATTTTGAAGTAATTTACATACTATTGTTGCCCAAGGAAGTTAATCACTATACTCTTGAAATTTATTTCCCCATTCATATCACTGGTACTTTTTCACAATAATTCTGAAAAATAAATTAGCAAGGTACACTACAATGCTATGAACACAGAATATGTGTATAATTTAACTTCAGGGACAATTTTATAAAATTGCCTTAAACTCACTAAAAGACTCAAACTGTTTTAAAAAGTTGAAATGAATCTTTAATCATGACTAGAGTTCTGCAATAATACTAAAATCCACTCTGTGGAGAAGTATTTGTGATACGATGATAAAAAAAAAAAAACGGTAGAAGACTGTGATATTGAATACAATGTAGCTCAAATATCTGTTATGAATACAAATACACTTTGTATATGAATTATAAAATATTAGAAAGGAGATCAATGAATAGTAATGTGTATCATTGAGTCAGAACTCCATCTGGCAAAAACACTGCTTGCTTCACAGAGACAAGTGAGGGCTTTGGAAAGTAATTTTTGGGTTCTGAGGAAAGTTACTTAATATGTATGAATACCAATTCCTTCATCTGTTTAAGCATTTTTTGTAGAACTGCTCAGACCAATTGTGTAGTAAATTATGCAAAATGAACTAGTAAAGTTCTTGGCATACAGAACAAGTTAAACAAACATTCAGACATTTACAATATTTATAATTTTTTTTATTTTCCAACAGTGTATTTATAATTACATTTTGGAATTAGGAATTGGAAACATTCTGAATGTTAATGTCCCTATTTATATGTTCTCTTTTGTTGAGATAAACCTAAAACAAACAAAACTCAAGCATCCTAGCTTCACTAATAGCCTAATTAGGAAAAAATAACTCATATCAGCCAAGCATGTTTCTTTTTCATTAACTAAATCAATTAATTCTGTAGGCACATTTTAAAACTTCGCTTGTGAAATTCTCTATCACCTGTAATGAGAAATATATTACTCAGTTATTCTTATTATCTTTATTATGTTCTATCTTAGAACATAATAATGGATAGAAAATGGCATATACGAGGATATTTGAAATTAAATAGTGTTCAAATAGAAAATGTTAGAAATAAGTGATAATTATAAATACTTTCTCTTGTGTGTTTAAGCTGGCAGGAAAGCATTTAATGAACTATTCCTGCCTACATCTGGACAGGAGATACACATCAAACAGGAAAGTGTAGAATACGAAAATTAATTATGCTAAAAATAAAATTTTAGAATTAAAGAATTCTTCTTGTAATTAGTAAAACAATATTTTAATTTAAAATTGTTTTAAAATTTTAACAATAGCAAATGTAAAACAACATCTATTGGAACGGTGCCCATCAAATTTCATACTCTCCAACACCATGGGGCTTGAGATTCAGACAGAGAAATTCACTGAAGAGCATTCTGTCCAAACTTTCAGAAACTCACTTTTCTTTCTTTCTTTTTCTCTTTCCTTCCTTCCTTCTTTCCTTCCTTCCTTCCTTCCTTCCTTCTTTCTTTCTTTCATTATTTTTATTGTTTTATTGGTATATACATTTTTCTTCACCACCCTCCATTCCTCCCTTTTCCCCTTATACCCTCTCCCATGACCCCCATACTCCAAATTTATTCAGGAGATCTTTTCTTTTTCTCCTTCCTATTGAGATCCATGTATTCCTTTCTTAGGGTCCTCTTTGTTGTCTAATTTCTCTGGCATTTTGGTTTGTAGGCTAGTTTTCTTTGTTTTGTGTGTAAAAGTTACTTATGAGTGAATATATATTATATTTGCCTTTCTGGGTCTGGGTTACCTCACTCAATATGTTTATTTTATTTGCATGCAAATTTTAAGATGTCATTACTTTTTACCTCTGAGTAGTACTTCATTATGTAAATTCACCACATTTTCTTTATTCATTCTTTGATTGAGGGGCACCTAGATTCTTTCCAGGTTCTGGCTATTACAAATAATGCCACTGTGAACATTGTTGAGCACATGTTCTTGTGATATGACTGAATTTCCTTTAGGTTTATTACAAAAGTGGTATTAATCGATCTTGAGGTATATTGTTCCTAATTTTTTGAGAAATCACCATACTGATTTCCCAAACAGCTGTACAAATTTGTACTTCCACCTGATGTGGGATTCCCCTCTGTATGCTGTGACTATCATTGGTTAAAAAAGAAACTGTCTTGGGCCTCCGCAGGCAATAGAGGTAGGTAAGGAAAACTAAACTGAATGCTGGGAGAAAGGAGGAAGAGTCAGAGGGAAGACATGTAGTCCTGCTGAAGATAGATGCTGGGAATTTTATGTGGTAAGCCACAGGTATGTGGCGATACACAGATTACTAGAAATAGGTTAACTTAAGATATAAGACTTATCCAATAAGACGCTAGAGCTGATGGGACAAGCAGTGTTTTCAGTAGTATAGTTTGTGTGATTATTTCGGGTCTGAGCTGCCAGACAGCCAGGAAACAAACAAATGGACTCGCTACAACAAATTGGCATAAAAACATGATGGACTAAATCCACACAAAACATGAAAATCCTTGGGGGAAAAATTCTAGACATGAAAGAACAGAGTTAACCATAGTTTGGTAGCAGCATTTTCTTGGTTTGGCTCTGTTTGCTTGAAGTAAGTAGAGGCATGGCTCCTTTAAGAGAGGTTTTGCAGATTCAGCAGTAGCAGAGAAAAAAACATGCTGTTTAAAAAGTGGTGGCTTCCTGGTTCATCAGCACAAATAGCTCTAACTCTTTTTTGGGATGTCCAGCTATTGAGCATTTAAATGGGGTTCATGGGTAGCATGCTGCAAGTTACTTGGTAGCAGTATGAGCCAACTGGTTATCAGAGTTGAGGTGGTGAGCACGGCTCCCACACAGCAGTCTTAATTACTGAACAGACTTTCTGACATGTTAAACTGGACAGAGCAAGCAGACAGTGCTGTATTTGTTCTACAAATGTTGCAGCTTAAGTTTTTAAGAAGCACTTAGCATTTTAAGAAGTAGTCCTGGTCAGAAAAAAATTTAAGATACACAATAGTATAGATTCAGACATAAAAGACCTCTAAACAAGACACAGTATGTTTAAAAAATGTATGTAGGCTTGGGAGAGAGAAGAAAAAGAGTACAGAAAGTTATAAAAATAAGTAAATTGTTTATTAAAAAATAAAGTCTTTAAAGAGACAGAGTATAGACAGTCATAGATTAAAGAAATAAAGAAAATAAGCCACATAAAGATGGAATATACACAGAAATTCTGGATTATGTGTATTATTGTTTTTTCTTTGAATTTTTTGAACATGAAGAAGCTAAGTACAGAGAGACATTTCATTGTATAGGCGGCTAAGCTAAATAAGCATTTATATTATAAAAAATATTTTGACTTCAGTATTTGGGTCTAAGGATATGTCACTTTGGAAAAGAGGTTCTTCTTTTGTTTCCACAGAGGATGAGAACATGTAGGATTTTTATAGAGTAATGTAGTTTGATGCATCAAGCCCCACTGAAAGGTTGCTGTGAACACCCCCAAATATTACTTTGCCCAAAAAAAGCAGGAAGCAATATGGCAAGAACCACACACATACTACCAAATACTGTTTAAAAATGTTTCTTTACATTTGAAGGGGAATATGATATAGAGATGAATACTTGGCATTGACATGGATCTTGGTTTATTGTTACATATTTAAAGTCAATTTTGTTATACTGTGTATATATATATTACTGATATTGATTAAGGTATTGTGTTTGTCCAGCTCATTTAAAAATGTAATGTATAATTAAGAAATATAGGTTAATAAATAATCATCTATAATAGTCAAGCTTGTAGTTATGTTAGATATTCTAGATGTACAGAGATTTATTTCAGATAGATAGGCATTCTTCAGATCTTCAAAGACTACAGAATATGACAATTAAAATGTTTCAATAACTTAGGACTTTTCATGACAATGAGACATAGCTGCTCCTGGCAGCACCAAATATTTCAAGAGGAAGATAAGCATCAAAGAGGGTCCTTATGGAGTTGGTTAGCTATTTAGGCAAGAAATTGTTTTTGCCTGGACTGTTTGATGGACTGAGCATTCCAGAACCACATAACTTCACATAAGCTGAAGTTGCTTAAAGAAGATGAGATGGTCCCTCAATGTTCCTGCTTCGTGAAAGAGTCTTCCAGACATTCTGAAGGACACAGAAAAAAGTGACTGACAAACTGCCAATACAGGCGGAACTGTCTTTGGAAATTTCCTGCTTCATGGAAAAGTTTGCTAGATACTATAGACCTGTAGGCTGAATATGGATGTGCCAACAGTACAGAAGAACTTTGGGTGACTGTCCAGGCTGCGAAATGTCTCTGTTATTTCTAGTGTTTTGGAAGTTGCTTACAATGCACTTCTTGTTTACTTAGGCAATATTATATCCTTCTGGAGTCTTTGAGTTGAAGAATTTATAGTTATAGTTTTTCTTAGTTATGATAAGAGATAAAGTAGATATAATTCTTACTTGATATCTGTTTTGTTATATGTATTTTACTACACTAAAGTTAAAACCTTCCTTTTTATTAAAAAAGAAAAGGGGGGTGATATGGGATTCCCCTCTGTATGCTGTAAATACTATTGGTTAATAAAGAAATGGTTTGGGGCCTGTGCAGGGAATAGAGTTAGGTGGGGAAAACTAAACTGAATGCTGGAAGAAAGGAGGCAGAGTCAGAGAAAAGTCATGTAGCCCCACCAGAGACAACCGCTGGAAACTTTACCCAGTAAGCCTCAGCCACATGGAGATACACAGATTAGTAGAAATAGGTTAGTTTAAGATAAGTGTTAGCCAATAAGAACCTAGAACTAATGGACCAAGTAGTGTTTTAAATAACATAGTTTTTGTGTAATCATTTCAGGTTTGAGCTGCCAGGCAGCCAGAAAACAAACAAGTGGCCTCCCTACAACATCCACCAACAATGTAAGAGTTTTCCTTTTAGCCCACATCCACTCTTCTCAGGCATAAGCTGTCTTCTGTGTTTTTGATCTTGGCCATTCTGGCAGGTGTATGGTGATGGAATCTCAGAGTTGTTTTGATTTGCGTTTCTCTGATGACTAAGAACATTGCGAGTTTTCCTAGGTGTCTTCCAACTATTTGTGATCCGTCTCTTGAGAGTTCTCTGTTTAGGTCAGTACCCTATTTTTTTAAATTAGATTATTTGTTCTTTTGATGTTAAAATTCTTGATTTCTTTATATATTTTGGAGTTCAATCCTCTGTCAGATGTGGGGTTGGTAAAGATCATTGCCAACTCTGTAGGCTGCCATTTTGTCTTGTTGACTGTGTCCTTTGCTTTATAGAAGCTTTTAAATTTCAGGAGGTCCCATTAATTAATTGTTTCTCTCAGTGTCTGTGCTGCTGTGGTTATAATTAGGAAGTGGTTCCCTGTGCCAATGCATTCAAGTATACTTCCCACTTTCTCTTCTTTCAGGTTCAGTGTGGCTGGCTTTATGTTGAGTTCTTTGATCTATTTGGACTTGAGTTTTGTGCATGGTGATAGAAATGGATCTATTTGCATTCTTCTACATGTTGCACCAGTTGCACCAGCATCGTTTGTTGAATATGCTTTTTTTCCATTTTATATTTTTAACTTCTTTGTCAAAAATCAGCTGTTTTAGGAATTGGAGGTCCTGCTTTATACAGATGATAAATGGGCTGGGAAAGATATCAGAGAAACATTACCCTTCTCAATAGCTAAAAAATAACATAAAATATCTTGGGGTAACTCTAACCAAACAGGTGAAAGACCTGTATACAAGAACTTCAAATCTTTGAAGAAAAAAATTAAAGAAGACACCAGAAAATGGAAAAATCTCCCATGCTCTTGGATAGGTACAATAGACATAGTAAAAATAACAGCAATCTTACCAAAACCAATCAACAGATTCAATGCAATGCCCATCAAAATCCCAATAAATTTCTTCACAGACCTCAAAAGAACAATACTCAACTTCATATAATAAAATCAAAAAACTCAGGAGAGCCAAAGCAATCCTGTACAATAAAAGAACTTCTGGAGGCATCATATTCCTGATTTCAAACTCTTCTATAGAACTACAGTAATGAAAACAGCCTGGTATTGGCATAAAAATAGACAGGAGGTCTATTGGAATCATATCAAAGACCCAGATATCAATCCATACACCTACAAACACCTGATTTTTGACAAAGAAGTTCATTTTCTATCAAGAGCATGGAAGCTATCTTTGGGAGAATGATTGTACCACGTCCTGAAAATATGTTTATTAATGGACATGATGATCATGGTGTGCAGTGCATTCATATCCTGAAGAAGCTATCTGCACTATGGGAGCCCATTATGATGGATCTATTTAAAGTACAAGAACCAGTTATGAAGAAATCATTTATTTTTAAGGAACTTTCCAAGAAAAGTATAAAAAGTGAGCTTATAAATTACAAACAAAACAACAAAAAGTCCTAAAATGAAAATTATTCTACATATACCAATAAAAACACAGAAGAAGCAAAAAATAAATGCACAAAGGATTATGTTCTTTATCTCAATTAGTGGTCACAAAGAAAAATTATACACATCACTTCATTTTTCCTCTGTAATTGCTATTTACCCTAAATTGTTTATGTTCCAAGATCTTGAAATTTTTATTTCAATAGATGTTTGAGTTTGCAATCATGCACCCACTGGTTTCCTAGTTGTTTCTTCATTAAACTTCTGCAAGTTATCGTTGAACTTTATTATCTGGAATTATGGAAGTAATAAGAAATACCCTATGGACATCTCTATGTTTCAGACTTTGTTCTCTTTGTCCAATGTACTTTTGTTAATACGTTAAACAATTCTATTATAAAAAATGGTCTCTCTTTCTAACTTAGTTCAGTGACAGAAAAATCTCAACTTGGCAAGATAGCAGTCTCACTTTCCAGCTCAATCGTAGTCCCTGAAGTTACACAACCCAGCATTAAGGGTTTAAATTTCCAAACCAACATTTACGGAGCTACTACAATAAGAAAGGAAATCAATGCATGAGAAAAGTCATTCGACTTTCTATCTCTTGTTTCCAAAATCATGATCTCCTGATAATGCCAAGATGATAACTAGCAACAGTCTTTTCTTGAAAATCTACACATCAACTTGAATGGCATACATGGACAGCCAATGCATGATGTTAGGTTTTACATGCTGGAGAATGCTCTTTTGTCCTGTCCTTCAGGAGTCACTCTAAAAGATGTCTGTCATTCCACAGCTATCTACTTTTCAGTGGTACCATCAATAAAATTATTCATATCTTGAAGACTTCCCTGATTTTAGTTTTTATACACCTTTTAAGTTTAATAATATAGGTTTCTGAACACACCCAAACTTACAGCAAGTGGTATCAACCCAGAATGGAAAAATCAGACCACAAATTTGACTTATATTTCTTGGCTTAAAAATTATTCTCTGCTAAATCCTGGTAGGATACCAGTGGTGGTACTAAGACATAACAGCAGGTCCTTCAACCTCGAGGACTCTAAGCTGTGAATCTCCTGTGGGTGTTTTCCAAAGACTCTATATAGAATCCTTACCTACTCAAATTGCTTATTATCTTTGAACCTGCTATGTTAGAAAGTCATATAATGTGGTCTTTTTCATAACTTAGACCTGCTACATAGATTTTTGGCCACCACTAACTGGAGAAACAAACGCAACAAAATTCTGCAACCTCTTGTGGCTTAGCTGTACCACCTAATTTGGCCTCCTTACTCAGGTATATAATTCCCTGTGAAGTTTGTCAAGTGCTGCAGAACATACACTTTCATGTTTACAGATTTATCCACAATTGTCTCTGTAATGTCTTTTGATTTTGCTGTCATTGTCATGATGTTATCTGTTGCCCTAGATTATTTGGTTATGGGACTAGCAGTATAGGGTAAAATGTGGGCCCTGAGGACAATAAGCTCTTTTATTCAACTTATTTTCAGAGAGTAAAGTTGTCCATCAAAACGTTTGGTTTGGAAAAATTATTCTTTTCTGGTGCCAGAATGTAAAATAGCTCTATGAAAGAATGCATTAAAGTGAATTGGTGAGAAAAGCCACTTCTTTATCAGGTTCCAAAAGTGTGTCATGTTATGACTAGTCTTCATTCAAAATCTAGTAATTTTCTGAGTAGTGTCCCAATTTTTTCGTGCAAAACTTCAAAAGGCTCTAGATTAATTATTAGTGTAATTAGTCATCAAAAAAACCCACTATTAAATTTTGTATTTTGCTTTCAGAATTTAGCTTAAGGCTACATGTTTTGAATCTGTCATTTTATTTCTGTAAGCTCCAAAGTATGCTGATAAAATTTTGTGTTATTCTACATTTTTTACAGACTTTGCTGATGTTATAATGATTATACTTAAAACCATAACTGAGAACACCAATAAAATACAATTAAGTGTCTTTATTTCTCCTATCAAATAAAATCTTCTCCATTCAATTTTAAAGCAGTTTTAAAAATTAATCTATGATTTATTAAAAATCTCATGATTTTTAAAGTCAAAATCAATTCAGAATAACAAGGATTCTTTGGCATATATTTAACATCTTTTATGTATACTTAATGCTACTTGGACTCAGTTATAATTTTACAACAACTCATAAATATGTTCAAATCTTGATATTAGTAGTACAACTCTTTCAAATATTTATATACATATTTTTAATTAAAAGTACACATGGATGTGGAGGTCAATACGTGTTCCCAGAACTCTGGGAAATTATTTTGCCTCAGATTATGGATAAAGTGAAATACATATTTCAGTACTTCTAATGTTCCTATTTAATGTTTTAGGGAGTAGTGTTCCCCTCAGTCAGTTTATCTGCATTGACTTTACCTTGTTACCTAGTAAGAAAGGAAAGTGGACTTGATTTTGGATGAACAGAATAAAAAACAAACAAAAAAAAAAAACAGGAGTGTTTGTTTTCTTCCTCACTGTCTCTGAGAAAAAAGCAAAAGCACTTCTATGGAAAACAGAGACACCGAAGCACAAAAGAAAGGAGAAAATATGTTTCCTATCTAAAGAAAAGCAAATCCATTTTCATGTATGCTCTTAGTGAAGTGAAGACCACCAAGAAGAAAATTGTTATCCCTCTGTATGGGAACAGAGGAAATGAGTCATTAAAAAAATAAGGCAATACAGAAAGGTGCTCAGCTATAAATATGACTGAGATTTTACCAGGAAAAGAAAACACTGGCATGAAAAAGACAATCTTATCTGCATCTGCTTTTGTGCTCCATTTAAAGGGGGAAAACACAAAATGTAGCTTCAATGTACAATCGCAACAACAAAAATTCCTAAAAGCTGCCCTTCTAAGAAAATGTGCTTTTATGCAATGGTTATTTTTGGATGTAGACTCCAATAAAGAAAGGTTTTTAAACTTTCAATTCTCCAACCCACCCCCCCAATCCAAAGGAAGAGGATGTGAAAAGCTGGTTCAAGCCTTCATCAAGATCATCAAACATTAATACAGATCTCTTACAAAATGTCTCAGGTGCTTCTCCAGCAGTTCTGGGAATTAGGGTGTTCCATACTGAGAAAGAAGGCCATGAAATTTAGATATAGTCATTTTTATCTAGTAATCCTATGGTGTGGGAAGTTCTTCTGTATATGTGTTGCTTTTATTGGTTAATGAAAAAAGCTGTTTTGGCCAGGAGCTTAGCAGAATAGAGCTAGGCAGGAAATCTAAACTGAATGATGGGAGAAAAAAAGCTAGAGTCAATGAGAAGCCAAGTAGCCACCCACAGGAGACATGCACCACAAACTTTCCAGTAAGCCATGAACTCGTGGTAATACACAGATTAATGGAGATAATTTAGGATATAAAAGCTAGCTAGAAATACACTTAAGCTAATGCACAGACAGTATTATGTGGTATCCCCCTCTATATGCTGTGGATACAATTAGTTAATAAAGAAAGCTGGCTTGAGTCAATGGCAGGGCACAGCAGACATAGAAGCATGCATGCATACAATATGACAAAATAACTTTGCCTAGATATACAAATATTATTGACAAAAGGAACATATTCAATATAATTTAAGTTTGTATAAATATGCAAAAATCTATACCAATGTAAATTGCCTATAAATAATAGCTCACAAGAATTCACTTCATTACTCACTATTATTATTAGTGTGAGGAAGCTCACACTAATCTACTATCCCATCCAATTTTCTCTCTCTTTTTTTCAAAGATATTTCTGATCCTACATAATTTTCCCCAACCCCCAGGCCTATACCAATTATAATCAAACCCTAAAATGATGTCCTTAACCCTTAAATGATGAGGACAAACTTTGATGGGAGAGGGGACATAATCTTCTAGAATCACTTCCAGCTGTCACGGGGGTGGTTTTCTTTCTATGGGATCCAGTGAAAGTAAAATGACGGTTAACTTGCGAGATTACTGTGTATACAATTGCAAATAGTCTCTGGGTACTCGGTAGGGTTTTTCTGAAGTACCTATTTAGAGTTCTGGCCAGAACATTGTAAAAAAAAAAAAAAAAAAAAAAAAAAAAAAAAAAAAAAAGAGCACCATTTCAGCTAACCGAGTTGGAACCATCTTAAGCACCTGGTACTCAAAACGGGTCTTATAATAGCGTTATCAGCATCATGATGTCATATCAACCAGGTAGAGTTGTGGTTCTGGAGACCCATCTTCTCCCTAGAAACTTCAAAAATTACTGCAGGAAAATTTATTGTTCATTATGAAAAACTTAAAAATTATTTATATAGATTTATACAGACACATATATTCAATGTAAAGTACGATAGAGACAAAAATAGGTATAAAGAAAAGTAATTTTTTTCCAAATTCTTTCTTCGTTCTGTCCCAAACCCGATGGATCTTGACATGAGACAGAAACTCTGAATTTTTATTTTAACAACATGCTTGGAGTTAGAGAAGGATAGATCCATTGTTCAACTCCAAAGCTAGCTCTATATATTCATAAATATATATTTAAATGTATATGTTTTGATCACCTGTCCTTACAAGTCATACTCCTTTTAATTGATGATCCTTAATGGGTAGTTATGTTTCTTCTGTCAGCATCCAAACATCCAGGGTCTCCTGAATTTTTGAAGATGTGTATTTTCCTGTAGACAAAAGCAGAACCCTGCCTCAACCCTATATGGTTTCCTTACCACCTGTATGGTTGTCACCATTGTGGATGAACTGCCATTTCTCAGGAGATTTCTCTTTTTCAAAGCAAATCTTTATTAATTTTGATGATATCCATAGTTTTTCTTCTCCTGTTGAAACAGAGCAAAATCCCTTCCCCAATGTAGAACATCTCCTGGCTTCCATTGTGAAGTCAACACATCCTTGAAATACAATGGCCAATTTATTCAGAAGACCTTTCTATTAACCAATGACTCTAAATAAGTGTTAAGGGTGTGGTGTACATGTTTTAATTTTCCAAATTTTGTAAAGTGGAACACAATCATCTGCCTGATTTCATTCTTTTGAATACCATTTGGGTTAGTCCCTGTAGTTAGCAGTATTTGGTTGTAGAAAGAGCAAGTATGGCATCTCTTTATAATCCCCTTGGCTTGTTTCCATGTAATAGAAAACTCTTTAAACCTTTGCTATTGACATGATGTTTCTCATGGAATTCTGAGGCATTCAACACACTTCCAATTAGTAATTGATCAAAGGAGGTAGAGTCAGAGAGAAGCCATGTGTGATTATTTAGGGTTTAGTGGCCAGAAACAAAGAAGCGGCTTCCTCCTTCCTACACAGTATTGTAATTAATACAGGTTTCTGTGTGATTATTTTGGGTCTGAACTGCTGGGAACAACAAACAGCCTCTGATCAACAATCCTATTATTACTAAATATTATTTGGTATGGACATTTTATATTTAAGTTCCTTTTTCTATTACTAAAATTATTTGTTGAATATGTGAAATGAGGTAAGCTAACAACTATTAGAAAAAAACTTGAAGAACTGGAACTTACACATAGTGAAATAATCAAAGGCCAACTAATTTTTGTTTACTTAAAAAAGCTCTAACTAAATGCAGACAAAAAGTTTGTAAGAAATTTTGGTACCTGAGAAGTATAGAAAGCAGAACACACAAGGCACATGTGCATTTTAGTTATAAGAAAGTTTAGGAGAAATGCTATGATAAAGTTAGATTTACCTTGACAATTTGATTTTGTCAAGATAATGGAAAATTGACGGAATACATGACCTTTACAACTCAGGGTTTACAGTAAATACTGACTCTAAACATTGTACCTTTCATAATATTTGACAATATCCTCAACATGCCGTCAGATTTCACAACAGGGTAGCAGGTTTAGCATTCATTTCCCTATTTCTCAATAATATTGGCCACATACACTTTTCATTTAAAGATTTATTATTTAAAAAGAAATAACCCAATTAAAAAATGGGGTACTGATCTGAACAGAGAATTCTCAACTGAAGAAGTTCAAATGGCCAAAAGACACTTAAGGTCATGCTCAACCTCCTTAGTTATCAGGGAAATGCAAAGCAAAACAACTTTGAGATACCATCTTACACCTGTCAGAATGGCTAAAATCAAAAACACTAATGATAGCCTTTGCTGGAGAGGATGTGGAGTAAGGGGAACACTAATCCATTGCTGGTGGGAATGCAAACTTGTGCAACCACTTTGGAAATCAGTGTGGCAGTTTCTTAGGAAATTCGGGATCAACCTACCCCAGGATCCAGCAATACCACTCCTGGGAATATACCCAAGAGATGCCCTATCATACTACAAAAGCATTTGTTCAACTATGTTCATAGCAGCATTATTTGTAATAGCCAGATCCTGGAAACAACCTAGATGCCCCTTAATGGAAGAATGGATAAAGACAGTGTGGAATATATATGCATTAGAGTACTACTCAGCAGTAAAAAACAATGATCATATCTTGAATTTTGCATGCAAATGGATGGAAATAGAAAACACCATTCTGAGTGAGGTAACCCAGACCCAAAAAGAAGAATATGGTATGTACTCACTCATAAGTGGATTCTAGCCATAGAATTGAGCCTATATTTCAGAATCCTAGAGAAGCTAGATAGGAAGGTGAACCCAAAGAAAAACATCTGGTTATCCTTCTGGATACTGGAAGTAGACAAGATTGCCAAGCAAAAATTGAGAACTTGGTGGTGGGGGTAGGATGGGAGTAAGGGGAGATGGGGAGGGAAATGTGAGAAGGGGAGGAAGGGAAGAGCTCACGGAATGGGACAGTTGGGATTGAGGAAGAGTGGATATGGATTCAGGGAAGTATATATCTTACTTAAGGGAGCCATTTGAAGATAGGCAAGAGATTGGACTCTAGAGGGGTTCCCAGGTGTCCAAGGAGATGCCCCCAGTTTGCTGCTTGAGCACCTGAGGAGAAGGGGCCTGAACTGGCCCTTTACTATAGCCACACTGATGTTTATCTTGCATATCACCATAGAACCTTCATCTGGCGCTGGATGGAGATAGAGTCAGAGACCCACACTGGAGCACTGGACTGAGATCCCAAGGTCCAAATGAGGAGCAGAAGGAGGGAGAACATGAACAAGAAAGTCAGGACCATGAAGGGTGCGCCCATTCACCGAGACAATGGGACTGATCTAATGGGAGCTCACCAAGGCCAACTGGACTGGAACTGATGGAGCATGTGATCAAACCGGACTCTCTGAACGTGGCTGACAAGGAATGCTGACTGAGAAGCCAAGGACAATGGCACTGGGTTTTGATTCTACTGTATGTACTGGCTTTGTGGAAATCTAGTCTGTTTGGATCCTCACCTTCCTAGACCTGGATGAATGGGGAAGGAACTTAGACATCCCACAGGGCAGGAAAACCTGACTGCTCCTTGGACTGGAGAGGGAGGGGGAGGGGAGATGGAGGGGAGTGGAGGGGATATGGGAGGAGGGGAGGAGGTGAAAATTTGTAAAATTATATAATTTAATAAAAAAATAAAAAAGAGTATCAAAAGCAAAGTCACACACTAAAATTAACTAGTCCTAAAGAATAAACATCTCTCTGAAGTTCTATATAGTTAGAGTAGTTATTCAGAATGGAAATTAGAATAACAAGAAAAATATATCTTTTTTATTTTGCTTCATGACCCTGATACACATTTCCCATCACTGCTATCTGCCCCTACCAGAAACACACAGAGACAGAGGTACAAATTTTGAACTACAATCTTTTAAACTACAAACTGTAATAATTTTTATCTTTATAATTTTATCAGATATTCATGATATTTGTAAAGAGCTCATATAAAAGTTAATAAAAATAGATAATATAATTGTTTTCTGAGTGCCCTGCATGAGAAGTGTTCCCCACAGCCTCATGTATCTGAACACTAAGTCTCCAGATGTTTGGGGAGATTGTGGAGCTTTTAGGATGTGGAGTATTACTGGATGAAGTATATCACTGGGGGAAGGATTTGAGGACATATAGCCTCACCCCATTTCCAATTCATTCTCTTCACCTTCTATGTGTAATTGAAGATATAATGTCTCAGCCTCCTGTTCCTGCCATCTCCTTTCTTGCCTCCCAATATGATGGACTCATCCTCTAGAAATATAAGTCAGAATAAATTTTCTCTTAAGCTGCATCTTGCCATGGCATTTTATCATCAGATAAGACAAGTAACAAATACAAATATCATGTCCTTTCTTTTCTATAATTAATTACTTCAGATATTACCCTGATAGAAAAAATAAATGTGATGTGACTGTTATTAATTTTATGATACTGACTTCAGACACACGAACAAAATGAGGTTAAAATCAAAAGACTATAAAAAATAATCTGAGCAGGGCGGTGGTGGCGCACGCCTTTAATCCCAGCACTCGGGAGGCAGAGGCAGGCGGATCTCTGTGAGTTCGAGGCCAGCCTGGTCTACAAGAGCTAGTTCCAGGACAGGCTCTAGAAACTACAGGGAAACCCCGTCTCGAAAAAAAAAACCAAAAAAAAAGAATAAAAAATAATCTGTGGAAGAGATAATAAAATATTCTTGGGATAGCTATAACAATATAGATAAAATAGATGCTAAGGCAAAAACTCTTACAAGCTAAAAGATATTGATAGAGATTGATTAAAGAGTTCCAAAATAAATGAATAAAGAAATAACACTGGAGAAAAAATAAATAGGTTTTCAGTAGTATTTAGTTTTAATTCACCATTTTCAGTAATGAAAAACAACTTAAGGCTTAAGTCATTGGCAGAACAAAACTTGAAGATATTTTAAAATGAAGAAATTGTGCTACACACCTTAGGCAATGTGTCAAAGAAAATATACAAAGCATATTTTTAGAAGGAACTTAGAGACTGAAGAAAATAACATGTAACATATAAAAGAGAGAAAAGTTAATGGTGGAAATGTTTACAATGAACAAAATGTATCTCAAACCAACAATTTCACTTTCCATCTTGAGGAAGACACTAGGCCATCTTATAAGTACTAAACATAATTGCTATGTTAAATATAAATTCTCATCAAATGTACATACAGGGATACATAATCATGATCAAAGAGCTTAAAATGAATAAAAAAGCAAAAGTTTATGAGTCAGTCTTCATAATATTGTTGCACAGAAACACAAAAATGTAAAAAGATCCCAAACATCCATCAAGCGCTGAGTAAAGTTTAAAATCTTATCTATTCATAGTATGCAATATGATTCAGCCAAACAAAATAACTGTTTTGCCAGAAAAAGTTATTTTTTAATATTTTTTAATTGATTAATTTTATGTGAATGACTGTTTTGCTTATAAGTATGCTTGTGTACTGCTTGTGAGCTCAGTGCCCAAGCTGTCCAGAACATGGCAACAGATTCCATGGAGCTGGAGCTTAAAAGGTTGTGAACCACCTGAAATCCCACACAAGCTCAGAATTGAGAAATAAACAGTTATTTATTTAGGAGTAGACTCACAAGTCAGAATCCTCTGCTGGAACAGAGATCAGAAACTGAATCCTGCAGAGGCCAGATGCATGCTCTACCTCGGCATAAATAGTATAAAAGGCCACACCCCAGTGGGCAGCTAACTACTGGCTGTAGAACTTCCTACAGCAAATCACCAGTTTTTGAAATTGTGTTGGTAGGGTTCATTCACTGAGACATGATTTATATACATTTGGTCCACAGGTCAGTTTTAAAACTGACATGGAAATCTTCTGCTTGGGATTAGAATGAAATCACTTTGGAAAGTATGAAGAACCTTGGCAAGTCCCAGTTTCTATCCTCATGACCACGCCAAGTCTATCTTAAACAAGCCTTAAGCAAAACTTTAAGTGAAAGAAAACTGGCACGCTAGAAAGAGTCAAGAATAATCCCAAAATTTGTTTTAAAAGTAGAAATACATTGCTGTTTACCTACATAGGATCCTCTTCAGTTCTTCCATGACTGGCATTCTAACATCACAATATCCTTGTGGTACAAGTTCCAGTTGGTGTCCAACATAAGAACGGGTGCATAAAAAAGTGTGCCAAAGACTATACTAACTTACTCCTTAGTGGAGACACAAATAATGAAACAAACATCCAAGGTAAGTCTTTTACTGTGTTCTATAGCACTGTCTTGTCCTTTTCAGAAATTGTTCCTGTAATCTAATATAACTATTGCAACAATTACCATCTTATATGGAAACAGTTCTTTGAATAAAACCAACCTTGAAAAAAACTAGAGCAAAAAGTTGAGCGAAAGAACTGGTTGAGGCCATGAATCCAGCTGACCTCTTTTTTTCTTGGCTTTTGCTCATTGACCTGAATTTGTATCATCAGCAAATGAAAGAACCCTGAAGCTCAAAGTTCATTACTATAACCCGAGTAAGTCTTGCAAAGGCCAGGAATAGGTCCCCTAAGGATAAAAGAATACATGCAAGAATGATTATATCACATGGAAATAAATTTCTTCAACTAATTATGTGAGAGTTTTGACCAGCACATTTGTAAGTTAAACCTCTTAAAGAAACTATGGTTAACTACTGAGATAAAATTCCATTCATACTCCTCATTCGTAGAATGTCTCATTAGGATTCTAAAATATTGTTTTTTAGAATAAAACATCAAAATACAAAGGAAAGAGAAAACTTTCAACTCCACAGTGGGCATGTGAAAGCACAGATATTTACAAATTGGTTCTTATTTATGCTTCATGGTTTCAGTATTACTTTTCTTAGTATTGCGACAAAATAGTGGACAGAGGAGAAGCATTGTTTTGGCTCATGATCGCAAAGATTTTAGCCCACCATGGTTAATCAGGGCAGCTATGTCATTATGGCAAGCTTACCTGAAAGCTCAGACCACAGACGTAACCAAGTGAAGTATACAGCCTTCAGTGGGATGTCTCCAGTTAGGCCGTCATTCTGAAATCTCAACTTCCTCTGGAATCTCAACTGCCTTTAAAATAACACTACTAGCTAGGCACCAAATTGTTAAAATCATATGGAGGAATAATTTTAGATTCAACAACATGAGTATATAGTATGGTTATCTGTATGTGTATTGAGGACATACAGGTATTTATCCATCACATCAACTAATAAGTGCTTGTGAAATCCATTTTTCAAAGATGGAAGTAGAATGCATCTAACTCAGTGGAGTTTACTTATTGATTTACTTATTTTTGTTGTGGTCAGGATCAAACCCAGAAACCTATAGGCAAATATTACAATAGTGATCTGTACCCCATCACAGGTCTAGTGATTCAATAACAACCTCATATCAAATATTTTTATCAAAACTCTAAAGAATTCTAAAGAAAACAAAAATAAATAAGATTTACATTATCAATCTAGGTGCAAACATGTAAGAGACAGAAATATGAGCATGCAAATACTATATTAGGTGAAATTTGCAAGAGCAACAAGATAGGAAACATGTTTCTATGGACACACAAGGCAGTTTGGATTATTGGGTGCTCTGGATGCTTCTGGGCAAGCAGCAGAATCAGCAGTGTGTACAGAAACAGAAATTTCCTTCCACATAAAGTAAAAACCTATAAGCAAAAAATACACTTCTATTGCAGGAAATAACTTGAAGAACAGGGAATTAAATTCAACAAGGTAGGATAGAGCTGGAATTTTAAGGCCTTGTAAACTTAGTAATGTTCCTACAAGTTGTAATGACTTTGGGGTGTATATGTCACCAGGGACATGGAATTTGGAAAGTCAAAGCAAAAGTCACTTTCTGCCTTAGGGGTGTTTACGTCTGTGTTCTGCTCAGTTAATTTAAGTGTCTGATTCACCCTGCAGAAGTTACTGCTTGAAAGAAAAGAGGAAAAAAAAATTCACTCTCAATTATTACATGACTTTTGGGGTATTTAAAAGGCAGATTTGTCATTGGGTTCAAAAGCAGCCATTGCCCTTTTAGGAAACTTCTTCTCAGAATGGAAAGCTCCCATTTCTTTACTCAGAGCGCACAGTTCTCCAATAAGTGTGCCTTCCTTTATCAGGGACAGCTTGTGTTCACGTCATTGGACCTTGTGTTCAAAGGCCATTGATGTACAGGAAATCTTTTGCTCAAAAAGAAAAGGAAACTAGGAAAATGAATAGAAACAAAGGGACTGCAGAGTAGAGAAACTTTGTGTTCCTCTGGGCTCCTTTTTGCATTTTGGGTGAGTAGACAAACAAATTGACCTGAAATTTTGTATTAAAATATCTTGATTCCAATAAATTCAAGACTTAGTATTATCCTTCTGTCATTGGTGAGCCTTGCTTTGGCATACACAGGAATTCTATTTTCTTTTGCAATGCAATAGAGAATATAGAATTTGTCTCTTTATTTTCTATTCATATGCTTAAGCTTTTTTCAGTCTCAGGAAATCCCCAGGTCTAGGTTTTTGCTTACTGCAACATATACTCTTTCATTTATTCTCTTATTCTTCATCATCTTGATTTCTGGGACATCTAATGCAGTAGAGGTACAGTATTTAGTTTACTGTCGCATTTGCGTTTCAGTGTTGGGTTTTGAATGCATTGTACGATGCCCAGTTATAGACTAACTTCAGAAAGAAGATAATGAAAGAACAACACATGTAGCAATTATATTTAACAGGGTATATTCAGATGACGCTATGGACTATATTTCATATCGTAATAAGATCTCCAATGGTAGCTATAAAATATAAGGTTTGCTTTTAGCGCATATAGCACATAGTGCTCATGATGAGTCATCCTACAAAGGATTTCTATATTACAACAACGGTGGAAATTAGAAAGTAAATTGTTTGTTTGCTTTCTCTTCAAACTTAACTGATTAACTCTAGGTGATATCTAACTATTTTCTCTTAAAGGGACCTGTTTTGTTAAGTATGTTAACATCATAGAAAGAGTGTTAGTGTAATGTAAAATGACACTCACCACCTAAATGTGAAGAGATCATCTGTCATTGTTTAGAGATGGCACATGTAGCTCTGTCAGCATGTAGGAATCCACAACTACCATTAGTCCTAGACAGGTACAATGTTTTGTTTGCTTCTGAAACTATGAGTACGAAATGTTGAACTCTATAGAGTCTCACACAATCATGGAATATTATGAACAATAGCTGTCATTGCTTTTGCATGCTAGACAAGTGCTCTATCGCTGAGGTACACACCAAACTACTTGCTTCTTCTGTGAGCAAATAATTTTTTAAAAATTAAAAGGAAGAGCAAAAAAGAAAAAAAGTGATGTGATAAGCACACACATACTTGCACAACATATGCACACTTACACCAAAGGAATTCAGAATAAGAAATAAGGGATGAGAAAGAGCTAAATTCTGCATAAGTGAGTCGGGAAACACAAGCCCAAAATCACTTGCTTTGTGTAATAATAACAATAGTTGATTATCTGTCAAGTTCTTTACATAAAACCTTATTTAAATCATATAGCCCAGTGGAGTCAGTACTGTTGTTATCACCATTTTCTTGTTGAAAAAAAGTAATTTTACATCACAGTCCAATCTACCAAGTGACAGGCTTAAAACAAACCACAGCTGTCTGGCTCTGCAGTCAGGGCTCCTGTGAGCCCCTGGAATCCCTCAGCATGACTGTGATGATCTGGGTTTTGAGGCACTGTATTTTGAAAAGTCATGTTTGTTCAACAATTATTAATCCTGTGTAATAAAAAAAGAACAAGGTTGAGCAAGCAGCATAACAAGTCAAATACAATAATAAGAGTTGGACAGAGACTCTTTCCATGGAAAAGCCACAAAGGATGCCTTTATTTCCAGAAAGCAGGGCCATCTATACATTATTGTGATCACCCTGAGGTTCTGATTCTCTTTACTGAATGTATGAAAACTAGTATCTCTGATGGCAGCTAAATTTATAACATTTGAAAATACAACTCTATTCTTTAAGATCTAATAGCAAATAAAGGATAAATAAGTTTATTTGGAAAACTACAGAGCAGAACTGACAATTTGTACATGAATATTCGAGGGCATAAAATAAAAATAAGTTAGGCAATCATATTCTGCTTCTAAAGTGAAATGTCTCACCCCTGCATTGTTCTTTTCAATTGTTTTTTTTTTCTTTTCCATTTCTACAGGAGAATTGATTTTTGCAGTTTCTGAATGGAAATGGTTTTTTTCAAATGTGGCTCTTGAAAACTATAAGTGATTCAGCAGACACTTAACTGCACAGCAGTTATTGGGCACATAAAATAGCTCTATATAGTGTCATGCTTGGAGAGACTGCTGCACAGCATTGTTCCCCCATTAGTTATCAAACACTGTCTTACTTACATTTCTATTGCTGCAATAAAACACTTTGACCAAAAGCAATTTGGGGAGGAAAGGGTTTATTTCATCATGCTCTCCCAGCTAACACTCACCACTGAGAGAAGTCAGGGCAAGAACTAAAAAAGCCTAGAGGCAAGACCTGAAGCAAAGACCATGAAGGGATATAGCTTGCTACCTTGCTCATATTGACTTGCTCAGCTTGCTTCCTTAAACATCCTAGAACTGCTTGCTGAGGGATGGAACCACTCACAATGGGCAATCATTTATCAAGAAAATGTTCGACAGATTTGCCTGTAGACCAGTCATATGGAGGGACTTCCTCGAGTAAGGTTTCCTCTTCTCAGTCATGTTCACGTTTGTGTTAAGTTGACAGAAACCAACCAGCACAAGCCCCCTAGATTCATTTTCAGATGAACATTAAATGTGGCCTACTTCCTTATTGCTTAGGCCTTTCCATTACAATAAAAATAAATGGATCAGAAGAATTAAAGAGAGCCTGGATTTCAGGTTTGTCAATCATCAATCTGTGATGTGGGATGAGATAAAGCCTGTTCTCAGCAATCTTTTTAAACTTTTATTTATTTTTTGAGATTTTCAGTTTTGAGTACTATAATTGCATCATTCACTCTCCTCCAATTCCTTCCATGTCTCTTCCACTCTTTCTCAAATCCATGGTTCTTATTTTTAATTATAATTATTACATAGATATAAACATATGTATATCAATTTTAAAAATGTAACCTGCTGAGTTCATTTAGTATTGCTCATGTACGTTTAGAGTTGACCTCTGGAGAAGAGCTAATCTATCAGGAGATTCATCCATGAAAAAGACTGAGTGTCTTTCTCTCAGAAAGCATGGATTGCCATTAGCTCTTCTTTTAGAGATGAAGCCTTGTGATAAATTCCCTGTTCACTTTGGCATGTCAACTGATGTTGCCATTGTTTAGATGTTGTTCGGGCAACTATATTACTGAAATTTCCTGGATGCTGCCTCCCTGCCATATATAGAAAGCAATATCTGCCAGTATACCTCTTGTCATGACCATCTAGCTCCAATAATAATCTTTCTGTTCCTTCCTTCATAATTTTCCCTAAGCCTTCTATGTAGGAATTATGATGTAGATGTGTCAATCAGGAATAGGCATCACAGAGTCAATTGTTATCTGCATTATCTTAAGTGGGGGCTTTGTATAATGGTCTTCTTCAGCTGCAAAAACGAACTTTCTCTGGGGAGGAATGAAACCTACATTATCTGTGAAAATAAAGATAAATATCTAAGATGTGGTTAAAAATTATGCGGACTTACTGAAATGGTAATGGGTTTTCTTCTAGGTTCCCTGGATTTACCAAACCTAAATAGTTGACCATGATATATTCATATTGAAGAAGTTCAAATGGCCTTATTCCATCCTGTTCAGGGAGCAGTCACAGAATGATCTGGAATCCTAGACTTAAACACATACAGATTCAGCATCATTCTTCTGAACTGTGCTTACAAATGTAACTTCCAAAGTTTTGCCACCATTAGTTGCCTAAGATAAGAAAAAAAGAAGGAGAAGCCAGAATGACCAAGTCCTGGTGATTTGAAATCTTTCCTAGAAAGCTGCAATGATGCAAATGTCATAAGCAAACATTCCATGGATACGTGAGGGGTTCATTTGGAGCATCTCTTTTGAGGTCAAAATTTGAATATTTTGAGGATCTGTACAAAACACAGCTTACAAAGCTTAAGTCCTAGATGCTTCTTCTCCTGACAGACACTGCACTCTTCATATTACCAATTGTATCCCATGGTTTGAAAAGGAAATCACATGCAGGATGCAGTATCCAAGTAGGCAACACAAAAATACTAGGAGCAAGGCCAATTGGAGTCCGTTTCCTGTCTAAAGGAAGCAGATTCTCTACCGACCTGACTGATCATGTTCAAAGTCTTGTGCGTCATGTTTTCGGGCATTCCAATGTAAAGAAAGAACAAGAAATGAATCCTTTATGTGAAATCTTCTACTTAATTATTTTGTATCTAATTTAGTACTTTGAGAAAGAAAACAACAATTAAGTGTGCTAAGGTACACCTGGAGGCCAGATCTACATTACTGGTTACATATTTGAACTTTGAAACCTTTACTTTGGTAACTGTGGTTAGAAAGAATTAGAGAGAAAGGAACACAATCTATCCTCTGAAAGCAGCATGCTAGGGGAGTTTCATGGCCCCTGAGAAAGTGATGCATTTTACATGGGCTCCGTCCTACAATGGACTTCTAGACAAAGTGATGTGTCTTAGGGGTTCCGATGGGTTTCAGTTCTTTCTCCAAACACAAACCCTCACCTAGATGTGGTCTGATGCTCCAAAACAAAAAGGAAATAAAAAGAAAAAAGAAAGAACAAAGAAAAAACTGCAGATACACAGATACACAAAAATTCTAGCATAATGTCTTTCATGGCAAAATGAAGCCACAAGGTCAGGGACATGCAGAAGGAAGAAGTCAGATAAGGGAGACAAAAAAAATTATTGTTTGCTGAAGCTCTGCTTCCAGTGCTATCTCTAGTGGCTTCCTGAACAATATATAAACAACATTGGGAGAAAGTAGTTTAGGTTTAGGCAGAGTATATAAGTGTGGGGACACATATTGCCTAGTAAATTCTGAAAGTGTTTGGAAACATATCCTCTACCTAATCGTATATAGAGATAAAGGGAAATGAAATTTATAAAGATGATTTGGATCAATATACAGATACTATAGTTGACCTCAATCTTTTCCAGATAAGGGAACATTAGAATGTGAGAATTAGTAGAATATAAGGGAAAAAGTATAAAATTAAAATACGAGTAAGGTGAACCAATTCCTGTAAAAATCTTTAGTATCTGGAGTGCTGTCCCTGCTGCCTTGTAGTCCCAGGAAGACAAATTGAAGTCACCCCAGAAATCAGCAAACTGGCAGAAAATTTTTTTGTCCTTCCTCAGAAATCCTTTATAAAGAAAGCCCTTAGTCCAGAAGAAAGCAACCAAGATGAGAAGGAGGAGGAGGAAGAGGGGAAGTATTTTATTATTTTCAAACTACAAAGAAAAAGAGACTAAAATGAGATTGTTCTAAAGAGACTTAAAACCGACTTCACAGGAGTGCCTAGAGATTTCAAACTGTCTTCCTTATAACAGGCTTGTAAGCTTTCTCATATCTCAGCACACCAAGTATGCACACTTCCTTGCCCCAGGCCTTATCACCTGCTGCTATAGCACCGAACAGGCCTCCACCACTCCTCCCTCAGGCAGCCTGGCCAGTCTATTCATAACTCAAAAGTTTGCTCTCACCTTAAAAACAGTCTGGCTTTGCAATAAGTACAGATGAAAAGAATGAGCATGCTGCTGTGTTAATCTTGAGATTTACCAGAGGAAAAAACAGTTCCAGCAGTTTGAGTCAAATTTGAAGCAAGCTTTCTTAAAATATTAAATACTAACCAAGATGGACATTGGTCAGGATCACTACCTGGAAATATCCCAACTAAGTGGCCCCAGTTTGAACAAAATTCATAGGCCACCATACTTTCCCATGAGGCTTTGTTGTTATTTTTTTAAGAACTACAACTACAACTCCCAGCATCACAGGAAGTTACCTGGTCCTTGGGCAGGTGGGGCTTACAGGTTCATTTAGGGTATTAGACTTGCCGCTGATACAAATTTGAGAGCTTTAAGGAAAGTTGAATTGCCCGAGTCTCTTAAATAAGAAAATGTCAAAACTAAGGCCGAATTACCCAGCCCTCAATTGAACAAATGGACAGAGGCTCACAGACACTTTCATCAGGGCTTAAAAAGTAAACAAATAATAAAGGTCCCTGATCTTAAAACATACTCTAAGGTTTTTTTTCTACTACAGAAAAAAATCTCTATGGACTTTGTTAATCTTCTCCAACATGCCATAAAACACAATTAATCAGGAGATTGCCACAACTCACTTCTTCACTGAGTTATGAAAATACAAATTCTGACTGAATATCTAGATGTTTCAAATGGAAATTTTAGACCTTGCTGAGAGATAATAAACTTTCTAGTAATATAGATAAACTCACAAATAGTATTCAATAAAGAAGCAAACTCAAAAGCTACCATGCTTTTGTCAATGATTTGAAAACTGCTTTTTACTCTTTGTTTATACTCCAATGCTGATTAAAGAAAGAGTTGCTTTTGTGGTGGCTACTATAAATAATCCAGTACCTATTTTTTTATGGTACTAAGAAATAAAACAGTAAATAAAAAGGTTAATTGAATATACAAATGGAAATATTTTTGATAAAATGACATTTAAAATATGTCCAGATGGGAAAAAAAGATAAAAAGTTTATACAGATTGTTATGAAAGTTAAAATGGCTGGGTCTTCCCAGATGGAAAGGAAAGGTAAAAGTTTACATAAGCTGTGCTAAAGATTTAGACATTTGGATGTTGATGTGGGATTCCCCTCTGTATGTTGTGCTTATCATTAATGAATAAAAACTGCTTTGGACCTAGAGCAGGGCAGAACTTAAGTAGGTAGGAAAGACAGAACTAAATACTGGGAGAAAGGAGACAGAGTCAGAGAGAAGCCATGTAGCCCACCAGAGACAGACCTTGGGAACTTTAGCCTGTATGCCACAACCACGTGGCGATACACAGCTTAATGGGGATGGGCTAAATTAGTATGTAAAAGTTAGCCAATAAGAAACTAGAACTAATGGACCAAGCAGTGATTTAATTAATATAGTTTCTGCGTGATTGTGTTGGTTCTGGGCAGCTGGAATGAACAAGGAGCCTGCTGCTACAGGATGTTTCAAAAATGGAAAGGAAAAATAAAAGATTTATACACGTTCTTAGGGTCTTAGTGATTGAAAGTGATTGATAGATGAGACTGAGAGTGAGGCATGAACTACTAAATCTGCAAAAGTGAAAGTTCAACACATTGATGGTAAACTTCAATAGAAATCAGTAACAGTTGAGCTACTCAAGTTTTACCAAAACAATTAAAATTAGAATAAATTCAAGCTCAAACAATTAAACCGTCTTTGGCCATTTAAAATGTGTTACTATTTCTATTGGTAACATTTAAAGTTCTTTTTCAGGTTCAGCTCGAATACGTAAGTGGCCTCTAGCTGTTTGCAGACATTTATTAACTGCTTTCCCAATCATGAGTATCTCAAAGGAAATTAAAACAAGCAATAGTCCTGTTCATCTAAAATTTACATCTCTCTTTGCAAAGTCAGGAAATTTATGTCTCTCATGGAATTTCCTATAAATTCCAAGGGCAAGTCATATTTAAATTTTCTTATAATTCAAATACATAAACGAAAAAGGGAATAGGGAATTAAGTGCTCAAAAGTAGCTTGGAACTTATTACATTTTAAAATTTCTCCCTGATATCTATAAAAGAAAAATATCATAAGAAACAAAAAGTTTTCTCTACACTCCTAATTTTATGTAAACCCTCTCAAAGGCCTAACCAACATCTGGGTCCTGTTCCCCTCATAACTTGGGTTTATAATCCTGTAGGCTTTCTCTGGATTCTAACAAGATTTGTAACTCCATAGAAAACACTGGCACCAACAACCTAGTAACCAATTCAGGACACTTTCCTGCATTTTAACCATGTTTAGACTGCATGACTCTTTTAATTCTTATCTAACTTACCAAACTATTTTTCAATACCCTGACACCCTGTACTTTATTTTGTGTGATTTCTGTCACAGAACTCAGTTTATTAATACCTTCAACTCTATTTTTATGATAATAAAACAACCCTCCTTCATATCCATTCCTGTAAAAACAAAAGAAAAATGGTCTTTAAAAATATAAATGCTCTATTGGGTAAATTATTGATATTAATGAAAACTAGAACTAAGGGTTATAGGATCATTGATAGCGGGCAACTGAATGCTTTCAGAATCATAACTGCTACTATGGTAGGAACATTTGTTGGGTCCACAGAGGTCATGCAAAAATGGGGACAGGCCACTGAAGTCAGGTAAACCAAAAGCAAACTTTATTCCAGAAAACAAAATAAAACAAATAAATTTCCATGGAGCACAAAAAGCTTATTAGCTAGCTGAGACCACAGCCAGAGAGGGACTTGTAAGATTGTGGCAAAGGATGGTTTTTGATTCCCACTTTTTATAGAAAGAAGCATCAAACATTAGGCAAGAAAAAAAGGAATTTTTACAACCTTAAGGTAAAATTCAAATACAAATTGCTTTTTTTTTTTTTACAGTTTTCAATAACAGAGTTTTTTAGTTAAACTAATGTTTGTATTTTAGGTCTTTGCTTTTCCCTGGCACTCGCTGATGTTGTTTACCGAAGCTCTGCATTCCCCCTAATGTTGGGACAATGCATAACCAGAAAGTCACATGTATCACACTCTCTAAAGGTTAACTCAGCTCATTTCTATGGATGATCACTGGTGGCCAGTGAATTATCTGAAGGCTAACTCTCGGTTTGCAGAGCTGACCCTTACTTAGCTGAAGTAAGGGCTACTTCAGTCTTGAAGATCTAACTATTTCTTGTAAACAAGCCACTGTTAATAGTTAATCCCTTACCCTCTGAGAAAACTGCTGACAGTCTGCTGTCATTCTTTCAGGTTTCAACTTTATTTCTATATTTCTATTTCTGGAATCTACATTTCTATATTCTTAGTCTTGGACTCTTCACGTTGACTCTCAAACAGGAAGCACAAACAGTTCAATTTTTCCATGAGCTAGTTAAAAAAATGTTTCAAGGATAGAAATAGCTCAAGAAAAAACCATACACAGAATTTTCAGAAATACTAAATACCCTATATGCCCTTAAGGATAGCATTGATTGGATTAAAAAACAAATGTTAATTAAATATCAATTGAAAGTTAATTGTCATTATAATCATAATTACATTTGTATCTATAAATTCAAGTATGGACGTTGATGAAGAAATATCTAGGCAGAATTTGTTTTCATCACATCAATATTATTGATTATGGAAAACTGCATTAAGACACATACCCACTAGAATATTTTTATTTGTCACTAGTATCTGGCCAACAAGTTTTTAATGTAAAAGTGCATTCCAATGTCTCAATCCTTTTACAATTTTACAAGAGCAAGCTACTTAAATCTTAATACATTTAATATTAATTGCTATTATACTTTTATTTTCTCTAGTAGGCTGTGTCTGTATCCAAAGAAGAGAAGACTGATTCTCCAAGACAAGACTTTATATCACCATGATGTTGCAAAATCCGAACAGGAGAGATGTTGGGGTAAAAGTGATCTAAAGTCCCTTTCTCATGTACAAACCCTGACCCAGATGTGGCCCCATGACTATGAAAAACTGCAGGTCTTATGTATAAAGCTTAGAAGAAATGTATTAATGGGTGGAAAGGTCACATAAAGGTCACATGAGCAGGAAGGTGCTGAAATAACTCAGATAAAAGAGACCAAAAAAAATACTGTTTGTTCAAGACCTGCTTGCAGTGCTATCTCTAGTAACCAGCTAATCAATCAGCAGTGAAAAAAAAATAAATGAATAATGGTTCATTCTTGAAGTGATTGCAGAGTCTTGTTTGTCTTTCTACCATTGTTTTCTTTCCAGATCCTTGCGGTACTCATGGCTTCGCCGGCCACAGAAAGAAAAAGGCACAGCGTAGACAGCAATGGGCACCAATCCACCTTAGGGACCTCTCATAATTCCAGCTCTGTCTGCTGGTTACAGATCCCACTTCTTTCACATTTGAGCGATAATATCCTGGCTCTAAAACTAAATGATTCCCCACCAGCCTCCTCATCCCCAATGTTAGTAGAGAAAGTCCAAGAATGTGGTATGACTGCTGGAATGTCCCAACGGAAAGCTTAGATAAAACTTTCAAGAGAGAAAGATCTCAGGGAACACTAAATGACTGCAAAGCCTGATGACAGGTAGCTAAGAGCTGTGGCCTAAAAAGAATGAGAACAAGAATCTGAAAATATAAGGGATGACAACAGAGAAAGAGAAGCACAGAAATTTTAAAGCGGAAGTACGGGAAAGGGAGATGCCTCAACTGGTAAAGTTCCTGTTGCCCAGACATGAGGACCTGGCTTCTAATTCCCAGTACCTGTATAAAAAGTTGCGAGTGACAGAGCATCTCTGTATTCCCAGTGCTAAACAGACTAAATGGAGACAAAGAAGAAACCACCTGACATCAACTTCTGCACTCATTGACCTCACATATGTGTGTACACACACAAAGACATGAACACAGATGCAAGTAAATATATGGTAAATATATGCACATGGAAGAAAAAATAAAATTTACAAAGCAGAAATGACCAAGTGGTATTTTGGTAATAAGCAAAATAACTGAAAAAAATCACTGGCAATGGAAAGCAATCATAGAGAAACTAAGTTGTTCAACTTTAAACACTGAGGAAAATCCTCAAGGGTTTATTTACTTTTCCTACATGCTTTTCCATTCCAATGAGAAAACTAGACATCCACAGTCATAGGTAAATAATATTAAGTGGAGGGACTGATGGAAGAATGAGAAATCCCAATTACACCAGCTTTACAAGAAATTGTTTTACAAATAAAACATCCTTTAAAACCCACATTTCTAGCTTGATAAAATCATAAAAATTAATTTATTTTAATCTCATACACCTGCAGTATCTGAAACAAAGAAACAACCCAGGAAAGAAAATAAATACCTTTTTAAAAGTAAATTTCAAACACAAAAGTAAATCATTTTCTTCACAATTTATACAAAAAATAATTAGCATACCTATTTTTTTTTAGTAGAATCATGCATCTAGCTTTAATTATAAAAACAAGAAACAACATCTGGGAATTGTCAGGCCAGCCAGTTTGTAAAAGATTGTAAACATTAAGAATGAAAATTCTCCTTATGCAACACCATCGTCAGGAGCTTTCTCCAGATCCTCAAATGAGCTGTCAAGCACTCCACTCTGCCCCATTCAGTACTGACACTGTCAGATGGTGAATGCTGTATCCCAGAATGTCTCCACTAGGGGCTTATGAAAGTGTGATATATTATATGTGATGCTCATATGAAATCAGGAAGGAGTCAAATGTGTCATCCTGCCTCTGCATCCCAGGTCTTCTCTGTGTCTCTCAAAATTCTCTTCACCTGTTATCTTTCTTTTTCTGCATGCAGAGCTCCAATCTCAATTTTAAACAGCAGAATATGTAATTACTGTCAAATAATTTTCTTTTAAAATCCTGTCACTTCCTTTTCTGCCAACCCATCTCTTCCTGCATAAACAACATTTCAGAGAGGAGTGAGCACTTCTTCTTCAGCCTTACCTCTCCTTAGCCTGCCTGCCTGGCATCTGCTCCCACCAGGCCATAATTCTGCTCCCTCTGCACATCACCACTGGGCTGCAACCTTGTCCAACTAAATTTGCACATCTTTTAAGGTCCTAGTTACATTTGACATTGTTCTTCCTTTTCTTTTCTTTTTCTTAAAATTTCTACTAGTTATTTGGGGTGGGGGACATACATGTATGTGGAGGACAGAGGAGGTCAGCTTACTGGAGTAATTTCTCTCCTTCCCATGTATGAGTCCTCTGGTGTCCGGTTTGACAACAAACACTTTAATTTACTGAGCCATCTTCTCTCCCAGACACTGATTATCTTAATAAACTTGAAATAACTATATTGTGGCATTCCTTCTATTTTCTTTGGCATTTCTTTCATCAGATTGTCCCTTATGTGCAGCTTTTTCTTGAGGTTTCATCCTAATCTCCTTTTACTTTACATGCTTTTCTGGGTTGCACATAATCTCAAGATCCCTGAGTCAACCAAGTCCTTCCTGGGATTTAACTACATTTCAAACTCAAGTATCTTCTGCTGGAGCAACCTGAAACATCTTTCAAAAATGCTGCCATTCAAGCCTCAACTCCCTTTCTCCTTTTGATAGCTTTAAGGGCGGTGCAGAGCCTATCACCACACTCTGCTGAGATGCAAATGGAGGTGTTTTTATGAGTCTCTGTCCCCTGTCACTCACTTTTATATTGATGGCTATTCCATTTGATCTTTGCTTCTTTCGATTCCTCTTCATAGTGGCATTGTTTACACTGGGTCATATTACCTGCTACATTCAAATCTGTCCATATATCATTTTTAGGATGGCATCCAATCTTGCTACAATATAAATAATTCTTTCAAGGGGCTGGAGAGATGCTTCAGTGATTAAGAGCAATGCCTTCTGTTGTAGAAGACCTGTGATTAGTTCTCAGAACTCGCATGGCAGCTCACAACTCTCTGTAGCTCTTGTTCTAGGCAATCCAACATCGTCTTCTGACCTCCACAAGGCTATACACATGTGGTACATGAATGTACATGTAGGGAAGACAATGACACATAAATTAATAATAAATCATTTTACAAAAGCAGAATCCTCCTAATCAAAGAACCTACTTATCTTTTGAAATAAATAGCCATCATTCTTTACATATACTCTTAAAAAAGAGAGATCAAGTCAGATAAGCATGAATAATCACTATACAATTTCGAAAAGTTAAAAATATACTATAACTGTGGATTCAAATCACATTATTTATTTATCTATCATATTTTTGTTGGATAATGAAAAAACTCTAGATTCCTGCCAGGATAGCAGATAAACTGACTTCAGGTCTTCACCTCTCCCTATGCTTCTTGTAATTCAATCTGCCAGTATCATCCCCAGTTCTGTGGCATATCTGCTGTGGCCCCTCTTAATATTCTCACCCATTTCCTAGGAGGACTAAATCAAATTCTTATAGAACTCTCTGCTTTCCTCACTCCTGTGGACACACTCAGAATCCCCAGTTGGTACCCATTCTTAATGTCAGCTTCCAACACCCAAAGCACGTTTTACCTGGACCCTCCAGGGTCCACACCAATCAGAAGTACAGAAGTATTTCCTACCAGGCATCACACAGCCACCACTCTTGCCTAAGAATAAGAAAAGAAATGGAAACCAAGGAGCAAAACACCCACCCAACATAGACAAGACCAGATGTCAGCATGTAGAATAACTGTCTTCCTGATCCTGGAACCCTGGACACCATAGTAAAACACAATCAAAACCACAGGACAAAAGGACATGCTCGGGGCTGGAGAGATGGCTCAGAGGTTAAGAGCACTGCCTGCTCTTCCAAAGGTCCTGAGTTCAATTCCCAGCAACCACATGGTGGCTCACAACCATCTGTAAAGAGGTCTGGTGCCCTCTTCTGGCATGCGGGCATACATGGAGGCAGAATGTTGTATACATAACATAACATAAGATAGATAGGTAGATAGGTAGATAGGTAGATAGATAGATGATAGATAGACAGACAGACTAGATAGATAGATAGATAGATAGATAGATAGATAGATAGATAGATAGATAGATAGATAGACAGACTAGATAGATAGATAGATAGATAGATAGATAGATAGATAGATAGATAGATAGATAGATAGATAGATAGATAGATAGATAGATAGATAGATAGATAGATGATAGATAGACAGACAGGATAGATAGATAGATAGATAGATAGATAGATAGATAGATAGATAGATAGATAGATAGATAGATAGATAGATAGATAATAAATAAACAAACAAACAAATAAATGGACATGCTCTTCACCGGAGCCACAGCAGGCTCAGAGCATCCCACTATGGATAAAACATAAGAAAACGACACAAGCTAAAAGAATGGATGCAAATATACTATCATCTGCTGCATCCACAAAACATCTTAACATCAAGGATGGATAACACCTCAAGGTAAAAAGATGGAAAAATGTGTTCCAAACAAAGCGACAAAAGAAGCAAGCTAGTGTAGAAATTATAATATCTGACAAAGTAGATTTTAAAGCAAAACTAATAAGAAAAGATACGGAAGGACACTGCATACTCATCAAAGGAAAAAATCCACCAAGAGGACATTGAGGATCTTAACATTTATGCACCAAACACAAGGGCACCCAAGTTTGTAAAAGAAGCACTACTACAGTTCATTTTGCATATTGATACCCACACAATAATACTGAAAAACTTCAATACTCCACTCTGCTATAATCATAGATCAGTGCCTTTCTCCATCATCATCAGAAGAGCTTTCTCCTCTAGCACATGGAAACAAACACAGAGCCCCACAGTCAGACATCATGCAGAGGGTGAGACCTTGGAGCACTCATCCTTCAATAGATATCTTTAAAAAATCCCTCCCCTCGGGGCTCAGGGAATCCTGAGGAAGTGGAGGCAAAAAAAGGTATTAGAGTCAGAAGGGATGGAGGACACCAAGCAAATGAGGCCCTGTCTGTCAACTTGAGCAAAGCCCATATAAACTCACAGAGACTGAAGCAGCACGCACAGGGCCTTCATGGTTCTGCCCCGGTTTCTCTGTGTGTATGTTATGGCTTGCAGGTTAGTGTTTCTCTCGGATGCCCGAGTGTCTGAATGAGTGAATCGCTGACGCTTGTGCCTTTTCTTCTGTTCTTTTCCTTCTGTTGGTCTCTTCCAACTACAATGTGATAGATTTTGCTTTATCTTATTATGCTATCTTTTATTATTATCCCACAGAAACCTGCTTTTCTTTCTATAACGAGAGAAAGAAAGGGAGTGGATCCCCACGGGAGAGGATATGAGGAGGAAGTGGGAGGAATGGAGGAAAGGGAAATGGTAATCAGGATAGTGAGGAAAATCTATTGTCAATGAAGGAAATAATAATTCTATGTTCTAGACTTCCTGGTGACTAATGAGTTTCGTAGATCGGGCTAAAATGAACTAATGTAGTTTTTTGGAAGGGTGCATTTTGATATGGAAGTCTGGTTAAGAAAAATTTATAGGAAACCTATGTCAGCAAAGACATGTTTTTTTTAAAATATTAGACCTAGAGATTTTTAAATATTAGCTGTATCCAGGAAAGGTAAAACAAAATGGATTTCTTGTAGCTAAGAGTAGAAAAAGAAACTGAGTCACATAATAAAATCTAGGATAGATGAGTCATTTATAGTCAATGGCATCAATATGTAGAAAACAAAAGAACCACACTTGGAAGTTTTAGACCTTATAGTGACTGGGAGTCACTATATATATATATATATATATATATATATATATATATATATATATATATATATATATATATGGTGCATAAATATATATATATATTTGCTATTAAAACAAATAAATTAAAAAGACCATTGAGCTTAAAAAGAAGTATCCAAGCAAGTAAGAAATGAGATATACTCTAAAAATCCAGTTTATCAAACTTTTCACCTGAGATAGAAAAACTAGATATTACCTACCATTTATTAAAATCCATGATGAAGAAGGAAGCAGCCCACCACTAAAGATGAAGACTAGGCTCTCCTGTGCTCAGAAGTGTGGATGAAATGATAGTATTGATGAACGTTTTTCATGTACACCTTTTATTGAATGGACTAGCTGTTAGGCTACTAAAAGAAATTTTGACTAATTCAGTAGTGTACTTATACTTCTAACTTTCAGATAATAGTTAACATTGTACCACGGGTTCCATCAAATAAAACCTTAGTCATCATAACATGAAACTCTGCTTATCATAGATGATATAATCTTCTTGAAGTCATTTGATATAATCTTCTTGAAGTCTTTTCTTGAAACCAGTCCTGGAAGACAACTTGATGATTAGCCTGCAGAGAATGCTAGCAAAGACATATCAGACTGCTGAATAATTGAAGAGAGCAAAGCACAGTGTACTTAGCAAACAACAAAAATTACAAAAGTTTCAGCCATGTAAAGATGTGAAAGTAGAAGACACCTATAAATAACACATAAACACACACACACACACACACACACACACACTATTTACAATATGTCACTGACTGATAGCTTTAGATTTGTTCACATAACAAAATCTGCTTAAACAGAAGGTTCTATAATTGCTTTAACAATTAAAAATCTACAAATCCTAAGCTGATAGAAGATAACAATGTCTCAGGATTTCTCTTCTACTTAGCAGACTGGATGCCTGAGGGCATAACATAAGAACACACAAAATTTTGAGTAATAGAAGTGACATTTTGAGCCATAATTATCTCCATCGATAAAAGTCGAGCAAATGTATTATGCTAAATACTAAAATGGTGACAGACTGAATTTATAAAACTGATTTCAGCAATAACTGGGAAAATTGTCATGAGAGAATCCAATCTCTCCCCTGTTTAAAAATATTTGAGTTAATAAGTCAAATTAGCTTAGACATTCACTTATAAACTTATTCCCCATTGGAACTTAATACAAAATGTTTTTATTTCACTTTTGTCAAACACTGAAGCTACTATACTATTAGGAGACATGAAAAAATAATTTCTGATTTAATATTCTCAGTGATCCTTGAAGCTTATGGTTGTAAATTTTTGGAAATAATTGTGGTTTTTTCATAACAGTGTGTTCATGTCAGTATCAACAGACTTCTTGTCTAACAAAGATGAGCATTAGCATAATAAATATCATATAGATGTTATAGTGATAGCATACATGGGACTCAAGACAGATGATCAATGTCCATTCATGAAAAACAAGGCCATAATTATTAATCACAGTGTAGCCGTGAATCAAATACTGTGGTGAAGACTTTGTGTAAATTTTCTTAATTTTCAACATAAATGAATCAAGTATATAAAGTCATTTTATGTATTTTATAGGTAAATCAGCTCCAACAAACATTTGTTAAATACCCTGCCAATAGTCAAAAAGGTGCAAACTTAAGAAACCAACTCATGTCATTCTATGATTTCAAAGGTATTCTACATGAACATGCATTGATCTAACATTTATAGAATATCTTCTAAATTCTGTACAGAGACCTTGGTGAAACTGTAGCAGACACTACACAAATCTACTGCAGATAGCTCAGTTTGATGTCTCTTAGGAATTAGGATCTAGGACATGCTTTATTTCCTACCCCTATCTTAGCAATCCTAGCAATCAGAGGGGCTGATACAAGAGGATCCCATATTCTAGGTCAGACTGGGATACATCATAAGATCCTATTTAGAAACAACAATGGATTAGAACCTACAGGTAATCTTTTTGATATGACTGTATGTGTTCAGAGACTCTGTGCTATGCAGTTATTTGATTCTACATGTGGTTTTGTCTTCTAATTACAGAGATCACAAGTAGAATAGCTAACAAGAACTAGGCTCTAATACCTTCTAGGAATCTACAAGAATTTACTTTTTAAAAAACCTTTTTCTATTCAATACTAAATGGTCAGTCCTCACAAAATACATACAAGTAACAGTATATGGACTGAGCATGTCATAAGTAAGTGTTTAAGACATTGTGTTTAGACCCATACACTTGTAAGTTTGTAAGAACAAATATTGAAGGAAAAGGTTCATGAATTTGAAAAAGAGAAATGGTAGGTATATGGGAGGGTTTGTAGGGAAGAAAGAGAAGAGGAATATGGTGTATCTATTATAATCTAAAAAAATAAAAGCAATTAAAAGTTAAAAATAAAAACCTTTTATCTTTACCAGAATAATGTATTTTTCTTTATCAAATTTTACAGTCATTATAAGGTCCCATCACTTGTTACATGAACAAAAATAAAAGGATTATACAGAACGAATAATGCATTAACAGTGTGTGAAAAGACGTGTGGTCTATTTTTGTTGTTGTTATTGTCTACTAAAATTTTAATTCAAAACCTGATTTGTTCAAATCAAATCCAAGCACATAAATGGCTCAGAATGCTTACATTAAAATACTTAGAAAGTCAGAATTATGAGTATTAACTTGGTAGGTAACATGCAGATTGTCTACGTCCTAAATTTCAAACAGTCTGATATTGCATAGCACAAGAAAGTACCTCAAATTATATTTCTCATCAACAATCTGGGTATTCCATTTACACAGAAACATATTCAATAACTATTGTCTATGTCAACCAATATAATGTATTTGTATTATTACTGGCCATCTGAAGCTGTAACACCAAGAACATAAAATACAAGTTCTACCAAGAGATACCTGTCAATAATCCTCAAATTATATTTTACATACATAAGAGTCTGTGGAAGAACTTATGCCAACTCCTGAGGAACAATTTTCAAATTCATGGAATCTTATAATCCTATTTTAAAATATATTTACAAAAATTATACATAAACGTATATAATTCTCAGAAAACAATATTCAAGCTTCCTTATTTTATAGTATTACAATACTTTCTATTATTTATACTTATTGTATGTCTGTATCACAAATAAAATATAAAGTGTGCTTTTTTTGTTTCTTTCCTGAACCCCGTTTTGCAGTGAAACTTGTAACTGACCACAATTGTAGCTTTTATTGTTTTTCTTCTCTCACACTTCTGGGTGGAAGGTTCCCTTAACCTGGCAAATTCCGGCATGGCAAGTGTGAAATTGAATACCAGGCACTAAAGTGCTAGTAACAGGTGTTTCATAAGATCCTGCCTTGATCTCCTTTCATTTTTAGGAAATATCAGAAATCCAGAACGTGACAGTAGCACAGTAGACCGTACCATTATCAGCCTCTAACCACGTAAACAATGAAAAGCAAAACTGACAACCAACTTTTAACTTTTGTAAGATGGCCACAGCCCAACTATAATGTCCAGCATTCTGGAGAACACAAAATAGAAGAGCAGCAATATAGAAAGGAGTAGAAAGAAAAAAAACAGGTTTAGCTGTCCATTTCGCTTTCACCAAGACTTATACAACTTAGGTTTAACAGAAGTTTCCTAGTCCAAACCTTCTCCATCAGAAAAAAAAAAAAAAAAAAAAAAAAAAAGACAGAAAAAGTAAATGAAACTAGGAAAACAGTTCCTGGTGACTTTAAGAACTTCCAAAACAATCTCATTTTATAGAACTATTACTAATGGCAAAGTATACAGTTTTCAAAATTAAAACTCAGTGCTCGAACCAGTCCACCTATCTCACAAATATTTTTAAAGGGAGTTGTTTAGACTGCACAACGGGAAGCTGAAGAGCAACAAGGTGGCGAGAAGTAGGAGGATATTCATTGGTAAAGATAAACACATAACTGAACACAGAGAAGCAATACCATAAAGGCAGTACACGAATCATTTGTAGTCATCAAACAAAATTATTTTAAAAATCAAAAGCAACTCTATATACTGAAGTTGGCTAACGCATGCACCAAACAAAGATATGAATTGAAGCCTCAGAAACAAAGTTTGGGATGCAAGTAAAATATGTTTTAACTTTTTCTTTTTTCTTTTTTTTTTTACATTTATGGGTATTTTGCCTACATGTACCTCATGGGCATTAAGTGCCCAAGAAGGTAAATGAGAGCATTAGCATTAGTGGAGTTATAAATGGTTATGATCCTGAGCCACACTGTGAATGCCAGGACTAGAATCTGCCCACTGTCTGCACTCAGTGTTCTTAGTTGCTGAGTTGTCTCTCCAATCCCAAAATGTTGTTTTCATAAACAATCGAAGCCCTTTTGAGTTTAAAACAGACTCCTACAACTGCTAAGTGTTTTGTTTAAATGTCTACATTTCATAGTAGCTACAGAGAAATTATCTTAAAAAAAAGTAAGAAGAATCACATTCTAGCAACATGAAGACAATAATAATGCCACCAAGAAAAGAGCAGAATCAACAGACTCCAAAGCAGAAAGTGGCTAGCAAATAGTAAACACTAAAAAAGTGGTTATTTTAGTAGGAATGGACTAAATTATCCAACTAAAACACATAGGAATCTATCAAAGAAAAACAAAATCTTTCTTCCGCAAAGTACCTTACTTTTAGAGACTACACGTGAAATGGAAGTGGGACAACACAGAGTGATAGTGCACACAAATGACAGCCAAAAAGTCAATGGGTAAACATATCATTTCAGAAAAAGGTGAATTTTAAGGCAAGTGCAGACGCAAGAAGTATTATAGGACATATATAATCATTGGTCAATTGAATCAGAATATTTAAATAAAAAGGTATCAGAACAAATAAATGTGAAAAGTAAATACTAGTAGATTTGAAGGGTAGTGTAGCAATAAAACAACGTGAGGCACTGCCACAAAAAAAATTCTAAGGCTGGATGGGCTCACTCTGATACCAAACTAAGATCAAGACACCGTGAGAACAGTTGATTACACACATAACATCGGATTATGTTTCCTCAACAAAATTCTACAAAGCAGATTCAGCTGTGTAGTACAAAGATTTTACACTAGGATGACGTGTGAATTGCTCAATAAATGTGATATGCCACATTAAGAGAATGGAAGATTTAGAAGAGCATGTCTTCATTTCATAGAGGAAAAACATTGCTTTCTCTTGCTCTGATGAAGATATTGATCCAAAGCATCTTGAGGAAGAAAGGGTTTATTTCATCTCACAGCTTACAGTCCATCAGGAAGGGAAGTTAAAGCAGGAAGTGAAGTAGAACTATGGAGCAGAGTTGAATAGAACCATGCTGTTATAGGCTGGATTGCTCGGATTGCTGTCTTAAACACCTGGAGACCTCCTGGCTTAGATGCCACAAACAATAGCAGGCCGGGTCCTTCTATATCAATCATCAGCAAAGAAAATGCTTCAAAAATTTAAACCAAGGCCAATCTGACAGATAATTCCCCAGTTAAGGCTTCCTCTTCCCACATAACTCCAGCTTGTAGGAAGGGAGGGAGGGAGGAAAGGAAAGAGTTAAAGAGGGCAGAGGGAAGGAAGGAAAAGAAAAGGGAAAAAACACAAAACAAAACAGCACTGAATCAGCCAATGGCTTTTGGTATGATGTAAATATTCACAATATTAATTCTAACAATGCATGAGCATGGAGATTTTTTTCCATTTTTTATAACATCTTCAGTTTCTTCTTTGATACCTTAAAGGGATTTTTCAAAAATTATTTCTGTTATCTTTTCAGATTATACAATAGATGCATCTTTTTTATACATACATCTGATTTTATATATACATATTATATATATATATTTAATTATAATTAACATTCTCTTTTTCCCTTCACACCCTTATGTACCTCATCCTGCTCTTTTTTTTATTTTTTTCTCATTTTTTTTATTAAAGATTTCCATCTCCTCCCCTCCTCCTCCCCCTTCCCTCCCCTCCCTTCCACCCATACCCCCACTCCACCCCTCTCCAAGACAAAGAGCCATCAGGGTTCCCTTCACTATGTTAAGTCCAAGGTCCTCCCAGCTCCCCCTAAGTCCAGGAAGGTGAGCAACCAAACTGACAAAGCTCCCAAGGTCCTGATGAGGAGCAAAAGGAGGGAGATCATGAGCATCCTGCTCTTTTTTATAGCCTCTTTTTTATTTATAACATTTATACCCTCTTTTTTATTAATTGCTGTTATATACAAAAAACATTATAAAAGCTAAACAGCTTGCTTTCACATATTAAAGTTTTTGTTATACAAGTCTTTCACTTCTTTAGAGTTATTCTAAGATAGTATTATATGACAAAACTTTTTCCTGGGGAGATGCAGCATACACATCTACTCAGTCTAGATAGGAAGCCCATAACAGACCAAAGTAAAGATAACACAGTCCAATTAGGTGAACCAATGAGTTTTATCAGGATTACTTATGCAAGGAAAAATGACTCAAAGACTGTTGTATCACCAAAGCTCACCTCAGCATGGGTAGCAGTTCACAAAACCTAGAGATCAAGAACACATAGTACTGCACAGATGCATTGAAAATACAGGTAAATGAACAGGTTGGAAAGTGTCATTTCCAAGTATCTCAGTTGTTTTAAACCTCTTACAGGAACCTTGGTTCGTTTCTGTTTTTTCCAGACAACTGGTATGTACAGCTTACTGGTCTGAGAGTCTTCTTTGTAGCTTGGCTTATCTAAGAATGACTTTCAGTTTTTATTGTTTATTCTTGGGAGGGAGGAGCCTAACAAATCTTGTTAGTTTCTAGACACTTCCTGAAGCTGTATTGAGTTTTTCTTTCTGGGAAGAATAGAATGTTTCAATCTCAGAGGAAGCTGGTACTCAACAGAACAATTTGGGGTTATTGTCAGTCAACTGTACTGTTTTCCTTGCTAATTTCTTGGTGTGCTTGTCATTTACACAGAATGATCTGTGTGGGTTAAGTTTGTATCTTATTACTTTGCTGCATCTACTTATCAACTGTAGAATTTCCCTACTCACGTCTTTTATGAATCAGTTTTTATCATTTACAAACCAAATGGTTTTGATTTCTCTGTTCAACCTTAATCTTCAGCTGTCTTATTTACTTAAGATTTTTAAAACTACATTGAAAAGAAACAGAGAGAGTAGACACTGTTATTTTATTTGAAATACTTTGAGTTTCTCTCCATTTTAGAATAATGTCAGCTATGAGTTACTATTTATTCCTTTTATTATGTAGAGATAGAGCCCCTTCATGTTTAGTTACGCTAAAACTTTATCATGAAGGGATGTTATATTTTGCCAAAGGCCTTTTCTGCATCAAAGGAGACATCACAAGGTTTACATGTTATACCACCTCTGCAGTGAAGCTAATTTAATGTTGGTGGATAGTCTCTTTTATGTGCTTTTGAATTCTGTTTGCATGTACTTCCTACAGAAATGTTTTCATGTATATTCATAAGAGATTTTAGTCTATTTTCTTTTTTCTTGGGTCTCTGGTGCTAATAATACTGGTTTTATTAAAATTATTTGAAAATGCTCTTTCAGGAGCTGGAGAGATTACTCAGAGGTTAAGAGCACTGACTGCTCTTCCAGAGGTTTTGAGTTCAGTTCCCAGCAACCACATGGTGACTCACAACCATCTATAATGAGATCTGGTGCCCTCTTCTAGTGTGCAGTCAGGGCACTGTATATATGATAAATAAAGATTAAAAAAACAACAAAAAGAAAATGTTCCTTCAGTTCTTATTTTACAGACTAATCTGAGAATTATTGGTGTTAGTTCTTTGGGGGGGTCTCAGAATTTTTCACAGAATTCATCTTGCCATAGGCATTATTTTAGATAGGAGATTTTGAATTATTTATTTTATTTCATTGAATCTTATGAGTCTATTTAAACTACATAGTTAACCATGATTTAACTTTGGTTGGTCATACCTATCAAGAAATTCATTCATTTCTTTTAACTTTTCTAATTTCATGGAAAATAGAGTTGAAGTATAATACTCAAATTTGCTTAATATCTATTTTATTGTCTCTATTTTAATCTCTAATTTTATAAATTGGAATTCTTTCTCTCTTTCTCTTATTATTTGGCTAAAGTTATGTTAATCTTGTTACGTTTTGAAAGAATGAACTTTGTTTCATTGATTTTATTATTAATTTCTATTTTTAGCAATGTAAGCCCTGAGTTTTATTATTTCATATTGAATAAGTTGTGTTACTTTCAAGTATATTTTCTAAGCTTGACATACAAATTATATATGTCCACAAATGCTGTGGAACATTTGTTTGATGATGCAAAGGTGTGTTGCATTCTTTAATATTGCATTTGTTTAACTCTGTGAAGCTGTGCTACTTTACCTGTCTGAAACACCTGTTTGGTCTAATAAAGTGAACAGCCAGTAAGAAGTCAGGAGAAAGTATAGGGAGGGCTGGCAGGCAGAGATAATAAATAGAAGGAGAAAAAGAGAGAGGAAAAGATCAAAGCCACACAGCCAGACTGAAAGTAAGAGTACAAAAGCAAGAAAAGAAAAAAAAAAGCCCAGAGGCAAAAAGTAGATGGGGCAATTTAAGTTAAGAAAAGCTGGATAGAAATAAGCCAAGCTAAAGCAGGGATTTCATAAGAATAAGACTCCATGTGTGATTTGTTTGCGAACTGGGGGTTAGGCCCCCAAAGAGCAAAGAGCCAAAAGAGAAAAAAAAAAAAACACATAAAGACATAATATGATTATAGTGATCATTATACAACATGTCATATTCCATTAATATATTGCTCTATTACAACCACACTCCCTAAAGTTAGCAATATAATCCACTAATGCCTTATTTCTGTTTGTGGTGCTTTAATAAAATAAAAATGTAATTTAAGGAAAAGGAGTTTATTTGGCTCACAATCTCAACATGGAGTCAATCATTACAAGGAAGTCAAAGGGGCAAAATTTTGAAACACCTGGACACAACAGATCTACAGTGATCAACAGGCAATAATTAATTGATGCACACAAACCACTGCTCGGATCGCTCATTCTCATCCAGTCCAGAGTTCAGGCATGAAAATAATACGATATGCATTTAGGAATGGCCTTCCCACCTTACTTAACTCAACTAAGAAAGTCCCTCACACACATTCCAGTTAGTGAACCTAACTTAGAAAATTTCCCATTGGGATGCCTTTACTGAGGTGATTCTAGATTGAATCATGTTGACAAGTGAAACTAGTCATCACCTTTTAAAAGTCTTATATACCTTTTAGGGGACAGGAAGTTTGACACAAAAGGAGAGGGAAAGCAAAAATAATAGTAAGGATTATGAAAAAAATAATAAAGAATAATATTATTTATTTATATAAAGTTAGGCATACTACATATACATCTGTGCAAATACAGATGCATCTATAGTTTAAATAAAAAATTCCCACCTGGTTTGACAATACTACCCAAAAGAGGCCTAGCCTATCTCACAAAACTCCCAATAAGAGGCACGAGGGATCTCCTTTCGAGTTGTTGGTCAAAGATTCACTCATCAAATGTGAAGTAATAGAATTGGTCTATCACCTGATATAACAGAGGCTTTGGCTTAGAATACATTTGTACAACATTTACATGTATTAGTGTACTCAGATAGTATCGCGATTGAATTTCTATAGTAAGCAACTCAAAAGTATCAGGTGATATGTGTGGTATCTTTTATTACCTAATCTTAGATGTTACAACTTCTCCACTATAATTGTCACAAATCAGGAAGTAAAAATTATAGATACTTACTTCTCTATGAGAATATTGTCAAAAATATCTTTTCTGTTTGTATTACTTTATTATTACTTTTAGTGTCACATGTTTAATTAACATATAATTTATTGATTCACTTAGATGAATATACAAAATGCATTACATTTATCACAAGTCCAGCAGAATTTTTTATTTTTAGTATCTGTGTATTTTTAAAAATGTATTGCCCTTTTCCCATTTTGAGAGATATAATATGGTAACCACTTCAGAAAGTATCTTTCAAATTTTCAAGAATATCTATATATATTTCTGAAAACATGCATTTGAAATATCATAATGTTGGAATAATTCTAAAGACTAATGAAAAATCTTTATTTGGGGATTAGAGAAATGGCCCAGTGATTAAAAGTATTTTCAGAGATGAGTTCCTGAGTTCAGAGTGCCCATATTAGGCAAGTAATTACCTGAAATATTGCTTCTTATACTGTCTTTAGGTTTGGTTTGTTGGATATAATATTTTTGGGGCTGTTTATAACATGGAAAGTCCTTTCTTCTACTGTCATAGATATTAGTGTAGGCTGGCTGGAAGGCATTATGTCAGGTTCTCCTGGCTTTCAATGTTTCCACTGAGAAATCAGCTCTTACTTTGATCAGTTTTTTTTTTTTTTTTTTGTGTGTGTGTGTGTGTGTGTGTGTGTGACTTGCATTTCTTTTCTCTTACAATTTTAAATAAATTTCTTTCTTATGTATGCTGTGTTTTAATTATAATATGTCATGGGGATCTTCTTTTCTGGTAATTTCAATTTAGTGTTCTTGCTGTTTCTTTTATCTATATGGGTGTGTCTTTCTTTAGTTTGGGGAATTTTTCTACGATCTTGAGACAATTTTGTCTTTGCTTTGAACTTGTGATTCTTCTCCCTCATCTGTTTCTATAATTTGAAGTTTTTGCCTTTTTATGGTGTCCCATATATCCTGTATGTTTCCTATATTTTATATTTTTCTATATTCTTTGCTTATTTGTTCTAGTTTCTCTCTTTTATCTTTGAGTCTTGATATTCTATCTACTGTTTAATTCATTCTACTTGTAAGGTTCTCCTTTGAGTATTCACCTTGGGTGATTGTATTTTTAAACTCCACCTTTATTTCAGCTTAAGTCCTCTTCAATGTTTCTATGTATTTTCACTAAATTATGTTCTCATTCCCTGGATTATCTTTATAATTTCCATCAGGCATCTGTTTGTATTTTCTTGAGCATCACTGGAGCATTTAATTGCTTAAATTCTTTCTCCTTGATTTCATTTAGTTGTTTGTTTGTGTGTGTGTGTGTGTGTGTGTGTGTGTGTGTGTGTGTGTGTCTTCTGTAAACTCCTTGAATTCGTTAAGGAAGTTTATGATTATTCTCTTAAATTCTGTGTACTGGGATCAATCAAGGTAATTATCATTAGCAGACATTTCTACTGAACAGGTAGGTTTTGAATAGAAAAATACTGGCTTGATCTTTGATGTTGTTTGTATTTTTGAGATGAAATCGAGGCATGTGAACTTCATTTGTTTGCTTTTCTTCTTCTTAAATATTTATTTATTTGTCTATTTATTTATTTATTATGTACACAGTGTTCTGCCTGTATATATTCCTGAAGGGCAGAAGAGGGGACCAGATCTCACCACAGATGGCCATGAACCAACATGTGGTTGCTTAGGACCTGTGGAAGAGAAACCAGTGCTCTCAACCTCTGAGCCACCTCACCGGCCCCTCTTTTGTTTGTTTTGAGAGAGCAGGCTGAGAAAGAAGAGGTGATACGTAGCCAAGCAGGGCCAGAGATTAGAAATGGTGTAAATAGAATAAAGTTGGGTGAAAAGAAGAAATTCAGCTGGTGCACAAGATTCCTGTTCTAGCCCAAGTTTCAAGTGCTGGGTAAGATCTCTTTGGATGCAGAGAGTGGGTGTTCCATAGGAGGGACCTGGGCATTGTGGAATGGTCTGGGAAGATCCTAGAAGAAGTCAAAACTTTGACTGGAGGCAGGTAAGTGTGGCCAGACTGGGCAAGGACACTGTATATATCACCTGGACTGTGTTTTGGTAAGGGTAAGTGGAGGAGAGGGTCAGCAGATACACCGGGTGAAGGTCTTGAGAGAGGGAGAGATATGAAATTTGTCCTGGTGGAGAGGATGGGGAGTATGCAGCAACAAATCAAAGTTTTTATTGTGAATTATGTTGTCTCTTTATATATCATATTGCTTAGAAGCTAGTATTTATTTCAATATCCTGATTTTAGTTATACATTAATTATATTATCTAACCTATGTTTCTCTCAGTGATAAAGTTGATTTTAATTTGACTATTGTTGGCACTGAGTGTAAAAAGCAATATTGAACATGCTTCTGTTACTTTGTGACATGGGAATTTTCCTAAATGCTCCAACCATATGGACACTGTTGACTGTTGGAGTCTTAAATGTTCATTTAAAGAGCTCTCTGGAACATTTTCATATTCAAAAGTATCATCTGGCCAATAGATCCTATTTATAGTCTCTTCACTTTTCTCTCCCCATCTCCCCATCTCCCTTATAGAATGCCTCAAAGAATATTTAAGATGATAGAAATTTGCTTTTCTATTCATGGCTGCTATAGCTCCACAAAAGACTCATATAACTGTAAGACTCACAGCAATGCTCTTATGTCAGGCTTGGGATACAGTACTACATGAACCTATGGTTTCTATTTAGAAGTTGAGGAGTTTCCATAAAGTAAAGGTCTTTGTTTCTGTCCATAATTATATGTTCCCTAATTCAGTGACTCATGGTTAGGCTCACAAGAGGAATTATATGACAATAATTTCTACAGGCCTTAATTAAAGCAATATGAGACCCAGGTGCCCTACTCTTCCTCCCAAATCTAACAGATGCATTAGTAGCCATGTTAGAAGATTTGAAAGCTCATAAAGTCTACCAGGAAGGAAAACCAAGCCGATTTGTTATACACAGAGAATAGTGGAATATAATAAAGACAGTAAAACCCTGTATTTTAAGTGGAGGCAGAGAAGGAAAAACAAGGCATGATGAAAGTTATTAATTACAACCATAAATTTATGTTAAGAAGAAAATAACACTTCAAAAAACAAAGGCACATTAGAATGGCTTAACTTGTGAGATACAAGGACGTTTGTAAGCATGCTATTTCATTACATATACATGGAATGAAAGGGAGTATAGGCAAACTTACCTGTTACCTCAAACCGTAGGCCTTATCCTCTATCACAACTGATATAAACAAGGTTCAACAAGGTAAACACCATGAACTGTTTGTTAATGAGTCAAAACAGATATACAACTATAAATATAGATTAAAAAACAAAATCCACAATAAAACGACTTACAAAAATTCATTGAAACTAGAATTAGAGAGGCAAAATCTTCAAAATAGTTTTCAATTAACAAATATAATTAGGAAAAGAGAAAAGAATAGAATAAAAATCTTTTTTAACATCTGAAGGGTTAGTTGACGATAGGGACCACAGATGTGGTGTTGGTGTTTCTGGCTCTGGGTTACCTCAGTCAATATAAAATTTTCTAGTTCTATCCACTTAACTTCAAATTTTGAGATTTCATTTTCTCAGCAGCGGAATAGTATCCTATTATATATAACGCACCACATTCATCACTACCCATTCATCAGGTGAAACACACTTAGGTTGTTTACCTTTTATAGCAATTGTGAACAGGACAGCAATGAACATCGCTGAGCAAATGTCTGTAAAATCCTATATGGATTCTTTCAGATATATGTCAAGCAGTGGTGTAGCAAATCTGCTTTTAGCACTCTAAGAATTCTTTTTTCCAGATTCAATAAAAATTTTATTATGTTAATTTTAAGTAATTTTTATTCATTTTACATACTGATCACTCTTCAGAGAGGGTAAGTGGAGAGTGACACATCAAGTTGAGGCAGGACCAAGCCCCTTCCTCCTGCATCAAGGCTGAGCAAGGCATCCCACTATAGGGAATGGGCTCCAAAAAGCCACCTCACGTACCAGGGAATAACTCTGGTCCCACTGCCAGGGGTCCCACAAACAGACCAAGCCACACAACTCTCACCCATCTGTCAGTCTAGAGTCTGTGAGGTCCCACAAGCTCGGATCTGCCGTCTCTTTGGATTTCCCCACCACGATCTTGACCACTTGGTTCATAAAATCTCTCCCTCCTCTCTTTGAGTAGACTCCAAAAGCTGGGCCTCATGCTTGGCTGTGAATGTCTGCATCTTCTTCCATCAGTTACTGGATGAAGGTTCTATGATGACAATTAGGGTATTTACCAATCTGATTACATAAGAAAGCCAGTTTAGGCACCCTTTCCACTATTGCTAGGAGTCTTACCTGGCATCATCCTAATGTATTCTTGAGAATTTCCCTAGCACCAGGTTTCTCCCTAACCCATAATGGCTCCCTCTCTCAAGATATCTCTTCCACTGCTCTCCCTGTCCATCTCTCCCCCAACTTAACCATCCCATTCCTTCATGTTCTCATCCCCCAACCCCTCCATCTACTACCCCCTGCCCTCAGTTTACTCAGGAGATTTTTTTCAACTTCCCCTTCCCAAGGCAATCTATGTGTTCCTCTCAGGGGTTTCTTTGTTATCTAGCTTCTCTGGAGCTGTGGATTGTGGTCTAGTTATTTTTCATTTTTACATCTAGTTTCCACTTATGAGTGAGTACATACCATGTTTGTTTTTGGGGGTCTGGGTTACCTCACTCAGGATGATGTTTTTTTTCTAATTCCATGCATTCACCTGTAAATTTCATGATGTTGTTATTTTTTTACAGCTAAGAATTCTTAACACTGATTTCTAGATTGATTTCGCCAGTTCGCAATCCCGCTAATAATGAATGAAGGTTTCCCCTTCTCCCGTCCTCATCAACACGGTTGTTTTGTCTTAGCCATTCTTATTAAGATTAAGTTGAATCTCAAAGTTTTTTTTTTTAAATTCCCATTTCACATCCAGACAAGTAAAAAGAGACTTTTTGCAGAGGAATCACAGGAAATGAGTGATATTAAGATCAACGTGGGAAAAATATGGTAGCTTGAATTGGGGAGTGGTTTGTGAGGACAGCATTGAAGAGGGAGTGGGGAGAAATAAATAAGATTGAAGATATATTAACAAGCCATGGGGGATCAGGTTAATTTATATACAGAGAGAAGTAAATGGAGAGAGCAAGAGGGGCAGGGAGAAGGTGAGGAAGAGGTTGCCTGAGGTGATAATGCTCTCTCCAAGAGCTGTGGACTATTTAATAAAAATCTCAGAGCCAAAATGAGAAAGTTCCTTTCAAGTTGTTGACAGTCAAGGACTCCAAAAGAGGTTTCAAACAATATAGGCTATTGCAGCTGTCTCCAGTTAGCTCCCAGAAATTGAAATTAAGTCCCTATTGCCAAAATCAACACACATTTTGGGCAACAAACTCAGAGGTTTCAAGCTGGATCTGGCAGAGGAGTATCCTTATTGAGGAGTGACTTGTATACAGCACCAAAAAGGATGTAAAATCTGCCAAGGATGAAAAGTAATCAACAATCCTACACAACTATGATGCCTGTGAACCACAACAAAAATAAGCAGGGAAAGAGATTCTTAATGATTCAATAGTGGTATTTATATTTAGGCAGGAACTAATTGTACTTAAGGCTTTCTCAAAGAGAGGGCAAACATGTCTGATGCTGGAAATCTAGTCAACTACCCCACCTAATTGAGTTCGTGGGTCATAGAGGAGATCTACTACTGCCAATTTTTTAAGGCAATATAATTCCTAACTGTATTCTAAATGTTTATTCTTATACCCACAGATAAGCGTTACTCTTACTTCTTCATTAAATAATTTCTTTTTGCAGCAGATAGGGATCATAATTGATAGTCATAACCGGTCCCAATACAGACAACTGACTGTGCTGTGTTCAGTATGATTGGATAAATCTATAACACAACAACTACACATAAGGCTCAGGGAAAACTGTGAAAGATAGGGAAGAAAATTGTGAGAGTTAAAGAACCACGAAGTCTGAATCAAGATGAGATCCTCCATATATGACATAAAACTATAATCATGAAATCTCAATATTATACTACCTAAAGACCTGAACAATAGTAACATTAACTGGCATGTCACATGAATTGTGGGAAGCTCATAAGGCTCCAACCCTAGACAAAAAACTAATGACAATTAAAGTCTAATCAAACATAGATAACGTTTCTAAAGAGATGACTACCTAAATGGTTTTCCTATACTGTTTTCAGTCATACAAAATACATGTTGATTATATGCATATAAGCAGCACCAAACAGACTCAGCAGTGTGTACTTGTAGATTTATTTGCAAATATATGTGTACTGAGACAATAATTATTAAATTAAAAAAATTTGAGGGAGAGAAAGGTAAGTTGGATCACAGAAAGGGTAGGAGGAAAATGATGTAATTGTATAGAGTTAAATAAAATTTATTTTTATTAAAATCTGTTAATTAGATTTTATTAACTTAAAAACTGCCTTGAAGATCTGTTATTAAAGATTCTTAAATAATTCTGCCAAATTTATATAACTGCAATCTTGAAAGACAAGTATATTTTTAAGAAAGAAATCTTTGAAATTGATATCCAAAATATTTGTAAATATTTGTAGCATACTATATGCCCATATATGTTTAAAGAAAACTATTTTTTTTCTCTGAGAAGCTGTCAATTTCAGCAGCATTTTTATTGGTGGTGATGGTGTTCAGGATCCTTGGGTTGCCCTGAAAGTGTTTGTATACAAAATGTAAGCTTATTAGTAATAATTTCTGTGAATAATTATATTGTAACTTTGATGAGGATTAACTTGAAAGAGTAGATTACTTTTGTAGGGTAACCATTTTTGTAATATCACTCCTACTTACCAAGTCATGCACATAGTGAGGCTTTCTACCAAAGGTAGAAATTTCTTCTATGTCTTAAAGTTGCCTTTGTAGAAGTCTTTCACTCCCTTGGTTAGATTTATTTCAAGATAGCAGCAGCTGTGTGTGTGTGTGTGTGTGTGTGTGTGTGTGTGTGTGTGTGCCTGTGAGCCTTTCTTTCCTTGTTTGTGGACACCGTTGTTAACAGTTCTGTCTTCCCAATTTATTTCTCTGTGTTTCTCATTTGTACATAGAAAGGTTTCTGTTAAATGGGCATAGTAATAAACTGATACCTAGTGACTTATTATTGTACATGCAAATTATGCATCTCAAGCCTCATCAGAAAAGTTTCTATTTGCAGTAGATTGTGATTAGCAGAGAGGCTCAAGACTATTCAATATGCTGACAATAAGAGACTTTGGAATGTTCAGACCTAAATGGAACAAATATACTGCACCTCCTCCTTCCAAGGCTCAGGGCTCATTGAAGAAGTAGGGACAACAAAAATTAAGAGACAGAGGCAGTGGATAATGACAAGGAAATATTGTCCTCCAGATCCAAAAGTGCACAGATGAACTAACAGGAATTGTGACAGCATAAAGAAGTCCTGTGCAAGCCTACAATAGTCCAAACTTCAGCATGGTGAGGGGAGGTGGACATCATGTTCGACCATTATTGAAGAAGCTATTAGCAATTGATAGCTGCTGGTAAAGGGAGATTTAGTTTTCGTTAAGATGCTGCTCCTGTTGGTAGATCATGCTCCAGTGTATGGCCACATGTGCAGGAAAATATGGGTAGCACACATTAGACCTGATGGGTAGTAAAACGTAAAAAAGAATGAGGACACAAAGTAGGTAGGTAGGTAGGTAGGTAGGTATGCAGGTAGATAGGGAAGAATGGGAAAGATATGAGAGGAGGTGGAGGAAGAAGTGAATATAGGCAAAGCTCATATGAAATTATCAAATAACTAATGAAAAGTGGGCAGAATTAAAACACAGATTGTGTCCAATAATCAATAGGCATATGTAATAAAATCTTTGCCCCTAAAAAGTGTCATTAGTGTTACCGTGATTTTCAATTGTTATTAACTTTCAGTTAAGAAGTTACATTTCATGATGCATATCTGAGTGCTTTCAATTAGCACAGATTCTTTGCATAATTAGAATAAATTAAGTTCTTAAGTCAAATAAATTATAATGAATACAAAATAAATAATTCAATAATGGTGATTTTATAGGCAATCTATAAATTTCTGTTTAGAAAATAGTATTTATTTATTCAGTGGATTAAAATTTGCTTTTAGTAGTTGAAAACAGATTTGTGGGAAAAGTAAAGCATTGTATATTGTATGACTTACCTTAAAACAAAAGTAAAAGTGGGGGGTCTTCTGCTATTTTTCATTTAGCTTCTCTGTAATTTGTAAAATTAGTGTTTTATGTTTCAATTCAAAAATTTACTACCTGCCTATTCTTTGTAGTCACACAGTCATTAAGCTCATGATTAGTTTGACCATGTTAAAATGAATCAATAAAATGAATTGAACACATTAAAGAATAGTTCAACTCATGAGTGCTCAGCCCCAATTGGCACAACAAAAGTCCTGAGCTCGGGGAACATTTTGGAAGGAGTGGAAAGCTCATAAAACCTGAAGTACCAGAAAATCTGTCACTAGATTATCGCTCCTAGAAGATTCCTACATGATAACCCAACAATGTGGCTGCCCAATCTCGACCTGAACAAGGACAGAACTTCAACATGCTAACATGGAAGCAGGGACTTTCGTGAGGCCTGGAGAGGAAGAAAGGCCAAAGACGGGGTACATGAGAAAGGTTAGAGGGAGGAGACAAAAGGGGAAAACTGAGGTAGTTATTTTTCAATTTAATTTTTTTAAATAAAAATGCAACTTTACAAAAGTAAAAACTAAAACAATAGCCCTCCTGAATTATGCCACTTTGGTCATGAAACACAGGCCATAAGATATCCGACTGATCACTGCACTATTTTTTCGGCATCTGCTGGCTTTCTCTTTGTCCTGACTTCCCACGTCGACGTGCTATTTCCCTCTTGTCAATAGAAAATTGTCAAAAAAAAAGTTTTACCTGTGTTTTACATTATACATTTCTGACTCAACTAAAAGCTAAACTGCTCTGCACTGAAGCACTTAATACTATCTGTGCTTTTGTTTTCCATGACTCCTCATAATAATGTTGACACATTTTGCTTGTTTTTGAAGCCCAAGATGGGGGAGAAATTTCCTTACTACCAAAACCCAGAGGCAGAAATTTTCATCTTTGAAAAACTTTAATCTCTCTGCCTTAAGCATACTTGCCTAGAAAATTCGTATCTAAAATATGTTCTATCTATTAGGATTCCTTTATTTTTTGCACAGCTAGTTTCTTTTTCAATAATGCAGTGTCATATTCCACAAGGAGGCAGCAATAGGAAGCAGGAAGGGATCCTTATACTTAGATTAGAATGAGCAAAAGCTATGTAGGTAAAGAACACTCTCTGACGCAGGCTCATCAGCTTATCCAGTTGCTTAGAATCTGTGCACAGTTCACACACATATTTTCGGTGAGTAATTAGACTAGAATCTGTTACATCTTAGACACAATGATCTTGCCTCCCCTAATTTAACAAAATGCTTCAGTTGGTTCATTGTTACATAGTCAAAGTAAAACGATTCCTAATCCAGTGAGAATTTCAGAGATTATATAAGTAGAACTTTTTTCTCTGATGTAGTTTTCTCTCTCGAATTAGAGCCAACATAACCTGAGGCTTGTACTTCTCTGCTGATGAGAACTAGAGGTGAAGAAGAACTTGAAATTTTTCATGGACGAGGCACAATAGCTAAGAGTTTGTTATTAATATGAAAAAACCATAGAATCGAGGAAGCAACCTCAAAGGTTAGAATGATAGATGTGTGGGAATTTAAAGAGCAGATATCCTTTTATAGAATTATTTAAAATTAATGATCTATTCTGGCCGAAAGATCACCACATTTTCTTGCTAAATTAGTCTTGGTATAGTCTGATTTAAGATTGCTCTCATGCTTCAGTTGAGGGAAAAGGACTGCTAGCGAGAGAACTTTGGCGACTGATTTCTTTTCTCCTATTGTTACTGGCAAGACTGTCTATTTCCTTCCGAAATCTTCAGCCTCCTCTCTCCCCTCGTGCCCACTCCCCAACCACAGTATCGTATCAGCGTTATGGTGGAATCTTTCTGCCAGATACTCATAATGAAATGGCAGAGTTGATTGTCCTCTTGTTTGGATTTAGAATCATATCATAACTTCCTTCTGTCAATGGAACATCAGCAGATGTGACATAGGAAAGCTTGAAAAAAGCACCATGCATTTCTGTTCAACCTCAGCACCTGGTGGCACTAGGACACCATGCCCAGACAGTCATAGGATGATAAAGAATAAAAGATAAAGACCAGACAGATTTCTGTGGGCAAATCCACAGTGGTGACACACATCTTTCTTAATAACCTGTGAGAGACTAAGGCAACCTTAATAACCCTGTCTTAGATAATCACAACAGATCACAGGTAGCTGAACAAGTACAGCCAACGTAATAAAAAATGGTGTGTAGCAATGATGAATATCTTGCATATCACCATAGAACCTTCATCTGGCGTTGGATGGAGATAGAGACAGAGACTCACATTGGAGCAATGGACTGAGCTCCCAAGGTCCAAATGAGGAGCAGAAGGAGGGAGAACATGAGCAAGGAATTCAGGACCACGAGGGGTACATCCACCTGCTGTGACAGTGGGGCTGATCTAATGGGAGCTCACCAAGGCCAGCTGGACTGGGACTGATGGATCATGTGATCAAACCGGACTCTTTGAGTGTGACTGACAAGGAGGGCTGACTGAGAATCCAAGGACAAAGGCACTGAGTTTTGATTTTACTGCATGGGCTGGCTTTGTGGGAACCTAGTCTGTTGGGATGTTCACCTTCCTAGACCTAGATGGAGGGTGGAGGACCTTGGACTTCCCACAGGGCAGGGAACCCTGACTGCTCTTAGGACTGGAGAGGGAGGGGGAGGGGGAGGAGAGAAAGAGAGAGGAGGAGTGGGGAAAGGGGAGGGGAGGAGGTGGAAATTTTGAATTAATTAATTATAAAATGGTGTGTAGCATACACTAAGTGACTTTTTGTGCTGACCACCGAAATTTTTGTAGGTGCTTGGCTTTTAGCATTATTGCCAGTATATATTTATAATTCCCACACACTCCATCTACGACTCCACCTCCTTGAGTGGTGTTGACATCTCAGGGGCCAGTGAGATACAGGTACCTTCAGTCAAGTCCTCCTGAGCTCAGACTGTGAATAAATATGGAGCTCAGATATCAGGTGTAATGATTTCATAACTGAGTTCTAATCAGCATTTGTATATAACAGAAGAAAAGACATTCAAGACCCAACTCCAGCATGGAATATACTGAAACTTATATCATGGAAAGGAGAATTCTTGGTCTACAGCAGCTACAAACAAAGCAGAGAACTTGTCTTGTTTTATCTTTTTCCGTTCTGTGAATAGGTATTTATGTTTCAACACAGCTGTACTGAATTTTGTTAAGAAACAGCCAAGGTTCTGAAGACAAAGGCAGTTGAAAATTGTCTCTGCAGCAACACTTAATCCTTTTAGGAGGGAACTCATACCCTTCCACTTCCTAATCTACCTCAGAGCAGCAAAGTAGAACCATTACATAGGTATAAAGGCCATTGCTGAAGAAATAGTTACAGGTGAAACAAACTAGGGACTTAAAATTATTTCTCACTTGATAAGCCCTGGATAAGATTGTCAGAAAGAATACAAAATGGCAAATTTAATATGACCTTTAGATAGCTAACTGTAAACAACATAAGTATGTTTCCTGGGATAGCAAAGGGTATTTTGTTACTGGAAAATTCAGCTCCGGTTTGGCGTGTTGCTTTTTCATCTGGTTAATCTGCAAACCCTGACAGCTCCAATATCATTTTCTCTCATAATAATGAGGACTACTCCATCTCAAGTAACCTTATCTCATGACTATTTCTTCCAGAACACTTCTTTAATTACCTTTTTTGTTTGTTTGTTTGTTTGTTTTTCCAGGTTATGTTCTTGTATCCCAGCATTTCTTGTCTTTGCTCAGTAGAAAGCATCCCTTGCATCTAGAAAGTAATAATAACTAATTAGAAATGAAAGCAATAAGTGATTGACAAAGATTTAAAATGCAAAGTCTAGCCAAATATCTCTAAGAGTGAAGGTGCTGTCAAGGCTGATAATCTGAGGATTTCAAATAATTTTGAATTTTCTCCTGTAGTTAGTTGGAATATGACACAGTAAGAGTCTGTAACAGTGTGTATATGCAGTGTCTATATGTAAGAGACAGTAAGATCCAAACTAACTCCAAGATAGAGGAACTAAGCTCCCATAGATTGCAGGCATCGAGACACTGTTTCCATGATGACTCACTCCTTACAAACTGTCTAACCTCTAGCTTTGAGCAACCACCTGCACACAGAGCTTTGTGGTCTTTATGTCTTGGGGACACTAGGGAGAACCTTCCATTTACATCATCATAGTTCAACAAACAGACAGACTTTTAGACTGTTTGTTTGTGTCCTAGACTCAACATTTACTTATCCAACTTATTCAATGTGGTTGATTCTTTCTAAAACCCTTCAGGATGGTTCCCAGATTAGCACTCGGTTCTATACATAGAAACTACAGGAAGTTGGAGAACGAGAAATTTAAAAATGAAAACCACCGGTATCTGTCTCACAGAGAACTGAGCAATACTTGGAACTTGCTCAAATGAACTCTGTAAAAGAAGTATAGTACCCAAACACATCCATTTTGCATATGGATGATCCTTTGTGTGCTTCAGTTCTCTGGAGACCCCCCGAACTAAATTTCAGCTTCTAAAATGCAGGCTCCATGTTCAAACAGATCCGAATTTAAATTCTGACTCTGCCACTCACTATTATATAAACATGAATAAATATATTCATCTTTACAATTTTGATGTACTCATCTAATACAGCACAATTATCACTACAAACAATTCTGAGCACATAAATTTTAGAGCACATAATTATTAGAAAATCTCTATTAATTAAATCAAAGTGAGAGTGAATGGGGAGAGAGAGAAATTTATGAACCTCATGATGATAGATCTGCAGCAGAAAAATACTTTATATATCTAAATCTTCTCAAATTTTTCCACATTACTCTCTAAAGACAACTCGAATAGTGGGATCAGCAGGATTTATATTTTACCTTAAAATATCAAATTTTTTCAATAATATTGAGGGATTGTTCAAGAAGTTTCATAACTTTTTCATATATATATATATATATATATATATATAAATAAAGTATATATATATATAGCATTTAAAAGTGAGACAAATGTATGATACATGATGACTTCCTTCGAAGGCGCAATGGCCTGTGAAGAAAACAGTTGGTTCAAGGACCATGGTCTTGTTCATCCACTCTGATTGACTAACCACCATAGTGGGTAGCCCATCTACCATCATCCATGCCTCTGCAAGAGAAAGAAGGGCGATAGGTGTCTTAATAATAAGTAGCACTTTGCAACTCAAGGAATATTGAGAAACAAGCAAAGTCAATAAACCACAAGCTCCGGCGGTGCTGGGAGGAACACTGAAAAGGCTGTCATGTGGAACCCTGTACAGCAGAGAGGACCAAGAGCTGCTCTAGGATTCAAATAGGCATATGTTCACAAGCAGCTGTGTTAGCAAGATCCTTTATATCTCTGAGCATTGTCTCTTGGTTGAAATAATTGTGCCTTAGTCCATTTCTATTCCTAAAAATAAAGTTTCAACTGTCTAAGTTATTAATAAGAGAAGTTTATTTTAGCTGGTGGTTGTAGTCCAATGTCACGGTGCCACATTTTGAAATGGCCGTGATGAGAGAACGGCTTGAAGTGCAGTCATGAAATGCATGTAGATTCTGACCAAGCTGGCTTTTACAGAGGACCTACTCTTAAGGAGATAAGCGATCAGCCCTAGCCTCCTCCATCAGACTTCACATCTTCATCCCTCACAACAGGGATACAATTTCAACTTGAGTTTCAAAGGAGACAAACTGTATTCAAACCAGATGTCTGTGTCCTAGGATCATTATGATAAATTAAGACAATCCATGCCAAATATTTAATCTGGGTCTATTAAGATATAAAAATATCAGTGTCCACAAAATTCAACAAATGGTAGCTTTAGTGGATATTTTTATCATAATTAAGTCCGTCAAAAAAAACCATTATCTAATTTGTCACAGCAATACCCCCAAACCTGGTACCAATTTCTGTCTTAGTGAAGGTTTCTATTGCTGTGATGAAATACCATGACAAAAAAAAAAAAAAAAAAAAAAACCTTCAGGAGGAGAGGGTTTATTTCACTATACATCTTTTACATCTTCCAATGAGGGAAGTTAAGACAGGAACTCAAACAAGGAAGGGGCTTGGAGGCAGGACCTAATGCAGAGGCCATGGTGGGATGCTTCTTACAGACTTGTTCTAAATGGATTGCTCACTCTGCTTTCTTATGGCATCCAAGACAACCATCAAATAATGACACCACCCAAATGGACTGAATCACTAATTAAGAAAATTCCCTGCAGACTTGCTTAGAGGTTATGGAGGCATTTCCCCTATTAATGTTCCCTTCTCTCCGACTACTCTAGTTTGTATCAAGTTGAATGAAAACTAGTCATTACACAACAGAAGGGAAACTCACGTATTGTCAGGAAGGAAAAAGTTACAAAGAACAGTAATTTCAATGAAAAGATCAGCAGACATCCGAATCCTCCAAACTTTCAATCACCTTTATCTTAAATTTCTCTGTCTCTGAAATATCCATTCCAACTCACAGTCCTTAGCAATCCCAAAACACAGATTTGACAGGTGCCAATTCTATTTTAACTTTGTCTCAGGTAAATGAAATGACCTAGACAGAAATCCCAGGTCCTAGAATTCAGTTTCCTTGTAGACAAAATGAGAAGGATATGTAGAAGCTTCGATACTTGAATAGAAGTAGGCAGACAAAGACCTTTGAGGTCTTGAGGTGTGAGTGAGATGGAATAAACCATTCAATCCGTTTCCAGAACTGCTGATGCCTATTTACTACTACCTTTCAATATCAAAAGTAATGACAAAATGGAATTTTAACTATTTACAAGAAAATGAACCTAGTTCTTACCATCCTGGGATTTTTACTGATAATACAGAAAATATTTTTAGGCTTTTCAAATGTCTTTCTGCTCACAGGGCATTGATATAAGGTGCGTGTAATTAATTTTTCTGCTATTATATTGTATGAATTAGTATGTTGGCAATATTTTTAGCCTTTCACACTTTGAATCAATGCCCAGAATAATTCTAACAAGATTTTTTATTCTCTGGAAACAACCTCAAGGAAAAAAGCTCATCAAAAAACCTGTGTATTCATTTACATTCAGATGAGACTCTCGGTGGAACGTAAGGTGAGCCTGGCAGGTAAATGACACCTCATTTCACTGCTAATACGTAATCCTACTATGTTATCAGAAGCAACTCAAGGAACAATTACTGATGTCAAGTTCTCTAGAGTTTTCATGCTGGATAGATGTTCTAGAACTGAAACACAGTTGGAGATAGTGCCAAAACTGTGAATTTGATCAAACTACATCATCAGAATGGTAGTTTCACTTTATCACCCTAAAAAGATGTTTTAATTTGCAACCACAAAATGTGGCATTTCTTAATATTAATAGAAATAAGGAAAGATCCAAATGGACAATATTACATGTAAAACAAACTGATAGACAGGACATAGATTCAAGGTCATGCAGTTATGAAAGGCTCATTGAGGACATGATTTTTACTGAAATTTTATTTGATTCTGATTAATACTAAAGTCTCATATTAACAAAGGAAAAAATATAAAAGTATCTCTTTTCTTCCACCTCCTTTAAATCATCTTCAGTTATTACTTCTTAATAATGGGGTGCTAATGGAACTCGTTCCTTGAATCCCAGGCACTCAATTCTGCCTGAATTAAAATCATTCATCTGTGAGGGCCAGCATGATAATCTTAGTCTGGGCAGAAAGGAAGTGCTTTACTTCCTCCAACCATTATCAACTGGGACTCTGGCCATCGATAAATTTAAATGGAGTGTCAATAGTTCACTCTTAGACAATGCCTGACAGGCCAAGATTATGGGACCCCCACCCAAGAGCAGACCATTCAAAGGAAATTCCTGGCATTCCAAGTACCCCAGGACACCCCTAGACAAAAGTCAACCAATCAGGAGTCCTGAACCTCAGAGACCCCTCACCCCCACCTTTACTACTATAAAATCCTAATTCTTATTGAGCTCGGGGTTCTCTGGATATTCCAATACGTTGGACATGCAGAGAGATCGAGTTTGCAAACTTGATTAATATAAAGGCTCTTTGCTTTTACATATGGGTCTCCTTTGTTGGCTTTTGTGGGGACCCATGGATTTGGGAATAACACATCCAAGATTCAGGGAAGGAATTCTGGGGAGATATTCTTTGCTAATATTATTGATTATACTGTGGGTTGTTGTTTCCTAATGTTATAGGTTGCTGTGATATTCAGTGAACAATTATATGTGCTAATTTCTGTAATAAAATATCGCTACCATTGATATAACACTGACAATAAAGACATTCCTACAACTTACGGAAAGAAACTAAATCTTAGTATAAAAAATGATTTCTACCTAAAAACTCTTCCTACTGTACCTTAAGAATGATTATGACCATCAGGAGTAATTAGGCCAGTTATAGAGTAATCAATAAATGGAAAGTGAATGGAAGCTCAAAACCCTTCCAAGAAATAACTGTGCAACGGAACTCTAAACATGTTATGTTACAGGGAAGAAAGGTGCATTTTCACATATTTCTTCTCTCCCTGTTAAATTCTGTTACCTATCTTACTAGTTAGAAACTGGGCTTTATACCACAGAAGAAAACACAACTTCTTTAATACTTTTGGAATTATTCTTTACTTTGTAAGATACATCTGAGGAGCTTTTTAAATTCATTTTAAAAACTGGAAGAAATTTAAAAGCACTTTGAAAGGTCCTCTTCTTTCTCAAGGTACTTTTACAGTTTGAGATCAAAGAATAAATAGATAAAGGGGGAGATTAAGGCAAGATAAAAATTGATATGCAATTTGAGGCACATGTAAGGAAGGTGACAAATTCAAATCTTGAGCCTTCTCGCATTGCCAAGAAACTTGTCAATGTTTTCAATCCAAGATACAATTCGCTACCTGGGAACCACTCTCACTCTCTTGCTAAGTGTGCTTAACTAATAAATACCAGGATAAGGTGTACTCTAATCCTGCCACAGGGATTCTGAAAAACAAATGAATAGTTTGAATGTTGCCATTAAAGGTGTAAATCTCATCCAAAATGCAGAACATCATCCACGAGGGCAGCAGAGCATAAAATCTGAACCAAAAGACAAGAAAGTATCTGTAACAGATGTGGCAGTGATCTAGTCCTGGTAGCCATTTGTAATAACGATTTGGATTTCTTCAGTCCAAGCTCAAGAATTCCTTGCCTCGAACTCACCTCATGACTAAATCTCCCAGTTTTGCGTGCAGAAATCTCTTCTCTTCATCGGCCATCTATTCATATAATCGCAATCAATGGGAGCATCTCTTTAATTGTAGTGCGTGAACCACTTCCATCAGATTTATTAGAGTTAGTTTTACATAAAAATAAAGACTCTTGCATTATACCTTTAAGCTACTAACTCAAAATATCTATGGTAAGCCTTAAAAATCAGAACTTATATAAATACTGTATAGGTTAAATAAAACCATGTAGTTGAAATGGGAGTAGCATTACACCTCAGGAACAGCAAACCAGAATGTAATCATGATATATAGAATAATTTCTAAGGTGGCACTGTAAAATTCTAAGAAAGAACAGGTCTTCATATAAATTTAACACACCCTGATATGCTCGTGAATATATACAAAGCAAGTCTTCTGAAAAGGTAAGTGTAAAGCTAAAGTCTTTAAGATATAATGGCTAGTCATCTAGTCTCTAAATTACATCACCTTGTTAAATATGTTTACAGTCTTGTTTTAGAATAGAGTTGAAAATTTGTGTCAATAGACAATGGAGATCTACTGAAGAGGAGAGGTCCTCTCTTTAGTAGTTAGTAACTAAATTTGTTTATATCCAGAAAGAAAAACTCTGTTTCAAAATATCTAAATTTTAAACAAAGATATATGGCTCTGTGGAGTTCTTAGGAGGCAGATTTATCGTCTGTTTGGTCCACTCTAAAAAAGTCCATCCTTCCCCATTACATACACACACACACACACACACACACACACACACACGGCTTCAGAGTCTGGAGCAAAAGTTTTGCCACCATATCAAGGTCTACTTGTTCTGACTTGAATAGGATATTGCACAATCAAATCTTTAATCTAAATGTATCGGTTGCCTGTGTATTAAGGGTTAAATATTGTATTAATGCATATTGTGTAATAGACTCTATATATTATAGTTCTCTGCTCTCTGTTAATGAACTAATATCCACTGTATTTTTAGATGGCATCATCTTAGATAAAAATTTCCAGTTCTTAAATTAAGAATAATTCATAAAATTATAATTCCTAGAGCAGGAAAGCAATAAAGTATATGTAGCTTACAAATCAGCTAAATTATATATTACATGATTCAGACAATTTATTGTTCTTTGGGAGGATTTTGTTTGTTTGTTTTGTTGGTTGATTGGATTGTTGTTGATTGGCATAAAATAGGAACAATGAGCATAAAGTTCATTTGGACTCTAGAAATAATAAGGAATGTCTGTCTCATATAAATCAATATTGAAACAGTAATTAAGGTTGATGTTGTACCAAAGCACTAATCATTCAGTTTAGAGGGAAAAATACGTATTCCTTCTTTTCTGAAAGATAAGATAGTGGTTCTCAGTAATATTGTTGACTTGTAGATTTCTTAAAATTGGTGTGTGTATAGATAGCATCGGATTCTGCTTTCTGTAAGAGCATAATAGTTAAGACAGGCCAGTCTGTAGCTACCACCTGCCATTTTGTATCTGTAAATCAGTAAGGCAAAGCCCAATTTAAAATTTCAGAGAAATGGAAGCTTGAAGGATAGCACAACACACTCTTCTACTACTGTAAGAGCTGATTAATAACAAGCCAAGCTCCTGTCATCTTGTATTCCTATCTGTAGAAACTGAGGCAACAGCTCTGAGAAATAGGAATATTTGTAATTATGTCTATAAATATGTAAAATTCAAGCATAGGTATTTTCCCAGCAAATAGGTCTCTAGTGCAAACAATAGTGAACAAAAGACCAGTCCTGCAGTTGATCCTTAGAGAAAGGTATAATGACAGATAGGTCAATGCAGTTCTGTGAGGAAGCAAGCCTGCAAATCAAGCAGGAGAGTAACAGTTCTTCCCCATCCCACTTTGAATGCTGGTTGCCATGACATGTACTGCATCCTGCAGCATAAATCCCTATCACTAAAGGTAATGCACAAGGATTCTACATGAATCTACTATAAGAACTGAAAAGAGCATGGTGTATGAAGGCAAACTTAGAAGTATACCCACTTATATTGGCACCACCTAAATGAAATTATTTTAGGATGTATCTGATTCAAGGACATTTTTCTTAGCTACTGAAGCTAGAGTTGTCTTTTTGGTTTTCAAAACACTTAGTGTAAAACAATTGATATATAATAAATAATTTACATTAGAACATGAATATCCAGCTGAAAGTAGTCACTGACGTTTTAAAAGATTTATTTACTCATATCTTTATGAACATGTGTGTGTTTTACCTACATCATATTCTGTGGATCATGTACGTGTGGTACCTGTGGAGACCAGAAGAGGGCAGCAGATCCCCTGGAACTGGAGTTACAGCCAGTTGTGAGTTATTAGAGTAAAAGAATTTCTAAAATCCAGTATGAGGAATATGAGAATCATGGACCTACTGTTAATTTTAATATAATCGTTAAGGGGCCAGAAAGATGGCTTGATGGGTAAAAGTCACTTGCTGCAAAAGTCCATTGACATGATCTCAGTCCAAAAGTAGATGGAGTAAACCAATTCCACAGTGTTGGGTTCTCACCGCCACATGTACACCTTGGCATGATGGTGCAATTGCATTCACAAGCACACTCTCCATAAAGATATAACTGAAAGACATGAAAATACCACAGAGAAGAGGGGAGAATTACCAACCCATCATAAGACAGTACAAAGAAATTAGATTGCTTGTCTCTACTCTTTAGTTCCTGTCTCTGTTTATTTTATCCCCAAACTGATAACACGGATGAAATTCTCTATTTAGCAGTATATATCTGACAGTGTTGAGTTTTGACACAAAGGTATAAGGAGGTCCCATGCCACAAGACTGCAACTGTGGTTAATATGTGGCCCATAGTACTCGCCCATGAGGACAACAGGAGGTAAAATCTTAGCAAGCAGTTAATGTGAGAAACTCCCAAAGCTGCACTTCCAGCATGTCTTGGTTCTTGAGCCAGAAATGCCAGAAAGAAGATGTAGTCCTGTATTTCCTCCCAAATGAGCACCCCTAACTCTAAATTCTGCTTGTAAAACATCCTAACCTACATAACAAGAGTCAAGGGTAATCAGGAATTAGGATAAAATCTGCCCAGTTCCTGCACTTCTACCCCTACATAAACTGATGAAAAACACTAAAAAAGAGCTATCAAGAGTCATGTTTCTTGAGACCCCTGTTCACTTGCAAGATATAAGCCTTTTCTTCCTTCCTTTCTTTCTTTCTTTCTTTCTTTCTCTCTTTCTTTCTTTCTTTCTTCCTTTCTTTCTTTCATCTTTCTGTCTTCCTTCCTTCCTTTTTTTCTTTCTTTCTTTTTTCTCCTAAATAAAACCTTTTGCTACTTGTTTTTCTTGTTTTATCTATCCTTTGATTGATGGAAGAGGGTCATCTGTCTATGTGTTACTTTCATTGGTTAATAAAGAAACTGCCTTGGCCTTTGATAAGCCAGCCTTCAGATGGGTGGAGTAGACAGAACTGAATTCTGAGAGGAAGAAGGGAGTGAGGCATTCTCCATGCCTCTCCTCTCCAAGATAGACACAGGTTAAGATCTCTCCTGGTAAGCGATCACCTCGTGGTGCTACACAGATTACTAAATATGAGATAAAGCAAGATGTGAGAATTAGCCAAGAAGAGGCTGAAACTAATGGGCCAGGCAGTGCTTAAAAGAATACAGTTTCCATGTAATTATTTCGGGGCATAAGCTAGCCAGGCATGCGGGAGCCAGGTGGGAACGCAGCCTGCCGCTCCTTCTACATTTGATGGCATTCCTCCAAACTTGGCACCCTATCCAAGTGTTTTATGTTCTAAAGCAACCTTTACAGATAGTAGGATCTGGAATTTCATATTTATTGAAAAGTAGCTATGTACCTGTATTGTATAAGAGGTCAATATTATTTAGTCTTATAGGAAAGTTTCACACAGAATAAAGCAGAGAGCTAGCTATTTAAGAATGGATATTATTAAAGCTGATTTTCAAGAAAGAAAACTTAAATTAGAGAGGAACCGAAAAGGCAAAGAAGGGAGGACAAAGTAGCCTAAGTCACATGTCTCAGAATAAGTAGAAGGAGCTAGGACTGGACCATATATAAATATCGAATGGAATGAAATGATTAAGTAAAAGAATAAAGTCTCATAAGCTTAAACAGTCTTGAACTTTGTATGACATTACAAGGTCAGCAGTGGAAAACTCAATCTATGTTAGTAATCTCACAAATATGGTAATGTCTGGCACATATAAGTAGTCTCAAAGAAGAGATTTTCTGAGACCAATTGGAAAACTAGATCATTCTTCTCCTCACTCTTCCAAGTGACTGTGTGTGGTTGAAAGCACAGATATTAAACTTCAGAGGAATTCAGAATAATAGGCAAGGAGGGGGCTTTTCAGGCCTGCAAGCACCAGCAAGCAGCACAAGGGAATGACATTTACATGAAAATGATTTCCAGAACTGAAATTAGGCTTGTGATGTTCCATTGTAAATATTGACAGCATCAAAAAGAATGTCTGAAAAAAAAATAAAAAGGACACTAAATGCCGGCAGCAAAAGCCTGGCCAGTATTTATGTTAAATTCCTCAAATTACATCCCTTTTTACATAAGTAATTATGCCTCAGGAAACAAAGGAATAATTCTCTAAAGCCGTAAAGTGGCAGAAGATGAATTGTGTCCACATTCTCTGTCACGTAAGAATGCAAGAAGACACCCACTGTTGCTCATCAGAATGACACAGGCTCCCTCCCCCTTCTTTGAGGAGTTTCAGATAAGAAAGCTTACACTTTCATGTACTGAGCTTAGAAAATGAGTAGATATATCACTATAAAAATAATGAGCCCTGAGAAACATAAATGAATTCTGGTACTGAGTTGAGAGTATTGGATGTTGGTGAAACCTTGACATTTAAGCTTAGAGGCATGCTTATCTATTTAATGAGGAACAGGCTGGCTGCTGACTATGATGTGGACCACAAAATCAGATTTTTCTGCTTGTCCATTAGTATATACTATGGATATTTACTTAGCTGAATTTCTAAGAGTTGTGATTTTGCTGCTTAATCAATTTCTGCTTCAACATCTAGTGGTTTCATTATGCACCATTGTTAAGCTACAGGCTGCTTGTTGACTAAGCTTTTTTGATCTCCAATATGTTTTTAGAATTATATGCAAATTTTTGAAAGAAGAAACAGAAGAATTACTCTGGAATTCATTCATTTCCAGACAGTAGTCACATCCTACATTAAGTAATTTTGAGCAAAAAATATTCCATTAGCTACTAATTCTATTGCAGAACGGTATATTGTATTTTGAAGATTGTTCTAAAAATACCCTCAAAAGAAATCCTAACTTAAGAATTAATCATCTTGTAAGTTTATTTCAAAAGAAGAAAGATTTTCTGTGAAATATTGCAGGTAATGTGTCTCAATTATTTTAAGGAATGGGATTTGAGTTAAATTTCAAAATCTTTATATGGTTTTGAAACTTTATAATATAAGACAAATTTGTAGAGAAATACTGATATAGTAATGTTAAGACTGTTGTAGAATGTTAAATACCTTCTGCTACAATCAATAGTATGTAAGATTTAGTTGTTATACTAGAAGATCTTTGGATTTCAGTGAAAATCAATCATTTCTTTAGGATAGAATAAATAGTAAACATACTGATTTGAACTAAGCACAAATGTCCTTATTGGAATAGAAATCATTGAAAACTGAATAAATGGTCAAATAGGTCAATTCTTCAATTTCTTTTTCATATTTTGTTTTATTTTTGTGTATGTGTGCATGAGTGTATATGCATTTTATTTTAAGAATTCAAGGAGGCCTCATATAAGGAGTCTCAGTTGGAGCCTGGGGTTTAAAATCTTACTGTAAAGTTGTCTCGAGGATCAGCATGGGTTTAGCAGCAATATGAAATAAGAAAACTGTGCCAGAAACAGAGCAGGGATAAGCATGTTTTAAATGTTTGGTTAAGACAAAACAACAAGGCTTTTCTGGGCAAATAATTTAACCCATAGATTAAGAGCCTATAAAATAAGGAAATTGGATTAAAATCACACAAAATATAGGACATTTGTGCTAATAAAAATGTTACTTTTGCTTTTTTTCATTTTTATTCATTAGTTAAACACATTAAATGTTTTGAATTGCCAAGAAGGAAATTATGCCTTGAAACTGTTAAACTCCCAAGAAGCATTAAGTTAGTGAATGAACTTATTCTTTACCAAATTAATAATTGAAAAAAATCTTAAGTTATATAGAATATATCTTTATAATTGATGGTAAAATCATCAGGAATCAAATTGTTTATGTTCACCCCTGACATTTATGAATAAGTTTTACAAATTTGTCTAAATAGAGCAAATATGTCTATTTTTTCCAAAATCCAATCAATACTGCAACTATAACAAGGGTTGTAGTTGGAGATTGGAGTATGGAAGGTGCTTGCTGGTTCATACATCCCTAAACAAGGATTTGTACTCAGACAAAAAAAAATGGTAACAGAGGCAAGATCTTTTGTGGTGGAAGAAAGGCACTTCCAAGTGTATAGGAAAGCTAGAACCAGAGAAAGGGCTAAGGCTCAATGACCATAGGCCCACAAAGTGTATGAGTCTATTATGTATAATTTACCTTCTAAATGAAAAAAGGAAAGAAGGAAAGAAGGGAGGGAGGGAGGGAGGGAGGGAGGAAGGAAGCAAGGAAAGAAAAAAGAGAAAGGGAAGAAGGAAGAAAGGAAGGAAGGAAGGAAGGAAGGAAGGAAGGAAGGAAGGAAGGAAGGAAGGAAGGAAGGAAGTCACAACTGCTCAAAGGGGTTGAGGTTTTCATTTTAGATATAAGGAATCGCAAAAGCAGAGACAGAGGCATCTAGAAGAGTTCAAAGTCAACACAGTTGGCAAATAGTATCAGGATATATGAGAGGAGGTGGGAAAAAAGGGGGGAGGGCCAGGAGATAAGAGTCCAGGAGACCAGCAAACCAAAAGGACTAGTAGCCAAAATGACTGATATCGTATAGGGAAGAGCAGCTGGGGGAAGGACACCCCAGTCCCTGGGGTGGAGAGTTCAGAGTTGGGGTCAAAGTATGCTAGGCAGGAGGACCCTGTAATAGTAGGCATTGAGGGATTTGGGAAAAACCTGGTGCGCAGACTCCACTTTGTTATGTGACTAGGCACCTCAGTTATTTGTCCTGGGTTTGTGATCTAATATCTACCTTTGCTGTTGCTGGGCACATCCTACTTCCGGAGATGTCTGTATTTTGCAGCACGTGAATTGTTTTCCATTCTCTTCCTCCACTGCTGGTTTATTTCGTGTGCTATCCCTCAAGCTTCCCTAGCCTCCCTTTCCTTCCTGTCTTACCTCACCCTTGCCATCGACTCTGAACACAATTTTCTCCCAGAGCTGTAACCCAGCTGCTGCAACAGTAAAAGCCAACGACCCCCAAATGCTCTCAGCTTCCAAAGACAGGCAATGCTTCTATATAGACAACCTTAAAAGATACTTGGGAAATTGTCGCCTAGCATAGTTGTTTGAATATTTTATCTGACCCAGTTTTTTAAATTACCGAACTAATTGGACATAAATCTTGAGATCCAAACACTTAGGCCATTTGGTTCCTACATGACATTGCCAAAAATAGCTCTAATCCATTATTGTGAAAATATTCTAAGAGAACTGAATTAGAAAGATTTACCCCCAATATGTAATGAGAGAATGTTCTGTCGGATTATAATATCTCTACATTTTCTTCTGCTTTACAGCTCTTTCTTAGGCCCAACTGTTTAAAAGTTTAGAGAAAAGGACAATCTTTACTGGGCTAAGAAAAAGAGTTGAAGTAGTTGCTAGGCTGCTTTGAAAGTAGGACACTTGGTAGCCAAGTGACCACAGCAACTATCAGGACAAGACAGCATAATTCTTGGGAAAATTTTTTCTTATTTCATTTTGCCTAAAGTCTAGATCAACTTACAAGTTTAAATGCAATTTTTATTGTTGCACATGTCTCTAAGGAATGCCTTCAGTTGATAGAGATTTAAGTTGCCGAATAACAGTTGTTTGTGACCTACCATGATATGACCCTGATAATTCTCACTTGTACCTTTTTATTTTTTTATTTTTATTTTTTTCCTTTTTATTAAAAATTTCCACCTTCTTTCCTCCTCCCATTTCCCTCCCCCTCCCCCCACAGCTCCTCTCCCTCTCTCTCCAGTCCAAAGAGCAGTCAGGGTTCCCTGCCCTGTGGGAAGTCCAAGGTCTTCACCCCTCCATCCTGGTCTAGGAAGGTGAGCATCCAAACAGACTAGGTTCCCACAAAGCCAGTACATGCAGTAGAATCAAAACCCAGTGCCATTGTTCTTGGCTTCTCAGTCAGCCCTCATTGTCATTCAGACATTCAGAGAGACTGGTTTGATCACATGCTCTATCTGTCCCAGTCCAGCTGGCCTTGGTGAGTTCCCATTAGATCAGCCCTACCATCTCAGTAGGTGGGCGCGCCCCTCGCTAAATAAGAAGGTGAACCCAAAGAAAAACATATAGTTATCCTCCTGGATATTGGAAGGAGACAAGATTGCCAGGCAAAAATTGGGAACTTGGGGGTAGGGGTGGGGTGGGGGTAAGGGAAAAGGGGGAGAGATAAGGGAGAAGGGGAGGATGGGGAAAGCTTGGGGGCAATGGGATGGCTTGGATGGAGGAAGGATGGTTATGGGAGCAGGAAAGTAGATATCTCAATTAAGGGAACCATATTAGTGTTGGCAAGAGACTTGACTCTAGAGGGGTTCCCAGGTGTCCAAGGAGATGTCCCCAGCTTGTTCCTTGGGCAGCTGAGGAGAGGGTGCCTGAACTGGCCCTATCCTATAGCTACACTAATGAATATCTTGCATATCACCATAGAACCCTCATCTGGTGATGGATGGAGATAGAGACAGAGACAACATTGGAGCACTGGACTGAGCTCCCAAGGTCCAAATGAGGAGCAGAAGGAGGGAGAACATGAGCAAGGAAGCTAGGTACCTTTTTAAATAAGTATCAGTTTGAAAGACAAACCAAGGAGTTTTGAGACTGGGCCCACACCTGCTAGTGATTAACAATATAAAAATCCAAATTCTCAGAAAAAAAAAAGGTATTAGTTTTCCTATAAAATATGCCCAAGGTGATTTTTAACGGGCATATATTCGTTGTGCATAGGGCTGGACTTCATAAAGATAGCTGCTTTAAGTTCATCCTGCACATTTTCTTTGCTCATCCCATGAGTCTTCCCATTTCTCTTCCATCCTTCTAGTCTTCTTTTTTAGCCCAAGTCACAGTTCTGCTTTCATGTCCAATATAGGGATACATCTTTACAGATCTATATAATCTCTATAACAACAAATAAAATAAAACACACAATATCTGTCTCTGATATAACAACCTAGAGTCACAAATGAAACTGTCTGTGAAGGGTGTATGAACAAAGTCTGATTGTTGCAGCAAAGCCCAAATAGTCAACATTTATATCACTTACCAACTGAATATTTGCAATATAGTGATTTTATGTGATGTCATCTAAAGCCAGGTTGTTTTTATCCAGTCAAAATATTTACCAGAAAGCAGGAGAAGAGCTAAATCTCAAAATGTTCCCTTCCACAGGAATCTAGAAGATAGAATGAAATGTGTAAAGTAAAATGCCTCCTCAGTCCCATGGTCACAAGGATGAGAATAGAGTAATGCACATCTAAGTATTCTGTATGCCCAGGGAAACAGGAGGATGGGGGTCTGATGGGGCATGTGTGGAAGTAGAGCATCCTATACAGCATAGGCATGAAGGCCAGGATGGTGAAGGAAAAGGTATGGCAAAAAGAAAATAGAAAAGGAGACACATAAGACAAATGAGGTTGAGTGGCGGTGGGGGGTGGGCATTGGCACTGCCATGGACTGGAACAACCAGTAATTAACTACCTCCATCCACACTTCTTCTTACTCTAAGATACCCACACCGTCTGTTAAACAGAATCATTTTCTTTTGGTCATCTCTTCCTTTCATTATTTTGAGGGCCCAATGAAACAGTAATTACAGGGCAAGGACTCCCATGACATTTTTTCAAGAGTACAAAAAGCAGCCACTCACTCTAACTGTTCATGTGGCAAGTCACCTTGCCACTCACTCATTAAGTCACTTCAAAGCAAATACAGCTCATGAATTCTTTCTATGACCGTCTTAGGGCAAAAGAAACCTTAAAAGGTATGAAGATATTGTCACCTACGATAGATAATTGTGACTTCTGTTTATCATGAACTTCCTTCACATTTCACGTTCACTTAATTGAATTTTTCTCGAGAATGTGAAGCAGTTAGAAGTTAAATCAGTGTGTGTGTGTGTGTGTGTGTGTGTGTGTGTGTGTGTGTGTGTGTATGTGTTGGGGTGTAGATGTATACTCATGATTTTTTTATTTTTTCTTACATTATATGGGAGATTACCTGCATCACAGACTTTCCTGGTGCCCACAGAGTCTCATAGCCACTGAGGATTTGTTAGAACTTGCAAAAGTACAGTTACAGATGTTTGCGAGCCACCATGTGAAGACATATCTTATATTGTATAGATATAAATATAGATATAATATACAATAGAAGATATATGTGTAATAGTATATATATATTTTTTTTTCTCAGAAGAAACTACGTCCCAAAGCCATTAAGTGAATAACACAAGGCAATGTTATAAAAACAAGTCTCAGTTTTGTCCCTGCTTGTGTGTTATGAAGCAAGATGTCTATGTACACCTGCAGTGCATACGTGGAGGCCGGAGACCTACCTATTATTGTTATATTTACATAAAATCATCCAACGTCATCCAGTGAATGTATTTTAACTTCCTTAATCCTTGCCTATATGATACACTAAGACTCACTCAGAAGGAAATGCATGGAAACATGTTTTAGAAATGCAGTTTCTTCAGTGTTTGCAGTTTTGTAACACAGCATGTATTGGTGTCATCACCATTTGTCCTAAGTTTGGAAAATATCCAATAATGGATTCACATATATTTTCTCTTAGTAAAAGGGTAAGACTTTTCAAATGTTTCTAAGTGAAAGCAAATGATCAAGATCGACTTAGACAATGTGTTTAAGATTCTTAACTACAGTCATGTTTTTAAATATTTCAATGTTTAAATATTTAAAATATTCCAATTTTAAAATATTTCAATGAAAAGATGTTCTATTTACTCGGACTGAGAAACCTAAAAACATACGCTTTTCAATTTTGGCTCTAGGATGTCACACTTACGTGAAAACTGATGACAAGATAAACATAACTTGTGTTAGAAAAATATAACTTTACTATAGTTTGACTCACTTTTACTTTGCAAATTATTGTATAATTCAAAGTTCTAAAACTACTGAGATGTGTATTTGGTAAGGGGAAGGTTAGGAAAAATGCTAAACATAAGGCCTTACTGCCACCTTGTGGAACGCTTGCAGTTATATTCTAAAATGTCTATTCCTGGAACGTCACTTAGTATTATTAGTATTAGCTGCAAAACGACTTAAGAGTTCCCCAGAAACTTATCCGAACTAATTTCTATCTATGAACAAATCATGAACAGGCTCATGTGGTTTGCATTTTGAGGGCTCACAAGATTAACATATTTAACCTGAACCCTTTCACTGTAGCAATTTATTGTCTACTTTCCCTGAAAATCGTGTGTAATTTAGCATATTTTGCTTGGCAAGGATCACACAGAGAAAAGAGGTAGTGATATGAGAGCGCTAACTAGGAAAATAACAAGCCAAAAAGATACAGTATTCTGAGACGCTTGGCAGTTCCAACACACAGAACAATTGTTGGAGAGAAGGTCCAAAGGAACAAACCTGGATCTTAGGATTAGAATTAACTGGTTTATAAAGCTATGGAAACTTCTCCCATTTTAGATAAGGAGTAATAATTTTCATTTTGTGATATCTCCAATTAATTTGCATGTATAGTGAAGTCACAGCCACACTAGCACAGGCCTTCATTGTTCAGTTCATTTATACTTTTATTACAAGACATGATTCATGAATACAGAGTGAGGGAAAACTGGGGGAGAAGGGAGAGATCCAGATTCTGGAAAAGACTAAACAACAACACACTGTCATTAACAAACAGGTTATTCAACCTTTTGTATTTGAGTCCAAGCTCTAGAAATATAAATTTTACATGCTTAAGATATTTCACCTGTAATGAAAAGAAGGTATTCAAAAGATGATTCTAATATCCCCTTATCAAATATCCCTGATTTATTATTTATTCATGAATTGTTCATTTGCAAAAATATCCATGCCCTACCTATTTAAGCACTAGAAAATTGATTGATTGTTCATCTCAGAAATTGGATGGCAAGCCAATAACTCAGTTTCAAACATCTAACCAGCATCTGGGCATGGTGGTGCATGCCTGGAATAGCAACACTTGAGAGGAAGAGGCAGGAAGATCAGGAGTTCAGTTCAGGAACATATTTAGCTACATGGTGATTTTGAGGCCAGCCGGAGCTACAAGAGGCCATAATAGAAAACAGAAAAGACACACACACACACACACACACACACACACACATACATACACACAGCATCCAAAACCCACAGCAAAATCAAGGAATCAATGGTAAGAGTCAGGGGAGAAAAAGTGGTAAAAGTAGATCATATATAACGATGAATTCTCAAAATTAACAAAAATTTATAGTTTTAAATTATATTGTGTCTAATACATTGAATTTTAATGTCTAAGGCTGCAAATAAATTTTTCAATAAGTATATAAGACAATTTTCCAAAATTTACCAGTCAGTATGGAAAGTTTTTATCAATATTCATGTATATAAAGCATCCACAGGAAGCACGCAATTCTTCACAAAAGCTTTCAGTATGATCATCTGTGATGGCTATTCTTGGCATCAACTTGACAACATCTACAATTAAATTCCAGGCAGCTGGGTACCTGTGATCCATTTTTCTTAGTTAAATTGTTTGAAATGGGAAGACCCACCTTTAGGTCAGATCTTTTGAAGTAGGTAGATCCACCCTTAATTTAGGCCCCATCTTCTGGTGGCAGCCTATATAAAGGAGTGGAAGAAGGAATCTTCTGCTCTCTTCATGCTGGCTCTCACTCTCCTTGATAAGCTCATTCCTTCACTGACATTAGAGCCTACTTCTTCAGGATTCTAGTATTTACTGAAAACCAAATGAGACATCCAGCCTCTTGGACTGAACTATTGTATTATTGGACTTTCATTGGTAGACAGCCATTGTTGAATTAAGTAGACCACAGCTTGTGAGTCCTTCTAATAAATCATATATTTCATCGGTACCTACAGTAATAAATCCCTTGCAGTGAATCTTATGGTCCAAATCTCATTGATCTCCCCTTGTCTCTCATAAGTTCTTTTGTGTCTCTTTATTTTAGAGCCATTCATCTATTTGGCCAATGGCTGTATTAAAAGGCAGAAGACAGACAGATGTTAGATGGATAGATAGAGATAGAATATATGTATATATTCTGTTCCACTAGACAACCCAGAATAGTATACCATGTAAGGGTGTTTAGTGACAATATACAATCCTGTACTTTCAAATGGATTTCAAAACTAAGCATCTATGTGATCCTCTTGAGAACACTGAACATGAATAAAATAAATTCACTAAAATTCCACAGTCCTCATGGGTTCCTGTTCTTCTTACAAAATATGAATGCTTCTATATTATGGCATCAGATGTCTAAACACCAAGATCTGCTAGTTGGTGCACTGATGGTTATGTCATCTTATGTGTAAGCTCTTCTCCTTCTGTAAAGTTCTGTCTTACCTTTTAATTGACTCTATGGAGTTACTAAGTATTTCCCTATCTCCAAAGCTTGCACTCAGCTCTGAGATTTAAGACTTCAACCACAGTGAACCTTAGGACCCAATTCTGACATCCAACATCAAACTAAATGGAGAGAAAATCCCAGCGATCCCATTGAAATCAGGAACAAGACAAGGTTGTTCACTCTCTCCATACCTATTCAATATAGTCCTTGAGGTCCTAGCTAGAGCAATAAGACACTAAAAGGAGATCAAGAGGATACAAATTTGAAAAGAAGAAGTCAAACTCTCACTGTTTGCTGGTGATATGATAGTTAACATAAGCAACCCCAAAAATTCTACCAAGAAACTTCTACAGCTCATAAACACTTATAGTAATGTAGCAGGATACAAGATTAATTCAAAGAAATCAGTAGCTCTCCTCTACACAGATGATAAATGGGCTGGGAAAGAAATCAGAGAAACACCACCATTCACAATAGCCACAAATAGCAAAAAATATCTCAGAGTAACTCTAACCAAACAAGTGGAAGACTTGTATGACAAAATCTTTAAATCTTTGAAGAAAGAACTTGGAAAAGACACCAGAAAGTGAAAAGATCTCCCATGATCTTGGGTAGGTAGAATTAACATAGTAAAAATGGCAATCTTACCAAAAGTAATCTACAGTTCAATTCAATTCCCAGCAAATTTCCAGCAAAATTTTTCACAGACCTTGAAAGAATGGTACTCAACTTCATATGGAAAAGCAAAAAATCCATGATAGCCAAAACAGTCCTATACAATAAAAAATAACTTCTGGAGGCATCATAATCCCTGACTTCAAACTCTACTACAGAGTTACAGTACTGAAAACAGCCTGGTTTTTGCATAAGAACAGAAAGGAGGACCAATGAAATCGAAGAGAAGACCCAGATATTAATCCACACCTGATCTTTGACAAAGAAGCAAAACATATCAACTGGAAAGAAGAAAACATATATATCAAATGATGCTGGCATAACTGTATATCAAAATGTAGAAGAATGAAAATAGACCCATATCTATCACCATGCACATAACTCAAGTGCAAATGAATCAAAGACCTCAACATAAAGCCAGACACACTGAATCATGTAGAAGAGAAAATGGGAAGTACACTTGAACACATTGGTACAGGAGACCACTTCCTAAATATAACCTAGCAGCACAGACACTGAAAGAAACAATTAATAAATAGGACCCCCTGAAACTGAAAACCTTCTGTAAAGCAAAGGACATGGTTAACAAGACAAAATGGCAGCCTACAGAATGGGAAAAGATCTTAATTAACCCCACATCAGACAGAGATCTGATCTCCAATATATACAAAATACTCATGAAATTGATCATCAAAAAATAATAATAATTCAATAACAAAATGGAGAACAGACCTAAACAGAGAAATCTAAATAGAGAAATCTAAAATAGCTGAAAGAAACATAAGGAAATGTTCAACATCCTTAGTCATCAGAGAAATGCAAATCAAAACAACTCTGAGATTCCATCTTACACCTGTAAGAATGGCCAAGATCAAAAAACACTGATGACAACTTATGCTGGAGAGGTTTAGGGTAAAGGGAACACTTCTGCATTGCTGGTGGGAATGCAAGCTGGTACAGTCAGTGTGGCAATTTCTCAGAAAATTAGGAAACCACCTTTCTCAAGACACAGTAGTACCAGTTTTGGGTATATATCCAAAGGATGCTCAATTGTGCCACAAGGACATGTGCTCAACTATGTTCACAGCAGCTTTGTTTGTCATAGCCAGAACCTGGAAACAACCTAAATGCCCCTCCACCGAAGAATGAATAAGGAAAATGTGGTACATTTTCACAATGGAATACTACATAGCAGAAAAAAATAATGACATCTTGAATTTTTCAGGAAAATGGATGAAACTAGGAAACATGATTTTGAGTGAAGTAACCTAGACCCTGAAAGACAGTTATCACATGTACTCACTCATAAGTGGTTTTTAATCATAAAGCAAAGAAAACCAGCCCACAAATCACAATCTCAGAGAACCTAGACAACAATGAGAACACTAAGAGAGACATACATGGATCTAATCTACATGGGAAGTAGAAAAAGACAAGATCTCCTGAGTAAATTGGGAGCATTGGGACCTTGAGGGAGGGTTTGAAGGGGAGGGGAGAGGCAGAGAGGGGAGCAGAGAAAAAAATTGAGTTCAATAAAAATAAAAAAGAAGACCACATCTGAGTAACTTTTATTTTAGAATGGCATTTCAGTGTTTGTAAACCTGTCCTTCTGTTCAGTATCCTTATTTCCATTCTACTTGCTGTTTTATCTAAACCCTGCTGGACTTCTATAGGAAAGAGAGTTCCAGTCTATGTCTAGACCACATGGCACTGATATAGATATCTAACATCAGCCAAAATGGCAAATGCTAACAATCACAGGGCTATGAATCAACACAAAATAGAAGACATTGATTACTAAGAATGCTCAAAACTAAACAGTGATGTACATTGTTACTTAACTATTTGAACAAAATGCTACTTTAATCTTAGCTTTATGATTTTGAGACCAAGATGGAGACTTTAACCCAGACTGAAGTATGTTACATCTGCATGAAGTTCCACATATCTTTCTAATTTTCTAGTCCCTTAGAACCCTCTGACCTTGGCCCCAGAGTTAGGACCCTTCAGTAGCCTGCTGTGAGGTATGCATTATACACAGTGATCTGGGTACAATTAGATTATAATAAACTTCCTAAGTATTAGGGACTTATAATTCGTTACTAGTGATTTTACCTTGACCAGAGGTAGGTGTGTAAAAAGTTGTGTCATCTAAGGCACAGTGCAGAAATTTTTCTTGAAAGACTTTGCCTCAAACTACAACATTAAGTGTGAAAATATAGGCACAGAAAAGTCTTATTTACTCTAATATGACACAATCAGCTAGTCTCAGGTCTAAGGATTCTGTGTTCCAGAGGCCCATGGAATCCTTTCTTGTTTTAAAATGTTTTGTTTTTTTCCTCTAGTGAAATAAATAGCAAATGTACCAGCATTGATCAGGAAGGAGCTAGCAACTCATAGCCTATAGGCAAGACTGTCTAACACCTGTTTCTACAAATAGAGGTATAGTTACTCTCATTTCAAAGGATGGCAAAAAACTGTCTTACAGAACAGACAGCCACACTCCTGCCAACCTGGGAAAAGACAGTTGTTACTAAAAGTTACAAGAACCATCCAGCAATTATAGTTACTGACCTAGCCATAAGAGACTGAGTCTCCTCAGGAATACAAAAAAGTAGGCAAAATCCATACATTCAGTTAAAATGTTTATAAATGGCTTAAAATATTAAGTCTCTCTAAATTAATTTCAATTGATGAGTTTTAAGAGCTGCCCAAACTTTGCCTACCTTTTCTCCACAAATATTCCTCAATTGCCGAATATTGTAGCCAACTTAAGGTATGGTAGCGACTCTTTCCTTTTTGTATGCTATTTAATATCATGCATTACAATTTTTCTTACCAAGTACATATTCAAGAACATTTTTATAGTCAAACTGTGAAAGGCATGCTTCTTCAACCAGCAAAATATTGTTTTCTATTTTAATATTAGACATCTGAACCAGAAAAATCACTGTAAGTGATGAAAAGCATGATTTGGAATAGACTGTTCGGTACCTACAGAGAGAATATCATCCCAGGTAGATAACTCTTCAGGGCCCCTATTTATGACTTCTCGGGTAAAATCTTTTGCTGGCAGGTAGGAATTGCGCAGTGTGACTTCAAAGGCAGTGAGATAACTTGACACATCTGTATGGAGGCAGGTCCTCCACAAAAGAAAGTAACAAGATGAGCCTCTGCTCCTGTCTGCATGGAAAATAAGGCACAAGCCACAGGGACTGAAGCCCAGAACATTTCCCCAGCATGTCCTGGGAATCAGGTCAGCAGGAGGCAGGCAGAACCACTGGGCAGAAAACTGCGTTTCAGACTGCTTAGGTTCTTTTATTTATGCTATCCATCAGAAAATAATTCCGTTCACTGAATTTCCAATATGACATCTAAGACCATGCTGAACTGAGGAGGTGAAGGTGGGGGAGGGTTAGTCTTATATTTCCTGGGTAGACTGTAAGGGCAGCTGATAATTCTCTGTGCGTGGATTCATGTTCTCATGAATGTATACACAGCACCGCTCTCACAAGACTCACCTTGCATCCACAAAAGGTGATCTCGGGAAAAATTTCTTTCTAGGGAAAACACAGCAATTGTGTATGAGAATGGAGCTGCACAGCTACCAGGGTATTTAAGAGAGCCATCTCAACAGAAATGTTAGTAGCCCTTGATTTTCACAGGTGAAATGATTCGGAGATAATGATGGTACTAACAAGCCCCACAATCCTGTCCTATAAACCTCATTTAGAACTTCCCCTTAGTTAGATTTTTCTGTGAGCTGAATTTACAAGTTAAAAATTTCTAATCGTTCACGAAAAGTTGTTGGGAGGATGGTGACCAATGTAACGTCCAATAAAAGAGACATACTGGAGACTCAATTAATGTCTTTGTGCCACATTGCTTGAAATCTCATGGCTTGAAATCAAATGTGAAAACATGGGACACAGTGTATTTTAGAGTTTTGGCTATTGTTAGCCACACATTCTGGAAGTCACACTTTTCTATGCAAACCAACATGACACTAGATCTACGTCTACTTTCAGTGAAAACAATAATCTTTCCTTAGATTCATCTGTGAATTCCATACAGAAAGTAATCACTTTTAACAGAGAAATAGGGAGATTCATATTAGGGCAATCAAGGACTGTTTGACCTTTAATATAGTATTTGCAGAGCTAATGAAGCTCCACTACAGCTAAACACACAGAGGAACATTAGAATACGAAGGAAGAAATCCAACAATGGAAAAAGAGACATAAAGACCTCACTATAGATGGTTTTAATAAAAGATAATAGAACTGTCCTGAACATCTGCACTGGAATATTGAATGACCAAGCAATGCTATCACATGCAGAAAATCTCACTTAATGTGCAAACTAGAAGTGAAAACATGTTATGAAGCTATGGTGTTCAGAAGCCTAAAGGTTCTGTGTGAGCAACAATAACAAACAAGTAACATTATATATGTGTGTGTGTTACATATTATATAGTAGATATGTGTGTGTTATATATAATTCTGTAGGTATGCATATTCATGCCCTCTTTTTAATAATTGTGTATACATAGATCATGCTGATACATATCAACATTAACATTTTATATGAGCATGTCAAATGTTGATATATACCAACAGTTGTGAAAGAAGAAGAATTCAATTTGAAAAACATCAAGGAAGAGTACAGGGAAAGAATTGGAGAGAGAAAATAAAAAGAAGAAATGATGAAATTTTATTGTAGTTTCTCAAAATGAATCATTTAAAAATTCATGGGTGTAAAATGTGCATAAATACTAGTTAGTTCATCACATTTTGTGCACTTTATTTGCTCACAGCCTTTCCAATAAATGTTTGTTAATATTAATTAAGTGAAAACACCATTCCCATCCCCAGAGAACAGAGTGATAGAGCAGAGAACTAAGAGAGAGAACATGTATTTTAACGTGATTTGACTACGATGTGTTCTCTAGTCTGGGCAGTTGAATATTCGTCTCCAATTGGTGGCCATTTGAGGAAGTTTAGGAGGTGTGTCCTTGCTAAAGGAAGTGTGTCACAAGGGACATGCTTTGACAACTTAAAGAATACCCTTCTGAGTTTGTTTTGTCTGTTTCCTGCTTTCAGTTCGGAACACATCAGGCCCCGAATCCTGCCTGCCTTTCTACAATCTTACCCCAACTTATCCAGCTCAACTCCCATCCCTACAGTGAAACCACACTGCCTTTGCTTGATTAACTTGCCAGGAAGCTTTTCTTTGTGCCTCAGCTTGCACACTTGTTTTTCAAAGAAATTCTTTTTACTTTTTTCTGCTACATCATGCTAAGTTATTTTCATTATAATACAAACAGTTTAGGGACACTTCCTACAGACAGCCTCCCTCCTAACAAACACCAAGTCATGCACCACCAACTTGGAAATATGCTTTTCTTCCACATGATTTGCAAATTCTCATGCATTAAATATGAGAATGTCTCTTCAATCAACTGTAAACTTCTTTAAATCAATAAATCTCTCCTTTTTTTTACTTCCTACTAAAAGTTGTGCTTTTTAGGAATGAGTATAATTGTGCGTACATGTATTTGGTGAGATGTACAATTATGAAAGAATAAACAACAAAAATGTATCCTTTCCCAGGGTGATTCTGTTATGCACCAGAAAGCAATATGGGCCTTATATCAGATGTAACTGGCAGTAAGAAAAAATAACCGAGATCTCTGCTTTGGACAACATAGACCATGGATTATTGATTGTTTTAAGACTAAAAATATAGGGTTTAGTCACAATTAAAGTAAAAGAATAAAGCAACATTTTTAATAATCTACATATTCCCTATTGTGAATTATCTTGCTTTCCTACAGAGGTACTAACTCACTGACAAGTTATGTCTAGTTTTCTATTTCTTTAATCCTCAATAGGACACAACAGAACTGATGTTAGTTTCAGCTGATGAATAGCTCTAATTCTTATTCAGTGCGAGGTAACTGCGAAGAAGAATGGCCTTTTCAAGAAGTGATAAGTACCCGAATATCTCCTGTGTCATACAAGATAATAAATGATGCTTTTGATTTTTTTTAAAAAGTAGGAAAAGAACATATGAATTAAGTTTCTGCCTCATGGATGAAATGTTTGTTGCAGGGCAATGGGATGTGTAATCAAGAGGATGTATTTGAGACTGCACCTTCCTGGGACACAAGGGACTGAGAAAAGAGAACAGAGGGAATTATAACCCACTGTCTCAGATGGCTTTGTAACACAGGAGCACCACACTAATATCCTTTATTCCTATATCAGAAAATAAGTCTTTGGGAAGATTTTTTTAAGCCAAAATAGAAATTTTTCTCTATTCATAGACATTCTCTGCATACCAGACAACGGTTCATAAGAAAAACTATTCTCAAAGAAAAATTAACTATAAACTATTAACTTAATCATTAAATATACATGAATATAAAACCACGACTATATACACACATATGGATATAAAGTCAAATATTTATGCACATAGGCAAGTATATATATTTACTTATATATAAGTATATAGATACATATATGTGTGTGCTGCTCTGCTCGCCTGAAAAAATGCTTTCCTTTTCTCTTCTTTTTATTTTCTTTCTGTTTTAATTTGTTCTAATACTGTGTTTATTGCTTTCTGTTTTATTTTATTCATTTATTTGTATATGGAAGTTTTGCCTGCTTATATATCTGCACAGATATCCAGAGCCCTCAGAGCCCAGAAGAGAGTGTAACTTCCATTCAGGCTCCAGTCACAGAGCGTTGCGAGCTGGCACGTGTGTGCTGGCAATCAATCACCGTCCTCTGAAAGAACAGCCAGTGCTTGTGACCCAGAACCAATCTCTCTAGACCCTACTTTTAAAAATGTTTTATCTTATATAGAAGGAATTAATCACATTCAAGTTCATCATATTAACTTTTCTGTAGGTTTTGTTTAACTGTTTTCAAAACCTTTATCTCGTCTCTTTTTAAAAATATTTTTAAGAAAATTATTTTTAAAAAATTTTTAACATACAACGCATTTTGATCATTTTTTTCTGTCCCCCATCTCTTCCCAGAGCCTACCCACCTCCCTTCTCTTGACCTTTTGTCTTTCAAAAAATAGTATTTTTTTTTTGTTCAACAGAATTGTTCAATTATTATTGTTAAATGTGCAACAAAAGTACACACTGAAAAAGCTCTCAGTATGTAAATATGAGTCAAGAATTGTCACATGCATATGATTTACACACAGAGACACACACATATATATATATAATTACATATATATGTGTGTGTGTGTGTATATATAATTTTATTTTTGTGAGAAGCTTTTAAGAATGTTAAACAATACTATTTTGTACAAGCTAAAAGTGAAACAGAAAAGTTTAAAAGCTGAGGCATCTAGATCATGAAAAACCCAGGCTTTATTTTCCTGATGTAATCTTTTAAATATACCATGTTCAACTTCTACAAAAGGGTTTTTTTTATTTTCATACTAGGCAATGAAAGTGTCCATAGTCTTGGGAAATTTATGGCCAAAGTAGCAATTTTTCTGATGTGAGTTTAAAGAAAATAGGGTTCTTTTGAAGAATAATTATAACACAGTCTCCTCTTTAGGTAGGTTCTTATACTGAATGTTCTTTGTACTCTTTACATTGTATTATGATGAGCAATAGCAAAAATGCATATCTTTTCAGCCCTACCTCTCATTTTTCACGCTAACTCTATTTCTAGCCTCAACTCTGGTAATGCAGTTGACCAGTCTCTAATATGTGTGACATGATTCATCAACTTTGACTCTTCCTATTATACTAGCCTCATCCTCAGTATAATATCAGAATGAGATCTAAGTAAGTTTTGAATTTTCTAGGTCAAAAGAAGTTAAATTTTCACTCTCCCAGTTATATAGAATAAGGTTTCAAGTATCCAATATTATTTTCAATAAAACCATCATACATATTTATAAGAATAATTCTGAAAAGATTGATCAAAAGCAACTGAGGACAATGAAATGATTGAGTATCACTCATTAATTGAGTTTTCATAACAGCAAACATTGTTCTGAAAGCTTTGTTCTATTCCATGCAATAAAACAACCCATGGCTACCTGGCTTGACAGAATAAAAGCATAAGAACAAGTTTTCTTTCAATGTCAATAAACAGCAGGCCAACAATAGTGTTAGTATCCATGGCAATAGGGACCTAAATAACTAAGCAAATACAATCCCATGCAAAGGAGTATAGTAGGCGAAGAACAGAGGTGGAAATATGACAAGGATAAATCAGGACTTAAGAATATCACAGGTACAGAAAGAAATGACATTTGTAGAAAAACAAATCTTTCATCCGACATTCATCCCACTTTTCAGGGGGAGTTTACAAGTATTAGGAATGAATAATAGCCTAGCAGTGGTGGTACATGCCTTTAATTCCAGCATTTGGGTGGCAAAGGCAAGCAAATCTCTGTGAGCTCAAGGCAAGCCTGGTCTACAGAAAGCTCTAGGACAACCAGTGCCACACAACCAAATCATGTGTCAAAAAAAACCAATCAATCAATCAATCAATCAATCAAAATAAAAAAGAATGAATAACATGATGCCATTGGCATCAAGTTAGTAAAGGGAGATATAGATATGTAACCTAGTAACCTATGTTGTAGACATTGTGGACTAAAGAAAGATGGCTCGAACAAAAAAGGAAGCAAAAACAAAGTTTTAAGTACCTCATATCTTTAGTCCACATGTGACTATAGGGCATATAAATTAGAGTGACAGATCACATCCTCTTACACAATGAAAATAGTATTTGCTACTCAGACACTTATGGCACATAGTTTTCCATGCTTAAAACTATTTTCAATTTTGATGCATCACTAGAGAATTGAAATATAGTTGAATTTGTTCGTATTAATAATTTTCGTATATTTACATCTGGGGAGTAATGAAAAGGTAATGAGTCATCAAATGAGGATAATTTACTAATATCAGTCTTAGTAGCAAGGAAGGGAAGGCAAACTTGTCCCATGGCTGTGAGAATACAGGGTGATGATTTGTTCATAAGATACAGACTTAGAAGCCCACATTACAGGCTATCACCAAAGACTGAGAGCCTTCAAAGGCCTGTCCTTAGATATTCACTAGCTAGGACTCATCTCCTAAGGGATTCACATCCTTCAAAAGTAGCCACTAACTTGGGATAAACACTGACAACGTGAGCTTGGGAAAAACACTTCACCTTTCAAATTATTAACACATGTTTTTAAAATGCAAATCATGTCATGTACAGCAGCATGGATGCAAGTGTGAGATACTATATGAAATAAGTCATGCACAGGAAGAAAAGAACAACATGCTCTTATTTTATTATTTATCAAGCCAACTATTAGAATAGGACCTCATGTATACCACCTGAGGTTGAATTTTTAAAATTCATCTATTTGTACTTACCAAGCTAGGCTTTAATACATATACAGGTATACCCAGATTACATGACCATATGTGTGTACATATATTAATATAATAAGGTTTAATTTATGATGTTTGCTATAAAGTAGCAATCATCAATAAACAGCAAACAATCAGCAAACAAATAAGTGACATACAAGAATAGAGAATAATAGGGAAGAAAACATAATGAAGAAAGACTAAGAATAGATTTTGAGAAAATTTTAAGTTGTACGTATATCTACCTGTTCAAACCAAAACAAAAAGGACAGAAAAATAAATTTCCATTACAAATAATAAAGGTGACCCATGACCATATTTCTACAATGTCAGAAAACACTGAGATATTGTGGAAAATATGCCAAACATTTACAACAAATGTGTTAGATAAGCTTACTATAAGTGAGCTTAAATCCGACATAAAGAGGGGTCTATCATAGCTCCATATCCAATAAAGCATCATAGTCAAGGATGCTGCACACTCAGAAAAAAAGGAAAATAAGGGACCTTTAATATGTAGGTAATTTCAGTGAAGATAAGCAATATTATTCTGTAAAGTCAAAAAGAAGGCAAAGAAGAAGTAGGCAGAGAGGGAAAGACAGAAATTCTCACTAGAAATGATTTTTGTGGATTGATCAAATCATTCTTTTTTTTTTTTTTTTTTTTTTTTTTTTGGTTTTTCGAGACAGGGTTTCCCTGTAGTTTCTAGAGCCTGTCCTGGAACTAGCTCTTGTAGACCAGGCTGGCCTCGAACTCAGAGATCCACCTGCCTCTGCCTCCCGAGTGCTGGGATTAAAGGCGTGCGCCACCACCGCCCGGCTAAATCCTTCTTTTTTTAACAAATGATGGAAATCAGAGAGCACAAACAAGACCATAGAAAAGCTGGAATACAGCAACCGATTGAAGATTTACTCTATAAACAACACTGTTTAGGATGTGTAGTATGCACAGGTGAATACAAAAGTATTGAGATCCTCAGCCAGCAAAGTGCCTGCCATGCAAAGAAGTTCAAAACCTGAGCACGCCTTAAAAACAAACAAGGAAGCCGGGCGGTGGTGGCGCACGCCTTTAATCCCAGCACTCGGAAAAAAGAAAAAAAGCAGGCCCAGAAGTTTTCACCTATAATCCCAGTGCTGGGAGACAGATGAGCAGATGCCCAGGGTTGCTGCACAGCCAGTTTAGCCAATTTGGGAGCTCTAGGCTCAATGAAAGACCTTATCACAGAAGGGGAGTTAGGTGAAATGTTTCAGTGGATAATATGCCTATTACCAATCCTGACAACCCAAGTTCAATTCCCAGAACTCACAGTGGAAGGAGAGAACTGAGTTCATCTCTGGAACCCACAAGTTAAGAAAAGAGAACTTATCTATGAAAGATGTCCTCCCACCTCCATGCATACCACACACACACACACACACACACACACACACGAGAGAGAGAGAGAGAGAGAGAGAGAGAGAGAGAGAGAGAGAGAGAGAGAGAGAGAGAGAGGAGGGAGGGAGGGAGGGAGGGAGGGAGCGAGGGAGGGAGGGAGGGAGGGAAGGAGGGAGGGAGGGAGGGAAACAGACAGACAGACAGACAGAGACAGAGAGACAGATTTTCAATGAATGATCTCAGTATGAGCAGAAAAATATCTCTGTGCTCCCACTTTACATTAAGCAGTTAAATTAACGACAAAGGGAGCAAAACTCAAATGTGGGAAAAATAAAATTATCTACATATTAATGGGTAGAAAGTTATATCTGCATAAAAATACTAAAAAAAAGTTCTTCAACTGAAAATGTTAAACATGTTAATAAAATTAACTTGATCAAAATTCAGTTGTTTGTGGTTTGAGACAAACCACTTATTGGTGTTAAAAATTCTTTATTCTTTAAAAATTTTAATTTCTTTTTAAAAATTTTTAATTAAAATATAATTACATCACTTCTTATTCTTCTAAACCAGCATGTGTCCCTTTCATGTAGCCATACTCCCATCACTCCTTCTCAAACTGATAAAATTTTCTTAAACTATTATTATTGTATATGTACATAAATTCATAAATATATAAATAGAGACTTGAGTCATTAAATGTTGTTTGTGTGTGTATAATTTCATGGCTATGATTTTATATTAGATAATTGTTTAGGGTTCTTATCCCTAGAAGAGGGGAATTATCCATCTCTTGGTAATCATTAGTTTTTTGTACTTCTTTGTCTAAGGATGGGACCCTTTTAACATCTATTGTCATTTTGTTGATCTTGCTTAGGAAGCTATATTATTCAAGGTTCTTTTTTAATATTTTATTTTATTTTAAAAAAGAAAAAAACTATCTCTTTCATTTTACATGGCAATTCTAGTTTCCTCTCCCTCCCCTTCTCCCTTCCCTCTATCTACCCTCCTGCCATCCACTCCTCAGAAAGGGTAAGGCACATTACTTTGGGAAAAGTCCAAGGCCCTCCCTATATCTAGGCTGAACAAGGTATCCATCCAAAGAGTATGGGTTCCCAAAAAGCCAGTACAAGCAGTAGGGATACACCCTGGTGCCACTGCCAGTGGCCACACAGTCTGCCCCAGCCATACAACTGTCACCCACAGTCAGAGGGTCTAATTTGGTCATATGTCGATTCCTTCCTTGTCCAGCTGGATTTGGTGAATTCCCATTAGTTCAAGTAAACTATGACAGTGTGTATCCCCATTATGGTCTTAAGCTCTTTGTTCAGATTCTCACCCTCCAACTCTTCAACTGGACTTTGGGAGCTCAACCCAAAAGTCCCCTACCAGTCTTTGCCTCTGTTTTCATCAGTTTCTGAATGGAGGTTCTATGGTGACATTTAAGATATTCATCAATCAGACTACAGGGCAAGGCCAGTTAGGGCACCCTCTTCACTATTGCTTAGGGTTGTAGCTGGGGTCTTCCTTGTGGATTCCTGGAAATTTTTCTAGTGCCAGGTTTCTTGCTACCCCCATAATGGCTCCCTCAATAAAAATGTCTCTTTCCTTGCTCTAATATCTGTCCTTCATCCGCCTCAATTATCCTGTTCCCTAAAGTTCTCCTCCCCCTTCTCCCCTTTTTTTGTTCTTCAGCCCTCCCTTGTCCTCCCACCCACATGCTCCCAATTTTGTCAGGTGACCTTGTCTATTTTCCCTTTCCAGGTGGATCTATATATGTTTTTCTTAAATCTATAGATTCAATGCAACCCCCATCAAAATCTCAACACAATTCTTCACAGACCATGAAAGAACAATATTCAACTTCATATGGAAAAACAAAAAACCCAGGATAGCCAAAACAATCCTGTACAATAAAGGAACTTCCAGAAGCATCACCATCCCTGACATCAAGCTCTATTATAGAGCTACAGTAATGAAAACAGCCTGGTATTGGCATTAAAATAGACAAGTTGACAAATGGAACTGAATCAAAAGCCCAGTTATTAATCCACACACCTATGAGGATTTGATTTTTGACAAAGAAGCTAAAATTATACAATGGATAAAAGAAAGCGTCTTCAACAAATGGTACTCGCATAACTGGATGTCAACATGTAGAGGAATACAAATATATCCATATCTATACCCATACACAAAACTCAAGTAAAAATGGATTAAAGTCCTCAACATAAATCTGACCACATTGAAACTGATAGAAGAGAAAGTGGGAAGTAGCTTTCAATGCAAGGGCACAAGGGACTACATCCTAAATATACATCAGTAACACAAACACTAAGAGCAACAATAAATATTTGGGACCTCCTGAAACAGAGAAACTACTGTAAATCAAAGGACACAAATAATAAGACAAAAAGGCAACCTACTGAATGGGAAAAATCTTTAGCAACCCTACACCAGACAGAGGACTGATATCCAAAATATATACAGTACTAAAGAAATTAGACATCAAAATTACAAATAATCCAATTTAAAAATGGGATACAGAACTAAACAGAGAATTCTCAACATAAAAATCTCGAATGGCTGAAAGACACTTAATAAAATGTTCAACATCCTTAGCCTTCAGGGAAATGCAAATCAAAATGACTCTGAGGTATCATCTTATACCAGTCAAAATAGCTAAGATCAAAAACACCAATGATAGCTTATGCTGGAAAGGCTGTGGAGTAAGGGGAACACTCCTCCATTGCTAGTGTGAATGCAAACTTGTAAAATGACTCTGAAAATCAGTATGGTGGTTTCTCAGAAAATTGGTAATCAACCTACCTCAGGACCCAGCAGTACCAATTTTGGGTGTATACTCAAAGGATGCTCGATCATACTACAAGGACGTTTGTTCAACTATATTCATAGCAGCAGCATAGCCAGAACCTGGAACAACCTAGATGTCCCTCAACTGAAGAATGGATAAAAAAAATATGGTACATTTACACAATGGAGTACTACTCAGTGGTTAAAAAAAAAAATGACATCTTGAAATTTGCATACAAATGGATGGAACTAGACAAAAACATCCCAATGATAATCCAGACCCAGAAGGATGAACATGGTATGTACTCACTCATAAGTGGATACTAGTTGTAAATCAAAAGATATAATCCATGGTCCTAGTCAAGGTTCTTTAGAGGAACAGAATTATAGGATGAATAGGAGATTTATAATAATGTCTTATAGGCTGTGGTCCTGCTAGTCCAACAATGGTTTTCTACCAACAGAGGTGCAAGAATCCAGTATTTGTTCAGTCCATGAGACTAGGTGTCTTGGCTGGTCTTCAGTGTATGCCAGAATCCCAAAGAAGTAGGCTCTGATGCAGGAGAAAGAATGCACTTGTCAGTTTCAGCTAGAGTAAACTGACTAAAAATAGATGTTTTCTTCCAAGTTACTCTATCTAGGCTGCCACCAAAAAAGGTTTTGCCCAAATTAAAGGTGAATTTTTCCACCTCAAAACAACTGTGTTAAAGGTGTATCTTTAGACCCAAAAATACCTTAACTAAAAATTGGTCTTTTCATTTCTAATGATTTAATTAAGAAAAAAAAACTCACAGAAGTGTACCCATCCAGTCAGGTTTTACTTAGTTCCAGATACAGTCAAGTTGACAACCAAGAATAGCTATTACACTGGCCATATTACTGAGGTACCATGGTGTACCTTCCCTGTTATTTCTAGGAAATATAACTTCACAACAGTCTTCACAACAGTCTTTCTGATCCCTTGGAGTTAAATCATTCTTAATAAAGACTTACAACTAAGATCTTTTGCACAGAAGATATTACAGAACTCTTCGAGCTCTCTTATAGTACCAATACTGCTTGTGTTCCTGAAGGTTTATATATTAGAGGCTAGGTACCTAATGTAACAGTAATTGAAGCTAATAGAGCATTTAAAAGGTATAGCCCAGCACATGGTTTTTATTGTATACAATCCCCCCAGACCTTTATAGGCCCTCAGATCTTGCATAACTAATGACCTGATGGAAGAACCATTCAAACCTAGGAAACTAGCACACAGGCATCAACACCTGCCAAATGAGAAAAAGGAACTAATCCATCAAATGCCATATTGTGGGAAAGTCCCTGACCTTGCTTTTTGGCTTTTGTACTTCTGCTGCTAGCTAACTGGTCTTGCTACCTGAGGTGTGACACCCAGATATGGTTTATTTTATTTATTTATTTATTTTGTGCTTAAAAGCTTATCCTGAAAAAAGATGAGATTGTACTGGGGTGCAAATACCTAGTGTAGTCACCAATCAGATAATAAAGACTTTTTATTGCTTTGAATCCATATCTGAGTAGTCTTCTCTGTTGGATACGTCACAAAAAGGGTACTACCCTAGGAAGACAATACCATTCCTATGAGTTGAGTACTTGGAAATGTAAGTAAATATAAAAGTCTGAACATGGCTCCATCCAGATCTTTCTAGTTCAAGATGTAAGCCATCTGTTTTAGAGTTTTTATTATGACAATAAAATACTCTAAGTATAATAAACTTGGGGGAGAAATTTTTTTCAACTTATAACTTACATTCTAACAACCCGGAGCATCCTGAACCTAAGGTAAGAGGTTGGAGTCAAGAACTGAAGCAGAAGTGGCGAACGAATTCCTTTATTGGCTTGCACTTCATTGCTTGCTTTCCCTGAATTCTTGAAATACCCAGGACCACCAACCCAGGGATGGAAGGATCCAGAATGAGCTGGACCCTCTCACATCAATCATCGATGAAGAAAATGCACCACAGGCTTCCTCACAAGTCAATAGGATGGGGGCATTTTTTAACTGAGTTTCCCTCTTCCAACATAACTCAAACTTGTGTCAATTTTAACTAAAACTTGCCAGCAAAACTTTCTCCCCATTTGTACACTACTATTACTGCCTACCATGAGCTGATACAGCTGAGGAGATCCTCACTGATACAATACTTTCTAGTCAATCAAATTTTGAGCTAAATAGTTCTTTATTACATTAGATTATATCAAGTGGTATCATGCAAAATTTATAAAAATTCAACAATATAAATGAAAAATCCAATGAAATAAACAAGAGATTGAACAGATAACTTCAGAGTCACATGACTAATAAAGATGTAAAAGTATGCTTAAACCCATTAGTTACTGGAATAGGTAATAATTAAAATGTCAAGTAGAAACTCCACTTGTAATTTATAGGCAGAAATTTAAAAATGGACAATACCAGATCTAGTACCTAAAACATCCCTTTGCTTTCTGATTGGTAACATGGAAAAATCATTTGGAATAGCATCATTTTCTCAGAAGATTAAACATCTACATCCTGGAATTTGGGCTATAGCTCAGAAGCTGAATATTTGCTCACCACGTATGAGGTTCTGGGTTCACTGCCTGGTTCCACTTAAAAACATCTACTTCCCGTGGCATAATATTATTACTCCTCAGAATGTGCTCAAAAGGAATGAGAACTGGTCATAAAATTTTAATGTGCTTGTCAGTTTTAGTCATGATAGTTCAAAACACATATCAAGTCAAATGCTTATCAATTGATGAATGGCAACTGAGCTAATCAAAAGAAAATGAATGCAATAACATAACTTTGCCTCATAAGCTTGAGATACCCTATTCAAAAGGGTACTGATAACATGGACATATATTACTTACATAAATAAACTACAGGTTTGTTTCCCAAATACATATGTATAAACATTTAGAAATTCTGTCATTTCTCTAGTATCCTTGTTATTCTTCATTGCATTGAGAAAGCAATTTCCAGCTCCCAGGAGAAAGAGCTAATTAATTTGATCAGCAAACCCGAGCCAATCTCTATTTAAAGAGAAAGCAATTTGAACATTCTACAACTACATTCTAATCCTGCCTTGCTTGAAGAAGTCTGCCTAGCAACTTTGTAACAGATAGCAATTTCAAAAGGGATTAGAGCCTCTGAGGCAGAACAGAAGCATTTGCTAGGCTTATTTGCATTAACCAATGGTCAGACTTGCCATGGGGTGTAATTTTTTTTTTTTTTTTTTTTTTTTTTTTTTTTTTTTTTTTTTTTTTTTTTTTTTTTTTTTTTTTTTTTTGTGGAAGGCTCTCTGGTCTACTGAGCTGATAAAATGACAGAGTTTTCTCTATACCTAGAGATCTTTTTGATACTTGTGATCGCTAACTAATGCTGCTACTGAAATATTTAAACAAACATAGGGATTGTGAATTTAAAATGGAAAATTTTTTTTTGCCATGGCTTAACGTATGGAGTAATTTTAAAAACACACAAAAATACAAACCAAATCACAGAAGGATATATTTTGATCCTCCATGTATCCAGTTTTTGATATGTGTGTTTGGAACATGAGGGTAGAGAAAATAATGGGAAATGAAAAAAAAAAAAAACAAAAAAACAGGATTGAATTTTGACGTTTACTTTTGCTTGTGTTTCTCAGGTAAAAATAATGTATGTTGTACTGGGTGGTTTTGTCTGCCAAGTTGACACAGGCAGCATCAGTCATCAGAACAAGAAGCCTCAGTAGAGGAAATGCCATGATGAGATCCAGCTGTAAGGTATTTTCTCATTTAATCATCAGTGGGGGAGGGTCCAGCCCATGGTGGGCGATGGGCTCTTGGTCCTGGGTTCTGTGAGAAGGTGAGATGAACAAGCAGTGGGAAGCAAGCCAGTAAGCAGCTCCCATCCACGGCCTCTACATCACCTCCTGCCTCCAGGATCCATCCTTCTTTGAGTTCCTGTCCTGACGCCTTCAGTGATAAACTGCAATTTTGAAGTTGAAGTCAAATAAACCCTTTCTTCCCCAACTTTATTTTTGGTCATGGTGTTTCATCACGGGAATAGAAACCCTTACTAAGACATATTGAAAATAGAATGATGAGCAGAAGAATAGGAAGCAAATGATTATTAAGAACAGGGTTGCAAAAATATTTGAGAACATTTTCAAACTATACATTCAACCATGATTTTATAAGAAATTTATATAGTTTTACATATTTTGCCATTGGTTCATGTTGGAGATATATTTGCCTATCGGTATGACCTGAATTCATAATATATACAGCCTCACAGCAAGAGGTAAGGCAGTCTGTGAACTTCGACTCACAAAATATTATAGACTAAAACACGTCACCACCTCATTCATAAGTACCTTATTTGAGTTCTTGTATTTCCTCTCACAAAGAACAAGGAGAAATGGATACCCAAAGATTTGAGAGACGCAGAAGTAAAGTCTTTATTCTCCTCACTGGGTTCTTCATTCTGTTTGTATTCTGTCCCTATTGCTTTCTTTTCTTATTGCCATTCTGGACTCTTGGTATTTCTTGGACTTTTCAAGTATGGTTAGGTTATTGCTCACTGGAAATTTATTTGGGCAATCACAAGTTATAATCCCTGTTTATTTTATTCTTTATTCAAATTTCATCTTCTGTATACATTTTCCTAAACCACTCTATTAAAAGATACACCGCAAATACCGTCAGCTTTTTATTAGATGCAATGCTTCATTGTCTTTATCACTACCTCTTACTCCAGAGAGTAGAGACTTTTTATTTGCTTACTGTTTTCAAGGAGAATTGCAAAGTGATTTAGTAACACCAAAATTGTGCATAAAGGAAATAATACCAACACCATGACTTGAAAATCCACAAGTTGCTATCAGAGTGATTGTCAGTATGACTGAACTTCATCTTCCCTTGAACTAACTACACCAAATGAATTTGCATCTCTGTGAGTGAGGTCTAGGAACATGAATATAGTTTCAAACTCCTCTCATTTCAAAAAATTAATAGTCAAGCTCAAGTTTTACTTAATGATAAAACATATATATTATGAACAAAACTCTAGTCATTGTTTACTGCATAGTGAATTTGAGGTTAATGGATACATTAATATAACATTAAATAATAAGCAGTCATCTTACTGAAGTAGTTTTGACCAACTATGAGCTCCAATTTATTTTTCTTTCTATGTTTTCCATCTCTTCCTAGTTTATTGTCTGTGGTCTTCTGTTGTTACTCTGTCGTGTGTGTGTGTGTGTGTGTGTGTGTGTGTGTGTCTTTCTGTCCCTTTCTGTTTTCTCTCCACGTATAAGTAGATAGATGATACATGACAGATGGATAAATGATAGATGCATGGATGGATAGATAGATAGATAGATAGATAGATAGATAGATAGATAGATAGATAGGTAGGTAGGTAGGTAGATAGATAGATAGATAGATAGATAGATAGATAGATAGATAGGTAGATAAGTAGATAGGTAGATAGATAGATGATAGATTAGATAGATAGATAGATAGATAGATAGATAGATAGATAGATAGATAGATAGATAGATAGATAGATAGATAGTAACACAACTAATAAAAACCAAGAGACCGAAATTGGGGTTCAACCTGAAGGTCGGAAAAACAAAATAGCCAGTCACTGGCTCTTACATCTACCTCAGTCCTTAAACAAAAACGGGAAATGTAATGATATTTCATTTATATTTTAATAAATTAAGCTTGCCTGAAGTTCAGAGAGCAAAACAGCTGTACTGATCAGCCTTACAAACCAGGCAGTGGTGACACATACCTTTAATCCTAGTATCATTGCTAATTTTCCATAGAAACCATGTGGTAATGGTGCATGCCTTTAACCGCAGAACTAGAGAGGAATATAACACGGGAGTAGACAGCTTTCACACACAATTTCATTCTGAGGCTTCATGGAGTCAGGATTGTCATTTCATACTGAATTAGAGTAAAAACCAGTGGCTGGCTGTTTTGCTTTTCTGACCTTTAGAAAGCTTTATTTATTAAAATACAAATAAAATATTACTACAGTAGATAGATGATAGATAGATAGATAGATAGATAGATAGATAGATAGATGATAGATAGAGATAGATAGATAGATAGATAGATAGATAGATAGATAGATAGATAGATAGATAGATACATAGAAAAGGACTTTGCTCTGTGTATTTATTTTGACCTCCAAAGAAAGCACATATAGGAAAAGATTGAAGAATTATTTTCATACAGAAATATTTTACAGAGTTTTACAAGGGAAGGAGTTACTTTATTGACATCAACTTTCCTAAAATAATTGAAAACTGCACAGAGATGTTATTAACCTAATTTCACATGATGCTTTATAATTCTTTTGTTGAACTAGTTTGCTTTCAGCAAATGTCTATCACAGCACACACATACACACACACACACACACACACACACACACAGAGAGAGAGAGAGAGAGAGAGAGAGGCACACAAACATTATGAATCATGATATAGAAGCATTTATAGTTTAAGATTAAGGCTATTCATTTAGTTTAGGTAAAGATAAATTAATCAGACTGAGTATACCGTAGGATATCAGGCTACATCTGGTTTTAAATGACCATGGGCATGTTATTAACTTGGCTTCAAGGTCTAGCAGAAGTTCAGCTTCTGAAGACAAAAGCCACTAAAGAAAAAGATATTCCCATAGACAAAAAACAGGAAAATTGGTTTCATTAAAATAAAAGAAAAAAAAAACGAGGTAAAAGAGAAAAATGCTGGCGAGCATGTTGACAAAGGAAAAAAATTTTTTTTAATTCAAGGCCAGTGAAAATGCAGACTCATCCAGCCACTATAATAATCACTATAAGAACTCCACAAATACTAAAACTAGGCCTACAACATTGTGGCTACTCCACATCCTGGTGATTGCCCAGAAGACTCCAACTCAGCATATCATACACCAATATTTCCTGCAGCACAATCAAAGCAGCTGTTCTAGGGAGTCCATAATGCATGAAAGAGAGGAATGGAGAAAAAAGTATAGCTTGTATACATGGAGAATTTTTCTCAAACAAAAGAATGAAGTGTTTTTTAAAACAGGAAAATAGGTTAAACTGGAGATAAGTTAAGCAAATTAAGTCAGTATCAAACAAATACCATGTGTTTCTTTTATTTACAGGCTCTAAATGTTATACATACATAATATCATATATGTGCTGATGAGATGAGAGTACATGAAAATATTTCATGCCTTTTGGCTTTAGATGTATAAAGATTCACACATATTGTATCTCTCTATATAAACCTTTATTTCCCAAGCAAACATTTATATCACAATTGAAGATATCAATGATTTTTCTTATTCTTATTTAAGTATTTATCTTTTCACTTACTTTTTCAATTTTATATAGTTTAGACAATGGCTTATTTTAACTTTTAAGTTTTTTACTCTTTGTATTTTCTGATAACTTCTGTGCTAAAAAATGCAATTTCTCTGTTAAATCTGGATAATGGTTTACCTACTGCACCTTTTTAAAAAACCTTTATTCTTCTCTCATACATTGCATCATGACCACTTTCCCCAACCTCCACCACTTCTCCCAGTTCCTCCTCTCACTCACTTCTCCCCCAGACACACTCCTCCTCCATTTCCCTTCAAAACAAATCAAAACAAAAAAAGAAATAAGCAGGATTCTCGGGGATATCCATTGAGAATATCCTCACAAGATACAATAAGATAGGGCACAAACCCTCATATAAGGCTGAATATAAAGAAAAGTGATCCCAAGTTCAGGCAAAAGAGTCAGAGAGACCCCTTCTACTGCACGCATGCACACACACACACACACACATATACACACACACACTCACTTTTGGAGGTGCCAGAAGAAGACCAAGCTACACAACCATAGGTATATGCAGAGGACCTATCTTGGACCCATACAGTGTCCACATTTTTGCTTCAGTCTCTGTGAACCTAGGATCCCTGCTTAGTTGATTCTGTAGGCCCTTATACTATGATGCCCTCAACATGTCTGGTTCCTACAATCCTATTACCTATCTTCCACAGATCCCCTTGACTCTGTCTTGTGTTTGGCTGTGGAGTTCTTCATCTGCTCCCATCTCCTATCAGTTGCTAAACTCCCTAAAGTGTGGCTCACTAGGCCTGGGATTAAAGGTGTGAACCACCACCACTTGGATTTGTTTCTGCATGGATATTGTGTATCCCAGGGTGGCCTTGAACTCATCTGACTCTGTCTTCCAAATCCTTGGATTAAAAGTATGTGTCACCATTGCCTGAACTCTAGTGACTTTAGCTTGCCTCTGGCCTTCAGGCAAGATTTATTTATCAAAATACAAATAATATACCAGTATATTTCCTCTTTTAGTCTAAAATTAAAAAGGATATAAATAATAAAAGAAAAACTACATATAATAAATATAATGACTATATACAATATATACAGGGAACAAATACATTAACAATGTCTAGTACATTTGTATTTGACAAATTCAGAAAAAAAAATTCCAAATATTTTGTACCTAATTTACTTTCTATCACAATTTGCATTACCATCCAAAACTATCTCCTGATACCTCTCAACCTTATATACTTTACATTTCTTTAGAGAGTTTCTTTTCTGAGTCTTATAAACAAGGGAGACTATAACTATCTAGTCTTCAACTACCTGAGAGACCCCAGAAGGAAATAATATTAACTGAGCAAGCAGGAAGTGCAAGCAAGCAACTTTCAAAAATTGTGAGAAATGGCAGAAGCATCTGGCTGACTAGATAGTCACCAAAGTTCCTCTGCAAAGATAGAGCATCCATCCATCTTTGGCATACAGGCCTAGGATAGCTGACAGACTTTTCTGTGAAGCATAATATTCTGAAGGGCTGCCCTTAGTTGTCTTGACAATGTTTGGCAGTCACTTTCTTTTGTGTCCTACTTGTCCAATTAGGGCAATATACTGTCAGCAGTCAAGGCAAGGCCATTTATTGCCCAATGACTTACTTTTGCCACAAAGAAGGTAAACTCCATGTGGAGTTTCTTTGATGCCCCATTAGCTTCTCTGAAGTAGATTGGTGCTGCCAGTAGCAGACATGTCTCATTGTCATAAAAAGAAGAACCATGTTATTAAAACGCCTTAAAAGACATATTCTTTAGATCTCTTGAAGTTTTTAGAGATGACTGGTCTATCTAAAACATATTTGTTTAACCTTAAAAACACACCTAATATGACTACAAGTTTGATTATATTAGGTGATTAACTACTAACCTGTATTTCTTTATTGTCCTAAACAGTTGGTAATAATAATTTTCAAGAACAAGAAATGTATATACAAGTTCAATTATACTAGGTGATTAATTACTAACCTGCATTTCCTTATTATCCTAAACAGTTGGTAATAATTTTCAAAGACTAGAAATTTCCATTATACTGTCAAATGAGTTAAATAGCTACCATACCTTGAACAAGAGTAGAAATGTATGTAGGATATGTTCTAACAAAAGTAATCTCAATATGCAAAATTTGTATACAATATACAAAAGGCCAATCCATTGTAAGACATTTAAAACTAGTAGCTGCTTTATAAAAGTAAATTCAATAATATACCTTTTTATCTTATCATATCTATATCCTCCCTTTAATCTACCCTTTTATCCTATCATGTCTATATCTCCCATTTTTCTTTTCAAAATGAGAACCTTAAACCTAATTACCTTTGTTTAACTTTTTCATGACTATTACCAATAAAAACTTGTAACCAACACCCCTAAATAATGACAAATACCCATAATCCATTGAACAACCCAAAACTACCCACCCCACCACTTGCAAATGTAGGCATCCTTAAATTTACTTTCTGCTGTCTGGTGTCATGGTATCTTTAGGGCATCCTGAAAAGAAAAAATTGGGTTAGTTGTCAAGTCCTGGGAGGGGTAGCTGTATCATTTCTTGTCCAGTCTATGTGTCTAAGTGCAAGACTTGTCTCAAGTTTTGACTAGAGTAGTCTGTTAGGCTAGATCATCTCAGCTAGCCACCTCAAAATTATTCTGAGTACTCTGTAGTCCAAAGCCGATCCTTAGCTGATGTTTTTCAGCATAGTGGTGTTATCACAGTCCTGGAGGAGTCATCACTGTGGGTCCCCATTCTCCTTATAGAGACTTCAAATGTCACTGTTAGGCATGCTCATGACGCACTGCAGAAAACTGATAGAGACTCTATTTGTTTCTTTATTTCCAGTAACACATATTCCATGGAATTAAATAGACCTGAGTGCTGTGCATTTGTGTTTGGATAGTAATGCTGTTTTGTTTAATTTTTTCCTTGATTAGAAGGAAGTATCCTTCTTTATCTCTTCTGAATAGGTTTATTTTTAAGTCTATTTTGGCATGTATTAGGATAGCCATGCCTGCATGCTGCTTGGTTATAACTCTCCATTCTTTTTCTCTAAGTTGGTGTCAATTTTTAATGCTATGATATGTTTGTTCTCCAAAACAGGTAAGTGTATTCATTCATTGGATAATTGAGGTTGTTAACCTTTAAAGTTATTCTTGAAAGGTATGTGTTGATTGCAGTCATTACTTTGACTGCTGTTTTTAGTATTGTTTGTGCTCTCAGTGGTATTTTGTATTTCAGTAATTATGATTTCCTCTTTCTTTCTTCTGTCTCTTGGTTATGTTTATTTTTCTCTTCAGCCTGAAATATTGCTTTCTGATTGTGTTTACGCTTTTCTGTCTTACATAATTTTTTTAGGTTGTTTATATCACAAAAGTTGGCAAATGGGTTTTCTGCCTTTATTAGTCTGTGTTGTCTGGAATGCATTTTAGGACTTGAAATGTATTACTCTGAGCGCTTTCAGTTTTCAAATTTTCCAATGAGAAATCCACTTTTATTCTGATGGGTTTTCCTTTACATGTGATTTGCTTTTTTTTTTTCTCTTCTACTTTTCACTATCCCTTCTATATACTATATATTTTAATGATGGTACGCTGTGGAGATTTTCTTTTTTGGAACTGTTTATTTGGTATTTGATGTGCTTCTTTAATAAGTATAAATATGTCTTTCCTTAGTGTGGGAAGACTTCTTATATAATCTCATTCACGTGTTGATCTCTACCACTGGACTAGAATTCTTGTCTCTCATTCATTACTATAATTTGAAAGTTTGGTATTTTCATGCTCCTTTCCTACATTGGGTTTTTCACCATATTCAGTGCTTATTTGGTCTAGGCCCTTACTTCATCTTTGAGTCCTGATACTCTAGCAAAATGACAGTAAAGGAGTTGGCAAAATGGTTACTAATGATATTCTACTGTACTCATAGATTGATGCCTAGCCCAAAAGTCATCATAGAGGCTTCACCCAGCAACTAATGAAAATGAATGCTGAGACCCACCACCAAACAATAGGCAGGGCTCAGAAATCCTCAGAAGAAAGGGAGGAAGTACTATAAGACCCAGAGGTGTTAAGGGTACCACAAGAAAACAAACCCACAGAACTGACAATTCTGGGTCTACAGGCACTCAGAGAGACTAAAATGACAGCCAGGGAACTTGCATCAGACTAACCCAGGCCTTTGCAAGTATTTCATAGTTGTTTAACTTGAGTCTTCATGTGAAACTCCAAATAGTGAGCACAAGTTCTGTTTCTGACTCTGTTGCCTGTTTTAAGGACCCCTTCCTTCTATTAGATTGTATTATCCAGGCTTAATAGAAAAAAAGGTTCCTAGTCTCACTGAAACTATGACTAACTAATATCTATGGGAGGCTTCCAGTATCTGAAGAAAAACAGCGGAGGAGGGAGAGGAACTGGGGAGAGGGGAGGGAGTGGAAAATTTTACTGGGATGTAGAAACAAAAATAAATAAATAAACAACTACAAAAAAGGATAATGATTCAATCCTCCTTTCTGGAGAGAAGAGATCAATTTATCAACACCAATGGAGATAATCCTTTTTCAATCTGAAGAACATTGAGTTTTCAATCAATCTTTCCTTAATATTGCAGTGAAATAATTATTTTAGGAAATTTTAGAGCAGACCACAAGGCAGTTTCTCAGTTTATAAATCTTGTTTATTGCTGACTCATTTTGTTGGCATAGAACAGCATCTTTGTTCATAGCAATCCCAGTTCCTTCCAGATCCTCATCCTCTCAGCATCCCCATTATAAAACACAAAGCTTGAAAATCGCAGTCACATGTACTGAAGACCCTTCATCTTTACTGGTTCTACTTTGTCCTTGTTCTTCTCGGTTCACACCTGTCTGTAAGCACCCATGCTTACTTACAGGACCAAAGTTACCTCGCATGGCCAAGAAGAATTAAACCAGTCAGGTTGGAGGGGTCACAACAAGACTAAGGTTGTAACTCTTTTGGTGAGAACAATCATGCTTTTTATACCTTTATCAGAAACAAAATATAAGAGCAATCACTCACCAGAATCAATTGTAGTTGCCTGGATACAATGATGTTTGTAAATTTTATGGGCAAACAATATTCATTAATGTCTGAAACCACTTGTTCAGTCAAGCTTCCATACTTCCTTGATTTCCAAAGTAACAGAGAGAAAGAGAAAGTGGCCTGAATGCTTTACTGCCTAAGGGAATGTTTGGGTCTCTCAGGGACTGGAGGACACATTGTGCCCCAGGTACCATAGCCTCTAAAATACATGATTCATTACTCTCAAGGAAGTAAGGCCAGGCCAACTTCACAATTTCCTATATCTGTCCTTTCTCCCAGACAACATGAAATCAGACTAGAGTTCTCACCCAGTTGAGATGCGTCATAATGTGCATATAACCAAGTTTTACAGTTCTGTGAGAGCCTCATGAGTCTATTGCTACATGATAGAGAGACAGACAAAGTACTCAGACTCTTCTACCGAAATTTCAAAATATGGATAAGTCATAAACAATGTAGGTATTTTTCTCATAGCTCTGGAGCTGGAAACCCCAAGATCAAGTCATCCCAAGGTGTGGTGTTCAGTGAGAACTTATTCTTATAAATGTCAGCTACTTCTTCTTTACACATTTGACAGAGGGCAGGGGTTTCTTCATCCTTCTCTTGGCAAAAGGCCATTCATGGTGATGAAGTTCTCATGAGCTAATTTTTCTTCAAAGGCATTATCTCAACTTCATTGAACAATGGATTTCAAAACACATGTTTTGAGAAGATAAAGTAGTCAAACTATGGTAGAAGATAATTAGATGGTAGATATAAATGATAGGTGTAAAGGATAGACATAAGGTAGATAGATATATAGATAGATAATAGAAAGACACACATATACACAGACAGACTGACAGACAGATGGTATGATAGATGACAGATGACTGATAGATGATAGTAGTCCCACTAAAGTCCAAGTAGTCTCATAAAATCCAAGTTTCTTTTATGTCTCCCCATTTTGTTAGTCTCTACTTCTTTCCAAATTAACTAGCATCTTGAGAACAGGATACATGTATTAATGCTGTATACCTCACAGAGCAGTGTCTAACACAGTGGCTTGTCCAGTGCTTTGTGTTGTTAATTCCATGGTGTTTTGTTTCACATATTTATACTTATATGCATTAGTCTCCCAAAAAGTCAAACTTCTGCTCTATGGAAAGGTGCATATTTTACAACATCGTGGTTTATAATAGTAGTAATATTATGCAATTGCACATTACTCAATAAATTTCAGGCATATATGGACATGAGCTGACTCAATCTGCCAGAACCTAAAGGGGATCACAGGTAAGCAGGATAACTTTCAGTTCTTTGTCACCAATCCCACAATACCTATTTTCAATGTCTTTGTTTATTATGGATCTATTTTACATCCTCTAAAATTACACTAAACACGATTTTCTGTGAGTGAAACTTATGTTTGTAAGATTAATCATGTTGAGTAATACATGTGTTAGTTAGATCTTAAACAGATACAGATGGCACACTCAAAAAAAAAACAAAAGGTAAATGCAGAGGATACACCTCTTACAAGGAGACTTTAAATATGTAAAGGTAGGGAAACTGCAAGAAAAACCATTTTAACTAGTGCCTTAGTGCCACTGAGGACTTATCATCACTTCTAGCTAATTGAGTACCAGGAAAGGGCAGTTGCTGGAATCAAAAATTAAAGAATTCCAAAGTCACTACTGTTAGAGGGGCAACAGTACAACCAGCTTAAGAACCCAAGGAAATAGCTACTAATTTCCTCTCCCTCATTCTCCTGGGGCCTCCGCATTAACCAAACCTAACCACTAAACAAGGGATGGGCACCCACTGGTATCAATCACATAAACCAGATTAGTAGAGTCAGAAAGCAGTGTAGATAAGGATTGGAGAGGAGCTCAATGAGAAAATAACCTGCCAGGTCTGTGCAGAAGAAAGTACCAAATAAGAAACACAGAGGAACTCATACATACCTTCAGTCTTGTTTCTTATGGGCAAAACAGTCAGCTCAGAGACAAATTAAAAATGCATGTAAGTTAGGAGAGTGTGCAGAAGGCCTCTCACAAAAGGAATTAAACTGACTGTGTACCACATATTTACACTCTGATTTGTGTGTGTGTGTGTGTTGTGTGTGTGTCTTTTTGATCATTGATGAATTTCTCCATGATTTAAGACACTCATGACATGTTCGTGATTCAGCCTCTTTATGGGCCATCCTAATAACAGCTAACTTTTTCCTCCAGGTATTTGTGTCACACGGAAAAGACATCATTTCATTTTCTTCATCATATGGCACTGCCTGCTTTCTGCTATGCGACAGCTGTCATGCATTCTGCGTCAACTTGGTGGCAAAGGTCTACTGGGAAAGCTGCAGCCCCAGAGCTCATTAACCTTTTCAGGAGCCTGGAGACAAGAGTTAGAAAGGTATGACTTACAGAAATAATTCCCCGTGAGCAAGTAGCAGCAATTTTCCAAACAGAAAGCACTAAAGAAGAGGAAAGAGAACACACAAAGAAAGCTGTGTGTGTTAATGAACCAGACTCTGTGCTTCTCATAGCAAATGGAAAATAATAAAGGAAACAGGTTACTGCAGAATCTTTTAAAGAGAGGCCATGAGTAGGAGGACTCTGTGAGTTATTTCCTATAAATTTACTTTTGCCTAGTACCTAGGCCAAAAGACAAAGGGCCAAGCGACTGGAGAGGGGGCAACAGGGCCATCCTGACAAGTGGAGAGAGGAACGGGCTTGCCATCCACTATCAAATCTACTGCCCATCTTCAGCATACATTCTTCCAACTGAAACAGCAGGGTACAGCAAAAGCAGTTATCTTTTGAAGGAGAAATCCATGCCTGCTTTTCCACTCGTATATTTACCAATGTTGTCCAAGTGCTACAAGTGTGATTCTATTCCATAAGAACTATAAGCAAACTGAGAACTTTTCTATTCTATTGAAGCTTTCCTGTTTTGAGAAGAATATTTAGTCCAAATATATATCTAATTCTATTTAGAAAAGTAAATGAAGATGAGGACAGTAAAGCCAGTGAACCTATCATCACTGGATGTCTTGAGATGTTATCCCATCATCAAAGTGCCACCTTAGAACTCTCTAAGTTCTAAGTATCTTCATTAAGATCCTTATTGCCTTCTCCCTGTATCAAACAGAGAACTGAAAGAAACCTTTAGCTCTGCAGTAGAAGACGAGACACTTCCCTTGTCTTCCCTTGTTTCCCATCTGTTTAATTTCTTATTTATTTGGGGTGGGTGGGAAAGTGGTGTTTCACATTAACGTTTCCTCTAAAAGACCTTTTCTATTTCTGTAGATTACCTCTTTCCGTCACCTGTTTCTACAGGCCTAACCTGTAAATATCTCCCACACTGAGCATGCATGACATTTTGCCTCTTGTGTCTTATTCCCTACCACCATAAAGATTTATACGAGCAATGCAAATTTTACCAAACTGTAATCACAATCAAGTAAATGATCTGATAAAGTTTGTAGACTAGGACTGATATGTAGACACTTCAACTCATTTGCTATCTTTTTCCTTAAAGTAACTCAGTTTTATTCTAAAATGATCTTACTACATTTGGTAACTCCAAACTTATAGTTTAGTTTTAGGAAAAAATATGCTTCATAATGATCTCTAGACTTTTTCTCAGAGAAAAAGAACTTTGAGATTTCAAAGGGAAAAAATGAAAGAGCAGTCATCTTTATCCTTGTGAGGTCAGTCCGTGGAATGAAGCCATGAATGTATGATCTCTGTTCTATATTGTACCTTGGTGAAAGCAAGTCAAAGAAGTTCATATGTGTCAGACAGGTTTTACTGAGTTTGAGTTTTAACTTCCATGATGGGGGCAGTGTTTTCATCTGTTACTCATCATTTGACGAAACAGGTATACATAGAGATGGATGCAGTTCTATTATGGCCTCATGGGTCCAATTGACAATAGCTGGTGCTAGTTTTTCTAGCTTCACAATTGTTCTTGCTCATCTGTCAGTACAGCTGACACATAGTCACTTCAGTAACAATAGACAGAACAAAAGAAACAGGCTTGTGTAAGGCTTGCCATGATTTTAAAAGTTCTGCTAGGGAGCCGGGCAGTGGTGTCTCATGCCTTTAATCCCAGCACTCAAGAGGCAGAGACAGGCAGATCTCTGTGTGTTTAAGGCCAGCCTGGTCTACAGACATAGTTCCAGGACAGCTTCTAAAGCTACAGAGAAACCCTGTCTTGAAAAACAATTTAAAAAAAATTAAAAGGATCTGCTGGAACCCAGGGTGAAATACAGCACATACGTAGATTTGACAATTAAAAGTATCCTGATGACCTTCACTTGAGAACAGTCTCTAGGAAAACATCCAATCACAGGGTAAATGTTAATGCTTAACTCTATAGGTAATTAGAATACAAGAAGTAATATGGCTACATTAACATCTTAAAATCCCACTACCCTCAGTACTCAGTGTGTTCTCACTCCAAAGTGCAAGGATGGTTGGAAAAGCAAGAAACCCCACAAGGAGCTAAGTGCATGGCCCAGGACTTTTCTTCTTGCTAGTTTTGCCCCATACTTTGTAGACCTATTGGCTTTGGCATCCTTTTGTGGGAGGGCAATGGCTCTGACGTTATCAGATTGACCCTAAATTACACCCTTATCTTTTATATCCTTTTCCATATCTTATGGAACAAAGAGAAAGCTGGAAAGTTCAGATAGATAGATAGATAGATAGATAGATAGATAGATAGATAGATAGATAGATATAGATATAGATATATCAGTTCTCGTCTTTCCCTTTTCTACAGACCCTTCAGTGTAGGCAGGAAGGCTGTTTATTCCTTGCCTCTGAGAGGGAAGAGGTATGTCCAGTGCATTATGTTCTTTCATTCACCATATTCTATGCATTACTTAAAATCCCCATATGAGTCAGCCAAGCTTGGTTATTATTTTTAAAAAGGAATACTAGAACATGTTTTATAAAGATTATTTTCAATATTTTTTCAGTAAAATATGTTTCTTTTTTCCTATTTTATTTTTATTTATTCTCCTCTCATATAAGACATCCTGACCTCAGTTTCCCAGAATTCCACTCCTCTCAGTCCCCCTTAACTCCTCTTTCACCCAAATTCATTCCTGTTTTATTTACCTTCAAAAATATGCCAACTGCCCAGGGATATCATCTGGACACAGCTTAGCAAGATGAAGTATAGGACTAGGTACAAACCATATATCAAAGCTGAACAAGGCCACCAGTATGAGGAGAACATTCCCAAGATAAGGTAAAAGAGTCAGAGACTCCTCCAGTCCCCACTGTTAGGAATACTGCAAAAATCCCACACTGAACAACCATAACATATATGCAGAGACCTAGCACACATACATACAGGTTCTGTGATTTTTGCTTCAGTGTCTGTGACCACTATGAGTTCCATATACTTGACTTTATGGGCCATGTTCTTCTGGTGTTCCCGATCCATGTGTCTCCTCCAATTTTTCTTCTCCTTGTTCTCTCCTTCTTCTCTGATGTTCCCCAAGCTTCAAGGGGAGGGACCCTCTAGAGATCTCCAGTTTAAGCTCTTTCCTGCCTTATGTTTGGCTGTGGATTTCTGCATCCACTCCCATCAGGTGCCAGAAAAGATCTCGCTGATGACTTTTGGGTTAAGCACTGATCTATGAATATAGTAGAATGTCATTAGGAATAGTTTCGTTGACTCCCCCACTTTGACCAGTGGTATTTGATTCTATCCTAGGTCTCTACGCTATCCAACTTCCAGTTCTTGACCATTTAGACAGTGTTTGACATGAGAACCCTCTTATGGTATGGACTTCAAGGTTGACCAGTCATTGCTTGGCCATTACCCACCTATATCCTGGTAGCAGGACAGATTGCAGGTCTAAAGTTTTGAAGCTGGGTTGATGTCCTAGACCAATGAGTGGGGGGGGGGGCCTTCTCTGATAATAGAAGATGGTCAGTTGGGGTTCTGTATCCCCATTTCTAGGAGCATTCACTTGGGTCGCTCTCATCTATCCTATGTTTCCTTCCCAGGGAGAGATAAGTACATTGCCCCCTTATTACTTTTCCTTTATGGATTGTAGCATGATCATCGTTACTTATAAGATAATATCCCCTTATAAGTGAGTACATATGAGGCTTTTTTTCTGGGTCAGAGTTGCCTCAGTCAGAATGATTTTTTTTTTCTAGTACCATCCATTTGATCCATTTGCCTGTAAATTTCATGTCAAAAAAAAAAGCTCAGTAATGCTCCATTGTACAAATGTTCACATTTTCTCTATCCATTCTTCTATTGAGGAACATATAGTGTGTTTCCAATTTCAGGCTACTACAAATAAAGCTGCTATGAACATATTTGAGCTAGTGTCCTGGAGGTAGGTGGTAAGAAGAATGATGAACCTCTATTCACATGCATGCTGTTAGTCTCCATCCATTTACTGGTAAACTGAGACAATAAATATTGAGAAATATAAACAAGAAGTCTTTATTGATTTCTATTATTTTGTTGTGGTGGTATTGATTTCCCCCTCCTTTGATTTACTGGCTTAGCATTATTGATTTCTATATTTTCTTCTGTGTGGTAAATCTCTTCAGAATGAAATTTTCCTTCTAGTTCAATCTGTGGAGCTTGATTTGTAGAAACTTCTTAAATTTGGTTTTATTGTGGAATGTTCTCTGCCCCTCCTCTGTCTATTGTGGGTGATAGGTTTGCTGGATATAGTATTCTGTGCTGCTGCTGTGTTACCTCAATGTTTGTAGAACGTACATCCATGCCCTTGTATCTGAAAAAGTCTCCACTGAAAAATAAGATGTTATTCCCTTGGTCCCACCTTTTTTTTTTTTTTTGGTTTTTCAAGACAGGGTTTCTCTGTAGTTTCTAGAGCCTCTCCTGGAACTAGCTCTTGTAGACCAGGCTGGCCTCAAACTCAGAAATCCGCCTGCCTCTGCCTCCCAAGTGCTGGGATTAAAGGTGTGTGCCACCACTGCCAGGCTCCTTGGACCCACCTTTAAATGTTACTTTACATTTTTCCCTCAAACTCTAAAGAACTTTTTTTTGTTTTGCATATGTAACATTTTGATTGTTATGTATTGGGCTTGATGGTTTATGTCAGTTTGACACAATCTAAAGTCATCTGAGAGGAGTGAAGCTCAATGAAGCAAATGTCCCAATAAAATGAAGTTGTAGGCAGTCTTGTAAGGCATTTTTCTTAAATAGTGATGGGGGAAGGCTCAGCCCATAATGGGTGATGCCTGGGTTCTATTTTTAAAAAATCAGGCTAAGAAAGCCATGGAAGAAAATAAAAAAGCTAGTAAGCAGCAGTTCCCCATGGCCTCTGCATTAACTCCTGTTCCCAGGTTCCAGACCTGCTTGACTTCCTGTACTGACTTTTTTTAGTGATAAACCGTAACGTGAAATCATAAGCTTAATAAATCTTTTTCTCCCAAAGTTTCTTTGTGGCCATTGTCTTAGACAGGGTTTCTGTTGCTGTGAAGACACAAGGTGCTCATGGCAAATCTTATAAAGGAAAATATTTAATTGGGGTGGCTCTCAGTTTCAGAGATTCAGCCCCTTATCATCATGGAGGGGAATATGGTGGGCAGCATGGAGTTGTGCAGGCAAATGTGGTACTGGAGTAATAGTTGAGAGTCCTATATCTTGCAGGCAATAGGAAGTCCACTGAGACTTTGGGTAATATCCTGAGCATCGGACCACAACACTAACCCCTTCAGTGAGATTTCATCCAACAAGGCCAGGTCTCCTAATAGTGCACTCGCTATGAGATTACGAGGACCAATTATACTCAAACTACCACAGTCATGATGCTTCATCATAGCAATGGTAATAAGATGAGTCATACTGTCTCTTTGGTGTTCTTTACATTTCTTGCACTGTAAGAATAGGCATTTCCTCCTTTCTTATGACTTCTTATGATTATGACTTTGTTAAGATATTTTCTTTTCCTTTGACCTAGGTTTCTTATCCTTCTTTTCCTATTATTCATAGATTTGCTCTTCTCATAGTATACCATATTTGCGGGATATTTGTGTCTGTGCTTTTTTTTTAGTGTTAACATTTTCTTTGACTAAATTATCTATTATTTTGTACTCTGTCTTGAACCTGAGGTTCTTTCTCTTTTGTTTTTAATCTGTTGGTGGGACTTATCTCTGAGGCTTTTGTTTAACATTCTAATTTTTTTACTTTCAGATTTATTTCAGTTTGGGCTTTCCTTCATGATTCTATTTCTTTCATGTCTTGAACTGTGTTCATTATTTCATTCCGCTGTTTCTTTCTGAATTCACAGACTTCATTAAGGGATTTACTCACATCTTATTTAAAGTCCTTGAACATATTCAGAATTGCTATTTATAAAATCTTGTCTTGTGCTTCAGCTATATTGCATTTCTCATAACTTACTGTATAGGATTACCAAGTTCTGGTGGAGTCATATTGCCTTTTTCATTCATGTGTGGCTTTTTGTACTGGTGTCTAGGCATCTAGAGTTATGATGATTGAGATAATCCTAGGTGTTGATATCTAGTCTTATCTTTGTTGGCTTGTTGTTCCATTTTTTTGGTTTCTATTGCCCTTTCAGGATTTTAGGGAAGTCTAGAAGCTGGGATTCCCTTTCAGAGAGTGTTTATGCAGGTCAGTACACGGTTGAGAGAAACAGGTTTGGGAGAGACTAGAACAAAATGCTGGAATGGTCTATGGGAAAGAGCTAAGAGTTCCTGTCCACACTAAGCAGCAAGGCCCCTAAGGAGTTGGAGGCCTGGCGGTCCAAGGGGATCCTGCTAGTAGGCATCAGTCGGACAAAAAATACGTCCAAAGAGACAAGGATGAAAGGGTTAGAGGAACCCTGGGTCTTTACCATGCATTCAAGTCTTCAATTAATGGAGTAAAGGTGGAGGAGAGACACCTGCAAGCAGGCTGCTCCAGGGCTGAAAGTGAGACTGAAGATAGTGTCATGGAGAACAGGAAGAACAGTGAAAATTGCCTGAGTCCTATCCTAATGTGGTCACCGGGGTCCATGGTTGAAAGTGTTTCTAGGTACAGGTGACTGCCAGAAAGGAATGGGGATGAGGTAGAAGGGAGGCAAAGAGGTTCTGCTAGAAAGATCTAAGCTGGATCCCCATTAGGAGCCAGAATCCCCAGGGGAACTCTGTCTTTAATTTCACTTGCGATATACAGAGGTTATAAATGGAATAAGAGGAAGCCAAGTGAATAACTCTTAAACTCTGCTGTTTCTGGCTTTGACTCTAATGGAACCAAATTACAAGGGTGCTTATGTGCATGTATCTCACAAAATTTGCATTTTGCTTATAGTAAGAGATATTAAAATCTTAAAAGGCTATACAGATATGGATTTATTTTTTCTCTGTGGACTATAAATAATAGGAGGTAGCCCTCCTTCTGTTTTTTTTTTTTTTTTTTTTTTTTTTTTTGGCCATTAGAGAGGGAAGCTGCTCCTATCTTTGGCTTTACTATACCAAAATGTATCATTTTCATTCTAAAGATAATTTCACCATTCTGAGAGTCATGAGATGGTAACTCAGAGTCATTTTGATTTACATTTCCCTGATGGCAAAGGATGTTGAGCAATACCTTAAGTGTCTTTCAGCCATTTGCAGTTCTTCTGAAGCTGGCCTTCTCCTGTAGTAAGATTGATGACCACCTTAGCTGTCATCATAGAACTTTTAACTAGCCCCTGATGGAAGCAGATACAGAGATCTACAGTGAAACACTGGGCTGAGCTACAGGAGACCAACCCAAGAGATGAAGAAGAGATAATATGAGCAAAGGGTTCTAGACCATGATGGTGACATCCACGGAAACAGTTGACTCTGGACTGATAGTGGGGGAACCTGCATAGGACCAAACTAGGCCCACTAAATGTAGGGGACAGTTGTGAGGCTTGATAGTCTGTGCTACCACTGCCAGTGGGACCATGATTTATCCCTACTGCTTGAACTGGCATGTAGGACCTCATTCTTTTTGGAGGGATACCTTGCTCAGTCTAGATATAAAAGGGGAGGGTTTTACTCTTGCCTCAAAAGGGCTATCATGGAGAAAGACTATGCTTTTCATCTCATGGAATCTGTGATGGTTAGATTTTTGTCAGATGGGCATGAGCTAGAGCTATCTGGAAAAAGAAACCTCATTTGAGAAATAACCCTCAATTAGATTGCCTGTAGGTGAGTTCATAGGGTGTATTATTAACTAGTGATTGAGGTAGGACCAGCTCATGTCAGTGGTGCCACCTTTGGGTAGGTGGTACTGGAATTTAAAAGGAAGTAGGCTGAACAAGCCATGAAAAGCAGCTTCGATGCCTGCTGCTTCAATTCCTGTCATATATTTCCTGTCCTCCATGAGTGCCTGCCCTGACTTCCCTTTGTGATTGACTAGAAGTAGAAGAAGAAATCAGCTCTTTCCTCCTCAAATTACTTTTGGTCAGAGTGCTCTAACTAGTACATAAGTCAAGATGAAAAAAGGAGACATATATTTTTTATATCCATCTTGTCTAAGGGATAACTTAGCCTTGAGGTCTTTGGTGATATTTACCTTGGAACACCTAACTAAATATCAAAGTGTGTACTTCTCTACTTTTGTAAGCTACACACAAAGAGAGATAGATAGAGAGAGAGAGAGAGAGAGAGAGAGAGAGAGAGAGAGAGAGAGAGAGAGCTAGGATTATGCATAAGGAAGAGAATACATTTTAGTCCATGAGTGGGAAAGGAATATTCTGAGGAATGGGGAGAGTAATCAGACACATGTGCCTTGACAGCATGAAAAGCTGTTGAGCATGAAGGATTACATGTGAGGCAGAAGGATGGAGTGCAGAAGAGAGATGGAAATCAACAAAATAAATTATGTATCCAAATATCATAAAGAAATACTACTTTATGCACTAATTTTAAAATGACAAAATAATGTAAATATAACTAGAAATGTTACAATAAAATCAATTCATATATAAAAAAATCAGCATTAATAATTATAACAAAAAAGTAAAAATAAAGTAGAGAATAAAGGATAGAGCCAGAAGCACAGCCCTAGTGACACACTTACTCCAAACAATCCCTTAATTCCCAAGTCTCCCCTACCTGCCAACAATGCCATTAAATTTTGAGTTCCTCAAAGGATGAATTTACTGATGGAGGCATAAACTTGGGACCTAGTTTCTAGGAATTGGTAGGTAAGAAGAACTGAAATAGTAAAAATTTCTACAGTCATATTTTTCTAACCACCACTAGAAATACAACTGTACATGTCATCTTCATCTGAGACAAATGACATGAATGGTAGTCAGCAATACCTTAGCAAACAGACAAGTAATACAATGTCAATGTAGCCAATTCAAATTGCTGTAATGGAGAATTCTCAGGTGGGTTGCCAGTCATTTCCTAGCACTGGCCTTCTATTGCTATAAAAAGAAAAGAAAAGAAAAGAAAAGAAAAGAAAAGAAGAAGAAGAAGAAAGAGGAGAAGGGGGTAGGAGGAGGAGGAGGATGAAGAGGAGGAGGGGGAGGAGGAGGAGGATGAAGAGGAGGAGGGGGAGGAGGAGGAGGATGAAGAGGAGGAGGGGGTGGAGGAGGAGGAAAAGGAGAAGGAGAAGAAGGAGAGAAGGAGAAGGAGAGAAGGAGGAGAAAAGGAGAAGAAGAAGGAGGAGGAGGAAAAGGAGGAGGAGGAGAAGGGGGAAGAAGAAGAAGAAGAAGAAGAAGAAGAAGAAGAAGAAGAAGAAGAAGAAGAAGAAGAAGAAGAAGAAGAAGAAGAAGAAGAAGAAGAAGAAGAAGAAGAAGAAGAAGAAGAAGAAGAAGAAGAAGAAACAGCAGCACTGAATTTTCAGGAAGTGCAAAGGTACCCAAGCTGATTTCATCCAATGGCAAGGCTAAAGAAGACCTGATAGCAAGGGCTTGAAATGGGCCAGGAACAGTGGGAGCCTGCTAGAAGTGACTGTATTAGATCTACCCTGATCTGAAACTACGAATCTAAAAGGTAAATTCATAGCAACGAATGCCATTCATTATTCATTCCTGGCCACACAAAACACAACACAACAAAACAAAAACAAAACAAGCAAAAAATCTTATCAACAATTAGTTGGCTCCCCTTACCTTAGTTCCAGGTTATGTGCACCAACTTTTAGTTGCCTAAAAGTAATACTAAGGTTAAATAATGGTGAAGCACTGTTTGTGACACAGTTAATAACATCCTGATGATGCTCAAATATTTCTTGAGAGCATCTTTGGGAATAGCTAAGTCTTTCTAGGGGGAAGAGTGTTCTGGACACTGATTGCCATGAAAGCTATCCTGAACTGGTGGCTTTTTGGTTCATGGCTCATAAACTTAAAAAAAATAAATTAACAGACAACAGAGTGTTAAGTTTTAGAGAAAAGATTATTAATAATTCATGGGTAGGATTTAAGGGGGAGCAGACAGAGTTTCTGTGTAGCAGAAGGGATTATAGAAAGTATGCTACCATCAATCTGCCAATCTGTGGTCTTTTTTAAAGGACTTACTCCAGAAAGCAGAGGTAAGGGATGGAGAAAGAGGATGAACTTCTCAGTCCAGAAGTCCAGTCAGGTATTCATGTGTCACTTCTGAGTTTCAATCCCAATCTTTAAGCAGAGGTGCTCATTGAGGAGACCACAATGAAATAAGGACCCGACTTCTCTTCTGGCTTTCCTGGCCTCCAGCAAGGACATCCTCTGAACTATGCTTTCGTGTCCCTGGCCTACCTGACCTGACTCTGTCTAGTCCCATAACTATAAATAATGAAAATTTAGACTTTAATAACAACTTCAAGGAATAAGAACTCAGGGCTGCTGTTTCTTTCCTCCTCCATCTATGCCCACCTTGTCTCAAATGTGGGTCATTTTATTCTTCCTCTAGTTTAGAATATAACTTTCTCCTCTTCCGTCTCCCTCCTCTCAACAGGCCCTTTCCATACCTGTCCTGTCCTTTTCTCCAACTCTAGGAAAATTGTCCTCAGGCTCCTCTCTGTGTTCAATGTAAATTATTTTATCAACAAATCCACAATTCCACAATCAAAAACTCAACAGTCACTTCTGAATAACACCTCTAGCTGAAGGCTAACATGTAACATGTAATATATCAACTTGTGGAGAGAGAACCTCACATATAAGCTATAAAGCTGGTATTATATTCATAACAGTAATCTTTGACTATAACACTAGTTGAATAATTTCACAAGACATAATTTGATAGTATATCGCAGGGTAACTCAGGGACAGCCAATCACCAATGAACTGCCAAAGTAAAAACTAATTACAGGAGATTTATGAATGTTTCCTTTAGAAATTACCCATGGTTTGCTCATGTGTGGGTGAACAACCTATGAATATACTTTGAAATTTAACAAAAAATGTAAGAAATATGGGGAATTTCATGATTGAATGACGATTCATAATTGATAAGCAAGAGTAACCACTAAAAGCCATCACAGAGGCAAGGTAGTATTAATGTTATCCCACAATACCTATGTAATTATTGTACATTGTACACATGTGTATGCACAAAAAGCTTTGCAACTAGACTCTGAAAAATCCCAAATCCTAGACCTGTAGTTCGAATTTCAGATTAAATGTTGATGACCTTTAGTAACATGCTGGGTGGGTTACTAGAAGGAAACGTTAACCATCATGCCGTGAGCCAAAGTCTTATTGTTATTATTATTATTGTGTGTGTGTGTGCGTGTGTGTGTGTATGCTGGTGTTTGTGTGTCACCATGCACATTTGGACATCGGAGATCAATTTTGGGGAGTCAGGTCTTTCCTGACATTTAGCTGGGTGAATCCAGGCCATCAGGTCTGCCATCTAAGACACCTTGGCAGCCACTGAAGTCATTAGGATTGTGAATCAGTGACCTCTGTTAACTCTGTAATATTTGTCAAAGGTCCATCACTAATGATATTCTGTAAAAGCACTTTAATATAATTGCTTTTCATAGATTTCGTTGATTTCCACATTGTGCTCAGCATCCACAGCATGGGAAAGAAGTTACTCTTCTGTGAATACCACATTCCTCCTCTCCATTAAGGCAAGGTGTAAAAACTGTATAAAACAGTTTGAGAATAAAAAAAATAAAGACAATATCACATGTATAATTTCTTTTATACACTATTTAGTAATGGGGAACACAGAGAAGATAAATTATCTGCAAATCCAGAATGCATGAGCTATAAGAGTATAATATACTCTATTCTAGTACTTTCCAGATGAAGTATGCACAGCCAATGAAAAGTTAAGTAACTCCCCGGGACTGTAGGGTTCCTGACTTCTGATTTCTGCCACCAGTGCCTAGCCTTCTGTAAGGCCCAGATTTCTCAGTACAACATGAGCAACATTAACTCTGAATTCCAGCCTGGGAATCCTTGCCAGTCCTCTTGCTGCACCCGCTATTGTCTTCCTTTTCTCACCTAATTAAACTCAAACTGTTCCAAATTCCAAAGAGCCGAAGTCATTAAGAAACTCATTTACAATCTTTTCCTTTGTACTTGAACATTAGGGGCTTTCTGTTTTAACTACCAAGTAAAAGTTTATGGATTCTTCAGTGTGTCTTCTTTCTGCTCTCTTTCTAAACAAGTGTTTTTAAATGACTTTTTGTTTTCTTCTTTTCAATTGAGGGCTCCTATGGAATGGAATAAAACCTTTGATGATTACATTCTCCAATGAAAGTCAGTTGGAAGGGACTGTATGCATGCCACCAGTGCCCTCAAATGAGTAATTGAGATGGAAGAACTCACAGGGGAAAGATAGAATGAGACACTAGTTCACAGTGTGAATTTCATTAGTATGTTATAGAAATATTGTGGTTCAGTGGGTTAAGAATATCGCATACATTTATTTTCCTAAGTGGCTAATGAATTCAAAGCATGTTCTTAAACTCACTTCAAATTTTGAAGATTTAATTTCAGAAGCTTCTAATATGTACATGGCTGCTATTTATGAACTGCTCTGAATTGAACATATAAAATTGCAGGCCATTCGTAAGAGGCAGTGTGAACAATTGGCCTTACAGAGAAGAAAATATAATGCTAACCTACATTTTCCAGCAGTTGAATTTAGGAACCTTAGGAAGTCACTTGTTTTGGAGATTCCATGTTTAAACTGAGGATACTAAGGAAAATGCTACACAATGAATGCATTATACCTGCAACTGATTGGAAATATATGCAAAGTATCCATAAGTCTTTACTATGAAAGATATTCAAATAAATGATGATGAAATAACACCACTCATTGCTAATAATCACAGAATTCTGAAGGACCTCATTGTAGGCATAGGCTGCTTGTTTATTTCTTGGCTACTCAGACCTGAATGATAACACAAAAATGATATTAATTACAATACTGTTTGGCCAATAGCTTAGGCTTATATTAGCTAACTCTTACATCTTCAATTAACCCATAAATTTTGTCTATATTAGCCACAATGGTACCTTTATCAGTGAGGCATTCTCATCTTGTTTCTCTGCAACTGAGTGAGGAATGTAGGCTGAATCTTTCCTCTTCCCATAATTCTCCTGTTCTGGTCACCCCATCTATACTTCCTGCCTGGCTACTGGCCAATCCACATTTTATTAAGCCAATACAAGTGACAAATCTTTACAGGTTACAAGACCATTGTCCTACACCTCATTAAATTTATTTCAGGTATGCAAGTCAATTTAATCATTTAAATGGGTTATATAACCTGGGGATGACAGGAAAACAATCCTGTACCAAAACATATGAACAATAAATAAAATCACTGTTTCTTAGCTTTATGTTACAGAAGTTAGAAGGCTATTTTAATAACATGATCACCAGACTTCCTAATATAATAAAAAACATTAACTAACCTGGCAATTGTGGATCTGGTTCTTACAGTTCTCCATTTGATGGAGTCACAGGAAGTATAGCTGGCAGAGAACTAGTGACCAGTTAAACTAGTACCTTACATAGCAAACCCCTTATCAAGATCAGTGATTGACATACTAATGCCGTTGCCATGGGACTTTTGCTAGAATGACTAAGATTAATCATCAGCTATTGAACTTTCCTCTTAGCTTTGACTGTTAATTGCCCATACATTTCATAGCTGCTTTGGGTATTATAGTAGTTCCTGGTTAGCGAGAGAGATATTCTAAGCACTTCAGTGATGTTTCAATCCTCAGCCTTTTCAAATTAACTAAGTTATCATTATGCACTATGGCTATACTATTTGCAGTTTAAACAAAGGCAGTATGGATTTTTCCCTTCTGCTTTAGAGTATTATGGATAGTTCTGGTCAAATATAGAGCGTGGCAATATCAGTATGCAATTTTATTTTAAATTAAGTTTAAACTTTAACTTTTTCACTTAACAGGAATAGCTTGTAATTTCTCTTTTGGTATTTTTCAGTTTCCGGCAATGTTAACCTTTTACTTTAGGGTGTTAATGAATAAAATAAGGGCTGCTTGAATACAAGCACTGTGAAACCTAGTCTGATAACATAGATGGCTACCAAGTAACTAACTGGTAGACAGTATACAGTACAGCAAGGGCACACTGAACAAAAGGTTAACTCATATCCACAGTAGGACAGTGTAGAATATAGTGAGATTTCATCATACTTTGCAGAATGGTCGGTTATTTAAAAATCCATAAATTATTTTTTAAAACTTTCCATCTAATCTCTTCAGACCATGGCTGATTGCAGATAGCCGAAATCACAGACACACTGAATGGGAGGGGATTACTTTACTACAGAATCAGGCTATGAAAAGCATTTCCATTTGGCAAAAGCAAAAAAAAGAACACTGTGAAAATCATCAGCCCATAATGAAGGATATTTTATATTTCAACCAATGACAGGAAAGTTATAAGCACTATAATAAAAGTGTGAAAGAGACTGTGGATCACTTAGGAGGAAGCATTAGTTGGGCTTCACAAAGGAGGTCACATTTGAATTGAGATTAAAGAAGCCAAGTGTTATCTACAATGGAAAAGGCATTTGCAAAGTGAAATGGAAGCATGGGAGAGTTAAGACACCGCTGCAGAAACAAGCTGCATTCACACCATAGGAGCCTGGAATTCTTTCGGTTGCAGCTGTGGCAAATAGGCTGAACAGAATGGGGCTGAGTTTTATGTGTCAGAAAGGAAAAAAAATTAAAAATCCAACATGTGGTTTGGGAAAGTATTTGAAAGGAACCTGGAGGAAAGCAGATTGCAGAAACATGGTCCAGACTGCAGAATAGCCACTGATTCAATCAACTGTGGATAGAAAATAGTCTTTTAAAACTTAAAGCTATATGGAGCATGTCCTAAATTCCCCTTGTCTTTGGTATTCAAAAAACACGGGCAGTAAGTACTTGCATAGATGATCATTGTACAAATACCCTAAATAACTGAATTAAGCAAATTAGAAAATGTGTCTAGGTTACATACAAATACTATGATATATTATACAAGAGACTTGAACATCATGGCCTTTGGTATCCAATTAGTGGTCCTGAAACTAATCTCTTAAAGATACCGAGAAACGACTACTCTTTGTTTTATATTGCATTTATAAAATCAAAACCAGTAGATGTCTTCTCTGCTATAAAATGACTATGAAAGTAAATCTTTTTCATCCCCTCTAACTAAATGTGAACCCTAAGACACAGAACTGGTGGAAGGCCACTTGTAACTATTGCTATTGCCACTCCAATATCCATTCTAACAGCTTCCTTGAAAGGGATGGCCTGAGGGTCAGTGACCGCAGTGCTGGCCAAAGGTCCAATCCGTGAAGGAAGAGTCAGAGAAGCACTGCATTAGATATTGGAATTGAGATTTTGAAGTAACAGAAAATAAATAAGAACCACCAAGTAAAAAAGAAAGGAATATGTCCCACTTTTATATACACAGAGTATGCTACCGCATTTACCTCCAGCATATATGATGAAAATTGCTTTTAACTCCATCTGCAGGTAAACGAATAGCAAAAGATTTGACATTGGCTTAATAACATTAGAATTAAAGCACATAATATTCTTTAAGTCTATTGGTATAATGTTTGTATTTGAAAATTAACTACATTTAAATGTTTATCTTCTCTTTTCTGTAATATCGCATTCCAATCATAGAAATAGTTTCTGTTTTAAGGACATACACCTTATTATATTGAAATATAAAAAATATCATTTTTACAATTTCCAGCTAATTAACTTATTATCACGGTTTGTTTTGTGGATATGGTAAGAATACTTAATCTTTACTCACAGTAAATTTCAAATAAAACATTAAAGTTATTCATAATTATAGGGGTCATTGGTGTTAAGAAGAGCCTCCCATCTGGTGCAAAGAGCTCCAATCAAACCAAAGAAGACCAAATCAAAAATGCCCACATTTAATAAATGTCGCACTCCTGAGTAGACTGGGACAGCATGAAGGGAACAGGAGCCCACACAAACCCCAGAGGCAACTTGTTTCTTTTTCTAGCACCAACCTAAATAGCCTGTGGGTGTGGTCCTGACCCTCCCCGGGGAGGGGTCAGTGCTTGGCAGGCTGGGAGTTGGAGTCTAGAGGTGGAGTCTGGCCCCAGGCAACCCCCAGGGGGAGGGGACTTGAGATGGAGTGTTCTGCTCCATCCATGCTCCATTGACACCCCTAGGATGGATGCCTGGGACTAGGGTGATGCTACCAAGAGTTCCTGGATATAGGGGTATCAGGGGGCTGGGGTCTCACTTTCAATCAAACAATTGGGTCTCCAGAAATTTTCATCTAAATATTTTAACTATATAATTCATAGTATTCAATATACACAGATTTTTGTACAACTGTATCCATGACATATCTTCATATCTCTTTTCTGAAATTAACAGAAATTCCCCCACTCCTGTCCTAACCTCAGAAAGCTACCGTTCCATTTTCTGTTTGAAGTTTGCCTCTGAAACTATCTCAAAAGAGTAGGATTGTATAATATTTATCTTTTTATGTAGTGTCATTTTAATAGTATTTCAATAAATAAAGACTGCCTGAAGATTTGCAAATAAAACTGTCCCACTGGTTAGTCATACAGACCAGATCATGGTAATACTTACCTTTAATCCCAGTAGCCACCCTAGTTGCCATAGAAACAGGTGGTGTATGGCTTTAATCCCAGTAATTCATGTCTTTAATGCCAGCCCTAAAGAGGAATAGAAGACAAGGCTCTAAGCAGTGTCATTCTGAGATTCCAGGACGCAGGATCACTATTTCAGACTGAGGTCGAGGTAAAAGCCAGTGTCTGGCTGCTTTGTTTTTTGGGTCTTCAAGTTGAACTCCAATTTCTGACCCTGAGTTTTTATTAATTGTGATTCATGTACATCATATTTGGCTTTATTTTACTTAGCATAGTATGTTCAGGATTCACTCATACTACAGACTTCTAACGTCTACAAACCTAATATTATAGAATGTTATATCATTTTATAACTGGAGGAAGGATTCCCCCATGTGGTTCTTTGTCACCTATATATGTGATGTTTGTTAAATGCAAAGTTGTATGATACTTTCCCTTTACCTAAAAAAGTTCACATAATCTGTTTTATGACTAAACAGGGCTCCTTGAGCCCATGTGTTCAGGCCATAGTCCCTCACACTGTACTTTAAATAAACTATTTTATTATTTTAAATCAATTAGAATTATTGTTTCATGTTGCTATATAGATCATTGGATAGGTAGAGATATATCACAATTTATCTAGACCTTTAGCCATTGATGGTCAAATCCAGGGTTTCTCCCACACACATTTTCATGATTGTATTTAACTCTGCTATTAATGTTCACACACACACACACACACATACACACACACACACACACACACACACACACACACAGAGAGAGAGAGAGAGAGAGAGAGAGAGAGAGAGAGAGAGAGAGAGAGAGAGGAGTTCTTGCTTCACATTATTGCATTCTTTTCCGTCTTTGAAATGGAATTGCTAGATCCTATAGCATATCTTCACTTAACTTTTTTGAAGGACTGCAACACTATTTCCCACATGAAGTATTATTTTTATGTATCTACTAATAACATACAAGAATGTGTGTCATTTTCTGAAATATTTTTAATTGGAGTTATTCAAATGAACACAAAGGAGGATTGGGTTATTGCTTGACTTTGCATTTTCCTAGTCTTTACTGATATTAGGTATCTTTCCACGTACTTATTAATCCTTGATATTTGACTTCTTAATAAATTTGTATTCATGCATTTTCTCTATCTCAAAAATGCAGTTGTTTCATGTTAGTTATTGAGTTCTAGGAATTCCTAATATACTCTAGATTATAATTGTTTGTAAAATTAAAATTTGAAAATGTTTACCCATTTCTTGATATTTTTAACTAAGTTTGATGTATTAAAGGCTTTCAATTTGATTAGTCCAACCTTCTTTTTTTCTGTTTGATAATTGGCATATCTTCAGAATACTTGCCAAGTCCAAATCATACAGCTAGTCTATGTTTTAAATTTAAGAACGTTGTACTTCTAGTTCATTCAGTCAAGTCTGTAGTCTATTTTGACTTAATCCCAGCTCATACTTTTGCTATGAACATCACATTTTCCCAATGCATTGTTGAAAATATTGTTCATTCTCTTTTGAGAAGTCTTGTCCCTATATAAAAAAATCTTTAACAGAATTAACTATGAAGGACTCTTTGGTTGATGAGTATATGAGAGATGAAACAATATTTCTTTTGCAAAGCTTATTCCTAGGAATAGGAAAGTTAAAATGTCTCTGCATGGCTGGAGTCCACATCTTCAGAGAATACAGAGCATTCATTGTTAGAAAGGACAAAATAAAGAAAGTTTGGAAGCCTATATAAGACAATGGATGAAGAAAGGTTGTTCATTTCTCACCTGCTTGCCTTCATCTTGTCAGCACATCCATTCTTACACTGACATTGAAATGTAATTGTCTTATTTCATAATAGTGAGTAGAAATGGGTCATTTGGTAGATGTATTTTTAGGTTTTGAAGATTCTTCACACTGATTTCCTTAGTCTCTGTGCCAGTTTGCAACCCCAACAGGGACTGGGGTTTTCCCTTTTTTCACCTTCTCTCTAGCATTTGTTGCCAGTTGTTTTCTTATCTTAACCATTCTGCCAGGGTTAGATGATATCTCCAAGTTGTTTTCAGTTACATTTCCCAAATTGTTAAGGATGAAGAACACTTTTGGAGCTAGGTTTTGATAATTTTTATTGCTTATTTGGAAAACTCCCTGTTTATATTCATCTCCCATTATTTTATACTGAATTCTTTTACTATTGGTTTTCTGAGCTTGTTATATATTCTAGATATTAATTCTCTTTTAGCTATATAGCTGGCAAAAATTATCTCCCATTATTTGAGCTTCCTAACCACTCAACTTATTATCTCTTTAACTGTACAATAGGTTTTTAATTTTAAGATGCTCCACCTGTCAATTTAATTTTTTGATTTTAATTCTTGGGATATTTCTTCTTCTTCCTCTTCTTCCTCCTCTTCCTCTTCTTCCTCTTCTTCCTGCTCTTCCTGCTCTTCCTCCTCCTCCTCCTCCCCCTGCTCCTGCTCCTTTTCCTGCTCCTCCTCCTCCTGCTCCTGCTCCTCTTGCTCCTCCTGCTCCTCCTCCTCCTCCTCCTTCTCTTCCTCTTCTTCTTCTTCTTCTTCTTCTTCTTCTTCTTCTTCTTCTTCTTCTTCTTCTTCTTCTTCTTCTTCTTCTTCTCTTTTTCTTCTTGCAAAGACTGGTGTGAGGGGTTTAATTGGGATTGTATAGAATATGTAATTGTTTTAGGTAGACTAGTCATTTTAATGATATCAATTTTACCAATCCATGAGCATGTGAGGCCTTTCTATCTGCTAGTATTTTCTTAACCTCTTTCTTGAGAGATTTTAAGTTTTCATTACAGAGGTCTTTCACTTATGTCCTAGGTTGGGTAGATTCATAGATAGTATATTTGTTGAAGCTTTTGGGAATGGAAGACTGTTCTTGAGCTCTTTTGTAGTGTATCTTGTCTGCACAGGGTCAGGTTAGACAAAACACCAACATACAGGGTAGAGGTCAGTATCAAATTCCAATAGTGCACTGAGGGAGTTATTGGCAATTGAGAGAAGCTGGAAAAGAAGAGTCAGTTTTTGTTAAAGTTGTGATCAAGAGTCAGTTTTTGTTAAAGTTGTGATCCCTGGCAGATCCACATCCAGAATAGAGTCCTCAGTTAGCAGCATTTAGGAAGCACAAATTGATGGATCAAAGTAAAGAAGAGGACACAACTGGGGTGGTAGGCATATGCAGGTGAGTGGAGGAGGAGAAGGGGAGAGAGGTGAGTATAATAAAAAACAACTTACTTTTTTTAAGATTAAAAATATATTGTAAAAAGTGTCATTAAATTAAACAACATATAGAAAGAAAAGACAAATTACCTATTACATGATATATGCTGGCTTCCTAGGTTTATCCATGTGTGTCCATCTTAGGGTTCTCACTGTGTTCTAGCTTCTCTGGGACCGTGGGTTGAAGCCAGGTTACCCGTTGCTTTATAAATAGTATCTGCTTATGAGTGAGTACATACCATGTTTGACTTCCTGACTCTGAGTTTCCTCATTCAGTATGTTTTTTTTCTAGTTCCATTCATTTCCCTGCAAATTTCATGATGTTATTGTCTTTTTCCACTGATTAATACTTCATTGTGTAAATGTACAACATTTTCTTTATCCATTCTTTGGTTGAGGGGCATCTAGGTTGTTTCTAGCTTTCGGGTATTATGGATAATACTACTATAAATGTAGTTGAGATGTGCCTTTGTGATATGACTGAGCATCCTTTGGGTACATGCTCAAGAGAGGTATTGTTGGGTCTTGAGGTAGATTGTCTGAGATATCATCTTATACTAGTCAGCATGGCTAAGATCAAAAACTCTGAGGACAGCTTATGTTGGAGAGGTTGCAGAGTCAGGAGAACACTCCTCCACTGCTGATGGGAGTGCAAACTTGTACAGCTACTTTAGAAGTCAGTACGGTGGTTTCTCAGAAAATGGAGAATCAACCTACCTCAAGACCGAACTGTTATTTTTAAAAGTAATTAACCTTTTTCCAGGAGGTAGAATTTCTCCAGGAAGTTACCTTGCTCAAAGCTCTTTGTCTCTGAGACTCCGCCCTTACTCTCCCTTGACAGCAGCACCAAGCCTTTCAAATGCAAGCACTTTCCAGGTAAGTCTCCCAAGACTTTGTGATAAGGATTCTAAACAATTAAATGCTTAGCAGATCCATCACTGAAATGAAGCTCATTTAATCACAATGCATTATCATTTGAACGTGTTCTTTGACTAGTTTTACATTTATTTTTGTCTGTGTTGAGCAGTGGATACTGGTTTATAATTCATCTTTTTGCTATCTTTATCTGATTTGGGTATTAGGACAATACTGGGTTTATAAAATGAGTTTGGAAATGTTCCTTTTTCACATTAAAGTACACTTTGAGAGGTAATGTGTAAATTCTCTGTAGGTCTGGTACAATTCTATATTGAATTCATTTAGCTGAGGCCTTTTTTTTTTAGTTTGAGAACCTTTAATTATTGCCTCTGTCTCATTGCTTGCTAGAGATTGTTTTAAAAACTATTTGGTTAATCTTGGTTAAACTTTTGTCTCTCATAGATTTGGATATGTTTTGTTTACATTTTCATTTAATGCCAGATGATTTTTTTTATTATATCCCTGATTTCTTTGTGAACTCAAATATTTACTAGTGTTCTATATACTCTTCATACAATTGTATGTTTTCTATATTTTCTCTTGCTGTTTTTAGGTTTTTTCCAATATGGTCATATCAAATATAGGATACTGTTATATTTCTTGAAACTCTCTGCTTTTGTGTCTTAAAATGTGATGCATTTTAGACAAGACTCTCTGGGATGCTGAGAAGAACCCGTGTTTGTTTAGTGTTTAAGTGGAATGTTCTGTAAGACAGGTCAATTGATAAAATTTAAGTCCGTTATATCTTTATTATACTTTCATCCAGTTGATTTACCCTTTTGTGAGACTGGGTTATTTAAATTATCCCTTATTACTATGCTGAAGTTATTCTGTTATTTTAAATATAGTAGCATTCACTTTATGAAATTGGTTCAGCCTGTTATTAATACATAAATATATAGAATTCTAATTTATTACTGATGGTTCCATTTATTGGTATGAAGCAGCCCAATTTATCTCTTCAGACCAGATTTGGATTGAAGTCTATTTTGTCAGATTTTAGAATATCTTATTCCCCAGCTCCGTTTGCTTAGAATAGCTTTGTCCATCCTAAGATACCATTTCAGTTTGTTCATAAGATGTGTTTCTTGATAGCAGAAAAACAGAAGAATTCTGTTTTCTAATCCGTATATTAATATAAGAATTTGCATTTCTGTAATCCCTAATAGAATTATTGGATTTTGTAGCATCTGAAAATCTTTCAGTTCTCTTTTGTTTAATGAGTTATCTTACCATCATTGGTTATTGGTTCCGGCTGTTTCTTGAGTGTGTTGATCTTCCTCTAAAGAGTCATGTACTTCTTTCGGTGTCCTCCGTAGACCTGACCTGGTAGTCATGAATTTCCTTAGCCTGCCTTTATCATGAAAACTTTTTATTCTCCCTTCAGCTATAATAGAGAGTTTTGTCAGGGGTATTGACTTGGTTGATTACTGTGATTTTTCAGTTTAAAAGACATCGGTCCAAGCCTTTCTTGCTTTTATGGTTTCAGTTGAAATGTCCGCAGTTTTTCTGATGGTTCTGCCTTTTTAGGTGACTAAGTACAATTCTCTTGCAGTTTCCAAAATGTTGTCTTTGTTCTTTACAGAAAGTGTTTTCTCTACAGTATTATGTGTGGGTTTTATTTTCGGGTCCATTCTCCTTGATCTTTTGTGTGCCTCTTGTTTCAGATTGTTTTATTTTACTTTAGATTTTGCAGGGTTTTTTCTATTATTTGATTAAAAGTCTTTTCTATGTTTTTTGCACAGAAAAGCAATGACCTAGAACCCTGTATACAATTATACATCCATACTACTGTCATTAATTCTTCATCTATGATATGTAAGTAAGCCCAATAAGCTTTTTAGTTCTCTGAAATGAACTTTGGTGGACTCATATCATGGGAGGAAGTGGAAAGATATAAGTATCCATACTGAAATTAGTGATTAATATGAAGTTGTTAGGTAAGCAAGAAAGGGAAATACATAGCTTTGTGAATAATAGAGGAGAATGAAAATTTGAGATGGAGATATAGGAGGGAAGTTAAAAGTAGATTGAAAAGAGAGGTTAAAGGTATATACCCCTTGTTGTGAATTATTATTCTCTGACCCACACAACTGTCATCTTTGGGAGTTCATCTGTGCCTTCCTATGAAAGGCCATCCCAGGTGGGTATATTTATTTAGAAATTGTATTTAACCTACTGTATTCAGTTCAACCCTAATTTCACCTGGTCTTGGGTAGGGGCCAGACTATGTTCACTCAGGGAACACTTGGAGAGAAGTTACAGTAGATAGACTCAGGAAAGACTGGGGGGCCTCTATTGATGTAGCTATGGGAAAACTATTGGATATCCCTGTTGAGTAAATACTTTTCTGCACAGCTCTTTTTTATGAGAGCACCCATACCACTGCCAGTAATTCTTCATCTAAGCAAAGCAAGTAAGCCCAACACACTGATTGGATTCCCCAGAGTGAACATTGGTGGAATCATACCTTGAAGAGATACAGGTTCTATATGTCTGACTCTGGGAAGTAAGGTTAGCAAAAAGCATAGATGATAAAAAAAATGTGATTTGAAATTTGAGAGGTTTAAGAGTAAGAGATAAAAGGATATGGGCAAACAGGCAACAAAAAGGAGGAAAGAAAAGATAGAAGAGAAAGAGAAAGAAAAGTAAAGAGGGGTAGAGTGGTAAAGTGTATGAACAGTAAGGAACATTGTTAATATGCTATATTATCCTATGGTGTTGTGTAGATAGAAGTAGTTGTAGTGGAAAAGGAGGGCTGTTAGAAAGGCTAAAAATAAAATCATTGGCCTGAACGATGTTTTCATATTTTGGGTGGATCCACTGCTTTGTCTCCCTGGACTTGGTCTGGCCTATACTTCACATTGATTGCTACCTGTCCTGCTCTGTTGTGAACTCCCAGTTCTTCTTGTGTGTAGAATTTCTTGACCCTTCTATGAACTGCAGACAGCTTAGGCAATCTCCATCTGGCTATTGCCTCTGTGATTTCAGAATGTGAGCAGTAGAGGGTGGCGGTGAGGTACCTTGTGCTTATTTCCTGTTGTCTTGCAGAAGCTCATATGACCTCAAAGATACATGTATAGGGCCTGCATGGCTCAGCACCAGATCCTCTGCATATATATTATGTCTTCTAGCTTAGTGTTTTTATGGGATTCCTGAATGTGGAAATAAATGGATCTCTGATTTTGTTTCTTCTCTTAGGCTCTTTTCCTTCTGTTTGTCTGGTTCTACTGCAAGGTGATATTTTATATTTTATTTTGTAATTTTTTTGAAAGAAAGGAAGGGAGAAGAAAGGAAAGAAGGAAGGAAGAAAAAAGAAAGGAAGGAAGGAAAGAAGAAAGAAAGAAAGATCTAGAAACTGTGATTAATGTTACAATTGAACTCTCATTATACCTTCTGAGAGAGAGAGAAAAATCAGTTTTCTCCAATAGAGTGACATTGGATATATCAACCACTCCAGGACACGTGTCATGTTTGGCAACAGCTGTTCACTCATGATAACCAAAACGCAGCAAAGGGTGACTATATGTAGGACCCACTGCTCCTGAAAGAAGACCCTGATACTTCCACCTGTCTTTTGCCAATCTCTAATATCATCATATTAGAAATTTCTCAATGGATTAATCTTTTCACTGGGAGAGCTCTCATGATCACAGATATATTCAGACGAATATTTTACTGATGACATAGGGATTTTTTTTAATCCAATCAATTTGGTAATCAAAAGTAACCTTTAACATTGCTCTTAACATAATTACTTACCCCTTTTACTTGTATTAAAAGATAGAACAAATGTTTAAAAAAATGGAATATGAGACACCCATGCTTTCATTGGAAAGGGAAACAAATCTGCCGTGATTTAAAGCCGACAATGAATTATGGCACCTTGTTATATATGAATTATAAAACACCAGAAAAATGAAATACATAAATCTCTTTTAAATTTGTTATTGATTCTTTGTGGATTTCACATCATGCATCCCAATCCCACTAATCTCTCCATCCCCTCACTTCTGCCTTCTGTCCTTGAAACGTCCGCCACAAAACAAAAATTAAAAGTGAAACCAAAGCCTAAAACAAAACAAAAACAAACAAGCAAACAAAAGAACAATTTTACAAAGTTCTCAGTGTATAAGCTGTCATGAGGCCCAGTGAGACACACAGTATACCCAATAGTTCATACATCTTTACTTGTAAGCATTCATTGCAATGAGTCATTGGTCTGATTCGAGGCCTCTAGCTGAGCCCTCATTGGGATTCCTCTTGGATATCCTGTGGTTGCCCTGTGTCACAGAGATCTTGTAGCTTTGCATCTGCAATCCAGCCCCTTCACATGCTCCAGCAGTTCATAGTTGAGGGGGTGTGTTTGGAATAATCTTTGTGTGTCATTCTGATTCTTTAATAAGAAGCTGAAAGGCCACTAACTAGGCAGGATTTTCAAGCACACAGTACACTGGGAAGAAAGAGTGGGAAGTCGCCAGCCAGATGGAGAGGAAGCCGCTTGGACAGTATGGAGTAAAGGCAAGAAAGCCATGAGGCAAAAGATAGATCAATAAAAATGTGTTGTTACATTTTAAGAACTAGTTAGTAACAAGCGTCAGATATGGGCAGAACTTTTATAATTAATAATAAGTCTGCATGTCATTATTGGGGAGCTGGTGATCCCAGCAAAAATATCCGACTACAGGTTGAACTACCTCATAGTCCTGATTCTGGGCCTGGGTGGTAGGTAGGTTGGTCAGCCCACAAGTTTTACCTCATCATTACCACCTAGGTGAGCTCCCCAGAACTGACACAGCTAGCTCACCCAGTACAGCAGTCAGCAAGGAACTTGGCCAGTTCTCCTGTTCTCACACACTTGGGTCTAACTCACCCACCCTCAAAAACTTATAACTTTCTAAGTCCCAGTTTTTAAGAGTTTCAGCACTTTAACTCCAAGGTCTCTTTTAAAAATGTAGTTCTTTAAAAGTACACATCTTCTCAGTTTTTCTCTGTTTAGCATGGTGTTTCCTGGGAGGTTGTGATACAATGCATTTATTTTTTGAGATATGTTCCCTGCACTCCTAGATTTTCCATGACTTTTTCCATGAAGATGTGTTCTATTAAGTCAAGTACCTTTTTGAATTAAACGATGTAGTTTCTGTCCTTAGATCCATTTAAGGTAGATTATATTTATTAATTGACTTATTTACACATGTTGAATCAGCTTTGCCTTATGATTAAATATGCTTCATCTCTAAAAGGCAGATGTTTTGAAGTTGGTTTGCAAGCTTTAAATTGAGAACTTTTACAACTAACTTTATCAGAAAGAGAATCCTAGAATTGGATTTTTTAGAGCTTTGATTTTAGTATCAGAATAATTTTATCTTCATGAAAAGAATTTATACTTCTTCTTTACTTTTTTACTTTTATGTGTTAGTTTGAGAAGTACTGATGCTAGTTCCTTGAAGGTCTGCTAGAAGCCAATACAAGTTCATCATTACTGTGCTCTTTATTATTCTTGGCTGTTATGTATATATTTAAATTCTTGATTTTATATTGATTTAATTTGGATAGTTTTATAGTATCTACAAGTTCATCCATTATTTTATATTTTCCAGATTAGTGAAACCTATATTTTTAAAGTACTTAGGATTCTCTGAATTTTCTCAGGATCTGTTAAGTTTCTCTTTTCATATTCGAATTCATTAATATGGATACTTTCTTTAATGTTGAGACTTGATTGTTTTGTATCCTAATATGCTGTCAGTTTTGGAGAATTTCTGGGAAGAAACAGTATTCTTTAGAATTGGGGTGGAATGCTCTGTTAGATCTATTTGGTTTATGATATCATTTAACTCCAGAGTTTTTCTGTTTTGCTTTTGTCTGAGTGACTAGTGTATTGATGAAAATGTTGTATTAAAACTATCCACTGTCACTGAGTGGGGTCAATCTGTGGTTTTAAATTTAATGGTGTTTCTTTTATAAAATGGGTATCCATAGTTGGTACACGAATATTTAGATATGTAATCCTTGTTGGTGCATTTTTTCCTTTAATGAGTATAAAATGCCCTTGTCTTTTCTGACTAATTTTGATTGAAATCTATTTTGTCAGACATTAGAATGGCATGCCTGATTGGTTTTAGTTACTTAACGAAGTATATGTGTTAAGGGCAGCAAAAAGATGGATTCTGTTTTCTAATCAAATCTAATCACTGTTAGTCTGTGTCTATTTGCTGTATAATTGGGACTATTGATATTTAGAGTTATCATTAAAATGTTGCTTTGTGCTCTTTTTTTTTTTTTGTCTGTTTGTTTCTGTGGTTGTGTTTTCATTTATTAGCTTCTCTGGAATTGTCTGTTTATTCCTTGTGCCCATTTAGGTATGCTTAATCTTCTCACCAAAACACTCATTTTTGTTTTACGACAGTTCAATATTATGATAAAAATACATCTTACATTCTAAAAGAATGGAATTATGAATGGACCTCACAGCCAGAGTTGTTAACGCATTTGAGGTCACATAATATTTAAGATTGCTAATTTATTATGATATCTTAAATGAAAATGCTACCGATAAGTTCATATGTTTGACTACTTTGTTCCAGTATTTAATCCTACCCCCTTCAGAAAGGATTAAATGGTATGTCCTTCATGAAAGAGGTATGTCCCTGAAGCCAGGCTTCAAAGTTATAAACCCATACCATTTTCCTGTTAGCTCTCTCTGTCTCATGTGTGTGGATTAAGATGTAAGCTGTAAGCTACTGCTCCAGAACCATGCCTACTGCTCCAGAACCATGCCTACTGCTCCAGAACCATGCCTACTGCTCCAGCACCATGTCTACTGCTCCAGATCCATGTCTACTGCTCCATAACCATGTCTACTGCTCCAGCACCATGCCTACTGCTCCAGAACCATGCCTACTGCTCCAGAACCATGTCTACTGCTCCAGAGCCATGTCTACTGCTCCAGAGCAATGTCCACTGCTCCAGCACTATGTCTACTGCTCCAGCGCCATGTCTACTGCTCCAGCACCATGCCTACTGCTCCAGCACCAAGTCTACTGCTCCAGCACCATGCCTACTGCTCCAGCGTCATGTCTACTGCTCCAGCACCATGTCTACTGCTCCAGCGTCTTGTCTACTTGCCTGCTGCTGTGCCCTTTTCTATGATATTCATGAATTCTAAAATTCTATGGAATTGTGAGCCCCAAATTCAATGTTTTCTCTCATAAGTTGCTTTCTTCAGGGGGTTTTATTATAGCAATAGAATAGTAACACCCTGTTATGTACTAAGCAACTTGTTTAACCCGCCTTGGAGATAGCAATGCAATAACCAACTTTACTGGCCTTGGATTTCCATGAAATCAGCTTTTAAAACCTAATGTAATGCATAGCTTTAGTCTTAAGTTATGTACTCTTCATTCCCTTGACCCAGAATAATGCATGTCTGCTCTAACAATTATTTGCTGAAAGCAGCAAAAATAGGGGTAATAAGCAATCTTATTAAATGCATATCCATCATAAATGTTGAACACAATATATGAATATTGCTTAATAAGCAGTGATGTTTGTAGTACTATTTGTTATACGGGTCAGTGAATTCAGTTGGAGTCAATGACTTAATCTCTTATAAAACTCTGATAAATATTTCTATAAAGCAAACCTCATTCCTTTCTCATATGATACCTGTTATACATTTGAGCAAAGACAAAGGAAAACCCTTTGTCAGGAACAGGCAGATACAGATACACATGGAGAGACACATACACAGCAAAAGATTCACAAGACAGCTTCCATGCAGGAACAGATTCAGACTCATATAATAGATAAAAGATAGAAGACACAAGGAGAAGTACAGAATTCAAATTTGGGGTTGTTCTTGGTCAAACGTCATCATGGAGAAGTGATTTAATTTTTTCCTTAACACTGATGCTGTTGTTAAGTTAAAATTTGTTATTAATATGTTCAGGTCAACCACTCTTTGGTGACCTGAATGAGAAATCATAAATATATTTAATTCATATATAGTATACTCTATAGAGCTAGCTTATTATATATAAGTTGCTTAAATCTATTTTTATCATGGGAAGTTTTTCTTTATTCTCTGATTACAACTGATACATTTTGTTGGTATAATAGTGTACATTGTCATCTGTGATCTTTTAGAACTTATTGAACATCAATCCAGTTCCTTCCATCTTTCAGTCTTCATTAAAAAAAATAAGGCATTATTCTGATCAGCCTGCCTATATATATGACTTGATTTTTCTCTCTTGCAGCTTTTAATATCCTTTCTTTGTTCTATACACCTAAAGTTTTGATTATTATATGTCATGGGGAGTTTTGTTTCTGAAATCTATTTGTTTTGGAAATTTATTTGGTATGCCTTTTGCACCCAGTAGGTACATCTTCCTTAGATTTGTGAAATTTTCTTCTATGACTTACTTGAAAATATTTTCTCTCTTTGATTTGATTGGTGCTTCTTTTTTTCTTATATACCTATGATTTGTAGTTTGCTATTTTTAAAATGTCTCAGAATCCCTGCATGTTCTGTTCCTAGATTTTTTTAAATATTGTCTTTAATTCAGTGTTTCATTTTTCTTCTGTCTTCAAAAGCTGTTATTCTTTCTTACACTTGAGACAGTCTATTGGTGAGCCTTTCCACTGAGCTTCTTGCCTGACTTTCTGATTTTTATTTTTAGGTAGGAGTTTCTATATCACCAGCAGCTACCAAATTATATTAATTTAATTACAAATGTTCAACCAATAACTCAGGCTTATTACTAACCAGCTCTTACAATTTAAATTACCTATTTGTATTAATCTATGTGCTGCCCCAAGGCTTATGTCTTTTACCACTCCTGAATGTCTTGCTTTATTTTGTCTGGCTGGTGACTCTTCTGTTCTTCTTCTTCCCAGCATTCTTAGTTTGGGTCTTCTGCCTAACCTTATTCTGTTAAACTACTGACTAGTCAGCTTGTTTATTAAACCAATCACAGTGACAAATCTTCACATTATATAAAGGGATTATTCTACAGCAGTTTTTATTTCAAATTTTACTTCAGTTTTGGTTTTCTTCAGGAATTCTGTATCTTTTAATAAAGAGATAAAAATTAATTTTCATATCTTGAATTGTTTTTATTATTTTACTCAGTATTTTGTGTTTTCATGGCCTTGACTTAGATATTTATAAGTTCCTATTTCATTGAATGTACTTATAATTCTTACTTTGAAATCTTGTGATGTATTTCAGCTGTGTTCCTTTTCTCGTCACAATGAAGTACTGATTTCTAAAGGAAACACACTGTCTTATTTATTTGTGTTTTATGACTTTAGCATGAGACCAAGGGATCTGAACTTAGATTGTTAGTAATAATCTTAGTAAGTATCATAATTACTATTCTGTTGCAATGAAAAGTCACCAAGACTAAACCAAACCCCATCAAAGAAAATAGTTTTTTAAAGATTTATTTATTTATTATGTATACAGTATTCTCAGTAGTCTGCCTGCAGGCCAGAAGAGGGCACCAGATCTCATTACAGATGGTTGTATGCCACCATGTGGTTGCTGGGAATTGAACTCAGGACCTTTGGAAGAGCAGGCAGTGCTCTTAACCACTGAGCCATCTCTCCAGCCCCAAAGAAAATACTTAACTGCAAGTTTGCTTACAGTTTTAGAGAATTCCAGTCCAGTATCATAGTGGCAGAGTTGTTGTTTAAGCTGCCTAGGAAATTCCTCAGGCGTTTTCCTTTCATAGGTTCTAGGATTGGCTGAGTAGGGCCTTGCTCTGAAGTTACCACTCCCTTTATTGCATTTTGAATCAGACTTTTCTTAAAATTTGTTATGTTTTTGAGCACCAGACTTGGCTGCAACATTACATTTCTATATATTATTTTCCTCTTCAAATTATACATTCTATATTCTCTTTGCCCACTTTCCTCTTTTCACTGTTGATGTGCATAAGAACCATCACTACTAAGCACACAACAGAGTCAGTGCTAGGCTGTCTTGAAATCCCTTCTACCAACATTAATCCTAAATTCTTTAATTTAACCTCCAACATACTTTTAATCCAGAGGCAAATAGCAGCCATATTTTTTTTTGCCAAAAATATCCTAAGAATGGCATCTACACCACCTGCTGATAGTCTCACTTTTTGTAACCTCTTAAACTGAGTCCACAGTCCACATTGTCCTCAGATCTATTGTCTTAAAGCATTCAATCACTTTTCTAACCCCAAATCCCAAACTTTTCTATATTCCTATTAAAAACAACATGGTCAGGCCTGTCACGGCAATATGCCAATCTTTGGTACCAACTGTTGTCTTAGTCTTCATTGCTGTGACAAGGCATCTGCACTTAAATAGCTAGCACTGATCTTAGTTACTGTCCTATTGCTTTGAAGAGATACCATGACCAAAGCAACTCTTATAAAAGAAAACACTTGATTGGGGGTTTTATTACAGTTTTAGAAAATTAGTATATTATCTTTATCATGTTTAACATGGAAATTATGTCAGTAGATAGACTGGCATGGGGCAAGTGAAATACCTGAGAGCTTTATCTTGATCTACTGGCGGGTGGGGGCAGGAGGGAGTGGATGGGGTTAAACCTGGGCTTTTAAACCTCAAAGCTATTCTTCAGTAACACACCTTCTCCAATAAAGCCATACCTCTTACAATAAGGCCATACCTCCTAATCCTTTCCAGATACTTCCACTCTCTGGTGACTAAGCATTAAATTATATGAGTCATTCAAATTACTACAGTATGGCTATCTGGTCTCACTTTTATCAAGTGAATATTTAGGTCTATAAACATAGACCCTGTTACCCCAACTTGTCAAATTCTGAAGCATCTCTGTGGTGTTTGGTGTTTGGTACTGGAAGAACTCTGCGTTGATGTGTGAACGGGCTGTCAGAAGTTGCCCCATCTCAGCTAGTTATAAATGTAACTTCCAAGCCCAGGAGCAACACTTCTGTACCCTTTGAAGATTCTTGCTGCCAATACCAATCTTCAGAAGACTGTGGGGGGCTCACTGGATTCTAAAGGTGACATTGGGTGGCAGGGGCTCACTCTGAAGAGTGTGGTGGATGGACCTGGTAACAGGCTCAGGTGCTCCTATCTTGGGTCAGAGCATCTGATACTATCTTTTGGTAGTGTGGTAAATAGGGTGGACGTTAGGCAGGTAGGTGGGTTCTTAGGGTTACTACTGTCGTGATGAAACACCATGACAAAAAGGAATGTGGGGAGGAAAGGGTTTATTTGATTTATACTTCCACAGCACTGTTCATCATCAAAGGAAATGAGGATAAGAACTCAAATAGGGAAGCAACCTGGAGGCAGAGCTGATGCAGAGGCTATCCATGAAGGGGTGCTGATCACCGGCTTTCTCCTTATTGTTTGCTCAGTTTGCTTTTTTTTTTTAGAACACAACCCAGAGATGGCACCAAGCACGATGGTCTGACTCCTCTTACACCAGCCACTAATTAAGAAAACTTGCCTACAGCACTGTCTTTTAGTAGCATTTTTCTTAATTGAAGTTTCGCCTTCTCAAATAGCATTAGTTCGTGTCAAGTTGAAGCAAAGCCAGCCAGCACAGTAGACTGTACTGGCTCTAGTTGTCTTTATCTGTGGTTATGGTTGCTAGACACGATGTCCTAAGAAGCATTGTGGGTGAGTTGGCTGGCAGGTGGACAGGCCAACTGCCTAGGTCCCTGGAGTATTGTACAAGTACATAGGCAGACTTCCCCTTGAACAGTTTCAACAGTGTAGCTTGTGGTTACAAAATCCTAAAGATGTTGTTTTCACCTGTGTTTTTCTTCTAAAATGCTCAAAGCAAGCTAGCCTTTTTGCAAGTCAAGATTTGGCTTTAGGTTAACTAGGACAATTCCCAGATTGCCAACACTAGAGAACCCCTGCCCCCACACAGTTGGGGTAGAAAACACTGGAGTGACCCTTGCTCACCACTACACAGTGGTTGCTGGGAACTTAAGACATAAGAGAGTCTCTGCTGCCTAGAGCCACATGGTACAGGTGGGGCAGAAGACACCAGAAAGGATCCTGTCTGTAGCCATGTGGCCGAGGCAAGGCTAGAGTCACTATAATGAGCAAATATTTGAACAACTTGAATAACACTTAAATTCAAGTATTTTTAATAAAATGGATTACATACCAATAAACTGGTGGCCTTTGTTCTATTTCCTTATGGTCTAGTTATAACAAAACACCAGAATCGCTGGATAAGATATACTTCTCTGAAGACTGTCTTTGTACATCATCAGAAATGTCAGTTCTTTCTGATTCTAGAGTACACGGCCTTTGGACTTGAGCAACAGCTCTTCAGTGTGTCCAGCCTATTATTACATCCAACAGATATAGACCTTCACATAGTGAAGAAGTGGTGAAGAAATTCAATCCCCCCATAACACACACACACACACACACACACACACACACACACACACAATTCAAAATTCAGCAGGTCAGTTTTGCAAAGTCAAATTGATGGCAGTAATTGTGGTGATAGTTTCCAGAGAAAGAATGAGTGAAGATAACAGAAGCTAGGGTAGGATAGTTCATAATATCACTCCACCAAAAAAATAATCTATTTAGGTTTAGGACTATTTTGTCTTTGTTTCACAAATGTGAATGTACACACAATTAAAATTGGCACTGTCTTTATTTGATATTTTCAACCCTTTAAAAATACTATTTATTTATTCCAATGAATGTTTTATTACATATATCGACATTTTTTATTGAAAATATTCCAGTAGTTCACATGAAAAAATAAAACATAACAATTCCTGCTTGAGGAATACAAGACAAATACCTTGAAATACATTCATGATAACCTTAGATACAAATATAATTATTGTTAGAAACCTGCATGATTTTATCCATAGAACAAGAAGGAAAAAAAGTTGTGTCCTTTTGACCCTTCTAGTAAATATTGTTTTTGAGGATCTCATCAGAATCATGAAATAATAAAAATAAATAAAGGTCATTCAGATTGGAAAAGAAGTGATACAATCTTTATTGTTTTTAAACAACATAGTTATGATGCATTTTCTAAGAAGTCCACAAAAAAGACACCATAACTAAAGAAAAGGTCAATAAACAAAGATAAGTTGTTTTTGCAAATATTAGCAACAAACCCAAAATATTATAATTAAATAAATAATTCAACTTATAATATCATCTAAATATATGAAACCATTAACAATAACTTAATAATTTAAAGAGCAGCCAAATGAGTGTAGAGATTTGATTTATTGATTGGATGAGTCATTCTTGCTAAAATATCAAATCAGTGTTAATTAAAATTTTATTAGACTGTTTTCAAAAAATGACACCAATTACAAGATGTAGTTAGAAATGCAGGATGTCTAGAATAGCTGTGATGTTTAATTTTAGGTGTGAAATTTAATGGATGAATGGTTGCAGCAAGACCTGGGGATGCACTATTTTAGTGCCTATAAAAGAATTTCTCAAAAGGATCAAGGTGAGTATGAGTGGTTAAGGTGGGGAAGATCTTCCAGGTTGGTTAGGCAGCAGCCGATCAGCTAGAAGCACCAAAAAAAAAAAGAACACAGGAAGCAATTTTATCTTCTTCAGTGGTGGTGCACTCGGGAGGCAGAGGCAGGCTAATCTCTGTGAGTTCGAGGCCAACTACAAGAGCTAGATCCAGGGCAGGCTCCAAAGCTACAGAGAAAAGCTGTCTTGAAAAACCAAAAAACAAAAAAAGAAAAAAAGAAAAAAGAAAAGGAAAAAGAGTTGGGATAATATACATTGTTGGCTGCCTGGACTTCAGAACTCTAGGTTCGTGTACATTTGGACTCTGATCTAGGACTTATGCCAGCTCAGTTTCTCAAACTTGCCATATCAGACTGAAAGTCGTAACAAGAGCTGTCTTGCTCTGTAGACCTTTAACTTGAAATTGTCCACATGATATCCTAAGTCCTCAGTATGTAACAACCTATAGTGAGATACCTTACTTGCCATAATTATGTGGTCAACTCTGATAAATCATTTTTCTCATGTTCCTTAGACATATTGTATTTCTTTGGTCTGTCAAGAGAACATTGAGTTATGGAATACCTAGAAATAATTTTAAATCTCAGTACAAGGAAGGATAGCTCAGTTAGTAAATTTCTGACTTGCAAACAGGGATACCTGAGTTAAATCCCCAGAACCCAAATAAACAAGCCAGGTGTAGTGACACATGCTTATAAGCCCAGCACTGTGGAAATGGAGTCACTGATGAGCTGACCCAGCCAATTTGGGGACTTCCAGAGCAGTAAGAGGCCCTGTCTCTTAATAAAAGGCAGATGGCACCTGTGGAATAATACCCGAAGCTGTCCTTTTGGCCTGGAAATGCATATATCAATATGCTTCTACATGTATATCTATGTCTGCATACATGCACAATATGAAAACACTTTGATTAAGTACATTGGTGCTCTTCCAGATGACCCAGGTTTAACTCCCAGCACCCTTATAGTGGCTAAGAATCATCTATAACTTCAGTTGCAGACCATATGAAGCCCTCTTCTGGCCTCAACGGGCACTGCATTCTTGCGGTATATAACCATATGCCCATGCACAACATGTATACACACAAAACAAACAAATAAATAAATAAATAAATAATAATAAATAAGCAAGCAATACAGGCCTAAAGATTCAGCTCAGTTGGCAGAGTTACTGCCTATCACAATGAGGCTCTGGATTCCATTTCCATCATTGCCTAAACTGAGTATGTATGCGGAAGCCTGGATGTATGCAGAAGCAACTTTCTTGTGCTGGGGTCATCAGGGTCTGTTATTCCACGGCAGTGAATGTTTAAGGTCAGCTATCCTATGGGATGAGGGAACAAGTAACTGGGCTAGTGAGGAGTGAGGCAAGTTCAGCAGGGCCCTTGTACTTCAACACATGGTTCAACACATGGTTTGCATGAGCCCCTGTGGCAACCTGAACAACAGGTTGAAGGGGAGGGAAGAGGCAGGGATGGGAGCAGAGAAAAATGCATAGCTTAATAAAATCAATTAAAAAGAAAATAATGATGGGAAGTAAAAGAAATTAATAGATTATCCTTTACTCTTTACCATTTCTGAAGGATAAATGGGAAAAAAGAAAGACATACCAAAAGACAAATACTATTTACCCCCTTAAGTCTTTATTTAACATTTGGGCAAGCAGGTGATTCAAACTGTTTTGATGCACACTTGGTCATACTTTTCCCTCCACACATGAACTTCTTATGAAAAACCACATGAATGCTCTTTCCTTATCTTTCTTTTTCCCCTTGACCTCACTTATTTCTCCCAAACTCTCTGCTTCATTGGCCTTTTAAAATATGAACCACATGTAAATATGAATGTGTTATTCCGTAAATGTCTAGGTCTGCATTACGTTTATCTGCAGTACTTCTCCAGTGGTTTGCTTGCTACATGGCTTGACTCATCTTAAAAATATTTAGAAGGAAGTAGAGAGTTCTCTTTTGACAGTCTTCTCCTATCTTTTCTATCTGCTGTCTTATATATTAGCCTAAATATATACAGTATCTTATAAAATATTTTGCTCAGAAATAACTCTTCATAAATTTTATCCTCTAAGTAAAAGGTATCTTAAAAGTATGTAGAACTTTAACTAAAGTGTGAAATTATTTAATATACTTAAATGACTGCACAAAGAGAAGTTAGTATTTTTCAAATGACACTGAAGAGTGTGGACATAGTTTGTATGTTTCACATTTTCCAATGAGGAAAGATCACTTAAATCAAGCACAAGAATTAAATGTGAATAGCGTTAACATAGATTTGGTGTTTAGCATTGGATTAAAGGGCTTCAATTTGATATATGTGTGTCATAGATAAACCTACTAAAATCCTGAAACTAAATAGGGATTGCATGTGATCATTTTTGAAAACTTCAGAAACATTTGTATTCTGCAGTTTTTCCTTTGAAGTTTTGAGAAGATCAAAGAGAGTTGCACAACTGTCAAAAAACCTTCTAGAGACACTACACATTTTACACACAAAAAAATCAACATTTAGAGGAATTCAGACCACATTGGTATAAATTTCAGACTTATTTGCCTTTAATATAAATAATATGAAAATTCTTTTTTAACAGTCATGATCAAACTACTTGCTGATGAAATACAGAAGCAGGTGGCCCATTCAGATGATTAAAAACAAACTATTTTAATATGGACAATTTGATAAAAATAAAAGAATAGAAAGAGAGTTCTAAAGCTGAGTGGGAGGAGAAACAATCAGTGAGGGTTCCATTTAGATAATAATATTCATAGAGTGATCTCACTCACAAATTCACTTTGGAAATTCAAGTAGAGAAGGCTGTCCCCAGAGTTTATAATTAGCAGGACATGTTATGTTTCTGCTTGCTATTAGACCACTCTCTGCTTAATTAAATATCTGCCATAATATTCAAACAACAGTTATCTACAATATTCAAAAAGAAAAAGAAAAAGGGGAATCCAATGGCATAAGAGATTTGATGGGAGAAATGGGAAAAACAGGAAGATGTCTTTAATTTGGGAGGGGATAAATAAAGAAACAGATGAAGGGAGGTAGTAAAACAACATACAATATTCTGAAAAGATAACAAGGGATTATATTATTATTATTATTATTATTAACCTGAAATTACTTATACTACATATGAGTGTGCTTATTGATACATATAAAGTTTAAACTTTATAAATACACCCACCTGGGCTGAAATGTTCCTCCCAAGAGCCATTTCTTACCTAACAAAATTCTCAACCCCAAGAACTCAGCCTCTTGTTATGCACTTAGGTCTCCCTAGTTCTTCCTGGTGGCCTTTTACATTCTTTCCTTCTAATCGGTGGGGTCCCTTTATTTTCACAGTATGCACGGCCACCAGTCCATGAGAACAAAGGGACAGAAACAAGGACAGAGATCTTTGGACAGTCAGGGAACAAAATGGAGATAGCCCTCTGGTACATGACTTCAGTGAATCAGTTCAGTTTTATTCTAGAGTATAGGAAATATATAAGGTTTCAGAGTCTGGGAACAACCCTAAATTTGCATTAAGTGTTTCACTCCTATCTGTAAATGGATGCTTCCTGTCCTGAACACCTGTTCCCAAATACCTAACAGCTGCTTCCCAAAGATGTTTATATTAACTATAAATGCTCAGCTGCTAGCTCAGGCTTATTATCAACTAGCTCTTACAACTTAAAATAACCCATTTCTATTAATCCATGTATTTCTACATGGCTCATGGCTTTACCTGTCTTTTAGCATGCCTTGCTTCCTGAGCAAGTGGCTGACATCTCTCCTGACTCTGCCCTTCTTATCCCCATCATTCTCAGGTTGGCTCTCCTGCCTAACTTCCTGCCCAGCTATTGGCCCACTAGCTTTTTATTAACCAATGAGAATAATATATATTCATAGTGTAGAAAGTGATTGTTCCGCAGTAACTATCATAAAACTTCATGTGTTACATCAGGGTCCTATAGTAAAACTCTTAGTACAAGTCTTAGTTACCATATATATAGTAGGGTAAAGGCTTCTAGCAGGAAATTGTGCCACAGGTCACCTTAGAGATAAAACAGACATCCAGGCTTAGAGACATTCTGTAAATAAGTGCAGATAGAAAACAGGAAGTCTTGGTGGTAGGGGGAAGGAGTCCTTATGTTTCTGGGCTTTGGAGAAAGTTGCCAGCCATGGATAGACTGCAACCTCTGAAGAACATGAAAACACAAACAGTTGAATGGAATAATAAAAGCTATTCAAGACACAAGAGTATAATTTAATAATACATAATCACTAAAGAAAACTCAGACTGAAACAAAATTGGAAATGAAAAACTTGAGATCCCAAATCAAAAAACCTAGGAGGTTAGACTCACCAACAGATTAGAAGCAATGGAAGAAATAATGTTAAGTCTTAAACACACATTACAAGAAATGGATAGGTCAGTCAGGTAAAATGTTAAATCTAAAATAGTTCAAGCATAAAGCATCCAGGAAATAAGGAATCGTGTAAGAATATCAAACCTATGAATAATAGGAATATATTAAGGAAAAAGCCAGGTCAAAGGTACAGGAAATAATATTCAACAGAACCAGAGAAGAAAATTTCTGCAAACTAAAGTAAGAGGTTCCTGTTACAGGACAAAAGGAATAAACAGAACCAAGAAAAAAATCCCCTACAATGCATAATAATTAGAACAGTAGATATGTAGAATAAAAAATAATAAAAACTGCAAGGGAAAAAGAGCAAGCGACATATAAAGTAAGGCCAATCGAAATGATGCCTGACTTTGCAATGTAGACCTAAAGCCAGATGGTCCTGAATGTTTGCTCCACGAGGCCTAAGAGATCGTAAGTGCCAGCCCAGACTCCAACACCCATAAAAGCTATCTATCAGTCACAAGCAATGAAGATGGAAATGCATTTCAGATGTCACCATCTCTGATTTCAAGTTGTATTACAGAGATATAGTAGTAAATAGAGCATGGTATTGGCATAAAACACATATATTGATTAAATGAAATTCAACTGACGACTCAGGCATAAGTTCACCCTAGAGAAAAGACAATACTTCAATAAATGGTCAAACTGGATGGTTGCAAGTTAAATGAAAACAGATTCCTATTTATCACCCTGCACCAAACCCAAATTCAAATGGGTCAAGTACTTCACTATAAGACCAGAAACCCTGAACCTGATACAAGGTAAAGTAGGTAACAAACTTGAACTCATTGGTACAGGAAAGGACTTTCTGAACAGGACATCAATAGCACAGGCACTAAAACCAACAATTAATTAATGGAACTGAATTGAAGCTTAAAACTTTCTGTACATTAAAGGACACCATGTTTCAAGCAAAACCATTGCCTATAAAATCAGAGAAAATATTAACCTGGTAGAGGGTTAATATTTAAAACATATATTAAACTAAAAACTGGAATGCCAAGAAAGAAAATAACCCATTTAAAATAAGATATAGATCTAAACAGAGAATTCTCAAAATATGAAATATAAATAGCTGAGAAACACTTTTTAAAATGTTCAACATCCTGAGTCATCAGGGAAATGCAAATTAAGACTTAATTGAGATTCCATCTACTTTATTCATAGTGACCAAGATAGTAATAATTTAAAACATGAAAACACGTTGGCAAGGGTAAAATGAAAAGGGAGCATTTGTTGTGACTTTTGGGAATACAAACCGGAAATCAGTGTACATGACACAACTACACACCTCGTTGTCACACACCCAAAGAACTCTACACATTATTGAGAGTTACTTGTCCCACCTTGTTCATTACTTTTCTATTCAGAAATCGCAAAAAGCCTAGATGTCTATCAACTTATGAAGGGGTAATGAAAATGCGGTACATTTATACAATGTGATATTATTCGGATATTAAGAACAATGAAATTTGCCGGGAAATGGATGGAGCTAGAAGTAATTATCCTCAGTGAGTTAACTCAGACCCAAAAAGACAAATGTTGCGTGGTTTCTTTTATTTGAGGATGTTTGCTTTTAAGTTTCAGATATGTGTGCTTAATTCTGAATAACTTCAACAGTTAAAAAGGATCTTCCAAGAAAGGAGAAATAAAATATAGTGTTATAATACAGGAAAGTAGAAACAAAGGATTAAATGAGGAATGGAATAAAAATGCAGGGTAAATGAGGGAATATGTGGAGGGACCCCCGTCACTAAAGTTCTTATGAAAAGCCATATGGAAATACTACTGTTGAAACTTCACAAAATATGTACACACATGAAAGGAATTTAAATGGAGTCATCATATAATAAGGGAGACAATGCACAAACTAGACACATTATGCCACAAAGTAAAGCCTCCAGTACCATAATGTTAATTTATTAGCCAAAAGAGTCACATATATCCGTCATATGTCATTGATTATCACCAAGGCTATTGGCTCATCTCCATAGCCTGATGGCACGTCCTGTAGCTAGAGACACCACTCTAGTATCAATCTGGTGCCCAACTAGAAACACCACTCTAGAAACTAGTGTTGATGATCCTGGAAGATAATTTTTACAGTCCCGGAGGAAAGAAGCAATTGTCAATTCACCCCACGACAACCCTGAGACCAACGACAGATCAGCCTGCAAAACATTGGTCCGACAATGACACAAATGTTATGGGAGTAACGGTCCACTTTTTTTTTTATTGGATTTAAGGCATGACCCATGAGACTCCAACCTGACACAGCTAAAGTGCCCAAGATTCTGTGACTTGATGTGTCATGGGCCTAGGAAAAGATATAAGTAAAATATTCTGATAAAGGAACATAGCAATAAAATGACTCCTCCTGACATCTCCTATACTCATAGATATATAAAACCATTTACACACACACACACACACACACATGCACACACTCACAGGCACATACATGCGGCATGAAGTTGTAATGTAAACTATCAAGAGAATGTGCTACTTCGTTCATTAGACTGGAAGAAGGAATAAGACTCCTGAAAGGTGGCAAAGAAGAAAGCAATGACTTTGTGAGGGAAAAATACTTGCAGGGAAAGCAGGTCTACACGTGTCTTTGCAACAATCAGTGTGCTCTCAGTGTCCTCATAACAAAGTACTCAGAGCCTGAGTGGGAAGTGACACAGGCATAGGCTGATTATCAATTGGATGACTTTGACAAGTTTGGTCCACATAGAGGGTCCAATTGCCTGAAGAAACAAGATGAAGCCCCCTTACAGCAAAAGAAGAAAGATTTGACAGCTTATGGCCTTGACGATAAGTAAGACAGTTAATTACAAGGCTTAAACATAGAAAAGTCTTTCTTCAACCTGGCTCGAGAAAAATGCCCTAGAACCTACAGAGATGACCCCAGCTAAGCAATAGAGGAGAGGGTGCCTGAACTGACCTTACCTTGTAGTCAGACTGATGATTATCTTAAATATCACCATAGAACCTTCGTCCAACAACAGATGGAAACAGAGGCAATGACCCACTTTGGAGCTCTGGACTGAGCTCCCAAGATCCAGTTGAAGAGTGGAGGGAGTGAGAATATGAGCAAGGAATACAAGACCATGAGGGGGTCATCCACTGAGACAGTTTGCTTGAGCTAATGGGAGCTCACCAACTCCAACTGGACTGGGAGTGAACGAGCATGGGAACAACCAAGCCCCCCTGAAGCGGGTTGACAGCTGGGGCAGACTAAGGGGGTCACTGATAGTGACATTGGAATGTATCTCTACTGCATATATGGGCTTCATGGGATCCTATTCTCTCTGGTTGTAAACCTTGCTAGATGTAGTAGGGAGGGCCTTGGACTTTCCACAGGGCAGGGTGCATGGCACTCCCTTAGGGTTGGAGGGGTGGGGGAGGGTCTGTGGATGGAGAGGGAGGGGACTTGGAGAAGGGGAGGGAGTGGGAATTTGGATTGGTATTTTTAAAGTAATAACAAAAAAGAAAGAAGAAAGAAAAGGAAGTCTTTCTTCAAGTTTATGTAGGTATTCAGAGTTCGTCTGACTGTTGCTCCAAATGGTCTCTTTTTATCACATGCTGTACTGCTCATGGTACACGCATGGTCCCGTTGAAATTAGCAGCGCAGACAATGCAGATCCTAGTAGCTCTTATTAGAGGCTGGTGACAACCTAACAATGAGTTGTCACCTAAAGCTGGGGTAATATTTTTTTTAAATGACTTCTATAGTTTTCTTTCATTATTAGCATAGAAAGGCATGCATGTGTCATGGTATGCACATGGAGTCAGGGTCTCTGGAATCAGGTCTCTTCTACCTTTGGAAGAGTTCCAGGGATTAAACACAAGTTGCAGGCTTGCGTGGAAAGTGTCTTTACCATTTGAGCCATTTTGCTAGTCCCATGAAATATTCTTTTACTATTTTTTCTAGATTCTTATTTATTTCTGTTCCTGTAATAAACACCAGTACTAAAATATTTTATATAACCCAGGACCACATGCCCAGAAGTGACAGGGCTCAAAGTGCTCTGTACTTTCCATCATCAATGAACAATAAAGACAACCTGCAGCAATATGGTCATGAGCCGATTTTATATGGATAATCCCTCAATTCCAAGTTTCCCTTCCCATGTTAATCTTGACTGCATCAAGTTGACAAAACTAACCAGGACCTTATCCATTAAGTGGTCTTGAAAGTCAAACTACCTCAAAAATAAGATTTATTGGTGTATTGGATGTTGGGTTATAGTAAAATGCCTTTTTTTTTCATTCTTAGAATTAGTTGAAGAAGCCTGCTTTTCATTTTAGTATCTAGTTTAGACGTTCCATAAATAGAGCAGAAGGAAGTCTTGAAATATGACACAGGCTCTGTAGAAGCAACTACTGAGGGACTGGGGTTAAAAATTACTAGCCAGGGGACTTACAACCACTTGACTTCTGTCAAAAGGTTTGTGAGTATCAAATATATAATACTTTCCAGGCATGGGAAGCAAACAAACAAGACCAGAGGGAGAGGTTGCTGTTATTGAAAGGGTAGAAATGATACCTTTCTTTTCACATTTCCAACAGATTTATTTTCTTAATAGATTAAGAGAAAGCATGTGGAATAAATACATCTGTAACTTGATTATTAATTATTTTATTACCTCTGTGAAGATTCAAAACATCATGATCTCTACACCAAACAGAAGATTCTGGTCTCTGCTTTTGGGGGGTTTAAGCTGTAGTCCTTAAGTCCTGATGGATCACTGTGATTTGGCATAGACCATGCATATTCTTAACCAAACTTGAGCAAAACAGTGGCTGCTTGACACAGGTAAAAATAGACAAAGGGTATGGTTTCATGTGTGGCATGACTACCACAGTTCCTCTTCGCATTGCACTGCCAGGGTGGACGAGACTTCTTGTCAGTCTCCTTTATTTGGGCTACAATATCCTTTTCTGTGATTTCTTTCTCCAAGACTTTGCTAACACACTCCAGCACCCTGTGGATTCCCCGGGGTCATGCCTGCACTTCTCATTACTGCCCTTGGGACACATATGGTTACTGTGGACCTCGGGCTGGCCACCCACAGTGGTCTCCTGGGAGAGGTGCTTGCTCAGCTCAGGTCTACAAGGATGTGCTATTGCTACAGAAGTGGTAGAACTGATAAAATCTTCACATGTTGAATCAGAGATAGATAATTCTATGCTCAGGAACAGCTGTTGGATAGCTGCTTAGGGAGCAGGGATCAAACCTAAAATCAAGCAGAGATAGTACTTAAAATCATTTTATGACTTAGTTTCTGACTTTTAGCTCTTTATTACTAAAGTCTATTTTAATAACTAATTTTGAACTCTAAAATTCTGGTCACGTTGGTTTCTACTTATGTTGGGTGGGAGCTTTGGACTTCAAATTACAAGGAACCCTGAAACATTTGACATTCTTGATATTTTGGACTAGAGAAATAATTAAGTCTTTTGGTCCGCAGTGTTTGTAAATTCGGGATGAAAACGCAGATAAGATCGTGACCCTCAGCAAAAACTGGCTTTCCTGAGCCATTCTATCGCAAACTCTCCAGAAGCTGCACAAGCCCTCATCCTGTGAGCTCTGTCTGCTGTATCTTGAAAGACGCCCTCCCTTTTTGCCTTTTCTATGTCTAAGTTGTTTTTAGCCATAATAAAATTGCAAATGTCTCCGAGATTGTGTGTAATATCTGTCTGCTTCCGTGCTACAACAGGCCTCTAATACCGTTCCAGAATGTCTAACAGCATCTCTGGCGAATTTGAAAAAGAAAACTAAAAAGTGCTGCTCAGCTTTATTCCTTTCGCTTACAGCCATTATGGCTTTTAAATAATCTTAACTTCCTTCTGCTGTGCAGAAGTGGTTTCTTAATGGTTTGGAATATTTTGTGGTTTTTCTGTAACAGCTTTTTTTTTTTTTTTAAATGAGAGCTTCTTCCCGCAAATTCCAGCAGATGGCAGCATAGAGCTTCTGTTCTGGCAAGGATGTCCCTTTTCTGCTAAACTTAGTACTGAAACGGAGCCGCTAGTCCCTGGTCTGGAATTTCATCCAGAGCTGTAAGTCAAGCCCAACCCCACAGACACATACAACATCTCCAAATATTCCTGTACAGAAGCCAACAGTGTTCAGAGTGAATAGTACAATGTCACACACATTGAACTTTTTATATACAAGTGACTCACAGACACCATTTGGAAAAACAATAAAAGAACATTTATTTAGTGGAAAGTAAGCTAGATACTTAAGTGCTTCTTCCTGATTTGTTTTGCCAAAACTAATAGTAAATGTTAATGGCCTTCAGCCACCAGAAGTCACTAGACCAAGCAGCCAAGGACACAGAATTACCCCTTTCAGCCTTGCCATGCTGAGAACTGAAAGCCCTCCCTCCTCTTTGGAATAACGAGACCACTGGAGTCATGTTACCAAAAAAATCTAGGAGAGGTCTCCAAGTCCTTTTGTGATACTATCTTTTCAATGTGGTACCTTCTCTGCTTCCTTTAAGGAAACGGTGGGCATCATGCTGCAGAACCATGCCAGCAATCAAGGAATATAAAGGACCAAAGTCTGATGACAAAACAGTGAGCCTGAAGCCACCAATGAGAGCTTGAATGCCATTCCATATAGCTAACCAATCAATGTTGAGCAACCAGCTCAAATCTCATTGGTTTTAAAGGGGATTCAATCCAGTGCCTCATATATCATGTGTCTTAGGGTTTCTCTTGCTGTGATAAGGACCATAACCAAAAGCAACTCGGAAAGGGGAGGGTTTATTTCATATTATACTTCCAGATAAGTCCGTTACTAGAGAAGCCATGGCAGGAACACAAGAAGAGCAGAAATACATTTGCATGATTACATTATTCGTATTTACAAAAATTTGATACATAGATTCCCTTTGCACTAGTTCAGGAACAATATGCTTATTCTTTTATCCTGATATGTATTTTATACTCCCTTCTAGATTCATAGGACACTGAGTGAAAAGGAGATTCAAGATCCTGAATCAAACACCTACTTCCTCTGGATTCATGCCATCCAATAGAAACAGAATCTGAGACACATATGTATATTTGAATGTTCTAGTATTTATAAAAAGAAAATTGAAAAAAAGAAAATTGTATCCAAATATTGTCTCTAAAATATTATCACATCAACAAATAAGGGCTATAAAGCAATTAGCAATGAAATAGCTTACATCTGTGTATTATTTTCAAAACTTAATTTGTTTTTCACATTTACAACATACATATCTCAATTCAGAGTGACTACATTTCAAATGTTCACTAACCACATTGACTAGTGTTGGCCAGACTGGCCAGCAGGGGTTCAGATTCTGTGTGACAAGTGTCTGGTTCAGAAAGTGAAATGACTAGTCTTTCTTCGGTACATAGATCCCAACATCACGGCTATAGACAACATTACTAATTTAACATTGTCAATTCTATTTCCTTAGATCAAACAACTTACCTGACTATGTAGCATTTAATTTTAAAATACAAAAGTAACTATATAAAATTAAAAAAGAATATTGGAATATATTTAGGTAAGAATGGAAGTTACCCCTGAAATCAAACACAAATATGAAAAATATGAATAACATAGTCACATTTTTAAAACCCTAAGTTTTCTAAATTATTATTCGGAGGTTTATTCTGTCTTTACCATTTTTTTAGAGTTCATGATTAGTTTTTTCCTTTGGAAAATTATATGGCATTTCTCCTTATCTGTGCATTTAAAATGCTGCACATTTTTAAAATCCCAAATATCAGTTGTTTAGCAAGGAGAAATAGAAACATAACTTGAATTTAGCCTGAATGGGACTTTTAAATACCTGTAAAAATCCAAGAACAAATCTGCCAGCATCTCCTAGCTATAAGAAAGGTAGATAAGGAGTCATGAATGGATTTATCCTGGATCAAATTATTTCTAGAGCAAATCCTCTCTCTTATGAAACAATATTTTGTTGCTGTAGCATTTAATATTTTAAACATAGTATGTCCCTTATGTTTAATTTTACATGAAAATTCAACCAGGGTCTTGATAGAACAGAAAGTCAGAAAGTTCGATGATAGAATCCCGCTTGGCAACCCTCACATAAGGAGCCCCCTAGGCACTTAGGCTTACGAATTAGCATAAGCTGAGACTTCAGGAAATGGTATGAAATGAAGAAAATTTGAAACCATGTGGTGTCTGTGGGGAAGGGTAGGGTCTCAAATCACAGCATAAAAATAAAAAGAAAATTGAAAAAGTGAATTAGGGTAGGTGAGGGGGTAATTGAGTTATTTCCAGCTAATATTGCAGAAATTGGATTGCACCTAATTGTGACCAATTCAGATAACACCAAATGCTCATGCAAATTGGCACCTCATTGCTGTATAGGAATAACTGGCAGTCAGGGAACAGCCCTATTCAATAGACCTAGTGTTTGAGTACTGCTTTTACAAAGCACCCAACAATCACCAAGCAAACTGCTCCCACAACCTGGGAGGAACACTTAGGGCCAGTTCAGCTCACAGCTGACTACTCACTACAATTTATCATAGCTGGCCTCACATTTCTCAGTCCATGCTGGAACACATTTGACCTGGCTTTGATTGCACATTTAAAGATCCGTTCTGACGAGGGCTCTCCAGCTGGGCAGAGATTTCCTGGCCTCTTGCCATGCAAAACAGGCTGCTTCTCCTGATCTCAGCTACAAGACCTCAGCAATTGATTCACAATGGAAAGGAGAGCAGGGCAGTCTTTCTTGGGGAGATTTCTCCTCTGAGCCTCTAGATTTAGCGCCTGTGGATTAGAGCCGTTTTAAAGAGGAATTTCTATTAACCACCGAATTTAAAAAAATGTTTAAAAAAAAATTAAGCCAGGCACTGCAGGCTCACTGAACTATACACCAAATATTCATCAGTCTTATCTCTTCCTGAATATTTACACAAATCTCTTTTGATTGAACCGGTTTATTCAATGTCATTTCATTGAGAATAATATTCTAAATGTGACACCCCGTTTCGTGGGTGAAAATCATTTCTGCCCCAAGCATTTCTCTAGCTCTTTAAATTCCTACCATTCTTAAGAGTTGCTTTTGTATGAACACTCTCCAGGTTTTGTAGCCTCTGCTACCCTGCTTGTATCTCCAGTGCACAGACAGAACAGCACATAACCAGTGTACTGGAAAGGAAGACTCTTTTAGAGTAAATTCATATTCCTGATCACCTAACCGTGATTTAGACCTGTGCTGGCTACTAGAAGAAACTGGGCAAAGCCATAGCAGGATTCCACCTGCAATGTGGAATGGAGCGTGTAGACTAACATGGGTAATAAAAACTATTAAATCACTTGGTTGCTTTTTTCTTCAGCCCTATATAAGCCTCCTTATATTAATACGGATTATGTGTTTATTTTTTTGTACATTTGTCTCTACCCTCTAACTGCAATGGTCTGTCCTGACCCTTTAAGAGACAAGCCCTGCCATTCCCCCTTCTGCCTAGGCAAGCCATCTTCCTTCCACTTCCAGCCTGCAAGCTCTCTCTCTGCCCTGTCTCTCTTCAGAAAAGGTGGCTGCTGCCATAGCTCCCCCCAACACTCTTTCTTCCTTCCTTCCTTTCTTCCTTCCTTCCTTTCCTTCTTTCTTTCTTTCTTTCTTTCTTTCTTTCTTTCTTTCTTTCTTTCTTTCTTTCTTTCTTTCAAGATGGTCATAAAAAGGCAGTCAAAACAGCATGGTCATAAAAAAGCAAGTAAGAATGTGTGGTGGTTGGAATAAAAATGCCCCCCACAGGTGTTTGAATGCTTAGTGCCAGTTGCTGTAACTGTTTGGGAAAGATTAGGAGGTGGGACCTTGTCGGAGTCTGTGTGGCTTTGTTGCAGAGTATGTTACTGGGAGTGGGTTTGAAGTTTCAATGACCTATGCCAGGTCCAGATTGGTGTTCTCTCTCTCTCTCTCTCTCTCTCTCTCTCTCTCTCTCTCTCTCTCTCTCTCTCTCTCTCTCTCTCTCTCTCTCTCTCTCTCTCTCTCTCTCGGCACTTCTTCCTCTGTCTCCTTTTCATCCTTGCCACCACGACTTACGACATCCCGGATGGGATCCCAAGGGAAGCTAGCGGAGTTTTACAAGAGGATGAGGGTGGATGAAGGCCTATAACCTTGGACTTTCCTGCATTTAGAATTTACCCAGCTTTACTTCCTTGAGCACTTGGAAAGTGAGAGGATTTCTGTGGGAGGTCTAACTAAACCCTGTTCTCCCATCTCATCTTTCCCTTCTGTAACTCGAGTGGCTAGAAGCAGAGAACATGAGAGGGTGCCTGGGCCCCGTTCTAAATTTAGGCCGGGATAGGAAAGCACACCACAGCGGTGTGTGGCAGAACTAGTGCTTTAAAGTGCCTGGTTCTGAGAGACGATGCAGATTCACAGTGACCTGCATCTGGGAAAATCACAGCTCATGCTTAGCAGTCCAGATTGGCTTGTACTTGCACTGAACTTAGGACTCTACCAGCAGGAATGCAAATACTGCATCTGGATTCCAGGCAAACACAGTCAGAGATAAGTCAGGATTGAGGGCCCACATAGTTGATATAGATTCTTTTAGTATTATTCCCCTTGTGATAGCATAGAACAGAATATTTCAGTCATCAACCAATTTCCAGACTTGAGTCAGCTTGCAGACCCAAAACCCCTGAAATGAAGGGATGGCTAGGTCCCTTTCCCAAAGGACCTTGCTAATATACTGAAGAGTTTTTATTGTCACCCTTTCTCCCATCCCTGCTCAGAGGAAGTTATTACCTTTTACTGGTATAATTTTACCTGGGGGCAAAGAAAACCACCAGACTTTACAAGGCCTTTTTGATACTGGTCTGAGTTAACACTGAATGACTACATTGGGCCACTTTCTTCATGGAAACGACAACACTCTGTCCTTCTTTTAGTTATGAATTCATTTTTTCTATACAAAACGATTCTGTCAAAACTACCATCTGTGGGCTTACAGAATGCCTGATCCATTATCATGGTTTTCCACACAGCACTGCTTCTGACCAAGGAATTCACTTTACAGAGAAATAAACCAATGGGCCCACCCTTGTGGAATGCACTGGTCTTATGATGTTCCCTCCTATCCTGAAGCACCTGGCTTGATAGAACAGTTGAGTGACTTTAGATATTTTAGAGAAACTTTAAACTTTTAAATCGATTTGATATTTAGTGTTTGAATATGTAAAGACTATAGGATTAGTAAAAGTTGGGATTTTGTGATATTTAATTGTGGTGCTAATATTAGCATGTCACGTTGAAGACAAATGAGAAAGGAAAGGTTGCAGTTAAATAGTGTGTAAATTTGTGTGCAACGTTTGCAAAGGAGTCAATAATGCAACCCTTGGCAGATTGTCCTGAGATGCATAAGAAAGCAGACTTAGCAAGGCATGAGGACCAAGCCAATAAGCAGTACTCTTCCATGGCCTCTGCTTCAGTTCCTGCTTCCAGATTTCTTCCTTGAGTTCCTACCCTGACTTCCTTTGATTGTAGATTGTGATATGGAAGTGTATGCCAAATAAACTCTTTCCTCTCCAAGCTGCTTTTGCTCATGACATTTTGTCACAGCAACAGAAAGCTAAGTAATACAACCATAGGCTTTCCAGGGTAACCCATTCTGCTCTCATTTCCTTTCGGATGGAAACAACAGATTCAGACACAGCTTCAATACTGTGGGTTCCACGCCAACTGCAGCCTACTAAGGTTTTTGCTCTAAAGCATGCTTGCTATTCTTAGCTAATTTGGCCTTGCACAAAGTTGCCATTGGGTCTCAAGAAAATTCCATTTCTCTAAATTCCAAAAGGCAGAAGGGACAGTGGCCTGTCTGTGGTGCCTACTAGCATATCAAATAACATGCTGGCCTCCAGGCTTTCTCGGTATCACAAGTCCCTGTTACACATTTCAAAGTCCATGCTGGCATTCCAACTCCTCTCATTTCTGCCCCTACCCTAACGTTCCACAGCTCACAGGGCTTCCCTCCCATAGCTTCTCCTTCACCTTATATCCCTGCTATTTTGACTATATTCTCTCTCTCCTTCTTCTCTGTCTCCCCTCGTATGTTCTCCCAGCCCCGTTTCTGTTACGACTTCTTTTAAGGGCAGCTCCAGTCTGCTGGCCTTGTTCAGTCTACACTCTCTAATGCCCCCTTTTGCAGATGCCTCTGTCCCTTCTCTCCCTCATACCTATAATTTAGAAACCCCCCATTCATCACACCACAGAGAAGTAGTGTCATCAGGATACAGAGTTCTTTAAGCAGCTGCTTGTTCACTGGGTAGCAGTGCCACCCTTGCATGCTAAAGTTTCAAATCAGGCTTAATTATTCTTAGAAACTTGGTTTCTAAGTTTATAACATGGTTTGAGCTCACGCTATCCTCAGAGCGCAAGGTCACACTGTGGAACGTTCTCCCTTTCCCATTCTCCCAATGCTTTGAAAGCAATAGCTATGAAGTTTGGGCACACTTCCTCATTTACCATACATATACATATACATCTACATCTACATATACATATACATATACATATACATATACATATACATATACATATACATATGTTCCAATAAGAGTTTGGAAACCCAAGGACTGAGATGAAGAGATTTATCAAGATTGAGGTGACATATTTTGATGCTCTTTCTTGTTGTGACTGGGTATGTGTTCCCCTTCTTTGGGTAGAAAAGATGGAATCTATTTCTTCTTAATGCCTACAGTTACCTTCTGTGCTGTGCTTCTGGGCATGACAATAGGACCTCTCATATTTTCAAGAACAATATATACTTTAATCTTTTGCTATATCAATGATAACTGAATCCAGGTGAATTTATCCAAAAGGGGTGACTGCGATCATGTCTTTTACTGTGTGATAACACTACTCTGAGAATTTAAACGTAGACAGCCTCTCTAGAACAGCTATGAAGATAAGCATTTCCTCCATTCAGGACTTCATCACCAGGAAAGGAAGAAAACGTGCTTACCATCAGAAGAATTAATTAATATTTTAATTAATATCTGTGCTGGGGAAGTAAAGAAAACAGTTATACAGAGCCTGCTTCTTCATATCCTTCGGAAACAATTCACCGAACTCAGAAGTCCATTATTATTTTAGTTTGTTAGGAGTGGATGAAAGTTCTTAGAGAGAAGCTGCCCTGCTCCTTGACCCTTCCGCAAGGCTGATGAGCTGACTAAAACTTCAATGACTGCAGAGTGCTTGGAATGTTGCAGTTCCAGAGTCAAGTTACTTTGGGCCATTTTTAGGCCTGTTTGTGGGCATTTATTACCTTTCTATGTAATGAACTAATGTCATTGTGACCATTAGTTGAATCATTTGGAATGAACAAACACCTAGCTCCCACCAAGCAAAAGTCTAAGAACATGATCAGATAGCATCTAAGGCAAATAACAGAGGTTTTCCTATTTTTCTTTAATCAGTTGACTTAATGTTTCTACTACTGTATTTAAAAGTCTCTTGTTTATGACTTCATTTGTTCTGTTACTATAAAAAAACTTTATGGAATCTTTTCCACATCGGGATGTAGAATTTGGGGTGACACCAATGTGTTGTTCTCCAGCATGGCAATTCATATTTGATTCTAAAACAAACTATAGCTTACCCCTTTAAGGTGAAAGTTGTGTTTTTGCATTCATATGGGGAAATATAATACATAAACTGCAAAGATTGCTGCAGTATGATCCCTAGGTGTAGCATGAGCACACCATTGCCATTTTGAAAGCCAGAGCTCTTGGCTCAGTAGTCCCAGGCAACTAAGTAACTCAAGGATTACAGTGAGAGCTTCATCTATATTGACAGGAATGGAGCTTTAATACTCCTTAGCAGAAGAAGGGATGTACCCTGGACCCTCTCCCAGGATTCTTGCTTTTAATACCTCCTGCTCCAACAGCTGCAAGTGATCTTAGGAAATTCCAGAGTTTATACAAAGTATCAAGCTAACTGAAAGTGAAATCATATTTGTAGTTTCTATGATGTCATCATGTATGAGAGGTCAAAGCGTGGCAGCAATACCATTGTTTGGCGTGCCACTCACATCCCTAGACATAACCTAGCCCTCCATGGACCCATTAACTAAGCTCAAGAACTCACTGGTTTACCAAGTTGGCCTTTGATGGAGTAGCTTCTTTGGGCTACTTTTTTCTGGTCTGTTGTTGGTGCCCTACCTGGAAACAAACAGGCATTTGTCCATATCACCCCCAGGAAGTTATCAGAAGATGGGGAATATATTTATCAAACAAATAGTAAGTGTTGGGCTTTCTCATGCTGAATATTGGTGACTGCTTTCTGTTCCTTAGTTTCCTTCCACCTTTTGAGTTCCCTCTTCCTCATTACATATCCTGGTCAGGGGCTTATTGATTTTTACTGGTATCTACATAGGGATGATTTGAAACAACTTCTCTTATAACTGGGAATCATTCAAAAACTATTAATATAAGATATTTGCTTTATTTCCTAAGTCAAAGCTGATAATTTGTAGCAGTGACGGCTGGTAGAATGTTATCATGAGTTTGCAAGACTGAAGTTGAAGTGACCAAAACAAATCGTCTCCCATTGCTGTTGCTAAAAGATGTAAAACAGCAAGAAATACATTGCATTCTATTCATTTAAACAAATCATTCTACCAAGTAGAAGAAACAGTAGAAAGAAACCCAAAGAGCAAGTTTATAATAACATCAAGAATTTCTCCTCCTGATCCTCATTCCATTAATGACTACCAAATGGTAGGTGCTTGCAGAATATAAGCTGAATGTAGAAATACCTTAAGTTAACTATTTCAAAGAAAATGCTAGTTGTTCTTAAAATAAACATGAATATTGGTGAGACAAAATAGAAATTTTAGACAGAATATTTATAATCATTCATAGTTATCTATAATTATCATTTAAATGGCTGTATTGAAGAAACCTGTTTATCTTAATAAAATGCAGTACAGCATCATAGTTAATAACATCCATATGATTGAGAGTACTGATTTTGGTTATTATCATGTGGACTACTATGAATAAATTACTTAGTTTCACTAAAATTCAGGCTTCATAATGAGTATATATCAGTTTCATTGCTGCAAAATATTAATAAACTCTAAAGTACTAACTACTTAATGTAACTGTCTTATATTCGTTCTTGTTGCTGTGATGACATATTCTCACAAAAATGACTTAAGGGACCGAGGGCTGACATTTACCCACAGGTTCAGGTCCTAGCTCATCATCGTAGGACAGACTATGCAATAGTAGCCTTAGTAGTTACAAGGCATCAGGAGCTGGGAATGGAAGAAAAGAGGAGGACAATGGAGACTTGCATGCTAATGCTCAGCTCATTTTCTCCACCCTCATGCAGTCTGTGACCTCCCCCCCTTTCCCCCCCCCCACTAAGGAAAAGAGTCATCCACAGTTGGTGGGTCTTCCCACCTCATTCCCACCTTAACTTAAACAAGACAATGACCCACAGACCTGCCACAGGCCAATGAGGTATAGAAAAATCCCTTGTTGGGGCTCCTTTTTCTAATGATTCAGTACTCTGTCAAGATAAGATTTACATTAACTACCACAGTAATTATGTATTTCCAAAGTTAATGGGATCAACATACATATCTGAAACAGTACCTAAGTGTAAAAAGTGCTACAAGTATAAATCATATAAATTCTTGAAAGCAAGGTACTGACTCCAAATAAAAGAAAGAAAGAAAGAAAGAAAGAAAGAAAGAAAGAAAGAAAGAAAGAAAGAACTAATGGAAAATGCATTTCTAGAATTGCAATAGTAGCCTTAGTAGTTACAAAAACATTAGCTAAAAAATATTCCAGACAAATAATATTTAGTTTCATGGGAAAGAAATTCTTTGGGTCTGCTTCATATTGTCAGTGCACAAGGCAGCCTCATTCACTGCCTTGGGAGTCTGTGGACATGGAATTGTGGGAAATTTTATAAATCCAGAGTGCTCAGAGATCTGGAAACAAAGCTCTACACGCCTATATCCATATTGGCCCAGAAACTCGTAAGGAGAGGAAGAGACTGGTGCTTATTTAGGGTGCAATTTTGAAACGACTTCACGGAAACAATGGATTCCATGAAACAAATGAGGGAGGCTGTCAGAATGGGCAATGTAGAGACAAAAAAAAAGTCCAAAGCAAAAAAACAAAATTCTCCAACGTAGCTGCTTGGAGTCTGTTACAGTTTCATTGCTGTGGCTGTGATAAATGACCCCGTCCAAAAGCAATTTAGAAGGACAGGGAAAACACAGTGACAGGAGGTAACATGGCTAGTCCCATCATACTCGCAGTCAAGAACAGAGGGAACCAACTATGCAAATACTTCTTGCTTGCTTGTGCTCTGTTGAACTTCTCTACTCCTGTAAAATTCAGAAAGTTGTGCCGAATCCAGGAGCTCCTGCCTAGGGACTGGTGTCACCCACAGTGGGTGGGATCACTCCACACCAATTAAATGAAGCATGCCCATAGGCAAGCCTAATATTGACAACACCTCAGAGTCTATTTCCAACATGACTTTAGGTTATGTCCAACTGGTAGTTAAAGCTAACTCTGTTACAGCCTGCCTTCTAATGGTTCCTGGTCCTTCCTTCACTTCAAATGAACAGTCTCAGAGAAGAGAAATGATGCTATAAACCTCTTCAACAAAGTGAACTGTAGACCACACATAAGAGGCACACAGACAAAACAAGACCACATAACTACCACAGAAGGGTCTTCTTCCCTCACCTGGAGGGGGCGATTGCTCTGTCTCTAATATCTCTTTCTTCCCTACAGAACATGCCCAATATGTTTCTTTTCAGTATCTATATTTTGCTAAAATTTTTGCATCAGTTCCAAACTGGTAAATACTTTTATCTCCTCACTGTGAGTTCCCCACTTCCAATAAAACAAGCAAGATGAGCAGGTTCAGTTAAAAAGAGGTTTGGCAGAGCATATACATTACATTTAGTTTTGCTCCTTCCAGAATTCCTTTGTGACAACCATACATAAATTTTAAAAAAAAATTATTTCATGCCAGATGATGGTGGCACACACCTTTAAACCCAGCACTCAGGAGGCAGGCAGAGCTCTGTGAGTTCAAGGCCAGCCTGATCTACAAGATCTATCTCCACGATAACTGGGGCAGTTACACAGAGAAACCCTGTCTCAGACAAACAAACAAACAAAAAATTTCCTTAGTTTTGAAGACTAAAGTTGTAGAGTCAAAAACAATGGGGAGGAAAATCAAGAAAAAGGCAATAGAGAAAAGTGAAGAAGCAGTTATTGCTTCAGAATTCCTAAGACAGTTAAATCCTCAGATCATCACGTTGAAGCTGAGGAGAAAAAAAGATTTACAGCTCCCTAAAAGGCTCAGGCCCAGAAACAAACACACGCACACGCACACGCACGCGCACATGTGCACACGCGCACACGCAAGCTAAAAAGGAACCGGATGGAGTATTATCTAAAAGTCTGTTTAAGAAATGGATAGTCCCCAAACCCTTCTTCCCATTTCCATGCAGATGAACGGGTACCCTCCAGCCTCTCAGAAACTAGAAACCAGAACTTTTAGTTTCCACACATACCTTGGCCCTATCTCTTGGGAACCTGGGGCCGTGTGTCACCCCTCTGCACTTGGCAAGCAGTTCCCTGACTGCATGCAGGTGCAAAGGTCCCTTTAAGAGAAAAGCTTTGCCCACTCTTCATCTCTCTTCCCACTGTTCTTCTGAAGGGGCAGGCAGGACTTTTCCTGACTTCTCTTTTCTCTCTCTCTTTTTCTCTGTGTCTCTCTTTTTCTCTCTTTCTCTTTTCTTCCCCTCTCCCTTCCTTATCCGTAATCCCTTCCCTTCCCCCAAGAAAACTTCCCACTTAAATTCTATCTTCCTCGCCATGTTTGTCCCTCGCCCATTGTGGGCTCACCCAGCAGGGTCCCACTTATGCTGTATTATAACAAGAATCTTTCTAGATTGAAGACTATCAAATGTGTTAAAAGGTTGGAATTGTAGTTTGGTATAAAATGTCACTCAGGCCCTCAAGTATTTGCACACTTGGTCTATTGCTGGTGACACTATTTGGGTAGGCAGTGGGACCTTCAGGAGGCAAAATTTTTCTGGTAGAAATGGTTCATGGGGATGGGCTTTCAGATTTCATAGTCCTTTTTACTCTCTGCTTCTTGACTGTGGATTCTGTGTGACCAACTCTCTTCCCAGGACTGCTTCAATACACTGCCTACCTTTATGCAATACATCCCCTTTAACCACAAGGCAGAATAAATCCCTTGTCTTAAATTGCTTATTGTTGAGTATTTTGTCACAACAAAAATGAAGTAACTAATCAAATTGGGAATTCATAATCTATGAGATTTTAGGAGAGCTCAGACACGGAATGGTCACATCGTTCCTGTCTGAGTCCAAGGTCACATCACTAGTAACTTCACCATTAACTATGAAAGCATGACTTTATGTGCCAGAACCTTTTAAAATCCTGTGAGCATTTTCAGCACAAAACTCTACAGGCATTACCATTTGTGTTCTCTAAGGAAATTATTTTGCAAATCAACATTCATTAAATCATCAAACACATGCAAACTTGCAGGAAGAGCACAGGAGGAGAAAGTTCTCGGGGCAGAAAAGCATCAGCAAAAGCAATAGTGGCTAGTAGGAGAAAAATTGAAAAATAAAGCCATATTCTCAGAAAGGTGTGAGGTGATCAGCTTGAAAGCAAAAACAGGAATATAGCCCATGGAATAGACTAATAAAACATAAATTGCAACTTAGGGGAAAGTTTGAAAGATAAAATTAAGAAAAGTCTCTCAAGGAGTAAAATAAAATTATAGGCAGATAGAATGAAGAACTCAAATGTAGATAAGATAACTTCAGGAAGATCAGTACCTACATAATGAGCTATTTGGAAAGAAGGAAGAATGAAGGAAAAAAGTACGGAGAAAGGAAAGAAGAAAGATCCCAACACTTAATGGTTTGTTTCTAGCTTGAAAGGCCCTATTGAAGGCTTAACATGGGTAAACATCAACACACATGTCAAGTTCAAAACAAATAGAAACATTTAAGAACCCATAGAACACAAACCAAAATAATACAAAAATATTTCACTCAAGGTAACTTGAGAGTACATTGTGTTTTTAAATTTTTAATTATTATGGCCACATGCCAGAAGAGAGCATCAGATTTTATTACATATGGCTGTGGGCTTCCATGTGGGCACTGGGAATTAAACTCATGACATCTAAAAGAGCAGTCAGTGCCCTTAACCACTGAGTTAATCAAAGAATAGGAAATTATAAAATATTTCTTGAAAATCTGAGGAGGAAATCATCATGTACCTTTTTGTGTTATCACTCAAACTATCAATGCACTGTACTTGTGTTTTAAGACTTTCAGGCCGGGCGGTGGTGGCGCACGCCTTTAATCCCAGCACTCGGGAGGCAGAGGCAGGCGGATCTCTGAGTTCGAGGCCAGCCTGGTCTACAAGAGCTAGTTCCAGGGCAGGCTTTAAAAAAGCTGCAGAGAAACCCTGTCTCGAAAAATTAAAAAAAAAAGACTTTCATATATTTAATTATCACCAATATTTTACCTTCCACATAAATTTTCTCTCAAAGCTACTGGGAAAAATATTTTCCAGTAACACATGTTTAAGAATTCAAGAAAAAGAAGCCATGACAGTTGGGAATTAAAAGAACTTAATCAAGAAAGATATAAAGGGAGATACAAGACATACATAGCCACAAAATTCTAAGTGCAGAATATCCCCAGTTTGTGAGGTTTCACTGCACAATTTCTAAGGAGAAATACCATATATAAATAGTATAAATATATTATAAATATACTATAGTTCCTCACAGTCAATAGACTGAATATCAAATACCAGTATCATACTTTTAGGTTTTATGCCCTTACACACTGTCCTTTAAGTTAAATATTTGCTTGTACTTATGAGAAATATAAAAAATATGACATAAAATTTTTTATTGATTCAAGGATTTTAAGTGTGTATAAGAAACTTAGCACTGTCAGTGGCATACAGAGCCCATCAAACAAATAAAAGCTATTACAGTCACTTCAATGAAAGATCATAGAAAGTCCAGGGTGATGGAACTAAAGTATGATATTCTATTTGTGACCACTCCACGCTGTGTGCTGTGAAATCTCTAAGTGCTCTTATCTAAACTGAACAGTTCCCGCAGGAATATAAAAATGGTAAATAGTAGATCTTAGATTCGAAGGCAGGGCCATCTGACTTCAAAGATAGTGTGCTTTCAACTAAAAAAAAATCTACACTGAATTTGTTAGTAGACTATTATAAATTAAGCCATCAGAAGAGACCCTCCTCTTCTGGTAGTAACACATCTCTTAGAAGAGTCCCTTGAGGAAATGGGAAGTTGAGAAAAAAATCTTTTATTAGAAGAGTAAAATAAGAAAAATCTCCAGGGGAAGAAACCTGAAATTAAGATCTAAGGAACACCTGCATTACCACAGACAGACAGGGCATCAAGGCAGTGACGGTGATCAAATAAGGAGAAAGGTTGAATCATAGGAATGAGACACCTACAGGGCTCTATCCAAACATAAATGTTCCTCAGGCTAATTATTTAAATTTCTAATTATATTAAAAGACTTTTTTTTCTTTTCCTTTATACCATTTTTCATGTGGTATAATGTCATGTGTGTACACACATATTTTTACATATGTGTGCATGCATGTACACATGCATGTATGTTCATGCCAGTGAAGCCTGCCTGAGGCAGTGTATCCTAAACTCAGAGCTTATTGGTAGGTTAGTCTTGCTAGCTATTTTGTGATGGGGAAAGCCTATATTCATCTTCAGAGGCTACAATTAAAGGCAGGCTGACACACCCACCTCTTGTTTCTGGAGGTCTGAGTGCCAGTCTTCATACTTGTATGATTTAAATGCTGAGGCATCTCTTAAGTCCTTATAAATATTAGTATTTTATTATTAGTAATTCTAATACTAATCTATATAAAAGAATACCTGTTATTTGTGCTGCACATCCTCATGTTCTATAGTACGAGTCTTCCATCTTCTTTCATGGACTCTACAAGAAGTCACTTATAAAAACAATGGAGTGGAAAAGCTCCTGGTCAAGAGAGTGGACTCTAGCCTGGGTGGAGCCTTACACTTCAGCTGGCCTGGTTGAATCACTTTGTCTAAGGGACCAACCCTACAAAACTGGGTTCACATTGAGCCATGCTATAGATATAGGCAAACTAATTGTTTCATTATGAGATATGGTACCTTTCCTTCCCAGAATCCCTGGTTTGGAAACTTATGAGTTACAGCCACGTAGAGTTATAAGTCTGCCCAGAAGTTATCCAGAGAAATACAACATTATCTTTCATCTTTCTACATCTTTTCTAAGCATATATTAATTAACACTTTAGGTTTTGTTCCAGCAGTTTAGCCTTCCCTACTCTTATTCTAATGTTTCCCTCCCTTCCATGTGACTCTGTCTACCATATGTCTGGCCAAGCTAACTTAAATGGCATTGCTTTTTCTGTTCTCTTCCCCATTTTCCCTCTTGTGGGCAGCAGCTGAGGTTTTAAAGCTTGCCTGTCGTGTGGCTTTTCTTTTGAACATTGTGCTTCCATTTGAGTCTATGCTTAGGTTTTTTTTAAGTAATAAGATGGAGAGGCTCAAAGAGGGATGCCAATTCTCTTTGTATTGATAGGGCGTTCTCAGATAAAGAAGACACTACTAGCAAAAGAGAGGCAGTGTGATGGATTGATCATGAATTCAGTGTATGTCTAAACTGTCTGTAAGTGGTATTCATATGCAGAGGAGTTTAAAAGCAGATCTTGATGATCAGCTGGATAAACCAGGAAAACTATCGTTTGTATTAAAGTTTGAAAGTTAATTTCATTGGAATTTTAAATTAATGAGGGAACAGTATTTTCTTAGGGCTGAGGGTGGAAGCAAAGATGGGAGATATTGATAAACATCATAAACTTTCATCTAGGAAACAAGTTCTGGTGATAGTGATAGATATGTTCTTTTGATCACGGTGGTCATCATTACATAAAACATACCACATAATCATATTTGTACACTTTGAAGATATGCAATCATCATTCATCAAATAAATATTTAAAATTAAAGGATGAAATATATTTAAATGGAAATGGAGAAGGAAGCAAGATATTTCAGGAGCAAAGCAAGAGTGAAATCACTGGAATGAGAATGCCAAAGTGCTTGGGGAGGTCAGTGGCAGTTTTAATTAGACATGGCAATCCACATTGAGCAGTTACAGAACTAATTTTGCAAACATAAATTGCTGCCGAGTAATTGAAAACTTAGAATGTCAAGGTGAGAGGTTGAACTGAACCTTCTAGTGAGAAGGAACCATAAAGGTTGGCTGTTTGCTTGTATTCTCTTCTAATGAAAGAATTATGATTGAAATTTCATTTTCAGATCACTCAGGAGTATTGATTGGTTCAGCAGAGCTAAGCTCATTTTGTCTTGATTGCTTGGTGTTTTTTTATATGCTTATGTTACTCAGCAAAGTGCAAATCAGATATAAGCCATCATGGCAAACATTTCAAGGAAGGACAAATGGACACCCGCCTGCCCATCACATTTTATTTATAACTTGTATGATCTGTGATCAGGGAATCCATGAGAAGACAATAGATGATCTCTAGAAGAAATGTCCACAAAAGCAGGTCCTTAGTGTGCTAAAATATATAGTACATATTCAGTTACTCCACAGTTATTCTAGAAAGAGCGATAGCAATTTACCTGAAAAAAAATCTTTGTTATGAAAAGTATGGCAGTGAACATGCATGGCTAAGCAAGAATTTTCAGATTAATATCTAAAGACCTTTGTACATACGCCAACAAGTGGTATTTATTTACTTTTAGCTTTTAAAGAATGTTCCACACTGATTTCTAGAATAGCTAGAAATGGCAACAACCTAAAGGTCCTCAAACTGAGGATAACAAATATATGCTACTTATACACTATAGAATACTATTTATCCATAAAGAATAAAATCAAACCATGACATTTGTAGGTTTGATGTATGCCAGACTCAGAAAGAAAAATGCCACGTGTTCTTTCTCACCCTTGGTTCCTAGCTCCAAATCTTCAGACAGGAATACATTGTGAGAACATCGTCAAAGGGATGACACATGGTGAACAATGCCTTGGGAATCTGTGAAACAGACTCTGGCAAAAAAAAAAAAAAAAAAAAAAAAGGCAGATGGCCTTTTATCTCAAGTTCATTTTGTTTCTTACATTATTCTTGGATATGTTTCTGTGCCTCCTGTGACAAACATTTATATCCAACATATAAGACATGTTTATTTTATTTGTTTGTTTATTTATTTATTTAGTTAGTTTTTTTGAGACAGGGTTTCACTGTAGCTATCAAGCCTGTCCTGGTACTAGCTCTTGTATACCAGACTGGCCTCAAACTCACAGGGATCCACCTGCTTCTGCCTCCCGAGTGCTAGGACTAAAGGCGTGCGCCACCACCGCCTGGATGACATGTTTATTCTTGTTGGATGTCAGAGCATAGCTACAGAACCCAATACGGTGAAAGGATATGCTGAGTGTTGTACTCAGTGTACCCTGAATCTGGATGTGGCCTTCTGCCTTGCTTTCATGCTTTCTCAGCCATAATCTATAGCACATGGCAGGCAATTGTGGTTTTTTTTTTTCTGGTCATGTTTTCTGAATTCAAACAACCTTCCTTTGATCACTGATTCTTTCTTTTATTCATGTATAAAAGTATACTGAAACTGAAGTAAGATAGCTTACAAGATTAGATTGTAGTCTGCCCCACTTTTTAGGTTCTCAGGCCAAGTCTCACAGACACAGAGCAGCATAGGTTGATGAAAATAGACACTATATAACTGGAATTAACCATAAAACCAAGGAAAGCGAAGCTGTACCATGAGGGGTGGTAGAGGTGGCATGAGAGAGAGGATACCAGTGATATGAAAGGAGAAATGGGGAAATGGGGGCTTTTACAGAGGAGTATGGCTAGAGGTCAGAAAAGAAGGAGAGGAAAAATAACAGTAAGGATTTTGAAAAATCCATAAGGAAGCATTTTTATTTAACTAAAATGATACGTGTGTGCACATGTATAGTTTAAATGAAGCTATAGCACTTGAGTAGGAAATATTATACCCAAGAGTCATAGAGTATCTAACAAAAATCTCAATACTGGGCATAAGAAATCTCCTTTTGAATTATATTGGTCAAGGGAATATAAAAGAATCCTAAAATAATATAGGCTGTTGATTTTGCCCTTGGGTGTCTCCTAGAGAGTGAAGGTAAGTACCTCTTGCTGAAGAAACCATCCACTTCAGACACAAGAGTGAGAATCTGAGCTGGATCTGACATGAAAGCCTCCTCCTTGAACTGTACTGAAAGGTGCTATGCAAGCTGCCCAGTAATGGATGCAACCGATGGTCCTACCCAGCTATGATGTCTGTAAATTCCAACAATGACTACCACAGCAAAATAGTTCTAAGGGAGCAATAGTGGCTCTCATACTTTGATAGTAACCAGTATCTCTTTAGTTTTTAAGAAAATTGTGCTGAAAACTACTGAGGTCATAGATCATATAGAAGAAATTACCACCTCCACTTTTGTAGAGCAACATGATTCCAATTTTTTTTAAAAAAAATAAATTTATTCCAGAACAGGCTCTAGAAACTACAGGGAAACCCTGTCTTGAAAAACCAAATAAATAAATAAATAAATAAATAAATAAATAAATAAATAAATTTATGCCCTGGCAATGCTGAAGCATGAACTGCAGCCCATATATGGCAGTTCTCTTGAACTTGTCCATTGGGTTTCATGGTCTAAGATGATGAGGACGACTGACCAGGTCTCTTTCTTAAGAGGGCACCAGATCTGATTGCAGAAGGTTGTAAGTCACCACGTGGTTTCTGGGAATTGAACTCAGTACCTTTGGGAGAGCAGGTAGTGCTCTCAACCAAGATATCTCTGTATTCAAAATAATTATCATTTTACTCACAGATAAATGTTACTCTTATCAACGAATCTTCTCTTTGCAACTGAGGAACACCATTATAGAAAGTGTAAGTGGTCAAAATGCAGAGAGCAACTCACAGATGGTTGTTCAGCTCCAATTGATAATTCCACAACCCAGTTGCTACACCTAAGGGTCAGGGTGCATGATAGAAGAGGGGGCAATAAGATTCTAAAAGCCAGACGGCCAGAAAACCTGCTGAGTGATTGTGTCTCCTGAGAATAATGGGGAAGTTTCACCCATCATACCATAACGTGGCTGCCTAAACAAGACCAAAATACTCATAATATCAATGGACATGATAATGTGGAAGAGAAAACCTCACTTGTGCCCCACCCACAAAGAACTACAGGCAATTAATGACTACTGAGCGAGAGAGAGAATTAGTCTTCCCCAATGGACAAACGTTTTAATTGGTTACCCAATGTTATGTGGTCATACAAATAAAAGTACCACTAAATGATCTTAGTAGTTGTGTTTATATGTTGCATAATTACATATATAGTACATTAATACTACACAAACATATGGAAGCATGAATGGGAGAGGTGTGGGAGGAGATTAGGAGAAGGAAAGGAAAGTATCGCAATTTCTTGAGATTGAAACTGTCTATCTTGGAATACACTCCTTAAGACTTTGGATGTGAAAGCATAAAAAAACAACAAGATATTTTAGGATAGGATATTTAAAGACTTTAAGGTGACACAACAGGAGGTTCTAAGGAAAGGTTAAACATTCCATTCAATCCTACAGGGATGCTCATTAACCTCAAGGGCAAACAACTCAAAATAGCTTCAGGAAATCCCTGAAGCTGAGCAGGTTCACCCGGGCCCTCCCTGCTCATGGATGTATGTATATAAGCAGTAAGGACTGCTGAGAGACATGTCAAACTACTTTGAAGACCCTCAGAAAAGCCCCACCTTCTGGAAGAAGCAGAGATCACCTGAGCAGACTAGAAGAAACAGAAACTGAGCTGAGCTGCCCAGAAGAGGCGCATACTAACCAAACTGCCTATAATGAAAATTACTCTTCAACCTGTTGAACAACCTGCCAGTTGTGCAGTGTACTACAGGGTCCCAACTTTGTGAGCTGTCACCCATGATGGGGTGGAATTTGGTGAGTCAGCTGTCTTTGAGCCATTGCAGCTCCTGTAAGCAACCCTCACTCCTACTCCTGTAAGTAAACCTGCAAAGACTGATTGGATCACCAAGCTGGACTTTGATGGGGTATGTAGTTTCTCAGCCATCAGTTCCCTATCTGAAGTAAGTTGGTATTTGTTAATATTTTCCCAGGAATAGTGTCATACAAGAAAAGGGAAAATAGTGTCATACAACAAAAGGGAAGGGGAGAAATGAAATTGTGTTTTGACTTAAAAAAATTCAACAGCAAAAGCTAAACCAAAAAAAAAAAAAAAAAAAAAAAATCCACCTTTAGAAAGCAATGCCATATTTGGCCAGTAGATAGCAGTATAGATATTCTAATAAGTGGAGAAAGGCATTGGTGTGATTACTAGGCTGCCAAGAAACATTAGACAAGCTCATTTTAGATCAGTGCATGAGGAAAATAGAAACCCCTAGAGTTTTAGAAAGTTTAATTTTAAAGCGGCAAATCCCAGCTGCCTCGTAAACCCACTGTTTCCTCTGTGAGGAGGTAGGAAGGTATGCATTTGGCACAGGCTGAAATGAAATATGAAAATAGCACTTTAATAATGCCGAGGACCAAAAAGACCGCAAAGTAGAACCGTGAGTGGGTGAGAACGCCAGCAGTGTTTTAAAGAATGAATGAACATGCAAACAAAACAACTTACTGTACTCATTAATACCACTATAGGGCACAGCGTTTGAGAATGCACTGCTTTAATAAATAAACCAAAGTGGTAAACAGAACTACATCATAGTTATTCAAAGATGTTAAATAGCCCTTTGCCATAGTTAAACACACTGCTGTGTGAAGCAGCAGGTATGTTTTAACAAGTGATGACCTTTCTATACAAGGAGTAGCGTCACATTCCTTTCTAGGTAAAACATAGTAAAGAGATCTGAGCCATCCTATGAGGCACAACTACAGTTCTTCAAAGCATATTCTGAAACTTAATGTGAGAGTTCAAGGGGTGAGTCTTTAAGGATCTATCAGAGAAAAACAAAAATTGGGGACACTAGAGCAAGGAAAGTGCATATTAATAGAAAAATACATCTAAAATGATAAGACTAAGGCGATAACTTCAAATTCCTTCTGCAGTTTAGTTAGTGATGGTAGGATGAAGAAATAGACTTTGTAAAGATTAGGAAGTGGATTTTCTTCCTGAATTTTCAGGCCCACCTTCATGGTTTTTCTAGGTTAACAGACTTACATTCATGTACACAAAGGCTCCAATTGTCTAAGATGACCTTCTGTCTTTGAACATCTTAATCACATTAGCTATGGCATCCTTTGTCTTGTAGTTGAGCTATATTTGAGCACTTGCAACAATGTGCCTTACCAACATGACACAGACAATCAGATACAGGTTGCAGGAAGCGTGGGCATCTGTGGAATCTGTTCCCTGCTTTTTCTGCACTTAGGAAGTGATATCTGAAGTGTGTTGAGCGATCATTCCAGGAACAATATGCACTGTATTGCTGTACAGGAAGAAAGTTTATCACTCCCCTAAGTAATCATGCCTATTTGTTCATGGAAAGATGATGCCAAATGTACCAGAATCTGCCTGCCTTGGTGAAGATGCATATCAGTTAGCACATCACAAAGCTTCTGCACTTTCTGGCCAGTCCCAGTCAGTATCAGCCCCTCATACCCTGCCTGGACATGACTTACTTCTCCGTTAGCTTCTTTTTGGTAGCTAACACTGATTGCCCTCGGACATCTAGGAGAAAGGATAATAAAGGGAATGTTGCTCCAAAGGGAGGTCATGTGTGGCCTCACTCTGGCAAATATTTCAGTAGGTGTTTGGACACAGAACTGCCATGAAATGTGCTAACCCCTCTACTTAGGCCTGATATATTCAATTAGTTGCCTAATTGTCTCCTTAACAAGATCTCTAGAACCAAGGACATAAGCAGATTCTAAAAACATTCCATTAAAGCCTCAGTATAGTGTTTTCCAAAAAGTTAATATGAAAAAGAAGATAATAAGAAGAAAAAGAGGGAAGAACCCAGGGCGGCAAGTAAAAATCAGAAAAGTTTCTGATAGAATATTAAAAACATAATTTCTGGAACTTCTGGAAGCATCACCATCCCTGACTTCAAGCTCTACTATATAGCTATCGTAAGGGAAACAACTTGGTATTGGCATAAAAACAGACAGGTGGACCAATGGAATGAAATTGAAGACCCTGATATTAATCCACACTATTGACATTATAAAAATGCAAATAGATTTATATCTAGCCCCATGCACAAAATTCAAGTCCAAATGGATCAAAGACATCAATATAAATCTATCCACACTGAAGAGAAAATGGGAAGTAGCCTTGTATGCATGAGCACAGAACACTTCCTAAATATAACACCAGTAACACAGATATTAAGAGCAACAATAAAGAAATGGGCCCTCCTGAAACTGAGAAATTTCTGTAAGGCAAAGGACACAATCACCAAGACAAAAAGGGAGCCTATAGAATGGGAAAAGATCTTTACTAACCCCACATCAGATAGAGAACTGATCTCAAAAATATATAAAGAACTCAAGAAATTAGACATCAAAATTTTAAATAATCCAGTTTTAAAATGAGGTACAGAGCTAAGCAGTGAATTCTCAACAAAAGAATTGCAAATAGCTGAGACACTTAAGAAAATGTTCAACATCCTTAGCCATCAGAGAAATGCAAATTAAAACGACTCTGAGATAACATCTTACAACAGTCAGAATGACTAAGACCAAAAACACCAATGATAGCTTATACTGTAGAGGATTTGGAGTAAGGGGAACACTCCTCTATTACTGGTGGGAATGCAAATTTGTACAATAACTCTGGAAATCAGTATGACAGTTTCTCAGAAAACTGGAGAATCAACCTACCTCAGGAACAAGTAATACCATTTTCAGGCATATACACAAAGGTTACTCAATCATACTACAAGAACATTTGTTCAACTATGTTCATAGCAGCATTATTCATAATAGCAAGAACCTGGAAACAACCTAGATGACCCTCAACTGAAGAATGAATAAAGAAAATGTGGTACTTTTATACAATGGAGTACTACTCAGCAGTAATGGGTAACATAGACACTGAGAGCAACAATTAATAAATGGGACCTCCTGAAACTGAAAAGATTCTGTAAGGAAAAGGACACAGTCAAGAAGACAAAACAGGAGCCTACAGAATGGGAAAAGATCTTCACTAACCCCACATCAGACAGAGGACTTATCTCCAAAATGTACAAATAATTCAAGAAACTAGACATTAAAATACCAAATAATCTAATCAAAGTATGGGGTATAGATTTAGGCAGAGAATTCTCAAAATAAGAATTGAATCCTGACTTAAGAGTATTGGATTCCTTGAGCCCAGCGGTGAAGGTGCACACCTTTAATCCCAGGACTTGGGAAGCAGAGGCAGATAGATCTCTGTGAGTTCAAGGCCAGCCTGAGATACAGCAGCTGGTTCCAGGCCTGGTTCCAAAGATACAGAGAAACCCTCTCAAAAAAAAAAAAGAAAGAGGAGAAGGAGGAGGAGAAGGAGGAGGAGAAGGAGGGGGAGGAGGAGGGGGAGGAGAAAAAGAAAGAAGGAAGGAAAGAAAAAGAATAGAACTCAAAAGGATTTTTGTTAATTATGGTACCAAAGAGCCCACCTGATTTTTAATGTCAAACCTATGAGAAGCCAGAGGCTACTTGAGAATCTCTTAGTCCTTGAGGTAAGTTGCACCCTATTTTTAAATCCTAGGCTTCACTTCTCTGAGAGTGCACATTAGCACTAAGTCATGCCAGTCTCCTGACCTCTCAACTCTTCTAAAATTATTGCAACATCAATGCTTCAGGCTTGTAGAGTGGAATCTCTTTTCCTGATAATGATATAGATTCTGTAGCTTTTAGCATCTATAGATCATCCCCCCATTTCTTATTTGCTAGAGGCACAATTGTTCACTACATTTATAACTGCCAGAGAGTTGAATAATACCTGAGGTGGAATGATAAATGGGAAAGAGCCATTAACTGCAGATCTCAGTGACTTCAATCAATTTGCAGACTTGCTCATCTCATAAGATGACCTGAAGCGAGTCACATAACCTTTACAGTTGGTTTCTGTACATGTAAAATGAGAAAGTTGCCTAATATCTAATATCCATTCCAGCTCTGAAATGCCAGCCTGCATATTATTTTCTGTCACTTTTTGGTATTGATACTAATGAAGAAAAATGATGAGAAAGTAAGCATGGAGAAAAATTACAACACCTCTAACCATCCAGAAAAGCCACAGGTGGACAAATCCGATCTCAAAGCTTTGAGCATATCCATGCACATTACAGTTTTCGAAAGACCAAAGGAGAATTACATGGTGGCAAAATTTGGTTGGCTCAGTTTTGTGCTACTAGTTGGTATAGAATTACTATTCTTACTCTCCCTCAACTGTGACAAAAAAAAATTCTTAAAATGATGATTCAATAATACGATACTCAAATTGTTAGGTTAATTCTAAGACAAAGAAAATGGTGATTTAAAAAATCTAATTTGTCAGGAAAAATGTAAAAACCCAACCATCAGGCTCAATGCATCATTCCGAAGCAAAGGTCTTGCACCTACATTTCTCTGGTCCTTGCTTCCACTTACCATGACTCTGAGCCCCCTCCTCCTCAAAGCATCCTGCATATTGCCCTGCATCAATCTTTATGCCCCTTGATGTTGTTTCGAATCTCCCTGTATCTAAATTGCTTAGCGTGGCATTCCTGATTTCTACCACTTAGCATACAGATCGCTCTTTTCTTGCCTTTTTTCTCAACACATTTCTTCCACCCACTCTGCACTTGTTGTTTATTCCCCAGCTGAGCAATCAGAAGTCACTTGCTTTGCTTTGGCTCACACTTCCCTCCACTGCCCCAATATGGAATCGCCTTCTTTATTTTTCTTAACATAGACTAAACTTGGTCATTGTTGGAAGCTAAGCAAACGAGCATTTTATCTCTTCCATGAAGCACCGGTGTTCTGATGATCTTTATTTCCTCCAACTATGCTAAGCAGCTCTTCTTCCTTTATGTATTGACTACTATGCTTTGCTTATTGCATATTCCAGATACGATTACTGACTTGTGAGGAACAGATGCAATGCAAATAATTCTTCTAACTCCCTACGTCTCTTCTTTTCTTCTTCCCTCTCTCCTTCCTTTCCATTCTCATTCTCCAAATCATTCCTTTCCCCTGTTTTTTCTTCTCTCCTAATTTGTAAAGTTGGGAAATCTAGAAAACAATCAATTGTTGCTTTATAAATAAATGTGGCAATCAATAATATAAACCTTGGGGCTTCTCTTCTACACAGTTCTCTTATGTACTATATATGATAGTTTGGAATTCATGTCTCATCCCAACACATCTTTTGTGAGAACACATAGCTTGAAAGCACATCTAACACTAGGTTCCACTTTTAAATTTGATTTAGAAGTTTTCCTATGAGAACAAAAACATTCTAAGAAATATGAATAAATTAAGAGGATGAACTATGACTTATTTTGATGGGTTTAAGACTTTTTACATTCCTCTTACAAACCATTTGTGGTACAGGGTTACACGGTGAGTTAAAGGACCTCGCTTTTACTCCACAGGTGAATCGTTCAGGCTCAGCCAGAAATGAATGACTTCAAATGAGGGGCTCCACCTGGCTAATGTTTTGTCCTTCTACCACTTAGCTTTATTTTGTCAAAAGGAAGTTTGCATGCAAATAAACTAAAACTCTACCCCCAAAAACTCAAACCCAGGAAATTAAATGTTAGAAATCCCTTTCAATTTTATCCTTCTAGGTCAGAATAATTTTCTAGGGCTAGTAATGAAGATTAGTGGTCGGTAGCTTGTCTAGCCTTTGTGAGGCCTCAGGTCCAATCCTCAGCAATACACACAGAGAGAGAGAAAGAGAGAGAGAGAGAAACAGAAAGAGGTGGAATTAAGCTCTAAGGCCACTAATAAGGAGAATTTTGAGGTGGGTAGCAATGGAATAGTGATGTTTGGCTTTCCAAGAAAACTTAAAGACAGGCGGAGATGAGGTCCTTAGAACACAGAAATCAGGCTTGACATGTCCTTAAAGAATACATGACTTATACTTGCCTGTGTCTCTCTCCACACAGGAGTGAAATTATATGCAGAGACACTCCTGCCATAGCTTCAGGAACAACATGCTTCAAAACCACAGTGGAATTGTACAACACTCTGGAATAGTGTCCTTCTCTCATTCCCAGTCTTGGGAGATCCACTGAGAGGACTGGGCAGGACTTTGCCCTCTGAGACCTGGAACCAAGGCTTCTTTGCCTCAAGCCTGACCGCTAGGAATTCACAAACCACCTTCCTATGTTTTGGAATCCAGGATGCTAGGAGAAGGAAGCACACCTTTATTGCTTTTGTTTTTCCTGCTGTCTCAAGTTGCAAGTCAAACTGCTCTTTTTTGCTGTATTTTGTGTTTTCAGACTTGGCTGCAGTTGCAACTCTGCATCCCTACCTCCACGGTTTCCTTTTGTAAGAGCTATTTGTCTCTAGATGTCAGGGCGCCAATTGTTTTGGATACTGAACCTCTCTAGACCTTCGGTTGTCCATTTGTTCAGTAATGGATCATTATGAATTGTACTTAGATTTCCACCAGTTGACCCTTGTGACTGTTCTCGACGTCCACTGCCTTTTAACTTTTTCACTCGATCATAAAGGCTAAGGGGCTCTCAAAGGAGACAGGTTAACACAGAGGTTGAGGCTCAGAATTGAGCTTCGCAGCCTTGCCTGCCCTCCACGATTGCCTTCTATAAGGTTCTCCAGTGGCTGGCTTTCCTCTCTTCTCCCTAAGTTCGGAGGTAGATGTTACAGTGTCATGGCTCACAGTACAGTCTCCTGGACACCTGGTGTTTAAGCACCCTTAGCTCCTTTACTAGCCATCCTGCCTCTGGCACAGTTTGAAGTCCCCTGAGGGTTCCACAAGTACCCAACTCCAGAAATCCTTCCACCACTCCCAACAACTCTGGTGTTTGTTGCCAAACTCCCTAAGAGATAGGCAGGTGTTCTGAGACCATGACTTAGCCTACTTCCTTTCATAAGATCCCACCCCCACCCCCAATCCTGCCGCCCTCGCGCCTTCCCCAGGACTCTGAGTAAGCTTCCCTGAGGGCTGTCACTGAGCATCCTTTTTGCCTCCATCCAAGGAGAACCCATCCGCCTCCTTAGCCCAGCACTACAGTCACTCTGCGCCTGGCAGTAGGTACCGCTAACAACCCCAGTCGCTGGGCGGGGCCCGCTCCGGTCCGTGCAGAACTCTGCGTCCAGCTCCTGAGAGACAGCCACTGGCTGTCCCGAATCCAGTGCAGTCGCGATTATAGTCTCCCTGGTCCCCAGCCTCTCACCCCAGATGCACAGCGCTGCCTGAGAGAGACTACCGGAACCTTGCGGCTCCGCGCGCTTTTTTGCCACTCGAAAGAGGCACCAGGCGCGCGGACCCCACCTCCCGGTCGCTCCACCTGCTGGCCTCTCCGCCCACCGACCACTGGGTCCCCGGCGTGCTCGGCTCTCAACCGAAGTGGAGATGCGCGAGAGGCTGGCGAGGGCGCGCAGCTCTTGAGATCGCGCCAGCTGGCACCATGCGCTTGCGGCCGCTGCCCCTCGTCGTAGTCCCTGGCTTGCTGCAGCTGGTGAGTTCCCGACCTGCGGTGCTGTCCGTGTGCGGGGATGCGTTTCGGCGGGAAATCCTTTTCTGTAAAGGACTTGGAAGCCGAGCTGCTAGAAGCTCAGGTCCCGACGGGAGTTTAGATTGTCTCACTGATGACTGGGAAGAAAGGCACTTTGAGAGAGGCACCTGGAGGCGAGTTGAAACGCTTAGTGAGGGTTGCGGTGTACTGTTTTGGTAAAGTAGGAAGGAAATATTTAGATAAGAAGCGCGAGGAAGAAAGAAGCGTCCTGCTAGTCACTCGGAGTGGACCCGGGCTGACAGACACGACCCGAGGGGTTCAAAGACCTTCCTGCAGCCCAGGGACAATCTTGGCGGCTCTGTTTAGCACAGGAGCCAGTGAACATTTCATGCAAAGCAGGCGTAAATTATAGATACAAACTGATTTTCGGGGCGTATTGGATTTACTCTGTTCGTTCTGGCCTTCGAAACGGAAATGGATTTCTACCGGCTAGAGATGTAAAAATATAACTTTGATGCCTAACTCTGTGCACTTAGTTAGTAGCCGGATCCGCGGTTTCAGATCTCACAGCCTGAATCACTGCTACTGCACAGCAAGATGTAGAGTGTTAAAGAGTTCAGGATGTGCTAGGAAGAGTCGGGCTGCCATTCCTGCCTTGACTCTCCAGGTTTCCTGAAGAACAGCTTGCTCTCTTTCACATACATTATGTTTTCCTTGTTAATTGTATTTCAGGTAGACCCAAAGTAAAACCTTTAACAAGCAACTTGACCACGATTGTAGAAATTGGTTTCTGACTTGTTCTGCCTTCGCCAGATTTCTCCTGGTCCCTTGGTACTTGTCTTTGGACAGTGTGATGATTGGCCTTTCCTTGATTCCAGGGCGTCTTTGGTTCCAGGACTGCTAACACCTTGGGTTGTTAAAAACAAGGGCGATACTTCCAAGTGTTTACAGAATAAAGACCACCCCTCTTTCATTGTCTTTTTAGAGAAAATACTAAGTAACTTATGAAAAAAAATATAAACGGCAACATGTGGTCGAAGTAGGCACTTTGCAAGTGTGGAGGGTAAAATGGACTCCTAAGGGTGAGGAGGTTTCAGCAGAGACTTAATTCACCTGCAGAGCATTTAATAAGAAAATTGTCCATGGTATCATGAAAGAATGCAGCTGGGCCGACTGTTTTTCAATGAGCCAGCACTTTCTGGTCCTATTCAATAGAGTCCCATAAAAATGAACTAAAATGAAGTTTTTAAGGTGTCCACGATACCTGCCTATGATCTTTAGTATCACTTGCTTTAAGAAAAAAAAAAAATCAATGTGAATGCCAGTAAAAGTGATCCGACAAGAAAGCCCTTGTGCCATGTGCGGAAGGAAATGCCTGAGGAAACTGGCAGCTTTTTTTCGTGGAGTCTTGAGCACAGCCTCATGAATCTTAGCTGGTTGATTTTTACATGCAGTGACCATGGACTGAGTAAGCACTCCATAAGCACCACGTTGGTCCTCAAAGCCGAGGAAATGCTTTTAGGGATGCTGTGGAGAAAAGTTCTATCAGCCCTGATACAGGAAACGTTAGATTCTCCCTCCTCCACCAGGAAAAAGGAAATAAATATGGAAGGAATTACGTATACTCCTTAAGAGCCAGATTCTAATATTTCAGCATGAGTTGATTGATTAGTTTTTAAGGAAGCGTATGCCAAATTCTAATCGGTTTTTGGATTGTACTGGGATTGTATTTTTTTCTTCTTCTTCTGGAGCACTTTATCAGGGAAAGCGAGTTGGGGAGCTGCAGCCCAGTGATAAGCAGGCAGGCCCGAGCTGCCATCCTCCTGGACAATAAAAGGCTGTTTACATTCTACACATTCTTAGAGCTGTTCCCAGCCTTAGACAAGCCAGGGGTGATGTGAAAGGAAAGCAGAGCAGTTGAGCGGGGTAGATGTAAATAAAAACACTAAAAACACACCCCAGCCCCACTGTATAACCCACCCAGCGGATTTCACAAAACACCGAATAATTTGCTGCCTGGGTGGTTCATAGTTGTGTTATTTTCAGCTGATGTGGAACTTCTTTATTAAACCCTAAGAGGAAATAAATTAAAATGGTAACTAGATTTGAAAAGTGGTCCTTATTTTGTAGGAAGCATGAGTAGACACAAACCATGCCCTAGGTAGGATGCAAGGTGTGTGCTACACAGCTATTAGACACACATTTATATAGAAATAAAAAATGTAAAATTTTATTAAGATATATGTAAAATTTGTTGCAGCAAGACTTGCAAATAGAATTAGACTTTAGTTTTCCATCTGCACTGTCAACCTAAAGAATATTCTTTAAAATATTATTTAAGGGAATATTGAGTCTCTTCCAGCATATTAACAATTAACTAAATGAAAATTCTCTACTTAATCTGAAAATAGTTATAGGAGGTCAGGTTTAAATAAGTCTTCAATGACATTATTTCTTGTTTATCTAGAATTTATTTTTACTTATTTTATGAGAATCTTTAAGGAGAAAATACGCTAAGCTGTTACATGTTATATACAGGCAGCCTATAAAAAACGTGTGTATACTCCTTACACCTTTGCAGTTTCCATGACCCGTACTCAGTCTTTTTTAACATGCTATCAACCTAATTAAAGGGATTACTGGGCACATACACAAATTGGACACTCATTTCCAGGTACTCTTTTCTTAATATTCTTGTTCAGTACACTGTTCCTTTTCTGTCGCTTCATGAAGACAATTAGCATATGGAATTGATAGTATAACCAAGCAAGGGTTGTTTCATGACCCGACTTCACCAGATGTCAAATTCTTACAGATTTGCTAGATAACTTGCAACTCATAATAAGGCTGATTTTAATTTTCAGTAAAATGCGGGCTGCTAAAAATACTGCATTTGAATTTCAATAAATAATTAAGTCTAGGTTAAGGTAGAATCTAGCAGTGGTTTTAAAATATGCATTGTTTGGAATTGTTTTTGTGTTAATTGCATTATGACTAAGCAACTCAGAGTTGCATAAATTCGGAATACTTGAAAGATAATGGGTAATGGTGCATTCATCCTTGCAATGTAATATCACCTCACTCACATTTATTTCGTGTATTTTTTGCTTACCTGTATGAATTTATAATTTTAACAGTTATTCACTACAGTTTTCTTACTCCCCCTCTCTTTTGTGTGATCCAGAAGTGATAACTCATCACTGTCTTCCATTTATCAATCACAATTTCTCCCATACCGTCTTGATCAATAAACATCAAAACAGCATTTCCCAGTGTGGGATCAATAGTCATCCGTTGTCCAGATGACAGTGCAGAAGAAAAGAATCACATCAGGCCCAAGATTTAGAGTGATCTGGGCTTTCAGACCAAGTCTCCTATAAATATCATTAGTCTGGAACCTTTAATAATGGACCCTCGTCCCCCAGTACCCTGTGGCCTCTTCTGAGATTATGCTGCTGATCTAGGTTTAAGTATTTTTCACATGCAAAACTGATTCTTGCTGGGAATTTAGTATGTTGTCAAACAGAAAAGAAGGTCTTCCTTAATCTTCGTCTTCTGTGTAACCTCAATTTTCTACTTCTTACTTTTTGTGTGATAAGTGGCCAGGTTACATTGTTACTTAAAACATGCAACCCTGGCAATCACATGAATTATGAAACCCAGCTCTTGTCATGTACAATATGAAGTGTCAACGTGCGTTTTATAATGCACTGTCTAACTTTTATATATTAAGCAGCTAATTAATACACCATGAATGATCTTGTTATTTAATGGTAGCAATCAAAAATGAATATAAGCATGTCATAGGTCTGTGATTTTATGGGAGCTACAGAATCGCCCCTGTTTCTATATTCTGTAAACTCCTGTACCTGAGGCATTGCTGGGTAAGATTTGAAAAAAGAATTATAGCTGCATACCCTCGAGCTGACAGCCAGAGCTGCGTCAGCATTTCTGTAAAGAATCTCATTTCTATCTGAGCCATAAGCATTTTTGCTAGTTAGAAGCTGGCATTTAATATCTTGATTTTTGAAGTAGGTTGTTTTAACGCTGCTTGAAAAATCGTTCTGAATGATTCTGAGCACTCATCCATGAGAGGTTACCTTCGAGCTATTGTTATGATATATTATTCAACAAACTAATTTCTGTATCGATCCCATGACTAAATTAAGAGGCAAATCTCACAGTTTTGATTTGTACATGGTTTTAATTTAAGATGTGGTATTTAAAAACTATTTTATCTAATGTACAAGATAATGTTGTCCATGTAGCATATTTGTTATGCAGTTATAACACAATTTTTGAATGGGTATTTTCAATTGTGTCAAACCACATATTCCAGTCAATGTTTTCTATGACCTTTACTAACATTCTCTTTAAATATTTCATTACTGAGAACATGACCCATGATGCAGATGGCAATTCCATTTTTTATCTTAAAATCCTTTCGAAGTGATTTATAATAAGTTACATCATAGACTTTAATATTACAGAAGAAATCTAACATATTATTGCTAGAGAAGTTCCATTTTACGTTATTTTAACTTGTGAACATTTTAATGTGGATCCACAAAGAACTGTCTGGTTTATTAAACTCGATGATGAGCATCAGTAGGAAATTCTGTTTCGGAGTAAACATATAGTCCGAAATGAATACTTTCCTTATTTTACCCTAAGTGGTATGGGGAAAATGTTTTTCTTTATCACTTAACTCAAGAAGATGCATTCATCTTTAAGATGGCCATACTTGTCATTTTTCCTTTTTCAGACCTGTAAACAAGTGCTAAGGAAATGGGGCATTTTATAAAGCCAATCCACAATGATGACCGAGGCACATATTTGTACTTTTTCCTCACATTCAGATCTTCCAACAATTCATCATATATTATGATGCCAATTAAGACTAGGAAACATACAATACTTTAATCATTTCACTCGGTTTCATTCGTGTTCTACAAAGACGAATGAGCACCACCTCGAAGATTTGAATTCTCCAAATCAATTAAAAGTTCAACAAATATTACTATCTATTTTGTCCCAGATAGCGTTACATGAAACAGCGGTTCCAGATAAGAGTGTGTGTTGGCTTGGGTAGTTCATCGTACAGTCTCAGACACTCATGGGTAAAAATGGAATTATCATGAAAAAGGAAAAAAAAAAGCTATTTCTAACATTTGCTTCTAAGAACACATTATGACAGTGGTTTACATTTTTCTTTTCATGAATCCCATCTTTTGTTTTTATACAATTTACACAACTTCTTAGACACAAACATTGATTTAAACAAAAGCTTTACATGGGATTTCATAATATCACAAATGAGACAAGAGTATACATGAGAACAGGTTGACGCTGATGACGCTTATCACTGCTTATGGAAAAGGAAAATTTAGTCTGAGATAAAGAAATTAGCATTCATTAAGCATATAATTAGCTAGATCAAATGAATTTCAATTCAAACAGTATTTTCAGGTGTTAGGTCATCTTTAAAATTGTAAACTATTAGCATCTATTCTTTTCTTTCATTTAAATAAAAAATAAATTGATGCTTAGTGTGTGTGTGTGTGTGTGTGTGTGTGTGTGTGTGTGGTGTGTGTGTGTGTGTGTCTAAGAATCCTCCTGCTCATTTTGTTTCGGGTTAAAGGTGAAAGCGATTTGCATAGCTAACATGTTCAATAAGTGAAGGGGTGGGGTGAAAAAGAACCACTTAGCATTTTGTAGTGACAATAGCATGTATTAATAAATCTTTGCAATTCACTAATCCAAGCCAGGAGTTGATTTGGAGCACTTTGAAGAGAATGGCTGTTCCAATGGAATTGGAAGCAGAATTCAAAGGCATGCTGTTCTTAAGACGATGACACATCAGTTTTAACCTCTTCTTTGTACCCCACTGATCGGCATCCACCCCCATTTGCTGTTCGTTTAAATTTAGATTTTACTGCCAATTCTCAGCAAACTTGTCTAAAGCCAAACACAATTCTTTTAAACCACCATTTTGATACATGCAACTAACGTGTCGTATTATAATGGACTACAAAATTTAAAGAAAGAAACTCTTTCATGCGCTTGACTTCATAAACATCTTCACAGCAACCCTGAAAAATAAGCAGAGCAGTGGATGCTGCCTTCACTTTATGGGTAAGGAAACAAAAGCCCTACTGTTCCACAGAAACAAATTGCCGTGATGGACTTGCCCACCAACTTCATTCCACTCTCGGACTATGGCAGGATCCATTTGCAGCCAATTGTGGGATTCATGAGGAGTGCCATCTTTGTAAGACAGTTGGAATTGAAACTCAGGAAAATGATATTGAGGGGCATTTCCCTGAAGGAACTGTTTTGCACAGAAACCACATTAAAGTGACCCTGACCCTTTTGTTTGACAATAGATTAAACAAGTCTTGCCATAATCTCAAACACGTTAAACAACATAAACAGAGTGTTAGAGCATGTTTCTGGACCCAGAGTTCCTTTTTGAGTTGAGCTTTACCAAGTCTGTTTTCCAATGGTTTCCTGCTAATAGACAGCTTTCATGTTCGGTTTACAGCTGAGTAATATGCTACCTGTTAGGATTATCAGAGGATTTCAGAGTTCGGATCTCTTCTGTGTTACTTCAGGTGGGGATAGATGGATAGCAGAGAGGGAAGCATATGTTCAAAGGCCACTTAAGTCTGGTATTCTAATGAACCAGGGGAATATCAGAAGAAGCTGCTGGGCATGAGAGCTGACAAATGAATACCCACACTTGAGCAGAATGTTAAATTTTGTTTTGCTTTTAGCACGCTGCTATCGCTTTCTTTCCCTTCCTCGCTATTTACGATATCACATTTTACTACAGAAGTAACACGCTTTAGCAGATATTGTTGGTGCTTTGGGGATACACTTTGCAAAAGTGCAGTTTGAATCCCACGTGACATTTCCTTCCTTTACAATTCTCTGGACCAGTGACTGGCAGATAAAATACTATAGAGAGCCCAACGCCTTTGTAAAGCTTTGAGGTATAAAAGATAATCAGAGTGTCTTTGCAGCAGCTTGTCAAAGCTGTGTTCTGAGGGGCTTTGTCTGAGACCATGCTTCAGTGGCCCTTCTCCCATTCTCACACTCCCAAGGAAGTGATCCCTGGAGCATTCCCTTGTGCTCAAGTGCTTAACTCGGCAGCATCTGCATCTGGGGACTCCAACCTAATGTTATTGTTTCAGTGTTTCTTCAATATTCAGAAAACTTAAAGTAGCTGCTAATCTTGTCCTTGTTTGAATAATTATTAATAGTGTAATGACATTTTTCCAGATATTACAGATATGCAAGATTTTTTTTATCATGTTATAATTTTGAACATCATAATTTCCAACATGCCAGTATAATGCAGTGGTAGATGTAGATGTCTTCCGTATTGTATAGAGACAGTTCTGTTTTGAGAGTCATAGTATTCACAGCATTGATGTACCAAAATATATGTAAGCAACCTATGGTTAATACTTAGAATTTTTAAATATAGAAAACATTTGTAACTACAACTATTAAAAAATGTCTTTGAAGTGAAGGTGCTTGCTTAATACTGAGAATCTGTAGCTTGAATTTGCTTAAATACAGTTTTCCTCCTGAATAATTTTAACAGTATGAAATATTACTCACAATACATACAAATGTCTATAATTGATATTTATGTAAATATACCAGTCTATCACATCTCATTGCCTTAAAATGCTATTTTAAGATTTTTACTACATTTATTTGTGTGTATGTGGGATGTGGGGGGGTTACACGCCAGAGTGCACATAGAGCATGCCCTGCAGCGGGTAGTTCTTCCATCATATCTGCCTTAATAATCACTGAGAGCTTGCCAAGCTTAGCAGCAAGTACCTTTATCTTCTGAGCACTTTACCAGCCTTAAATGTGTTGAGTGTGGTTTCTTTGGAATGAAAAGGATGTTTTTTATTTAAAAGACATTCCTTTTTCTCTATGCTCTGCATGGTCTTTTTAAATAACATATTTTCAGTTGACTTTTTATAGTCTTTAACCTTTGCAATTTCTTGTTAATATTGCCATGACATAATTTTGATTTATTATTCTTGGATATTTTACAATATAGAGCATTATGAATAATATTTTAGGCCTACTATTTTAAAATTATATTCACTGAAATTTAAGGAAAATAATTAATTTTCTATATTTAAGCATTTATCTGTTGCATTTAAGCTATTTTTAATAATTTATGTTTGTTTTTACAGGATTTTCTTTTTCAACAGGTCATATCATTTGCATATAATCCTTTATTTGGTTCTTTCTATTGAATATTATGTCTTATTAAAATTTATTTGCTTGCTATAATAGGTAACTCTTTAAAATATTGTTGAATGAATGTGAAAGTAGGCATTGTTCCCAAGTTTCCAAACTTAATGATTATTTTAGTAAATACAAAATTTTTTTCTGTTTATGAGAATCTATCAAGTTAACCATATACTTTCATAATTCACATTAAAATGAATTCACGTCAAGACTAGAGATTATTTTTAGGTGCTTGTTGAAGATTTTATATGACCACATAATTTTTAAATGTGAATCCGGCATTTGAAAAACATTTATAATAGGCTTCCAAACATTACTCCTTTTTGAGAAAGCTGGGATTGCCTACACTTGCATAAGCTGTATTAACAAATTATTATTTCTCTAAAGGATTAGAACTCTATTTTTGTATGTAAAAGGCAACAAGAGTAAAGCAGGCTAGAGTCTGCTCCAGGGTGGTTCCAGGGTTATAGTTTGAGAGACAAGGTCTGTCTACCATTCCACACACCAATTACCTGGGGAGAAGTTAAAATAATGATTATTTCCCCTTAGAAGTCTGTCACTTTAACTCAGTTTAGCTTTAAGCCCTTTGTGTGCAGAGAGGAGACCTTTAACTTTACATTTCTTCTGTGGCTACTTATTTAGGTTTGTTTTCAACTGTAATTGAAACTTTCCTATTGATTTTCAAGGAATATTGTGTACTCTATAACTCTTGAAGTTGATTTAGCATAATTATGCATACTGTTACTTTGACTTTCAAAGTTATATCCCATGATTTTGAATTTGTATACTGTATTTTCACATTTATTTTACATGTTTTCAAACAGTGGTGATTAAGGGACTGCCTTTATTTTTTCCCGAAGGATATGCTCTAAATAGGAGGCTTTTATAGCAAATTCTATAAAACTGTCAAGGTGCCAGGGCTGAGTGAAGTCCTGGGCAAATGATGTGTGTTCAGAAGCACTTTCTGCTCACGGTGGCTGTGCAGTGGCTGGCATATCTCTGGTCCAGTTTCACCCAAGGTTGTGCTGAAGGAAGATCCTCTTCTGTTTTCTTGCCTCTTGCTCTCTTTTGCAATTGTTTGGTTATAGTTTGTTTTGCTCAACTGACTTTTCTATCATTCTGCTTTACTCTTTATTTATTTGCTTGATTTTTTTTTCCTTTTCTTTTGAGGTAGTATTTTACTGTGTAGCCCAACCTGGCTTTGTCTTGAGACAAATTCCAGAATGCTGCTGGAATAGACAAGCAGCGTCATGTCTGTCTTATCTCCTTCTTTCTATCTTCCAGCGCCTCCAAATTTTCTGACTCTTTGGCATCCCATTCTCTTTTTAGGTTTGCAGTCCTAGATCGTCTCTTTAGCATTGGAAATGTGTTTTCAGGAAAGTGCCCCTTTCCTGTTGTGTTGGGAGTGCCCTGACAAAAACAACTTAAGGGAAAACACAGTTTATTTTGACTTACAGTTTCCGAGATAAACAGTCCATCCTGGTGGGGAAAGCATGGCAGCAGGCAGGGATGGCAAGGTGTCATGAGAAGGAGGGTATCAGGTCACATCTCATCCACACTCAGGAAGGAGTCTCAAATGCATGGTACTGTTTGGTCCTCTTTCCGCATTTACACCGTCTGTGCTTCTAGCTGGAGAATGGTCTGATGGTTGGATCGTCTCATCTTAATTAGTAAAGGAAAGCTGATTTCCCACAGACATGCCCAAATTAGAATTGTCCAGATAATTCTAGATTATATCAAGTTGATAAATAATTAGGACCCATTTTATTGTTCTGTCCTTTAGCAGAACAATAGTATTTGGTTTTACCTTAGGCATTTCCTGTATCAGGTTCTTGGCCCCAGAGCAGTAGTAGGCATGGGTTCCATCTTATGGAATGAGCCTTAAATTCAATAAGATAATATTTGGTTACTCCCACAATGTTTGTGTCTGTGTCCCTATTGCACCAGCATATCATGCAGGCAGGTCACCATTATAGACGAAAGGTTTTGTAGCAGGGTTGGAAAGACATCATTTTGAAGCCGCTGTCTTCCACTCATTGTCTCCATATTCTCACAATGTTACAGTTGAAAATGCATTCAGTTTAGCTTTAAAAGTTCTAATAACAGTATATTAAAAAGTTAAAACATGAAAAGTCTTTTAACTGTGTGTTACTATTAAATAAAACCAAGTTACATACTTCTATAAATGCTTCCAATGTGTAATGCACAAAACACATATTTTTATTCAAAAAAGAAGAGGCAGGACACAGTATGTAATAATCAAACCAAAGCCCAGCAGAGAAAACACTAAGTCCTATAGTTCTATGTTCAACATCTGGAGCTTATGGTAAAACCCAAGGACCTGGGTAGCCAACCTTATTCCTCTCACTTTGCCACCCGCAGCATAGATTGTCTCTCTTGGATTAACTACGCTCAATATTTACTATTCTCTTTGCATCTCTAATATTACAGAAACTCCATTAAGATTTTAGCTACATAAACAGTGTATTATTCACTGTTCTATTGCTGTGAAGAGACACCATGACCATGAAAACTCTTATAAAAGAAAATATTTGTCACCCACTGTGAATAGATCTCTCTTTGATCAGTATAATAATATCCACAGGTGAATATCTGCTCAAGTGCTCTTAGACTTTCTCAAGTTGAAAGAAGTAAATACTAGAAATCCTAGAAGGGAAGAAAAGTAAATTTATTTATTCAACTTTCTGCATGGTAACTGTGTATTTTGTAGTCATTTTTTAAAAAATTATTTATTTTTAATTAAAAAGTTCCACCTCCTCCTCTCCTCGCATTTCCTTCTCCCTCTCACATCCCCCTCCCCCTCCTCTCCAATCCAAAGAGGAGTCAAGGTTCCCTGCCCTGTGGGAAGTTCAAGGTCCTCCCCTCTCCACCCAGGTCTAGGAAGATGCAGTTCCAAACAGACTAGGCTCCCACAAAGCCAGTACATGCAGTAGGATCAAAACCCAGTGCCATTGTCCTTGGCTTCTCAGTCAGCCTTCATTGTCTGCCACGTTTAGGGAGTCGGGTTTGATCACATGCTATATCAGTCTCAGTTTAGCTGGCCTCGGTGAGCTCCCAGTAGATCAGCCCCACCGTCTCAGTGGGTGGGCGCACCCCTCGCAGTCCTGACTTCTTTGCTCATGTTCTCCCTCCTTCTGCTCCATTTGGACATTGGGAGCTCAGTCCAGTGATCCAATGTGGGTCTCTGTCTCTAGCTTCATCCATCGCCAGATGAAGGGTCTATGGTGATATGCAAGATATTCATCAGTATGGCTATAGGATAGGGCCATTTCAGGCTCCCTCTCCTCAGCTGTCCAAGGATCTAGCTGGGGACATCTCCATGGACACCAGGGAATACCTCTAGAGTCAAGACTCTTGCCAACCCTAAAATGGCTCCCTTAATTAAGATATATACTTCCCTGCTCCCATAGCCACCCTTTCTCCATCCCAACTGTCCATTCCCCCAAGCTCTCCCCATCCTCCCCTTCTCACTTTTTTCTCCCCATCTCTCCTTACCCCACCCCACCCCCACTCTCAAACTTATTTCTCCTTATCCCCTGTCATATCCATTCAAACTCAGTTTTCTGAAATTTCTTTCCAAATTCCCTCACAAACTGTTTGTTCTACACCTTATGTCATTTTGTCACTGCTGCCACATCTTAGGTGCACCTTACTTTGTTGACAGAGGCTACTCATTTGTTTCCTGGCTTCCCAGACCCAAAATATTCACACAGAAATTATATTCATTGCAATACTGTTTGGCCAATGACTCTAATGTATTCTTAGCTAGCTCTTATATCTTAAATTAACCCATTTCTATTATTCTGTGTATCACTATGTGGTTGTGTCCTACTGGCAAGGTTCTAGCATCTGTCTCCTCTGGCTGCTACATGACATCCCTGTGACTCCGTCTACCTCTCCTCTATCTACTATCTAATTATCTATTCTTCAACTTGATCAAAGACCTTAGAAGGATCTAATATTACCTAAGTGTGCACTGTAAGCAACTTCCAAAACTCTAGAATTGACAGAGACATCTCACTGCCTGGACAGTCACCCAAAATTCTTCTGTAATGTTGGGGCATCCATCTTCAACTTACAGGCCCATAGTATCCAGCAGACTTTTCCATTAAGCAGGAAATTTCAAAGACCGTTCCACCTATATTGGCATTTTGTCAGTCACTTTCTTCTGTGTCCTTCAGAATGTTTGGCAGACTCTTTCATGAAGTAGGAAGCCGGAAGTACTGTCTCACCTTCTTTAGGCAACTTTAGCAGTCATTTTTCTGTGTGTCCTCCATGTCCAGTTTATATAGCATGTTGTTAAGCAGACCAGGACAGAGAAGTTTCTTGCCCAAATCTAACAAACTTCATTAAAAAGCCTCATCAATGCTCATTATCCTCTTGAAGTAGATTGGTGCTGCCAAAATCAGATGTGTCTCATTGTCATAAAAATCAGAAGTTCTTAAAACATTTTAAATGTCATATTCCATAGGTCTTTGAAAGGTTTGAAGAATAGCTATACATCTGAACTATATCTCTGTATATATAGAAAATATTTCTCTGTACATCTAGAAAAAGCTAACATGATTATAAATTTGACTATTATAAATGACTATCTCTTAACCTGTATTTCTTAATTATACATTACATTTTTAAATAAGCTGCACAAACACAATACCTTAATCAAGAGCAGAAATATACATGTAACAAAATTGACCTTAAATTTGTATCAAAATACCAAGATCCATACCAATGCAAAGTATTCTTCTCTATATCATATCACCTTTTAAATGTAAACAAATATAAAAAATATTTGGAAATTTTGGCATAGTTCTCTGAACTGCTTCCTGCTTTTGTTGGGCAGAGAAATTTTAAGTTTTGTAAAAACCTTTCATGCTGTCTTGTTCTGTCAAACCACATTAGTCCTGGAAATAATCCACCCATTCTCATTCTCTGTGGAAACAAAAGCAGAACCTCTTTTCCAAAGCAACATATCCTTAGACCCAAATTTTGATGTCAAGATACTTTTAAAATATATATGTTGGTTTAGCTTAGCAGCCTGTACCATAAAATTTCTCTCTGTACTTAGATCATTTACTGTCAATAAATTCAAAGAAAACACAATAATATATGTAACCTTACTCTCTGTGTATATTCCATCTTTACATGGCTTAATTTTCTTTACTCCTTTAATTTATGATTGTCTGTACTGTCTCTTGAAAAACTTTGTCTTTTTTTAAAAAAAAACATTTACTTCTTTTAATAACTATCCCCCCCTCTCTCTCAAGCCTATGTACATTTATCCAGCACTGTGACCCATTTAGAGGTCCTTTTTTTTTGTCTGAATCTGTCTTTATTGCATATCTGTAATAATTTTTCTAACCAGGAGCACTTGTAAAATGCTAAGCAGCATGGCTAAGACTAAGGCTGCTTTGCCTCTGCCCAGTCCAACATGGTGGGGGTTCGTTCTGTACCAGCTCTTTGAGCCATACTCAAAGCCCATTTCTAGGCACACAGCAGGTCAATGTCACAATTAAGTAATTTGTAACATTGTATTCATAGACCCCATTTAAAGTGCTCAGCCAACTGAAAGAGTCAGAGCTGTTTGTGCAAATAACACCAACTAGGAAGCCATCATGTTGAAACCTTGTGTTTTTTGCTGCTAATGCTTAATCAGGAAGACCTCTCTTAAAAGAGCCACGGTGCCCCTGTTTGCTGCCCACAAAAAAAGCCTATATGAAAAAGTACAGTTACTAAGAAGTCATACTTTGCTCCCATTTTTATGGGTCTTGAAGTGTTCTTTTTAATTTTTAGCTACCTTTTTAAAAAAAAAATCTAATGTGGATCCATGCCCCAGATAAAGAAATTACTTTCCACCACATCATTACTCCAACATGAATATCTTACTTTCACAGAATCATCTGCATTAATTTTCTTTTGATTTACTATGGCATTTCATAGATTAAGAATGAGATTGTGATATTCTTATTTATTTATTTAATACAGTCAGTCTATATTTTTTCCTTGACTATTCTAGATCTATGTTTCCTTCAGGACTCACTGCATAGGTAACTTTAGCTAAGCCTATATACTGAGTGCTGTATGAATACTTCAGAGTGGAGGAATGAAATTATTTGGTTTCAGACTGGCTGAATTTCTTAGCACATTGGTCAAGCTAATGAATCTCACACTTTCTCCTTACCAAAAATTAATATACAGCTATTTTGAATGGTTGTAATAATTCTATATGAAAGCATAACATACCTGACATAGTATTAACATAACAAATGTAAGTTTTTCTTTCCACAGGTACTAGCTAAATTCTTTTTCTGAAAGCAATAAAAAATCGATCCTAACCAATGCATACACAGAGGAAATTCAATGGAAAGGGATGGCTCACAGTAAATAAATGGGAATGAGGCATGTTGATAACAGAATACAAGTCTGAGACATATCAATTAGAAGTTAAATAAATGATGAATAAAGGACCGTCAATTTATCTCTTCTTCTTTTCACTAAAGATTCACATATAGGTTGAGAGTGCACTTTCTGGTTAAGCTGTCTGCTCTCTCTGAGAATGATAGGGGTCTCTGATGAGCAGTTAAAATATCCAAGAGAGTCAGAACTGTGTAGTCCAATTAGAAAATTTGTAATTTTCACTCCATCAGAAAAGAACTGTTACAAATAACTGCAAATAACTGCAGAGGAGACAGAGACCAGCCTTCCATACAAGTCACCATGGCCTCCTACTCAGAAGTAGACATGTACAACAGAGATCACCAGAAACTTCAGTAGGTTTTCATAGAAAAAGAAATACCAAATCCCCTCTACACACACACACACACACACACACACACACACACACACACACACACACACACACACAAAGGAATGGACAGGATCAAGGAGGAAAAAGTAGAAGAACTTACCCTGGAGGAAACCAACAAATCAAGGAACTAACCACACTCTATAAAATCTCAAGTGTAGTTCTTAGAGAGTCACATTGTATTTGTATAATGAACACAATATCATGGCTATAAAGAAATATTAGATGAAGAACAAAAAATAGTTTTTAGAAATAGGTTTCTACTACATAAGAATTCACAGAAAAGACTAATAAGAATAGGGATAAAGGGTATGCCAGCTGAAGAGCTAGAAAATTCCCATGACCTGGAGTCAAACATGAAAAAAGTAGAGTAGTTAATTGACACTGAGGCTGAAGCTAGACAACCCAGTGAAGATCTTCCACAAAGATGACAGTGGTGATGAGGGAAAGAAATAACCACAGTAAAATGCATTGAATAAACTGTTTCCATAAACAAAAACAAAAAAACAAAAGCATACAAACACAAAGCATCTCCATCCAGTCATATCCTGCACACACTGTGCTAGAGTCTAGTCAAGTGAATCTTAGGTTTTATTTCTGTGCACTCTCCACAAGGCCCTAGATCTGGCCCATGCCCCCCCCCCCCCCCCCACATGTCACTAAACTCTGTATTCCAACCAGGACATGTTTGCCCCATTCTTGAACAAACAGAAATCAATGTACCATATTCTAGCCTCTCTGCATGACCAGAACGTGCATATGTTATGCTAGAGTCTAAATCATGTAAGTTCCCCTGATCCTTCCATTCAGCCTCCCACACCAAACCTAGATGTCTTTCAACGGAAGAATGGATAAAGAAATGATGGTACACACACAATGGAATATTATTCAGCTGTTAAAAACAATGACATCATGAAATTTGCAGGCAAATGGATTAAATTAGAAAAAAAATAATCCTGAGTGTGGTAACCCAGACCCAGAAAGACAAAAATAGTATATATTCACTTGTAAGTGATTTTAGCTGTAATGTAAAGGATAACCATGCTACAATCCACAGACTCAAAGAAGCTAAAAAACAAGAAGCGTTTGGGGGCAAGGGATGCTTGGATCTCCCTGGGAAGGGACAATAGAATAGATTTTGGGAGTGGACTGGGGGTAGGTGGAGATGAGAACCTGAGGGATCAGGTGGAGATGGGATGGTTGGGGAGAGTAATAAAAGAAATAATTGAAAGGGAGGCATTTCAAAGTGAATTAGAAACTTAGTGCAGTGGAAACTCCCAGGAATCTACAAGGGTGACCCATGGTATAACTGGTAATAGGATATAGCTTGAAATGATCACCTGCTATAGCCAGGCAAGACTTCCAATGGAGGGAATAGGACAACCACTCAGTCACACAACCATCAACTTACAATTAGTCCTGCCGGTAGGATGTGCTGGGGTAAAGGTGGTACGGAAATTGTGTGAGTGGCCTATTATGGTAGTTTACATTCAAAGGGAACGGCATCATTGGAAGCTGTGATTTTGCTGAAGGAAGTGTGTCACTGTGGAGCTGGCTTTGAGGTTTCTTTTGTTCAAGCTTCCCTCAGTTGTACACTGAGAGGGTCCACTCTGCTCTGTATTGCCCCTGGTCAAGATGTAGCTAGCACAAGATGATGCTGTGCTCCCCATCATGTTGATAATCGACTGGTCTTCTGAAATTTTAACTCATCAGCACAATTACATGTTTTCCTTTATAAGTGTTGTCATGGTCATGGTGTCTCTGTAAAGCAATAGAAACCCTATGATATGAAGTTCACATCAGGGTCTGAGGTATTGCTGTGATAGGCGTGACCATGCTTCTGTGTGGAGGAATTTGGACTTTGGTACTTTGGGTTAGGAAAGCAGTGGAATGCTTTAAGTACTGCTTAATGGGCCACACTCTAGTAAAACCATGGAAGATAATGGTGCTGATAATGACTTGAACTGTCTGGGAATGGATCAAGAGGTTTCAGAGGAGAAGAGCTTTAGTTTGTTGCCTAGAAATCATCCTTGTGAAGAATGTGGCTGCTTTTGCCCTTGTTCGAAGGCTAAAGTGAAGAGTTTTAGATGAATTCTGTTGGGAGAGGAAAGCTCAAAACAACCTAGTATAGACTGTTGTGGTAACTCTAATGAAGATTTATAATGAAAAGGAACAATCTAAGTAGCATAAATTCAAAAATGTCAAATTTAAGGAGAAAAAGAACACCAGGAAGTGAAATGGAACTAAATCCTGTGTTCAAGTAGATAAACAAGTTAAGAAGTAGAATAAAGAAAGCTGTAACATCAGGGCAAGCTCTAACCAACCATATTTCCAACTTGTGAAAGGGAATTAAAGAAAAACTTAGAGCTGGGTGTCATTATGCTCACCTTTAATACCAGCACTGGGAAGGCAGAGACTGGCCGATCTCTGAGTTTGAGACCTGCTCTGTCTATAGAGCAAGTTGCAGAACAGCCAAGTTTAGGCGGTGAAGGACAAAAGGCTGGTGAAGATGTAATTGAATGAGGAGGCCATATTCTAGTTCCAGCAAACAGCAAAACTTAGTAGCTTCAAGCACATGGTTCTGGCTTACGAGTTAGGAGAGAATAAACAGGTTATAGAATCTGCCTCCATGTCCAGGGAAAGCTACTGAGGCAAGCCATGTGTCAGGGATGTCCCTTAATGGAGGCCTAGAGAGGCCATTGCATGAAGCTGTGAAGTTGGTGCCTGGATTGCCTTGGAGACCCCAAGATGTTGAAGATGCCAGAATCATGGGATACCTGCCAAGGGATGCTGCTAGTGGAGAGTGGAACAAGCCCAAGAAAAATAAGTATATTATAATCAACAAAACTGGAAGGAGTTGGAGATCTGAAGAGTGCTTTGATAGCAGACATGAAGATGCAGATTTTGGATTCTGCCCAGCTGGCTTTTGGTCTTGCTTTGGTCTACGACTTCCCCACTGTTCCCCCTTCCATATGTTTTGGAATGTTAATGTTATCCTGTACCATTATATGACAGAAGCATGTGATATGCTTTTCATTTTAATTTTATAGGGGATTAGAGTTAAGAGATTGCATGAATCTCAGAAGGGATTTGTAAGCTTACACTTTTAAATAAGTTTTAGACAGTTATATGAGACTATGGAGACTTTTGAAGTTAGACTGAATGTCTTTTGCATTATGATATGTCTACAAGCCTTTGGGAGCCAGGGAGTGGATTGTGGTGATTTGAAAGAAAATGATCCCCCCCCCAAAAGTGGCAATTTTGGGAAGTGTGGCCTTATTGTTTTAGGTATGTCTTGTTGGAAGTCATTTTCGGGGCAGGATTTGAGATCTCATACATGGTCAAGTCATGCCCAGTGAGATGGACCATTTCCTGTTGTCTGTGCATCAATATATAGCCGTGCCTTCTCCAGCACCATGCTCCCATTCACAATGATAATGGACCAAACCTCTGAAACTGTAGGCTGCCAACTCAGTTAATGTTTTTCTTTATAAGAGTTGACATGGTCATGGTGTCTCTTTACAGCAATAGAAACTCTAAGACAATGACCATCATGGGAGTGGCATCCCTAAGGTGGCATAAACAGTATCTCTCTATTTAGACTCAAAGTGTGCTCAGCTGGAGGGAAATCATGGCTAGTAATATAATCCTAGTTAACTACTTAACTACTACAGCATAGTGAACTCATAGATCTTGGAGAAGAAACCAACAATAGCCCCTTTATTTAAAAAAAGATAATTTTTAACTACATTCTAAATATTTGTCCTTATACTTACAAATCAGACTAGGTCTCACAGCTGCCCCCCAAAACTTTACCTTTCAGCAGGTGGAGACAATTATAGAAAACAGCAAACAGTTAGAATGAGGAAAACAAATGACTGTCACAGATCCTCCTGATATAGCTGTGACACAATTTCTGTACTTAAATTTAAGGGACCAGTAGAATAAGGGGTGAAAAGATTTAAGAGTGAGAGAAACAGGAAGTTTTCTATGAAAGAGTTTCTCATCCAGGAGTGTCAGAGAAGCTATATCCATGAAACCTCGTCAACATGGTTGCCTAAACAAAACCTGAACAAGTACAATAAGAGACATGTTAACATGGCATGAGTAAATTGTACGGGACCTCAACGCTAGACAAAGAACTGAAGAAATGTCTTCCCTGGAGAGGAGCTCCCAAACCAGTTATACAATCCGAAGTAGTGAGCCATAAAATCATTTACATATAAGAAACATTATATGGACTGAATAGGTTTTATTTATGTATGTAGGCATATTCTTTGGGATACACACACACATACACAGCACACATACACTGTGCAACAGCAGTTAGAGTAGAGCCCAGGTGTGACGTGGGATTCCCATTGTATGCTGTGGATACCACTGGTTAATGAATAAATGTGCTTTGGCCTACAGAAGGGTAGAATTGACTAAGGCGGGGATTCCAAGAAGATAGAGTAGGAAAGAAGGCAGAGTCAGGGAGATGCCAAGTAGCCACAGATAGAGACAGACATCCGGGAACCTTGCTGGTAAACCATGTGCCTTGTGGTAAAATGATAGAAATGGGTTATTTAAGATGTAAGGGCTATCTAGAAATACAATTAAGCTATTGGTCAAGCAGTATATTAATTAATACAGTTTCCATGTGATTATTTGGGGTCTGGGCGACCAGGAACAAACAAGCAGCCTCTGCCTACACAGAGGCAGACATGCAAGGAATGGTTGGAGGGAGGAAAAGGGAGAGGGAGACCAATGGAATTGGAATTTATTTTTAGAAAATGAAAAGTAATTAAAAGACAAGCAAAACATAAGACCTCATTATAGCACTTGAAGGCTGAAATAGAAAATTTTCAGAACTTCCAAAGAAATACAATAGCGCAGCGGTGACACAGTACATCTAATTAATCATACTGAGTGTTAGACGTCCCAAGGTTTTGAGTGCAGAGAGAAATTGAACTTAAAATTACATATGACGGAACAAGGAAGAGGGCAAAGAGGAAGAGAAATTAAAGAAAGCAAAAAAACGATACATGGGGGGTTGAAGAAGTCTACAAGGAATAGTTCTACTTTCTCCATGGAGAAAATCTTCAAAAAAAAACATTCCAAAGCAAGAAAGAAAGAAGGCAGGACACAGAGGTGATGATGTACAGTTGCTTTCAAGTCTTAGCATGACTAGACCTCTGTGCCAGGAAAGCAAGGTCTCTCGCTTTCCCTTTGTGGTGTAGTGACTGTGTGGTCGCAAAGGGCCATGCGCCGAAATTGCGTCAGTTTATAAAATGCTATGGCCTGTGGCACTCCAAATAGATTTTTGCATAAATACTGAAATATTAACAAATAGTCTAGAGAGTATAATATAAATACATATGAAAATGTCAAATGTAGAAGTAAGAGTAATCTAAGAGGTGAACTTAGCACAATAAGATAGATTCCTTAGCTTACATATTAGGAAGTTAATAGAAGATGACTAGTCTTAATAAATAAAGATAAACAAGAGGTCTTAAAGGTTCCCAAATATTTGAAGAATTAGTATAATGTAACCACCAAAATTTCAGTATATAAATGTAATTATCACCATAAATGTTTTCACTTTTTCTGTAACTTGACTTTATTAAAAAAACATTTAAAATTAGCACATGGAAAAGGCAGACACTGAAATCTCCATTTTAGGCTGTTTAGACAGAAGTTTCTTTCCCACCTGGTTCAACAGCCATTCAGTACCAAATAAAACACACAGAGGCTTATATTAATTATAAACTCCTAGGCCTATTGCTCAGGCTTGTTACCAACTACCTCTTACAACTCAAATTTACCCATAATTCTTATCTATTTTTAGCCATGTGGCTTAGTACATTTTCTCAGTAAGGCACTTTCGTCTTGCTTTCTTTGCATCTGGCTTATGACTGTGTCTCTGCCTTTCCTCTTCCCAGAATTATCCTAGTCTTGTTGTCCCACCTATACTTCTTGCCTGTATACTGGCTAATCAATGTTTTATTAAACTAATGCAAGTGAAAAAGTTTTTACAGTGCATATAAGCATTATCTCACAGCAATGCTGTGCTTTTAACATGTGGTTACTAGTCTATAAATTTCATACCAAGGTCATCTTCTTAGTGAAGAAGATGTTTGTCGAACAGACTTTTCATGAGGCTGTGAACACACCATGAAGTGGTGTGGCCAACTTTTTCTGCTCTGGGGCCACTAGCTCACGAGAACTGTTGTTGTTTGCTATGCGACAATTCTTAGTTTTTATTTATTCTGTGCCTAGAAGGTTGCTGTGCTACATAGTTGTCACCTTGACACAAACTAGTGTCTTCTGGGAACAGAGAACCTCAGTCGAGCAACTGCCCCCATTATACTGAGCTGTAGGCATGTCCATGTGTTTTGTTTTGTTTTGTTGTTGTTGAAGGATTGATGTTGGAGGACTCAAATCACCATGAGTAATGACCTTTCTGGGCGGGTGATTCTGAATTTTATGAGAACTGAGCAGCTCTAGCTGAGCAAGCCAGCAGCATACTCCCAAGGCCTCTACTTCAGTCCCCACCTCCAAGTTCCTGCTTTGAGCTTCCACACCCACTTCCCACAGTGGTGGACTATAGAGTGGAAATGTAAGCTGAAATAACCCTTCCTCTCTCAGTTACATTTAGTCATTTTCTTTTAACACAAGAACAGAAAATTACAAGGATAAATGCTAAACAGAACCTCTGGTCTCCACTCCTTAGAGGCCAATAGCACCTCATTCCACTGAGACAGCCCCATATGTCTCCAGGTATTATCACGTGTCCCCAAGGGAATAAAAGTGTCCTACTTGAGAATAGAGGGTATGACTATTGACTATGGCAGTATCTCAAACAAATGGCCTCTTTGGAATGAAAACTAGTATTTTGCATGCTTTTTTTTGTTTGCAAAAGCACTTTTGTTTCTGTCTTTCGAACGCAAAGAATTTTCTTTCATTCTGTTAATTCAACCAGCATTTATGAGGGCCAAGTCTGCCTGGCTCTCTGCCCAGTACACACATCTCTGACAAAATTTCCTCCTTAAGAAAAATGAATGAAGAGTATTTATGCTGACATTCTCTACCTGGATATTTACTTTATTCCCTGACCTCACCCCGTGTGGAAATTGTCACACATTTTACTTTGCCTCATGCATGATCTTAGTAGTTGCTAGGACTGGATCAGACAGTTTTAGTAAAGTCTTCTAATTTCCATACATTAAAATACAGCAGTGAGAAAAAATTACTTTGTTGAAGACAGTAAAGAAAGTGGAAAGTAGCAATCATAAACACTGGTTGGTTCACGAAAATTTGAATAAATCAAACACTTAATAAGCACATTTAGTATAATTAAAAGATAGTAGAATAGTATGCATCAAAGGTTCTAGAACAAACCCATGTTATATTGTAGATATCAAAACTGGAAAACTGTAATTTGCAGCATAAATTTTCATTTGTTATATTTTAGGCTTAAAAGTCATTTTATGATTGCTATGTTTGCCTTGAAGAAGCTAAATTGCACTTCCTTTAAAAGTTATAGATTCTTCATCTATCGTCAGGTGGAGGTTCTATGGTGATATGCAAGAAATTCATCAGTATGGCTATAGGAACTGGCCTTTTCAGGCTCCCTCTCCTCAGCTGCCCAAGGAACTAACTGGGGGCATCTCCCTGGAAACCTGGGAACCCCTCTAGGGTCAAGTCTCTTGACAACCCTCAGGTAGCTCCTTAAATTAAGATATATGCTTCCCTGCTCCCATATCCACCCTTCCTATATCCCAAGCACCCCATTCCTCCAAGCTCCCCCCGTTCTCCCCTTCACACTTTTCTCTCCCCATCTTCCCTTGGCCCAGTCTTGCCCAACCCTCAAGTTCCCAATTTTGCCTGGCGATCGTGTCTACTTCCAATATCCAGGAGGATTACTATATCTTTTTTTGGGAGTTCACCTTCTTATTATCTTCTCAAGGATCCCAAATTTATAGGCTCGATGTCCTTTAATTATGGCTAGAAACCGAATATGAGTGAGTACATCCCATGTTCATCTTTTTGGGTCTGGGTTACCTCACTCAGAATAGTGTTTTCTATTTCCATCCATTTGCCTGCAAAATTCAAGATGCCACATTGGAGCACCGGACTGAGCTCCCAAGGTCCTGATGAGGAGCAGAAGGAGAGAGAACATGAGAAAGAAAGTCAGGACCGTGAGGGAACCTCCAGCTGGCGACAGATGGGGAAGGTGACTGAGCCCCACATTGGAGCACTGGACTGAGCTCCCAAGGTCCTGATGAGGAGCAGAAGGAGCGAGAACTTGAGGGAGAAAGTCAGGAACGAGAGGGGTGCATTCACTCATGGAGACGGTGGGACAGAACTAATGGGAGATCACCAACTCCAGTTGGAATGGGACTGATGGATCATGCGACCAAACCCGTCTCTCTGAATGTGGCCAACAGCGGGGGCTGACTGAGAAGCAAAGGACAATGGCTCTGGGCTCTGACTCTTCTGCATGGACGGGCTCTGTGGGAGCCTTCTCAGCTTGATCGATCACCTTCCTGGACCTGGGGGGAGTTGGGAGGACATTGGTCTTAGCATAGAGTGGGGAACCCTGATGGCTCCTTGGCCTTGAGAAGGAGGGAGGGGAGGTATGGGTGGAGGGGAGGGGAGGGGAGGGAAGGGGGAGGAGGAGGGGAGGGAGGGGGGAGGAGGAGGGAAGGAGATGGAAATTTTTAAATATAAAAAAAAATAAACCATGAAAAAAAAAGAAATAAAATTAAAAAAAAAGTTATAGATTCTATAGTTTGCCTAAAAGAAAATTGCAAATTATTTTTTATGAAAGTGATGTAAATCTCTTTCTTCTACATTGGATTATATTTTTAATTATTTTTTCTTTAAAGAATCATTTTTTAAAAAATATGCATCTATAAACATGCTTAATCATAACTCTAATGAATAAACATGTTAATATAAAAGTAAACAGTGTCTGTTTGAGTGGAAATTTGAAATTTATTTTTGTGAAATTATATTTACGCATAATTAAAGATTGTATTCGTTATGGAGAAAGTGTGAGAATCATAGTGGTTTACTTTAGTCCTTTTTTATGGAGGATAATCCTGTTTCTCCTCAGAGTGAATATGTCCCGGGGTGTTCTGAGCAGGCAGCTCATCTCAGTTATATCTCTCTCTCTCTCACACACACACACACACACACACACACACACATGCATATATATGTACATATGTATACACACATATGCACATATATATGTATATATGTATACACACATGCATATATATGTATATATGTATACACACATATGCATATATATGTATATATGCATACACACACACACATATATATATCAGCCAGAGTATGTTTGCCTTTCTATAAAAATGTTCAAACAAGCCATCATTTATTAATATATCATTAGAAAATGGTCATTGTATAGCATTTAATGAGAGTACTTAAATTTTCATTCGTTCACCACTAAATATTTGTTGTAGGAAAATATGCTAAGCTTTTTCTCATAATATAATTTGAGGGAAGAGATTTTTTTTCTTGATAAAACCAATACCTTCCTTTAAAAAACAAAAGTTCCAAATGTTTCTTTTTGTGTTTGCCTAAGAACAGAGGTTCCCACTACAGCTCTGCACTGTGCACTTTTATATATGATTTATGTCATCTGCCTTGGCAATATTTTTATAGAAGTTGGGATAAAAATTTGTTTGCCATATTTCTCTCTATTGCTATCCCAGTGTACCTAGTCACTAAATTGGTGAATTTATTTTCATTTCTGTGTATGTATTCCTCTCATTTTTTTCTGAATGTTCAGGAATTGGAGTTCAGCAATTCCTAAATTTTGGCCAATGGGACAGCTACAACAAAAGCAGAAGGAGTCATTCCCAAAACCTTTTCTCCTTTCTTCTTTGGACTGAGGTTAAGGGGCCAGAAAACAGCCACTACCTTCAGGAACTCTTGGAAAATCTTATCTCTTTGATGGCATTTGGTGCAATGAATTCATGGTACTTTGGGAAACACAGATACTGGTTAGTGAAATAGGAGCCATCCCTATGGGAAGTTCCAGATTCAGGAAGGAAAATACACCACCTGCCCCCTCGTCATGGAAACCTTTTCCCTCATTTGCAGCCTACCACTACAAAGGTATATGAATCTATTGTATGACCTACTACCCCTGCCCCCCAGGGGAAAATGAAAGTATCAGTTTTCTCCCTTTATTGAAAATAAAATCTGGTGCAGGACAATTGTCAATTATGTTTTAAATAAATGCTGATTGATCAGTAGCCAGGCAGGAAGTATAGGTGGGGCAATTGTACAGGAAGTAGAGGCAGGTCAATGAGAACAGAATTCTGGGAAGAGGGAAGCTCCCTCTGCAGTCCTGTCCAGATACAGAAGAAGCAAGATGTGACTATGCTGCGGATAAAGGTACTGAGCCATGTGGCTAACACAGATTAGAATAATGGGCTAATGTAAGTTATAAGAGTTAATAAGAAGCCTGAGCTAATGGCCCAATCAGTTTATGATTAATGTAGACCTCTGTGTGATTTCTTTGTGACTTAACAACTGCAGGAGCTGGGCAGGACAAAAACCTCAGGCAACAAGATTCTTTTCTCATACAATATATCCTAATTACAGCTTTCCTCCCATTATTCCTCCCAGTCCCCACCACACACTCCCAGCTCTTCCCACCTGGTTCCACACCCCTTCTGTCCCTAATTATAAAAGAACAGGCTTTTAAGATATAATAAAATAAAGCATAATAAGATAAAATTAAACCATCAAATAGAAGTTGGACAAGTTAAACCAAGAGAAGGAAAAGAGTCCAATAGAAGGCAGAAGAACCAGAGATCCACTCATTCACTGACCCAGAAGTCCCATGAAAGTCCTAAACTGAAGGCTATAATATCTGCTTATAGGACCTGGTGCATACCTGTTCAGGCCCTGTACTTGCTGCTTCAGTATCATATGACCTTTGCTCAGGTGGTTCAGAATGCGTTGTTCTTCTGGTGTCTTCCATACTCTCTGGTTCTCACACTCTTTCTGCCTCCTCTTTTGTTACATTCTAAGAACTCTAAGGGGAGAAATTTAATGGAGCTATCCCATGTAGAGCCCTCTTTCCTCTCTGTAATGTCTAGCTGTGGCTCCTTGAATTTGTTCCCATCTTCTGATGGAGGAATTGGCTCTGGTGATGGATGAATAAGGCACTGATCTATGAGTATAGCAGACTATAATTAGGAGTCATTTATCACTACTTTTATTGTATGACTTTTTTGGAGATATGAATAAATGTCTATTTCCCAGATAGGGCACTGATGGCAAACAGATGCATATTCCTACATTGGTGGACCAATGAGTTTACTTGGGGTTACTCACTGAAACATGGTTGACTCAAACATAGTTTAATTTATTATGCTCCCTGCCATGCTTGCTCCACAAAAGTTTCCTTTTATAACTGTCTACTTTAGTAAATGTTTTCCCTTATGTAGCTTATTCCACAGGCCTTGTAAATTTTTAACTGCCTAAATGTTTCCTGCTTTCTACACTTCCTAAGCTTCATGGCCCACTTCTGTTTCGTTAGCTTTTGAGACTTACGAGACAGGGAAAATGGTGGAGTCCAGAAGTAGGTGCACAACATAAATTCTTCACTCTGGTCTATTCTCTTTAATCCCTCACCACTACACCTATCTCCTGATTTTGTAATTGTAGATATTCATCTTTGGCTATTGCACTTAAGCAAATTATATGAATACAGGAATAGAGATGCCATTCTCTGTAACAGTACAAGTCATCCATCAGATATGTGAATGAATAGGTTGTGATGAATTACTGAAATAAATTATTCAATAACTCCCGTGATAGTCTATGATTTAGAGCACAAGAGTTGCTTCTGATAGATTATAGAGAAGCCATTTGGGTGGTCTCTTAATTCTGTCCCAGCAGTCAGCTGTACTTTTAGGGGTAACCAGAGCTTCTTTGTTTTGGTGCTCAAAACTTAAATAGAAAAATATGTCTCGTCTTTAAGAATATGCTACTGGAATCTATTGTAACAAGTCTTCTATGCCTAGATTATATACTCTGCCCAAGCCTTTCAAGACCATCTCCATTTCTACCAAAAACAAGAAGCACAAGCTAGATAAACGATTGGTAATTTTGGGGGAGAAAATATAAATAACCAGCATCTAGTTTATAGTGTGTTATGTCTTTTTCTTAACTTGCTTGTTTCTAGGATATTATGCCATGCAGTTGTCCTATTTAACTACTGACATTTAGGTGACTAGAAAGATTAGTTAATACAATATATAAATACTTCTAAAGATTGGATCCAGTTCTTTGATAGAAAATACCATAAATAATAATGTGAAAATAAGGACTTAAGCAGTGAGTAATTTTAAATTTATGATCAAGATTTCTGGTCTAGTATGTAAGTTTGATATCTTAGTGCTAATCTGAGTTAATTTTCTTATTTATTTCCATAATAGTTTTAAATGTATTGAAATTGATGTATTAAGGATATATATATATATATATATATATATATATATATATATATCAATTTATCATCTTTTCAAATTCCAAGCATTATGCTTCAGATATTATTTGGGGTTAATTGGGATATTTCATGAATCATACTAAAAATTTGTAAAAATAAAAAAATAGATGATTTCTACTAGTCATTATGTTTTCTATCTGTAAGGGCTGCGGCAGTCTTAAAATAATAGACCATTTGTAAACTCTTTACTGTGTGTGGAAGTAGATAGAGCATAATAAAAGGATGGAGCATGCTAAATGAGCATGTGTCTGACAGACAAGGGGACAGGTACGTTGTCTAGTGAAGGCTACTGTTTGTAGATTGTATTGACTTAAGTGAGGCAGGACTCATAGTTTAATCTGATAAGGTATTCTCTATTCATTCATAGCATTCCACTTTAAAGGTATGTCAAAGACCAAACTTGAAATTTCTTCCAGGAGCAGTTATACTTCTGGGCTGTAGAAAAAAAAAAAAACATTATTAAGCTATGATGAGCCATTTCCATGTATGATAGCACATTTTTGTTAGTGGACTAAAATGAACATGAAAAAAGCATATGGACCAGCTATTTCTTCCATGATACTTTCTTTCAGTTTGTCTTCGGATTTCTATTGAAGGGAAGTGTAGCCTAAGCAATACTTAAGTAGTTGTTAAAGGAGATGTCTTCAGTGAAACACTCATTATGTTGGTGTCTGCAGTGGGCAAAGGGTTTTTATTCTTGACTTATGTTAATGATATATCTGAAGACTTTCAGTAACAATCTTATGACTCTGGATCTTTCTGTATACCATGTGAACCATGGTAAGTGATGAATCAGGATTGGTATGAAATCTGGTTCCTTTACACATGGGGAACATATCACAGATGCTGATTTCTTATGCTCTCCAGAAGAGCCTTGCTGATTCAGAGCTCCAGACTGACTTTCCATGTATTCCATGGATAACAAGAAGGTGTATCTGGAAAGAGGAAAGAACTGGGGCTTTGTCACATTTGCTCTTTCCTTCCTTCTCGTTCAATTCTGAGTCTGTTTAATGTTATCTCCCACAAAAATTCCTGCTGAATTTATTCTCTCAGGACCCATATTTCTTGAACACTTCACAATTTATTGTATATCTAAAAATAATATTCATTTTATTAGCATTATTTTCTAACCAGGGAAGAAAGCCTCCAAGTATGTCTACTCTTTATGATACCCTGAATTTTAGGTAGTTCCGTCTTTCTGTGCAGTCTCTGAAATGCAGTGGCACTTTATGTTTTACGTTAATCTTCTGACATCCTCTCTGCACTTGCCAGGACTTTTATATGATTAGCTTTCAACTACTATCTTTTCATTTTTTTTTAACTCTCAGAACTTGTAGCTTTCTTTTTAGGTGAACCTGTCAACCCTCTTTTTAATCTTCAGATAGCGAATACATTTGGATGTATATGGTGAAAAGTACAGCTTTAAATACATACTTAAATCAGAACCTCAGAAAAGTAATCCTATGTCTTCAGTAGACTTGAAAAATCACCTTGGCAACTTAATTTTAGTGAACTTTGTGGGTGGAAGATTTAGTTTGCAACCAAAGCCCAAGAGAGGATCCTACCCTGTCAAAATCAAATGGAATAGGAAATCCCTTTCAACTCAAAACAACCTCTCTCAAAATAGCACTCTTTTTTGTTTTTATTTTATTTTATTTTATTGCTACAGACTGCATCGCTTCTTGCTTGAAGCCAACAGGAGGCATAGCTGATGTTCTTTTAAATCTAAGAAATTTCAAAACTCCAGAGAAATTTGGCAAATAGTATTGAAAATATTTGATGCATTAATATAGCCTGAACTGTGCCATAACCTCTGACAGGTGACAACGTGGACCACAATGAGTATCGAGTCAATCCTATTGCTAAGACTGACTGTCTGTCTTATGAGTTTAGAGAGACAAGGCAACAGTGAAGGAAAATGACTGACTAGCTATCCACAGGGGATGCTTTATAAAATTAGAAGCAAAAAGCTGGACGGTGGTGGCGCACGCCTTTAATCCCAGCACTAGGGAGTCAGAGGCAGGCGGATCTCTGTGAGTTCGAGGCCAGTCTGGTCTACAAGAGCTAGTTCCAGGAAAGGCTCTAAAAAAAGCTGCAGAAAAACCCTGTCTTGAAAAACCAAAAAAAAGGAAAAAAATTAGAAGCAAAAGAATTAGTTGAAAATGTCCAGAACATAGGTGGGGATGGCTGGAGTGGGTTGGGTAGGCTCAGATGGAGGTGAAACTTGGGGCAGAGGGAAAGAGTTTAGACATAAGCCCTGGACCTCCATGGATCTCTGACACATACTGAGAAGGAATATTGGTCAAAAGGAAGCTCGCACATGAAGAACCAGTTCTCATCATGTGGTTGCTCTTAGTCTGGATACTTGTTTGACCAAGAAAGTTCAAGTATTTGTCTTGAGCCAAGGAATGAAATGATTGCTCTTTTCTAGAATTTGATCACACCTAATCTGACTGAAAACTTTGTCAACCATCCATGCCACTTGACCCATGAATGTAATATATGAATCCAAGAAAGTGTTCTCAAATTTAAGGATGAAGTGACCTCAAAAAATAGTAATGGGCCAGTTGGTGGTGCACACTTTTAATTCCAGCACTCTTGAGGAAGAGGCAGGCAGATCTTTATGAGTTCAAGGTCATCCTGGTCTATGAAAGCTAGTTCTAAGACAGGCTCCAAAGCTACAGAAAAACCCTGTCTCAAGAAAAAAAAAATTAGTAACAGTACAGGTGTGGGCCTGGAAGACAGATCCCAGTGTACTTCAATTGTGGAGCCTAAGAATGGTTTGAGAAGTAACTGTCATAAACCTAGTTCTATTTTGTCTTAAAAAGTCATTTAAGTATGCTGTAGAATGACCTAAGGATATTTTCTCTAAAAATAACTTTTTATTTATTTATTTATTTATTAAAAATTTCCACCTCCTCCCATTTCCCTCCCCCTTGCTCTCCAGTCCTAAGAAAAGTCAGGGTGCCCTGCCCTGTGGAAAGTCCAAGGCCCTCCCCCCTCCATCCAGGTCTAGGAAGGTGAGCATCCAAACAGATTAGGCTCCCAAAAAGCCATAATTTACATAGATCCGAGTTGTAAGCTAAGATGCTCGTTGCCTGCCGAAGCCATTATTTTAGTCTGATGACTAAAAATAATAGGTAACAGATACGAATAATTAAATGTCTGTTTTAAAAGGTCAGTAGCATAAGGAAATGGTTAATTATACTGACAGTGTAATAAGAAAGTTGAAGAGAGCGTTGTGGGTTTTTTTTTTTTTTTTCAGTACAAAACTCAGTAAAAAAAAAAAAAAACTAGCCAAGCTGGGAGGTTTACTAATTTATAGCAATTAAGTAGTTAATTAGAAATTCATAATTATCTTTGCCACTTCATTAAGAACTCTGTGCAGATTTCCTAATGTAACTTGTTGGAAGTCTTACTTATCTTGGTTATTAGTGCTTTACGAAGAAACAGCTTTCAGTGTGTTAAAAAAAAAAAAAAAGAATCCAAATCTGGTATCATTATCATTGGCTTCTCAGTCCGCCCTCATTGTCAGCCACATTCAGAGAGTCCGATTTGATCACATGCTCGTTGAAGAGCAGAAGGAGGGAGAAGACGAGCAAGGAAGTCTGGACCACAAGGAGTTGGTCCACCCACTGAGACAGTGCACCTGTTTTAATGGGAGCTCACCAAATCCAGCTGGACCTGGACTGAATGAGCATGTGACCAAACCGGACTCTCTTAATGTGTCTGAAATGGGGGGCTGATTGAGAAGCCATTGATAAAGAACCTTCATCTGGTGATGTACAGAGATAGAAACAGAGACCCACATTGGAGCACTGGACTGAGCTCCCAAGGCCCAGATGAAGAGCAGAAGGAGGGAGAACATGAGCAAGGAAGTCAGGACCACGAGGGGTGCATCCACCCACGGAAGTAGTGGGACTGATCTAATGGGAGCTCACCAAGACCAGCTGGAATGGGACTAAAAATAACTTATGCACACGAGGACATGTGGTTCTCTATATTCTGGAAATAACTTTTCAGGATATGGGCATTGATGATATGGGCATTGCTTCTCATATGGAGCTCTTTTGTTTTAAAAATCAGAGTGAGTAGTCCGAAAACTTGAGCAGTTATGAGGACAGGAACAGGTTACGCTGGAATTATGTAGCAAGAAAGAAAAGACATTGATTTATGGATGGTTTACTGTCACTCAGTTTGCAGTGGGAGCCCTTCTGCTTTGTGGCTGTTTATCTGAGACAGGAATCAGGAACATTTCTGAAATGGAAAGTGGAGGTTGCTGCTTTCCAAGTCCTCTGGGACTGAGGAAATTGAATTAGTTTTAATGTTTTGACACAAAGTGAAAGTATAGAATATTGGCACAAGCCCGTGTCTGTGTCTGTGTCTCTCTGTCTCTCTCTCTTATCACCATTCAAAACTTTTTTGTTACTTGTAAAATTTTAGTTAAGAGTAGATGGACAGACACAGGTAGGGCCTGAGCAAGTGAGATGGATCAATGGGTAAGAGTTTTGTGTTCTACCCGGGCCACCTGAGTTTGATCCCTGGAACCCATGTAAATGTGGAAAGAGAAATCTCACAACACAAATTTGTCTTCTGATTTGCACATACTCACACCTGTACTGTGGCACTCAAACAGCCCATCATAATAAATAAATAAATAAATAAATAAATAAATAAATAAATTTATTTTAAAAATGAGAAATTTAGCTGAAATGCATTTTACTCCTTGGAGTTTTGTCCAAACCACCTGAAAGTTCAACAAAGAAAAGGAATTAAACAAAGAAAGGAATTTAATTATAGATAAATTTTCCTTATGGACATAGATGCAAAAAAAATCACAATAAAATTCTTACAATAACCATCATTCACCATGATCAAGGAAGCTTCATCCCAGAGATGCAGGATGGATCAATATACAAAAATTAATAAATGTTTAAACAAACTGAAACATTAATGTATCAGGCCACCTTTTGGGGTAACTACTACTAAGATCCTAGCCAGTGAAGTGAGCAAGGTCAGATGATCTTTAGACAAGGTAGAATAGGCTCATATTTTTGGGCCTCCACAGAATGAAAAAAATAAAAATACAAACATGATTATCTCATCAGATATAGAAAAGGCCATTGGCAAAATCCAGCACCCCATTGTCATGATAAAAGTCTTAGATCAGGGATGCAAAGAACATGTCTCAACACAATAAAGGCAATTACAGCAAACCCATAACCAACATTAACTTAAATGGAGAGAAACTCAAAGTAATTCCGCTAAATTAGGAACAAGCCAAAATTATCCACCCTTTTCTTATCTGTCAACATAGTGTTTGATGTCTTAGCTAGAGTAATAAGAGTAGGAGATCAAGGAGTTATAAATAGGAAAAGGAGCTGGGCAGTGGTGGCGCATGACTTTAATCCCAGCACTCGGGAGGCAGAGGCAGGTGGATCTCTGTGAATTCGAGGCCAGCCTGGTCTACAAGAGCTAGTTCCAGGACAGGCACCAAAGCTAAGAGAAACCCTGTCCCCCCCCAAAAAAAAAATAGGAAAAGGAAAAATAAGTGTCTCTTAGTTTGCAGATGATATGGTAATACACATAAATTCCCCCAAAATTTTTAGCAGGGAACTCTTATAACTGGTTAACACTTTCACCAAAGTAGCTGGATACACAATTAACTCAAAAAGAAAAAAGAAAATGATCAGGAGCCCTCCAGCGCACAAACGAAAGGCTGAGAATGAAATCAAGGGGAAAAAAACTCCTTTCATGATACTCTTTTTTTTATTAAAAATTTCTGCCTCCACCCCACCTCCCATTTACCCCCCTCCCTCCTCCACTCCCCCTCCCTCTCCTATTCAGAGAGCAGTAAGGGTTCCCTGCCTTGTGGGAAGTCCAAGTTCCTCCCCCCTCCATCCAGGTCCAGGAAGGTGAGCATCCAAACAGACCAGGCCCCCCCAAAGCCAGTATGCATAGTAGGATCCAAATCCAGTGTCATTGTCCTTGGCTTCTCAGCAGCCCTCATTATCTGCCATGTTCAGGGAGTCCGGTTTTATCCCATGCTTTTTCAGTCCCAGTCCAGCTGGGCTTGGTGAGCTCCGAATGGATCAGCCCCATCATCTCAGTGGGTGGGAGCACCCCTCGCGGTCCAGACTTCCTTGCTCATGTTTTGCCTCCTTCTGCTCCTCATTTGGTTCTTGGGAGCTCAGTCCGGTGCACCAATGTGGGGCTCTGTCTCTATCTCCATCCATCGCCAGGTGAAGGTTCTATGGTGATATGCAAGATATTCATTAGTATGGCTATAGGATCTGGCCTTTTCCAGCTCCCTCTCCTCAGCTGCCCACGGAACTAGCTGGGGGCATCTCCCTGGATAGGTGGGAACCCCTCTAGAGTCAAGTCTCTTAATAATCCTAAGATGGCTCCCTTAATTAGCATATATGCTTCCGTGCTCCCATATCCACCCTTCCTATATCACAAGCATCCCATTCCCTGGGTTGGGGGCAAGGGGAGATGGGGAGAGAAAAGCATGATACTCTTAAATAGTTTAAAATATCTTGGGATAAGTCTAACCAAGCAAGTGAAAATTTTGTATGATAAAAATATTAAACATTAAAGAAATAAATTGAGAAATATAACAAAAGATGGAAAAACCTCCCATGCTCATGGATCATGAGGATTAATATAGTAAAAATGGCCATCCTGCCAAAAACATTCTGTACCTTTAGGGAAATCTCCATCAAAATTCCAACACAATCTTCAACTTTATAAGAAACAACAACAAAACAACTTATAAGATCAAACACAATTCTGAACAATAAAAGAACTGATGGAGGTATCACTATACCTGACTTCAAGTTCTACTACAGAACTATAGTAACAAAAAGACCATGGTATTGTCAGAGAAACAGAAATATTGATCAACAAAATCATATTATATATCCAGACATAAATCCACATACCTATGGACTCCTGAATTTTTACATTAAAAAAAGCCAGAAATACATTCTTGAAAAAAACACCATCTTCAAAAATTGGTGACAGTCAAACTATACAGCTGTATAACAATGCAAATATATTCATACTTAAAACCCTGCACAAAACTCAACTCTAAGTGTATCAAAGAACTTAACATAAAACCAAATATAACTGGCTTTGAACTCGTGATCCTCCTGCCTCTATCTTCTTCAGAAAATCCTACCAGCATGTGTTACCACAACCGGCTATTATTTTACACCTGTCAGAATGGCTAAAATCAAAAACACTAATGATAGCTTATGCGGAGAGGATGTGGAGTAAGGGGAATACTTATTCGTTGCTGGTGGAAATGCAAACATGTACAGCCACTTTGGAAATCAGTATGACAGTCTCTCAGAAAATTGGGAATCAACCTACCTTAAGATCTTGGAAATATACCCAAAACCATACTACAAAAGCATCTGTTCAACTATATTCATAGCAGCATTATTTGTAATAGCCAAAACCAGAAAACAACCTAGTTGTCCCTCAATTGAAGAATGGATTAAAAAAAAGTGTGGCACATTTACATATTAGAGTACTATTCAGCAGTAAAAAACAATGACATCTTGAACTTTGCATGCAAATGGGTGGAATTAGAAAACATTATCATGAGTGAGGTAACCCAGACCCCCCAAAATTAATATGGTATGTACTCAAAAGTGGATACTAGCTATAAACAAAGGACATTGAGCCTATATTTCATGATCCTAGAGAAGCTAAGTCGTAAGGTGAACCCAAAGAAAAACATATATAGACTCACCTGGAAATTGGAAACTGAGGAGTATGGGGGCGGGCAGTAGAAGGAATGGGAGAAGGAAAGGGAAGGGGATAAGGGGAGGGTTGAGGAGAACTTGAGGGAATGGGGTAGTTGAGATGGAAGAAGGACATATACGAGAGCAAGCAAAGAGATATCCTGATTGACGGAGCCATTATGGGTTATCAAGAAACCTGGCTCTAGAAAAACTCCAAGGAATTCACAAGGATGACCCCAGCTAAGACCCTAAGCAACAGAGGAGAGGGGGCCCAAGCAGTCTGTAGTCAGACTGATGATTATCTTAAATATCACTATAGAACCTTCATCCGACAACAGATGGAAACAGAGGCAGAGACCCACATCAGAACGCTGGACTGAGCTCCCAAGGTCCAGTTGAAGAATAGAAGGAATGAAATATTAGCAAAGAGATCAAAACCATGAAGGGTTCATCCACTGAAACAGTTTACCTGAGCTAATCTAAACTCTCGAACTCCAGCTAGACTGTGAAGGAAAAAGCATAGGACCAAACAAGTTCTCTTGCATGAAATTGTTTTCTTGCTTTGCCTGCTGACACAGCTTAGAAAGAACCAAACCTCAATAACAGTAAGCACTCTTAAAAACAGATCTTGTTTGCT